>NW_024429192.1:71947760-73223506 GCF_017639785.1 Mesocricetus auratus
TTAGATTCATGGAAAGAGCTGGAATCTTTTGGAAAAAGTCATGAGGACACAAACAAAGAGACCACCGCTCCCACTAAAGCATCCAAGTGACATAAGTTCTGATCAGAAGAGTGGATGCTCACAGAAATGGCAGAGCAAACACATCTGGACAGTAAGGCTTCCAACATTTATCCTTTACTCAAGGAGGAGCTGGGTTGTTCACATTAGCTGAGGTACAACTTCACAGTGTGTTACCCATCACAGTTCATTATAGCAGGGAACTTACAGCAAAAGGATCTTTAGAATGTGTTCACATCCTGAGAATCCCACAGAGACATCTGACCTGAGCTTGTGGGAGCTCACAGCCTCAGGATGCACAGCTAGGGAGAAAGCATGGGTCTGACCTAGGCCCTCTGCATCTGGGTGTCAACTGTGTACTTGGTCTTTAGTAGGGCCCTAACAGTGGGACCAGGACATGTTCCTGATTCATAAGCTGGCTCTTTGGAACCTATTTCCTATGGTGGGATGCCTTGTTCAGCGGTGATGCTGGGGGGGAATGAATTTGGACCTGCCTCAGCTTGATCTGTTGAACTCAAAGGCAGGCCTTACTTCATCTTAGTGGAAAAGGAGGAGGAGTAGATGGGGGCAGGTGTGAGGTGGAGGGAGAGAGCAGGAGGAGAGGAAAGAGTGGAAAAGGTGGTTGATATGTCAAATAAATAAAAATGATGGAAGAAAAGAGTCTGATTACATCACACACAGTCAGCAAGCAACAGAAATGTCTACATATGCAATCATTTGCTGGCTTGTACTCAGCTCAACTTCAATGTTTCACATTTCAGGGCAGTCTGCCTAAACAATGGTGCCCCTTGGAGTGGTCTTCCCATATCAGATGGTTAAAACAAATCCTCATGTCATCCCCAAGGAGACAAACTCCACATGGAGATCCTATGTGTGTCATAACAATATCATTATCATAAAATGGGTTGAAATGAAATATTTTGTAGCTTTAAACAATAGCCTTTTTTAGGGAGATATCACATACCTGAGATCACATACCTGCAGTTGACCATGCCACGTTGGGGTGTGGTCACGGGTTTGTGGGAGGATTTAGGGATAAGAGATGGTAGAGGAGTGGGCACTCTCTCTCTTGGATTTTGGTGGCGGTTGGAAGTCAGAGAGCACTGACCCCGGTTCTCGGCTTTTTAGTAAGTTAATGCTCTCTCTAAATAAATATCTTAGACCCCCCCTTCTTCCCCAATATTCATTGTGTGAATCTGTTCCCGCCCACTGTCCCGAGTCCATCCCCTGCTCTGCGTCAGGCTGGCCTTGAACTCACAGAGATTCACCTATCTCTGCCTCATGAGTGCTGGCATTAAAGGTGTGTGCCACCACCCTTTAAGTCCTTCTATATAAGAATAGACAACATGAACCTGAGCCTAGAGAGATGTAGCCGTATGGTAAGAAGACATCAGGTATAAGGCTGCACCAGGGGGTTTGTGTTCAACTTCCCCATCTTTATGTGCTATTGTGGAAATGGTCACTGTAAAACAGAGCACAGTAATACACAGCCTCATCCTCAGGCTGGACTCCTGTGATGGTGAGGGCAGCCTTGTCTCTAAGAAGGGAGCCTGAGAATCTGGCAGGAACACCTGGAGCTCTGATGTTGGTGCTACCTATCAGACTAGTAGGTACTTGGTGAGATTTTTCTTGGACCCAGTTGGCATAGTTACTGGAGGTAACCGTCCCAGTACTTGAGCCACAAGTGAGTGTGACTGTCTCTCCAGGAGTTGTGGTGAGTGAAGATTCCTGAATCACAACAGTCTGTGCAATAGTCCCTGAAAATAGATGAGAAATGAGATGATTAGCAGTAACACAGACACAGATGTACGCCGTTGCTTACCCACTCCAGCCTAGAAAGGCCCCCTGACCTGTGCAGTGAGCCAGAAGAGTGATCACAAGAGAAATCCAGGCCATGACTCACAGTCCAGGTCTGTTCTTTTCAAGAGTGCTCAGCCCCAGTGCTTACTATAACTCCTAATACTGGAGAGGGTGTGCACATTAATGCAAATGAACTCCTCTTCAAGGCTCATTATATGCTGTCAGGTGAACCTATAGAGTTAACACAAGTTACTGATCACATATTTATAAGAACAAATTTCAGGAGCATATTGTTCAGCTTCTTTTGTTCTTCTAGAGCCAAAGGTATCTTCTGTCTAATGTCCTAGAGGGTCTTCAGTAGAGCAAGCCATGCTCTACCAAATCTTACCTTACAGAGAGTGAGAATCATTGTGATATGCAGGACAATATAAAGGAGTGACGAAGGAGAAATGACCAAAGTAATTCATAGAGCTCACAGTAAGTAATGTAAGGATGGGAAATGATTTGAAGTTCATCTTTTTCTTCATCATACTTTTCAATTCATGTAAGATGATTGTGTATACTATAATGATTCTAAATCATCATATCAAATCACATGATGCCTCATTACAAAAGCACAAGAATGAATTGATGAATGGGAAGATAGTAGCAGACTCTGGGAAGGATGTAAGGCACATGGATCTCTTGAGCACTACTGAAAGTAGCAAGCATTTCAAAAGCAGTCCATTTTAGAGTTTGTATAACGTTTTCATGTGGCTTATCATGTTGTTCAAGTGTGTTCATGCAGTAACACATGTAAATATTATTAAAAGGCAGAACTATTTATGGATCAGATAACCCAGATGTGTGTAAAGTAACAAAGAATCCATAGGATAGCTGTGTGATGATGCCCAACACAGAACCTAGAAAGGATCAAGTATACAGACACACAAACATACACCTGAGGTTTGTGATCACCTTGTCAGTTATTAGAAGATTGAAATCTGGGAGTGTAAGTGCCTGTTTCTGAAATGATGGGATAGAGTTCTAAGAAACAAAGCAGATGACTGGATCCAAGCTTGATGAATGTATAAGTGAAAATATAGGGTATAGGGACAACCTAAATTTTCATTTTTTTAAATAATATAAATATATATGAATGTATGTATATGCACACATACTCGAAAATGAACATTTTATATAAATTATATGTGTGCATACTTGCCAAATTGTGTCTCTTACATGGGTGTATAGTTTACAACAATTGAACATCTATAAATTTGTTTTAAATATATAACAATAATAAAATTCTGAAAAAGACAGACACCAAGCCCATTTTAGAACTTCTTCCCCAAAGAGTGTTGATTGACAAAAGCTTACCAAAACAGAACCATAATGCACATCATTTGCCATTTGTTTTTTTATCCATAAGATACACTGAATAATTTCCTAGACAATGTTAACATTTGGAGGCAAGATATGGGACTAATGGCAGGAAAGCTAGGACTGGCAGACAGAGTAAAAGATAAAAGACTCTTCTGTGAGAACAAGAGCTAACTTTCTCATGGAACAAAGATAGAATATAAGATATGGAGTGGAAACTCACAGTATATCAAGAAGGAAAATAACAACTGGAGGTAACAACAATAGAGGACTGAGTGTGGAGAAAACGTGGGGATGACAGAGCTTCCTGTACTCAGTGATTTGAGAGACAGATTTTTTATTGGGTGTGGTTACAGATAGCCATTGACCCCATTCTGTGTCCGACATTAACAAGATGGAAAAATACTTTTAGCTTTTAGTCTTGCTTTGAAAGGAATCATATCTCTGTAGTTGGGAGGTACAAGGAGGAGTGACTGCATTCTGCATTCTCAGAGCCTGAGCTGGCTTTGCACAGGTCTTTTTTTTTGTTGGGGGGATGGTTTCAAAACAGGATTTCTCTGTGGCTTTGGAATCTGTCCTGGAACTGGCTCTTGTAGATCAGGCTGGTCTCAAACTCACAGAGATTCTCTGCCTCCTGAGTGCTGGGATTAAAGGGGTGTGACCCCAATGCCTGGCTGCACAGGTCTTCTACATAGCAAAACATGGAAACAAATGTGATAGTGGTGGCAGAGTTAGTGACAATGCTGAGTTTGCCATCAAACGAAAGGGATGTATCATGAAGCCCTGGGGCTTGAAGAAACACAGTGTGACCTCTGCTTTGTAACTCATCATGTCTGGCTTCTACTGGTCATGCTAACATTGCTGACCCTAGTAGACACTCGTGGTAATGACTAAGACAAAATGACTTGTGTCCCTGTGCTGATTATCAAGTCTCACTTGTTATAGAACAAGCTTTTTGTTTCTTTTCACTTGTTCATGAACTGTTTAATAAGGAAAGTCAAAAGATACAGGGCATGTAAACCCAAAATGTTTCCCCTCTGTGTTGTTAAAATGTTTAGGTTTATCCAGTAAGGAGACACAAACCTCGATTCAACGATCCCACGTGGAGTTTATTGGTGGACGGGGAGGGAAAAGGGGGGGTGAGAGGTAACCAACCCTTGCAGAGCAGAGAGAGAGATAAGATATGAGAGAGACAGAGTAAGAGTGTAAGAGGGAAAGAGAGCAAGAGCAAGAAAGTAAGAGAGCATAAATGGGCAGGGGCCAGTCCTTTAAAGGGGTCCTTTGCACCTGCATGGTTCTCACGGAACTCCGGGCTGGCCAGAGTGTTGCCTGAGTGCATCCTGCCAGGTAACAGGGCAGGCCAGAGTAATGCCTGAACTAGACTCTCGGGCTGAC
Organism: Mesocricetus auratus; assembly: GCF_017639785.1. Taxonomy (NCBI): domain Eukaryota; kingdom Metazoa; phylum Chordata; class Mammalia; order Rodentia; family Cricetidae; genus Mesocricetus; species Mesocricetus auratus. The sequence continues at coordinate 71,952,375 of NW_024429192.1, forward strand.
GAGTTCTGAAGAGTTTTTTTGGTTCCTTTCTGAGCCTACGGTGGCTCTTCACCTTTAGGCCGCTGGTTCCTTTTCGGGTGGTCTTTTCCGCCCTTACTAGACTCTCAGGCTGACGAGCTCTGAAGAGTTGATCCTGCCATTTTATTTTCCTTTAGACCAGACTCAGGGGTAACAAACCGACAAAGTAAATTCCTCTATGCCTCTAGTTAAGGCATCCAGACTCACTTATCTCAGTACTAAGAAATGGCCTAGGTACCTTTTAGATAATAAATATCACTGGCCACCTAATGGCTCTCTAGATCCAGATGTTTTATGATCTTTCTAACCACTTCCAGCGATCTGGTCGACTGAAGGAGTTACCCTATGTTCAAGCTTTTCTCTACCTCTCTCCTAAACATTCTCTTCAACATTCTTTCTTCCTCTAAATCTCATTCTTCTAGCTTTAAAAACTCCCACCAGTCACAGAGGCTTCCCGCCACATCCCATCTTGGCTAAACCTGCCTCAGGGCGGAAACCACCTTCCACCTGGGAGTGTTCTGTTTTGCCTCTCTCCTGTTCATCCCGGCTTAGCGTCTGCTCAGAGAGTTTTTCATTTTTCCTCACAAATGAGGTTTGAGGATTTCGGATTTTTTACTGCTCGGACCCTGTTCATTTGTTTCTTAGACCTACGGTGGTCACACATCTTTCTGCCTCACTCGTGGAGGAAAAAGGCCACTTCTGCTGACAGACGGAAATGTGCCTATAGAGGCTGCCATCTTGGCGATCTAAACCATGCAGCCTACCATGCGGCCTAGCTTGGAACCGTGTTTACTGAGTCTGCCATGTTTACTGCATGACCTAGCTGTAGACAGGCCCACTCAGACCAGCCAGCTTCTGCTGGCAAAGCCTGCTGATAGATACAATTCATTTACTTTTTGTCTTTTGTGCTTTTACTTTTGTCTCTAATTTCATCTTTCACTGGCCCTGTTGTACATGGCTTATTTATGGAATACTGTGCCTTTCCAGGGTCCCCTGTTTTATCTACAACAAATCTTCCTTCTCATCAATGTATCTTTAAGTCTGTTTACTACAAGTGTGGGTCAAACACTTTCCCAATCCTGTTTAATGTATCTATATGTATGTTTAAAAAATACAGTAACTTTAATTCAACTATACTAAATATCAAGTATTTCTAAATTGTTATATCTTTTAAATGATGATAAACATTTAAAGTTATAAGGGTCTTCTTCAGATTAACAAAATATAACACCCAGTCCTTCCTGTAAGCTGGTTACAAAGGTAAAGCTTCTATTACTTCTATTCTCTAGCCATCTATGCGCTTAAGGCAAGTTACTAAAGATAAATTTTGTCTACTAAGATATACTGCACAGACAAACGGTCCTCAAAATGCTCAGAGATCTAGAGAGTGTGGCCTTTAAATGTTTTACTTAAAAGCTTTTTATAACAGAGAGACAGGTCAGCTGCTGGGCCAGCTACTGGCACCACCCCATTTCCTCCAAGAAGACTGGTGGACACTAAAGAAACTCTGCCCACAAAAGTGTCATTGCTGGCCACTGAGCAACCCTGCCCTTCACCTCAACTGCTTCAAAGGACTCTTCAGGCCGTGAACAAGAGGACACTGGAATCGACTTTCTCCATGTTGCTTGGGTCAATGGTAGGAAAGTCTTCCTAAAAAGTCCCAATCCACAGGTCTCACTATCAGCAAAAGGCAGGTGTTCTTGGAGCCTCTGATTTCAACAACTGTGGAGGCCCTTGGGGGTGGCTGTCCATGCAGTCAGCTACTAAGTCTCTCATTCTTCAATCTCAGGTAAAATCTTATCCTTCTCAAGAACTCTGATGTTTTTGATGGCTGGTAGCTTTGCCAACTTAAAGTAGCAGACAAGGCAAAGCTCTGTCATAAAACAGATTTCAGGACCGAGTACTCTAAGGTTTATCTATATAAGACTATTAAGTTGAGGCATTAAAAAATATGTTACAGGTTTCTCTTTCATTATACTACTTTTCATAGTCTTAACATTAATCAATAAAGTTCTGATAAGCTACTAATCTAACTCCGACAGTACTAAACAACTATACCACTATATGATCATAACTATAAGCTCAAAATTAAGGTGCTTTTCATTGTGCTAAAATATCTGTCAGTTTTAAAAATGTTAATGCTTTCAGCCAAGTCTCTTCTAACACAAATATGCTACTGATATGTCTAATACTTACGTTTTCACAAACTCAAAGGATTCTTGTAAGTTCCAGATAGCCAAATTGGACCCATCCAAACAGGTCAGATTCACTCCAGATATTATTCAACCTCTCCTTGGTCCTGGAACTCCCTTCCCTCATCTTGGGACCCCTTGGGAACACCCTCCCTCTTCTTACAGTCTTCCCCTCAATTACCAAGACCTAAGAAAGAAAAATTTAAACCTAACTTTGTTCTCTACTCTGCTAACATCTTGCCAGATCTACAGAGGCGCCAGACAGTCCCATACAGCCTGGACTACAGAGAGTTCCATACAGTCTGGACTACAATAGAGCAACCAGTGTGGCAACAGCCCAACTTTCTCAGGTTCCCCCAAAGATGATCGACACCCCAAGGTCAGCAGGAAGCAGTCTTAAGAACTCAACGTCCTTGATCCCGAACCTGCCACTTCTAACACCCTCATCTCTTTTTAATCATAAATAAAGGTGGGAATGAAAGGTTCAGGCATTACTCTGGCCTGCCCTGTTACCTGGCAGGATGCACTCAGGCAACACTCTGGCCAGCCCAGAGTTCCATGAGAACCATGCAGGTGCAAAGGACCCCTTTAAAGGACTGACCCCTGCCCCTTTATGCTCTCTTGCTCTCACTCTCTTTCCCTCTTACACTCTTACTCTCATCTTACTCTGTCTCTCTCTCTGTCTCTTTCATATCTCTCTGTCTCTCTGCTCTGCAAGGGTTGGTTACCTCTCACCTCCCTTTTCCCTCCCCGTCCACCAATAAATTTCACGTGGGATCATTGAATCGAGGTTTGTGTCTCCTTACTGGATAAACCTAAACATTTTAACAACACTCTGTTTTAATTAACTGGAACATTGTGATAAATATTTATGGGTTGCATTAAGATGAATTTGAGAGCAACAATATTCAGCCTCATTTACATGCTGTATTCTGGGACTGAGCAACATCCTCATAATGTTCAAGAAATCTTGGAAACAATTGGCTCGATCCCACAGAGCTATGACAAATTATGTCGGTGTGGTCCTTCAGGGCATTTCAGAGGCTCCTTGAATTCTCCTGGAATCAAAGAAGCAGAGCTCCCACACTAAAGCCACTACTCCGTTGCGGGTGAGTGTGGCAGATGCTCCATCCTGCAGTGTCTTAACGCAAACACAGAAGGCTGAACTGGGTCCAAGGAAGGGTAAGTGCTGCTCTCTGGTTTCCCAGCAACGAAAGAGGGGGAAGAGGGACTCTGCAAGTCAATGGTTTTAAGGGTCAGCCAATCATGTGCCTAGGCACCCTATGCTTTACCTAGCAAACAGGAGCCACTCAGGCATTGACCTCATCTGATTCAATCTTGGCAAACAACCACCCTTTATTGTAAACATCACAGGACTGTACTTTGTGACTTCCCCTCAGTGCCACCTTTAACTGGCTTGTAAGCCCTTACACCTGAGAAAGCAGAGGGAACCCGGAGACATTATGAGAATAAATGCAGTAAAGACCAGAGTGGATGTTCCCATGGATTGCTGACCAGGATGTATAGGGCTGAGTAGGAACTGAGACCTGCTGATGCACATTCCTACCTGTGTCTTGAGGGAAGAACAGAAAGAAGGGTACAGACCACAGCATAGGGGACACAGCTCCTCCCCCTTACCTGGGGTGTCCCTGCCTCAAGTATCAGTGTATCCCTTCGTCATGCCAGAGAAAGAGCCTTTCCTGAATGTGTTTCCATCCATGACAGCCTCTGCTCCTCCCTTAGCCTTAGTGCTGATATTCAGCTCTCATACACTTTGGAGGATGGAGGTTTGCTTATGACCTGGGGACCCCTCTGGAGGAAGTGCCTGCTGAGCAAGGTGGAGGTCTGTTTAAGGGAGTCTTCCAGGCTGCAGAAGATGCAGAAGCTGATTCCTAATCAGTGAGAAAATGGCATCTCTTGTATGTGTTACACCCAGCCCATTATGAACCTTGAGGAAGGAGTGAAACAATACTCATGGGTTCCAAAGGTTTAATTTAATTTAATTTAATAATTCATCACATAATCAGGTCACTGATAAACCAGGGCTGCAAGAAAGGACTCCAAAGCCTTGTTTGTCCTGTCAGCCCTAATCAGAAGTGGGATTTATTAGCACAAAAGTCACAAACGTTTATTGCCAAAGTACTGTTGAAAATTTCCCCAATCAGGAAAAGAGATTAGAGGCTTCTTTGAGTGTTCCACCATTATCAATCAATCAATGCACAATGCAAGCTTTTCAGTCCAACCTATCTGATTCTTCTTTCTGTTTTCAGGAACAGCCAAAATGTTTCTAAAGAACTAAAGATGCATAACCAAAATTTCTATGTTGTAGGGAGGCATTTGATGAGCTATTGGGAAATTTTAGGCTCCCCTGTGGTTTGGGAACCTGAACTTTATTTCACCCTGCAGTTAAATACAGTCTGAAGTCAAAATAACAATACTTAGGCCCAGGTGCCTTTGCCTGCTCACTGCATATGCCAAGGTTCCATTGAGTAAGTGGCCCTTAGTGATAAGTTTTCTGTAAACACAGACACCCCCACAGTGCCCCCTGCTGGTTAGAAGGCCCACAGTCACCAGGGCCAAATGGCTATCTTCGTTTTGAAGATGACCTGATCTCTTCCCTATTGAAGCAACCATAGATTACTTTCTAGGTTGTGTGAATCTGCTATGCTGTGTGTTATTCTGTACCTCTTACCACCAAGAGTGCTCCTCGCTGCAACTCTTTGTGCTGTGGGTTATGTAAACACGTGCTCTTAACAGTCTTCCAACACCTGGATCTCAGCGTTACACTGTGAGATGCAGATCCAGGGAGGCCCTGTGCTCTGTGTCATGGATTCCCCCTGTGAAGAAGCAGCTGCTGTAACACTGCAATAGGCCATGAACAGGTGTACAGGGTCCAGTGAATTTGAACTCTTGAGAATCTGAGAATTCTGGAAGGGTGACAGTGCCCTCTGGTGGCTGCATTAATCTCAGTGATGTGGTTTTATTCATTGAACCACTGTTTATTTTATAAAACAGCTCTAATTTATTTCCAGAGCTGACTCATAAACATCACCTTCCTTCCTTTAATTCTTTTAGTTTATAGTAATTTCTCTCCTTTTTGAGAAAAAAAATCCCAAATTATTACTTTGGAAATTTTATCTACATGTAAAAGAACCACAATTTAGAGAAACAATGTACATGCGGTTCTTTTGACAGAGACTTTTTCAGTACATTTAAGGATATTCATCATGTCCTCATTTAGTGACCAAAACTGGAATCAGTTGTAGCTTCCAATCAAGATAATAAGATAATGATAGCAGGTGCTTCCTGGAGTCATAAGATTCCACAGCGAGGTTTATTCCAATAGTGTGTGTGTGTGTGTGTGTGTGTGTGTGTGTGTGTGTGTGTTGTGAAGGAGATTAGATCTCACAGTTTCGTGTAATTTCTATATGTTCGTTGATGTATAGAAACATTATTTGTGTTTATTTTGAATCATTCCATGATGCTGAAATTATCAGTCTAAAAGGTTTGTGGCATGTTTAGGTTCTCTTATGTAACAAATAATTATCCCAAAATAGGGATACCTTTACATCTTTGCCCTCTTATTCCTTTATTTTATTCCTTTAGCTGAGACTTTAAGTACTAAATCGAATAGATGTAGCTGTGTGGACACCCTGATCTTTTTCTTGATCTAAGCAGGAATGCTTTGATTTTGCCCCATTTAAAAGGATGTTGACTATAAGCAGGTTTTTAGTTAGTTTTTGTTTTGTTTTGCTTTGCTTTGCTTATTGTTATGTGGAGTTATACTCCTTTCACCACTAGTGTTCCTAAAACCTTTTGAAATTTCTTTTTTTTTAGGTTTTTATTTAAATTAGAAACAAGCTTGTTTCACATGTCAATCTCAGCTCCCTCTCCCTCCCCTTCTCCCCTGCAGCCTTCAACCACTCCTCAACCCCACACCCAATCTCCACTCCACTCTCCAAGAGGGTGAGATCCTTCATGGAATATCTCCAAAGTCTGTCATATCATCTGGAGCAGGGGCTAGGTCCTCCCATATGTGTCCAGGGTGAGACAGCATCCCTCTATGTGTGATGGTCCCCGAAAGTCCATCTGGATGTCAAGGATAAATTTTGATCTATTGCCCAAGGCCCCAAAGAATGCCAAGGCCTTCTCACTGACACCCACATTCAGGGGGTAGATCAGTTCCATGCTATCAGTCTTGGGTCTATGAGCTCCCACTTGTTCAGGTCAGCTGTTTCTGCAAGTTTCACCCACCCAGTCTTTACCCCTTTTCTCATCACTTCTCCCTCTCTACAACTGGTTTCCAGGAGTTCAGTTAATTGTTTAATTGTGGGTGGCTGCCTCTGCTTCCTTCAGCCACTGGATGAAGGCTCTAGGATGGCACACAAGGAAGTTGTCAATCACATGATTCGGGGATGGCATTTAAGGTAGCCTCTACACTATTGGTTAGACTGCCAGTTGGTATCATCCTTGTAGATCTCTGTAAATCTCACTAGTGCCAGATCTCTCTTCAAACCTATAATGGCTGCTTCTATTGTGGTATCTCTCATCCTGCTCTCCTCTATTCTTCCCCAGACTCAGCCTTCCTGCTCCAACATGTCCTCCTCTCCCCTCCTCTTCAAAAACTCTCTTTCTTTCAGCTTCTTCTTTCCTGTTCCCCATGCTCCTAATTCCCTCAAGAAATTCTGTCCCGTTCTACTTCTCTGGGGTACCATGCATATCTCTCTTAGAGTCCTACCTGTTTCCCAGACTCTCTGGCTGTGGGATTGTAGGATGGCACTCCCCTATTTCATCCCTAAAATCCATATATGAGTGAGAACATACCCATATTTGTCTTTTTGTGTTTGGGTTACCTCATTCAGGATGGTTTCTTCTAGTGCCATTCATTTGCCTGCAAATTTCAAGATTCCATTGTTTTCTTTTCCACTGAGTAGTACTCCATTGTGTAAATGTACCACATTTTCTCTATCCACTCTTCAGTTGAAGGGCATCTAGGTTGTTTCCAGGTTCTGGCTACTACAAATAATGCTGCAATGAGCATAGTGGAACAGATGTCCTTGTTGTATGAATGTACATCTTTTGGACATATGCCTAAGAGTGGAATTGCTGGATCTTGTGGTAGACTGATTCCCATTTTCCTAAGGAATCTCCATACTGATTTCCAAAGTGACTGATGAGTTGGAACTCCCACCAGCATTGGAAGAGTGTTCCCCTTTCTCCACATCCTGCCCAGCATAAACTGTCATTGATGTTTTTCATTTTAGCTATTCTTCTAGGAGTAAGATGGTATCTGAGAGTTGTTTTGATTTGCATTTCCCTGATGGCTAGGGATGTTGAACCCTTTCTTAAGTGTCTTTCAGCCATTTTAGACTCCTCTGTTGAGAATTCTCTGTGTAGTTCTGTAGCCCACTTTTTAATTGGATTCTTTGGTGTTTTGGAGACTTGCTTCTTGAGTTCTTTGTAAATTCTGGAGATCAGCCCTCTGTCAGATGTGGGGTTAGTGAATATCTTTTGCCATTCTGTGGGCTGCCTTTTTGTCTTGTTGACTATGTCCTTTGCCTTGCAGAAGCTTCTCAGTTTCAGGAGATTCTACCTTAATGTATAACTGATGTGACAACTAATCACATGTACTAATTATATAACTATGGGAGAATGTGAGAACATTAGAATAAAAATATCCCTTCTTATAAATTATTTCCACTATGCTTACTTACTAACAGACAACCCCACCACAGAATGAGAGAAAATCATTGTCCAATATACATGTGTCAGAAAAAAAAGAGTCTAGAATATTTAAAAAGGGAGAAGCAAACATCAAACATCAAGAACACAAACAAACCAATCAAAAATGTATTATAAGATTAGCATAGAGTTCCTAAAAGAAGAAAACATATTGTTAATAAGTGCTTCACAAAAAACATTCAACATTCTTGGCCTTCAGCGAAATGCAGACTAAAAGTGCCTTAAGATTTCATCTCAACCCAGTCAGGAGTTCAATCACCAGGAAAGGAAACAGCAGCAAATGCTGTAATTGAGGTAGACAAAGGGGCACTTCCATACACTCCAGTGGGAGTACAAGGACAGAAAGAGACTGTAGGGATTAGCTGTGAAAATGGGAAAATACAAAAGATTTCCCATGTATCCTGGTTATGATATCCATGCATATACACACAAAAAAATTAAAGCCCACTACAAAATAGTTGCACATCCATGTTCACTGCTACCTAATTGCTATAAGTAGGACATGAAATTAATTTAGCTTTTTGGTAAATGATCCCAGGTAAATGATTGCCATACATGTACATAATTGAATATTACTCAGTTATAAAAGAAAAATTAGAGCATGACCTTTGTAACCAAATGAATGGAACTAGCTAAAAAGTAAAAATAAAAAAGTTATACTGAGTGGGATCATTCAGGGCAAAATAGAAAAATGGCATCTACTTACTTTCATAGGTGTGTGCTTCAAATGTTATATTCTATTTGTTTATCCTAGAGTATATATGTATGGTAGCTTTAATGACACAGCCATCAAATCAATGAAAAAAATTGTAGCTCATGCTAGTGATGATATGAAGCTCAAATGAACATTCTTCATTTGCTGGTGGGAAAGCAAACTCCCGCTAATATTTTATTCCATGTGCTGTTCCTAAGGAAAGCATTATGGCAGTTCAAAGGAATTCTGGGTAGAGATTTACCCTAAGACCCAGCTATAGTTACCCTTAGACATATACCCAAAGTGTGCTTAATCCTACTAAAGAGTGATTTTATTTTTCCTAAATTCATGTACATTCTAACTACTGTTCCCAAAAGTCACTTCAAACTCTTAAACCAAACCAAAAACATAAATCTAATTCAGCACTATTCTTTGAAAGCTCCTGTACTGCTTTAGAAATATTATTTATGTTTTAACAGAAATTTACAGCTATTAGTTCAATTTTCCAATGCAGAATTCAGGCTACGCAGTATTACACAGAAACTATTAAGTATGCATCCAACGTCAAAGTAACATTTATGTTTTTTAAAATTACTACAAAATTACCTATTGTGGAGATTATATAAGACAATTTTTATTGTCTACAAGACACTCCTCCAAATTGACATTATTGACAGGGGGGGGGAACTGTTAGAAGAAAAAAAACAGAATACAAAATGTGATGAGTTTGTGCCAACAGTAACTTTTTTTTTTTTTTTGGTTTTTTGAGATAGAGTTTCTCTGTATCGTTTTGGAGGCTGCTCTGTAGACCAGGCTGGCCTCGAACTCACAGAGATCTGTCTGCCTCTGCCTCCCGAGTGCTGGGATTAAAGACGTGTGCCACCAACACCCAGCTTCCAACTGTAATTTTTGACATGCATCACAGAAATCGTATGTATGTTAGCATGAAACTTTGCAATGGTGGCAAAGGTCTTCATAACCTACAAAAGTTGGGATATAAATTCCTATGCAGTTTGACACAGTCAATAGACCCTAGAATTCCTGACTGAAAGATTTTACTCAAGTTATAATTGTCTGCACTATTCTTCCCACAAGCATTTAATACCAAGCACTGGTGTTCAAATTCAACAAGCACTGGAAGGCCATAGTAACTACATAAAACTTATGTCTGTTTCTAGAATTCTCTCCCTTCAGAAAGTCTCTGCAAAATCCTCCTATTTGAAATTTACATAAAGAAAATTACCACCAGAAAAAATTCAACAGTCTCCAGTAAATATCTGATTATGCACTGTGGCTCCTGAGGTACACCTGCTCCTCTGTGTAGTAAATAGACATGCTACTATATGAAGGCTTACTATCTACCAAAAAAAATGCTTTGTGAGTGTGTGCAATTTAGGAGAATATTTAAGAATTCATATACTGATTTTGCTTCTTCTTTTGCAAATAAGCACAGACTCCTGCTTATTTGAACCCAAGCAGAACTATTATAGAATTAATTATTTATATCTCATTAATCTTTTAAACTTCTGTACTTTAAAAAATGAAATAAATTACAAAGAGTAGCTTGAATAAGAGTTGTGTTGAAATCATAGCAAAACAATTCTCATTGAACTGAAAGAAAACTGTCATTGAAAAACTAAAATTATATATTTCCCATCATGAGGTTTGTTGGTTTGTTTTACGATCTAGGGGGAAAAAGTCACAGGACAGTTTTTGATGTGCCAACCTCAGTATACAACTTTCATGGATTTTTCCAGAGCAGAAAAAAAAAAACTTGATGTGGGGAAAATTGAAAGCATTAAAAGAAAACTACACTTACTCAGGCATGTGGGAGACAGTTGCTGGATGGGAGTCCTGAAAGTAGAGAATGGATCTGCAATATCCTGAAGAATTTTGCCCAACAGTGGAATGAAGATGAAAACCATGTAAAAATGAATAGAGATTGTGCTATCAGTATGACTAATTCCTATAAAGTACCCAGCACTAAACTTGGAGTCTTTGAGATGAGTCACCATTAAGTGGGCCGTGATCAACCTAGAATCAGAGTTCTAAAAAAAGATGTCTAATCCTCCTAGTTCAGTGGTATTTTCATTCACTTACAATATTTGAGAGAATGCTTAAAGTACATTGCAAGGACTGCTTTTTCTGTTAACTTATCTATTATTAAACCATTAGATAGATATTTCTAAATAATTTTCAAGAGTTGGAAGTACTTAGGAAATGTTTCTTCAACCAGAGTTGAGAAACAAATCAAACCTGCCTTTTCAAACTTTCTTACATCATTCATTTAAGGAGTTACTTGCCTTGTACCTTCTTACCCCAAAATCTTGATTGATAAACTTACACTGAAAATTATTGTAAATTCTGGTTTGCAAGGTGGGGGAAGTGATATTTTGATAAAGAAAAGCAACATTTTTTTATTTGTCAGCAAGATTGCAACATAGCAAAAATGCATTTTTCTGATCATTCCAAACTCTCCTCTGCCCATTAAAACCAGCTAAGGTAGCCTCTCCACTATTGCTTAGATCCATCCTTGTGGATTCCTGTGAATTTTCCCAGTGCCAGGTTTCTTATTAACCTCACAGAGGGTATCTCTTTCCTTGCACCCCCTCTCTATCCTTCGCCCCAACTCCACCTAACAGATCCCTCACGTTTTCCTACTTGATCCCCTTTTCCCCTCCCCAGTATCCTACTGTCGTACACCTCCCCATGCTCCCTATTTACTCAGGATATTTTGTGTATTTTCCCTTCTCCAAGAAGAGCAATGTCTTTCTTAGAGTCCTCCTTGTTTCCTGGCTTCTGTGGAATTGTGGGTTGTAGGCTATTTAACCTTCACTGTATGATCAATATTCACTTTTGAGTAAGTACGCAAGTTATTTGTCTCTCTGTGTTGGGTTACCTCACTCAGGATGCTTATTTCTAATTCCATCCATTTGCCTGCAGATTTTAAGATTTCATTGTTTTAAACCACAGAGTAGTACTACATTGTGTAAATGTAACATACTTTATCCATTCTTTAGTTGAGAGACATCTAGTTTGCTTCTGCTTTCTGGCTATTACAAATAATACTGCTATGAACACAATTGAACAAGTGTACTTGTGATAAGAGCATGCAACTTTTGGATATATGCCCGAGAGTGGTATTCCTGGTACTTGAGATAGATTGATTCACAATTTTCTGAGAAACCACCACAATAGTTTCGAAATTGGCTGCATAAGTTTGCACTCACACCATCAATGGAGGAGTGTTCTCCTTTCTCCACATCCTCTCCAGCACAAGCTTTCATTAGTCCTTTTTCTTTTGTAGCCACTTTGACAAGTGTAATGTGGTATTTCAGAGTTGTTTTGATTGGTGTTTCCATGATACCTAAGGATGCTTAGCAATTCCTTAAGTTCCTTTCAGACATTTGAGATTCCTCTGTTAAGCATTCTTTATTTAGATGTGTACCCCCATTCTTTAATTCTTATTATTTGGTAATTTGTTGCCTAGTTTCTTTATATATTTTGGACATCAGCCCTCCATCAGTTGTGTGGTTGGTGAAGATCTTTTCCCATTCTGTAGGTTTCTGCTTTGTTTTATTGACTGTATCCTTTGCCTTACAGATTCTTCTCAGGTTCAGGTTGCACTTACTAATTTTTTATCTCAGTGTCTGTGCTACTGATATTGTATTCAGGAACTGCTTTCCTGCACCATTGCCTTCAAGGCTACTTCCCATTTCTTTCTGCTAAGAGGTTCAGTGCGGCTGAGTTTATGTTGAGATCTGTGATTCTTTGGCATTAAGTTTTGTGCATGTAGATAGATATGGATCTATTTGCATTCTTTTACAGGTCAGCATTCAATTAGGTCAGCAGGATTTGTTGAAGATTCTTTTTTCCATTGGACAGTTTTAGCTATGGTAATAAAAACAGCTTGGTATTGATATAAACAGACATGTGGACCAAGGGAATCAATTTGAAGACCCTGATAATAATCCGAAGACCTATGAATACTTGGTTTTTGACAAGATACTTATTCTAATATGAACGTTTTACATGCTTTAAGATTATTTGAATTATCAAAAATATAGTAGTATATAGATATAGCCCAAATGATAACTATTCTGTATTATATCTACCTTACAAGGAAAAGCTATTAGGAATCTATAGTAACTTAGCTAACATGAAAATTTAGTGGATTTGTATTTGAAATATCCCTTTGTTCTTTTCTCCATTCCCCTCTTTTCTAGAAACAAATACTATTTTGGGGTATGACCATTACTAATAGAAGAGTAAATAATGAGAAATACTTCTTTAACTGTCTGACTATATTTATGAAGAATGACAAACTCTAGGAATTGCTAGATGTGAATCAAAGGGAAGCATATAATTCCCTGATCCAATAGGCTTAGTAGAACCAACCATAAGGTCTCAACTGAAGCTGTAATTATTAAGGAAACCATGAAGTGAGCAGGTGAAACACAGAGAAGTGACACATCAAAAGCTCCATTACTCCAGTTCACACCAACTTTCAGATAGGTAAGAGAATTAAAAAGGACTCAAAAGCAAGCACAAAACAATACTTGGATCCTCAGTCTTTCTCACAGGCATTGCTAGTGTTAGTACAAAACCCATGGAATACAGGGACTTCAAGAAAAGAAGGTTTCCACTGTAATTTGAAACAAGCAATTAAGATAAAAGCTGACCACTTCGTTTAGTGTCTCTTAGCCATTTTAGACTCCTCTGAACTGTATCTCTGGGAAATGAGGGGATCCTCTCTCCTGACAACCTGGACTGTTTAGAAGGGACTACTGCTGACTTTGTATTCTCAGAGAGGCACAAAATGCAGAGCTGCATTTCTGATACGGGTCTTTCAAAAGAGGAGAGAATAAACCATTGCTGTCTGTGTCTCTGGGCAGAAACAGTGAAAAAAAGAGAATTTTCTACTTACTTCTGTATCCCACTTTTTAATTGGATCCTTTGGTGTTTTGGAGACTTGCTACTTGAGTTCTTTGTAAATTGTGGAGATCAGCCCTCTGTCAGATGTGGGGTTAGTGAATATCTTTTGCCATTCTGTGGGCTGCCTTTTTGTCTTGCTGACTGTGTCCTTTGCCTTACAGAAGCTTCAGGACATCCCATTGATTAATTGTTGATCTCAATGTCTGTGCTACTGGAGTTATATTGAGGAAGTGGTCTCCTGTACCAACTCCTTTCAAAGGCACTTTCTCTTCTAAGAGGTTCAGTGTGGCTGGATTTATGTTGAGGTCTTTGATCCATTTGGACTTAAGTTTTGTGCATGGCAATTGACATGAATCTCTCTGCAGTCTTCTACATGACAGCATTCAGTTATGCCAGCACTGTTTGTTGAAGATGCTTTCTTTATTCCATTGTATAATTTTAGCTTCTTTGTCAAAGATCAGGTATTCATACGTAATGGGTTAATATTGGGATGCCCAATTTGATTCCATTGGTCTACCTGTCTATTTTTGTGCCAATACCAAGCTGTTTTCAGGACTGCAGATCTATAATGGAGCTTGAAGTCAGGGATGGTGATGCCTCTGGAAGTTGCTTTGTTGAACAGGGTAGTTTTGGCTATCCTGGATCTTTTGTTTTTCCATATGAAGTTGAATTGTTCTTTCAAGATCTGTGAAGAATTGTGCTATGATTTTAATGTGGATTGCATTGAATATGTAGATTGTTTTTGACAAGATTGCCATTTTTACTATGTTGATCCTACCTATCCAAGAGCATGGGAGATCTTTCCACTCTCTTGTGTCATCTTTAATTTCTTTTTTAAAGACTCAAAGTTCTTGTGATACATGTCTTTCACTTGTTTGGTTAGCATTGCCCCAAGGTATTTTATGTTGTTTGTGGCAATTTTAAGGGTGATGTTTCTCTGGTTTCTTTCTCAGCCCTTTTGTCTTCTGTATATAGTAGGGCTACTGATTTCCTTGATTTGATCTTGTATCCTGCCACTGTGATGAAGGTGTTAATCAGCTGTAAGTGTTCCCTGGCAGAGATCTTTGGGTCATTTATGTAAACCATCATATCATTTGCAAATAGTGAAAGTTTGACCTCTTCCTTTCCAATTTGTATTCCCTTGATCATGTGTCTTTGTGTGACTTGGGTATCGAGGTTATTGAAGCCTCATAAAGAGAGTTTGGCAAAGTCCCCTCTGTTTCTATTGCGTGGAAAACTTTGAGGAGAATTGGTATAAACTGTTCTTTAAATTTCTGGTAGAATTCTGCACTGAGGCCATCTGGACCTGGGCTTTTTTTGATTAGGAGACTTCTGATGACTGCTTCTATTTCCTTTAGTGTTATATGTCTATTTAAATTGCTTATATGATCATTATTTAATTTTGACAAGTGATAGCTATCCAGAAAATTGTCCATTCGTTTAAATTATTGAATTTTGTGGAGTATAGGTTTTCACCGTATGACCTGATGATTCTCTGGATTTCCTCATTGTTCGTTGTTATGTCCCCCTTTTAATTTCTGATTTTGTTAATTTACATGTTCAAACTCTGTTGTTTGGTAAGTTTGGATAACAGTTTGTCTATCTTTTTTATTTTCTCAAAGAACCAACTCTTTGTTACATTGATTCTTTGAACATCCCTAGCTATCAGAGAAATGCAAATTGAAACAACTCTGAGATACCATCTTACTCCTGTCAAAATGGTTAAAATGAAAAACTCCAATGACAGTTTGTGCTGTAGAGGATGTGGAGAAAGGGGAACACTCCTCCACTGCTGGTGGGAGTACCAACTCATATAGCCACTTTGGGAATCAGTATGGAGATTTCTCAGGAAAATGGGAATCAGTCTACCACAAGAACCAGCAATTCCACTCTTAGGCATATACCCACAAGATGCCCAGTCACCCAACAAGGAAGTCTGATTCACTATATTCATAGCAGCACTATTTGTAACAGCCAGAACCTGGAAGCAACCTTGATGCCTCTCAACTGAGGAGGTGATAGAGAAAACGTGGTACATTTACACAATGGAATCTTGAAACTTGCAGGTAAACGGATGGCACTAGAAGAAACCATCCTGAGGGAGGTAACCCAGTCACAAAAAAAATGCAAACATGGTATGTACTCACTCATATATGAATTTTAGACATGGATTGGGGAGTGCCAGCCTGCAATCCCACTGCCAGAGAGTCTGGGAAATGGAAACTTCATCCAGTGACTGATGGAAGCACAGCTAAACACTGAACTGAAGTCCTGGAATCCAGTGACAGAGAGGGAGGACTGATCCACAAAAGGGTCAATACTGGACTGGTTTAACTCACAGAAACAGCTGACCTGAACAAGGAGGAGCTCCTGGACTCCAGATTGATGGCTGGTAGGCCAGAATGGGACTGATCAAGACCCCCTGAATGTGGGTGTCAGTGAGGAGGTCTAGGCAGTCTATGGGGCCTTGGATAGTAGATCAGAATTTATCCCTGGCACACAAATGGACTTTGGGTGCCTATCCCACAATGATGGTTGCTTTCTCAGCCTGGACTCTTAGGGAAGGACCTAGGCCCTGCCCTGAAGGAAATGACAGACTCTGTAGATCCCCCATGGAGGACCTCACCCTCCCTGTGGAACAGAGTGGGAATTGGGTGGGGGACCTGGTGGGGGAGCAAGGGACAAGATTACATTGTATTTCTTTTGAACTGCTGTGCGAAGAATATCCAAGAGACAGTTTTCTCCATCAATTATTACTTGCTTAATGTACTATTCCTCTATTGTGGTATCATATTCATCCACAAAGTAACTCTGAATTATCTGTATCATTAGGACATGCTTGTCTAGGTCACCAGCTCCAACTACAAAGAGTTTATATTCAGTAATTTAAAGCAAGCCTCTAGGCTCCTACATGTCTCAGGCTCCAACAATAACTCTTAGACCCATGTAGCTGTAATCCATGATCCTGAAATGAGTGGAGCAGTTTCGGTCCTAGCCACTAATGCTTTTCTCAGTCACATTACCTGCAACAAAGCCTTCCTTCTATATGTAACCTTGGTCATGATTTGTTATCACAGCAGTTAAAAAAATAGCTAATAAAGTAGTTGGCACCAGAGAGTGGGCTATTGGTAGTTGCTGACAGGCTTAACTTTGTAATTTTTGTTTGGTTTGAACAGATTGGTTGATTGGTTGTAGCTTAGCTTTTTCAAGCAGGAAAGATGTTTGAACTTTTGAGAAGAAATATGGTGAAATAAGTATGTAGTTCTTAATGGGCCAAACTAATACAGAGAACAAAAGACAGTAGGGCTAAGAACTACTCACTCATTGCTTGTGGGATTGGAAAATGGGTAAAGACACTGTGGAAGTCAGTGTGTAGAATAATAAAACTCTAAAAAAATACACCATATAATCTAGTAATACCACTCCCTGCTATGTACCCAAAGGATTCAATATCCTACTCCACAGATGCTTGGTCAGCCATGGGCATTGCTGTTTTATTCACAATTGCTATGAAATGGAAACAACCAAATGTCCTGCAACTGACAAATAGATAAAAAACTGTAATGCATATACTCCATTTAATGCTATTGATCCATAAAGAAGAAAGAAATCATGAACTTTGCTGATACATGGAGGGAACTAGAAAGATCACATTGTCTGAGGTAACCCAGACATAGAAAGAAGACATCATGTGTTTTCCCTTTCAGGAGACGCCTATCTCAAAATCTTAACACGTGAGTCCATATTCTAAAAACCAAAATGGATTAATGCCAGGATTCTAACCAAAAGGTATCATTCAAACTTCAGAGGAAGGAGACAACCAACATTTTTACCCATTTTATGCTTTCTATGAACCATAACAATGACCAACATGGTATGGTGACCCAAAGGATGAAGTATTGACATGTGTATCCTGGTGTTAACCAGAAGCTCCTTAACTGAAATTAAGGTCCACACACAAGAAGGATACCATGCCATGCTTACCTAGAGAAATACTCAGTGTTAGTGAAATTATGGTTACTAGAGGAGAGTCTACAACTAATAATTTATTAAACCAGCACCAATCTATAAATGTGTCTTTATACTCACAGATAAGTGCCTAGTCTTCACCACTCATCAATGAAACTTCTCTTTCCAAGAGATGGAGACCACTACACAAAACATCAATCAATCAATCAAGCCACAGAGTTGAGGAGTCCCACCCAAATGAATAAACATACAAAATAGTACTACATTTCATAGAACAGTATGTAAGAAGATTTGGGAAGATTGTACAGGCCAGACTTTGCTGTGATATTGTGTCTCCTACAAAAATCAGAAGCAATTTCCCTAGTTCTCACTAACATGATTTGGAAAATACCAAGACTTCAAAACTAAAAAAAAGAACTAAATCAATCAAATAATGTAGAGGGTAGGAGAAATAGTCTTTCCCAAGGAAGAACTCAAATATATATATTTGAGAGAGAGAGAGAGAGAGAGAGAGAGAGAGAGAGAGAGAGCAGGTTGTATACATGTACATAGGAAAACATATGTAAATACATTAATGTATGTAACAATAAGAAAAGAAGACCTGATTTGCAAGAAAGCAAGACAGGGTATGTAGGAGGTTTGGAAGTGAAAAGGAAAAGGTGAAATGCTGTAATTAAAATATCAAGAAATATCTTTATTAAAAAACACTAATTCTATTAACTGGTAAACTAAATAAAAATTTATAGGATTCTAGATATAACTGGATCAGAGAAATTAAACAAGAAAGGATCCCCATTTAAATAGGTCTATCCAAGTTAAGGAGATTGAAACAGCACCAAAGATTTTTAATACTCTAAAATTGTTGAATATAGTTGAATCCATACCAGAATTCTAAAAGACTTTAGAAGAACTATAACCAGTATTTCTTAATTTAGCAGGTAAAAAATTGAAATAGAATGAACACTTTTAGACTCCCTCTGTAAAGTCAGATTTACTCTACTGTGGAAGCCATAAGAAGACTCAACAAACAAAGCTTTAGTAGTATGGTAGAAGTAGCTGTTTTCTTCTGGGGCCTATGACAAGTTCATTCATGGTTTCATGAATAGGTTTTTGGAGCAATGCATGAGTTGCCTGAAATTAAGTTGATTTTAGGTCCAGATAGGTAGGTGTTGGCTTTCCTCAAGATCCATGTGACTATATGGCGGGGGGGGGGCTTACTATTACTTTTCTGTAGTTTTCAACCTTTTCATTTAGATATGGCAATTGATGTCATGTTCCCCTTACATAGTACCTTCCAAATTTATGATGGTTGTCCCTCACAGAAACATCATTTAGATCAATGACACTTTGAAGAACATGTTGTCTTCATCCTCAGCATCTCACCCTGATGTTATAGCATTCAACAAACAGCACTGGTATTAGTTTGTATGCTTTGGCCGTGTCTTGAAAAACACTAACAACTCAAGGGGATTTTTTCATAGATACAGCTAGGTGATTTTAGCTAATATACAGGTCCAGAGGGTGCATTATCCAACTATGTGGGGAACTGCACTTAATACTGTTAGTGTTTCTGTGTATTTTTAAGCAAGCATACAAGATAATAGGTTCGTTATTGCTTCTCAAACATCCTTAGTATTATTATACCCCTTCCCTCTCCCTATTCATTTATTGTTCTCTCTCCTCCTTCCCTGACTCTATGTATTCTTCAATCCCCACCCCTCTCTCTATGCAGTACTCACTTCCTCTTCTCTAGTCAAGCCCCATACTTCTATTTTTCTCTTCATAGGACATGTGTCCTATTTCCCTCTCTGAAATAATATCTCTTTCTCCCACAATGCTCCCTTTCTACTCTCCCTGCTTCTATGGTTACTTAGGTTTATACATACAAACCAAAATGATTTTGTTCTAGCTTCTAAAAATAAGAAAAAAACAGGATATTTGTCTTTCTGGACCTGGGAAACTTCACTTAACTATAATATCTTCCAGTTCTATCAATTTGTTTGCATTTGCAAATTTACCTACAATTGAAAAGAATTGTATAGTTGTACTACATTTTCATCATCCATTAACCAGTTGAAGAGTAACTAGGCTACTTCCATTTCTTTGCTATTGCGATGACAGTGGTAAAGAATATGGCTAAAAAGTACAACTTTAGTGGGATAACAATTCTTATCAACATATACAAAGGAGTACTATAGTTCAATCATATAATATATCTAAGCTTATTGAGAAATTTCCACACTGATATCCACAAGGGCTCTAATACTTTCAAAGCCCACCAACAGTGGATAAAGATTTCTCTCCTTATTCAAGTTCACAATCATTATTTGTCATCTAGAGTTTGGGTCTGAGATTTTCCTTTTGCAGTTTACTCCTTTTGTCTCTATTATTGGTGAAAAACCGAAAAAGGTTCCTATAGTAATTTCTTCGTTATCCATTATTTGTGTGATGAACAAATATTACAAGGTTACAAGAAACAGAACTAATATATTTATCACAAGATACAATTTATGCCTACTTCCCCATCTGCCTGTGTCACTGTGATGAGCACTACTTTCCCAGATAGAACAGTAATACACAGCCTCATCCTCCTCCTGTAGCTCAGAGATCTGCAAATTTGCAGCATTTTTGGAGGTATCTTTGGATCCAGAGACTCTACTGGGGACTCCAGGACCCAGCTGGTTGTTTGAGTCTGAGTAGTAGTGCAGGAAAAACCGAGGAGGACTCCCCTCCATCTGCTGGTACCAGTAAATACTTTTACTACCAACACTGATGCCACTCTTCAGAGTGCAGGTAAGCCTGGCTGTTGATCCAAGAGACTCAGAGATGGAGGGTGGTTGGGTCAATATAGACTGAGAAAAGGAACCTGGAAAACAAGAGGCAACAGTGAAAAGCAGAGCTGAGATGCACATTCTTGGGTGTTTTCACCCAGAGGGATTAACTCAGTGTATGAGTCCTTTGTAAATTCTTCAACTTTTCCCTACCTGTCAAGTAAAATAGAAACATGAAGATGCCAGGAGTCCAAGCCATTGTAGGCACAGCACAGCTTCTTCTGAGACCAGAGTCTTCTATTTGGGCTGTTTCATTATCTCATTGCCAAGGACTGCACAGATAAAGAGGGGATAAACATGCAAATGAGATCTCACTATCTCCTCCCACTGGCTGATTCATATTTTGGGTTCCTGAACCAGCAAGTCAGGTGATGAGAATTATTTTGTTTAGTGAAATATAAAGCAGGTGGTAACACAAAGAGACCTGTGCACAAGAAATTCTTTCAGATCCACAGTAGCACAATTGCTGATTCCTCACAAAAAGTGGAGGTCAAGGTCATCAGGACTCATGTTTGTTAAGGTTAACACACACAGCATCTGTTCTTCACAAACTCCAGAGAGAGACTGAACACACATCCCATAATTGTTCATTATATCAGTTCTTCTGTCTTTTCTTCACCTTGTATTTCAGACACAGAAAAGGAAAACTACAGGGAACATGGTGATGTGTTCTAGTTTAATCATCACTGATGCATTTCTCTGATGAAGGTGGACAGGCAGGGGGAGCATGCATGCAATCAACCTAGGAGAGCTTGTGAATCATCCAAGAGCTAAATATGGGAGAAGAAGCAACTGGGTGGATAGTCATTACATTTCTATTGTTGTTTTTAAACATAGAAATGAAGTTGCTCATATTTGGCTGGGCAAACACTTCTAAAACTTAAAGATAATTGAGTCTTAAGAAAGGAACATTGGTGGATTGATAATTCAACTTCTCAGTAGTGACTGAGAGGACTGAAAGACAAGGTTTGTTTTACAGTATTTGACAAGACATTTGAGAGTTTAATATTTCTTATAGGACTCAATCTTAGATGATTCTGAGGGGGTAGTCAAAAATGCATGAGGGATGGATATCTGAATTTTTGCATCATTGTGTTCTAGAGACACAAGTTCAAGATGTAGGTAAATCAACAAAGTTAGCAGAGAGACAGAGGGCAGGATTCTGGCTAGGGAAATATTATTTTCAATAATAGATACTAATAGATGATACATAAGAAGCTGTGGCAACGTATTTTAGTGATCTGTGCTTAAGAGACAGATATAGCCAGGGTAAGAACAGAGCTCATAGGACTGTCACTACCCCTGCAGTGAAGGAGAAGTCATTCAAAAGAAAATAAGTGGACAAATGATCTCCTCAGGGAGTTTTGTTGGCCCCAGGCCTCTCCATTACTGCATCTGCAAACAAGTGCTTGTTCCTTCGTGTATGTTTCTACTGAGGCTGCCAAGGCTGTTTGTGAACTCTGCTGCAGAAGCTATTCTTACATGACAGCCTGAGGCAGAGATAGTTAGGCTTTCAATAGTGGAAGAGTCCTGGGAGAAATCATTAGTAAAGACCAAGTCCCTTTCTCTGAGAATTCTGCCAGGACAGAAGAACACCATGGGTGGGTGTCCTTGGTGAGCAGAGGATGAGCCCTACCTAAGGCCAGCTTCTTTGATTGAGTGTTAGTGGTGTCATACCACAGTCCCACAGCACCCCCTATTGGCAAAACACCCTTAGTTGCCATAGTCCAGAAACCTCAGTATCCAATTGAAGTCTACTACTCAACAGATGACTGTCTGAACACACATACCCAGATTCTTAGTCTAAATTCACAATGCATACATTCTATCTGCTGTAAGATTGTCACATCCAGAAATAGTCTTTGACACAGTTACAGAAATATCCAGATATTTATTAAAGTGTTAATTCACCCATAGAAGAATGGCAACTATCAGGTTACTTCTTTGGTATGTGATTTGAAATGAATATATATATTTTGGTTACAAAAGCATCCAGATACATACAAATACTATTTAGTTCTAAAGAAAAGTGCAGTTTGTAACATGCAAGAAAATGTATATATATAAAAAGTGCAATGTTAGGAAAAGTGTCACCATGTCATATTTTGTTCATATGTAGAATCTAGCCAATAATATATGTATACTATCACACACACACACACACACACACACATGCACATATATATACAGAATATGTAAAGTATAGTATAACATGAAGAATAGAGAATAACTAAGGATAACTTAAGGGGATGTAGGAGGACTGAATTCAGGTAGTGGTCATGAATATTGAAAAAAGACAAGGTAAATGTTTTTCTAGTTCTAATTCTGCTGAGGAAATTTTGGTTTGGGGATGAATAATTACAAAAATATATTTGATACAAAAATGCAAAATGTAATGTAAAATTTCACAGCTTATGTTCAAAAATGCCTACTCAGTCTATACAGAAGTTTGAGTTCATAGCATACCAAATAAATTATGAGAATCTTTTCACCCACAAGTGATTCATTTGGGTTGGCAAGTATAGAAAGCTGGAAACTACCTAGCCTTTCCTCTTATTGTTTAGGTTGTTTACACCCAAAAGGGGTGCTATTGTGTCATCTAGCTTCTTCTATATATAATCTTATATATTTAGCTTGACTAACAATCAGGGAGTGTTGATGTGGACATGGAGAATTTAATAACTCCCTCTGTCCTGCTCTATCCAAAAACTAGAGAGAATAAGTGCATCTTCCGTAGGCACACAGCAGCCGCATTCATTTTAGGGCTTGGTGCAGAACACTGCATCTGTGACCCTTCATTCCTCTACATACCAACAGCAAACTCCCTTCTCCTCTATGGAGAGCATGGCTGAGGAAGTGATCCAACCTCTGCCAGGTTTCTCACTTCATAGAGTCCTTCACAGTGCTGACTCAAAATAATTCCCCCCACACCCAAAATAATCCTGCAGACCATTTGTCTATCTGTAGTGCTGTCTCTTTAAATGATTTCTATCACTGCCTGGAGGCACAGTGCATATTTCTTTAAGCTCCCTGGATCCTGCTCTCTATAGCTGGGCTCATTCCACAGTCATAGATAAGTCCCCCACCACTCAATTTTTAGTTTAGTGTCTTTCCTTCTCTCAACATTGTTCCCTTCCTTTCTCTGATCCTGTCTTCCACTTTCTTCTCTACATCTCTCCTGTTTCCTCTACAAACATTTTCCACAAACAATACTACCTACACTCGGTTTGTGGAAAATGGTGAAAAAACGATCAATATAAAATAATATAAATTTGCACCACTGGTAAGTTTAGACATGCCTCACAGAACTTGTATTATGTTAGAATAAATCTGTAACACTGTGGTAAAGTTCTCCATAACCTACAAAAGTTAAGATCAAAATTCCTATGCACTTTGACTCAGTCAATAGAACCCAGAATTCCTGACTGAAAATATTTAATCAACTGATAGCTATCTATTCTTGTCACACATAAATGTTAATACCTAGAACTTGTGTTCAACTTCAACAAGTTATCTAAGGGCCGGGCGGTGGTGGCGCACACCTTTAATCCCAACAATCGGGAGGCAGAGGCAGGCAGATCTCTGTGAGTTCGAGGCCGGGCTGGACCGATAGCCTCCAAAACAATACAGAGAAACCCTGTCTCGTAAAAACCAAAAAAAAAGTTATCTAAGGCTATAATGATTAGTTAAAATTTATGTTTACTTCAAAGATTTTATCCTTTTAAGAAATCTCTGAAACAATTTGGTTGTGAAAAGTGTAACATATTTTGAAATATAGATAATGGTAATTGCCACCACTTTAAAAACATGCCCCAGAAATGTTAAAAATTCAAGATTCTTCAGTAAATATCTGATTCCTGAGGTATACCTGTTACTCTGTATAGAATAGAAACATTCTACTAACAGTTTAATGTTGTGAATTTACCCATGCCTCCATTTCCCCAATTCCTCTTTTGTCTCAAGAAGAAGGTTTTAAGTCTGATACAAAAACTATACACAATGATGACAAATATCAAATATATACATGGTCCAAAGGAAATTTTTAATGATATTTTGCAAAGATTGACTAAAGCAGTACAAATAGCAGTAGCAGACACAGCATACTAATTGAATCTCTACCTTTTGAAAATGCTAATATACAATGAAAAAAGGTACTTGGGCCCTTAAAGATAAGATCAGCACCAATGAACAAATGGATTCTACATATAGGCAATATTGAGGCTCTTTATTAAACACTGAGGCTTGGGTAGGAGAAGCCATCTCCAAAGGTAAGAGGAGACATCAAAATACCAAATGCTTTAATTGTGGTAGAAAAGGCCATCTAAGAAGAAATTGTAGACAAAACAGCCCTAGAAATAATGCATCTTCTGGAAATAACTCAAATAGAAAGCCTTGTCTTCTGTATTATGTAGAATATGTGGCAAAGGCAAACACTGGACCAATGAATGTAGATCAACAAGAGATAAACAAGGCAATACTTTAACAACTTTAACATTAGGACATTCCTTGGGAGGTCTTTCAAAGGCCCCCATGTCAAAATTGGTTCAGTAATTCTGAGTCACTATGAAGAACAATCCTCCCCAGAATAATTAAAAAATCCAGTGCCTATTGCAAAAAAAATGGTACTGCTCTGGATGGTGGAATAGCTTTTGAGAATGAATCAAAAATTCAAGAAGGAAACAGAAAAAGTATATTTTGGCAGACTTCTATAAGTGAACAAATACCAAAACTAAGAGCACAAATCAAAAATGTTATTTTTGAAGGATTACTGGACACAGGTAAGATCCCACCATTTTAACACCAGATTCTTAGCATCCTAGTTGGGCTCTTCAAGAGAAGGATGTTCAGTTCTTAGGGACTGTAACCCTAGTACAAAATAAAGCACTAGAAGGTTTGAATTTATAGGATTAGAAGGACAAATAGGAAGGCTGAGGCATATGTGGCTAATATAGCAGTAAATCTATGAGGGCTTGATCTGTTTACGGCAATTTAACATTCCTCAAGTATCAAAAATGAACCATAAACCAACTCATGTTTATGGAAAAATGTTATAAGGCACTATACAAGATAGACACCAACCATCTAGGATGTCCCCAAACAGAATAAAAAGTGCTGAACTCACAGAGGTACCAACAGCCCTAGCATTAAAATGGTTAGCTGACAGTCTTGTCTGGATGGGGCAATGGCCTATGACTTCAGAGGAGCTAGAAGCTCTAGAACTTGGTTCAGGAACAGCTAAATGCTGGACATATTGAAGAATCTACAAGCCCTTGGAATTCTGTATTTTTATTAAAAATAAATCAGGAAAATGGATAATGTTTACAGACCTGAGAGTCATTAATAAAGTAATTCAGCCAAAGAAGTCTCTACAGCCTGGAATGTCACTGTCTTCTTTATTACATAAAGATTTGACTATCACAGTTATTGACTTACAAGACTGTTTCTTTAATATACCTTTACAAGAAAAAGAGAGGGAAAAATTTGCCTCCAAGTTGCCTACTTACAATAATTCTCCTTCATGAAATGTTAAGTATTCCTATCCTGTGCCAATTTTGTACAGCAGTCATTGGAAATAATATATAAGCAATTTCTTCTATCTATAATTTAATGTTACATGGATGACATTTCATTATCTGATTCAAATGTAGATAATCTAGAAAAGAAAAGTTTGCTCTTTGGGGATTACAAATCGCTCCTGAAAAAAAATACAAAGAGGAGATTCTAATAATTATTTAGGCTATAAAAGATGTTTACAAAATTTAGAACCTAAAAGGTGCAAATTAGGAGAGATTGATTGCAGACTCTCAATGACTTTCAGATACTGTTAGGAGACATGTCCCATCTGTGGCACATTACTGATAAAAAACCTGATCAAATGAGTCATTTAAAAGCTTTAGATGAAGACAAGGACTTAAATAGTCCCAGAGAATTAACAGCTGATGTTGAGAAAAATTGGCATTGGTGGAAGACAAATTACAGATTTGTGGATCTTGTGGATCAAAAGCTTAAGAAAATTCTAGTCATATTAATCTCTAAGTACTCTCCTATAGGAATTTTAATGCAGAGGAAAGATATTATCTTAGACCAGATCTTTTCACCACGTAAACCAAGTAAGAAATTAAAAACTTATGTGGAAAAGATCTCTGAGTTGATTCTAAAAAAATTGAGACTTCTTCAATTAGAAGGAATAGATCCAGCAGAAATTGTACTACAGTTTACTAAGGATGAAATTGAAAAATTATGGGTAGACAGTGAACCCTAACAAAGAGCTTGTAGTTATTTTGGAGAGGTCAACAATTAACCCAAAAGCAAGAGTATTCAACTAATAAAGAGGACTAACTATATTCTTCCTCACATTTTAAGGGAACCACCAATAACTGGAGCCCTGATGCAAATAAATCAGGAAAGGGAGGATACAAATCAGAAAATTTAAGTAAAGTGCATCTAAGTCCTTATAATACTGTCCAAAATTCAGAATTATATGCTATTCTCATGGTGTTAATGGATCATAAAGAACCTCTCAACATAGTTACTGATTCATAATATGCAGAAAGAGTTGTTTTACATATTGAAACCACTGAATTTATGCCAGATGATATGGAATTGACTTTATTATTTATTCAGTTGTAAGACATAACCAGGGACAGAAATTTTTCCATATATATAATGCATCTGATCCCATACAGGTCTGCCAAACCCTCTAGCACAAGGTAATGATAAGATTGATCAATTGTTGATAGAAAATGCACTAAAGTCACATAATTTCCTAAAAGACAATGTCAATATCAAAGGTTTCTAAGAAAACTTTTCCATACTTGGCAAAAAGTCAAGGAAATGTCCTACTTGTGCAACCAAACTCCACTAGCTGCAGGAAATAATACAAAAGGCACACAAAGGAATTAAATCTGGCAGATGGATATGTTCCATTTTATATAATTTGGAAAATAAAAATATATGAACCACACCATTGACACCTATTCAGGTTTTCTTGGGCAACTTCTTTGAGTTCATAAAAGGCTGATTCTGTAATTACACATTTGGTAGAAGTTTTGGGCATCAAAGATAAACAGACAATGATCAAGTAGCTCAAGTTGGGGGAAAATATAGAAGGGAAGCAAGAAAATATATACCTTACTAGAAGTAGCCAGTATAGGTTTAAAGAGAAGTCTGGCACTAGGGAAATATCCAGGGATCCACAAGAATGAAGCCAGCTAAGAATCTAAGCAATAGTGGAGAGGCTACCTTAAATGTCCTTCCCCTATAATGAGATTTATGACTACCATAAATGTCATCATAAAGTCTTCATTCAGTAGCTGATGGAAGCAGAAGCAGAGATTAATAGCCAAGCACTGAGCTGAAATCCTGAGTCCAGTTGTGGAGGGGAGGGGGGAGTGATGAGCAAAGGGGTCAAGACCGTACTCAGGAAACCCACAGAAACAGCTGACCTGAGCAAATGGAAGTTCACAGACCCCAGTCTGACATCTTGGAAACCAGCATAGGACTGAAGCAGGTCCCCTGAATGTGGGTGTCAGTTGGGAGGCCTGAGAAGTCCATGGGGCAGTGGAACCAGTATTTATCCATAGTGTAAAAATGAACTTTGGGAGTCCATTTCCTATGGAGGGATACTATCTCAGCCCAGATACATAGGGGAAGGCCTACGTCCTGCCCCAAATGATGTGTCAAACTTTGAATATCCCTCATGGGAGGCCTCAACATCCATGGAGAGTGGATGGGATGGAATGATGGTTTAGTGAGGGACATAGAAGGACAGGAGGGAGAGGAAACTGGGATTGGTATATAAACTAAGATTGCTTTTAATAAAAAAGAAAATAAAACAGTTTTTGGTTATTATAAAATAAAGCATATTATGGATATATCACATAATGTTACAAGGCAGGCAGTTCTAGAAAGATCAAATATATCTCTAAAGGGTATTCTAAATAAACAGAAAGGGATAACAAAGAACCCCCAAAATAGACTGCATAGTTATTCATTAGCTTTGGATTTTCTGAATGCAAATGAGAAAGGAACAACAGCTGCAGAGAGACATTGTGCAATCGAAAAAAACAAAAAACCTATTTAATTAGACCAACCAGTGTATTTCAAAGATGTTTTGACCCCTGAGTGGAAACCAGGACATATGTTGCATTGGGGAAGAGGTTTTGCTTTTGTTTCCACAGATGAAGAAAAAATATGGATACCATCAAAATTGATAAAGACTCATTTTGAGCAAGACACTTCTTATTTAGAAGAGGTGGCAGTTCATTGAACAGCATGGTTGTTTAATCTAAACTAACTACAATACTAACAAATGATGTTCTTTTCAACAGATATAACTTGCCAAGGAGAACTTCCCCCAAAATTTAGGGTTGGGGAAGGGTTTTATTTTTGTCTTTCTAGGAAAACAAAAGGAATCTGGAGATCACGGGACAAATGAGACATCTAAAGAAATGGACAAAACATCTGAAAAATTGTCCCTAGAAAAAGAGTAAATTGGCCTATTGGTATATCACATTTATAGCAGGGTAAATGTCATAAATCTTCATGAATGTTTGTTACTTATTTCTATACAGAAATATAATATGAATGGACTTTTTGTACTCTCAGTCCAATTAAAGTTTAAAAACTGGCTTTGAAATTGGATAATGGCTCTCTCCTTCTCTAAGCCCAAGCATACTTGTTTAAGTAAAATATCCTATTCAGTTGATAATAATAACTTTCAAGGACTAGAAATTTGTATTACATGGTTAAATGAGCTATGGAGATGCAATACCTTGAGTATTAGAAATGTATGTACATTAAGTTTTAGCAAAATTAATCTCAAATTTGTACCAATATACAACATTCGTATACAACATACGGAAGTCCAATCCAATGTAAAATATTTAAAACTAACAGTTGCTTTTTAAGACTAGATTCAATAATTTGCCTTTTCATCAAAGCAGCCATAGCAGGCAGTGTTAGCAGTGGTGGCTGCTAGCTGGTGGCTGGTAGCAGCAGAGAAAGCAAAACCAACACTAATAAGCACAGAACACAGAAAGCTCACACACTCAAAGACAGCAATAAATCATGTGCTTATCACCATCATACATACATTCGCCTTAGCCAGAGGTTAGAATTTATCTTTGGGCTTTCTGGTCACTGGATTCAGCTTATAAAAAAGGGTTTTAAAAGAATTCTTGTTTAGTAAAGTATTGAAGCTACATTTCCATGCATTCATATGCAAGAATGTACCTTTGGCCACAGCTGAACTACTTACACGTGAATCAAAGAAGTTAATTTTCGGGTCACCTATTACTGTCTTCTCTCCTCACCACCTGTCCCACCTTCTGACATACAAGGGTCTCCAGACACTACTCCCTTCCTGAGCTCTCTTTCTCTTCAGGCAGCATTGGTAGAGGATGCCACACTTTCAGCCATGCCGGTGTCTCAGCATTTCAAATGGACTCAAGCTGCTGGTTTGACTCTCTCAAGGTATGTACAGATCACTTTTGTTTCTGCTGGCTTCTACCACCAAATTCTAGAGTCTTCCTCTTTAGCTGTCCCTTCCCTCCTCCTGCTCTAACCACCTGTCACTCCTTGCCTACTGGGCAAGTGTCTTCTTTTTGGTTCCTGGAGTCCACTGCACCCTCTGGAGACCTACCACATGTGCAACTCCTTAGTTATTAGGGCACCTGCTCCTCTCTCTATTGGAACCCTCCCTGTTTCCTTGCCTTCTCCCCCTAGGATCTGCCTGCTACGCCCCACAGCTTTCTTAAGCACTCTGAGGCGTCTGCAACCTTCTCCCTCCTGTTCCTCAGCTCCAACCTGGAAGTCTCACAGCTTCTCTATACCCCCCTGGACTTCTCTCTTGCCTCTCTATTCCCACTTGGAGCTATAGAAACTCCCTCTGGTGGGACCTCTCCTTTCTTCCTCCACAGACTCAGGTTTTATTAAAGTCTTGTTCTGTTACTATAGACATCTTGGTCTCAGTACATTTCAAACCACCAAAACTGACATGCTTGATCTTCAATGGTGGCACCTTCTGCTACTGCACAAACAAATGATCTGAAAAATTTTTTATATCTAAACTTGTTCTCTCCTCTATTTATTCCTATCTATGCCTGTCTGGGTAGCTCTTATATATGTCCAAGAGAGCCCTACTCCAACCAACAACCCATCCTAATAGGGTTGGGAAATTGTTCTATATCATGTTGTCAAAGGCTGATTCAGTCCCCGACAACTCCCTTATCCAAACTCATCATGGCTTACCCCATGCCAATTTTCTTTATGACCAAAAGGAAGATTACTGTAAAAAGTGGCCAGAAACTTAAAGAGGTACCCATATTGGTTCTGCAAATACCAAGAGACAAATCTAGGCTGTTATAATCATATATCAATTACTGAATAACATTCTATTTGGCCATTTGGAGAGGGCTGGCGATGTGTCCGCCCTAGGCCAAACTCATGACCACCATTCATAGTCTCACTCATTTGACACTAGACACTCTCCCCTCACCTCTCATTAACTGATCTGAGCCAAATATCTTCCCATACCTTTCTTTTCAGTATCACAGACTGTCTTCACTCCTTAGGGACAGCTTAGTGGCCACACTGTAGTAGTGTCATGACTTGGAACATTGCCACCCAGCCCCTATGTCCAAAGGTTCATAATGCCCCCATCCTCTGCAACACGCAGGTTGCTGGGTGGTCTGGGACTTGTGCCCTGACATTCCTTTTCCAAAATTAGGAGTGGGACCTGGTGAAGAAACCTTGCTTATTCCCATTACAGGGTTTATAGAGGCATATGACTAATGAATGGTTAAGTTTTTACCCTCCTCACAGACCTGGATACAATTGCTAGCATGCCACTGGGGCAGCAGGACTGATGACTTCCCTGGTTATTTACCACCAGTTTTCACCTAAGTTCACCCAGAATCTCTAGTGGGTGGCTCAGATCATCTCTACCCTCCACATCCAAATTGACTCACTGACTGCCCTAGTACTAAAAAATTGGCGAGTATTATGTCAATAAAGCACTGTTGGCCAATAGGGAACCAAGATAGGTGGGACTAGGAATCCAGGAGGACTCTGGTCAGGAGAAACACAGAGAGTCAAGATGTAACACCATGGGGTAGGAAGCCCGGAAATATTCTCTGGTAAGAGAAATACTTAGATTAACAATTACGGGGTAATTACTTAAGTCAGAGGTAGCCACTAAGAAACAAGCAAGGCCAACAAGTTCATAATTAATACAGCATCTTGTGTGTTTATTTGGGACTGATGCGGCTTTAGAACCAGATTGGCGGGAAGGCTTCTCTCAAGGAAAAGGCTTCCCTTTACAAGTTATAAACGTTATTTTTTAAATTTTAGATAAAAGGGGGATATGGAGTGATTCCTGTACAAATAAGGCCTGTCTGGGGGTCAGAGAATGGAACTTGCCACTAGCTAACCATAGAGGCCTGGAGGTCTATATAGACAGACAGAAAGTGATATAACTGGACAGAAACAGGCTATAAGCAGGGAAAAACAGGAAATCGCTCTCTTCTCTGCTGAAACACATAGGAGGTAAAGTGTGCTGTGGCTTCCTCCTTCTCTGTTGTCTCTCAGCATTTTCCTCTATATATAACTCTGACTTTTTATTATCTAGAACAATTAAGTATTCTATTTACAACCCTTGTTTTATTGTTCCCTTCATAGCATGTGTGTTCTGCTATTTCCCTCTCTGAAGCTATGTCTCCGCCTCCCACAATGTGCCCTTTCTACTTTCATAACTTCTATGGTTACTCAAGGTAAAATATTCAGACCTCTACAAACAAGAGGAAATAGGGGACATTTGTCTTTCTGGACCTGGGTGACCACACTAGTATATTCTTTTTTGTTTTCATCAATTTGTTTGCAGATTTCATTTTTACAGCTAAAAATAATTGTATACTTACACTACATTTTCACCATACATTACCTTATTGAATGATAGCTAGGCTGCTTCCTTTTCTTAGCTATTGTCAATAGAATAGTATGAAACATGGCTGAACAAGTACACTTGTAGTGGGATATCAAAAGTCTTTCCAGCATATGCCAAGGAGTGATATAGCTCAATCATGTGGTATATCTCACCTAAAAATTTTTGAGAAATTTCCACACTGATTTCCAGAGGTTCTTCACAATCATGCATGCCCACCAACTCTGGATAAAGCTTTCCCTTCTCATTCAACTTCACCAGCATTTGTTGTCAACTATAGTATAGGTTTGAGGGTTTTCATTGTTTAATAATTTGTCTCTATATGTTATAAATTAAATAAAATTTCTGAATGAACTTTTTCATTTTCTTTTATTTTATTAGTGAACAAATATTATAAAGTAACAAAAAATCAGAACTGATTATTTTAGTAGAAATGATTTATAGTTAATAGATGATACAAGCTTTCCTTTAAATTCCATTTTTTACAGTAAATGATGCCTATTCCCCCCTTTTCAAGAAAAATAGAGATATATTAATCTATAAAACTTATTTATTTTAATTGTGAAAAATAAAGTGTCTCCATTTATAATCAAACTAGCAGCATGGATGTTATCTCTGATAATGGAGGTGGCTGCACATTCCTGAACTCATAATTTGGTTAAGTCTTAAAACATTAGGTTTCAAAATCTCTCAACCAGTAAAAATGAGTACTGTAAAGGAAGAACATGAAAACCTATTTCACCTCATGAAAACATCTGCAGAGCAGCAGCATAGGGCTCATGGGAACCAGTAAGACTGCAGTTTAAATGGTTGATTGTGACCTCCAAGGAAAATGGCCACCACAGTACACACTTTTTGTTCTTTGTGGTATCACTATGATAGAAAAACAACTCTGTGTCTAAAAAATCAAACAAACAAAAAACCACTCTCATCTGTGGAACTCAGGTTCCTTCCTGGCTCACAGCCATGGTCATGACTTCTCTGGCATACCAGAGCAGCACTAGACATAGGAGAAAGGATACTGGTCACTAATGCTGGGCTGTCATCCCACTTCAGCTTGCCCCAAGGAACCAGAGACTCTGAAGGCAACTGGGTACTACAGGAAGGTTTTACTTTATTGTAAAATATCTGAAAGAACATAGTTAGACAGCAGGAGCTTAGCCTTGCTCTTGGTCCTGGACATACATCCCCCCAACCACCATATATAAATAGAGACCTACTCTAAAAAGGCTATGCATCCATGCCTGGAACAGGAACACACTGAGTTAGGGGCCTCATGCCCTGCCTGATATTGAATCTGTCTCAGCAGTGCAAGACATGGGCATCTCCACACTGGGCAAACAGCTTCAGTATAGCTCAATGAGGGTGCTATTAACCAGGATCTCTTCCTGCACTTCCTGCTGTTAGGATCCCAGGAGGCCGCTCAGCAGGTTCCCTAGCCAGACTCCATTGGAGGATGTCTGCATTGGCAGCTCCAAAGAAGAGTTTCCATCCTGTTTCGGTATTCTTTACAAATGGAGTTTATCTGCAGTGAAGGCTGCTAATGTTCACACAGTACTGTGAACACAGCCAACATGCCACCACAGTCCTCAGTCAGCAACAAAACCAGATGAAATTGAACAGATACTAAAGGATGAGTGTCCCATCATCAATGCACATGGCTGATATAAGCCAACAGCATAGGACTAGGGAGAGGCTGAAATGGGACAGTTCCTAGAGGTGCAGCAGTGACCCACTAAGCCTGAGTTGTGAAAGCATGGGGTGATGCAGTGTAGACAACAGGTGGTCAACAGTGACTTAGGAAATGAAGCAGGTCTCAGTAATTGCTTGAGTTTAGTTATATGTTAACAATAGGAGATATGAAAATTTAAAAACATGTGAGGTGATTCAGACATGGAGCTTTACAGAATCATTTTCTGACAGTAAAATGCACCAAGTAGAGAACAATTTTCCTATATTTAAGAGAATAATGCCAATTCCATAGGATTCCCTTTACACACTAGGTTCAATGAGAAGCATTTGGATTTAGTACTGACTAATTGTAGTCATTGTTTTCTGTTTTAATTCCATTCTATAACCATTTAAAATCATTGAATGTAACCTAGTAGCTTCCAATGGCACCAGTGTAGACACAAGCTGTTGCTGATGTGAAGAATGAACAAGGTCCAAGATGCTGAGTATCCTGCACTGCTTTTGTTGTCTCTGTCACCTTGAGGAACAAGGTTTGCCAGACCTGAATATAATATTCAGACTTCCCACATCAGGTCACAACTCACAAGTGTGCAGAGTAGCTATGATACCTGATGCATATTTAGATTTGTAGAAACAGTGGAGTCAGCTGCAAATAGTCCCGAGGACATAAACAAAGAGACAACCCCTCCCACTAAAGCATCTCAAGGAAGGAAGTTATGATCAGAAGGGTGGATGCTCACAGAAATGGCAGAGCAAGCATACCTGGACACTAAGGCCTCTATCTCTTTTCCCTGACACAGGGAGGAACAAGGTTGTTTACATTAGCTGAGATTGAACTTCGCAGTGTACTTACCCATTACAGTCCATTATTGCAGGGATCTTTAGAAATTGATAACATCTAGAGAACCCCACAGAGACAGCTGATCTGAACTCATGGGAGCTCACAGACTCCAGATGGACAGCTAGAGAGCCAACATGGATCTGACCTAGGCCCTTTGCATCTGTGTAACAACTTGATTTTCTGTGTGTTCCCTAGCAGGGGGACCTGGACCTGTTCCTGATGCATGAACTGGCTCTTTGGAACCTATTCCCTATGGCAGCATGCTTTGTTCAGCCTTGATGCAGGATGGAAGACCTTGGTCCTGCCTCAGCTTGATGTGTCATGCTTTGTTGAATCCCATGGAGGCCATAATCCATCTGAGTGGAGAAGGAGGAGGAGTAGATGATGGGGGTTAGGTGTGATGTATAGAGAGGGAGAGGGAGGAGAGGAGCGAGTGGAAACGGTGAATGATATGTAAAATAATTCAAAAAATAATGAAAAATTGAATCTTGTCACATCAAACACACAGTCAGCGAACAAGAGAAGTGTCTATATATTCAACTTGCTGGCTTTTACTCAACTCAACATAAATGTTATACAGTTAAGGACAGTATGCCTAATTGTGCCACTTGAAGTGGTCTTCCCACATCAAATTTTTAAAACAATTCCTCGTGGTATCCCAAACTATTTGAACTCCACATTGAGACTCACTTCTCAGAAGATCCCATGCTGTGCCAAATTGTTATCTAAGGCTTGTAATCACAACATCATTGTCATAAAATGTGTTGAAATAAACAATTTGTAGCTTTACACAACAGCCTTAATGACTTTCTCTACAATAATGGAAAACATGCACTCTGAGCTTAGGGAGATGTAGCTGTATGTTAGGAAGACATCAGGTATGAGGCTGCACCAGGGGGTTTGTGTTATACTTCCCCATCTATATGTATCATTGTGGAACTGGTCACTGTACCACAGAGAACAGTAATACATAGCCTCATCCTCAGGCTGGGCACCTGTGATGGTGAGGGCAGCCTTGTCTCCAATCAGGGAGCCTGAGAATCTGGCAGGAACATCTGGGGCTCTGTAGGTGGTACCACCTATCAGACCATTGGGTACTTGGTGAGATTTTTCTTGGACCCAATTGGCATAATTACTGGTGGTAACAGCCCCAGTTCTTGAGGCACAAGTAAATGTGACTGTCCCTCCTGGAGATGTGCTGAGGGAAGCTTCCTGAATTACAAGAGTCTGTGAAATGGCCCCTGAAAATAGGTGAGAAATCAGATGTTTAGTAGCAACACAGAGACAAATGTACACTGTTGCATACCCATTCCATCCTAGGAAGGACCCTTGACCTGTGAGGTGAGCCAGAAGTGTGATCACAAGAGAAGCCCAGGCCATGACTCAGTCCAGGTCTGTTCTTTTCAAGATTGCTCAGCTTGAGGTAGTGCCACAGTGCCTTCTATAACTCCTAACATGGGAGAGGGTGTGCACATTAATGCAAATTAACTCTTCCAAGTTAATTAAGCTACTGCTCACGTATTTATATGAACAAATGTCAGGAGCATAATTATTCAGCTCCTTTTGTTCTTCTAGAGCCAAATATATCATCTGTCTAGTGTCCTAGAGGGTCTTTATTACAGCTAACCTTGCTCCACCAAGTCTTACCTTACAGAGAGTGAGAATCATTTCAATATTCAGTACAATATAAAGGGATGACTACGGAGAAATAACAAAAGTAATTGAAAGAGATCAAAATAAGTAAAGGTAGGATGGGAAAGTGAATTGAAGTTCATCTGTTTCTTCTTCATGGAAGATGATTGTGTATTATGTAATGATTATAAATCTGGATTATAAAATAGCCATGATGTCCCATTGTAAAAGCACAAGAGATAATTGATGAATGTAAAGACGATAGCAAAATCTGGCAAGGAAGTAAAGCAAATGGATCTATGATGCACTACTGAAAGTAGTTAGCATTTCAAAGCAAGTCCATTTTAGAGTTTGTATCACATTTTCATATGGCTCATAATATAGATCAAGTGTGTCCCTGCATTAACACATGGAAATAGTAGTCCCAATGTGTGTAAAGTAACAAAGAATCCATTGCATATAGCTGTGTAATGGTGATCTGCACAGAAACTTGAAAGGAGTAAGTCCATGTACACACAAACATACACCTGGGTTTTGGAATCACCCTGTCAGGTATTTGAAGACTCTAATTTCGGTGTGTAAGTGCCTGTTTATGAAATGATGGGAAGCAGGTTTAAGCAACAAGGAAGATGCATGGGTCCAAGCTTCTTGAGAAGATTGTACATGTGAAATGTAAGGTGATAGGAAGAATATAAATTATCATTTTGTTAAATATTATATGCGCTTACATACCAAAACCTAAACTTTTTACACAAATTATATGTGTGTGTACTTGACAAACTTGGCCTCTAAAATAGGTATATATGTTATAAAATTTGAAGGTCAATAAAATTGTTTTAAAGATATAACAATACTAAAATTCTGAAAAAGATATTGACATCAATCCCACTTTAAAGTTTCTTCACCAAAGATCATTGATTTATATACGTTTACCAAAACAAAAATGCAAATCTCATGCAATTTTTTGTTCCACTTGATACATTGAATTAATTCTAAGACAATGTCAGTATTTGTAGGCAGGATGTGGACCTAAGCCAGGAAAGGTCTGACTTGAGGACAGCGAAACAGGTAAGTGGCTCTTCCCATGAAAGATAAAGCTAATTTTCTTATGGAGTGAAGGAAATAATATGTGGAGTGGAAACTCACAGTTAAATCAAGATGGAAGATGACTACTGGGAGTAGCAACAGGAGAAGACTGAGTGTGGACAAAGATGGAGATGACAGAGCTTGAGAGCATGGTGGTTTGAGAGTCAGATTTTAGACTTGGGTGTGGTCACAGATAGGCACTGACCCCATTCTGTGACATTTGCTGGATGGAAAAATGATGCTTCTAGCTAAGCCTTGGTACAGGGATAATTCTATCAGCCTCATACACAATTTGCATTCTAATTATGAGCAACACCCTTGTAATTTTTATGGATTCTTTGTACACAAGCAATTGGCTGGGTCCCCCAGAGGCATGAGAAATTATCTTGTTGTGGTCCTGCAGGAAATTTCTGAATGACCTAGAATTCTCCTGGAAGCAGAGAAGCAGAGTTCCCACACTGAAGCCACTGCTCTGCTTTCAGGTCAGTATGGCGAATGTTCCAGCTGAGTCAGCAAAGCTTAGCAAAGGGAACCTGTCAATAGTACAAGCATAAATGCTGTATAGACCAGATGTTCCCATAGATTGCTGGCCAAGACAGGCGAAACTGAGCAGGAACTAATGCACATGCCGACCTGTGACTTGAGGGAAGAGCAGGAGCAATGGCACAGTCAACAGCATGGGGGACATAGCTCCTGACCCTTACCATGGGACGACTCTGCCTCGGGTCTCATTATATCCCCTCCTCATGCCAGACACAGAGCCTTTTCCTGCCAATGTGTTTCCATCCATGATGGCCCCTCTTCCTCCCTCAGCCTTAGTGCTGATGTTCAGCTCTCACACACTTAGGAGGATGGAGGTTTGTTTATGCCCTGGGGAACCCTCTGGAGGAAGGTCTATTATGAACTATGAGGAAGGAGTGAGACAACACTTATGGGTTCCGAAGATTTAATTTAATTTAATAACTCACATAAGCAGGTCACTGATCAATCATGGCCTCAGGAGAAGGACAGATATGAGGAGGGACAGAACTGGTGTTTGTTAGCATAACATTCACAAATATTTGTTACCAAGTTACAATCACAATTTTTACCAATCACAATTTAGAGAATAGAAAGTTCCTTGAGTTTTCCATCATTGACAATCAATACACAACACAATCTTTTCTTTTTTCAACTTTTTAAAATTAATTTTAAATAGCTTGCTTCACATGTCAATCCCAGTTCCCTCTCCCTCCCCTCCTCCCACATCATCCCCCCCAGCCTCCCACCTTATCCCCACTTCCTTCCACATAGGGATATCCAGAGTCTGTCACTTAGCTCAGGGCAGGGTCCAGGCACTCCCCTAAGAGTCCAGGCTGAGAGAGCATCCCTCTTTGCAACACAAGCTTTTCAATCCAATCAGATTCATTTCTTCTTTCTGTTGTCAGGAACAGGCAAAATGTTTCTAAAGAACTAAAGATGCATAATCACTTTTTCTAAGCTTTAGGGAGGAGTTTGATCAGCCAGTGGGAAATTCTAGGCTGCCCTAGGGTTTGGGAACATGAACTCTATTCCACCCTGCAAGGTAAATCCAGTCTGAAGTCAAAAAGGCAGTACTTAGGCTTAGGTGCATTTACCTGCTCACTGCACATGCCAAGACTCCTTTGAGTAAATGTCCCTTAGTGATCAGTTTTCTGTAAACACAGAATGCCCCAATGCCCCTGCTGGTTACAAAGTCCACAGTCACCAGGGTCAAGAGGCTATCTTCATTTTGAAGATGACCTGATCTCTTCCCTATTGAAGCAACCATAGATTACTTTCTAGGTTGTGTGTGTCTGGTATGTTATTCTCACCACCAAGAGTGCTCCTCTCTTGGGCTCTGTCTGCTGTGGGTTATGTAAACAAGATCCGTTAACAGTCTTCTACCACCTGGTCCTCAGCTCTCAGAGCAGTTACACTGTGAGATGCAGATCCAAGGAGGCCCTGTGCTCTGTGCTGTGGATTCCCCTTGGAGGGAAGCACCTGCTATATAACAATGTAATGGGCCAATGAGCAGCTGTACACGGTCCATGAATTTTAGCACTTGAGTCTCTGAGAATTCTGAGAAGGGTCACAGTCCCCTCTAGTGGCTTCATTATTCTCAGGGTGGGGGTTTCACTCTTTGAACCACTGTTTACTTTATCAGTCAACTCTACAATTCTTTCCCAAGCTGACTAGTAATCATCACCTTCCCTTCTTTAATTCTTTTTATTTACATTTGAGACATTATTCCCAAATTTTTAGATTGGAAATTTTACCTACATGTAAAAGAGCCTTTATTTAGAGGAACAATTTACATGTGTCTCTTTTGCCAGAGAATTTTTCAGTACATTCAAGGATATTCATCATATCCTCATTTAGTAACTAATAATTGGAATCAGTTATAACTTGCAATCAAGATAAAGATGGCAGGTGCCTACTGGAGTCAAAAGTTTCCTCAGCTAGGTTTATTCTCATGTCTGTGTGTGTGTGTCTTTCATATCCTCCATTTTTAAAATATCCTTATGTTTGCTATTATGCACAGAAAGATTACTTGATTTGTGTTTATTTTGAAACACTCCTTGTTGCTGAAATTATCATCTCTAAAGGGTTTGTGAAGTGTTAGGGTCTGTTATGTAACAAATCATCCACAAATAGGGTTACCTTTATGTCTTTTCCTATTTCTAGCCCTCTTGCTCCTTTAACTTACTGCTTTAGCTGAGACTTTAAGCACTAAATTAATAGATGTGGTTGTGTGGACACTGCACCCATTTAAAAAGATGTTGACTATAGGAAGGTTTCCTGTTCTTTTGGTTTTTTTTTTTTGCTTTACTTTGCTTTTTGTTGTGTGGAATTATACTCCCTTCATCACTAGGGTCCCCACAACCTTTTGAAATCTCTAATGTTAGACCTGCCTTAGTGAATAACTGGTATGACAAGTAACCATACGTGTGGGTTACTTAACCATGGAAGGATGTAAGTACATTAGACTAAAAAAATCCCTTTCAAAAATTGTTTCCAGTACACTATGAAGTGGGTGAACAGACAACCCCACAACAAAATGAGAGATAATTGTTGCCCGATATCATGTGTCAGAGAAAAGTGTTTAGGATATTTATAAGGGGAACAGCAAACATTAAACACCAAGAAAACAAGAAAGCCAATTAAAAATGTGTTATTGGATGAGCAGAGAGTTCCCAAAAGAAGATAATATATTGTTAGTAAATGCTGTATTAAAAATGTTCAACATCCTTAGCCATCAGGAAAATGCACATTAAAACTACCACAAGATTTCTTCTCATCCTAGTCAGGAGATCAATCACCAGGAAAGGAAACAGCAGCAAATGCTGAATTAACTTGGGAAAGAGAAATTTCTAAACACTCTTAGTGGAAGTGCAAGGGCACATAGAGCCTGTATATATCAGCCTTGAAAATACAAAAAACAAAAGACTTCCCAGGTATCCTGGTTACAATATACATGCATATACAAAATATACATCATAGCCTACTACAAAGATACTTGCACATCCATGTTCATTGCCACCTAATTGTTATAGATAGGATATGAAATTAATTTCCCTTTCTGGTAACTGACCCCTGGTTAATGAAAATGTCATACATGTACGTAATTGAATATTACTCAGTTATAAAAGGAAAGTTAAATCATGACTTTTGAAACCAAATGAATGGGACTAGTCAAAAAAATTAAATAAAACAGTTATGCTGAGCGGGATCACTCAGGACAGAATAGAGAAATACCGTGTATTTACTTTCATAGGTGGGTGCTAGTTTCAAATATCATGATTTATGTGTTTCTCCTGGAGTATGAATGTATGGTGCTTGATTGACAAAGCCACCAGATCATTTGAAAAAATTATAGCTCATGATACTGATGAGGTGAAGTTCAAATGAACACTCATCCTCTGCTTGTGGGAATGCAAACTCCCACAAATACTTTATTCCTCATGTTGTCCCTATGGAAAGCAACGTGTCAGTTCCAAGGGATGCTGGGAATAGATCTACATAAAGATCCAGTATAGTTGTCCTTAATTTACATTTCCATGATGGCTAAGGATGTTGAGGAATTCTTTAAGTGCCTTTCAGCCATTTGAGATTCCTCTGTCAAAATTCTCTAGTTAGATCTGTACCATTTTTAATTGGATTATTTGGTAATTTGTTGTCTAGTTTCTTGAGTTCTGTATATATTGTGGAGATCAGCCATTTTTCAGGTGTGGAGTTAGTGAAGATCTTTTTTCATTCTCTAGGCTACTGCTTTCTTTTATTGACTATGTCCTTTGCACACAGAAGCTTCTCAGATTCAGATCTCATTTATTAATTTTCTATCTCAGTGACTGTGCTACTGGTATTATGTTCAGGAAGTGGTCTCCTGTGCCAATTCATTCAAGGTCACTTCCTATTCTCATTGCTAAGAGGTTCAATGTGGCTGGGTTTATGCAGAGATCTTCGAGCTATTTGGACTTAAGTTTTGTGCATGGGGATAAATATGGATCTATTTGTATTCTTCTACATGTCAGCATCCAGTTATGCCAGTACCATTTTTTTCATTGTACAGCTTTAGCTATAGTAATAAAAATAGTTTGGTTTTGGCACAAAAGCAGAAAAGTGGACTAATTGAATAGATCCAAGGACCCTGATATTATTCTATAGACATTTGAACACCTGATTTTTGGCAATATACTTAATTCTAATATGAACCTTTTACATACATTAAGATTATTTGAATTATCACAAAAATATAGTAGTGTATAGATATAGCTAAATGATAACTATTCCTTATTAGATCAGTCTTACCAGAAAAAGCTATTAGGAATCTACAGTAACTTAGCTAACCAGAAAATTTAGTGGACTTGCATTTGAAATATCCCTTTGTTCTTTTCCCCCATTTTCCTCTTTTCTAGAAAAGCATATACTATTTGGGGGTATGACCATGACTAATAGAAGAGTAAAGAATGAGAAATACTTCTTGAACTATCTAGCTATATTTATGAAAAATGACAAACTCTAGAAACTGCTAGATGGGAATCAAAGGGAAGAAAAAAATAATTGATTCCCTCAGACTTAGTGGAACAAACCATGAGGTCTCAACTGAAGACGTAATTATAAAGGAAACCATGTGAGTAGATGAAACACAGAGAGGGCATGGTTTAAAAGCTCCTTTACTCCAGTTCACACCAACTTTCATAATATTGGTAAGAGAACTCACAAGGAAGCAACTGCAAGCAGGAAAACAATCTTGGATCCTCAGTCTTTCTCACAGGCATTACTAGTGTTACTCTACAGGTACTTAGATAAAAGTTTTCGACTGTCATGTAAAACTAGCATTTATGATAAAAGCTGACAGTTTGCATAAACAGGAAAACAAAGGGTAATGTTAAAATGCCAATAATTGCGTATAATGTACACAATTTACCACTTTTCATACGCATGCCTTAATTAAAAAGGACAATTTATATTTACATAATTAGACACTTTGTCTTTGACTTCTTTTTTTCTTCTAATCACTTTTTCTCTTCTTTTGATTATGTTTTGAATTTCCTGAGCTAATGTATAGATGGCATTGTGAGCACTCTGTCTTGACTTTGCTGTGGCTTCAATAAAAGGAATCTAGTCACTCAGAGTCTTTTGCCATTTTAATTTTTTTCAATAATTGCAAATATCTTCAAATGTTTTAGGATTATTTGTGACACATGCACACAAAAAGTTCTCTGGTCCTCAAATACTGGTCCCTGATTACACTGTATTCCTTTAGAAATGCCATGTCAAGAATATCCAAAAGAACAGTTTCTCCATCAATTACTACTTGCCTAATGTATCAATCTTATTTTTGGAATCATATTCATTCACAAAGTGATTCTGAATTATCTGTATCATCAGAACATGCTTGTCTAGTCCACCAGCTCCACTACCAAGAGTTATATTCAGTAATTTGAAGCATGCATCTTTGCTCCTACATTTCACAGGCTCCAGCAATCACCCTTAGACTCATGTAGCTGTCATTCATGATTCTGAAATGACAATGGAGCAGTTTCACCCCAACCACTAATATTTTCCTCAGTCACATTACATTCCTCAAATTCTTCCTTCTATATGTTAGTCATGGTTTCCGTAATAGCAATGGAAAAATAGTTAATAAGAAGTTGACTCCAGAGAGTGGGCTATCAGTAGCTGCTGACCGGCCAAACATTCTAATTTTTGTTAGGTTTGGACAGGATGATTGATTGGTTGTTGCTTTGTTTATTCAAATGTAAAAGACTTTTGAACTTTTGAAGACAAAAGTGGTCAAATTTGTATGTAGTTCTTAATGAGCCAAACTAATATAGAGAAAAAAGACAGTAGTGCTAAGAAATAAGACACACTCACAGCTGGTAGGATTGCAAATAGGTACAGACATTGTGGAAGTCAGTTTGGATAATATTAAAAACAATAAAGACATGTACCATGTAATTTAGTAACATCATTCCCTGCTTTCCCTGCTGTCTGCAGAAGAGATTCAACGTTCTACTCCACAGATGCTTGCTCAGCCATGGTCATTGCTGTTCTAGTCACAATTGCTATGAAACAGAAACAGCCAAATGCCCTACAACTGACAAATGGATAAGGAAATTGTAAAGCATGTACTCTATGGAATGTTATTCATCAATATAGAAAAGTGAAATCATGATATGTGCAGGTGAATGGATTGAACTAGAAAGATCACATTGACTGGGATAACCTAGATACAACAAAAATCATATATTCTCTCTTTCTGGAGTCTCCTATATCAAAATCTTCATATGTGCATACATATTTTGAAAAACAAAATGGGACTAATACCAGGATTTGAGGTGGTGGCTGGGGAGCAATAGAGAGGATAATGACAGGGAAAATTGATCAGATAGGAGGAATGGGAAAGAGAAGCTTCTTTGGAAAGGAGAAGAGCAAGGGAAATAGTAGAACACAAGTGATCTGATAGAAGATGTGGGAAAATGAAGCTTCTTAGAGGATGAGAGCAAAATAAATGCAGGAGAAGAATGGAGGTTGGCAAAATAACAAGAAGGATATTTGGAAAAGACTTAAAGTA
The DNA here is from genome assembly GCF_017639785.1 of Mesocricetus auratus. Taxonomy (NCBI): domain Eukaryota; kingdom Metazoa; phylum Chordata; class Mammalia; order Rodentia; family Cricetidae; genus Mesocricetus; species Mesocricetus auratus. The sequence goes on from NW_024429192.1 coordinate 71,997,026, forward strand.
TTTTCCTAATATTACCATAATAAGTATGAAAGCCTATGAAAGTCAGTGTTAAAATATAAATATAGTTTTAAATTTTTAATCATCTGTACAGACAGCACTCCTGAAAGACCCTAAGGCTCCCTATTTTAAACCCCAAAATCAGACATGAGAAATTCTCTTGGAGTTGTTGGCCAGAGCTGTCAAGAGGCTCCTAAATGACTGACTCTATTGATGTTGCACTTTGTTACCTCCAAGTAGGCTGTGCTCCTATTGTTGAAGACACCACACACTTCAGAAACACATCCATGAATGCCATTACCTGGACTGATCTAAATGCTAGGTTACATGCTACCTGGAGGTGTCATTCAAACTTCAAAGGAAGAAGACAACCAACATTCCTACCCATTTGTGCTACCTATGAACCATAATAGTGGCCAGGATGGTATGGTAACCCAAAGGAAGCAGTATTGACACACATATCATGGTGTTCACCACAAGCTCCCTAAGTAGAATTTAGGCCTACCCATTAAAAATACTACATACTTACATAACTAAGTACTCAATACTAGTGAAATCATGGTTATTAGAGGAGAAACTACAATTACTGACTTATTTAACCAGCATTATCTATAGCACCAATTTACAAAATGTGTTTATATTCACAGACAAGTGGAGTCTTCACCACTCATCAATGAAACTTCTCTTTGCAAAAGATGGAGACCACTACTCAAGCATTAATCAATCAGACCACAGAGCTGTAGAGTCCCCTTCAAAAGAATAAATGTACAAAACACTACTGCACTTCAGAGAGCATTATGTATGAGGAGGTGGGAAGATTGTAAGGCCAGAGAATCAGGAAGTTTGATGTGAGATTGTATCTCCTATAAATGTCAGAAGTTATTCCTCTAAGTCTCACTAACATGATTTAGAAAATTCTAAGACTTCAAAAGTCTTTCCAATGGAAAAACATACTAATTGGTTGACAAATATCAAATGTTCAGCCCTGAAAACATGCAAGCAAGTAATATTGTATAGACTGAGCAGGCCGTATATATGTACATAGGAAAATATCAGATCAGCACCAGTGGATAAAGGGATCCTGTACACAGCCAATGTTGAGTCTTTTGACTATAACACTAAGGCTTGAGTAGGGCAAACCATCTCGAAAGATATGAAAAGACTTCAAAATACCAAATGTTTTAATTGCCATAGAATAGGACAAAGAAACTGTAGACAAGGCATCCCTAGAAATAAAGCTTCTCCTGGCAATAGCCCAAATAGAAGGCCCCAACACTCTGGATTATGTAGAAGATGCAGCAAAGGCTAACACTGGACCAATGAGTGCAGATCAACCAGAGACAAGCAAGAAAACCCTTTATCTTTGGGAGACTCCATCGTGGGTCTCTCAAAGGCCCCCATGTAGAATGTGGTCCAGTCATTCCCAGTCACTGTAGAGGACAATCTTCTTCAGAACAATTATGATTTCCAATGCCTATGAAAAATAATCATACTGTTATGAATGGTAGATTAGCTTTGGAAGATAAGTCAAACATTCACGGAGGAAACAAAAAAAAGACATATATTTTGTCAGACTTCTATAAATTACCAAAGACCAAAATTAAGAGTACAGAAAAAATAACATTAGGCTTGTGGGGCTCCTTGCTATGGAGGTGGATGTTACCATTATAACTCAAAAATCTTGGCATCCAAGTTGACCTCTTCAGGAGGTAAACATTCAATTTTTAGAGATTGGAGCCTTATCTCAGGTAAAGCAAAGCATGAGATGGGTTAAATGTATAGGGCCAGAAAGACAAAGAGGAAGGCTGAGGTCATATGTGGCTAACACAGCAATAAATCTATGAGGTCATGATCTATTGCAGCAATGGAATATCCAGATAAACATTCCTCAAGTATCAGATATGAACCATAAACTAACTCATGTTTGTAGAAAAAATATTGTAAGGCACTATATAAAACAAACACCAACTATCCAGACTGTACAAAAACAGAATATGAGTGCCAAACTAACAGTGGAACCAAAAGCCCTACCCTTAAAGTGGCTAACTGATGATCCTGTCCGGGAGGGGCAATGGACTATGACCTCGGAGAAGTTAGAGGCTCTAGAAAACCTGGTCCAGGAACTACTAAATGCTGGACATATTGAAGAATCTACCAGCCATTTTAATTCTTCTCTATTTGTTAATAAAAAGAAATCTGGAAAATGGAGAATGCTAACAAATCAGAGAGCCATCTATAAAGTAATTCAGCCAACGGACTCTCTACAGCCTGGAATGCTCTTGCCTTCTCTGATATCTAAAGAATGGTCTATAACTGGGCGTTAGTAGCACATGCCTTTAATCCCAGCACTCAGGAGGCAGAGGCAGGTAGATCTCTGTGAGTTTGAGGCCATCCTGGTCTACAGAGCAAGTTCCAGAACAACTTCCAAAACAATACAGAGAAACCCTGTCTGGAAAAACCAAAAAAAATCTATTATAGTTATTGATTTAAAAGATTATTTCTATAGAGGAAGTCATTATATGTCTAAAGAGAAATCTGGCATTAGGGAAATGTCCAGAGATCTACAAGGATGACCCTAACTAACAATCTAAGCAATACTGGAGAGGCTACCTTATATGCCCTTCCCCTATAATGAGTTTGATGACTACCTTATATGACATCCTAGAGACTTCATCCAGTAGCTGATGGAAGAAGAAGCAGAACCCACAGATAAACACTGAAATGAACTCCTGGAATCCAGTTGCAAAAAAGGGAGGAGTGATGAACAAAGGGATCAAGACCAGGCTGGAAAAATCCACAGAAACAGCTGACCTGAATGAGGAGGAGTTCATGGACCCCCAGACTGATAACTGGGAACCAGTATAGGGCCAACCCAGACCTCCTGAACATGTGTGTTAATTAGCAGACCAGGGTGGTCTATGGGGCTTCTGGTAGTGAATAAGTATTTAACAATAGTGTACAAATGGAATTTGGGAGCCCATTCCACATTTAAGGATATTCTCTCAGTCTAGGCACACAGGGGAGAGCCTAGAACCTGCTCCAAATGATGTGACAGACTTTGAAGATTCCCCATGGAGGGTTTCATCCTCCCTGGGGAGCAGAAAGTAAATGGGATAGGGGAGAATGGGAGGATAGGAGGGAGAGGAAACTAGGATTGACACGTAAAACAAGATTCTAATTAAAATTTTAAAAAGTTAAAAAAATTAGATATACTTAGAGTAATTTCTGGAAATTGTGTTATTGTTTGCAAAACAAATAAGTTTTTCTAAAAAAGATTGTTTCTTCACTATACCTTCACAAGAATGAGATATGGAAAAATTTGTCTTCATAGTGCCTACCTACAATAATTCTCAGCTGGTTAAGAGATATCAATAGAAGTTCTTGCCACAGAGAACAATAAATAGTGTCACCCTGTGCTAATATTTTCTGCAAAATTATTGGAAATAATTCGTAAACAGTTTCCACAATCTATAATATACAATTAAATGGATGATACATTATTGACTGATTCTAAGGCAGAAATGTTAGAAAAAATGTTTGAGGAATTAAAGGAGGTCTTACCTCACTGAGATTACAAATTGCCCCTGAAAAAAACTACAAAGAGGAGATTCTATCAATTATTTAGAATATAAAATAGGTCTACAGATAATTATATCAAAAAGTACATATCAAAGGAGATAGATATGAGACTCTTAACGATCTTCAAAAGTTCCTAGGAGAGGTTTCCCAGCTACACACTATAATTGGAGTAGAAAGACATGATCTAAAAAATTTGAAAAAGACCCTAAAAGGGGTCAAGAACTTAAATAGTACAAGAATATGAGCTGAAGCTGAAAAATAATTTAAATAGGTAGAAAAGAGAATACAAGAAGCACATATGGATCCAAATTTCAACTACATTTTATTTATATTACCATCCAGGGTATACTCCTCAGGGATTTTGATGCAGATGGAAGATATCATATTACAATGAATGTTTCTATCACATAAACAGAATAAAAATTAAAAAGATATATAGAAGCCGGGCAGTGGTGGTGCATGCCTTTAATCCCAGCACTTGGGAGGCAGAGGCAGGCGGACCTCTGTGAGTTCGAGGCCAGGCTGGACTGACAGTCTCCAAAATAATACAGAGAAACCCTGTCTCGTAAAACCAAAAAAAAAAGATACATAGAAAAGATTTTTTATTTGATTTTGAAAGGAAAATAAGACTTCATCAACTAACAGAAATGAAACCAGCACACAATATAGTACCTTTAACTAATAAAGAAATTTCCTCCTTATGGAAAGATAATGAATATTGGCAAAGAGCTTGCAGTAACTTTTTGGAAATGATTAGAAACAATTGTGAAAACGTGACGGAAAAATTCATAAAGAAAACTATTTAGACACTTCTACACATTATAAGGAAAACACCAATCTCTGGAGTCCCTACGTTCTATACTGATGTAAATGAATCAGGTAAGGCAGGATATAAATCAGGAGATATAAGCAAAGTGGTTCAAAGCCCTTATAACTCTGGACAAAAGTCATAATTGTTTGCCATTCTCATGATACTCATGGATTTTACAGAACCTCTTAATATATTATCAAATCTCAATAAGCAGAGAGATATATTACACATTGAAACTGCTTAATTCATTCCTAATGACACTGAATTAGCTTCATTGTTTATACAATTACAATAAATAATCAGGAATAGGACTCATCCTATACACATAATACACATCAGACCCCAAACAGCTCTGCACAGTCCTCTGGCATATGGCAATGATGAAATTGAGTGATTATTAATAGAAAATGTGCTGGAGTTCTGTAGGAGGAAGTCTGATGCCGCCATTAAACATGTGACTTACTAAGTCTATGCCGCCATTAAACATGTGACTTACTAGAGGCACATACAGATGAGGTAATAAAAGGGCGGTTTACCACACCGCTAACCATACCCACTTTAGGCAGGACTAAAGACGTATACGGCTGGACGTAAAGACGTATACGTACGTAGGCGGAACTACGTCACTAGCCAAAAGTGGGCCTGGCCAGGGGCGTTACGGGGGAAGGCATAAAAGACAGCGCACAGGAAGTCTCGCTCTCTTTTCCTGGAGTTCGGCTTCCGGTCCAGTCGCTAGCTGAGATCTGCTGGGCTTCTCTGGGTTTGGTAACTTCGTCCGTAAATCCAACAGTTTGGTGTCAGGAGTGGGATTGGAATCGGGACCCAGGCGCTTCTCTCGGCCTGACCAGGCACACGTGGACTCTCCTTTCGCTAAGTTCCTCACCACTTCGCTCGGCAAGGCACGATTCCTGCCGCCAGGAGCCAGCACCTTCTACCTGCCGGTAAGGTTAGGCGGAATTCCAAGGTTTCTCTCGCGGCCACGTGCTGTTTTACTGGCGGCCAGCTGACTCCGGCCACGTGCTCTTTCGCTGGCAGCCTGTTGATTTCGGCCTGAATTACTCCATTGGTAACAAACGTAACTGCTTTATACAATGTCAACAGCTAACACTATGATGCAGGATGTTAAGAATTTTCTTGTTTTTTGTATGGATGGGATTTTAGAAAGGGTTGAGGACCTACCTGAAAGGTGCTTCCTACCCATGATGGTGATTATTAGCTTCATAATCAATATAATTTTGTTAATGAAATGGCTCAAAAATAGGAATAAACTTATACAGGTCATACAGTCATCGCAGGATAGTTTTGAAATCTTAATACAAAGGATTCAGGAAGTGCAAAATTCATTGCAGGAGAGTAAGAAAGGGTTGGTAGATAATATTCAGGATATTAAAAATGATAATGTAGGTCTGACGAACAGATTTAAAGAGACGGAACACAAAATTGAATTACTATCAGGAAAAATGTGTTCCACAGAGAGAATTGAAAAATTGGAACATAATGTGGAAACATTAAATGAAAAACACGGTTCCATGTTTGAAGATTTCACTAGCAAATTACAAAGACTGGAACATAAAATTGAAATGCTAGCAGAAAAGAATTGTTCCATGTCTGAGAGCAATGGTAAACTAACTGATAGAATATCATTTGTAGAAGGCAGTTTACATGCTATTGAGGTACTTGCTAAGGATGAGAATATTAGAAATTTGGAATCACATGTAAATGATGAATGTAAAAAAATGAAAGATTCCATGACATCCTTAGAAAATCATTTGTCCCAAGAACTTCAAGAGCTCAGAGAAACAATGATGAATAGACTGCAGGATTTAGAAGACGCTCAATCTGATACTTCAGAATCAGAAATACAGGCAACAGGTCAGGACAGGAGTTTCCCAAAGCTTCTCAAATGCCGGAATGATTTCCCTAAGGTTGCTATGCGTTCCCCTATGGTTTTTCCGGTATCTGTAACAGAAAAACCAGCAACGACAAAACAATCAAATGGTCCCATTGCTTATAACTGGGAGCCTATACAGATGAAGGATCTAAAAAATATTAAGGAGGCCATTGTCATGTATGGTCTTCATTCTCCCTTTGTCAGAGAGCTCCTAACCTCATGGGCTACTGTAAATAAAGTAACCCCAAAAGACTGGGCCCAATTAGCCTCTGCAGTACTCGAAAATTCTTGCCAAATTCAATGGAGAGCTTTATGGAGGCAAGAAGCAAAAGCAATAGAGATTCAGGAATTGCAGAACGGTCATGAAGTACCCCAAGACAAGATTCTTGGGGAGGGTCCTTACGCTGACACGCAGGTTCAATCTGCATATGATGAGCACATGTTGTCTTTGTGCCGTACAGCTGCTTTAAATGCCTTGGATAAGGTTTGTGAAACAGGAGAGATAATGCAACCCTACACCAAGGTATTACAGGGCCCAAGGGAAAGGTTCACTGAATTTTTAGAGAGATTATCCAGAGCAGTAGAGGTACAGGTAGCGAACCCAGAATCCAGGCGTCTTCTTATAGAATCTTTGGCGTATGAGAACGCGAATCCTCAATGCAGGCAGGTAATTTGGCCATTAAAAATAAGATCAGCGCCATTGGAGGAATGGGTTCTGCATACAGCGAACCTGGAATGTAAAAGTCAGGATACAGGAGCTTGGGTAGGTGAAGCTATTTCTACAGGTTTGAGGAGGCACCAGAATGCCAAATACCCTACCTGTGATGATATAGAGGCATGGGTAGGGAAGGCAATCTCAAAGAATTTAAATAGGCGTAAAGATGCAAAATGCTTTAACTGTGGTAGAATAGGACATCTTAGTAGGAACTGTAGACAACGCATTCCTAGAAATAATGCTTTTACCAGGAATGTATCAAACAGAAGGCCTAAGCCTCCTGGTCTATGCAGGAGGTGTGGGAAGGGGCGCCATTGGACTGATGAATGCTTTTCCACAATAGACAGACAAGGTAGATCTTTAAAGCCAAAAAACGGAATTCAGGGGCCCAACCGAGCCCCAAAAAGAGAGATTATCCGGTCATTCCCAGTGACAGTGGAGGACAGCCTCTCCCAGGACAATTAGAAGATCCACTGCCCATTGTAAATAATACGGCACTGGACAATACATTAGCTTCAGAGGATGAATCAATTACATCAGGAGGAGGAAGATAACAGCTCAGCTTCAGAGGATGAATCAATTACATCAGGAGGAGGAAGATAACAGCTCATCTATAAATTCATAGTCCACCATGGGTGAAGGGACCTCCTAAAAGGAAAGAGAAGTGTTTTGTTTTTTGTATTCACAGGTAAACTCAGCAAAGAATGCTGGACATATGGATTCCTGTAGAAGAATGAATAGCTACCTGAGGAACATCAAACACACACTGTGTGGTATCAAAGTCTAAATCTCTCTATATTGCTTTTTCATAGTACACCTTTATCTTTATTTCTTCACATACCTCAGTTCCCATTCATTTAACTGAAACTGGCTTTGGAGTTGGATTGGCTCTCCTACTCTAAACCCAAGCATGTTATTTAAATACAATTCAGAATTTCTGTATTATATCAAAGAGCCATTGATATAAGACAGAAGAAATAAAATGAGGGACTGTTATCTATGGATTTCTTTTTCTGAACAGTCTAATTTCCTCCAGGTTTTCCATCTTCCCTATTGTCACCTCTTCTGTATGCTTACATATGAAAGTTAAAATATTTCTTTGTTAACAGTAATGTTCGAGTTTTCCAGAGAACAAGGGATTTCCTGACAGCAATCTTCAACTGCTTCCGAAAGAGAATGAGGATCCACTTCCTTGACTTCACCTGATTCGACTGGAGGCATCTGAATTGCCCCACATCATTGACTCCACCTGACAAGCACTATCCTGAAACTGGCTTGAAACAACATCACTCGACACAACTCCAGACCAAGGAACAGAAATAGCACATCTTCTACAATCTGACCAGAGCTTCAAGATAAGAGCTTCAATCAACACTAGAACCTCAGTCAGGAACTTCAATCAAGCAGCTCCTGCCATACTGAGACTGTCTGATCTACTCAGATTTTGTTATACTAACATTTTCTTTTCACAGGTCCCCATGAGATTATCATCGTCCCATCTCAGCAGGAAGTAGTTTTGAGAATTCCACGGCCCCTCTCCCTACTATTGATATTATAAGTTTACACCTGTTAGTGTTAGTTTTCAATTATTTTAGAGTTGGGATTGGAAGGAGGTGTTCATATTTGGGTGTTTCTTTAAGATAAGTTTAGGTTTAGATAGAATAGATGTTTGATACATTTTGTTCATGGACACAAGTTAGTTGTCTTTTTTTAGACTAAAAGGGGAATTGTAGGAGGAAGTCTGATGCCGCCATTAAACATGTGACTTACTAAGTCTATGCCGCCATTAAACATGTGACTTACTAGAGGCACATACAGATGAGGTAATAAAAGGGCGGTTTACCACACCGCTAACCACACCCACTTTAGGCAGGACTAAAGACGTATACGGCTGGACGTAAAGACGTATACGTACGTAGGCGGAACTACGTCACTAGCCAGGCCCACTTTTGGGCCTGGCTAGGGGCGTTACGGGGGAAGGCATAAAAGACAGCGCACAGGAAGTCTCGCTCTCTTTTCCTGGAGTTCGGCTTCCGGTCCAGTCGCTAGCTGAGATCTGCTGGGCTTCTCTGGGTTTGGTAACTTCGTCCGTAAATCCAACAGAGTTCTCAGAATTTCATTTAAAAAACACCATGTGAAAAGCAAAGGTTTAAAAAGGAACTTTATCATCACTTGGCAACAAGCTAAAGAAATAGTTTAAAAAAATTGTCCTACTTGCTCCTTCTATAACCAAACTCCTTTACTAGCAGGTACTAACCCTAAAGGTATACACAAAAATGAAATTTGACAAGTGGGTGTGGTTCACTTTGTAGAATTTGGAAAATTAAAATATGTGCACCATACAATAGACACATTTTCAATATTTAAATGAGCAGCTGCTCTGAGTTCTGAAAGGGTTCATTCTGTTGATACACACCTATTGGAAGTAATCACTATTATGGGTGTGCCTGCACAAATAAGAACTGACAATGCTCCAGAATATGTCTCTAGTTAATTGAAACATTTTTTAAATATTATAACAGAAAGCATATTACACAATGTCACACAATCCTACAGGACAAGCAGTTGTTGAGAGACCTTGTTACCCTTTAAAGGAAATGCTCTATAAACAGGCAGGGGGACCCAAGATCCCCAAAAACAGATTGCAAGATGCTTTATAAACTGTGAACTTTCTTAATGCTAATGAGGGAGGAAAAGCAGCCACAGAAAGGCATTGAACAATAGACAAAACTCCTGAGCTAAATCAGCCAGTGTACTTCAAGAATGTGCTGACCTCAGAAAGGAAACCAGGATATGTGCTATGTTGGGAAAAGGGTTTCACCTTTGTAGCTACAGGAGAAGAAAAGCTATGGATACCGTCAAAGTTGATCAAGATCTAATTCGAACAGGAAAAACCTCTTGATGAGGAGAAATGATAGGCCATTCACCAAGGTAAATCCCACAAGTAGTAAGGAAACCTCACAAAGATCGGGGAAGTGTTCTGTTCTTGTCTTTACAGGAAAACAGAAAATAACCCACCTTCAAGAAGCCAAAAGACATTGGACATGTAGGTGCCTAAATCAGAAAGGCTAGCTATCCAAAAAGAATCATCAAAGAAGAATCCGGCTTATGTTATCAATATCTATACAGGGTAAAAAATCTCTTTACATAAACACCTATATATCCTTAATTCCGAGTATGGTAGTTGTTCCAATTCACTTAAAAATCAAAGCTGGATTTTTAGTTGGATTGTGGCTGTCCTTCTCTAAATCCAAGCATGTTGTTAAAAGAAAAATTCAGTTTCTGTCTCATATCAGAAGAGCCAACTGGTGTGAGATAGAAGAAAACAAAATCTGGGGACTGTTATTGTCAAAACTCTGTTATCGACCAAAACATTCTAATTTCCCTCCTATTTATTTTCATCCTCATTGATACATTTCCCAGAATGCATACCTATAAAATTTAAACTTTCTGTGTTGATATTAATGTTTAAGTTTTCCACAGTGAATAATAAAATTTTCTAACAGCAGTCTTTGAAGTCTCTGGAAAGAATATGGGGCCCCACAACATTGACTCCATTAGAGTAAAACTGCTCTAGGCAATTCCAGATTAGCTAGCTGAGATGGTGCACCTTCTTATAACACTTTTGCCAGAGATTTAGATAATAACTTCAGACAAACATCACCAGTCCTCTTGAGATTTAACAATTGCTTTAGTTTTTTTTTTCTACAAGATTACAAAGAGTCACTGTCACCCCATGACAGCAGGAAGCAATTCTAAGAAAATAATGTCCCCATTCCCTACAGTTGGTTTAGAAGGTATTTTGCTTTTTTGCCCTAGAAAATGGATAATTATCACCTGCTTAGTATTAGTTTTAAGTTGTGTAGGGTTGAGAATGGAAGATGACAGTCAGTCTAAGGAATCTCTTTTAGAAAAGTTTAAAGGGTATGAATCCTTCCTCTATATACCAAGAGTAAACTCCCTCCTTCTCTCTAGAGAGCCTGACTGAGTGACAGACCCAACCTCTGACAGGTTTCTAACTTCATAGAGTCCTTCACAGTAATGACCCCTGTTGCTGGATTATCTTGTCCCTCCAGGTACTGCCACTACTGTGCCCCAAATAAACTCACAGATGCTATATTATTAAACTGTTGGCCAATAGCTTAGGCTTCTTATCAGCTATCTCTCTCTTAATGATTAACCCATATCTGTTAATCTATGTATTGCCAGGAGGCTGTGGCTTGCCCATAGCCAGCATGTTACTTCTTCAGCAGCATAGCATTTCTACTAATGTGGCTTCTCTCTGGCTTCCTTCCACTTGTAGCCCCACAATATCTTCCTTTCTGTCTATTCTGGCTATTGGCCAAACAGTGTTTTATTCATCAACCAATAAGAGAAACATATATACAGAAGGACATCTCCCATAAGACTCAAAATTATTTCCCCCCACAAGCCAAAAAGATCCTATAGAGCATCTCTTGGTACACATTCCATGCACATCTGGGTTTATCAGAGTGGACAATTCAGGGAAGGCCTTTGTCTCTGTAATGCTGTCTCTCTAAAATGATTTTTATCTCTGCCTGGAGGCACAGTGCATATTGTCTTATGCTCCCTGTTTTTCACCTTGGATCCTGCTCTTTGTAGCTGGACACATTCCACAGTTATAGTGTGTGCCACCCACTCAAGTTTTAGCTTAATGTGAAATAGAATCACATAACAAATGCCATTTATTTTTGTCATATATAATGAAAGCTTCAACAAATACAAATTTGATTATGAGTAAACAAAGTGGTGTAATTAACAGCCAGAATTTGTATTCTGTGATATCACTCCAGGCCATCTATGACACACACACAGCACCATGGGACAAAAAAGTAATGCCTTTTGTGAATGTCTCAGTGGGAACTGGGAAGAAATGATGAATTGTTTGAGATTCTGCATAATGAATAATAATGCATGGCAGTATAATCCTCCATAATGTCTAAGCAAGAAGGAGTAGCTTCCTGAGTAACTCTTATGAGGTACTGGCAATTCAGCCAGTGCTTTCTCTTTGAAAGACCATGTTTCAGTGCAAAAAAAACCCCTCAGGGTCAGATGGTTTCAGTGCAGAATTCTACCAGAAATTCAAAGAGAATCTAATACCAAAATTCATCAACTTTTTCCATACAGTAGAAACAGAAAGGTCATTACCAAACTCTTTTTGCAACGCTACAATTAACTTGGTACTTAAATCACATGAAGACATAACTAAGAATGAGAAATTACAGACCAATCTCCATCATAAATATTGAAGAAAAATGCTCAATAAAATTTTGGCAAACTGAGTCCAAGAACACATCAGAAAAATCATTCACCATGATCAACTATGCTTCATTCCACAGATGCAGGTATTTTTCAACACATGAAAATCTATGAATGTAATCACCATATAAATAAACTGAAAAAAAAACAAATGATCATCTCATTATATGCTGGAAAAAGCCATTGATAAAATCCAACAACCCTTCATAATAAACATCTTGGAGACATCAGGGATAAAAGGAACATGCCTAACCATAATAAAGGCAACATAGAGCAAGGCAACAATCAACGTTAAACTAAATGGAGATAAATCCAATATAATTCCTCTAAAATCAGGAGTAAGACAAGGCTGTCCACTCCATAACTATTCAATACTGTACTTGAAGTTCTAGCTAGAGCAATAGACAACAAAAGGAGAACAAGGAATATAAATTGGAAAGGAAAAAGTAAAACTTTCACTATTTTCAGATGATATGATAGTTTACTTCAGTGACCTCAGATTTCTACCAGGGAACACCTAGAAGTGATAAATACCTACAGTAGAGTGGCAGAACATAAGATTAACTCAAAAAATCAGTAGTCCTCCTACATATAGTTGATAAACTTAGTGAGAAAGAAATCACAGAAATATCACCCTTCACAATAACCAAAGACAACATAAACTATCTTGGGGTAACTCTAACAAAAAAACCCTGAAAAACCTGCATGACAAGAACTTTAAGTCTTTAAAGAAAGAAATTAAAGAAGATGTCAAAAAATGAAGATTGCCTATGCTGTTGGATAGGTGGGAACAACATAGTAAAAATGGCAAAATTACCAAAGGCAATTTATAGATTGAATGTAATCCCCAGCAAAATACCAGCAAAATTCTTCACAGACATTGAAAGAACAATACTCACTTTACATGGAAAAATAAAAAACTCAAGATAGCCAAAACGTTTCACTATAATAAAGGAACTTCAGGAATCATCACTATCCCTGACTTCGAGCTCTACTGTAGAACTATTGTAATGAAAACAACACAGTATTGGCAAAAAACATACAGGTAGAACAATTGGATAGGACTGAAGACCCAGATATTAATCCACACTCCTAGGAACATCTGATTTTTGACACTGAAGCTAAAATTATACAATGGAAAAAGAAAGCATCTTAAACAAATGGAGCTTGCATAACTGGATGCTGACATGTAGAAGATAGATACATATATATTGTGATACACAAAATTTAAGTCCAAATGGATCAAAGACATCAACATAAATCCAGTCACACTGAACTTCTTGAATGCATTGGCACAGAACACAACTTCCTAATCACAACACCAGTAGCCCAGACACTGAGATTGACAATTGATAAATAGGACCCTCTGAAACATAGAAGCTTCTGTAAGGCAAAGGACACAGCCAATCAGATAAAAAGGCAGCCTACAGAATGGGAAAATATCATCACCACCAACCCCACATCTAACAGAGGGCTTATTTCCAAAATATACAAAGAACACAAGAAAATAGTCACCAAAACACCAAATAATACATTTTAAAAATGGGCTACATGGCCAAAAGGCACTTAAAGTCTTGATCAACATCCAGGGAAATACAAATCAATACAACTCTGAGATACTATCTTAATCCTGTTACAATGGCTAAAATCAAAAATACCAATGACAGCTTATTCTGGAGGTGATATGGAGAAAGGGGAACACTCTTCCATTCTTGGTGGGAATACAAACTTGTACAGCCACTTTGGATATCATTATTTCAGTTTTTCAGAATAATGAGGATCATTCTACCTGAAGACCCAGCAATTCCACACTTAGGCATATACCCAAAGGATGCATACTGACACCACAAAGATATCTGTTCAACTATGTCTATGGCAGCATTATTTGTAATGGCCAGGACCTGGAAGCAAGCTAGATGCCCCTCAATTGAAGAGTGCATAAAGAAATGGTATACATACAGAATGGTGTACTACTAAGTGGTAAAAAAAAATGACATCTTGAAAATCACAGGCAAATAGATGGAATTAGAAGACACCAGCCTGAGAATCAGGGAGTTTACTGTGAGATTGTGTCTCCTAGTAATATCAGAACCAATTCCCATAAATTCAAAGCAACCTGCATGCACTAAGAAAAGCCTGAGGCCTTAATCCTAAATGAAGAACTATCTCAACTGAAGAATGTTGAGAGTGGGGGAGCTAGTCTTTCCCATGGAAGAACTCACTCACTGGTGGTCCACTATTAGATGCTCACCCATGAAAGCATGCATTCAAGTAATATTATATAGACTGAGCAGGTTCTATCTATGTATATGGGGATATGTATGCATATACGTATATGTATGAAATAATGAGAGGAGCAGCTATGGTTAGCAAGAGAGTAGGGTGGCATATATTGGAGGTTTGAGGAAAAATAATGGGAAAGGGGAAATGTGATTATGTCCTCAAGAAATAACTTTTAAAAATCACAAGTTTAAAGAAAAAGATTGTAAACTCTATTAAAGTAGAAAATGTAACAGAAATTGGTAAAAATTCTAGATATAACTGAATCACTGAAATTAAATCGTAGGAACACTTTCAAACTCCCACTGTAAGCTATATTTCCTCTACTATGAAAGCTTTCTAATGTTTCTCAAAAACAAAACATAGAGAAAAAATAAAAACTTCATAATATGATAGGTATTTGCAGATTTTCCTCAAGAACCTAATATGAGTACAGCCATGGGTCCTTGCCTGGGTTATGATACAATGCATGAGTTCCCTGAAGTTGAGTTAATTTTAGGTCCAGTTAGGTAGTGGTTGGCTGTCCCCAAGATGCGTGTGCCTCTATAGCACTGTTAGGGATGGCTTGCTATGCCTGTTGTGTAGTTTTAAACGTTTTCTTCTGGATAGGGCAATTGATAACAGTTATTTTGCATAGCACCTCGCACATTTATGAGGACTCTCTCTAAGGGAGGCATCTTCCATATCAATGACACTTTGATGACAATAGAGTATGGTAGTCTACAGCAAGAGAATCTCACCCTGATGATTTAGCAGGTAATCAAAAGCAATGAAGCAATGACATTAGCTTCTATTGCTTTTGAGGTCACCTGCAATCACTAACAACTCAAGTGGAAGCTTTCCATGTCTACTACTGGGTGCTTTTAGCAAATCTACTGGTCCATGTGGTGCATCATCCCACTATGTGGAGTACCTTCACTGCCACTATGTGTTTTTAAGTAAATATATATATATATAATCATATATTTTGCTGTAAATTCTCAAACATCCTTAATATTAGCTATGTTCCTTTCTCGCTGTGCCTTGCTCTCCCTCTTCCTTCCCTCTATGTATTGTTACCTCCCTTTCCTTCTCTCTGCAATACTCACTTCCTCTTCCTTAGTCAAGCCCCCCCCACTTTTATATTTCCCTTCATAGTACATTCCTCCCACTATGCACCCTTTCTACCTTCCTGGCTTCTATGGATACTCAAGGTAAATCATTCAGATAATCAAAGGAAACAGAAGACATTTGTCTTTCTGAGCCTGGGTGTCTTCACTATGTATAGTCTTTTTCAATTCCATCAATTTGTTTCATTTTTCTTATATCTAAAAAGAATTATATACTTATACCACATTTTCACCATGCATTACCTAATTGAATGAATAGCTATTGTGAATAAAATGGTAAGGAACATGACTTAACAAGAAGTACACCTGTAGTGGGATATCAAAAGTTATTCTGGCATAGACCAGGGATTTATAAAACTCAGTAATATTCTATATCTCATCTAGGATCTTTTGAGAAATTTCCATACTGATTTACGGAGGAGCTTCACTATCATGCAAGCCCACCGACACTCGATGAACCTCCCTCTTTTCATTCATCTTTGCAAATTTTTGTTGTAGACTATAGCGTAGGTGTAAAGGTTTTCATTGTTTGATTCTTTGTCATTGTTATTTGTTGGAAACAGCGAATAAAATTTCTCAGTGAAATTTTTCATTATCTCTCACTTTAATAGTGAACAAATATTATAAGGTAACAAAAATCAGAACTAAATTTTTTAGTTGGAAAAAATTTATAGTCAACAGATGACACAAGCCTTCCTTTAAATTCCACTTTCACAGTAAATGATGCCCTCCTTTCCAAGAAAATAGAGGTGTACTAATCTACAATTATTATTTATTTTAATTGTGAAAAAATAAAATGTCTCCCTTTATAATAAGATGGTAGCCTGGATATTATCTGTGGTAATAGAGGTAGTTGCCCATTCCAGAACTCATGCTTTGGTTAAGTTCTAAAACATTAGGTTGCAAATTCCTCCACCTAGTAAAAATGAATACCTCAAAAGGAAGGACATGAAAATCTATTGCACCCTATAAAAACATCTGGAAAACATCAGCATGGGGTTAATGGGGATCAGCAACACTGCATCTTGAATGACTGATTGTGACCTCCAAGGAACTTGGCCTCCACAGCATACACTTTCTATTCTCTGGAAACTCACTATGATTGCAAAACGACATTGTGCTATACAAAAATCAAACAAACAAAAAAACCACTCTCTTCTGTAGGATTCAGGATCCTACCTGTTTCACAGCCATGGCCAACACTCTTATGGCATGTCAGGGCAGCACTGGACACAGGAAAAGGGATACTGATTACTGATACTAGGCTATCTGTCTCACTGAAGCCTGCCAAAAGGAACCAGAGACAACAAAGGCAACACAATACTACAGAATGATTTTACTTTTTTGTGAGAGTTCTTAGGAAACAGGGTTGGTCACCAGGAACTTGGCCTTGCATTTGGTCCTGGTCACACCACCATGCATAAATAGGGACAGACTCAGCACAGGTTCTATTTGCAGCCCAGGAACAGGAGACCACTGGTTTAGGGACCTTATGCCCTGCCTGACATGGAATTCGTCTCAGACATAGAGCTTCGCAGAATCATTTTCTGTCAGCAAATGCACCAAGCAGAGAATGATATTCCGGTATTTGAGAGAACAGTGCCGACTTGAATGTAATATTCTAACATCCCCCATCAGGCCACAATTCAAAGGAGAGCAGGGTGCCTATATTTCATATGCATATTTAGATTCTTAGAAACAGCTGGAGTCTGCTGGAAATAGTCCTGAGACATGGCAGAGCAAGAACATCTGGATAGTAAGGCCTCTACCCTTTTTCCCCAGACTCAAGAAGGAAAGTGGTTTATCATGTTAGCTGAGATCGAACTTCACAGTGTATTTACCCATTACAGTTCATTATTGTAGGGAACTCACGGCAAAAGAATCTTTAGAACCTGGTCACATCCAGAGAATCCCACAGAGACAGCTGACCTGAGCTCATGGGAGCTCACAGATTCCAAATGGACAGCTAGGGAGCCAGCATGGGTCTGACGCAGATCCTCTGCATCTGGGAGACAACTGTATAGCTCAGTTTTCTGTGTGCCACCTAGCAGTGATACCTGGACCTGTTCCTGATGCATGATCTGGCTCTTTGGAACCTACTCACTATGGTGGGATGCCTTGTTCAGCCTTGATACAGGGTGGAAGAGCTTGGTCCTGCCTCAGCTTGATGTTCCATGCTTTGTTGAATCCCATAGAGACCTTAATCCATCTTTTTTTTTTTTGGTTTTATGAGACAGGGTTTCTTTGTATTGTTTTGGAAGCTGTCGGTCCAGCCTGGCCTCGAACTCACAGATATCCACCTGCCTCTGCCTCCCGAGTGCTGGGATTAAAGGTGTGCGCCACCACCACCCGGCCTTAATCCATCTTAATAGAGAAAAAGGAGGAGTAGATGAGGGGAGTAGGGGTGATGTATGGGATAGTGAGGGGGATTAGAGGAGGGAGTGAAAACAGTGAATGATACGTAAAATAAATAATTCAAAAAAGATGAAAAAATAGAATATTGTCACATCAAGCACACACAGTTAGTGAACAAGAGAATTTGCTGGCCCATACTCAGAACAACTTCAATGCTATACAGTTCAAAGCAGTCTGCCTCAACAATTGTGACATTGAATAATTAAAACAATTCCTCAGATCATCCCAAAATATTTGACTCCAGAATAAGATTCATGTCTCAGGAGATTCCATGTTGTGTCAAGTTGCCATCTAAGGCTTGTCACAACAGTATCATTATCATAAACTGTGTTGAAATAAAGCATTTTGTAGCTTTAGACAATAGCCTTCATGATCTTCTCTACAGTAATAGAGATCATGCACTCTGAGCCTACGGAGATGTAGCCATATGGTAAGAAGACAGCAGGTATAAGGCTGCACCAGTGGGTTTGTGTTCTACTTCCCCATCTGCGTGTATTGTTGTGGAAATGATCACCATTCCACAGAGAACAGTAATACACAGCTTCATCCTCAGGTTGGGCCCCTGTGATGGTGAGGGCAGCCTTGTCTCCAAGCACTGAGCCTGAGAATCGGGCAGGAATTCCTGAGGCTCTTCTGCTGGTAGCAGCTATCAGATCAGTGTGTACTTGGTGATATTTTTCTTGGACCCAGTTGGCATAATTACTGGTGGTAACTGCCCCAGTTCTTGAGCCACAGGTGAATGTGACTGTCCCTCCAGGAGATGTGGTGAGTGAAGATTCCTGAATCACAAAAACCTGTGAAATGGCCCCTGCAAAATAGTTGAGAAAACAGATGGTTAGTAACAAAGAAGACACAGGTTGCACTGTTGCATACCCCTGCAGCCTAGAAAGGGCCCCTGACCTGTGCAGTGTGCCAGAAGTATGATCACAAGAGAAGCCCACGACATGACTCACAGTCCAGGTCTGTTCTTTACAAGATGGCTTAGCTCAAGGCAGGGACACAGTACTCACTGTAACTCCTAACACGGGAGGGGGTGTGTACATTAATGCAAATGAACTCCTCTTCCAGACTGATTATATGCTGTCAGGTGAAACTTATTGCACTGACACAAGTTACTGACCACATATTAATAAGAACAAAGGTCAGGAGCATAATTGTTCAGCTGCTTTTGTTCTTCTAGAGCCAAATGTATCTTCTGTCTAATGTCCTAGAGGGTCTTCATCAGGGCCAAACTTGCTCCACCAAGTCTTACCTTACAGAGAGTGAGAATCATTGCAATATGCAGGAAAATATAAAGGGATGACTAAGGAGAAACAACTAAAGTATTTGAAAGAGCTCAAAATAAGTAAAGGTAGGATGGAAAAGTGAATTGAAGTTCATCTGTTTCTTCATCACACTTTTCACCTCGTGGAAGATGATTGTGTATACTATAATGATTCTAAATCTGCAATACCAAATCCCCATGATGCCTCTTTACAAAAGGTCTCACTGGTGAACAGAGAAACAGATAAATGGTTCTTCCCATGAAAGGCAAAGCTAACTTTCTTATGGAGTGAAGAAATTAGTATGTGGAGTGGAAACTCATAGATAAATCAAGAAGGAAGATGACTACTGGGAGTTACAACAGGAGAAGACTGAGTGCCAACAAAACATGGAGATGACAGAGCTTCCAGAGCATAGTGATTTAAGAGTCAGATTTTAGACTTGGGTGTGGTCACAGAAAGGCACTGACCCCATTCTGTGACAACATTTACTGGATAGAAAAATAATGCTTCTAGCTAAGCCTTGATACAGAAATTTCTACCAGCTTTGGGCCTGAGATGATCCAGACGTTTCTGTGAAAGGAAGTATATCTGAGCAGTGGGGAGGTAGAGAGGAGAGTGGGAGCTTGCAAAGGTCTCAGGATCTGTGACTTACTTTGCATAGTACTTTAGCAAATAAAACATGGACACAGATGTGTCACAAAGTTAGTGACAGTGATGAGCTTGACAGCAAGGAAAAGGGAATGTCTCATGTAGCCCTTGGGCTTGAAGAAATACAGTGTGGCCTATGCTTTGTGACTAATCATGTCTAACTTCTATTGGTCATATTAACTTTTCTGACCCTAGTAGACACTCATGATAATGACCTCAGAAAAAAATGACCTGAGCCCCTGAACTGATTCCAAGTCTCCCTGTGCCTTCTTGGGAATCCCTGGTGTTACTTTTGTTATAGGACAAGCTAAGCCTGGATGACCCCTAGGAAGTTTGTCAAGGAAGGAAAGTCAAGAGACAAAGGGCAGGGGAGCCCAAGTTATTCTGCCCTCCTTTTAATTCACAAAAACATTGTAACGAAATTTTACGGGTTGCATTAAGATAAGTTTGTCACCAGCATAATCAGCCTTATCCACAGTTTGCATTCTAATTGTGAGCAACACCCTTGTAATGTCTAAGGAATCTTTGGACACAAACAAATGGCTGAGGCCCCAGAGCCATGAGACAGATTTAAGTCTGTGTGGTCCTGCAGAAAATTTCTGAAAAGTCTGGAATTCTCTTGGAAGCAGAGAAGCAGAGCTCCCACACTGAAGCCACTGCTCTGCCTTCAGGTCAGTGAGGCAAATGCTCCAGCTGAGTCAGCAAAGATAAGCAGAGGGAACCTGTCAATAGTATGAAGATAAATGCAGTAGAGACCAGAGTAGACTTTCCCACGAATTTCTGGCCAAGATGGATAAAGCTGAGTAGGAACTGAGACCTGCTGATGCACATTCCTATCTGTGAATTGAGGAGAGATCAGGAAGAAGGGCACAGTCCACAGCATGGGGGACACAGTTCCTCACCCTTACCATGGGGTGTCCCTGCCTCAGGTCTCATTGTATCCCAACCTCATGCCAGATACAGAGGCTTTCCTGATAATGGGTTTCGATCTATAATGGCCTTTGCTCCTCCCTCAGTCCTAGTGCTGATGTTCACTTAGGAGGATGGAGGTTTGTTTATGCTATGGGGAGACCTCTTAATCTATTGAAGCATCCATAGACTACTTTCTAGGTTGTGTGAATCTGCTATACTGTGTGTTATTCTGTACCTCTTACCACCAAGAATGCTCCTCCCTGTGAGCTCTTTCTGCTGTGAGTTATGTAAACATGAATTGTTAACAGTCTTCAACCACCTGGTCCTCAGCTCTCAGAGCAGTTACACTGTGAGATGCAGATCCAGGGATACCAGGGGCTCTGTGCTGTGGATTCCCCCAGAAGGAAACAGCTGCTGTAACACTGTAATGTGCCATGAGCAGCTGTGTAGGGTCTGGTAAATTTGAACTCTTGAGTCTCTGAGATTTCTGAGAAGGGTCACAGTACCCTCTGCTGGCTTTATTATTCTTAGGGTGGTGGGTTCATTCATTGAAACACTGTTTACTTTTTCCCCAGCCATCTCTAATTTATTTCTGAAGCTGACTCATGATCATCACCTTCCCTCCTTTAATTCTTTTAGTTGATAGATATTTTCTCCCTTTTGTTAAATTATACCCAAATTTTTAGATTGAGAAGTTTATCTACATGTAAAAGGACCTCTATTTAGAGGAACAATTTACATGTGACTCTTTTGCCAAAGACTTTTTAGTACACTCAAGGATATTCATCATGTCCTCATTTATTAACTAATAATTGGAATCGGTTGTAACTTGAAACCAAGATGATAATGGGAGGTAATTGTTGGTGTAATAGATGCCCAATATCCATGAGTCAGAGAAAGGGTCTAGAATATTTAAAATGAGAAAAGCAAACATTAAGCACCAAGAAGACAAATAAGTCAATTAAAAATATATATATTGGATGAGCAGAGAGTTCTCAAAAGAAAGAAACATATTGTTAGTGAATTCTTTATAGAAGACATTCATCATCCTCAGCCATTATGTAAGTGCAGATTAAAACTACTCTGAGAATTCATCTCACCATAGTTAGGGGGTCAATCATCAGGAAAGGAAATAGCAGCAAATGCTGAATTGACTTGGGGAAAGAGATACTTCCCTACACTCCTAGTAGGAGTACAAGGGCACATAGTGCCTATAGAGATCAGCACTGAAAATGGACAAAAAAAGAAAAAAGACTGACCATGGATATACACAAAAGTACTTCATAACCTACTACAAAGACACCTGCACATCCATGTTTATTGCCACCTCATTGCTGTTGGTAGCATATGAAATTTATTTAGCTTTCTGGTTAATGAAAATGCCAAACATATACATAATTTAATATTACTCAGTTATAAAAGAAAATTAAACTGTGACCTTTGCACCCAAATGAATGTAACTGGCCAAAATATAAAAATAAAAAGTTATACTGAGTAGTGTCACTTATGACAGAAGAAACAATGTCATGCATTTTACTTTCATAGGTGGGTGATAGCGTCACATATTATGTTTTATATGTTTATCCTGGAGTATATGTGTATGGTGGCGTGAATGACATAGACACCAGATAAATTGAACAAAATTGTAGCTCACGGTAGTGGTGATGTAAAGTTCAAATGAATATTCTTCCATTGCTGGTGGAAATTCAAAGTCCCACCAATACTTTATACATTGTACTGTTCCTAAGGAAAGCAATGAGGCAGTACCAAGGGATGCTGGGAATAGATTTATCTCAAGACCCAGCTATAGTTGCCCTTGGGCATATATACAAAGGATGCTTAATCCTAATACAGAGATACTTAATTGATACCAAATTTTTCTTCTTTAAATTAGAAACAAGCTTGTTTTATGTGTCAATCCCAGTTCCCTCTCCCTCCATTCCTCCCCTGCCCCCCACTAGTCCCCTACCCCATCCCCCTTTTGCTCCCCCAGGGAGGGTGAGGCCTTCCATGGAGGAATCTTCAGTGTCTGTCATATCATTTGGGGCAAGACCTGGGCCCACCCCCATGTGACTAGGCCAAGAGAGTATCCATCTATGTGGAATGTGCTCCCAAAGTCCACTCGTATGCTAGGGATAAATACTGATCTATTACCAGAGGCCCCATAGATTGCATAGGACTCCTCACTGACACCCACATTCAGGGGGTCTGGATAAGTCCTATGCTGGTTTCCTATCTACTTGTCTGGGGTCTATGATCTCCCAGATTTTTCTAAATGACAACTACCATGCCCAACATATACTTCAAGCTTGTAAACTAAACCACAAACATGAATCTAATTAATAACTATTCTTCAAAAGCTACAGTACTGCTTTATAAATATTTGTATATTTTGATATAAATTTACAGCAATCAGTTCAATTTTTCAATTCAGCATTCATTCTACCCTCAATACAGTAACATTGAGGTTTTAAAAATATGAGTATAGAGGTGAGAGTGGCCTCTGCTGGGGCCCAAATCCTGCCATCCCCTGCTTGCAACTGCTGGATCTGCTCCATGGACGTGTCCCAGCAGGAAGGACCACCCAGAGTCTGGTCACATCTCTGTCTTGTGGCCCCTGCCCCACCCTGTGCCCTATGCCATACACCCTCTGTGCTCCACTTGAGTCTTGGCTCCACTACACCTTCTGCTTGAGTGAAGAAAACACCAGGAGAGGTCAGACCATCCAGAGTTGCCTACATTGAAGACTTGCCCACCTATGCCACTGGGAGACTAGAGGAGAGGGAGAGACCACACCTGCACCTACATGAAGAAGGGATGGGAAGACAACAGTGTAAGAACACACTCAACAACAGAAAGACCAATATGATGCCACCAAAACAAAGGGACTCTACACCAGCAAGACCTGAACATCCCAATGCAGATGAAGCAGAAGAGAAGGACCTTAAAAACGACTTTATTAAGATGTTAGAGACCATTAAAGAGGCAATGAGAAAATACCTTAAAGAAATGTAAAACAAAGAATACAGGAAATGGAGGAAAAGAAAACAAAAAAGTTCAAGAAATAAAAAAAAATATTAAAGAATGCAAAGAAAGCCAAGAAAAAGCAATCAAACAAGGGAAGGAACAATTCAAACAGTTCAAGGCTTGAAAGCTGAAATAGAAACAATAAAGTAAACACAGAATGAGGGGATGCTGGAAATAGAAAAGCTGGGTAAACGATCAGTAACTACAGATGCAAGTATCACCAATACAAAGACACCCACATTCGTAAAAGAAACATTACTAAAACTCAAACACATAAAGTATCACAAAGTTATAGTGGAGACTTCAAGACCCCACTCACACCACCAGACAGGACCACAGGACATAAAATTAACAAAGAAACATAGGAACCAGCAGAAGTTATCACCCAATAGAGATTAAAAGACAGCTATCGAGCAGTCCATCCAAACACAAAAGAATATACCTTCCTCTCAGGGCCACATGAGACCTCTAAAATTAACCACATACTCAGCAACATAGCAAACCTCAATAGATTCAAAAAATTGGAATGCCCCCTGTATCTTATGAGATCACCATGGTTTAAAGTTAGAATTCAATAACAACACAAATTGCAGAAAACCTACAAACTCATGAAAATTGAACAATATGCAATAGCACCATTCCTGGGTCAAGGGAGTAATAAAAAAAAAGAAATTAATGACTTCCTAGAATTCAACAAGATTGAAGATACAGCTTACCCAAATTTATGGGACACTTTGAAAGCAGTACTAAGAGGAAACTTCATAGCACTAAGTGCCCACATGAATAAACTGGAAAATAGTCACACTAGAGAATTAACAGCACAACTGAAAGCTGTAGAACATAAAGAAGCAAACTCACAGAGGAGAAGTAGAATCCAAGAAATAATTAAATTGAGGGCTGAAATCAATAAAGTCAGAACAAAGAAATCAATACAAAGAATAAATGAAACAAAAAGTTGGTTCTTTGAGAAAATCAAGAAGATATTCATTTTATCATTTTTTATTTTAATTTTAAATAGCTTGTTTTACATGTCAATCCCAGTTCCCTCTCCCTTCCCTCCTCCCGCACTCCCCTTCCCCCCACCCTCCCACCCTATTGCCAAATCGTTCCACATAGGGGATATCTAGAGTCTGTCATTTCACTCTGGGTAGGGTCCAGGCACTCCCCTAAGAGTCCAGGCTGAGAGAGCATCCCTCTTTGTGCTATAGGCACACGAAGACTGTTTGTATTCCAAGGATAGACACTGATCCACAGCTCAGGGCCCCATAGGTTGCCTAGGCCTTCTCGCTGACACTCACATTTGGGGGGTCCAGATCAGTCCCATGCTGGCCTCCCCACTGTCGCTCTGGGGTCCAAGAGCTCTCCCCTGTTCAGATCAGCTGTCTCTGCTGGTTTTGCCAGCCCATTCTTTGCCAATTTGCTCATCACTCCTCTCTCTCTGTCACTGGGTTCCTTGGGTTCAATTCAGTGATTAATTGTGTGTTTGCCTCTGCTTCCATCAGTCACAGGATGAAGGCTCCCGGATGGTTATAGACATCAAGTTCATTATCAGGAATGGGCATTCGAGGTGGTCTCTCCACTATTGCTTAGCTTGCCAATTGGTGTTATCCCTTTAGATCACTCGAGGTCACTCTGGTGCCTGATCTGTATTCGATCCTATGATTCCCCCTTCCCCCTATTCTACCCCCACCCCCTCAACTTCCTGTTCCCCCATGACCAACTCTCTTCCTCTTCACCCCCTCTCTTCTTCCCAGGTCCCACTCCCCCCCCCCCCACCCCTCGCCGTGTTCCCCATCCATTCAGAGGATCTTGTCTCAATCCTCTTCTCTTGGGTACTATGCATATATGCATATCTTTTAGGTTCTTTCCTGTTTCCCAAACTCTCTTTCAGTGGAAGTGCAGACTGGCACTATCCTTAACCTTTATGTAAACTGACCAAAAGACAGAGAAAGAGCATGCTAATTAACAAAATCAGAAATGAAAAGGGGAACATAACAAGGGACACTGAGGAAATCCAGAGTCATCAGGTCATACTTTGAAAACCTGAACTCACACAAATTCGAAAATTTAAAAGAAATGAACAATTTTCTGGATAGATATCACTTACCAAAATTAAATCAAGAAAGATACGCATTTTAAATAGAACTATAACCCATAATGAAATAGAGGCAGTCATCAAAAGTCTCCCAACAAAAAAAAAAAGCCCAGGCCCAGATGGTTTCAGTGCAGATTCGACCAGAAATTTAAAGAAGAGATAATACCAGTATTCCTCAAACTGTTCCACACAATAGAAGCAGAAAGATCATTGCCAAACTCTTTTTACGAGGCTACAATCACCTTGGAAGTCAAGCCACACAAACACACAACTAAGAAAGAGAACTATAGACCAATATCCCTCATGAACATTGATGCAAAAATACTCAATAAAATACTGGCAAATCCAATCCAAGAACACATCAGAAAAATCATCCACCATCATCAAGTAGGCTTCATCCCAGAGATGCAAGGATGGTTCAACATATGAAAATCCATCAATATAATCCACCATATAAACAAACCATAAAAGAAAAAAACACATGATCATTTTCAGAAGATGCTGAAAAAACCTTTGACAAAAATTCAGCAACCCATCATGATAAAGTTCTTGGAGAGATCAAGGATAACAGGAACATACCTAAACATAATAAAAGCTATATACAACAAACCAACAGCCAACATCAAACTAAATGGACAGAAACTCAACTCGATTCCTCTAAAATCAGAAAAAAGGCTGTCCACTCTCTCCATAGCTCTTCAATATTGTACTTGAAGTTCTAGCTACAGCAATAAGACAACAAGTCGATGAAGGTGATACAAATTGGAATGGGCAAATTCAAACTTTCATTAATTGTAAATAATATGATAATTTACATAAGTGACCTGAACTACTACACCTGATAACCAACTTCAACAAAGTGGCAGGATAAAAGATTAACCAAAAAGAAAATCAGTAGCCCTAATATATTCACACTAAATGGGCTGAGAAAGAAATCAGAGAAACATCACCCTTTACAAAAGCCACAAACAAGATAAAATATCAGGGTAACACTAACCAAACTAGTGAAAACCTGTATAGCAAAACCTTTGAGTCTTTAAAAAAAGAAATTAAAGAAGATACCAGGAAATGGAAGGATGCCCCATACTCTTGGATAGGTAGGATGAACATAGTAAAAATGACAATCTTGCCAAAAATAGTCTACAGATTTAATGCAATTCCCATTAAAATCCTACCACAATTCTTCACAGAGCTTGAAAGAACGATACTCAACTTTACATGGAAAAACACAAAAGCAAGGGTAGCCAAAACAACTCTGTACAATAAAGCAGGTTCCAGAGGCATCACCATCCCTGATTTCAAACTCTATTATAGAGCAATAGTCCTGAAAACAGATTGGTATTGGCACAGAAATAGACAGGTAGACCAATGGAATAAAATTTCAGATTCAGATATTAGCCCACACAACCAAAAACACCTGATTTTTGACAAAAAAATAACTGTTTCAAAATAGAAAAAAAGGCAGCATCTTCAACCAGTGGTGCTGGAATAACTTGAGGCTGACGTGTAGAATATAGAAGATAGACCCATATCCATTACTATAAAAAAACTTAATTCCAAATGGATCAAAGACCTCATCATAAATCCAGCCACCCTGAACGTCTCTGAAGAGAAAGTGGCAGGTACCCTTGAATGAATTGGTACAGAAGACTGCTTCCTGAACATAACACCAGTAGCTCAGACATTGAGATCGACAATTAATAAATGGGACCTCCTGAAACTGAGAAGCTTCTCTAAAGCAAAGGACACAGTCAACAAGACAAAATGGTAGCCCACAGACTGGGAAAAGATCTTCACACACTCCACATCTGACAGAGGGCTGACTTCCAAAATATACAGTGAACTCAAGAAGCTTCCCACCAAAACACCAATCTAATTAAATGTGTCGTATAGACCTCCATAAAGAGGAAATCATAGGTTAGAAGACAGATCTGCCACCAGTGAGACCTCTAGTGATCTAAAGGGATGACACCAACTGGCAAGCTAAGCAATAGTGGAGAGATCACCTTGAATGCCCATTCCTGATAATGAACTTGATGTCTATAACCATCCTGGAGTCTTCATCTAGTGACTGATGGAAGCAGAGGCAAACACCCACAGTTAAACACTGAACTGAACCCATGGAACCCAGTGACAGAGAGAGAGGAGCGATGAACAAATTGGCAAAGAATGGGCTGGCAAAACCAACAGAGATAGCCGATCTGAACAGGGGAGAGCTCTTGGACCCCAGAACCTCAGCTGGGATCCAGACCCCCTGAGTGTGAGAGTCAGTGAGGAGGCCTGGGCAACCTATGGGGCCCTGGGCAGTAAATCAGTGTTTATCCCTGGCATACAAACAGGCATCGTGTGGCTATAACACAAAGAGGGATGCTCTCTCAGCCTGGACTCTTAGGGGATTGCCTGGACCCTGCCCTGAGTGAAATGACAGACTCTAGATATCCCCTATGTGGAAGGAAGTGACGAAAGGGTAGGAGGCTGGGGGGGATGGTGGGGAGTGGGAGGAGGGAAGGGAGAGTGAACTGGATTGACATGTGAAGCAAGCTATTTAAAATTAAAATAATAAAAAATGAGAAGAAATGACCACCAAGGGAAAAAAAGAGAGAATTCTCAATAGATGGCTGAAAGACACTTGAGAAAGTGTTCAACATCCTTAGCCATCAGGAAAATGCAACTCAAAAAAACTGAGATACCATCTTACACCTGCCAGAATGTCTAAAATCAAAAACACCAATGACAGTCTATGCTGTAGAGGATGTAGAGAAAGAGGAATACTCCTCCATTGCTGGTGGGAGTGTAAACTTGAATGACCACTTTGGAAATCAGAATGGCAGTTTCTCAGGAAAATGGAAATCAGTCTACCTCAAGATCCAGCAATTCCACTCTTATCCACCCAAAGTATGCACATTCATGCATACAACAAGGACATATGTTCAACTATGTTCATAGCAGTGTTGTTTGTAACAGGCATAACATGAAAGCAATGTAGATGCTCCTCAACAGAAGTATGACTGGATAAAATGTAGTACATTTACCCAGTGAAGTGTTACTCTGCAGGGGGGGATAAAACATGAAATCTTGAAATTCGAAGGCAAATGGATGTAACTGGAAGGAAACATACTGTGAAGCAACCCAATCACAGAAAGACAAGCGTGGTTTGTACTCACTCATATATTGATATTAGACATAGAGCAAAGGACTACTAGCCTAGAGTTCACACTACCAGAGAAACTAGGAAATAAGGAAGACCCCAAGAGGAAAGCACATGGTCCCCTGAAGAAGGGGAAAGGGACAAGAACCCCTGAGCAAATTGGGAGCACATGTGGAGAGAAAAGGGAAGTAGGAAGAAGAGCAGGGGAGAAGAGAAGGGGTGGGGAGAACAAGATTGATCAGGGAGACTGAGACAGGGGAGGAAAAGAAGAGTACATGAAAGGAGATACCTTGATAGGGGGAGCCAGTATAGAGTTAGAGAGAGGTCTGGCACTAGGGAAATGTTCAGTGGTCCACGAGATGACCCCACCTAAGAATCTAGGTAGTAGTGGAGAGGCTTCCTTTGATGCCCTTCCCCTATAATAAGATTGATGGCTACCTTGGTTGCCATTCTAGATTCCTTATCCAGAAGGGATCAAGCAGAAGCAGGCACCCACAGCTAAGCACTGAGTCATACCCTGCAATCCAGTTGTAGAGAGGGAGGAGGGATAAGCATAGGAGACAGTATCTTGCTGGAGAAACCCACAGAAAAAAAGCTGACCTGACCTAGTAGGAACACAGAGACCCTTGTCATAAAGCTTGGGAACCAGCATTGGCCTGCACCAAGCCCTCTGAGTGTGGGTGCCAGCTAGGAGGCCTGGGTAGTCTATGAGACCTCAAACAGTAGATACAGTGTTTATCCCTAGTGCACAAATGAACTTTGGGAACCCATTACCTATGGATGGATACTATTGCAGCCCAAATATACGAAAGAGGGCCCAGGCCCTCCTCCAAATGATGTGACAGACTTTGATTATCCCAAGTGGAAAGCTTCACTATCCTTGTGGAGTGGGTGGGGATGGGTTTGGGGGGTCAGTGGGGGCCATGGAAGGATGGGAGGGGGAGGAAATGGGGGATTGATATGTAAAATAAGATTATTTCTAAAATAAAATAATGGGGAAAATATGAGTACAAAATTATCCATTGTGGGGATTACATTAGTAAATTTTCATTGTCCACAAAATGCTACTCCAAATTAGTATTATTGTTGATGAAAACAGAAGAAATATCAGTAGAATACAAAATGAGATGAATTTGTGCCAACTGTAACTTTTGACATAACTCACAGTTCTTGCATGTATGTTAAGATGAAATTGTGCAATGGTGGCAAAGGTCTTCATAACCTATAAAAGTTAGGACCAAAATTCCTATGCAGTTTGATTCAGTCAATAGAATCCAGAGTTCCTGACTCAAAATATTTACTTGAGTTTTAGCTGTCTGCACTATTCTTCCAAGAATCGTGTTAATGTCTAGCACTGGTGTTCAATTTCAACAAGCACTGGAAAGCCATAGTAACTATATAACACATACAATTATTTCTGGGATTCTCTCCCTTCAGAAAGTCTCTACAAAACCCTCCTATTATGAAAAAATCAAACCTAATGTGAAATTTACATAATAATAATAACCACCACTTCAGACAAATGGCCCAGAAAAATTCAACAGATTTTAGTAACTATCTGATTATGCACTGTGGATCCTGAGGTTCACCTGTTCCTCTGTGTAGAAAAGAAATGTGCTACTGCATAAAGGCTTAATATCCACCAAAAGAATGCTCTGTGAACACGTGCAATTTAGGAGAACGTTTAAGAAATCATATACTGATAATACTTCTTTTGCAAATAAGTACAGAATTCTGCTTATTTGAACCTAAAGAGAACTATTGTAGAATTCATTATTTATAACTCATTTATCTTTTAAACTTATGTACAAATAGATTAGGGAATTTCTTTTCCTTTAAAACAATGACATAATTTATATAGAGTATCTTGATTAAAGAGTTATTTTTAAATTGTAACAAAACAATTCTCACTAAACTGAAAGAAAAGTATCATTGAAAAAATAAATTGTATATTTTTCATGATGAGGTCTGTTGGATTGTTTAAGTTCCAGGGAAAGAAATTCACAGAGCAGTTGTGATGTACCAACCTTAGTATACAACGTTCATGGAGTTGTCCAGAGCAGAAAAACCTCGATGTGGGGAAAATTTCCCCGAATGTGAGTGTCAGTGAGAAGGCCTGGGCAACCTATGGGGCCCTGAGCAGTGGATCAGTGTCTATCCCTGGAATACAAACAGTCATCGTGTGCCCATAGCACAAAGAGGGATGCTCTCTCAGCCTGGACTCTTAGGGGAGTGCCTGGACCCTACCCTGAGTGAAATGACAGACTCTAGATATCCCCTATGTGGAAGGAATTGGCAATAGGGTGGGAGGCTGGGGGGTATGGGGGAGTGCAGGAGGAGAGGAGGGAGAGGGAACTGGGATTGGCATGTAAAACAAGCTATTTAAAATTAAAATAAAAAAACATTCAAAGAAAACTACACTAACTCAGGCATGTAGAAGACAGTTGCAAGATGGAAGTCCTGAAACTAGAGAATGGATCTCAACAATTCTGTCCAAGACTGGCATGATGACGATAACCATGTAAAAATGAATAGAGATTGTGCTATCAGTATGACTAATTGCTACAACGCATACAGCAACCTGAAATCAAAGTTCTAAAAGATGATGTCCAGTCCTCCTAGTTCAGTAGTATTTTCATCACACTTCCAATTTTGAGGGAATGCTTAAAGTACATAACAAGAATTGTTTTTTCTATAAAGTTATCTATTATTAAAGCATTAGATAGATATTTTAAATATTTTTCAGAGTTGGTAAGTACTTAGGAAATGTTTCATCAGCCAGAGTTGAGAAACAAGTCAAACTTGCCTTTTCAAGCATTCTTACATCATTGTTTTAAATAGTTTCTTGCCTTGTAGCTTCATACCTCAAAATCTTGACTAACAAGTTTACAATGAAAATTATTGTGAATTCTAGCTGATGGGGTTCAGTGTTAATTTGATGAAGAAAAGCAATGTTATTTTTTTATTTTCAGGAACGGTACCACATGGTGAGAATGCATTCTCTTGACCATTCCAAACTCTCCTCTGCCCTGGGTTGACAAACCCATTCGTGCAAACTCTGAATGCAGCATGCACTATAAAACCCAGTAATGCTCATCATAGGCTTATATACACCAGTGTTTCTCAACCTTCCTAATGCTGAAAGCCTTTAATACAGTTCCACAGGTTGTGGTTTACCACAAAGGATAAATTTCTTTTCATTGATATTTATAACTTTAATTTTGATTCTGTTATTAATTTTAATGTATACATATGACTTTTCTGATGATCTTGGGTGACCAAAAGTAGGTCCAGAACTAGCAGGTTGAGAACCACTAATTTAAGCCCAGCCTTCCAACATTGGTCTCTTCAAAACCTAATAAAGTACAATTGTCTTACTTCTTTTTTATTTTTATTTTTAAATTTAAATTAGAAATGAGGTTGCTTCACATGTCAATCCCAGGTCACTCTCCCTTTCGTTCCCCTCCTCCCATGCCCTCCCACAACCCCCCCAATGCCCCCTCATTTCCCCAGAAAGGGTGAGGCCCTCCATGGGGTGTCTATAGTCTGTCATTTCAATCAGGGCAGGGCCTAGAACCTCCCCCCAAAAGTCCAGGGTGAGAGTGCCTCTCTCATTGTTGGACAGGCACCCAAAGTCCATTTTTATGCCAGGGATAAATACTGATGTACTGCCCAAGGAGCAATAGATTGCCTAGGCCTCCTCACTGACACCTACATTCAGAGGGCCTTGATCAGTCACATACTACATTCCCAACCATCAATCTTGGATTCAACAGCTAACCCTTGTCAGATCAGCTATTTCTGAGGGTTAAACCAGCCCAGTCTTATCCCCTTGGGTCATCAGTCCTCACTCTGTCACTGGGTTCCTTGAGTTCAGCTCAGTGTTTATCCATGGGAGTCTGCCTCTGCTTCCATCAACCATTGAATGAAGGTTCAGTTTCCCAGACTCTCTGGCCATGGGATTGTAGGCTGGTACTCCCCAGATCTATGTCTAAAATTCATATATTATAGAGGACATGCCATGTTTCTCTTTTTGTGACTAGGTTACCTCGCTCAGGATGGTTTCTTCTAGTGCCATCCATTTGCCTGCAAATTTCAGGATTCCATTGCGGTTTTTTTTCTGCTGAATAGTACTCCATTGTGTAAATGTACCACATTTTTTCTATCCACTCTTTAGTTGAGGGGCATCTAGATTGCTTCCAAGTTCTGAATATTACAAATATAGCTGCTATGAACATAGTGGAACAGATGTCCTTGTTATGTGAATATGCATCTTTTGGGTATATGCCTAGGAGTGGAATTGCTGGGTCTTGTGGTAGACTGACTCGCATTTTCTGAGGAATCTCCATACTGTACAAATTGGCACTCCCAACAGCAGTGGAGGAGTGATCCCCTTTCTCCACAACCTCTCCAGTATAAACTGTCATTGGTGTTTTTGATTATAGCCATTCTGACAGGAATAAGATGGTATCTAAGAGTTGTTTTGATTTGCATTTCCCGGATGGCTAAGGATGTTGAGCACTTTCTCAAGTGCCTCTCAGACATGTTAGACTACTCTATTGAGAATTCTCTATGTAGATCTGTACCCTGCTTTTTAATTGTATCCTTTGGTGTTTTGGAGACTTGCTTCTTGAGTTCTTTGTAAATTTTGGCAATCAGCCCTCTGTCAGATGTGGGGTTAGTGAATATCTTTTCCCATTCTGTGGGCTGCCTTTTTGTCTTGTTGACTGTGTCCTTTGCCTTACAGAAGCTTCTCAGTTTCAGGAGGTCCCACGTATTAATTGTTGACCTCAGTGTCTGTGCTGGAGTTATGTTCAGGAAGTAGTCTCCTGTACCAATTTGTTCAAGGGTACCACCCACTTTCTTTTCTAAGAGGTTCAGTGTGGCTGGATTTATGTTGAGTCTTTGATCAATTTGGACTTAAGTTTTGTGCATGGCGATAAGCATGGATCGATCCGCATTCTTCTACATGCCAACATCCAGTTATGCCAGCACCATTTGTTGAATATGCTTTCTTTCTTCCATTGTATTTTAGATTCTTTGTCAAAAACCAAGTGTTCATATGTGTGAGGGTTAATATCAGGGTTTTCTATTCGATTCCATTGATCTACCTGTCTATTTTTGTGCCAATACAAAGCTGTTTTCTGGACTATAGCTTTATTATAGAGCTTGAAGTCAGGGATTTTGATGCCTCAGGACATTGCCTATGGGACAGGGTGGTTTTGGCTACCCTGGGTCTTTTTTTTTTTAAATAAAGTTGAGAATTGTTCTTTCAAGGTCTGTGAAGAATTGTGCTGGGATTTCAATGGGGATAGCATTGAATCTGTAGATTGCTTTTGGCAAGATTGCCATTTTTACTATGTTGATCCTACCTATCCAAGCACATGGGAGATCTTTCCGATTTCTGGTGTCTTCTTTAATTTCTTTCAAGACTCAAAGTTCTTGTGATACAGGTCTTTCACTTGTTTGGTTAGCGTTACCCAAGATATTTTATGTGTCTGTGGCAATTGTAAAGAGTGATGTTTCTCTGATTTCTTTCTCAGACCTTTTATCTTCTATAAATACTAAGGCTACTGATTTTCTTCAGTTGATATTGTATCCTGTCACTTTGCTGAAAGTATTTATCAGCTGTGGGAGTTCCCTGGCAGAGTTTTTCCAGTTCACTTATATAAACTATCATATCATCTGCAAATAGTGAAAGTTTGACTTCTTCCTTTCCAAATTGTATCCCCTTGATCTCCTTTTGTTTTCTTATTGCTCTGGATAGAACTTCAAGTACAATATTGAAGAGCTATGGAGAGAGTGGGCAGCCTTGTCTTGTTCCTGATTTTAGAGGAATTGCTTTGAGTTTCTGTCCCTTTAGTTTGAAGTTGGCTGTTGGTTTGCTGTATATAGCTATTATTGTGTTTAGGTATGTTCCTGTTATCCCGGATCTCTCCAAGACCTTTATGATGAAGGGGCGTTGGATTTTGTCAAAGGCTTTTTCAGCATCTAGTGAGATGATCATGTGATTTTTGTTTCTCAGCTTGTTTATATGGTGGATTACATTGATGGATTTCCGTATGCTGAACCATCCCTGCACCCTGGGATGAAACCTATTTGATCATGGTGAATGATTATTTTGATGTGTTCTTGGATCTGATTTGCTAGTATTTTATTGAGTATTTTTGCATCAATGTTCATAAGGGATATTGGTCTGAAGTTCTCTGTCTTAGTTTTGCTTTTGTGTGGCTTGGGTATCAGGGTTATTGAAGCCTCATAAAAAGAGTTTGGCAAAGACCCTCCTGCTTCTATGGAATGGAATACTTTGAGGAGAGTTGGTATAAGCTGACCTTTGAATTTCTGGTATAATTCTACACTGAGGCCATCTGGGCCTAGGCTTTTTTTAGTTGGGACACTTTTGATGACTGTTTCTATTTCCCTAGGTGTTATAGGTCTATTTAAATTGCTTATCTGTTCTTGATTTAATTTTGACAGGTGATATCTATCCAGGAAGTTGACCATTTCCTTTAAATTTTTTAATTTTGTGGAGTACTGCTTTTCAAAGTATGACCTGATGATTCTATGGATTTCCTCGGTGTCTGTTGTTATGTCCCCCTTTTTCTTTCTGATTTTGTTAATTTGCATGTTCACATTCTGTCCTTTGGTGAGTTTGGATAAAGGTTTGTCTATCTTGTTGATTTTCTCAAACAACTAACTCTTCATTACATTGATTCTTTATATCATTTTCCTAGTTTCTGCTTTATTGAGTTCAGCCCTCAATTTGATTATTTTCTAGCATCTACTGCTCCTGGGTACGTTTTCTTCTTTTTGTTCTAGAGCTTTCAGTTGTTTTGTTAATTCTCTAGTGTGACTATTTTCTTCATATGGGCACTTATCTCTATGAACTTTCCTCTTAGCACTGCTTTCAAAGTGTCCATAATTTTGGGTATGTTATGTCTTCATTCTCATTGAAATCTAGGAAGTCTTTAATTTTTTTATTCCTTCTGTGATCCATTTTTTATTCCTTCTGTGAATTATTCAATTTCCATGAGTTTGAAGGTTTTCTGCAATTTGTGTTGTTGTTGAATTCTAACTTTAAAGCATGGTGGTCTGATAAGATACATGGAGTTATGCCAATTTTTTGTGCCTGTTGAGGTTTGATGTTGCCAAGTATGTGGTCAATTTTTGAGAAGCTTCCATGTGGTGCTGAGAAGAAGGTATATTCGTTTGTGTTTGGATGTAATGTTCTTTAGATGCCAGTCAAACCCAATTGGGTCATAACTTCTATTAGTTCTTTGTTTCTTTGTTAAGTTTCTGTCTGGTAGTCATGTACAGTAGTGAGAGTGGGGTGTTGAAGTCTCCCAGTATAAGAGTGTGAGGTTTTATGTGTGGTTTGACTTTTAGTCATGTCTCTTTTACAAATGTGGATGCCTTTGTGTTTGGGGCATAGATGTTCAGAATTGAGACTTTATCTTGATGGATTTCTCCTGTGATGAGTATGAAATGACCTCCTTTATCTCTTTGGTTGATTTTTTAAATTAATTAGTTAGATATTAGGATTGCTACCCCCACTTGTTTTTGGGTCCATTTGATTGGAGAATCTTATCCCAACCCTTAACTCTGAGGTAATGTCTGTCTTTGAAGTTGACATGTGTTTCTTGTATGCAGCAAAAGGATGGATTCTTTCCTCAAATCCATTCTGTTAACCTGTGTCTTTTTATGGGTGAGTTAAGACCATTAATATTGAAGGATATTAATAACCATTGATTACTCATTCTTGTTTGTTTTGCAATGGTTGATGGTGGTAGAATTATATGTGGATTTCCACGTCTTTCTTCTTTTTGCTGTTAGTAAGGTAGGATTATCTATTGCTTATGTTTTCTGGTTGTAGCTAATTCTCTTGGGTTGGGGTTTCTTTCCAGAACTTTCTGTAGGGCTGGGTTAGTGGATACGTATTGTTTAAATCTGGTTTTGTCATGTAGCATCTTGTTTTCTCCATCTATAGTGATTGAAATTTTTGCTGGATATAGCAATCTGGGCTGGCACACATGGTCTCTTAGTGTTGGTAGAATATCTATCCAGGACCTTCTGGCTTTCAGAGTTTCCATGGAGAAGTCAGATGTGATTCTGATTGGTTTTGCCTTTGTATGTTACTTGGCCTTTTTCCTTTGCTGCTCTTAGTATTCTTCCTTTATTCTGTATGTTCGGAGTTTTTACTATCATTTGGCGAGGGGACTGCCTTTTATGGTCCACTCTATTTTGTGTTCTGTATGTAAGCTTCTTTTATTTTCATTGGCACGTCTTTCTTTAGGTCAGAAAGTTTTCTTCTATGATTTTGTTGAATATGTTTTCTTCCCCTTTGAGGAGGATTTCTTAACCTTCTTCTATACCTATTATTCTTTGTTTTTGCCTTTTCACGGTGTCCCATTTTTTCCTGGATATTTTGTATTAGGGATTTGTTGGTCTTACGATTTTCTTTGGTCAATGAATCTATTTCCCCTAGTGTATCTTCAACACCTGAGATTTTTTCTTCCATCTCTTGTATTCAGTCAACAAGACAAAAAGGCAGCCCACAGACTGGGAAAAGATATTCACAAACCCCACATCTGACAGAGGGCTGATCGTCAAAATTTACAAAAAACTCAAAAAGCAAGTCTCCAAAACACCAAAGGATCCCATTAAAAAGTGGAGGGCTTAACTAAATAGAAAATTCTCAATAGAGAATTTAGATATGGAGCAGGGCATTGACAGCCTACAATTCCACCACCAAAGATTCTGAGAAGCAGGGAGGACCCTAAGAGAGTTATGCATGGTAACCAGAGAAGGGTTATGGAACAAGAACTCCTAATTGGATTGGGAGTGCACGGGGTGGGGGGAGAGCAGAAGGAGATGGGAGAAAGAGAGGGGGAAGAGGGCATGGGAGCACAGGAAGGTTGAGCCAGGGTAAGAATAGAGGAGAGAAGGAAGAGAGATACCACAATAGGGGGAGCCATTATAAGTTGTAGGAGAGATCTGGCACTAGTGTGATCTTCACAGATCTACAAGAATGACACCAACTGGCATTAAGGCTGCCTTAAATGCCCTCCCATGATAATGAAATTTATGACTAACTTATATGCCATACTAGAACCCTCATCCAGTGACTGGCAGAAGCAGAGGCAGACACCTACAGCTAAAAACCAAATTGAACTCCTGGAACCCAGTTGCCAAGAGGAGTGATGAGCAATGGATCAGGCTGGCGAAATCCACAGAGGCAGCTGACCTAAACAAGGGGGAATGCATGGACCCCAGACTGATGACTGAGAGCCCAGCATGGAACTGATCCAGACCCCTGCCCTGGCCAGGAACCTGGGTGTCAGAGAAGAGGCTTCGGCAATATGTGGGACCTTGGAGAGTAGAGTATTTATTCCTGGCATACAAATAGACTCTGGGAGCCCATTCCGCATGAATGTTCTCTCAGCCTGAACACATCCTAGGCCCTGCCCAGGATGATATAACAGACTCTGAAAATCCCTCATGGAAGCCTTTACCCTCCCTGGGAAGCAGAGTGGGGATGGAATGTGGTGGGAGGTTGGGAGAATTGGGGGATCAGGAGAGGAGGGGAGGGAGAGGGAACTGAGAGTAACATGTTAAAAGTTAAATTAAAAAGAAAAAAGAAAAAAGGGAAAATACCCCTCTTCTTGGGGAGCTACAGGTACCTCCTTTTACTTTAGATTGGGTCTCATTGAGAAGAGGAAAGGCCATATGTAGGAAGGATGTAGGCGCCACCAAGTGGCAGGAGAGAAAAACCCGAAAGTGAATAGAAAATATGGGAAATACTGGGACACATTAGAGAGGTCCTTGGCCATGTCAGTCCCCAAAGAACTGTGTTCTGTCATCTGTGCTGTGACCATTAGGTCCACTTCCTGCCAAGATGGAGACTACTTAAGAAGTCATATAGGCCTATCAGGAATCTAAGTAGAACAAGTATTATTCCTTAATATAATTCTGTAAGTGTCAATTAAAGCACTGGGCAATTAAGGCAGTTTAATTTGAATAGAGAATCAGTACCTAGTTTAAGTGGCACAGTGTCCTTTTCCTCTCAAAGACCAATGATTACACTGGTGGTCGTTTCTAGGGAAGAATCTATTAGTGAACTTGAGTTAAGAGTGGGTTTCAGTAGCTACAAGTGCATGATGTTCCTCGAGGATGAGTTTGACTCCCCAGCATGCATGACCTCTTCTAATGCCTGCTCTAGGGGATCCAATGCCCTCTTCCGGGCTCCTCAGATACCCATACACACAAGCAAGCACATGTGCTTCTACACACACACACACACACACACACACACACACACACAGACACACACATTTTCAAAGATAATTCTTTAAAAAAGTCAAATAAAAAGGGTAACTTCAGTATAACTGCCAAAAAATGGAAGAGGCATCTGTGGAAGTCAAAATTTAGGAGCAAAGGAATATTCTTCCTATAAGTGGCAAAAATTCTACTGAAAGATTGGTGTACAACACCATATAAAGGAAATAATATGAATTCCCTTTTGCTCCTAAATTGTGAATGAATTCCAGGTTTAATACCTTTGCATTTTAAAAAACTATTTCTGTCATTTTTGGTTTAGACTTCTAAAATTAAACTCTAATATACATATTATATAAAATCCACCTTAACTTCAAATTAAATATGTTTTGTGCATTTGAAAATAAGTGTTAAGGCTAATAATAAAATTAAGACTCTATAATTGAGGTTTGTTTTTTGTTGTTTTTGTTCATACTTTTTATTTAAATTAGAAACAAGCTTGCTTTATATGTCAATCCCAGCCCCTCTCTCACCTTCCATTTGAAAATACACTGGTAATTTATGAAGTACTGGCTGTAGTTCTTACTCTATAATATATCAGAATTCATAGCTGCAAAAATGTTTGTGCTGTTACAATCTCCTTATTTCAAAGGACTAGGTTAAATTGATCCCTTCTTGGTTTAACTTATGTGATTCAGTTAATATATCAGAATTCATACCTGCAAAAATGTTTGTGCTGTTACAATCTCCTTATTTCAAAGGACTGGGTTAAACTGATCCCTTCTTTGTTTAATTTCTATGATTCAGTTATATCTAGAATGTTGTCAATTTCTGCTACATTTTCTGCTTGAATAGAGTTCAGAACTTTTTTCTTTAAAGTTGTGATTTTTAAAAGATTATTTCTTGAGGTCATAATCACAACAGTTCCATTATGCTTCCCAAACACTCATATATGCCACCCTACTCTCTTGCAAACCATGGCCTCTTCTTTCATTGTTATGTCCATATTTGTATATACATGTGTATTCCCATATACATAGATACAACCTGCTCAGTCTATATGATATTACTTGTATGCATGCTTTCACAGGGGAGCATCTGATAGTGGACAACCAGTAGTGTGTTCTTCCATGGGAAAGAGTATTTCTCCCACTCAATATTCTTCAGCTGAGGTAGTTCTTTATATAGGTTTAAGGCCTCGGGTTTCCCTGTGCATGCAGGTTGGTGAGACTATATGGGAATTGCTTCTGATCTTACTAGGAGACACAATCTTACAGGAAATTCCCTGATTCTCTGGCCCTTACAATCTTCCTACCTCTTCTTACTCAACATTCTCTGAAGTGTGGGAATATTTTGTAACTGTATTCATTGGGACTAGGCTGCCCAACTCTGTGGTTTCATTTATTGTGCTTTTCTGTAGTGGTCTCCATCTTTTTTTCTGTTTTTTATTGAAATTATACACAAGCTTGTTTTACATGTCAATCCCAGTTCCCTCTCCCTCCCCTCCTCCCCTGTCCCCCACCAGCCTCATATCCCAAGCCCTTTCTGATCCTCAGGGGGGGTGAGGCCTTCCATGGGGGATCTTCGAAGACTGTCATATCATTTGGAGCAGGGCCTAGTCTCTCTCCATGTGTCTAGGCTGAGAGAGAATCCCTCTATGTAGAATGGGCTTCTGAAGTCCTTTCCTACTCTATGTATAAATACTGCGAGAGACCTCATAGATTTTCCAGGCCTCCTAACTGACACCCATGTTCAGGGAATCCTAAGCTGGTTCCCCAGCTATCAGTCTGGGGTCCATGAGCTCCCCTTTGTTGAAGTCAGCTTTTTCTGTGGGTTTCTGCAGCCTGGTCTTTACCCCTTTGCTCATCACTCCTACTTCTCTGCAACTGGATTGCAGGAGTTCAGCTGTGTTTAGCTGTGGCTGTCTGCTTCTGCTTCCATCAGCTACTGGATGAAGGCTCTAGGATGGCATATAAGGTAGTCATCAATCTCATTATTGGGGAAGGACATTTAAAGTAGCCCCTTTACTATTGCTTAGATTGTTAATTGGGCTTAACCTTGTAGATCTCTGGACATCTCCTTAGTGCCAGATTTCTCTTTAAACATATAATGGCTCCCTCTATTATGGTATCTCTTTTCTTTCTCTCCTCTATTTTTCCCCATACTCAATGTTCCTGCTCGTTCATGTCCTCCTCTCCCCTCCTCTTCTCTTCTTCTCTTTCTCCTAACTCCCTCTCCCCACCCCCATGTTCACAATTGCTCAGGAGATCTTGTCCATTTCCCCTTCTCAGGGGGACTATGTATGTCTCTCTTTGGGTCCTCCTTGTTTCCTAGCTTCTCTGGCAGTGTGGATTGTAGGCTGATAATTCTTTGCTCTTGTCTAAAATCCATACATGAAGCAGTACATACCATGCTTCTTTTTGTGACTGTGATAACTCACTCAGGATGGTTTCCTCTAGTTCTATCCATTTGCCTGTGAATTTCAAGATTCTATTGTTTGTTTTTTTTCTACAGAATAGTACTCCATTGTGTAAATGAACCACATTTTGTTTATCCACTCTTCAGACGAGGGGCACCTAGATTGCTTCCAGGTTCTGGTTATTACAAATAATGCTGCTATGAACATAGTTGAACAGATGTCCTTGTTGCACAAAATGTGCATCTTTTGGGAATATGCCTAAGAGTGGAATTGCTGGATCTAGTGGTAGACTGAATTCCATTTTCCTGAGGAAATGCCATACTGATTTCCAAAGTGGCTGTACAAGTTTGCATTCCAAACAGAAGTGGAGGAGTGTTCCCCTTTCTCCACATCCTCTCCAGCATAAACTATGGTTGGAGTTTGTTATTTTAGCCATTCTGACAGGAGTAAGATGGTATCTCAGAGTTGTTTTGATTTACATTTCCCTGATGGCTAAGGATGTTGAGCAATTTCAGCCATTTTAGATTCCTCTATTGAGAATTCTCTATTTAGTTCTTTACCACATTTTTAATTGGATTAATTGCTGTTTTGGTGACTGGTTTCTTGAGTTCTTTGTATATTTTGGAAATTAGCCCTCTGTCACATATACAGTTGGTGAATATATTTTTCCATTCTGTGGGCTGCTGTTTAGTCTTGTTGACCATGTCCTTTGCCTTATGGAAGTTTCTCAGTTTCAGGAGGTCCCACTTATTAATTATCGATCTCAGTGTCTGTGATACAGGTATTATATTCAGAAAGTGGTCTCCTGTACCAATTTGTTCAAGGGTACCTCCCACTTTCTCTTCTAAGAGGTTCAGTGTGGCTTGATTTATGTTGAGGTCTTTGATCCATTTAATGAAGATGATATTTGATGCTATTTAATAAAGATGATAGAAATCTTAAAAGCGTTAATTACAAAATCCTTTAAAGTAATGGATGAAAAAACAAACAATTCAAGAAATGGAGGAAGAGAAAAACCAAAAATTGCAAAAATCAATTCAAACAGTGCAAGGTTCGAAAGCTGAAATAGAGACAATCATAAAAAAGAACGTGAGGGAATGCTGGAATTAGAATAGCTGGGTAAATGATCAGGAACTACAGATGCAAGCATAACCAACAGAATATAAAGGAGGGAAGAGAGAACCTCAGGCATAGAAGATACACTAGGAGAAATAGATTCATCCACCAAAG
Organism: Mesocricetus auratus; assembly: GCF_017639785.1. Lineage (NCBI taxonomy): Eukaryota > Metazoa > Chordata > Mammalia > Rodentia > Cricetidae > Mesocricetus > Mesocricetus auratus. The sequence continues at coordinate 72,040,122 of NW_024429192.1, forward strand.
AAAATCTAAGTCCAGCAAAGCCCTAACACAAAATTCCCAGAAAATTTTGGAAACCATTAAAAGAATGAACCTAAGAATAATAGGTATAGAAGATGGTGAAGAAACCCAACTCAAAAGTACAGAAAACATATTCAATGAAATCATAGAAGAAAACTTTCCAAACCCAAAGTAAGGCATGCCGATGAAAGTACAAGACGCTTACAGAACACCAAATACAGTTGACCACAGAAAGTCCCCTCACCACATAATAATCAACACCCCAAACATGAAGAATAAAAAAAGAATATTAAGAGCAGCAAAAGAATAATACCAAGTAGCTTACAAAGGCAAGCCTATTAGAGTTACACCTAACTTCCCCACGTAAACTCTGAAAACCAGAAGGTCCTGGATAGACTTTCTACAAACACTAAGAGAGCATGGATGCCAGCCCAGACTACTATACTCAGCAAAGCTTTCAATCACTATAGATAGAGAAAATAAGACATTACAGAACAAAACCAGATTTAAACAATACATATTCACTAGTCAAGTCCTACAGAAAGTACTAGAAGGAAAACTCCAACCTAAGGAATTTAGCTACACATGAAAACACATAGGCAATAGATAACCGCACTTTACCAAAAGTCAAAAGAAAATGCAGGATAAATCCACACACAATACCAACAACAAATGCAATTGGAGGTTTTTCTTAGCTACCATTAGGTGGTTGTAGGTGATCTACAGGTCCAGGGGCTGCATTGTCCCACTATCTAGAGTAACTTCACTACCACAATGTAAGTGTTCCTATGTATCTTTAAATACCCACATAAATTAATTATATAATTTTCTGTAGATTCTCAAACATCCTTAATATTAGTTATGTCCCTTTACCTGTCCCTATACATTAACACCCTTTTCCTTCATTGTCACTATGTATTATTTCCTCCTGTAATATTCACTTTGTCTTCCCTGGTCAAGCCTCCCTACTTATACTTTTCCATTCAGAGTACTCGTGTCCTGCTATTACCCTCTCGGAAAATACATCTTCTCCTCCCACAATGCTCCCTTTCTACTTGCCTGTTTGTATGGATACCAAGGTAAAACATTCAGACAGAGAAGAGTTGGTTCTAGGATATGCAAATTAGAGGAAACAAAAAACATCTGTCTTTCTAGATCTGGGTATCTTCACTAAGTATAATCCTCTTCAGTTCCATCAATATGTTTGCAGTTTTCATTTTTCTCTGCAGCTAAAAAGAATTGTGTACTTACACCACATTTTACCATGCATTGAAATGATAGCTAGGCTGATTCCACTTATTAGTTATTGTGAATAGAATGGTAAGTAGCACGGCCATGGCCACCACTCCTCTGGCATGCCAGGGCAGCGCTGGACATGGGAGAATAGATACTGGTCACTGATACCAGGCTGCCTGTCCCATTGGAGCCTCCCATAAGGAACCAGAGTCAACAAAGGCAACAAAAGTGCTACAGGAAGGTCTAAAGGACCATGGTTCACCAGCGGGAGCTGGGCCTTGATTCTTTTGATCCTAGCCACACAGCCCTCGACTACCATGCATAAATAGGGACAGACACTGCACAGGCTGTCCCTCCAGCCCTGGAGCAGGAACCCAGTAGGTTAGGAACCTCATGCCCTGCATGACACTGAATCTGTGTCAGCAGTGCAAGTCATAGGCATTTCCACACTGGGCAAGAGGCTTCAGTACAGCTCAGTGAGAGTGCTGTCATCCAGGCTCTCTCCCTCCTCCTTTCTCCAGCTCAAGGAGCATTAGACTGCTCAGAAGGTTCCTAAGCCATCCTCAATTGGAGGATGTCTTCTTTGGCAGCTCATCAAAGAAGAGTCTGCAATCCTGTTGGGATTTTCTTTGTATGTGGGCTCTCTCTAGAGGCAGGGAAGGCTGATTCTGCTCACTGATAAGGCAAACATCATGCCAAAATCCACAGCCAGCAACAGAAACCAGACGAAACTGAACAGAAATTGAAGGAACAGTGGACCATCCTTTATGGATGGGTGCTTCTGTGAGTACATGTAAAGAACACCAGTGTACTGTTCTTGTTTTACAAACAGAGAAACTATAGCACAGCATAGGTTTCAAACTTATCCACCTTAGTTCAGAAGCCTCAGGAATGCCTAAATGGTATGTGTGTCTTTCAGGCAAACATGCAAATTTTTTCAAGAGACATTTAATCACAGCTCTAACTATTGTTTCCTCTGACATTAGACACTCAACTGTGAAAGATGTTCTTGGCTGAACTTGCTCAGAATGGACTTCGAAGAACACACATGCACATAGTTTGTATAAGCCAACAGCAGAGAACTAGAAAAAGGCTGAAATGGGACAGATCTTGGGGGCACAGCACTGACCCACTAAATCTTAGTTGTGAAAACAGGTGATGGAGCAGGGTAGAAGACTACAAGACAGGTCATCTATGGTGACTTAGGAAGCAATGCATGTCTGAGGAACTGCTTGGGGTTATTTATATATTAACCACAGGAGATGTGAAATTATGTGAGACAATTCAGAAATAGAGCTTCACAGAATCATTTTTTGTCAGTAAAATGCACCACACAGAGAATGATATTCATGTATTAGAGAGAACAATGCCAACTCCAAAGGATTCCCTTTACATGAAAAGTGCAATGGGAAGCATTGGCATGTAGTACTGACTAATTGTAGCCATTGTGGCCTGGTTTATTGCATTTTGTGAACACTTAGAATCACTGAATGAAAACTAAAAAGATATTGTGAGCAGAAGTTGCTTCCAAAGTCATCAGTGTAAAAATAACCTTTTGCAGATGTGAAGAACAAGCAAGGTCTAGGATGCTGAGAAGCCTGCACTACTTCTCTTGTCTCTGTCACCTTGAGAAATACAGCTTTCCATACTTGAATGTAATATCCAGAGTTCCCCTGCCAGGTCAGAACCACGGTGCGCAGGGTGCCCATAATACCTGATACATATTTAGATTCACAGAAAGAGCTGGAGTCTGTTAGAAATAGTCATGAGGACACAAACAAAGAGACCACCACTCTCTCTTAAAGCACCTAAGTGATGTAAGTTCTGGTCAGAAGAGTGGATGCTCACAGAAATGGCAGAGCAAACACATCTGGACAGTAAGACCTCCAACCAACTTTTATCCCTTACTCAAGGAGAAACTGGGTTGTTCACATTAGATGAGGTGCAGCTTTACAGTGTGTTACCCATCACAGTTCATTATAGCAGGGAACTCGCAGCAAAAGGATCTTTAGAATATGTTCACATCCTGAGAATCCCACAGAGACAGCTGACCTGAGCTTTTGGGAGCTCACAGACTCAGGATGCACAGCTAGGAAGGCAGCATGGGTCTGACCTAGGCCCTCTGCATCTGGGTGTCAACTGTGTACTTGGTCTTTAGTAGGGCCCTAGCAGTGGGACCAGGACCCGTTCCTGATTCATGAGCTGGCTCTTTGGAACCTATTCCCTATTGCCATAGGGAATAGTGATGACTTATTCAGCCTTGATGAAGGGGAGAAGGAATTTGGTTCTGCCTCAGCTTGAGTTGTTGAATTCAATGGGAAGTCTTACTTCATCTGAGTGGGAAAGGAGGAGGAGTAGATGGGAGTAGGTGTGAGGTGGAGGGAGAGAGCAGGAGGAGAGGAGAGAGTGGAAAAGGTGGTTGATATGTCAAATAAATAAAAATGATGGAAGAAAAGAGTCTGATCATATCACACACAGTCAGCAAACAACAGAAAGGTCTACATATGCAGCCATTTGCTGGCATGTACTAAGCTCAACCTCAGTGTTTCACATTTCAAGGCAATCTGCCTAAACAATGGTGCCCCTTGGAGTGGTCTTCCCACATCAAATGGCTAAAGCAATTCCTCATGTCATCCCCAAGGAGACAAACTCCACATGGAGACTCACCCCTCAGGAGATCCTATGTGTGTCAAATTGTCAATTAAAACTTGTCATAACAATATCATTATCATAAAATGGGTTGAAATAAAATATTTTGTAGCTTTAAATAATATCCTTTAAGTCCTTCTCTACAAGAATAGAGAGCATGGGCTCTGAGCCTAGGGAGATGAAGCCATAAAGTAAGAAGACATCAGGTATGAGGCTGCACCAGGGGGTTTGTGTTATACTTCCCCATCTATATGTATCATTGTGGAACTGGTCAATGTACCACATAGAACAGTAATACACAGCTTCATCCTCAGGCTGGGCTCCTGTGATGGTGAGGGCAGCCTTGTCTCCAAGCAGGGAGCCTGAGAATCTGGGAGGAACACCTGAGAGTCTGTTGCTGGTACTACATATCAGACCAGTGGGCACTTGGTGAGATTTTTCTTGGACCCAGTTGGCATGGTTGCTGGTGGTAACTGTCCCAGTACTTAAGCCACAGGTGAGTGTGACTGTCTCTCCAGGAGATGTGCTAAGTGAAGATTCCTGAATTATAGCAGCCTGTGAAATGGACCCTGAAAATAGGTGAGAAATCAGATGTTTAGTAGTAACAGAGTCAGATGCACACTGTTGCATACCCACTCCATCCTAAGAAGGCCCCCCGACCTGTGCAGTGAGCCAGAAGAGTTATCACAAGAGAAGTCCAGGCCATGACTCACAGTCCAGGTCTGTTCTTTCCAAGATTGCTCAGCACTAGTGCTTACTATAACTCCTAATACTGGAGAGGGCGTGCACATTAATGCAAATGAACTCCTCTTCCAGGCTCATTATATGCTGTCAGGTGAAAGCTATAGAGTTGACACAAGTTACTGATCACATATTTATAAGAACAAATGTCAGGAGCATAATTGCTCAACTGCTTTTGTTCTTCTAGATCCAAAGGTATCTTCTGCCTAATGTCCTAGAGGGTCTTCAGTAGAGCAAGCCATGCTCCACCAAATCTTACCTTACAGAGAGTGAGAATCATTGTGATATTCAGGACAATAAAAAGGAGTGACGAAGGAGAAATGACCAAAGTAATTCATAGAGCTCACAGTAAGTAATGTAAGGATGGGAAAATGATTTGAAGTTCATCTTTTTCTTCATCATACTTTTCAATTCATGGAAAATGATTGTGTATACTATAATGGTTCTAAATCATCATATCAAATCACCATGATGCCTCATTACAAAGCACAAGAATGAATTGATGAATGGGAAGATAGTAGCAGACTCTGGGAAGGATGTAAGGCACATGGATCTCTTGAGCACTACTGAAAGTAGCAAGCATTTCAAAAGCAGTCCATTTTAGAGTTCGTATGTTTTTCATATGGCTTATCATATTGTTCAAGTGTGTTCATGCAGTCACACAAGTAAATGTTGATACAAGACAGAACTATTCATGGTTCAGATAACCGAGGTGCGTGTAAAATAACAAAGAATCCATAGGATAGCTGTGTGATGATGTCCTGCACAGAACCTAGGAAGGATCAAGTATACAGACACACAAACATACACCTGGGTTTTGTGATCACCTTGTCAGTTATTTGAAGATTGAAATCTGGGAGTGTAAGTGCCTGTTTCTAAAATGATGGAATAAAGTTCTAAGAAACAAAGCAGATGACTGGATCCAAGCTTGTTTGGGTGAATGTACAAGTGAAAATATAGGGTTTAGGGACAATCTAAAATTTCATTTTGTTAAATCATCTATATATATGCATATTTATGAATATACATTTATACACACATACTCAAAACAGAGCATTTTATAAAAATTATATGTGTGCAGTTGCCAAATTTTGTCTCAAATATGGCTATATATTTTATAACATTTGATTATCCATAAAATTGTTTTAAATATAAAACAATAATAAAATTCTGAAAAAGAAACTGATACTAAGCCAATTTTATAACTTCTTCACCAAAGATTGTTGACAAAAGCTTATCAAAACAGAATAATATGTAAATCATTTGCCATTTGTTTTTTTGATCCATATGATACATTGAATTATTTCTCAGATAATGTCAACATTTGGAGGTAGGATCTGGGACTCAAGGCAGGAAAGCTCTGACTGGTGGACAGGGTAAAAGATAAAAGTCTCTTCTATGTAAACCAGAGCTAAATTTCTCATGGAGAAAAGAATATAAGATACGGAGGGGAAACTCACAGTAAATCAAGAAGGAAAATAGCAACTGGACATAACAACTATAGAGGACTGGGTGTGGAGAAAACATGGGGATGACAGAGCTTCTAGTACTCAGTTATTTCAGAGTCAGAATTTTTATTCGGGTGTGGTCACAGATAGCCACTGACCACATTCTGTGTCCAGCATTTAAAAGATGGGAAAATAACACTTTTAGCCACACTTGATACAGGAATAATTTTGTCATCTAGTGCCCTGGTGTTTACAGATGTCTCTTTGAAAGAAAGTACATCTCCACAGTGGGGAGGTACAAGGAGGAATGACTGCATTCTGAGGTCTCAGGGTCTGGGCCTGGCTTTGCACAGGTCTTCTACAAAGCAAACCACGCAAACAGATATGACAGTGGTGACAGAGTTAGTGACAATGCTAAGCTTGGCATCAAAGGAAAGGGATGTATCATGAAGCTCTGGAGGCATTAAGGGACAAAGTTCGGCCTCTGCTTTGTGACTAATCTTGTCTGGCTTCTACTGGTCATGTTAACATTGATGACCCTAGTAGACACTCGTGGTAATGATATCAGACAAAATGACCTGTGTCCATGAACTGATTACAAAGTCTCCCTGTGCTTACTTGAGAATCCAGGGTGCATCTTTTGTTATAGAACAAGCTTTTTGTTTCTTTTTATTTGTTCATGGACTGTTTAATACTTTCATGCCTCTAGGAACTGTCTGAGTGAAGGAAAGTAAAGTGATACAGGGGATGTGAACCCAAAATGTTTCCCCTCCCTTTTCATTAACTGAAATATTGTGATAAATATTTATGGGTTGTATGAAGATAAGTTTGAGAGCAATAATATCCAACCTCATCCACAGGCTGTTTGTTCTAAGACTGAGCAACACCCTGATAATGTTCAAGGAATCTTTGAACACAATTGGCTGTGTCTCCAAGACACATTAAAAAGTATGCAGAAGAGAGTGAACATGCAAATTAACAAAATTAGAAATGAAAAGGGGGACATAACAACAGACTCTGAGGAAATCCAGAGAATCATTAGGTCATACTTTGAAAACCTGTATTCCACAAAATTTGAAAATTTAAAGGAAATGGATGACTTCCTGGACAGCTATCAATTGCCAAAACTAAATCAAGAACAGATAAGCAATTTAAATAGACCTATAACCCCTATGGAAATAGAAGCTGTCATCAAAAGTCTCCCAACCAAAAAAAGCCCAGGTCCAGATGGCCTCAGTGCAGAATTCTACCAGAAATTCAAAGAACAGCTTATACCAATTCTTCTCAAAGTATTCTACGCAATAGAAGCAGAAGGGTCTTTGCCAAACTCTTTCTATGAGGCTTCAATAACCTTGATCCCCAAGCCACACAAAGACACAACTAAGAAAGAGAACTTCAGACCAATATCCCTCATGAACATTGATGCAAAAATACTCAATAAAATACTGGCAAATCGGATCCAAGAACACATCAAAACAATCACTCACCACGATCAAGTAGGTTTCATCCCAGGGATGCAGGGATGGTTCAACATACGAAAATCCATCAACGTAATCCACCATATAAACAAGCTGAAAAACAAAAATCACATGATCATCTCACTAGATGCTGAAAAAGCCTTTGACAAAATCCAACACCCCTTCATGATAAAGGTCTTGGAGAGATCTGGGATAACAGGGACATACTTAAACATAATAAAAGCTATATACAGTAAACCAACAGCCAGCATCAAACTAAATGGACAGAAACTCAACGCAATTCCTCTAAAATCAGGAACAAAACAAGGCTGTCCACTCTCTCCATACCTTTTCAACATGGTACTTGAAGTTCTAGCTATTGCCATACAACAACAAAGGGGGATCAAGGGGATACAAATTGGGAAGGAAGAGGTCAAACGTTCACTGTTTGCAGACGATATGATAGTTTACATCAATGACCCAAAGAACTCTACCAGGGAACTCTTACAGCTGATTAACACCTTCAGCAAAGTGGCAGGCTACAAGATCAACTCAAGAAAATCAGTAGCCCTACTATATACAGATAATAAAAGGGCTGAAAGAGAAATCAGAGAAACATCACCCTTTACAATTGCCACAAACAACATAAAATACCTTGGGGTAACACTAACCAAACAAGTGAAAGACCTGTATCGTAAGAACTTTGAGTCTTTAAAGAAAGAAATTAAAGAAGCCCTCAGAAAATGGAAAGATCTCCCATGCTCTTGGATAGGTAGGATCAATGTAGTAAAAATGGCAATCCTGCCAAAAGCAATCTACAGATTCAATGCAATCCCCATTAAAATCCCAGCACAGTTCTTCACAGACCTTGAAAGAACAATAATCAATTTTGTATGGAAAAACAAAAGACCCAGGATAGCCAAAACAACCCTGTTCAACAAGGCAACGTCCGGAGGCATCACCATCCCTGACCTCAAGCTCTATTATAGAGCTATAGTCCTGAAAACAGCTTGGTATTGGCACAAAAATAGACAGGTAGACCAATGGAATCGAATTGAAAATCCGGGTATTAACCCACACACGTACGAACATCTGATCTTTGACAAAGAAGCTAAAAATATACAATGCAATAAAGAAAGCATCTTCAACAAATGGTGCTGGCATAATTGGAGACTGGCATGTAGAAGAATGCAGATCGATCCATGTCTATCGCCATGCACAAAACTTAAGTCCAAATGGATCAAAGACTTCAACATAAATCCAGCCACACTGAACCTCTTAGAAGAGAAAGTGGGTGGTACCCTTGAACGAATTGGTACAGGAGACAGCTTCCTGAACATAACACCAGTAGCACAGGCAGTAAGATCAACAATTAATAAATGGGACCTACTGAAACTGAGAAGCTTCTGTAAGGCAAAGGACACAGTCAGCAAGACAAAAAGGCAGCCCACAGAATGGGAAAAATATTCACTAATCCCACATCTGACAGAGGGTTGATCTCCAAAATTTACAAAGAACTCAAGAAGCAAGTCTACAAAACACCAAAGGACCCTATTAAAAAGTGGGCTGCAGAACTAAATAGAGAGTTTTCAATAGAGGAGTCTAAAATGGCTGAGAGGCACTTGAGAAAGTGCTCAACATCCTTAGCCATCCGGGAAATGCAAATCAAAACAACTCTCAGATACCATCTCACCCCTGTCAGAATGGCTAAAATCAAAAACACCAATGACAATTTATGCTGGAGAGGATGTGGTGAAAGGGGGACACTCCTCCATTGCTGGTGGGAGTGCCAACTGGTTCAGCCACTTTGGAAATCAGTGTGGAGATTCCTCAGAAAAATGGGAATAAACCTACCACAATACCCAGCAACTCCACTCTTAGGCATATATCCAAAAGATGCCCATTCATACAACAAAGATGTCTGTTCCACTATGTTCATAGCAGCTTTATTTGTAATTGCCAGAACGTGGAAGCAACCTAGATGTCCCTCACCTGAAGAGTGGATAGAGAAAATGTGGTACATCTACACAATGGAGTACTATTCAGCAGAAAAAAATAATGGAATCATGAGATTCGCAGGCAAATGGATGACACTAGAAGAAACCATCCTGAGTGAGGTAACCCAGTCACAAAAAGAGAAACATGGCATGTACTCTCTCATATATGGATTTTAGACATAGATCTGGGGAGTGCCAGCCTACAATCCTATGGCCAGAGAGTCTGGGAAACAGAAACTTTATTTAGTGGCTGATCGAAGAAGAGGCAGACTCCCTTGGTTAAGTACTGAGCTGAACTCAAGAAAGCCAGTAACAGAGAGGGAGGACTGATAATCAAAGGGATTAAGACTGGGCTGGTTTAACCCCCAGAAACAGCTGACCAGACAAAGGTTAACTCTTGAATCCCAGGCATTAGCCTGGGAAGCCAGCATGGGACTGATCAAGACCCCCTGAATCTGGGTGTCAGTGAAGAGGCCTAGGGAATCTACTGAGCCTTGGGCAGCAGATCAGTACCCATCCCAAGTATACACACGGACTTTGGACTCCCATAGAACAATGTGAGGTGCACTCTCACCCTGAACTCTTGGGGAAGGGTCTAGACCCTGCCCTATATGAAATGACACACTATGCACACCCCCATGGAGGGCCTCACCCTCCCTGGAGAAATGAGGGGATAATGGGGGGGGGCACGGGAGGAAGGGAGGGAATGGGAGAGGGACCTGGAACTGACTTGTGAAGCAACCTTGTTTCTTATCTAAATTTAAACTGGAAAATAAAATTTAAAAAAAATTAAAAAATGATAAAAAAAAAGTATGCAGAAGATGCAGAGGCTGATTCCTAATCAGTGAGAAAATGGCATATCTTGTATGTGTTACACCCAGCCCATTATGAACCTTGAGGAAGGAGTGAAACAATACTTATGGGTTCCAAAGGTTTAATTTAATTTAATAATTCACCACAGATCACTGATCAATCAGGGCTGCAAGAAAGGACACCAAAGCCTTGTTTTTCCTAACAGCCCCAAGCAGAATCAGAAGCAGGGTTTGTTAGCATAAAATTCACAAACATTTATTATCAAGGTATGGTTGCAATTTGCCCCAATCAGGAAAAGAGATTAAAGGCTTCCTTGAGTGTTCCACCATTATCAATCAATGCACAATGCAAGCTTTTCAACCCAACCAATCAGATTAATTTCTTCTTTCTGTTGTCAGAAACAGCCAAAATGTTTCTAAACAACTGAAGATGTATAACCACTATATCTATGTTTTAGGGAGGAGTTTGATAAGCTATTAGGATGTTCTAGGCTCTCCGATGGTTTGGGAACCTGAACTTTGTTTCACCCTGCAGATAAATTCAGTCTGAAGTAAAAATGGCAATACTTAGGCAATGCTTTTGCCTGCTCCTGGCATACACCAAGGCTCCTTTAAGTAAATGGCCCCACAGTGTCCCCTGCTGGTTACAAGGTCCATAGTCACCAGAGCCAAGAGGCTATATTCATTTTGACATTCATCTGATCCCTTAATATTGAAGCATTCGTAGACTACTTTCTAGGTTGTGTGTATTTGACATGTTGTGTGATATTCTCACTACAAGCAGTGTTCTTCCCTGTGAAATATTTCTGCTGTGGTTTATGTAAACATGGGCTGTTAACAGTCTTCCACCATCTAGACCTCAGTTCTCAGAGCAGTTATGCTATGAGATGCAGATCCAGGGAGGCCCTGTGCTCTGTGCTGTAGATTTCCCCTGGGAGGAAGCAGCTGCTGTAATGCTGTAATGCTGTAATGGGTCAGTGAGCATCTTTACAGGGTTCAGTGAATTCCAACGCTTGAGTCTCTGAGAATTCTGAGAAGGGTCACAGTCCCCTCTGGTGGCTACATTATTTTCAGGAATGGGGTTTCATTCATTGAACCACTGTTTATTTTATCATACAGCTCTAATTTATTCCCAAAGTTTTAGATGTGGAATTTTATCTACATGTAAAAGAACCTCAATTTAGAGAAACAATTTACATGTTAATCTTTTGATAGGGACTTTTTCAGTACATTCAAGAATATACAACATACCCTCATTTAGGGATCAGTTGTATCTTCCAATCAAGATAATGATGGCACTATGTTGTGGATTCCTCCCGGGAGGAAGCAGCTGCAGGAGAAAGCAAATCTCTCTCTCTCTCTCTCTCTCTCTTTCTCTCTCTCTCTCTCTCTCTCTCTCTCTCTCTCTCTCTCTCTCTCTGTGTGTGTGTGTGTGTGTGTGTGTGTGTGTGTGTGTGTGTGTGTGTGTGTACTATGAAGGGCATTATATCCTCCAAATTTTTAACATATTTGTATCTTTGATATTAGTGTATAGAAAGATTATTTGATGTTGTGTTTATTTTGAATCGTTCCACATTGCTGAAATGATCAGCTCTAAACGTTTTGTGGCATGGTTAGATTCTCTTAGGTAGCAAATCATCATCCACAAATAGGGATACCTTCACATCTTTGCCTACTTCTAGCCCTCCTATTCCTTTATCTTATTGCTTTAGCTGAGACTTTAATCAGTAAATTAAATACATGTGGGTGGGTGGACATTCTTGTCTTTTCTTGATCTTAGTGGGAATGCTTTGATTTTCCCCCATTTAAAATGATGTTGACTACAGGCAGGTTTTCAGTTGCTTTTCTTTTGCTTTCTTTTACTTTGCTTTTTGTTGTGCAGAGTTATACTCCTTTCTTCACTAGGGTCCCTACAACCTTTTGAAATTTCTAACATTGGTCCTGCCTTAATGCATAACCATGACAACTAACCACATGTGCTGATTACTTAACCATGGGAAGGATGTGAGAACATTAGAATAAAAATATCCCTTCTTACAAATTGTTTCCACTATGCTAAGAAGTGAGTAAATAGACAACCCCACCACAGAATGTCCAATGTACATGTGTCGGAGAAAAGGGTCTACAATATTTAAAAAAGGGAAAAGCAAACATTAAACATCAAGAAGACAAACAGGTAAATTAAAAATGCATTATTGGGTGAGCAGAGAGTCCTCAAAAGAAGAAAGCTTATTGTTAGTAACTGCTTTATAGAAAACACTCCACATCCTTAGCCATCATGGAAATGCAAATTAAAACTACCTTAAGATTTCATCTCACCCTAGTCAGGAGGTCAATTACCAGGAAAGGGAATAACAACAAATTTTGAATTGACTTGGGGAAAGAGACACATCCCTACACTCCTAGTAGGAGTGCAAGGGCACATAGAGACTGTATGGATGAGCCCTGAAAATGCAAAGATAAAAGGATTTCCCATGTATCCTAGTTATGATATACATGCATATACACAAAATTTCTTTTTTTGAAAACAAATTTTTATTATTTTTATTATTTTAATTTTAAATAGTTTGTTTTACATGTCAATCCCAGTTCCCTCTCCCTCCCCTCCCCCCAACCTCCACCCTATTGCCAATTCCTTCCATATAGGGGATATCTAGAGTCTGTCATTTCTCTCAGGGTAGGGTTCAGGCACTCCCCTAAGAGTCCAGGCTGAGAGAGCATCCCTCTTTGTGCTATGGACACACAATGTCTGTTTGTATTCCAGGGATAAACACTGATCCACTGCCCAGGGCCCCATAGGTTGCCCAGGCCTCCTCACTGACTCTCACCTTTGGGGGGGTCTGGATCAGTCCCATGCTGGCCTCCCAGCTGTCAGTCTGGGGTCCAAGAGCTCTCCTCTGTTCAGATCAGCTGTCTCTTCTGGTTTTGCCAACCCATTCTTGGCCAGTTTGCTCATTGCTTCTCTCTCTATCTCTGTCACTGGATTCCATGGGTTCAGTTAAGTGTTTAACTGTGGGTGTTTGCCTCTGCTTCCATCAGTCACTGGATGAAAGTTCTAGGATGGCTATAGACATCAAGTTAATTATCAGGAATGGGCATTCGAAGTCATCTCTCCACTATTGCTTAGCTTTCCAGTTGGTGTCATCCTTTTAGATCACTAGAGGTCAAACTGGTGCCAGATCTGTCTTCTAACCTATGACCCCCCACTCAACCTTCCTGTTCCCCCATGACCTACTCTCTCTTCCTCTTCTCCCCCTCTTCCCAGATGCCACTCCCCCCCATCCCTCGCTGTGTTCCCCACCTGTTCAGAAGATCTTGCCTCATTCCTCTTCTCTGGGGTACCATGCATATCTCTCATAGGTTCTTTCCTGTTTCCTAGACTCTCTGTCAGTGGAAGTGCAGACTGGAAAATCCATGTCTAAAATCCATATATTAGTGAGTACATAGCATGTTTGTCTTTTTGTGACTGGGTTACCTCACTCAGGATTGTACCCCACTTTTTAATTGGATGCTTTGGTGTTTTGGAGACTTGCTTCTTGAGTTCTTTGTAAATTTTGGAGATCAACCCTCTGTCAGATGTGGCATTAGTGAATATCTTTTCCCATTCTGTGGGCTACTTTTTTATCTTGTTGACTGTGTCCTTTGCCTTACAGAAGCTTCCCAATTTCAGGAGGTCCCCTTTACTAATTGCCAACCTCAGTGTCTGTGCTGCTGATGTTATGTACAGGAAGCAATCTCCTGTACCAATTTGTTCAAGGATACCTCTCATTTTCTCTTCTAAGAAGTTCAGAGTGGTTGGACTTATGTTGAGGCCTTTAATTCATTTGGACTTAAGTTTTGTGCATAGTGATAGACATGGATCTATCTGCAGTCTTCTATGTGCCAGCATCCAGTTATGCCAGCACCATTTGTTGAACATTATTTCTTTTTCCATTGTATACTTTTAGATTCTTTGTCAAAAATCAAGTGTTCATAGGTGTGTGGGTTATTATAAGGGTATTCAATTTGATTCCATTGGTCTAACTGTATATTTCTGTGCCAATACCAAACTATTTTCAGGACTATAGCTCTACAATAGAGCTTGAAGTCAGGGATGGTGATGCCGCTGGCAGCTCCTATATCATACAGGGTTGTTGTGGCTATCCTGGGTCTTTTGTTTTCAAGGTCTGTGAAGAATTGTGGTGGGATTTTGATGAGGATTGGTTGAATCTGTAGATTGCTTTTGGCAAGATTGCCATTTTTACTATGTTGATCCTGCCTATCCAATAGCATGGGAGATCTTTCTATTTTCTGGTGTCTTCTTTAATTTCTTTCTTTAAAGACTCAAAGTTCTTGCTATACAGGTCTTTCCCTTGTTTGGATAGTGTTACCCCAAGATATTGTATGTTGTTTGTGACTATTGTAACGGGTAATGTTTCTCTGATTTCTTTCTCAGTCCATTTATTGTCTGTATATAATAAGGCCACTGATTTTTTTTAGTTAATCTTGTACCCTGCCACTTTGCTGAATGTGTTTATCAGCTGTAAGAGTTCCAGTGAAGAGTTATTCCAATCTCTTATGTAAACTATTATATAATCTGCCAATAGTAAGAGTTTGACTTATTCCTTACCAATTTGTATCCCGTTGATCTCATTTTCTTTTCTTATTGCTCTATCTAGTACTTCAAGTACAATATTGAAGATATATGGGGAGAGTTTACAGCCTTGTCTTGTTCCTGATTATAGAAGAATCATGCTGAGTTTCTCTCCATTTAGTTTGATGTTGGCTGTAGGTTTAATGAGTATTATATTTATTATGTTCAGGTATGTTCCATTTATCCCTGATCTCTCCAAGACCTTTATCATGAAAGTGTGTTGGATTTTGTCAAAGGCTTTTTCAGCATCAAGTATGATGATCATGTGGTTTTTCTTTTGTAGTTTGTTTATATGGTGGATTACATTGATAGATTTTCAAATTTTGAACCATAACTGCATTCCTGGGATGAAGCCTACTTGATCATGGTGGATGATTTTTCTGATGTGTTCTTGGGTTCAGTTTCCTAGTATTTTATTGAGTATTTTTCCATAAATGTTCATGAGGGATATTGGTCTGTAGTTCTCTTTCTTAGTTGTGTCTTTGTGTGGCTTGGGTACCAAGGTAACTGTAGCCTCGTAAAAAGAGTTTGACAACAAACCTTCTGCTTCTATTGTGTGGAACACTTTGAGGAGTATTGGAATTAGCTCTTCTTTGAATTTCTGGTATAATTCTGCAACTTAAGCCATCTGGACATGGGCTTTTTTTGGTGGGAGACTTTTGATGACTGCTTCTGTTTCATTAAGGGTTATAGATCTGTTTAGATTGCTTATCTGCTCTTGATTTAATTTTATTAAGTGATAAATATCCAGAAAATTGTTCATTTCCTTTAAACTTTTTAATTTTGTGGAGTACAGGTTTTCAAAGTATGACCTGAAGATTCTCTGGATTTCCTCAGTATCTGTTGTTATGTCTCCCTTTTCATTCCTGATTTGGTTGATTTGAAAGTTCTCTTTCTCTTAGTTTGCCAGAGGCTTATCTATCTTGTTGATTTTCTAGAAGAACCAACTCTTCGTTACACTGATTCTTTGTATTGTTATCTTTGTTTGGGCTTTATTGATTTCAATCCTCAATTTTATTATTTCCTAGTGTTTACTCCTCCTGAATGAGTTAGCTTCTTTTTGTTCTAGAGCTTTCAGTTGTGCTGTTAATTGTCTAGTGTGACTATTCTCCAGTTTTTTCATATGTTCATTTAGTACTATGAACTTTCCTCTTAGTACTGCCTTAAAGTGTACCATAAGTTTGGGTATGTTGTATCTTCATTTTCATTGAATTTTAGGAAGTCTTTAATTTCTTTATTTCTTCCTTGACCCATTGGTGGTGCAATTGCGCATTGTTCAATTTCCATGATTTTGTATGTTTTCTGCATATTGTGTTGTTGTTGAATTCTAACTTTAAAGCGTAGTTGTCCAATAAGATACAGGGGGTTATTCCAATTTTTTGTACCTGTTGAGGTTTGCTATGTTGCAAGTATGTGGTCGATTTTAGAGAAGGTCCCATGTGACACTGAGAAGAAGGTATATTCTCTTGTGTTTTGGTGGAATGTTCGTTCTATAGATGTCTGTTAAACCCAATTGGGTCATAACTTCTGTTATTTCCTTTGTTTCTTTGTTTAGTTTCTGTCTAGTGGTCTGTCTAGTGATAAGAGTGGGATGTTGAAATCTCCCTCTATAAGGATGTGAGGTCTTATGTGTGATTTGCATTTTAGTGATTTTACTTTTACAAATGTAGGTGCTCTTGTATTTGGGGCATAGATGTTCAGAACTGAGACTTCATCCTGATGGAGTTTTCCTGTGATGAATATGCAATGACCTCATTCATCTCTTTTGATTGATTTTAGTTTGAAGTCTAATTTGTTCAATACTAGGATAGCTACACCAGCTTGTTTCTTGGATCCATTTGATTGGAAAATCTTATTCCAACCCTTTACTCTGAGGTATTGTCTGTCTTTGAAGTTGACGTGTGTTTCTTGTATGCAGCAGAAGGATGGATTCTGTCTTCTTATCCATTGTGTTAGCCTGTGTCTTTTTATAGGCAAATTAATACCATTAATATTAAGGGAAATTAAGGACCATTGAGTGTTACTTCTTGTTTGTTTTTTATTTGTTGTAGGTTGTGTAATTGTGGATTTACCCCCCTTTATCTTTTATCTTTTGGTTAAGTTGGATTATCTATTGCATATGTTTTTGTGAGCATAGTTACCTACTTTAGATTGAAATTTTCTTTCCAGTATTTTCTGTATGGTTGGATTTGTGGATATGTATTGTTTAAATCTGATTTTTGTCATGGAATATCTTGTTTTCTCCATCTATAGTGATTGAAAGCTTTGCTGGGTATAGCAGTCTGAGCTAGCATCTGTGGTCTCTTAGTATTGGTAGAATATCTATCCAGGACCTTCTAGCTTTCAGAGTTTCCATGGAGAAGTCAGATGTGATTCTGATAGGTTTGCCTTTGTATGTTACTTGGCCTCTTTTCTTTGCTTCTCTTAATATTCTTTCTTTATTTTGTGTGTTCTGGGTTTTTACTATTATGTGGCAAGAGGACTTCCTTTTGTGGTCCACTCTATTTGGTGTTCTGTGGGCTTCTTGTACTTTCATTGACATGTCTTTTTTTAAGTTGGGAAAGTTTTCTTCTATGATGTTGTTGAATGTGTTTTCTGTGCCATTTAGCTGGGTTTCTTCACCTTCTTCTATACCTATTATTCTTTGATTTGGCCTTTACATGGTGTCCCATATTTCCTGGATATTTTGTGTTAGGGATTTTTTGTATTTGAGATTTTCTGTGGTCAATTAATCTATTTCTTCTAGTGAATTTTCAATGCCTGAGATTCTCTCTTCTAACTCCTGTATTCTGTTGATTATGCTTGCATCTGTAGTTCCAGATCGTTTACTCACCTTTTCTAGTTCCAGCATTCCTTCAGATTGTGGGGTTTTTTGTCTCTATTTCAACTTTCAAACCTTGCACTGTTTGAATTGTGTCTTGTAATTTTTGGTTTGTCTTTTCTTCTATTTCTTTAAAAGATTTTCTCATTTCTTCCTTTAGGGAATCTACAGTAAATTAGCTAACATGAAAATTTTATGGACTTGCATCTGAAATAACCCCTTGTTCTTTTCACCATTTCCCTCTTTTCTAGAAAAATAATATAGCAATTTTGAGGATTACCATGACTAATAGAAGAGTAAAGAATGAGAAATACTTTTTGAACAATCTAACTACATTTATGAAGGATGACAAACTCTAGGAATTGCTAGATGTGAATCAATGGGAAGCATATAATTCCCTGGTCCCACAGGCTTAGTAGAACCAACCATAAGGTCTCACCTGAAGCTGTAATTATTAAGTAAATCATGTTGTGAGTATATGAAACACAGAGAGGAGATGCTTCAAAAGATCCATTACCCCAGTTCACACCAGCTTTTATAATTGGTAATAGAATTAAACAGGACTCAACTGCAAGCACCAAAACAGTTGTTAGATCCTCAGTCTTTCTCACAGGCACTGCTAGTGTTAGTTCAAAACCCATGGAATACAGGGGCTTAGACAAAAGGTTTCCACTATACTATCATTTAAAACAAGCATTTAAGATAAAAGCTGACAGTTTGCAAAAACAGGAAAATATGGGTAATACTAAAAATGGTGCTAATGTGTATAATATACAAAATTTAACACATTTCTTAAGTATGACTTAATTAAAAAGGACAAACTATATTTACATAATGAGACACTTTGTCTTTGACTCATGGGTTTTTATTTACCAGTTTTGCTCTTCTTTTGTTTATTTTTTAAATTTCTTTAGCTAATGAACAGCATTGTCAACATTCTGTCTTCACTTTGCTGTGGTTTCAATAAGTGGAATCTAGTCAGAGTCTTTCACTCTTAATTTTTCAATTAGTAGTAAATATCTTCAAATGATTTATGATTATTTGTGCCAAATACACAATGAAAGCACTCTTGTTCTCATATATTGGCCCCAGTTTGTACTTTATTCCTTTTGAGCTGCTGTGTCAATATCCGAGAGAAAGTTTTCTCCATCAATTAATACTTTCTTAATGTACCAGTCTTCTGTTGTAGGATCATATTCATCCACAAGGTGATTCTGAATTAGCTGTATCATCAGGACACACTTGTCAAGTCCATCAGTTCCAACCACCAAGAGTTTATATTTAAAGCAGGCCTCTGTGCTCCTACATGTCTCAGGCTCCAACAATCACCCTTAAATGCATGTAACTGTCATTCATGATCCTGAAATGACTGGAGCAGTTCAGTCCTAGCCACTAATGCTTTCCTCAGTCGCATTACCTGCAACAAATTCTTCCTTCCATATGTTACCTTGGTCGTGGTTTCTTATCACAACAATAGAAAAATAGCACCAGAGAGTGTGCTATTAATAACTGCTGACAGGCTTAACTTTCTAATTTTTGTTAGATGTGAACAGGTTGGTTGATTGGTTGTTGCTTTCTTTTTTAAGTATGAAAGACTTTTGGACTTTTGAGGAGAAATATGGTCGAATGTATGTGTAGTTCTTAATGGGTCAAACTGATATAGAGAATGAAAGGCAGTGTGCTAAGAACCAAACACACATTCATTGCTTCTGGGATTGCAAGTGGGTGCAGACACTGTGGAAGTCGATGTGGAGAATACTCAACACTATAAGGAATGTACCGTATAACCTGAAAATACCACTCCCTGCTATGTGCCAAAAGGACTCAACACCCTACTCCACAGAGGCTTACTCAGCCATGGTCATTATCATTCTATTCACAATTACAATGAAATGAAAACAACTAAATGCCTTTCAACTGACAAGTAGATAAGGAAAATGTAGTACATATACTCTATTGAATGTTATTCACTTACAAAGGAAAAAGAAATCATAAACGTTCCAGGTAAATGGGTGGATCTAGAAAGATCACATTGTCTGAGGTGACACAGACATAAAAAGGCCAATATCATATGCTCTCCCTTTCTGAAGGCTTCTGTTTTGAAATCTTCACATGTGAGTACATATTCTGAAAACCAAAATGGGACTGATGCCAGGGTTTGAGGTTGTAGATGGGAAGCAATAGAGATAGTAATAACAGGGAATATTGATCAGAAAGGAGAAATGGGAAAAAGCAGCTCCTGTGGAAAGAGAGGAGAAAGGGAAATAGTAGAATACAAGTGATCTTATAGAAGATGTGGGAAACATGAAGCTTCTTAGAGGAGGGGAGCAAAGTAAATACAGGAGAAAGATGGAGGTTGGTAAAACAAGAAGGATGCTTGGAAAAGACATAAATATTATACTATTAGTTATTCTCCTAACAATTTTAATAACAAGTATGAAATACTATGTAAGTCAGTATAAAAAATACATATAGTTTTAAATTGTTAATCATCTGCACAGACAGGGATCCTCAAAGATCCAAAGGCACCTAAGTTAAACCCCAAAACCAGACATGAGAAGGTCTCTTTCAGCTGTTGACCAGAGCAATCAAGAGATTCCTGAATGACTGACACTATTGATGTTGTCCTTTGTTAACTCCCAGAGTTCAGCCATGGTTTCATAAATAGGTTTATGGAGCAATGTATGAGTTGCCTGAAGTAAAGTTGATTTTAGGTCCAGTTAGGTAGTGTAGATATGCCCCTCTGTCCCTGTCAGGGGTGGCTTGCTATTATGTTTCTGAAGTTTTCAACATTTTCATTTTGTAGGGCAATTGATGTCATGTTCCCCTTGCACAGTACCTTCTAAATTTATGAGGGTTGTCTCTCACAGAAGCAACTTCTAAATCAATAGCATTTTGATGGACATAGGATGTGTTGTCTTCATCCTCAGGATCTCACCCTGATGTCATAGCAGTTAACAAAAAACACAGGTACTAGATTCTATTGCTTTTGATATGCCTTGAAATGCATTAACAGCTTAAAGGGATGTTTTTCATGTACGCCACTGGGTGATTTTAGCTAATGTACAAGTTCAGAGGGGAACTGCACTAAACACTATAAATGTTTCTGTGTAATTTTAAACAAGCATATAAGATAATAGGTTTTGCTATTGCTTCTCAAACATCCTTAGTATTTCTTATGCCCCTTTCCCTCTTACTATGCATCACTCTCCCTCTTCCTTCCCTGTCACTATATATGCCTCCTTCCCCATTCCTCTCTATACATAGTACTCACTTCCTCTTCCCTAGTCAAGCCCCCCTACTTATGTTTTTCTCTTCATAGGACCCGTGTCCTACTATTTCCCTCTTTGAGGCTACATCTCCTCCTCCCACAATTTTCCCTTTCTACTCTCCTGGCTTCTATGGTTACTTAGGTTTATACATACAAACCAAGATGATTTGGCACTAACATCTAAAAATAAAAAAGCCAGACTTTTGTCTTTCTGGACCTAGATGAATGCGCTAAATATAGTATTTTCCAGTTCCATCAATTTGCTTGCATTTGCAATTTTGTTTAAAGCTGAAAAGAATTGTATAATTATACTAAATTTTCCTCATCCATTGACCAGTTGAAGGATAATTGGGCTGCGTCCATTTCTTTGCTATTGTCATTAGAATGGTAAAGAGCATGGCCAAAATGTACAACTTTAGTGGGATAACAATTCTTTTCAACATAAGCAAAGGAGTGCTATAGTTCAATCATATATCAATTTTGAGAGATTTCCACATTGATATCCAGCATTTGCTATCATGGATACTGTTGTTTTGAGATTTTTCTTTTGTAGTTTACACCTTTTGTCTCTATTATTATTGAAAACATGGAATAACTTTTCTATATTAACTTATTCATTATCTTTTATTTGTATAGTGAATGAATATTGCAATGTAACAAAAAACAGAACTGCTTTATTTATCCCAAGCTACAATATACGCCTACTTCACTATCTACCTGTGTCACTGTGATAAGCACTACTTTCCCAGATGGAGCAGTAATGCACAGCCTCATCCTCCACCTGTAGCTTAGAGATGTGCAAATCTGCAGCATTTTTGGAGGTATCTTTGGATCCCCAGACTCTATTGGAGACTTCAGGACCCAGCTGCTTGCTTGAGTCTAAGTAGTAGTACAGGAAAAAGCTGGGAGGATGCCCCTCCATCTGCTGGTTCCAATAAATTTCTTTACCACTAACACTGATGCCACTCCTCAGGGTACAGGTAAGTCTGGCTGTGGACCAAGATACTCAGAGATGGAGGGTTGTTATATCAATATAGACTGAAAAAAGGAACCTAGAAAAGAAGATGGAGCAGTGAAAAGCAGAGCTGAGGTGCAAATTCTTGTGTAATTGAACCAGAAGTGAATGATTCAGTGTAGAAGTCCACTGCAGTACTCTTTAGCCTGACCCTACCT
Organism: Mesocricetus auratus; assembly: GCF_017639785.1. Classification (NCBI taxonomy): domain Eukaryota; kingdom Metazoa; phylum Chordata; class Mammalia; order Rodentia; family Cricetidae; genus Mesocricetus; species Mesocricetus auratus. Next base: position 72,062,357 of record NW_024429192.1, read on the forward strand.
ATCAGGTAAGATAGAACCACGAAGATGGGAGTAGTTCAAGCCATTGTCGGCATGGCACAGATTTTCTTAGGCCAGAATCTTCTGTTTGGGCTGTTGTATTATCTCATTGACAGGGATCTCATAGAAAAAGAGGGGATAGTCGTGCAAATGAGATCTCATTAAGTTCTCCCATTGGCTGATTCATATTTTTAGTTCCTGAACAAGCAAGCCAGGTGATGTGAGGCCTGTATGTAAGGAACTCTTTCAGATTCACAGTAGCACAGTTGCTGATTCCTCACAATATGTGGAGGACTCAGTCTTCAGGACCCATGTCTGTTAGGTTACCACATGTGGCACCTATTCTTCAGAAATTCCAGAGAGACTAGCACACTCCTTCCACTGCTAAAGCAACCATCATCTTTCACAATTGTTCTTTATATCAGTTCTGCTCTCTTTTCTACATCTTGTATTTAAGACACATAAAAGGAAAACTACAGGGAACATGGTGTTGTTTTCTAGGTGAGCCATCACTGAAAATATTCTCTGATAAAAGTGGACAAGCAGGGAGAGCATGCATGCAGTCAACCTAGGAGAGCTTGTGAATCATCCAGGAGCTGAAGCAGGGAGAAGAATTAACTGGGTGTATAGACATTACATTTTTATTGTTGTTATTTGAAGAAAGAAATGACATTTCTCATATGTGGCTGGGCAAACATTTCTAAAACTTAAAGAGAATTTGGGCCTTTAGAAAGGGGCATTGGTGGATTGAGAAATCAATTGCTCAGTAGTGGTAGAGAGGACGGAAAGACAAGACTTGTTTTACAGTGTTTGACAAGACATTTGAGAATGTAATGTTTCTTACAGGACTCAATTTTAGATGACTCCGAGGGTTAGTAAAGGATGTATGAGGGATGAATATCTGACTTTTTGAATCATTGTGTTCTAGAGACAAACTTATTGTCTTATTCAATGTGCAGGTAAATCAACAAAGCTAGTAGAGAGACAGAAAGCAGGATGATGGACAGGGAAATGTTAATTTCAATAATGGATCTAACAGATAATAGGTGAGGAGCTGTGGTAAAATGTTGTAGTGATCTGTGCTTAAAAGGCATATATAACCAGTGTGACAACAGAGCTCATAAGTCTGTCACTATCCCTACAATGAGAAAGAAGCAGTTCAACAGAAAATAAGTGGACATAGACCACTGATCTCCACAGGGAGTCTAGGTAGCCCCAGGCCTCCATTCCCACCTCTGCAGACAAGAGCCTCTTCCTTCACTTATGTTTCCACTGAGGTTGCCAAGGCTCTTTGTGAGCTCTGCTTCAGGAGCTCTACTCACATGACAGCCTGAGGCAGCAATAGTTAGGCTTTCAATAGTAGGAGAGTCCTGGGAGGAAACACTAGCTGAGACCAAGCTCCTTTCTTCCTGAACCCTGCCAGGACAGAAACCACAGCAGCTAGGTCTCCTTGGTGCACACAGTGTGAGCTCTATGGCCAGCTTCTTTGAGTGAGAGGAAGTGTCACACAACAGTCCCACAGACCTCCCTGTTAGGCAAAAGACCCTTAGTTAATAATCCAGAGACATCAGAATCCAGCTAGAGTCCACTACTCACCAGATCACTGTCTGAACACACATACCCAGACTCTGATGTCTAAATCTGAAATACATCCCTTTTATCTGCTGTAAAAATTGTCACATCCAGTGAAAGAAATCTTTGAGACCATTCTGAAAATAACCAGACATATTAAAGTGTTAAATCATCCACAGAAGAATGGCAACTATCAGATTACATCATTGGTATGTGATTTAAAATGAAGATATATGTTTTGGTTCACAAACACCCAAACACAACTACTACTTAGCTATAAAGAAAAATGAAGTTTGTAACATGCATGAAAAATGTATGTACTTAAAACATACAATCTTAGGGAAAGTCTCATAATGTCATATTTTGTTCATATGTAGAATTTACCAATAATATGGGTGTATTATAACATACATATAGTATTTATGATATAACAATAAGAAAAGAAAACAAGAAAGGATAACTTCAGGGGATATGGGAGGTCTGAATGCAGGTAGTGGTCATGAATATTGAAAAAGGACATACAGTAAATGTTTTTCTAGTTCTAATGCTGCCTGGGAAATTTTGGTTTGGGTGGTGAATAACTACAAAAACTATATTTGATTCAAAAATGTAAAATACAATGTGAAACTTCATAGCTTATGTTCAAAATGCCTACTCTAACTGTATAGATGTCTTTTGAGTTTGTAGCCTATCAAATAAAGAGAATGAGCTGTTTTTCACTCACAAGTGATTCATTTGTGTGAGCAGGTATAGAAAGCTGGAAACTATCTAGCCTTTCCCTTTGTTTTTAAGTCGTTGCCACCCAAAAGAGGTGCATTTGTCTGGTCTAGCTTCTTCAGTATATATTTTCTTATATATGTAGCTTTCCTAACAACCATGGAATGTGGTTTGTAGACCAAGGGGAGTTAATAGTACTTCCAGTGGCCTTCTTATATCCCAGAACTAAAGAGAGTGAGTACATCACATGTGATTTCACACACACACACACACACACACACACACACACACACACACACATTGTTAAAGATCATTCTTTGAAAGAATCAAGTAAGAGGGATGCTCTCTCAGCCTGGACTCTTAGGGGAGTGCCTGGACCCTACCCTGAGTGAAATGACAGACTCTAGATATCCCCTATACGGAAGGAATTGGCAATAGGGTGGGAGGCTGGGAGGGATGGGAGAGTGCAGGAGAAGGGGAGGGAGAGGGAACTGGGATTGGCATGTAAAACAAGCTATTTAAAATTAAAATTAAAAAATTAAAAAAATCAAGTAAAACAGTATAGTTTCAATATCACTGCCAAAAAATGGAAGAGATATGTGGGAATCAAAATTTTAGGAGAGAAAAAGTATTCTTCCTTTAATTGCCAAAAAATCATCAGAAAGATTGGTCTATATACTCTATAAAGGAATTAATACAAATTAATTTTTACTCCTAAATTGTCAATAGATTGTGTGTTTAATACCTTTGCATTTTAAAGAATTATTTCTGTCATTTTTGGTTTAGAGTCCTTAAGATATACATTCTATTAAATTCTATTATGCATACTATATAAATTCCACCTTAACTTCAAATTAAATGTTTTCTGCATACAAAATTTGAAAATCTGTGTTAGGGCTAAAACTTAAATCAAGACTATCTAATTGAGCAGATTTACAATGATCTGGTCCATGTATCTAATGTGCCAATTATTGGTAGAATGTTTGAGTTTGTAGTACCATGTATCTGAAAAAAATATTGGAGAAAATGTGCATCTACTGGAAGCCATGATCCTGAATACAATGAACATGGTCTTTCAAGGATAAAGCATTGGCTGAATTGCCAGTACTGGCTCACCCCCACGTGTAGGTTAGATATGCTAAAGAATATAAATTTTATCCTTGTTTTCTTATAGGTTACAATGAAATATTATCAAGCTAATGTAGAATATAGTTGGTAATGCTTGGAGTAAACCTTTTCTTCTGTGCTCATTAATGAGATTCTCTTGTAATGTGTAACATGTTAGTGATCCTTTGGATTAGAATTTCATGGTTTTCCTTGAGGAAGAACATTATTAAGGTTACTGCATATATGTGTTATACTTTGATACACACATCATAGCTATGACTAATGCACTCACACATGGTCAATATATAGACGGCCAACATATTATGTCTGAAGACACTAAGTAAAACAAAGCTGATGAAATCTTCATCTTACATTCTAAGGGACTCCCTTGTTTAACAGTTAAGAATTTGTAGCATTTGGATAACCTAGCAATAAGGAAAAGATATCAAATTTTGCATGCTGAAACTAGGTGGTTGACATTGAAAATATTAAATTTCTGCTACTTTTTTCACTATTAAGTAGGTACTGTCACTGAAATTCTTTTGTTCTCTTAGACATGGATACCAATGGGATAAATGAGGAAGAATAAAGCAGAATTACAAGTTCACTACTTGTGTGGCCAATGGGACTAAGGATCAGGAAGCAGATCAGAGGGTAGCTCTTGGGCAATATTCCTCAATGGCATCAGCACCTGTGCAAGTGTGGAAGAAAGTAGTGATGTCTTATAGCCAATACTGCTGCCATTACTTTAGCATGTTGCGATGATTTGTCGGTTCCTTCCTCAGTAGTAGACATTCCATCTCTTGGTCTATAGGCTGCTGCTTTCCATTTAGTTTTGTTTCCTTCAGTATTTGATGAGCCATAAATAACCATGCATGAGGTAAATGTTGTGATCACTTAATTGGTTCACACAGTTCAATAGGTGAGTCTTTTGTAAGAGAGTTGAGCAGTTTAACAATGAGGGTTATAGGCAGCTGAGGTATATATCCTCAGTTCAGAAAGGCACAAACCCCTTTGCTACCACATCCTGGTCACAAAGAATTCAGAGAGGTACCATTTTCCATGTAATATGTTTCCTTCCATGGTTAAGCCTGTGAAGGGCTCTGCCTTCCAGCGTACCCAATCTGTTATTGAAATGGGTACCCATATGACCATAGAGTAGTTGACAATGACTGAGTATAGGGTTCTGCATGCCTCATGAAATGTCCATATTTGTTTTTCACAGACAGAGTATTTATTCTCCATATATGGGAAGTGTTTGCAATAGAAGTCAACTCTTGGTGGTGGACTCCCTTTTGAATTTTGAAGAGTCCCCAGTTGCCATATTCACCAATAAATGTGATACCCATGATTAAGGTATCATATTGGTTCAATATTGGTCAGGGTTGATTGCTCAGAAATGAGATTACTGTCTGAATCAAAAGCTTCTCTTTTTGCCTGTCCCTATTGGAAATCAGATGCCTTCCTACTATCCATATACAAGCATTTCATAATAAGCTGTAAATATGGCATGCAGTTCCTCCAGTATACAAACATACTAATTAAGTGTTACATCTAGGTTTTGCCCCTGGGTGGGAGACATTTAAACTCTTGTGCAATAAGCTATATAGTTATATAGCACCTTGCTTACTTCAGATGCCCAAAATACACCTAGTTAAGGTATCTGGCCCTTTCACCTTGCATTTATTAATGGTTCAGCTATCATGTACTGGGATATCAATTACTGTCTTCATATAGTTTTGAACAGTGTCTTATTGTATACTGCAATCAAAATATCATGTACATAGATTAAGATGAGTCAATCTGATTTAGGTAGCTTTTTCAGCAACTATCTTAGTGTCACATTTGAATCTGTATTGTTTATTATTCTTGGTAAAAGTATAAATGGCTCTAGAGTCCACATGTAGTGGTGTACTAAAGTCTATGGTGCCAAAGAATTTTTGGTTTTAATTCCTAACCTTTAAGAATATATTTGCTATAACAGGTAAATTTGCCAGTATTTGTGTAGGAAACTGATTAATGTTTCTATAATCTACTATAAATCTCTATTGGCCATTTGACTTATTTACTGGCTAACCAGGATTATGGAAGGAAGGTATGAGTTCAATAATATCTTCCTTCAATAATCTACTAATAGTGTCAGTCATGGTTTCATTACCTCCCTTGATAGGGTATTTCTTGATAAATGATCCCTTAATTTTAGGGAGTTCTATAGGATGAATTTGTATTTGGATTATGTTATAGCCCAAAGGATTAAGTTTTTAATATAATGCCATTGGGGAAAATTTTGGTTATGACATCCATCCCTAGTACACAATTACATGCTTGCATAAATATTATAGGAATATTTAGAGATAAATTATGTAATAGTAATTCTGTATTTTCTATTCCTGCTTTAAATGGTTTCCCAGCTACTCCTCCAATAATTACATCTAGGGATGGAGAGAGACTGCAAATGGTCACCTCACTTGCTGTATCTACCAGCCAGTTACCTGATCTTTGCTGGGATCTTTAGGAAAGGTCTGAGGTCCTTTCTTGACTCCGGGTTATAGATCACATATATTTTTTGGTCTGCCTAGGAATCTCTTTCTCTTTGGGCTGATTTATTGGTATATGTATCTGAGCTTGACTTCCAAAAAGGTCTTATATCCCTGATTTTCTGAAAGCATGGGTAGTTGGGTCTGTAATGTGGTCTTGTCCTGCCTTCACCTAAAAAGGCCACCTTGTAAGTGGTGCTAGTTCAGTGGATTCTGTACATTAGACTGAAGGAAAACTATTTTATCTGTCTACAATTCTCTAAACTCCTTGAAGTTAATACGTTTTTCAATTGGCCATGGTTCATATTAATGTCATTCTCCAATGTGGATAGCTTTAATTAGCCTTTTCATTAAAGTACAGAGAAGGCAAGAGTAAGACCTTGACTTCTAACTCCCCCTCCTTTAACAAACACCTATGGTGGCATAGGCTTGAAATATCACCACTAACAAGGTGGGGATATGCTGCTTCCTGAGTCTCACAGACTAGCCAGCCTACCTAAATACCTGAGACCTTGTATAGAGGAGAGGCCACATCTCAACACACACACACACGCACACACACACACACACACACACACACACACACACACACACGGTGAATGTGTCTGAGGGACAAACACTGAGGTTCTCCTGGGACTTCAACATGCACACATGCAGGATGACTGTATATATACCCACAGACACAACTGAAGACAGGTGTTTCTTGGGGGAGAGGAAATACACATATGCAGTACACAGAGAAGAGGGAGGACATGAAAAGTCATTCTCTTCTTAAGCTGAGGGTTTTAAGCTTCTGAAGAGTCTTCCTCCCTTCACTTGTGTTTGAACAATTTGAAGAAAGACAGGATGATTTATGGTATTAAAATTCTTGAGTAATGTGTCCTATTCTGGCTTTCAAGAACTTGTTGAGCAGGCCCATCTTTGAGGGGCTGTTGGGAGGAGAAAAGGGCCTAGAAAGTCTTCTTTTGAATCTTTCAGAGTCTGTTTCAGGTTAGGATAGTATGGATCAAACTGGCAGTCTTGGAAGTTCACCATCTTTATTACCTGGTCATGGCCACTCTCCTTATCTGCCTCCCCAGGGAACTACTAGTATCTCAATTTCCTGTGCTATGTCCTTACCTTGAGTACTTCCTAGATTCATTCAAGCCGAAACCACCACATACCCCAGATGATTTTCTCATTTGAAAGAAACTTCAGCCAGGCAGTGAGGGCACACGTTTTTAATCCCAGCACATGGGAGGCAGAGGCAGGCAGACCTCTGTGAGTCCAAGACCAGCCTGGTCTACAAGTGCAGGACAGCCTCCAAAGCCACAGAGAAGCCCTGTCTCAAACCCCACCCCCAAAAGAATGAAACTTCAACCAATGCATGCATTTTGATAATTTGAGGTCTCCATCTTGATATACTTATATGTCTATGATATAAGATGAATATTTCATGTTCTACTATGTGGAATAAATCATGTAAGTGACTATGTGGTGATAGAGGAGGGACCCAGAGGGAGGAGGACAATAGACAAACAGGTGGGTATTTGTCTATTAATATAATCAAATTATAATAATATATGCATATATGTCATAAATAAAGTTAGCTTATTATTAAAATAATCATTAAAATATTTATGATGACATTCATAACAACACCCTGAGCACAGTGATCCAGAGTTGGAAATAAGTGAGCTGCAAAAGCCCACTATACTCTCATTGCCTGTAACTGTCACTGTTGATCTGCACAGACCCACTGCTAGCTCAGGGATTAGATCTTGTCATTCCCTTTCCTTAGATTTATGTGAGTGTAAATGCCTTCTTTTTCTTAGTTAAGTATTAGTTTGATCTTTTGATATTATAAACCATTCATAATCATGTCTATAAATCTGTTCCTACAGATCAGATTTCCTCCAGAGTAAGATGGACAAAGAAAGAGATGTTTAAACTTACTCATGTCCAGCAGAACATACTAGATTGACTCAGAAACATGTGTGACTTAAGAGTTTCTTTTTTTCCTCAATATATGTTTTTATTTAAATTAGAAACATGAATGCTTCACATGTCAATCCCAGCTCCCTCTCCCACCCCTCCACCCTTGTCCCTCCACCAGCCTCCCCAACCCCCCATCCTATCCCCACATCATTCCCCAGGGTGAGGGCCTCCTTGGGGAGATCTCCAAAGTCTGTCATTTCATCCAGGGCAGGACCTAGGCTGTTCCCCATGTGTCCAGGTTGAGAGAGCATCCCTCTATTTGGAATGGGCTCCCAAAGATCATTCATACACCATGGTAAACACTGATCTATTACCCAAGGCCCCAGTGATTTCTGTGGCCTCCTCACTGGCACTACATTCATGGAGTCTGGATCACTCCCCTATTGGCCTCTCAGCCATCAGTCTGGGATTCAAGACTTCCCCCCTTATCCGGTTAGCTGTCACTGGATGAAGGTTCTAGGATGGCATATAGGGTAGTCATCAACCTTATCATCAAGGAGGGATTATTGAGTTGTTGAGTTCGACATTTCCCAAGTCCATCCCCACTGAGAAGCTTCCAGTTCTAATCTATCTCTGGAATTCCATTTTCTCCTGATGTTCAGTAATAACAAGACTGCGTCTACCTCAAGAGTCTTGAGAAAAGTCTCCACAGTGTGATGAGGCAGTATTACCTCCTAATGTGCACAGGAACTTCTGACTTCAGGTTCCCACTCAATACAGTCTGGATCTACAACCACCACTTACTGGAAGGGGGATCAGCTATTCACATTGGGGTTTCAGTGAGGCTGGGGACTGTCACAGGATTAGGAACTTTTCCAAATGAAAATCTTTCCCACAGGAGCACTGAATAGTAATCAGAGTGATAGGAGAAACACAGGGAGTCAAGATGTAATGCCATGGGGTAAGAAGCCCGGAAACTTTTCTCCAGTAAGAGAAATACTTAGATTAACAGTTATGGGGTAAATACTTAAGTCAGAGATTGCCAGTAAGAAACAAGCAAGGCCAACAGCTTCATAATTAATACAATGTCCTGTGTGTTCATTTGGGACTGATATGGCTCTGGAACCAGGCTGGTGGGAAGGCTTCTCTCTACAGGTGAAGTCTCCCACTACAACTGTGTGAGATTTTATGTGTGATTTGACCTTTAGTAATGTTTCTTTTATGAATGTGGGTGCCTTTGTATTTGTGGCATAGATGTTCAGAGTTGAGACTTCATCTTGATGGGTGTGCCCTCCTTCATCTCTTTTTATTGATTATAGCTTAAAGTCTAATTTGTTAGATATTAGGATTGCTACACCAGCTTGTTTCTTGGGTCCATTTGACTGGAAATCTTTTCCCAACCCTTTACTCTGAAGTAATGGCTGTCTTTGATAGTGAGATGTGTTTCATGTATGCAGCAGATGGATGGATTCTGTCTTCATATCCATTCTGTTAGCCTGTGACTTTTTACAGGCAAGTGAAGACCATTGACATTGAGGGATATTAATGACCATTGATTGTTGATTCTTTTTTGTTTTGGATTTGGTAGTGGTGGTGTTATTGTGTGTGAATTTGCCTCCTCTTTTTTTCCTTTGGTGTTTGGTAAAGTGGGATTGTCTGTTGCCTATGTTTTTGTGAGTGTAGCTATCTTCGTTTAGTTGGAGTTTTCCTTCCAGTACTTTCTGCAGGGCTGGATTTGTGGCTGTGTATTATTTAAATCCGGTTTTGTTGTGTAATATCTTGTTTGTTCCACCTACAGTGATTGAAAGATTTGCTATGTATAGTAATCTGGGCTGGCATCCATGTTCCTTTAGCATTTGTAGAACATCTATCCCAGGGCATTCTGGCTTTCAAAGTTTCCATTGAGAAGTCATGTGTAATTTGGATAGGTCCTGCCTTTATATGTTACTCTGCCTTAATCTTTTGCTGCTCTTAATATTTTTTCTTTATTCTGTAAGTTTGGTGTTTTATTATGTGGTGAGAGGACTTCATTTTATGGTCCAGTCTATTGGATGTTCTGTAATTTTATCATTATTCCCTTTTTTCTTTTATTATTTTTAATGACATTTTACATTCCAAATAAAGTTATTCTTCCTATACCTGCTACTCCCTACCCCATCCACTTCTCCTAACAGGTAAAGGCTTCAAGAAGGGAATTAATAAATTCTAGCACATTAATGTGAGGCCAGACTAATTCCCTCTTCTTCGTGTTAAGGCTCATGGCATTCTCTCTCAAGGGAATGGACTCCAACAAAGTAGCTCATGCACCAGGAGAAGATGCTGGTCCTACTGCCATGGTCCCCTCAGATAGCCCATGCTTCACAATTGTCTCCCACATGCAGATACTCTAGTTCTGTTCCATGGAGGCTCCATAGTTGCTGGTCTAGACTTCAGGGCTTTCCAAGACCTTGGTTCAGAAGTCTCTGTAGATTTCTCCATCATGATCTTGACCTGACTTGATCATGTATATCCTCCTTCCTCTCTTATTTCAGCCTGGTCCTTGGTTATGGATCTCTGCATCTGGTTCCATCAATTACTGGGTGAGAGTTATGATGATAGTTGGGGTATTCACCAATCTGGTTATAGGGGAAGGCCAGTTTAGGCAACATCTCCACTATTCTAGGATTTTTTGCTGAGGTCCTCCATGTGGATGCTTGGGAATTCTCCTAACATCAGGTTTCTCCTTAACTCATAGGAGCTCTAGCTATCAAGGTATCTCTTTCTTTGCTCTCCCTCTCCATCCCTCCATACCCCCTGACCATCCTGTTCCCTTAGTATTATTGGATCAGTATTAATGAGGGAGATTAGTCTATATTACTCTTTCTTTTTCCATTTTTTATTTTTGAGTTCATTTTGCATTCCAACCAGGTTTCCCTTGAGCCCAACCTTCAGGCCCCTTCATATCCATCAACTCCCTCACCTCTCCCCTAGCCCAGCACCAGTCCACTCCTCTTCTAGGGTGAGGGCTCCCATTAGGAGTCAACATAGTCTGGCACAGTCTCTGTCCCTTTCCCATGCATTAAGACTGAGCATGGCATCCCACTATCGGAAATGGTCTCCAACAAGTTAGCCCATGTACTGGGATTATATAGTGGTCCTTCTGCCACTGAGTGTGGCATCCTATACTAAGGAATAAGCTCCCACAAGCTAGTTCATGTACAAGGTTTGTATTGTGGACTATTGCCAGGAGACCCTCAGATAGTCCAAGCTTCAAAACTGTCTCCCACATACATAGGTCCAAGTTCAGTCCTCTGGAGTTTTCACAGTTGTGGGTCTAGAGTTCATGAGTTTCCAAGAGCTTGGTTCAGTTGTCTCTGTAGGTTTCTCCATCATGATCTTGACCTCCCTTTTTCATATATTCCTTCCTTCCTCTCTTTGACTAGATTCTTGGAGCTTGTCTTGGTTCCTGGTTGTGGATCTCTGTGACTGGTTTCATCATTTACTGGATGAGTACTCTGTAATGATAGTTGGTATATTCATCAATCTGGTTACAGGGCTTACAGGGATCTATCCAGGCATCCCCTATACTATTGCTAGTTGTTGATGCTGGGATCTTCTTGATAGGAGAGATGCTGTGAAGTAGCCTGGAATGCATTGTCATAAGAGACCACTTCCTAAATATAACACCATTAGCACAGACACTGGAAGCAACAATCAATAAATGGGACCTCCTGAAAATGAAAAGCTTCTCTATGGCAAACACTGTCAATAAGACAAAATGACAGCCTACAGAATGGGGAAAGAATTCCACCAACTCCACATCTGACAGTAAGCTGATTGTTGATGTAAGTTTTCTGTCCCTGCAGGTCCCACAGCTCTTGAGACCCAAATAAACACACAGACACTATATAATTATAAATCTGTTGACCAGTGGCTTGGGCTTCTTATTGTCTAGCTCTATCATCATTATTAACCAATTTATATCTATTTATTGCCATGAGCTGATGGCTTACCCATTAATGCCTTGTCATGGTGTTACTCTGGCAGCATCCTCACTGTGCTTGACAGGCTCACTCTGCCTACCTTTCCCAGAATTCTGCAGACCCTGGAGTCCTAAAGCTTCCTTGAGTTCTAAACATAACTTGGGAGATAAACAGGAAGGGTCCCTAGACTTGGTTGTTTCCATTACATCTTAGAATCCCCAGAACCAAAATAGCTGCTGAACATATAGGTGAGTCCACTGTGTTCATGAGGTGCAGACAGGGAGGGCAACTCTGTCAGTCAGTACAGTTGGAAGAGTGACCCTGAAGATGTGAGCACAGCCGGGGCAGGCTCACAGTCAAGGTTCCTAGTAATATGAGCCAAGACATTGTCACAGGCCTTTGTCTTTGACACATTTATGATGTCTTTTTTCCTCCATGCTTTATCCTATATCAGAATTAACATTTATGAACCTTAGATAATTATATGAATAGATGGATTTTATAACTCATCTCGGGTAAAGTCATGTGGATATTTCAATGATTTTGCATTTATCAGGTATTAATAAGTAAATTCAAACTTGTGCTATGGGACCAGTAAGATGGTTCACTGTGTGAAGTTGTTTGTCACAAAACCTGACACCCAAGTTCCATCCCTAACCCAGAATGTTGGAAGGAGGAAACTAAATCAAGCTAAATGTCCTATGTTCTTCATACATATGCCATAGCATGTGAGTGTAAACATATAAACTCCCTCAATACAGAGAGAAACACACAATAAATGGATACAAAAAGTATTTTGTTATGATAAATTAGTTTTTGCAAGTCACATCTTTGTAATTGTAATTACTGGCATCACCACCACAATATTGAACATATACTATTTATAATACTTTATTAGTTTTATAATTAATATTTTGGGATGAATTCCTCTGAATAGCTGCCATGGAACTTTGATCTTATGCATCATTCCAAACAGTTTATACAACACCAAAAGGAAAATGTCATTGCCCAGTCAAGGAATTCCATTAGGATGGGATTTACAACTAGACAGGATTACAAAGGTGATTGCAGAAGCATTTGGCATGAGCTTCCAGAAAAAGAAAAAATTGAGTTCTGAACTACTGGCATCATCAGCAACTGGGTTCAATACCTGGGCTCCCATGAAAGATCCCATGAAACAGCTGTATGGCAGATGAGTGAAAGATGTTCCTGGGCACTTATAATCCTGCTAAAGAGAGGGTGTGTCCTAAGAACTGTCACAAGCATAAAGGAACACTTCTGTCTTTTAACCAGGTCAGAATTTATTAAGTAACAAATTCAAAAGGTACAGAAGTTTCAAATGTTGAATCTGTCAAGATACTCTCAAGTTCCTTGGTAAAATCTCCTGAGGTGAACATCTTCCGTTATTCCAAATTTAAACAGTAACTCTATCAGTCTCTCTCTGGCTTTCTCTAACTTTCATTTTTCCAATATTTCTCTCCACTTGCTTGCTTGATTACACAGTTACACAGTGACTTTGAAGGCTTAAAATCAGATTTAGCATCAGAAGTAGGATGGCAGAAAGAAACTAGAGTCTTCATGGAGAACAGAATATGGAATTCAAGCTGCAGAGGATGTGGAGAGAGCAGCTAGGAGTGGGAGATCACAGAACTATAGATTGAGTCCAGGTGCAGAGGAAAGAAGAAAGGAAAAGGAGGAAGTGACGACTAGGCAGAAGATGGACATCAAGGACTAAAGGAGGAAATACAGGCAGATGAGAGAGGATCAGACTATGTCACAGGCAGATAGGTAGCCAAACTGAGCCCTAGGGACAGTCAAGAGATTTCCATCTGTCAATACTCAAAAATATAGACAAGGTGACAAGTTGGAAGCTTTGCAGGAAATCTTCTCATAGAAGATAATTTTTCTGATCTTCCTGAAATTTAAACAGATTGTCTCCATGCAGGGCAGAGAGGCACATCAGGTCTAATGCCTTGGAAAAACCAACATGAGTGAATAAACAGAATGTAATCCAAACAAATAAAGGACTGAATTAACTCCTTCTGTTGAGTAAACAGGGACCAAAGAAGAGTTACACAGTGAAAAAGAAGCCCCCTGCTACCCTTCACCACTTGTGAGGTTAGTCTTCAATTCAATATTGCCCAGAAAACAAGGAATCAATTTTGACAGTCTATTAATGATGCATGCAAACAAAGTTTTTGTCAGAGGGCAAAGAAGGCAGCGCTCCATTTCCCATGGTCCAAGAAATAAAACATTTGTGTATGTTGTACTCTAGAATGAAAAGTCTAACTCAATTAATACTACAATCTCCCCATCAGCTTCTTATGAGATCTAGGGATTCTGGTGAGAAATAACACCAGGATCTTATGAGACAAAAGTGATGACACTTCTTTCTCTGAGGCTCATAGAGGTATATCACATGTCCTTGGATGCCTTGGAAACAGAGCATCTTGTCATAGCATCAGTGTCAGTGAGTGAGCATATCTTTTAAATCTACCAGCCTCGGTTTAAAGCAAAAGGAACTGAACACCATGAGTGCAGAGATAAAACACAAATGTTGATACAGAAGGTTAGGTACCGAGTCTCCAGGACATCAAACAACCATAGATTACTTCCTGACTAGCCAAAACCAGTGTCCATAACACAGAGACCACAAATCTTCCTAAGTATGTCATTATCTTTGTCAAGATTTGTCATTGCCATTAAGAGTAAAAGGACTTTGTTGTGGGCTGAATATGGTATGTCCTGTCCTGTCTCATGTGTTTGATGCCTTGATCTGCTTAAGCACTCCTGTTTGAGTAATTAGTGAACTCTTGGATGTGTGGCCTGACTGGAGGCCTTGGCACTTAACATACCTGGGAGACTATCAATAAAGTAAACACAGTTGCCTCTGCCGCCAGTGCCAGTACCTGAGCCCATCATCAAGCTGTGCCAGAAATCTCAAAGTCTAAGAAAAGTAACCTCTGCCTCTCCGAAGTGGGATTATTGCACAGATTTGTCAGGAGCTATAAAAAAGAACTAGATAATGGTGATGGGATTGGGCTGGCTGTGATTGGTCCACATTCATGTGACCTCACAGGGTGCTATTGTGAGCTATGACATTCCCGACCCATCTAAAGTACCAGTTGGGCCTGTATCTTGTCCTTATTCTGCTGTGAACCTGTTAGTAGTAAGCTACAAAGCAGTTGGACTCAGAGTTTGTTAGTTCTGAGAGCTTTGTTTTTTTAGTATTATCTTTAGAATTGAACATCTGTGATCTTCTGATCTGACCTGAGCATAGTGAGTTTGCTTACTGGGTGTTGGATTGGTGCCTGGATTTTGAAATACTGTTTAGTTTTGTGTTTACTTTGTGTATTTGCTTCTTTTTTGTTTATTACCAACCTTTTTCTATTATCTACTCATTTACCTTTTCATGTTGCACATGGTATTATTTCTTGACCTTAAAACTTCTGTTAATTTAAATTAAGAGATAACAATAAGGAGTTTAACTATGCCATGATCTTGGATCCTACCCGCCAGCTTTGAGACTTGCCAGGATATTTCACTGTTTTATCAAATCCCCTATCATAGTAAGAATCTTTTCCTACCACCATGCCACTCATGAGAAAAAATATACCCTGGGGGATCTTGAGGGACAGCACGTTACCTCATGGCATCACAGTATTGAGGATAGGACCCCATCACTTTAAGACATTAGGCTTTTCCAAGTCCATACCTGTTGCTGAGACATTGACTTTAATATGAATAATTAGTATTCTTGAGAGACCTTTGAGTTTCATGACATTGAAATTGTCTCCTAGAGATTATTTTGTTTTTCTAATTCTAGAATTTGGTGGTAGTGTCATTCTCCACCTGAAAAAGTGGAACACATGGCAGAGGAAATATCATGGAAGGATCTCAGTGATGCCAATGTACAAGCATCATCAGGACCACTAGGTGCCATGTGGTCTATCTCAACTCTGGTAAAAACTGTGTGTTCCCTGAGCCACCTGGAGGAGAACAACTTTGAAACAACTGGAACAAAGAGATTTTATGAGAGCCTTGCCCAAAATGACATGCTTTATGAGCTAAAAAGCAATTACATGATTGATCAAAAACAAAGCCATCGAAAGAGCCGTTCCACCAAGAGGCCTGCACACCGTCTCACACTCCCTCGATTTCCATTGAAGAGGAGATGGAGTGAGCTGGCTCTGCCCATGTTTTTCACAACCTCACCACAAAGGCCAGGCAACAAAGGCCAGGAGGTAAATGAAAAAAGTAGCTAAGGCTTCTCTAAATCCATCTCACCTGATTTATACATCAGACATTAACTCACCTGTGAATTCTGCCGCACAGAGGGATTGTTTCAAGACAGAACATCTGAGGAGACAGAAAATGCTGCATCATTTGGGAAAACACCTGAGGCTGAGATAGAGGAGACTAGTACTACAACAGTGGATATATTGGGCGTGCCAGAAGACAACAAATGTGAAATGAACCCTGAACTACATGATGATGCCACCATTATGGAGAATGAAGCAAGTGCAGATGTGAGTGACCTTATCAGCCAAATGACAAGGGATCTCACATGTGATGTGTCCCACTCACAGCATGGGAGCAACCGATGTGAAATAGTCAATGGCATAATGGCTATGGCACTGCCATCTCCATCTACAAATGAAGAGCTCCAGGAGGCCCTCATAGCCTCCAACAGCCAAAGCAGAAGGAGCTGGAAAGGGGTGAGGAGGCAGCTTAGGAACCTAAGCAGTGCAGGCTTCTCAGCATCCTAGACCTCGGTCCTTCTTCAAGTCTGCAACAGCTTGTGTCTGCACTGATGCTTTTGAAGCAGCTTCTGCCCAAAAATCGTTTAGTTTTCATTCGATGATACTAAGTGGTCATAAATGCAAAAAACAGACAACAATGGCTACAATTAGTCAGTACTACATCCAAATGCTTCCCATTGAACCTACTGTGTAAAGGGAATCCTATGGAGTTGGCACGCTACTGTTAAATATATGAATATCATTCTCTGCTTGGTGCATCTTACTGAAAGGGAATGATTTTGTGAAGCTCTATGTCTGAATCGTCTCACCTGTTTTCATGTTAATATATAATTAACCTAAGCAGTCCTGAGATATGCTTTGTTTCCTAAGTCACTGTCGACAGCCCGTCTTAGACCCTGCACTATCACCTGCTTTCACAACCCAGGTTTATTGTGTCACTGCTATACCTCCAATATCTGTCCCATTACTTCCTTTCCCAGGCTCTCTGCTGTTGGTTTATATGCATGTGCGGTCTTCAAGCTCCCTTCTGCATAAGTACAGCCCAAAATAATATCCACGGTTGAGTGGCTAATGTCAGAGGAGTCATTGGGCAGAACTGTGGTTAAATATCTCTAGAACACATTGACATGTGTGTGAAAGCTGCACATGCCATCTTGGGCTATTGTCTGTTTTTGCACTCTGCTTAACAGCTGCAATCTCTATATTGATATTTGCTGTCTTTTCTGAGTCATGATTTGAAATCTCCTGGGACATTTATCCAGGTCTGCCTCACTACTGTAAGACCTTTTACAAACAGCATCCAGAACAGGTGCCTGCTCCACTATAGTATAAAGACATGTCTATTCATCCTAGGTCCAATGAACAGTTGTGAAATGTGATGGTTGCGCTAGGACTTAAAGGAGTGTGCTGGGTGTCTCTGGAGTCTCTGCAGGACAGGTGCTCACATGTGGTAGCTGTAACAGACATGGCTCCTGATCACTGAGTCCTCCACTCTTTGTGATGATCAGGAACTGTGCTACTGTGGATCTGAAAGAGGTCTTGGCACACAAGTCAAGATGTGTTATCACCTGTTTTTATATTTCATAGGACAAAGTCATTGACTTCACCTGCCTTGCTGTTTCAGGAACTCAACTGTGAATCAGTCACTAGGAGGAGTTAAGGAGAACTCGGGTACATGACTAGCTCCTCCTCTACTGTGAGGTCCCTGGAGATGAGATAATGAAGTAGCCCAGACAGTAGACCCAGGTCTATGAAGGAGCTGGTCTTCCCTCCCATCGTTTGTTCTTCACCATCTTCATTTTTCTATGACACAGTACAGGTAGGGACAGGTGTAAGGATACTGGGGAGGACCCTGTTCTCAGTCCCTTCTGGTTCACATTTCCCAAGAAGTTGTTGTATCTCAACTCTGCTATTCATGCTAGGGGATGTCCTTCTGTATCCAGAGAATATATGTTGTTTTTATTGGTGGATGAATAAAATTGATTTGGCCAATGGCCAGGCAGAATTTAACCATGTAGGAAATCCAAACAGAGATTAAGACAGAAGGAAGGTAAAGTCACAGAGATGGCATGTAGCCACCAGAGGCATAAGATGTGCGGTACCAAGCATAATGGTAAAATATAGAACATTAGAAAGGTATAAATTTAGAGATAGAGTTAACCAGTAATAAGCCTGAGCCATCGACCAAACAATAATAATTCATATTTGGCCTTTGTGAGAACTGGCAGGTGGGACAGAAAACTTCCAAATACAGTTCACTGAGGTTTCTGCCTTGGTACATTCCTTTTATCGGGCTGTATTTACAGAAACATCCTCCTTCTCCATGTCTCTTGTAGCAACAGCCAGAATCTCCTGCATCCTGAGGAGTGGTTTCAGTGTTTGTTTTACTAGCATTAACAGGTACCAGCAGATGATGCAGGGGAGTCCTCCTCGGTTTGTCCTGCACTACTACTCTGACTCAGACAGGCATCTGGGGCTTGGAGTCTCCATTGCATTCTCAGAATCCTCAGAACTCTCAAAAATGCTGAAAACCTACACTCTTCTGAGCTACAGGTGGAGGGTGAGGTTCAGTATTGTTAATCTGGGGAAACAGTGTTTCTCACACTGAAATAGGCAGATGGGGAAGTAGGCATAAATTGTAGCTTCTGCTAAAAAAAAATCATTGCTGTAGAATGCTTGTAGGAGCCAAAGGGAAAGAGAGGAGGCTTGCCAACATCATCTGTCACAGCATCAGTTTTCAAGAGAGGAAAGGCCCAAAGTGTTGGCACTGGCAATGACAGAGCAGTAGGTCTCCCACAAAGGTGCCTCCACCACATGGAGGGCAAGCTGGGTGTGAGCATCCAGTAGGGTGACTACTCTGAGGCACACCAGACTTACCTGATAGTCTTCAGATACATATCCAGAAACAAGCACAAAGGAGCCCCGGGATTCATGTACTCAGTATTATTGCTCTACTTCAGTCATGGCCAGAAGAAGAGTGCAGCTGACCTGTCAGTTCTGGTCCTGAGTCTCTGGAGAAAGCAGAGTTGGATGAGGCAGAGGGGTTTTTCCTTCTGGAAAAAAGATCAGTTGATTTTTATTACCTTATCTATTTGTACACTATTTTTAAAAACTATTAAAAAGTTCAACCAGACATATGGTTCCATGTTTTCTCCAAATGAAGTCAAAAAAATCATCTAAGAAAAATCTCAAACCTACTCTATACATGAAAACAAATGCTGGTTAATGAGAAGGGAAAACTTCATCCAGTGTGGGTGGGCTTCAAAGTGGTGCCACCCCTCTGCAAATCAGTGTCAAATTTTCTCAAAAATGCTTAAATTAGATATTCTATACCATTGAAGTTATGCAGAAAAGACTTGAGATATGTATGCATGGTATCCCAGAGAAGGGAAATGAGGCAAGATCTCCTGAGCAGATTGGGAGCAGGTGGGGAGGGGAGAGAGAGCTAAGAAAAAAGAGAGAAGGAGAAGAGGAGGGGTGAGGAGGACATGGGGGAGCAGGTAGGTGGAGACAGGTGAAGAATTGAGGAGAGGATGAGAGATACCAAAATAGAGGGAGTCATTTTAGGTTTGAGGGGAGATCTGGCACCAGTGAGAATTCCAGAGATCTACAAGGATGACACCAACTGGCCATAGTGGGGAGTCTATTGCCCCTCCCTGATGACTACCTTATATGACATCCTAGAACCCTCATCCAGTGACTGATGGAAGCAGAGACAGACATCCACAGCTAAACACTGAATTGAACTCCTGGAACCCAGTAACAGAGAAGGAGGAGTCATGAGCAAAGGTGTCAATACTTGCCTGGTGAAACCCACAGAAAAGGCTGACCTGAACAAGGAGGAGCTCTTGGGCCCCAGGCTAATGGCTGAGAGGTCAGCATAGGACTGATCCAGACCCCATGAATGTGGGTGTCAATGAGGAGGCCCAGGCAATCAATGAGGCTTCGGGTAGTAGATCAGTATTTATCCTTGGCATACAACTGGACTTCGGGTGCCCATGCCAAAAATGAGGGGTGCTCTCTCAGCCTAGACTCTTTGAGGAGGGCCTAGGCCTGCCCTGAATGAAATAACAGATGCTGGAGATCCCCTCTGGGGAACAGAGTGGGTATTGGGTAGGGGGTTGGGGGAGCTGGGGGGATCAGGGGAGGAGGGGAGTGTGAAGATGCTAGGATTGACATGTGAATCAAACTTGTGCTCTCTCCTTCAATATTGTACTTGAAGTCCTAGATAGAGACAGCAAAAGGAAATCAAGGGGAAACAAATTGGAAAAAGTCAAACTTTCACTATTTGCAAATGATATGATAGTTTACATAAGTAACCCAAAAACCTCAACTAGAGAATTTCTACAGCTGATAAATAACTTCAGCAAAGTGGTAGGATACAAAATTAACTCAAAAACTCAATAGTCTTTCTATATACACATGATAAATGGGCTGATAAAGAAATCAGAGAAACATCACCCTTTATAATAGCCACATAAAGCATAAAATATCTTGGAGTAACTCTAACCAAATAGGTGAAAGACCCGTATAACAAGAACTTTGAGTCTTTAAAGAAAGAAATTAAAGAAGATACCAGAAAATGGAAAGATCTCCCATGCTCTTGGATAGATAGGATCAACATAGTAAAAATGGCAATCTTACCAAAAGCAATCTACAGATTCAATGCAATCCCTATCAAAATACCAGGACAATTTTTCATAGACCTTCAAAGAACAATCATCAACTTTAAATGGAAAAACAAAAGACCCAGGATAGCCTAAATAACTCTGTACAATAAAGGAAATTCAGGAGACATCAACATCCCTGACTTCAAACTCTATTATAGAGCTATAGTCCTGAAAGCAGCTTGGTACTGGCACAAAAACAGACAGGTAGAACAATGAAATCAAATCAAAGGCCTGGATATTAACACACACCTTTGGATACCTGATCTTTGACAAAGAAGCTGAAACAATACAATGGAAAAAAGAAAGCATCTTTAAAAAACGATGCTAGAATAACTGGATGCTGGCATGTAAAAGACAGCAGATATATCCATATATATCACGATGCACAAAACTTAAGTCCAAATGAATCAAAGACCTCAACATTAATCCAGCCACACTGAACCTCTTAGAAAAGAAAGTGGAAAGTACCCTTGAACGAATTGGTAGAGGAGACAGCTTCCTGAACATAACACCAGTATCACAGACACTGAGACTGAAAGTTAATAAATGGGACCTGGTGAAACTGAGAAGCTTCTGCAAGGCAAAGGACACAGGCAATAAGACAAAACAGCAGCCCACAGAATGGGAAAAGATATTCACAAACCCCACATCTGGCAGAGCGCTGATCTCCCAAAATTTACAAAGAACTCAAGAAACAAGTCTCCACCCCAGACTCCAGATCTTCTCTCCCACCGAGACCAGAAAACCAACAGACCCAGGGAGACCAGGGGACCAGCTGTTCCGGTGGGCCAGGTAAAACAGGCCCTACATCTGTGCCTGTGTCCCAGTGCCTGGAGATTGCCTGGGAACTGCCCAGAGCTTCCAATCCCAGTGGGAGCCAAGCACCCCAGTTTCCAGGTCTTCTCTCCCACCAACGAGACCAGGAAACCAGTGGATCCAGGAAAGGGACAAGGGGACCAGGTGGGAGGCTAAGCACCCCAGATTCCTGGTCTTCTTCTCCACCCACAGAACCAGAATGAGGAGGAGGAATAGAAGAACTAACAGATTATTGGACTTGCTAGCACCCACCAGAAGGGAACTCTGGTTCCCTAACCACCAGACTGATAAGAGACAATAAAAAAACAAACTCAGCAACAGAAAAACAAATATGACACCTCCAGATTCTAGAGACTCCACACCAGCAAGACTCCAACATTCCAATGCAAATGAAGCAGAAGAGAATGACCTTAAAACCACCTTCATGAAAATGATAGAGGCCCTAAAAGAGGATATAGGAAAATCCCTCAAAGAAATGGATGAAAAAACAAACCAAAAAATGCAAGAAATGGAAGAAAAAACAAACCAAAAAAGGCAGTGAATAGAAGAAAAAACAAAGCAAAAAATGCAAGAAATGGAAAAAACAAACCGCAAAATGCAAGAAATGGAAGAAGAAACAAAGCAAAAAATGCAAGAAATAGAAGAAAAAGCAAACCAAAACATACAAGAACTGGAAGAAAAAGCAAACCAAAAAATGCAAGAAATGGAAGTAAAAGCAAACCAAAAATGCAAGAAATGGAAGAAAAAGCAAACAAAAAATGCAAGAAATGGAAGAAAAAACAAACCAAAAAATGCAAGAAATGGAAGAAAGAACAAACCAAAAAATTCATAAAATACAACAAATGGATGACAAGATAAATCAAAACTTGCAAGAAACAATGCAAACACTGCAAGGGTTGAAAACTGAAATAGAGACAATAAAAAAAACACAATCTGAAGGCTGGAAATAGAAAAGCTAGGCAAACGGACACCTACTACCAATATAAGCATTACCAACAGAATACAAGAGATGGAAGAGAGAATCTCAGGAGTTGAAGATACAATAGGAAAAATGGATTCATCAACCAAATAAAATCTTAAGTCCAACAGATCCTTAACACAAAACATCCAGGAAATATGGGACACCATGAAAAGACCAAACCTAAGAATAATAGGTATAGAAGAAGGAGAAGAAAACCACCTCAAAGGGGCAGAAAACATATTCAACAAAATCATAGAAAAAACTTTCCCAACCTTAAGAAAGACATTCCAATGAAGGTACAAGAAGCATACAGAACACCAAATAGAGTGGACCACAAAAAAGTCCCATCGCCACATAATAATCAAGACCCAAAATATACAGAATAAAGAAAGAATATTAAGAGCAGCTAAGGAAAAAGGCAAACCTATTAGAATTACACCTGACTTCTCCATGGAAACTCTGAAAGCCAAAAGGTCCTGGAGATATTCTACCAACACTAAGAGACCATGGATGCCAGCCCAGACTACTATACCTGGCAAAGCTCTCAATCACTATAGATGAAAAAACAAGATATTCCATGACAGAACTAGATTCAAGCAATACGTATCCACTAACCCAGCCCTACATAAAGTTTTGGAAGGAAAACTCCAAGCCAAGGAAGGTAACCACAACCAGAAAAACATAGGCATTAGAGAATCCCTCTTTACCAACAGCCAAAAGAACAAAGGGGTGAAATTCCACCCATAACTCCACCAACAACAACCATTCCAAATCAAAGAAGAATGATCAATCAATGGTCATTAATATCCCTCAACATTAATGACCTTAACTCACCCATAAAACGACACAGGCTAGCAGAATGGATTCGAAGAAAGAACCCATCTGCTGCATACAAGAAACACACCTCACCTCAAAGACAGACATTACCTCAGAGTTAAAGGTTGGGAAAATTTTTTCCAATCAAATGGACCCAAGAAACAAGCAGGGGTAGCAATACTAATATCTAACAAATTAGACTTTAAAATAAAATCAAACAAAAGAGATGAAGGAGGTCATTACATACTCATCACAGGTGAAACCCACCAAGATGAAGTGTCTATCCTGAACATCTATGCCCCAAATACAAAGGCATCCACATTCGTAAAAGAAACATTATTAGAACTTAAATCACATCTAAAGCCCCATACAGTTATAGTGGGAGATTTCGACACACCACTCTCACCACTAGACAGGAATACCAGACAGAAACTCAACAAAGAAGCAAAGGGTCTAATAGAAGTAATAACCCAACTGGGATTAAGAGACATCTATAGAACATTTCATCCACATAAAAAAGAATATACCTTCTCACCACCACATGGAACCTTCTCAAAAATCGACCACATACTTGGCAACATATCAAACCTCAGCAGCTTCAAAAAATTGGAATAACTCCATGCATCTTAACAGACCACCATGCTTTAAAATTAGAATTCAACAACAACACAAATTGAAAAATAACTACAAACTCATGGAAATTGAATAATGCACAACTGCACCATTCCTGGCTCAAAGAAGAAATAAAAAAAGAAATTAAAGACTTCCTAGAATTCAATGAGAATGAAGACACAACATACCCAAACCTATGGGACACTTTGAAAGCAGTGCTATGGGGTAAGTTCATAGCACTAAGTGCCCACATGAAGAAACTGGAGAATAGTTACACTAGAGAATTAACAGCACGGCTGAAAGCTCTAGAACACAAAGAAGCAAACTCTCCCAGGAGAGTAGATGCCAGGAAATAATCAAATTGAGGGCTGAAATCAATAAAGTAGAAACTAGGAAAACAATACAAAGAATCAATGCAACGAAGAGTTGGTTCTTTGAGAAAATCAACAAGATAGAAAAACCTTTGTCCAAACTTACCAAACAGCAGAGAGTGAACACGCAAATTAACAAAATCAGAAATGAAAAGGGGGACATAACAACAGACTCTGAGGAAATTCAGAGAATCATCAGGCCATACTTTGAAAACCTGTACTCCACAAAATTCGAAAATTTAAAGGAAATGTACGACTTCCTCGATAGCTATCCCTTATCAAAATTAAATCAAGAACAGATAAGCAATTTAAATAGACCTATAACCCCTATGGAAATAGAATCAGTCATCAAAAGGCTCCCAACGAAAAAAAGCCCAGGTCCAGTTGGCCTCAGTGCAGAATTCTACCAGACATTCAAAGAACAGCTTATACCAATTCTTCTCAAAGTATTCCATGCAATAGAAGAAGAAGGGTCTTTGCCAAACTCTTTCTACAAGGCTTCAATAACCTTGATACCCAAGACTCACAAAGACACAACTAAAAAAGAGAACTTCAGACCAATATCCCTCATGAACATTGATGCAAAAATACTCAATAAAATACTGGCAAATCGGATCCAAGAACACAGCAAATCATTCACCACGATCAAGTGGGTTTCATCCCAAGAATGCTGGGATGGTTCAACATAGGAAAATCCATCAATGTAATCCACCATATAAACAAGCTGAGAAACAAAAATCACATGATCATCTCACTAGATGCTGAAAAAGCCTTTAACAAAATCCAACACCCCTTCATGATCAAGGTCTTGGAGAGATCTGGGATAACAGGAGCATACTTAAACATAATAAAAGCTATACACAGTAAACCAACAGCCAACATCAAACTAAATGGACAGAAACTCAAAGCAATTCCTCTAAAATCAGGAACAAGACAAGGCTGTCCACTCTCTCCATACCTTTTCCACATTGTACTTGAAGTTCTAGCCAGAGCCATATGACAACAAAAGAGGATCAAGGGGATACAAATTGGGAAGGAAGAGGTTAAACTTTCATTATTTGCAGATGACATGATAGTTTACATTAATGACCCAAAGAACTCTACCAGGGAGCTCTTACAACTGATTAACACCTTCATCAAAGTGGCAGGCTACAAGATCAACTCAAGAAAATCAGTAGCCCTACTATATACAGATGATAAAAGGGCTGAAAGAGAAATCAGAGAAACATCACCCTTTACAATTGTCACAAACAACATAAAATACCTTGGGGTAACACTAACCAAACAAGTGAAAGACCTGTATCGCAAGAACTTTGAATCTTTAAAGAAAGAAATTAAAGAAGCCCTCAGAAAATGGAAAGATCTCCCATGCTCTTAGATAGGTAGGATCAATGTAGTAAAAATGGCAATCCTGCCAAAAGCAATCTACAGATTCACTGCAATCCCCATTAAAATCCCAGCACAATTCTTCACAGACCTTGAAAGAACAATAATCAATCTTGTTTCTAATTTAAATTTAAAATAAATAATAAAAAATCAAATGTAATTCCAATCAAAATCCCAGCATCATTTTTTAAAATTTATTTTTCAGTTCAAATTTAGATAAGAAACAAGGTTGCTTCACAAGTCAGTTCCAGGTCCCTCTCCCTTTCCCTCCCCTCCTCCCGTGCCCTCTCCCAAACCCCCCCCATTATCCCCTCATTTCCCCAGGAAGGGTGAGGCCCTACATGGGGGTGTCCATAGTCTGTCATTTCATACAGGGCAAGTCCTAGACCCTCTCCCAAGAGTTCAGGGTGAGAGTGCACCTCACATTGTTGGATGGGAGTCCAAAGTCCGTGTGTATACTCGGGATGAGTACTGATCTGCTGCCCAAGGCTCAATAGATTACCTAGGCCTCCTCACTGACACCCACATTCAGGAGGTCTTGATCAGTCCCATGCTGGATTCCCAGGCTGATGCCTGGGACTCAAGAGTTAACCTTTGTCAGGTCAGCTGTTTCTGGGGGTTAAACCAGCCCAGTCTTAATCCCTTTGGTCATCAGTCCTCCCTCTCTGTTACTGGCTTTCTTGGTATTGCCACAAAAATAGACAGGTAGACCAATGGAATCGAATTGAAAACACGGATATTAACCCACACACGTATGAACATCTGATCTTTGACAAAGAAGCTAAAAATATACAATGCAATAAAGAAAGCATCTTCAACAAATGGTGCTGGCATAACTGGATGCTGGCATGTAGAAGAATGCGGATCGATCCATTTTTATCGCCGTGCATAAAACTTAAGTCCAAATGGATCAAAGACCTCAACATAAATCCAGCCACACTGAGCCTCTTAAAAAAGAAAGTGGACAGTACCCTTGAACGAATTGGTACAAGAGACAGCTTCCTGAACATAACACCAGTAGCACAGACAGTGAGATCCACAATTAATAGATGGGACCTCCTGAAACTGAGAAGCTTCCGTAAGGCAAAGGACACAGTCAGCAAGACAAAATGGCAACCCACAGAATGGGAAAAAATATTCACTAACCCCACATCTGACAGAGGGTTGATCTCCAAAATTTACAAAGAACTCAAGAAGCAAGTCTCCAAATCACCAAAGGATCCAATTAAAAAGTGGGCTGCAGAACTAAATAGAGTATTTTCAATAGAGGAGTCTAAAATGGCTGAGAGGCACTTGAGAAAGTGCTCAACATCCTTAGCCATCAGGGAAATGCAAATCAAAACAACTCTGAGATACCATCTCACTGCTGTCAGAATGGCTAAAATCAAAAACACCAATGACAATTTATGCTGGAGAGGATGTGGTGAAAGGGGGACACTCCTCCATTGCTGGTGGGAGTGCCAACTGGTTCAGCCACTTTGGAAATCAGTATGGAGATTCCTCAGAAAAATGGGAATAAACCTACCACAAGACCCAGCAACTCCACTCTTAGGCATATATCCAAAAGATGCCCATTCATACAACAAAGATGTCTGTTCCACTATGTTCATAGCAGCTTTATTTGTAATAGCCAGAACTTGGAAGCAACCTAGATGTCCCTCAACCGAAGAGTGGATAGAGAAAATGTGGTACATCTACACAATGGAGTACTATTCAGCAGAAAAAAATAATGGAATCATGAGATTCGCAGGCAAATGGATGACACTTGAAGAAACCATCCTGAGTGAGGTAACCCAATCGCAAAAAAGAGAAACATGGCATGTATTCTCTCATATATGGATTTTAGACTTAGATCTGGGGAGTGCCAGCCTACAATCCTATGGCCAGAGAGTCTGGGAAACAGAAACTTCATTTAGTGGCTGATCTAAGAAGAGGCAGACTCTCTTGGTTAAGTACTGAGCTGAACTCAAGAAAGCCACTAACAGAGAGGGAGGACTGATGACCAAAGGGATTAAGACTGGGCTGGTTTAACCCCCAGAAACAGCTGACCTGACAAAGGTTAACTCTTGAGTCCCAGGCATCAGCCTGGGAATCCAGCATGGGACTGATCAAGACCCCTGAATGTGGGTGTCAGTGAGGAGGCCTAGGTAATCTATTGAGCCTTGGGCAGCAGATCAGTACCCATCCCAAGTATACACACGGACTTTGCACTCTCACCCTGAACTCTTGGGGAAGGGTCTAGGCCCTGCCCTATATGAAATGACAGACTATGGACACCCCCATGGAGGGCCTCACCCTCCCTGGGGAAATGAGGGGATAACGGGGGGGGAGGGCTGGGGGGAGGGCACGGGAGGAGGGGAGAGAAAGGGAGAGGGATCTGGAACTGACTTGTGAATCAACCTTGTTTCTTATCTTAATTTAAACTGGAAAATAAAATAAAATTAAAAAAACATCAAGAAAACAAACATTCTAATTAAAAGATGTGTTATGCAATAGAATATTACTCAGCGGGGAAAAAACAATGGAATCTTGAAATTCACAGGCAAGAAGAAGAAATCATCATAAATGAGGTAACCCAGTGACAAAAAGACAAACATGGTGTGTATTCATTCACTCATATATGGATATTAGACATTGAGCAAAGGATTACCAGCCTACAATACACACCTCCAGAGAATCTGTGAAACAACAAGGACCCTAACGGTGACTTACATGGTTTCCCAGAGAAGTGGAAAGAGACAAGATCTCCTGAGGGGGAGGAAGTTAGGAGAAAGAGAAGGGGAGAAGAGGAAGGGGAAGGAAGACATGAAGGATGAGGAAGATTGAGCCAGGGAAAGAATAGAGGAAGGCAAAAAAGAGATACCTTAATAGAGGGAGCCATTATAGGTTCAAAGAGAAATCTGGCACTAGGGAAATGTCCATAAATCTACAAGGTTGACCCCAACTAAGAATCTAAGCTATAGGGGAGAGGCTATCTTAAATGCCTTTTTCCCATGATGAGATTGACGGCTACCTTATATGCTGTCATAGAGCCTCATCCAGTAGTTTATGGAAACAGAAGCAGAGACCCACAGCTAAGCACTGAGAAGAATTTCTGGAATCTGATTGTAGAGAGAGAGAGAAGTGATGAGCAAAGGGGTCAAGACCATGCTGGGAAAACCCAAAGAAACAGCTGACCTGAACAAGGAGGAACTCATGAACCCCAGACTGACAGTTCGGAAAGCAGCATAGGACAGTTAGAAAGCCTGGGTAGTCTATAGGGCCCCTGGTAATGCAACAGCAATTATACCTGGTATATTAATGGACATTGAGAGCCCATTCCACATAGAGGGATACTCTTTCAGCCTAGACACATGGGAGAGGGCCTAGGCTCTGCCCCAAATGATGTGACAGACTTTGTTGATCCCCCATAGAAGGCCCCACACTTTCTATGCAGCAGAAGAGGGATGGGATGGGGGTCAGTGGGGGCCATGGGAGGATAGGAGGGAGAGGGAACTGGGGTTGATATATAAAATAAGATTTTTCTAATTTAAATAAAAATAGTGAAATAAACAAAGTATGCTCATAAAATAAATTATGAAATAAAAAGATGTGTTATGAATTATAACCTATTAATGAGGAGCCTTGGGATGCTGGGATGGTTGCTGAATTACCTTAGAAGGATTATCTTGAGTAGATTATTGATTATCTTGATGTAGAAAGGTCCATACTAACTTTGGATGTGACCATTCCCTGGGTAGGGATTGTGGACTGTATAAATTGATTAAGCAAACAAAAAACAAGGATTCGTCTCTCTATTCTTCTGGGAGAATAATACAACCAGCTGCTTCAAGCTGCTGATATCTTGACTTCCCCTTTGTGATGGATACCTTGAACTGTGAGCTAAAACAAATCTTACATTCCTAAGGGAAGAAAAGAAAGGAAGGAAGTAAAGAAAATAGGGAGGGGGAATGGGAAGGAGAGAAAGAAGGAGGAAGAAAGAGAGAAATTGTAGTGGAATATTTTGACCACACTCCCAAGGATTCCAATAAAGTTCAACCTTGAATCAGAGGTCAGAGTCAACAATCAACTGGCCAGAATTAACCATAGAGTTTTTGGCCAACCCAGATTAGGATAGAGAGGACACAGGAAGGAATAGGGAGGGGCTTTGGAAGATCCATGGGCCTTTTTGATCTGGGAAGGTGTAGAGGCAGGGTCAGTTGATCATTCCACCATTGCTCTTTGGATCTATCAGGTTTTTACCTCAACATCTGACTCCTGAGTTTTGTTTAACAATAGAACAATATAAGAAATCACTTCATCTGGTGTCCAATATGTGACAAGAACATGCAGTGGCTTTTACAGTCTCTGCTTCTCCACACCACTAAGGGTCATCAGCTTTTCCTGCCAGGAGTTTCCCTGCAACACCTGAATCCAGAGCTTCACACCCCAATCCCAAATGCTGCAGTCTCAGCTCCCTGCCAATTCTGCAGTCACCAGTGCCTGTAGAAATATTAGGTTTGAAGAGATTTAAGGAAGCAGTCATTTCATATGGTATGCAGGCACCCTATGGGAAGCAGATGTTAAATTCATGGACAACTCAGAACAGGATTATTCCACACAACTGAAAAGATTTAACTACAGCAATATTGGAAGCTGGTCCTCAACTACAATGAAAAAAGTGGTAGAGAGAGAAAGCTAGGGTCACAGAACAATGAAGTAAGGCTAGGGTTATTGAAATTTGTCAAGAGCACCTTCATGGTGAAGACCAGCATGCTGATTTGTAAAGACAGACTACCTAGCTTGCATGAGTAGACAATGTCACTCCAGAAGACATTGGTTATTAGATGAAAGTCACAAAATAAGACATAGAATATATTCCTGGGAGGTTTTGGTCAGAGAGGCCTCCAAAGGACTCCAAAAACATTACCATTGCCCTTGGTTACCTACCATAACTGCATGATAAGACATTTGATAAAGACACTGAATGTTTTAGCTGAGATAGAGAAATCAATCTTAAACCATGCTGATGAGCTTTCATATTACCAGAAAGGGCATAGTAGGCCACTAAAAAAGCAAGAAGCCAATCAATGGCCTTACCAGGTACAGGACCCTGCATGTGGAAAAACCTACCCACCTGGCAACATGTTCCTGCTGATGCAACAGTGGCACAACTGTCCTGAGGTACCTAGTCACTTTCTGATTGGATTTGAGAAATGCCCCACAATAGAGGTCTTACCTGACACTGTTATCCCAGCCCAAAGCCTGGTAGTCATAAGCCCTAGGGTAGAACTCGCAATTTTTATTTTTGCTAAATGGTCATGTTATGAAATTGCCTTCTAAATATTTATGTTTACACCCAAATATATGGGTGTAAGCATAACCCCAACCCTAACCCTTTTAAACAAGTATAATACTTGTTTAAAGAAGCTTCTTTTTGCAATTGCAACAGTCAGTATGGAAAATAAGAGTCTGGGTGCTCAGTCATAACTGGAACATCTACAGAAACACCACAGAAACAAAATCTGTCATGATTATGACCCCACAAGCAGCTGAAGTCACCTACATATGACTAAGCCAGCTGAAATGCCAGCATAGGAGGAGTAGATGCTCTCTAGGCTCTCCCCCCTTACTGAGGAGCTATTGTCTTGGATAGTTGTTGAGGAAGGGAAAAACAATCTTTGAGAATATGGCCGCTGGTAGGAATTCTCATGCTAGACTGGATGGTCCCACATTCATGCACATATGGGCAGCACTATTTGGACTTACTAGGTTAATTTTTAAAGAGGACATGAAGTTGGGGCAGGCATGTTGGAGAAAAGAGAGGTATGGATATTGTTATGGTTCGTTATCACATGCCAGTATGATTTTCAAAAAGAGAGAACTTTGCTTTTTAAAAGAATGCACAGAGAAATTATTTCAAGTAGAATTCAATGCCGAACAAAACATGCTTAATATATAAAACACTTCCAACAGTAAAAGATTTGATGGCCCATAGGATCTTCTGTAGTGCTGGGGATTGTACCCAAGCCCTTCACATGCTAGGCAAACACTCTACCCACAGCTATACTTCCAGGCCTACTATGGAGTTTTCAATCAATACTTTTCAAGAAGTATATTTTATATAAACATTAAATATTTTTATTTTAATTTTAAATAGCTTGTTTTACATGCCAATCCCAGTTCCCTCTCCCTCCCCTCCTCCCGCACCCCCTGCCATCCCCCCCAGCCTCCCTATCACCATTTCCTTAACATTAAATATTTTAAAACTAACAAAAGCTCCTAAACACATGGGAAGTGTGGGGGGAGGAGGGCCAGAGAGGAGGGAAGAGGAAAACATGAGGGATGAGGAAGATTGAGTGGGGGGAGGAATAGAGGAGAGCAAGAGAGACAGCACATCAATGGGGGGAGCCACTATGGGTTTAAAGAAAGGTCTGGCACTAGGAAATTGTACAGAGATCCAGAAGGATGACCCCAGCTAGGACCCTCAGCAATGGTGGAGAGGCTGCCTTAAATGCCCGTCCCCTATAATGAGAATGATGACTGCCTTGGATGCCGTCCTAGAGCCTTCATCCAATGGCTGATGAAGGCAGAAGCTGAGATCCACAGCCAGGCACTGGGCCAAACTCCTGGAATCCAGTTTCATAGAGAGAGGAGTGACAAAAGGTGGGGCGGGGCAGGGAGGGCGCAGGTGGAAGCTCGTGAACCCCAATCTGACGGCTGGGGAACTAGCATGGGACCAAGTCAGGCACCCCGAACTTGAGTGTCAGTTGGGGCCACTGGGCAGTCTATGGGGCCCCTGGTGGTGGAGCCGGGATGTATCACTGGTGCACAGGCAAACTTCGGGAGCTGATTTCTCGTGGAGGGATGCTCTCTTGGCCTGGATACACAGGGGAGGGCCTGGACCCTGCCCCAGATGACTTGAAGGATTTTGATGGTCCCGCATAGAGGTCCTAGCTCTCCCTGGGGAGTGGGTAAGGGGATAGGATGGGGGTGCATGGGAGGATGGGAGGGAGAGGGAGCTGGGATTGATGTGTGGAATGGGATTGTTTCTGATTTAAATAAAATTTACATAAAAATTTAAGCTAGGGTTAAAGAGATGGCTCAGAGGATAAGATCACTGGCTCTTCTTCCAGAGTTTCTGATTCAGTCCCCAGCAACCACATGGTTGCTCACAACCATCTGTAATGAGATCTGGTGTCCTCTTATGGCACACCTGCATACATTCAGATGGAACACTGTATACATAATAAGTAAATCTTTAAAACATTAAAAAAGCTAAGCAATTTTTAATTCAAAACTAAATGCCTGGTACCTAAAAATAACAAATTATGGTAAGCACTGAACCAAAATAATTACATAATATTTGTAGTATCATCTTAAATACTTCCTCACATTTATTTAAACCAGAAAAAAAGAATGTTATGCTTCTTGATTAGTTTAGCTGAGTGTCAGTAATCTCTTTTCAAGAAAAAAATCCTCCATTATCTTGTAATGAAGTGACTATATTTCCAGTACATGAGTCGCACCATATCATGTGTTCTCTTCTGGAAAGTCATTTGTATCACTGGACATGCAGTAGCATAGGCATTGAGTACAAATTTCTGTAGACTCAGAAGGACTGAGTCATACCTCCAGAGCAATCTTGAATGGGATGAAATGATGAGGTTCATCCAGTATGTGACCACAAAGACACTCACCAGAACCAGGACAGTCCAGGTGGCTCTTTGCTCTGGGGAGCGTCTTGCAGAGAGGCTGCTTCTGTGGAGATGCTGTGATCGCCTATGATGCCAGAACAACAGAAGCACCATGTATACACTAGAGAACAGCATGAGTCCCACAAAGAAGACATCCCTGGAAAATGTCAAAATGAAAAACAGTCCCTTTATGATGGAAGTAGTTGGAGATAGTGAGCAGTATTTACTGACAACAAGCAAATTTGTCTGGCTTGTGTTGGAATAAGCTACAGTGAACAAGATGATATTACTACTTAAAGACAAATTGAGGGACCAAAAAAACAAGAAAATATGGATGATGTAATTTGTAAGTATGTGCTTGATTTTATCCATCCAGTCTGTGTATGGGCTGATGGTGGTGGCCTGCAGCACACTCAGGAAGCAGGTGATACAGATGGAGAGGCCCCTCATCACCCTGCTCAGGTAAAACAATATCTTGCATTTAAAGTCATTGTGTAAATTCAGTGACTCAAACATGTCTGGAGACAAGAAATCTAATGCAACGAGTAGCATCACAATATGGACAAGGGCCAAGTGACATGTGATCAGCTCCGTGGGCTTAACTCTGCAGTCTTGAAGGACCATGAAGATGTGCAACAAAAGAAGAAACGTGCTGGCTGAAATTCCAATGCCAATTTGGAAATAACAAACGTTCTTAATGATGACATGAGTGTATATCTTATTTATCTTCATAACAGAGAGGAACATTCTTTATCTAGAAAGAAAGAGAGGGGAGAGAAGAAAGGAAGAAAGGAAAAACCCAATGCCACCATTAAGATTTTTTAAAGATCCTTAACATTTTTTGAGAATTTTGTACAGTGTGTTCTGATCATATTCTTCCTCTACAAATCCTCCAAGTCCACCCCTCTTCCCTACATGCCCAACTTTGTATCCTCTTTTAAACCCATAAAGTCCAATTTGAATTTTTTATTTTATTTGTACATATGGGTGTTTTGCTTGCCTTTATATCTGTGTACCACTTGTTTTCCTGGTGGCCACAAAAGCCAGAAGAGGATACAGGATCCTCTGTTACCTGAGCCTTCGTATTGCAGGATTTCTGACAAGGGCAGCTGGGCTTCATTGCATTATCCTTCTAAATGCACAAAATACTGACTTCCAAGATTAATAATTTAAGGCAAACAATAATCTGTAACATTTAAAACTTAAACAGGTATTATGACTATCAAATTCCTGATCAAATGAACAAATGATCAAAATTAGTGTGACATAATTTTGTTCCACTTTTACAAAATGAAACTATCTTCTCTGCCTTTCATCTTAAAGACACACAGATGTTAGAAAATGGCTCCTACTGGATTCAGAAATTACCAATAACCTCATGATAACTCAGCAACTAAACTAGACTTTACATTACACTTCAGTGAATACATGTCTAATAAATGGACCAAGTTTGATATTTGGGGTGAAAAATCAGGTTCTATGTACTTTTTATAATATATTTTTATAAGATATGTAATCTTGAATAAATAAGGAATGTGTTTTTACCACATTTCTATAATCCACATATGTACTAATATTCTAATCCATATTACAAGTTCCATTCAATATATAAAATACAGTTTTTAAGAAAATATTTGACAAAATTTGAACTCACAAAACTGATTAATAGCAAAATATCTTATTTAGAGATAATTTAGTGATAACCAAAAGTTACTTTGATAATCATTATGTAATAGAATAAAAGTTGTGTATCACCACAGTTAACATCTTACTATTGTACAGCAATAGAACAACTTTCTTTTATAATGACACAAAAAATTGCCTTAAAAGATGATGATTACATAATACAAGTCAATGAATTATTAAAATGATTTTAAGTGTCTCCTGACTTTTAAAATATGATTACAGCATACCAAATTCATTCAGATGTGGTGTGTCCTGCTAGAAGAATTACAAACAAGCATATACAAAGAAACAAACAACAAAGATGTTAAAAAAAGAAAAGCCAACA
Organism: Mesocricetus auratus; assembly: GCF_017639785.1. Classification (NCBI taxonomy): domain Eukaryota; kingdom Metazoa; phylum Chordata; class Mammalia; order Rodentia; family Cricetidae; genus Mesocricetus; species Mesocricetus auratus. The sequence continues at coordinate 72,097,747 of NW_024429192.1, forward strand.
TATAAATCCAATCCAATACTTCAGAAAGTTATAACAACTAAAGTCTTTATCAAGCCTACAAGTTTATGGGTGAAATTATTCTTTTCATTTGTGGTACTTACTTATGATTCCATAAGCATTTAAACAATAACCTAGATAGATACAACTCTGTCGTTTTAGTGGAAACCATCCTACTGCTCCTAGAACCCACCTAGGTCTTCAGCCTTAAGCACTTACTGAAAATGAAGCATAGAAATAAACACTTAGCAGCCTGAGGCTTTTATGTGAGTCAAGTGAAGTGAGGCCCCAGATAGGAACATCATCCACTCCTCTCCCACTGGCCTGCTAATCAAGTCCTGCCTTTCACCAAGACAGCACTGGCTTGGGAATATTAGAAAACGGTGCTACCGATGGGAAAACTCAATTAATCAGTTCCTAAAAAACAACACAGAAGGACCAGCTGGGCTCTCACCTCTTCCCTGCGGGAGCTCATTTTCCCAGTCACATCTGTCTCTCATCCTGCATAAACTCAGTCTCATCCACAGGTGCAGATTACAGCTAAAGACTCTTGTCTCCAGCAAAAGGGTGACACTGTGTCAGACACTGTGTGGTTTGGGAGCCTCCATACAGGACTAGGTGCTATTGTACAAATTAAGCATGCTTAGGAAAAGTGCTCTGAGCTCATGAATTAAATCAAGTCATGATTTCCAACATGCTGGGAAAAACAAGTCTCACCACAGGCAAGCAGCACTGATTATACTCAAGTATAGACAAATATATTTGAACTCTGATAATCATGCAATGGGAGAAAACAAGGCCCTTAATACTCATAATATGTAATGTTATAATTGAATGACTACTAATATGCCATACAAAAATGCTAACTGTGAACCTGCATCTTCATAATACCTTTAAAATAAGAAGGGAACTGCCAGAAACAAGAAACCTTCAAACATATAATACTATTTTAACAAACTTAAAATATAATGGATAGGAACAGGTGTATCTGTGCCATTACCAGCAGCAGAAAATATAGGTTCAAGCATGAACAAGATAGGTACAAAAATTATTCCTCAATAAACTCTGTAAGAACAATAAAGTTTCAAAATTAGAATAGTATATATGTATATGTATATATATTTCAAATGCATTATTGTGTGTATATATATGTTATTATTCATATTAAATTATATACAAACTTTGCGGCAGTCTCCTTTCTCTCTTATCTGTCTCTCTAAATGGTGTATGTAAAGGTAAACAGATCCATACACATGTAGATAAAATAACCACATACTATGAATGGTACTTGGAAATCCAAAATTAAATTAGTTATGTAAATATAAAAATTACACATAGGGTGTTTCATTGGCTTTTGTGTCACTGAGTGCAGATTCTAAATTACATTCTAGCTAAAATTCATCAATTGACTAATTGTCATGGACTTAATTAATTCTGGACCATAAATAAAAGTTATGTCTTAGTGGCTACTATTAGTACTCTGCCCATAGTATTAAGAAGATGATTTAACTATGGGTGTTTGCCTCTGCTTCCATCAGTCACTGTATGAAGGTTCTAGGATGGCATATAGGGTAGACATCAAGTTCATTATCAGGAATGGGCATTTAAGGTGGTCTCTCCACTATTGCTTAGCTTGCCAGTTGATGTCATCCCTTTAGATCACTAGAGGTCTCACTGGTGCCAGATCTCTCTTCTAACCTATGACTCCCTCTATTATGGTATTTTTCATCCTGTTCTTCCCCTATTCTACCCCCCACTAACCTTCCTGTTCTGAACCCATGGAACCCAGTGACAGAGATAGAGGAGCGATGAGCAAATTGGCAAAGAATGGGCTGGCAAAACCAGCAGAGACAGCTGATCTGAACAAGGGGAAGCTCTTTGACCCCTGGTGGACAGCTGGGAGGCCAGCATGGGACTAATCCAGACCCCCTGAGTGTGAGAGTCAGTGAGGAGGCCTGGGCAACCTATGGGGCCCTTAGCAGTAGATCAGTATTTATCCCTAGCATACAAACTGACTTCATGTGTCCATAACACAAAGAGGGATGCTCTCTCAGCCTGGACTCTTAGGGGAGTGTCTGGACCCTGCCCTGAGCGAAATGACAGACTCTTAATATCCCCTATGTGGAAGGAAGTGGGGATAGGGTGGGAGGTTGGGGGAGATGGTGGGAGGCGCAGGAGGAGGTGAGGGAGAGGGAACAGGGATTGACATGTGAAGCAAACTATTTAAAATTAAAGTAATAAAAAGTAAAAAAAGAAGATGATTTAATATCTAATGGAAATGAAATAAGTATTTCCACTCTCATCCTATAAATGTTATCATGTCGTGCCCCTTGTCATATCCTTCCTTCAGGCCCACCCTGGCCAGCACATCCTAAAGGCTAGTCCAGCTTATTGAGTTCACACCCATAATCTGGGTAGCATCACAAACTTTACATAAAACCAGAGTACCATACCCTGGGACAGTCTGAGGAGCCCTGCTTCTCCAACCAAGTTTTAGTACAGGATGCATATCCTTGTCCAACCCCAATTCATGTGTCCATATCAGATGCATAAACAACAAAAATAGTTCACACATCTAGGTCTCATCACAAAAACACAAACAATATGAAAGGTCAAAAGAGTATGTCTTTGCCCCCAACTCCACCAGCCCTATAGAAATGATCTCCAGTGAGAATTACTTAGTTAAAACTCAGAACAAGAATTGTAAAAAGGACTGTCCAAACCTGAATCAAATAATTCAATTAATTTTAAAAACACACAAATCAGTATAAAGAGAATTAACTTAAAGAGACTAAATGACTGACTGATGCCCAAGGAAACATAAATATACAGCTGAATGAAATAATAGAGGCACTCCAGAATATGAAAACCAAACACTGCTGAGAATGCAAGTTGAGGGCAGAGGATAGAGAGCAGAGGCCAGAGAGTATTGGATTTGCTTGCACCCACTGAAAGGGAACCCTGGTCCCATACCCACCAGAAGAGGAAGAGACTCCCTCTGCACCCACTGGGAGAAGGGATGGGAAGAAGACAATATAAAAAACACACTTAGCAACAGAAAAACCAATATGACACTGCCAGAGTCTAGAGACTTTACACCAGCAAGACCCAAACATCCTGATGCAAATGAAACAGAATAGGATGACCTTAAAAAGAACTTCATGGAAATGATAGAGGCCCTCAAAGAAGATATGGGAAAATCCCTTAAAGAAATGGAAAAAAACAAACCAAAAAATGCAAGAAATGGAGGAAAAGACAAAGCAAAAATTGCAAGAAACAATTCAAAGAGTACAAGGGTTGAAAGGTGAAATAGAGATATAATAAAAAACACAGTCTGAGAGAATGTTGGAAATAGAAAAGTTGGGGAAACAGTCAAGTACTACAGATACAAGCATAACCAATAGAACACAATAGATGGAAGAGACAATATCAGGCACTGAAGATACACTAGGAGAAATAGATTCATCAACCATGAAAATCTTATGTGCAACAAATCCCTAACACAAATATCCAGGAAATGTGGGACACCATGAAAAGACCAAACCTAAGAATAATAGGTATAGAAGAAGGTGAAGAAGCCCACCTCAAAGGGGCAGAAAACTTATTCAACAAAATCATAAAAAAAATCTCTCCCAATCTAAAGAAAGACATGCCAATGAAGGTACAAGAAACTTACAGGACACTAAATATATTGAACCACTTAAAAAAAGCCCCCTCACCACATAATAATCAAGACCCCAAACATATAGATTAAAAAAGAATATTAAAAGCTGCAAAAGAAAGGGGTCAAGTAACATATAAAGGCAAACCTATTATAATTACACCTTATCTCTCCATGGAAACTCGGAAAGCCAAAAGGTCCTACATAGATATTCTACCAACACAAAGAGACCACGGATGTCAGTACAGACTACTATACCAAGCAAAACTTTCAATCACTATAGATGGAGAAAACAAGATATATTCCATGACAAAACCATTTTTAAACAATACATATCCACTAATCCAGGCATACAGAAAGTTCTGGAAGGAAAACTCTAACCCAAGGAATTTAACCATAACCAGAAAAACATAGGCAATAGATAATCCTACTTTACCAACAGCCAAAAGAAAAAATTGATGGAATTCGACACACAATTCCAACAACAACAATACCAAACCAAACAAGAATGAGGAATCAATAATCATTAATATCCCTCAATATTAATGATCTTAACTTGTCAATAAAAACTCACAGGCTAACAGAACGGATTTGAAGACAGAACTCATCCTTCTGCTGCATACAAGAAACACACCTCAGTTTCAAAGTTACCTCAGAGTTAAGAGTTGGGAAAAGATTTTCCAATCAAATGGACCCAAAAACAAACAAGGGTAGCAATCTTAATATCTAACAAATTAGACTTAAAACTAAAATCAATCAAAGAGATGAAAGAAGTCATTTCATACTCATCACAGGAGAAATCCACCAAAATGAAGTCTCAATTCTGAAGTCTATGCCCTAAATACAAAGATATCCACCCTCATAAAAGAAACATTACTAAAACTCAAATCACAGGTAAAACCTCACACACTTATAGTGGGAGACTTCAACACCCCACTCTCACCACTATACAGGACTACCAACAGAAATTTACAAAGAAACAAAGGAACTAATAGAAGTTATAACCCAATTAGGTTTAACATACATATATAGAACATTTCATCCAAACACAAAAGAATTGACCTTCTTCTCAACACCACATGGTACCTTCTCAAAAGTTGACCACATACTTGGCAACATAGCAAACATCAACATGTACAAAAAATTGGAATAACTCCAAGAATCTTATCAGAACACCATGCTTTAAAGATAGAATTCAGCAACAACACAAATGCATAAAAAACCTACAAACTCATGGAAATGGAATAATGCACAATTGCACCATTCCTGGATCAAAGAAGAAATAAAAAAAGAAATTAAGGAGTCCAGCTTCAGGTGAGATTGGGTCTCCGGCGGGGACCGCCCGCCCTTCCCCCATCCCCCTTGATCTTCGGGGCCGCCCAGCATCCAGAAGACCCAACCACACAGGAAAGACATCAGCCCCTCCAAGACCCCAACCCCAGCGAGTCCAGCTTCAGGAAAGACATCAGCCCCTCCAAGACCCCAACCCCAGTGAGTCCAGCTTCAGGAAAGACATCAGCCCTTCCAAGACCCCAACCCCAGCGAGTACAGCTTCAGGAGACCTGCCCACACAGCAAAGAAGTCAACAATTCCAAGACCCCAACCCCAGTGAGCCAGCTTCAGGAAAGACATCAGCCCTACCAGGACCCAAACTCCGTGTCAGCATCCCCAGCTTCAGCTGCAGAAAGGAAGGAGACCAGTGGAGATGGAAAGACCCCACCAGCACCCACTGAAAGAAGAGATGGGAAGAAGACAGAATAAGAGATCACTCAGCAATAGAAACACCAACATGACCCCACCAGAATCCAGGGATCCAACACCAGTGAGACCCGAAAAGCACTACATAGACGAAGAAGAGGAGACAGACCTTAAAAATTATTTCATGAAGATGATGGAGGCCCACAAAGAAGAAACGAGGAAATCCCTTAAAGAAATAGAAGAAAAAACAAAAAATCCATGAAATGGGGGAAAAAATTCAAGAAATAAACAAATCTCTCAAAGAATCTAAAGAGCACCAAGAAAGAACAACAAAAAAAATGAAGGAAACAACTCAAACAGTTGAAGGATTGCAAGCTGAAATAGAAACGATAAAGAAAACACAGAATGAAGGGATGCTGGAAATAGAAAAGCTGGGTAAACGATCAGGAACTACAGATGCAAGTATCACCAACAGAATACAACAGATAGAAGAGAGAATCTCAGGTGTTGACGACTCATTAGAGGATATAGAGTCGTCAACCAAAGAAAATCTCAAAACCAACAAATCCTTAACACAAAATATCCAGGAAATATGGGACACCGTGAAGAAGCCAAACCTGAGAATAATAGGTATAGAAGAAGGTGAAGAAATTCAACTTAAAGGTACAGAAAACATATTCAACAAAATCATAGAAGAAAACTTCCCTAACCTAAAGAAAGATATGCCTATGAAAGTACAAGAATCTTACAGACCAAATAGGCTCGACCAGAAAAAGAAGTCACCTCGCCATATAATAATCAAAACATCAAACCTACAGAGTAAAGAGAAAATATTAAGAGCAGCTAAAGAAAAAGGCCAAGTAACATACAAAGGCAGACCTATCCGAATTACACCTGACTTCTCAATGGAAACGATGAAAGCCAGAAGATCCTGGACAGATGTCCTACAAACGCTAAGGGAACAAGGATGCCAGCCCAGACTACTATATCCAGCAAAGCTCTCAATTACCATAGATGGAGAAAACAAAATATTCCATGACAAAGACAGATTTGAACAATACGTATCCATGAATCCAGCTCTACAGAAAATGCTAGAAGGAAAACCTAGAGCCAAGGAAGATAACTACATTCACAAAGACACAGGCAATATATAATCACACTTTACAAAACACCAAAAGAAAAAGGGAGGAGAAACTACACAAAATAACTTCACTAACAATAAATCAAGCACAAGCAAGGATCACCAATCAATGGTCATTAATATCCCTCAATGTCAACGGCCTCAACTTGCCTATAAAAAGACACAGACTAGCAGAATGGATACGAAGACAGAACCCTTCCTTCTGCTGCATACAAGAAACACATCTCAACATCAAAGACAGACGTTATCTCAGAGTAAAGGGCTGGGAAAAGATCTTCCAATCAAACGGTCCCAAGAAACAAGCGGGTGTAGCAATCCTAATATCTAACAAATTAGACTTCAAATTAAAATCAATCAAAAGAGATGAAGAAGGACACTTCATATTCATCAAAGGAAAAATACATCAAGACGAAGTCTCAATTTTAAACATCTACGCCCCAAATACAAACGCACCTACATTCGTGAAAGAAACATTACTAAAGCTCAAAATGCACATAAAATCTCACACACTAATAGTAGGAGACTTCAACACTCCGCTCTCACCACTAGACAGGACCTCCAGACAGAAACTTAACAAAGAAACAAAAGAACTAATAGAAGTTATGACCCAACTGGGTTTAACAGATATCTATAGAACATTCCACCCAAATACAAAGGGATATACCTTCTTCTCGGCACCACATGGAACCTTCTCTAAAATTGACCACATAATAGGAAACATAGCAAATCTCCACAGATACAAAAAAAATTGGAATAACCCCCTGCATCTTATCAGACCACCATGCATTAACATTAGAATTCCACATTAACACAAATTGCAGAAACCCTACAAACTCATGGAGATTGAACAATGCACAATTGCACCATCCCTGGGTAAAGGAACAAATAAAAAAAGAAATTAAAGACTTCCTCGACTTCAATGAGAATGAAGACACAACATACCCAAACTTATGGGACACTTTGAAAGCAGTGCTGAGAGGAAAGTTTATATCACTAAGTGCCCACATGAAAAAACTGGAGAACAGTCATACTAGAGAATTAATAGCACAGCTGAATGTTCTAGAACAAAAAGAAGCAAACTCCCCCAGGAGGAGCAGACGCCAGGAAATAATCAAATTGAGGGCTGAAATCAATCAAGTAAAACCAGACAAACACTGAGAAGAATCAATGAAACAAAGAGTTGGTTCTTTGAGAAAATCAACAAAATAGATAAACCTCTGTCCAAACTAACCAAAAGACAGAGGGAGAGCATGCTAATTAACAAAATCAGGGATGAAAAAGGGGACATAACAACAGACTCAGAGGAAATCCAGAGAATCATCAGGGCATACTTTGAAAATCTGTACTCCACAAAATTTGAAAATTTAAAGGAAATGGACAATTTCCGGGATAGATATCACTTGCCAAAACTAAATCAAGAACAGATAAACAATCTAAACAGACCTATAACCCCTAATGAAATAGAAGCAGTCATCAAAAGTCTCCCAAATAAAAAAAGCCCAGGCCCAGATGGCTTCAGTGCAGAATTCTACCAGAAATTCAAAGAAGAGCTAATTCCAATACTCCTCAAAGTATTCCACACAATAGAAACAGGAGGCTCACTGCCAAACTCTTTCTACGAGGCTACAATTACCTTGATACCCAAGCCACACAAAGACACAACTAAGAAAGAGAACTATAGACCAATTTCCCTCATGAACATTGATGCAAAAATACTCAATAAAATACTCGCAAATCGGATTCAAGAACACATCAGAAAAATCATCCACCATGATCAAGTAGGCTTCATCCCAGGAATGCAGGGATGGTTCAACATTAGAAAATCTATCAATGTAATCCACCATATTAACAATCTGCGAAAGAAAAACCACATGATCATCTCACTAGATGCTGAAAAAGCCTTTGACAAAATCCAGCACCCCTTCATGATAAAGGTCCTAGAGAGATCAGGGATAACAGGAATGTACCTGAATATAATAAAAGCAATATACAGTAAACCAACAGCTAACATCAAACTAAATGGAGAGAAACTCAAAGCAATTCCTCTAAAATCAGGAACAAGACAAGGCTGTCCACTCTCTCCATATCTCTTCAATATTGTACTTGAAGTTCTAGCTACAGCAATAAGACAACAAAAGGAGATAAAGGGGATACAAATAGGAAAAGAAGAAGTCAAACTTTCACTATTTGCAGATGATATGATAGTTTACTTAAGTGACCCAAAAAACTCCGCAAGGTTACTCCTAGAGCTGATAAACACCTTCAGCAATGTGGCAGGATACAAGGTAAACTCAAAAAAATCAGTGGCTCTATTATATACAGATGATGAAGTGACTGAGAAAGAAATCAGAGAAACATCACCCTTTACAATAGCCAAAAACAGCATCAAATATCTGGGGATAATGTTAACCAAGGAAATTAAAGACCTGTATATCAAGAACTTTGTGTCTTTAAAGAAAGAAATCAAAGAAGATACCAGAAAATGGAAAGATCTCCCATGCTCTTGGATTGGTAGGATCAACATAATAAAAATGGCAATCTTGCCAAAGGCAGTCTACAGATTCAATGCAATCCCTATCAAAATTCCATCACAATTCTTCAAGGACCTGGAAAGAACATTAATCAACTTTATATGGAAAAACAAAAGGCCCAGGATAGCTAAAACATCCCTATACAATAAAGGAACTTCAGGAGGCATCACCATACCTGACTTCAAGCTCTATTATAGAGCTATAGTCCTGAAAACAGCTTGGTATTGACACAAAAATAGGCAGGTAGACCAATGGAACCGAATTGAAAGCTCTAATTTTAACCCACACACCTATGAACACTTGATTTTTGACAAAGAAGCTAAAACTGTACAATGGAAAAAAGAAAGCATCTTCAACAAATGGTGCTGGCATAACTGGGTACTGGTATGCAGAAGACTGCAGATAGATCCAGGTTTATCGCCTTGTACAAAACTTAAGTCCAAATGGATCAAAGATCTCAACATAAATCCAGCCACACTGAAACTTTTAGAAGAGGAAGTGGGAGATACTCTTCAACGAGTTGGTACAGGAGACCACTTCCTAAACATAACACCAGTGGCACAGGCACTGAGATCGACAATTAACAAATGGGACCTTCTGAAACTAAAAAGCTTCTGTAAGGCAAAGGACACAGTCAAAAAGACAAAAAGGCAGGCCACAGAATGGGAAAAGATATTCACTAACCCTACATCTGACAGAGGGCTAATCTCCAAAATTTACAAAGAACTCAAGAAGCAAGTCTCCAAAACACCAAAGGATCCAATTAAAATGTGGGGTACAGAGCTAAATAGAGAATTCTCAGTAGAGGAGGCTAAAACGACCAAGAGACACTTAAGAAAGTGCTCAACATCCTTAGCCATCAGGGAAATGCAAATCAAAACAACTCTGAGATACCATCTTACTCCTGTCAGAATGGCTAAAATCAAAAACACTGAAGACAATTTATGCTGGAGAGGATGTGGAGAGAGAGGAACACTCCTCCACCGCTGGTGGGAGTGCCAACTCATACAGCCTCTTTGGAAATCAGTATGGAGATTCCTCAGGAAAATGGGAATTAATCTACCACTAGACCCAGCAATTCCACTCTTAGGCATATATCCAAATGAGGCAAGTTCATACAACAAGGGCATCTGCTCCACTATGTTCATAGCAGCATTATTTGTAATAGCCAGAACCTGGAAGCAACCTAGATGCCCCTCAACTGAAGAGTGGATAGAGAAAATGTGGTACATTTACACAATGGAGTATTACTCAGCAGAAAAAAATAATGGAATCTTGAAATTCGCAGGTAAATGGATAGCACTGGAAGAAACCATCCTGAGTGAGGTAACCCAGTCGCAAAAAGACAAACATGGTATGGATTTTAGACATGGATCAGGATAGTTCCAGTCTGCACTTCCACTGATAGAGAGTCTGGGAAACAGGAAAGAACCTAAAAGATATGCATATATGCATAGTACCCAAGAGAAGAGGATGGAGACAAGATCCCCTGAATGGATGGGGAACACGGCGAGGAGTGGGGGGGAGTGGGACCTGGGAAGAAGAGAGGGGGTGAAGAGGAAGAGAGTTGGTCATGGGGGAACAGGAAGTTGAGGGGGTGGGGGTAGGATAGGGGGAAGAGGGAATCATAGGATCGAATACAGATCAGGCACCAGAGCGACCTCGAGTGATCTAAAGGAATAACACCAATTGGCAAGCTAAGCAATAGTGGAGAGACCACCTCGAATGCCCATTCCTGATAATGAACTTGATGTCTATAACCATCCGGGAGCCTTCATCCTGTGACTGATGGAAGCAGAGGCAAACACACAATTAATCACTGAACTGAACCCAAGGAACCCAGTGACAGAGAGAGAGGAGTGATGAGCAAATTGGCAAGGAATGGGCTGGCAAAACCAGCAGAGACAGCTGATCTGAACAGGGGAGAGCTCTTGGATCCCAGACTGACAGTGGGGAGGCCAGCATGGGACTGATCTGGACCCCCCAAATGTGAGTGTCAGCGAGAAGGCCTGGGCAACCTATGGGGCCCTGAGCTGTGGATCAGTGTCTATCCCTGATATACAAACAGTCTTCATGTGCCTATAGCACAAAGAGGGATGCTCTCTCAGCCTGGACTCTTAGGGGAGTGCCTGGACCCTACCCAGAGTAAAATGACAGACTCTGATATCCCCTATGTGGAAGGATTTGGCAATAGGGTGGGAGGGTGGGTGGAAAGGGGAGTGCGGGAGGAGGGGAGGGAGAGGGAACTGGGATTGACATGTAAAACAAGCTATTTAAAATAAAAAAAATGAAAAGAAAAAAAAAAGGCGTGCGCCACCACCGCCTGGCCAACAATTATCATTAAAAAAAAAAAAGAAATTAAGGACATCCTAGAATTCAAAGACAATGAAGACACAACATACCCAAACTTATGAGACACTTTGAAAGCAGTGCTAAGAGGACAATTAATAGCACTAAGGGCCCACATGAAGAAACTGGAGAATAGTCACACTAGAAAATTAACAGCACAATTGAAAGGTCTAGAAGAAAAAGAAGCAAACTCACCCAAGAGGAGTAGATGCCAGGAAATAATCAAATTTAGGGCTGAAATCAATAAAGTAGAAACTAGGAAAACAATAAAAGAAATCAATGTAACGAAGAGTTTGTTCTTCCAGAAAATCAACAATATAGACAAACCTTTATCCAAACTTACCAAACAGAAGACTGTGAACATAAGAATTAGCAAAGTCAGAAATGAAAAGGGAACATAACAATAGATACTAAGGAAATCCAGAGAATCATCAGGTCATACTTTGTAAAACTGTACTCCACAATATTTGAAAATTTAAAGGAAATGAACAATTTTTTGGATAGGTATCACTTACCAAAATTAAATCAAGAACAGATAAGCAATATAAATAGACCTATAACCCCTAAGGAAATATAAGCAGTCATCAGAAGTCTCCCAACAAAAAAATGCCCAGGGCCAGATGGCCTCAGTTAAGAATTCTACCAGAAATTCAAAGAACAGCTAATACCAATTATCCTAAAAGGATTCCATTCAATAGAAGCAGAAGGGTCATTGCCAAACTCTTTTTACAAGGTTTCAATAACCTTGAAACCCAAGCCACACAAAGACACAACTAAGAAAGAGAACTTACGACCAGTATCCCTCATGAATATTGATGCAAAAATACTCAACAAAATACTGGCAAATCGAATCCAAGAACACATCAGAAAAAATCCTCCACCATGATCAAGCAGGCTTCATCCCAAGGATGCAGGGATGGTTCCGCATACGAAGATCCATCAATGTAATCCACCATATAAACAAACTAAAGGACAAAAATCACATGATCATCTCACGAGAATCTGAAAAATCCTTTGAAAAAATCCAACACCCCTTCATGATAAAGGTCTTGTAGAAATCATTCCTAAACATAATAAAAGCTATATACAGCAAACCAACAGCCAACATCAAACTAAATGGAGAGAAACTCAACAAGAATCCTCTAAAATTAGGACAAGACTAGGCTATCCCCTCTCTCCATATCTCTTCAATATTGTACTTGAAATTCTACCTAGAGCAATAAGACAACAAAAGGAGATCAAATTGGAAAAAAAGAGGTCAAACTTTCACTATTTGCAGATGATATGATAGTTTACATAAGTGACCCGAAAAACTCTACCAGGGAACTCCTACAGCTGATAAACACCTTCAGCAAAGTGGCAGGATACAAGATTAACTTAAAAAAATCAGTAGCCCTAGTATATACAGACAATAAAAGGGCTGAGAAAGAACTCAGAGAAACATCTCCCTTTACAATTGCCACAAACAACATAAAATAAATTGGGGTAACCTAACCAAACAAGTGAAAGACCTGTATCACAAGAAGTTGAGTCTTTAAAGAAATTATAGAAGATAAACAGAAAATGAAAAGCTCTCCCATGCTCTTGGATAAGTAGGATCAATGTAGTAGAAATGGTAATCTACAGATTTAACACAATCCCCATCTAAATCCCAGCACAATTCTTTACAGAACTTGAAAGAAAAATAATAAACTTCATATGGAAAAACAAAAGACCCAGGATAGCCAAAACAACTCTATTCAACAAGCAACATCCGGAGGTATCACTATCCCTGACTTCAAGCTCTACTATAGAGCTATAGTCTTGAAAACATCTTGGTATTGGCACAAAAATAGACAGACAAACTGAACACTGTGATACTAAACCACACATGTACAAACACCTGATTTTTGAAGAAGAAGAAGAAGAAGAAGAAGAAGAAGAAGAAGAAGAAGAAGAAGAAGAAGAAGAAGAAGAAGAAGAAGAAGAAGAAGAAGAAGAAGAAAAAAAATTATGGTGCTGGCATAACTGGATGCTGGCATGGAGAATACTGCAAGTAGATCTATGTCTATCATCATGTAAAAAACTTAAGTCCAAATGGATCAATGACCTCAGCATAAATCCAGCCACACAGAACCTCGTAGACAAGAATGTGGGAGGTACCCTTGAGTGAATTGGTACAGGAGACTGCTTCCTGAACATAACATCAGTAGCACACACATGAACATCTAAAATTAATAAATCGGACCTCCCGAAACTGAGGTATGTAAGGCAAAATACACAATCAATGAGACAAAAAGTCAGCCTACAGAATGGGAAAAGATATTCACTAACCCCACATCTAACAGAGGGCTAATCTTCAAAATTTACAAAGAACTCAAGAAGCAAGTCTCCAAAACACCAAAGGATCCAAGTGGGCTACAGAACTAAATGGAGAATTCTCAATAGTGGAGTCTAAAATAGCTGAGAGACACTTGAGAAAGTACTCAACATCCTTAGCCATTAGGGAAACGCAAATCAAAACAACTCTGAGATATCCCCTTACACCTGTCAAAATGGCTATAATCAAAAACACCAATGACAATTTATGTTGGAGAGGATGTGGAGAGAAGGGAACACTCCTCCAGTGCTGGTAGGGGTGCCAACTCGTACAGCCACTTTGGAAATCAGTATGGAGATTCCTCAGGAAAAATGGGAATCAGTCTACCACAAGACCCAGCAATTCCACTTTTTGCATATACCCAAGAGATGCACATTCATACTACAAGGATGTCTGCTCCACTATGTTCCTAGCAGCATTATTAGCATTATTTGTAATAGGCAGAACCTGGAAGCAACCTAGACGCCCCTCAATTGAAGAGTGGATGGAGAAAATATGGTAGTTTTACACAATGGAATATTATTCAGCAGAAAAAAAATGGAATCTTGAAATTTACAAGCAAATGGAGGCACTAATAGAAGCCATCCTGAGTGTTGTAACCCAGTCAAAAAAGACAGAACATGGTATGTACTGGCTCATATATGGATTTTAGAGATGGATCAAGGGAGTACTAGTCTACAATCCCACTGCCAGAGAGTCTGGGAAACAGGGAGGACCCTAAGAGAGATATGCATGGTATCCTAGAGAAGGGGAATGGGACAATCCTGAGTAGATTGGGAGTATGGGGGAGGGGAAAGGGGAGATCGAGCTGGCAAAAAGAGAGGGGAAGAAGAGGAGAGGAGGGGAGGACATGAGGGAAAAGGAAGTTTTGAGTTGAGGGAAATGTAGAGAAGAGCAGGATGAGAGATTCCATAATAGAGGGAGTCATCATAGGCTTGAGGAGAGATCTGACACTAGTGAGATTTCCAAAGATCTGCAAGGATGACACCAACTAGCAAACTAAACAGTAATGGAGAGGTTACCTTATATGCCTTTCCCTGATAATGAGTTAGATGACTACCTTATATGCCATCCTAGAGCATTCATCCAGTGGCTAATGGAAGCAGAAGCAGACACCAACAGCTAAGCACTAAACTGAACTCCTGGAACCCAATTTCAGAGAGGGAGGAGTGATGAACAAATGGATCAAGACCAGGCAGGTGAACCCCACAGAGACAGCTAACCTGAAAAAGGGAGAGGTCTTGGACCCCAGACTGGTGTTTGAGAAGCCAGCATGGAACTGATCCAGACCCCCTAAATCTGGGTGTCATGGAGGAGACCTCGACAATCAATGGGGCCTTGGATAGTAGATCAGTATTTATCCCTGGAATACCAATGGACTTTGGGAGCCCATTCTACATCAAGGGATGCTCTCTCAGCCTGGACACATGGGGAAGGGCCTAGGCCTTGGCCTGGATGAAATGACAGACTCTGGAGGTCCCCCATAGAGGGACTCACTCTCCCTAAATGCAGAGTGGGGACTGGGTTGGGGATTGGGGAAGTTGGGGGAGTACGAGGGAGGAGAGGCGGAAGAGGGAGCTAGGATTGACATGTGAAGCAATCTTCTTTCTAATTTAAATTTAAAAAGATAAAAAAATCAGAAAAAAAGAGATCAGAGAACACTCTTTATGATAGGCAAAAAGTACAAACAATGTAGTATACCATAGGGTAACTCTAACCAAACAAGTAAAAGACCTATGTAACAAGAACTTTTAAGTCTTTGAAGAAAGAAATTGAAGAAGATATCAGAAAATGGAAAGATCTCCCATGCTCATGGATATGGAGAATTAATATGTTAAAAATGGCAATCTTACTACAGGCAATCTACAAATTCAATGCAATCCCCATCTAAGCCCCAACACGAATCTTCACACATCTCAAAAGAAAATACTCAGCTTCATATAGAAAATTGAAAATCGCAGGATAGCAAAACAATCCTGTACAAAAAAGGACCTTCCAGAGGCATCACAATCCCTTGACTTCAAGATCTGCTATACAGCAATAGTAATAAAAACAGCATGATATTGGCATAAAAGACAAAAAACATGGATCATTGGAATTGAATTGAAGACCCTGACATAAACCCACATAACTATAAACATCTGACTTTTTCTGGAAAACAGAAAGCATCTACATCAAATAGTGCTGGACTTACTGCATGTCAGCACATTCAATAATGCAAGTAGATCCATAATTATTGCTGTCCACAAAACTCAAGTCCAAAAGACATCAACACAAATAGAGTTACACTGAACCTGACAGAAGAGAAAGTGGGAAGTAGCCTTGAACACATTTTCACAGAAGACAACTTCCTGAATAGAACACCAATAGCACAGACACTGAGCTAGACAATGAATAAATGGAACCTCCTGAAACTGAAAAGTTTCTGTAAGGCAAAGGACACTGTCAATAAGACAAAATGGGAAAAGATATTCACCAGCCTTACATCTGACAGAGGGCTGACCAACAAAACAAATAAAGAACTCAAGAAAAAACTATAAACTACCTAATAATCCAATTAATAATTGAGTACAGATCTAAACAGAGAATTCTCAACAGAAGAATCTCAAATGGCTGAAATACATGGAAATAACTGCTCAACATCCTTAGTCATCAGGGAAATGTAAATCAAAGCAACTGCAGATACCATCCTACACCTGTCACAATGGCTAAGATTAAAAACACTGATAACAGTATATGTTGGACAGATGTGGAGAAAGGGAACACTCATTCACTCTTTGTGGGAGTGCAAACATGTGCAGTCACTTGAGAAATTAATATGGCAGTTTCTCAGAAAATTATGAACCATTTTTACCTCACAGCTGAGCTATATTGATCTTAGGCATATACCAAAGGATACAATCAGATTGGTTGGTTACTCCAAACGTTTTTCATTTACTATTTCACTAGAGCATACTGCAGGCAGTCTAGAAATAGGGCTAGAGTTAGTTTGACCCTTGGGGTTTTGTTCGGAATTAGCACTGTTGTAAGATAGATATAGAGCAGAGATATTAAGATATTTTGTGACACTCTGTGAGCTTGTGTGAGACTATGTTTATAAGCATGAGTGTGGGTGAGCACAATAGTACATTCGAGTGTCTTGATGTGTGTGTTTATGTGATCGTAAGTGTGTTTCTGTCTATATGAGTGTGATTTGATTCACATGGGGTTGTGTTTCTCTGGATATGTGCTTGGATAATAATAAAGTGTTGGGGGGTTGGTGGGTAGGTGACTAGGAGGTTGTGTGATTGTGCATGTGTGTGTGCAAGAGTACATAAAATTTCAGTATATGATGGACAAGTGCATAAACATGTTGAGTGCAAGTGAGAGAAAGTGCAGTAGATGTGCAAAAATTTTAGGAATTTGTGACACCATGCAAGGATGTGTGTTTATGAGCACAACAGCTCTATGAACGTGTGACTGTGGGTGACAGAAGAAAAGTATGCAAGAGTGTGTGAGTTCACATGAGTATCAGTGGCAGAATGTATACTGAGTGTGTGTTTTGTAGTGTTCGAGTATATAACATCATGTTTAATTTACATTCAATTGCTGGGATAGACATCGAAACAAAAGCCACTCTGGAAGGAAGTGTTTGTTTCAGCTTACAGGTTAATCCCCCAGGGAAGGACGGCAGGGGAGGAACACAGAGCAGGACCTGAGAGCAGGCTGTTACTGGCTTGTTCCTCTGGCTTGCTTCTCCTAGTGTGCTCAGTTACCTTTCTTCTACAGCCCAGGTTCATGTGCTCAAGCATAGCCCCGCCCACAGTGGGTTGGCTCCTCCTTCATCAATAGTAATGAAGACAAGGACTCACAGATATGACCACAGGCCACCTGACAGGGACAGTTCCTCAATCGAGATTTCTTCTTCTCAGCTAATATCTAGGTTTATGTTAAGCTCATAAAAACTAACAATCACATAGGGTATATGTGCAAGGATGTATGAAGAATGTGTGAAGATGTAACTGTGTATATCTGAACATGTTCATATGTCTTTAAGCATGTTCATTTAAGATGGGGTGTTTAACACTGTTCCTTTAAAAATGCAGGTGTATAAAAAATGCAGGTGTGTGATCACTGAACAGAGTGAGCATATAAAAGTGTATGCTAAATGAGAATAACTGTGAGTGTACTCGACAGTGTAGGTATATGTGAGGATTCTAGAGCATAATACTGCATATTCCTATGTGTGCAAGAATGTGTAAAAGCATGTGCCTTAGAGCTAGGGAGAGTGGGCCCTGCTCTTCGCCTGGACAACACAGTAGAGCTGGCCCCATTGTTGATGGAGGAGTGAAAGTCCTGGGCCTGAAATATTGAGAGTGAGAGACCTGCTCCTGCCCCTCACCTACCATATGGTGGTGTACAAAGGGGAGGGAAGCCCTGCCCATGCCCCTCTGGCAACACTCATGCCCCTCCAGCCTAGTGTAAGTGGGAGAGCCCTCATTAAGGTCACCAGAGCTAGAGAGCTGGCCCCGCCTCTCACCAGCAGCAACACTAGGCAGAATGACCCCAACACCTTGCCTGGCAACACAGAAGAGCTGACCTTAGTGATGTAGGTGTGTGCAGGGTGACCCCAAAGACATGAGAGCAGGGGAATTGCGTCTGCCCCTTCCACCCTGGGAAGCTGGTGTCAGACTAGATACATATAGACCCTGTAATGTTTGCTCCTGGAGCCAAACTTATTCTCCACAGTCCACATGGACTTTCACAGTCACCAGCAGCTTCCTGTCACCATGATCCACACTTGTGACAGATGCCCCAATCAACATGAAAAGTCATGTCTATTCATCTCAGGGATTTGTCCTGGTGACTGGTTAAAGCTTCACCAAATGTATGCGGTGAGAAGCAAACAGATCCAGGGAAGCTGTGTCCAGCTCAGGGAAGAAAGGAGATAGGCTGAATACTGAATACTGAAATCTCCCCCATCACATAATAATGGAGAGTATTCGTCACATGTATCATTTATTGTAAATAATTTTTGTACCCTATAATCTGACCTTGATCCTCTCCACTTTGCCATCTATTCAAACCCAAGGTGTTCTCTCTCTCTCTCTCTCTCTCTCTCTCTCTCTCTCTCTCTCTCTCTCTCTCTCTCTCTCTCTCCCTCTGTGTGTGTGTGTGTGTGTGTGTGTGTGTGGTGTGTGTGTCTGATGCTCTCTCTTTCTCTCTCTCTCTCTCTCTCTCTCTCTCTCTCTCGCTGTGGTGTGTGTGTGTGATGCTCTCTCTCTCTCTCACACACACACAAATTATAATGTAACAAAACAAGCCAAATAACAAAAAAGATGAAGCACAAGAAACACACAGAGACACACATAAAGGCCATGAAAACAGATACATGGAAACCATCATATATATAAGCAAAGGACCAGCAAGGTTAAAAAATGCCCAAACCAAGTATTATGAGACAAAACACCTCCCAGAATACCACTGTACAACAAATTTTAAATGCCCCTTCTGAAGTCCCCCACTTCCCTCTGCATGGACACTCTTGGACTGGCACCTCCGGTCCACTCTGCACAGATGGGAGTGACAGCTGTGTCATGGTGGCAAGATAAACGTTTTCCATTCTCATCACACATGCCAAACTGTTGTGGAGTTTATCTCTGGTCATTGTGTGGGCCCAACTAGCTTCAAAATACAACACCATGATCGAGCCAGCCACACTACCTGGAAATAACATCACCAAACTGAACCATCATGCCATGGCCCCTGCCACACGAGAAAACCACCTCTGTCACCTGGGAAACGCACATGTGCAATACAAAACCTCACTGAGCCTAGGAACCAACAGCAGTTGGCCACAAAGTCGCGGCACAGTGCTGGTGTCAGCTTCCCTTTAGACCTAAATTTATGCAACCAGAGGGAAGGAATGTGTCTGCTCATCACCGCAAAGCCTGTTTAGGGAGCTCTCAGCAGAAGAGCTGATTCCATGCAGTCATCAATGTCCATCGTTCAACAGGAATTTACCAAGAATCCAGTGGCTAATAGGAGGAGCTATGGAAGCTCCTGACAGCATGGGCCCAATGCTTACATTTATTTATCAGATGCTGGAATATTAACAACCACTAGTGGTGCTGGACCAGGGACATCCACGGGGCTAGAGGAGGGGGATGCTACCGAAGCAAAAACTTGGGCAGAAGAAGGTGCTGGAAACCGAAAAGATGGAGCTGTGCAGGCCTGAACAGGCTGCTGTTACCTCCATCTACCGTCATATGTTCAAGTAAGAAGGTAATGGTCAGTGTTTCAAGCTCATTCTCTCTGCAGGTAAGCCAGCTTCAGGAACCATATGGCCTCGACCCACCCATCGGCTACTCTGAAAACTCCCGTATCTCTCTACTGATCTTCAGGGTGTTGGCCCAGCTGGCCCGACTCATGGAACAGGACTTCCCCGAGGCTTGCAGGTTTCACTGAGCACCACATGTGTGTTCCCAGGATCATGGTGGACTTGATGAATCTGATGTGGCTCCCCTTCATGCCTTTGATATGCTGAAGTCCAGGTGTGCTGAGCAGCAACTGGCAAGCAATCCTCAGGACTCAGTGTCCATATTCCTGTTTACATCAGGGAATAGAGGTTAGAGGTGGGGCTGGTACTTCCGGTGTGAAGGGAGGCAGGCATGGTGGGAGAGGGAGATAAACACAGGCTGGCTTGCCTCAGAATGGCTCAGCCTAACTGTGAGTCTCCACCCAGGGTGTGCAGACCAAGCTGTCTTCCAAGAACCTTAGTTGGCTCCACTTTGGGATCATACCGCTGCATCAAGAAACCTGGAATACAAATGAGGTAACGTGACACATGGCCCAGGAAATGGGGTCTGTCAGGCCTGGGGATACAAATAATCTCATGACCCATCCTGTGTCTGTCAGGCCTGGGGATGCAAATAATCTCATGGCCCACCCTCTGTCTGTCAGGCCTGGGGACACTGACCCTCCCTCATTCTGCTCAACGTGTGGCTCTCTGGCCTCTGTGGCCCAACTCTGGATGAAATGACAGACTATGGACACCCCCATGGAGCGCCTCACCCGCCCTGGGGAAATGAGGGAGTATTGGGGGTGTTGGTGGGAGGGCATGGGAGGAGGGGAGGGAAAGGAGAGGGAAATGGGATTGACATGTGAAGCAACCTTGTTTCTAATTTAAATTTAAAAATAAAAATTTTTTTAAAAAGACATAGCACGTCTTGGTTGGAAGGTACAGAGATAACAGCTGAAAGCCTCCTCTATTTTGGTGACCTTTTGTCATGTCAGAAGACACTACAAAGGCTACAGGAGGAGAAAAGACTCCAGAAGTCTCACCAGCTATGACCCTCCTAGACTCGGAATGCCCTCTTTGCAACAATGGCGAGCTATTATGGGAGTAACCAACTACACTCTGGTTAGCTTTGAGTCCTACTCCACAAGAGACAACCCATGCATGACTTTATAAACCTGGTCAAAAGCATATGCTTGGGGAAGTAATATGCCACAGTGGGGAACTTAATACTGTTGTTTACTTAAATGGCACAGGATAAAATGTCCTTCTATATATCTATATTAATACCTACAGACAAAGGCTACCGTCACCCTAAATGGGAAAAGCCTCCCTTTCTTTGCAGTGTACAATGGTAAATGCAGAGACCCATGGCTTCGCAGGTGCTAAGAATAAGTGATGGCTGAGTTTTGAGCATTAAGCAAGATATTTATACCAGTTCCTCTGAGCTCAGCAACACAAGGCAAATGGCAGAGACTGTAAGATAAGGAGAGAGGCTGCACATTGCCATTTTTGGGTGGAACACAGCCATTGCAATCCCTTATCCCTTCTACTCACAGCAGTTTTAGATACATGAACTATACCTGCACAGAACTGGGCTATCATCAGTCAGCATATATAATACAGGGGCCTATACGCCACACAACCATTCTCTCTCTCTCTCTCTCTCTCTCTCTCTCTCTCTCTCTCTCTCTCACGCACGCACGCAAGCACGCGCACACGCACGCGCGCGTGCGCACATGAGAGGAACTATTGGTTACTGAAACATTCTGGGAGAGTCTAATTGTCTTCACTTGTGTATACAATGGTGATGCCACCAGGTTCCAATTGAAAATTCCAACTCACAGTCACACAGGTGACACTGTTTAAAATCAATGGACCATAATACAAAACCAAATTAGGTAAAAGGGATTTCTAGATGTGGCTACTCTCAACATAGAAGGTAAGAATAATTAGAATGAATTCTATACGTGTATAAGCATGTCAAAGATTACATATAATTAATAAAAGACAGTCTAGCATTCACCCATATGGAAAGCATATTACATATCTCCCCCCTTTAAGAGGAGACTGCAAAAAAATCACAACTACAACGTCAGAATAAAGAATATTTTATGATACACTAAAAGGATTGCAAGTTCAAAACAAACTTGGGTCAAATGGCAAGGCAGTCTGAACTAAATAACAAATCCCAGTTGTAGATGGAAGATTTTGTTTCTTGCAGTCCCACAGCCATTTGGACCCAAATAAGTGCACACAGAGGCTTATATTAATTATACACTGTTTGGTTAATGACTCAAGCTTCTTACTGTCTAGCTTTGCCTTGAATATTAACCCATTTCAATTAATCTCCATATAGTCTTGGCTTACTGGTGATGACTGGAAATCTTGCTTCCTCAGCAGCTACATGTCATTTCCCTGACTCTGCCTACCATGTTCATTTATTTGTGATTGGATTTCCTGTCTAGCTAACCCTGCCTGCCCATTGGCCAAACAGATTTATTCAGCAACCAATAAGAGAAACATATTCACAAAATACAGAAGGACATCCCCCACCACTCAATCTTGAGAACAAACAGAAAAACCATAAGAAAAGGAATATCCAGTTTAATATTATCCCATACTGTCAAGCTCTGAGATTACATAGATATCTTCCATGTAATAGTCTTGAAAGGATTAGGAGATCATCCATCAATATAAGGGAGAGGTTTGGGCTCAGCAGGATGGCTCAGTGGTAAAAGGATATTGTAACCCAACCTGATGACCTGAATTTGATTTCAGGGTCCCACAAGGTGAAAGATATAACTGACTTCCCCAAGATGTCTTCTTGCTAATACACACATGCTCACACACACACTCACACACACACACACACACACACAAAAGATGATGAATATGATTGATAGGTAGGTAGAAAGAGAGAGAGAGAGAGAGAATAAGAGACCAACAGACACATAGATACATAGATAGAGATAGATAAACTGTACATTAGAAAAGTAAGGGACTATTGGACAGAAATTTCCAAAACAAGCCAGAAAATCTCAATTTTCCAAGGTTGAAGGTATCACAGGGTCATGATGGTCTAGAGGGTTTCTCTCTCAGTCCCCATAAGTCTGGAGGTCTCTGTGCAATGACTCTCATAACCACATAGGCAATTCTAGTCAGTCTTATTCTCAGTCTGCAACCCGGAACTCCAAAGCATCGACTCCAGAAGGTGAATTCCTCTCTCGCTTGTTGCATTAGAAGATAGAATATCTGAAGATGGTGAAACTAAAGTAGTCTGTGCACCCAATATATGTATTAAGCAAGCCGCTATATATGAAGCAATTTCCTCCAAGAGAAAGACAGAATACAGATTATAGACTTACACACACTGTGTCAGAACAATAATATGCATGTACATGATTAGGAAACCTGAGGCACATTCAGGCATAAACTCCAATATGCCTTTTATTTAGACAGGAATCCTAGAATTCCTCTTCCTCAAGAGAAATTTATACCAAGCATGTAATATTCTAACTTGCAGATTTCCCAGGAGGGTTTGGCTTTTCATCTGCATTTGTCTGTATATCAACGTGACTTGGCATCCCAAATTTCCCCACCACAAAACAAGCAGACAGTTTTAAGCAGCTTTCTCACCACTGTCAGGGTCTGTATCCCTGAGAGGGTAGAGGATGGACTAACATGACTACTTCAGATGTTCTCCTCAAATCAGCATACTGTTTCATATTATGTATTGTTCTTTTAAAGTCTTTGAGTACTTGAGCTTGGATTTTGATGGGGATGCCATTGAATCTCTAGATTGCTTTTGGTAAGAATGCCATTTTTGCTATGCTTATCCTAACTATCCAAGAGCATGGGCAATCTTTCCATTTTTTTGTAAAATTCTTCAACTTCATTCTTCAAACATACAGTTCTTTCACTTGCACAGTTAGTGTTATCCCAAGATATTTTAGGTTGTTTGGAGACGTTGCGAAGGTTGATGTTTCTCTGAATTCTTTATCAACCCTCTCATCATCTCATCTGTATATAGGAGAGCTACTAATATTTTTTATTTAATCTTGTACTCTGCCACATTACTGAAGGTGTTGATCAGCTGTAGGAGTTCTTTAGTAGAATTTTTAGGGTCACTTATGTATATTATCGTATCATCTTCAAATAGTGACAGTTTGACTTCTTGTTTTCCAATTTGTATCACGTTGATCTTTTTTTTGTTATCTTTTTGTTCTAGCTAGAACTTCTAAAACTATGCTGAATAGATATGTAGAAAATGGGCAGTGGTGTCTTGTTCCTGATTTTACTGGAAAGACTTTAAGTTTCTCTCCATTTATATTGGTGGTGATTATTTCCTTTCTGTATATTGCCTTTATTATGTTTTGGCATGTTCCTTGTATCTGTGACCTCTCCAAGACCTTTATTAAGAAGAGGTGTTGGATTTTCTAGAAGGCTTTTTTCAGCATGTAATGAGAGGATCATGTGGATTTTTTCTTTCAGTTTGTTTATGTGGTGGATTACATTGACAGATTTTCATACACTTCACCATCCCTGCATCACTGGGATGAAGTCAAATTGATCATAGTAGATGATGTTTCCGATGTATCCTTGGAATCAGTGTACCAGTATTTTATTGAGTATTTTTTCTTCTTTTTTTTTGAGTTCATCATTTTTCCCTTTTTAATTATTTTTTAATTTCATGTAACATTACAAATAACATTATTCCTCCAACTCCTGCTACTAACCCCTCTCATCTTCCCACCAGCCCACCCTATCCACTTCTCCTAACAGGGCTTCAAAAGGGGAGTCAATGAATTCTGTCACTTTAAGGTGGGACTGGGTCAATCCCCTCCCCCTTTCATTAAGGCTCATGGCATTCTCTCACAAGAGAAAGGGCTCCAACAAACTAGCTCATGCACCAGGGGAAGATGCTGGTCCTGCTGCAAGGGGCCCCTCAGATAGCCAAAGATTCACAACTGTCTCCAACATGCAGATGGCCCAGTTCAGTCCCATGGATACTCCATAGCTGTTGGTCTAGACTTCAGGGCAAGCTTGGTTCAGCTGTCTCTGTAAATTTCTCCATCATGATCTTGACCTCCCTTTATCATGTATTTCCTCCTCCCTTATTTCAGCCTGGTCCTTGGTTGTGGATCTCTGCTTCTGATTCCATCAATTACTGGGTGAAGGTCTATGATGATAATTGAAGTATTCACCAGTCTGATTACAGGGGAAGGCCAGTTTAGGCACCCTCCACACTATTCTAGGAGTCTTAGCTGGGGTCCTCCATGTGAATGATTGAGAATTCCTCTAATATCAGGTTTCTTCCTAACTCATAGGGGCTCTGGCTATCAAGGTATCTCTTTACTCACTCTCCTGCTCAATCCCTCCACACCCACTGAACATCCCATTCCCCTATTGTTATTGGATCAGTGTTGATGAGGGAGATTAGTCTGCATTTCTCTGTCTTTTTTTCCAGTCTTTATGTCTAGGTTTCATTTTACATTCCAACCACAGTTCTCCTCAAACCCCTCCTTCAGCCCCCTTGTATCCGTCTACAACCTCACCTTCCCACTAGCCCAGCACCAGTCCACTCCTTCTCTAGGGTTAGGGCTCCCATAAGGAGTCAACATAGTCTGGCATAGGCCAGGCCCCTCTCCCATGCATTAAGAATGAGTATGGAATCCCACCATAGGATGTGGCTTCCAATCAGATAGCTCATGTACTGGAATTATATGGGGATCGTTCTGCCACTGAGTATGTCATCCCATCCTAAGGAATAGGCTCCCCCTAGCTAGTTCATGTACCAGGTTTGTATCCTGGAATACCGCCAGGAGGTTCTCAGATAGTCCAAGCTTTTCAACTGTCTCCCACATACACAGGTCCAATTTCAGTCCTCTGGAGTTTCCACAGTTGTAAGACTAGAGTTCACGAGTTTCCAAGAGCTTGGTGCAGCTGTCTGTAGATTTCTCCATCATGATCTTGACTTCCAGTGCTCATATACTCCCTCCTGCCTCTCTTAGAATGGATTCTTGGAGCTTGGCCACTTTTCTGGTTATGGATCTCTGTGTCAGGTTTCATCAATTACTAGATGAGGGCTCTAAGATGATAGTTGGCATATTCAACAATCTGGTTACAGGAGTTACAGGGGGCCAATTCAGGCAACCTCTCTACTATTGTTAGGAGTAGTAGCTGGGGTCCTCCTGATAGGAGAGACAATGAAAAGTAGCCTTGAATGCATTATCACAAGAAACCACTTCCTAAATATAACACCAGTAGCACACTGGAAGCAACAATCAATAAATGGGACCTCCTGAAAATGAAAAGCTTCTCTATAACAAAAGACACTGTCCATAAGACAAAATGACAGCCCACCGAATGGGAAAGTTTACCATGTAAAGAATTGGTGTAAGTTTACTGCCCTGGAAGGTCCCACAGCCCTTGAGCCCCAAATAAACACAGAAACACTATATTAAGTACAAAACTGTTGACCAGTGTCTTGGGCTTCTTATTGTCTAGCCCTATCATACTTATTAAATCATTTCTATTAATCTATTTATTACCATGAGCCTGTGGCTTACTCAGCAATTCCCTGGCATGGTGTTACTCTGGCAGAACCCTCTCTGTGTGTCACGATTTCACTCTGCCTAACTTTCCCAGAATTCTCTTTCTGTCCTACACCCACCTGCCTTCCTGCCTCATTGACCGAACAGTGTTTTACTCATTAACCAATGAGAGAAACATATATACAGGAGAACAACCCCATCAGCTGATTTCCAAAATTTATAAGGAATTTGAGAAACTAGACATCAAAATACAAAATAACATAATTGAAAAATGGGGTACAGAGCTGAACAGTGAATTACAACCAGAAGAATTTCAAATGACCCAAAGAAATTTAAGAAAGTGCTTAGCATCCTTAATCATCAGCAACATGGAAATCAAAATGATGAGATTACTGTCTTCTACCTGTCAAAATGTCTAAGATCAAAAATACTGAGGACAGATTATGATGGAGAGGATGTGTAGTCAGGGGGAAACACCTCCACTGTTGGTAGGACTGCAAACTTGTAGAGCCATTTTCAAAATCAATATGGTGAATTCTAAGAAAATTGGGTATCAATCTACCTCAAGATCCAGCAAGATACCACTCTTGGGTATTAACCCAAAGGATGCTCAATCATACCACTAGGATGTTTGCTCAACAATGTTTGTAGCAGCATTGTTTGTATAGCCAGAAACTGAAATCAAGCTAGATGCCTCTCACCCAAAGAATGGATAAGGACGATATGGTACATATAAACAATGGAGTACGATTTAGTGCTAAAAAATACGAAGACATCTTGAAATTCACATGTAAATCAATGGAACAAAAAGAATCCATCCTGAGCGAGGGAAGCCAGCCACAGAATGATAAACACAGTATGTAATCACCCAATATAGATATTAGACATGAAACAAAGAATAACCAGCCTACAATCCACAACCCCAGAAATGCTAGGCAACAAGGAGGCCCTAAGAGAGACATACATGGACACCACCTGAGAGGAGAGGAAGAGAACAAGATCTCCTGAGTAAATTCTGGGTATGGGGGAAGGAAGTGGAGAGGAGTGGAGAAGGGGAACCAGAGGGGAACATGAGGAATCAGGAAGGTCAACGCGGGGGAAGTACAGAGGGGAACAAGGGCAGAGAGGCAAACTAGGTCCAATTCCTTGAAAAACCAACATGACTAAATAAAATGTAAGCCAAACAAATAAAGTACTCAGTTTACTACTTATGTTGAGTAAATAGGGGACCAAAGAAGAATTACAGAGAGAAAAATAAAGTCCCCTGCCACCTTTAACCACTTGCAAGGTTGATCTTCACTTCAATATTGCCAAGAACACAAGGAAACAATTTCCACAGTTTAGTAATGAAGACAACAAAGAAATTTTGTCAGAGGGCAAAGAAAACTGGGCTCCATCATCCATGGTCCTAGAAATAACACATTTTTGTATGGGGTACTCTGGAATGACACAACTACTGCAATTAATAAAACAACCATCCCACCACCCTCTTATGAGACCTAGGGATTCTGGTGAAAAATAACATCAGGATCTTATGAGACAGAAGTGATGACACTTCTTCCTCTGAGGCTCATAGTGGTATCTCACATGTCCTCGGATGCCTTGGAAACAGAGCATCTTGTTATAGCATCAATGTCAGTGAGTGAGCATATCTTTTAAATCCACCAGGCTCAGTTTAAACCAAAAGGAACTGAACACCATGAGTGCAGAGATGATGAGGATCATAACAGGCAAATGTTGATACCGAAGGTTAGGTACCGAGTCTACAGGACATCAAACAGCCCTACATTACTTTCTGACTAGCCAAACCAGTGTCCATAACACAGAGACCACAAATCTTCCTAAGTCTATCATTGTCTTTGTCAGGATTTATCATTGCCATTAAGGATAAAAGGTCTTTGTCATGGGTTAATGTGTGGCCTGACTGGAGTCACTGGGCACTTAAGACACCCGGGAGACTGTCAATGAAGTGAACACAGTTGCCTCTGCCTCACACTCTGCTGCCAGTGTCAGCAGCTAAGCCCACCGCCAGGCTGTGCCAGATACTCTGAAAGCCCAAAAAAAAACACCCTCTGTCTCTCTGAGGTGGGATTATGGCATAGATTTGTCAGGAGCCATGAAAAAGAACTAGACAATGGTGATAGGATTGGGCTGGCTATGATTGGTCCACATTCATGTGATCTCACAGGGAGCCACTGTGAGATATGACAGCCCCCCACCCATCTAAAGGACCAACTGGTCCTGGATCTTTTCCTCATTCTGCTGTGAACCTGTTAGTAGGCTACGAAGCAGTTGGATTCAGAGTTTGTTCTGAGAGCTTTCGTTTTTTAGTATTATCTTTGGAATTGAACATCTGTGATCTGCACTGACCTGAACATCGTGAGTTTACTTACTGGGTGTTGGATTGATACCTGGATTTGGATTTACTGTTTATACTTTTGGATTTACTTTGCATATTTGCTTCTGTTTTGTGTTTATGCCAACCCTTTTCTATTATCTACTCATTTACCTTTTCATTTTGTACGTTGTTTATTTCTTTACCTTAAAACTTCTGTTATGGCCATGAGAAAAGGAATGCATTGGTGGGAGATGCAAAGAGGAAAACAGAAGTTTTAAGGTAAAGAGAAACCCTGTCTCGTAAAACCAAAAAAAAAACCTTCTGTTAGTGTAAATTAGCAATAAAAAGGAGGAGTTTCAGGATTCCATGATCTTGGATCCTACCCACCAGCTTTGTGACTTCCCTGTGTTTATCAAGTCCCCTATCACAGTAAGAATCTTCCGCTGCATCATGCCACTCATAAGACAAAACATATCGTGGGGGATTTTGAAGGACAGCACATTTCCTCATGGACTCAGAGTGCCAAGGACAAGGTACCATCACTTTGATAACCATAAATATGAACTTAAGATAAAGGGACTGAGTTAACATGAATGTAGAAACTAGGAGGTCTATAGCACTCAGAGCCATTAGAGAATGTAAGTGTCTAGGTGAAAGGGACATTGAAGAAGCGTATGTGTTCTCTCTCTCTCTAGTGAATAAGTACATCTCTCATTCAGGTCAGCACAAAGCTCACTGAGGCAACTCATGGTGTTACTGCTGCTCTCATTATAGTCAAATGTCCTCCTTAAAGTTCAAATGACAGAGGACTCCCAACATGTCTCTGAATTTCTGATCTCTTTTGGGGGGGGTGCTATCTGGGGAGGTTGTGAAACACCTGGGTGGCAGAACCCAGAAGGAGAAATTGGGTCATTAGCGGCAATGGAATTTGCAAAGGCAATGCTACAATGTTTGAGATCCAACTTCCCCAGTCACCTTCCATGCCTTTCCTGTCCTTGGAGAGCCAGAGCATACATATGACCTATGTATCTTATGTACTTATGTAGCTTTTCCTCAAGGGTTTAGTTATGGCCATGAGAAAAGGAATGCATTGGTGGGAGATGCAAAGAGGAAAAACATCTTTGAGTTGTGAATAGCCTGAAAGGGATTTGCAGTGACCTCACTAGAGCATTGTGAGGTCTTTCAGACCCTGCCCATTGACGGCACTGGCTGGTCTGAGTCTTGTACTCACACTGCAGAGGTGTTGCTTGTTGGACTGCAAGGAGTTAGGACTAAGAAAGCACACCATGTAAACTTTTAAAACTGATTACTTGGAAACAGACATAGTTGATCTGATTTGACCTCAGAAATTTGAGTTTCTTTCCTGCTTTGTTGGTTTTGATCTACATCTCTTGAATTATTTTGTATGAATTTGTCTGTGAATTTCGTTTCTTCTTTTCTATATCATATAATTCTACTGTGCTAGTTAAGGGCTGCCATCTTTTAGAGTCCATCCAAAGGAGTTTAAGAAATAGGAATTGAATACCAGGAGTGTAGAGGTCATGATGTCTGTATTACTGGATTATTAGAGACCCTATAATCAAATGAAAATCCCATTGAAACCAAGTGTAGGTTCACAATCTCACTAGTCCTGACCCAAAGTCTTGAGTCTGTCCTCTTTGTACTATGGGACTTAGCATGAATAAAGACAAAATGTACTCCTCAAGGATAGGCGTGAAATCCTCACACTTCCTCACATTGTCTGAATGCTTATTCTCTGGTATGGAGTGCTCATTGGTCTGGGAAGTCAAGAAACCCTAAAACACTAGAGAACAGCAGGAGGAATTATGTGACTGCCCACATCCCCATTCCACTTACCAGCTCCTCCCAAATACCATGCCTTCCCTCTTCTCTGAGAGAATTGGAGAAGGGATACCTTTTGTCCCTTAAGTTGCATCTTGTCAAGGATTTGTTAACTGTCTTGATCAAGTAATGCAGTCCCTAGTATTAGATAAACTATTTTGGGTTATTACCTGCAGTTACTTGTCCATCCCTTCCAGTGACATCACTTGAGCTTTGTGAGAAATGAAAGAAATCCATTCATAGAAGACATTGCAGTATAATGGGGTTAATCCTGAAGCTGCAGAGAAACTCAAGTTGGATGAAGAGATACTGTAACCCAGCATTGCTATTGGCATACGTGGGTTTTCCTAGTTTCATAGACCTTGACATTGGGAGTTTTCCTCTCTGGTATTATAGATTCCGTGTTCTGAGTTTCCTTTGGATTCACAAACTCACCCCTTGTTTTTGACTCACAGATTTCTTCTTCTGTTCATTTGTTCTTTAAACAAATTGTTTTTTGATAAATTTGCTAGACCATGTTGTATACTGGTTTCTTTTTTATTATTCCAAACATTAACTGTGTCAAGCAAGAAACACCCCTGTGGCACATGTACATGTGCATATTGCGAACTGGATGTTTCATCAGATGATTTTCATCTGCTGTGTTATATTGCACCACTCACTGGCATGTGCTTACTCTTTGCCCTTTTGTTTGAGATACTGTCTACCGAATTGTGGATCATTATTCTTGGGATATATATGGAACATTTATATTACAACCCATGCTATATTGTAAAAGGAGGGGTTTTTTGTAAATGGAGTTCTTAATTGAAATGGATAATTAAAAACCCACAGTCGAATATAGAGGGAAACACTGAGATCAAAGACGAGGAGCAAGCCACTGCCACACCTTAGCTCCTTAGCATCTCAGCAGAAGAGAGAACAAGTTCTGTTCTCTCTGCTTATATCCTGATTCTGTCCAGGTACCTCACTTCCTGTCTGTCTGTACAGACCTCCAGCCCTGTATTGTTAACTAGTGACAAGCTCCATATTCTGACATTCAGAAAGGCTTTATTGGTACAAGGAAGGTCTCACCACACCATATTCATGTGTATTTTACAAAATAACACAATTCCATTGTATGTGACTGAGCATGGGTGTGTGTGTTTGTGTGTGTGTGTGTTTGTGTGTGTGTGTGTGTGTGTGTGTGTGTGTGTGTGTGTGTGTGTGTGTGTGTGTTTATGGTTTGGCATCAGGGTACTACTGGCTTTTGACAATGTTTGGAATGATCCGTCCTTGTGTGCTTAGTGAAGCAGCATGAGGATCATTGACCTCCATTGCCCCTTAGAAACAGCAGGTAATTTATTCAATCTATTGGTCCTGGGATGTCAGTGTTAGGAGAGACAGTATTACTCTTCCAATCTTGCACCCATATCAATCTCTTCACATGTTCCGTAAGCTCCTGAATTTCTCATCATATGCAGGGTGCAGTAGTGGGTAGGCAGCAGGGGATGCATGTTTGGTATCCTGATATATCAGTGGTGAGTTCTGGTTGTGAATTGAGCAGTATCTGTCTTTGAGGATTGTCAATCTCTGGAGTAGAAGGTTGACAGAAACCCCGAGGGGTCTCATGAATTTTACACATCTCTTTCCTCTCTCACATTTCAATAATTTGTGTCTTCCTTTGGGTGATTCATGTCAAGAGCTTCTCAGATTGGTTCGTCCTTCAAAGGACGGGATCATCTTTCTCTGACCTTTGTTTCAAACTCAAGAGTACAATTACTTCCTCCATGAACTTTCTTTTTTTCTAACATGAGAGTATTTATTGGCTGCTGAGTTGTGAAGTATGTACCTTTAAGGACAAACTCCTGTATTAATGCATTTTCAAAGTGTCCTGTCTCTTCTGCAGCTAAAACCTTATGTGGAAAGTAAGCATGCCCAGACGATTTCCTTTTTGCCATCTTTATAATACAGGCTGAGCATACCCCCAAAGTGTCTCTATCTACCATTTTAGCTTTGGAAATGTGTGCTTCAGAACCCTGAGCTGAGCATGCTCAAAAATATGTCCACTGTCTTTCCTTCTTAAACTGAATGTGCTCCCTGCATGAGTGTTCCAGGAACATGTACACCATTACAGAGCTTTCCCATGTAAAATCCCTTTGGTGTTTTCACTCAAAGAAAGTGCTGCTTGGGGAAGAAAGCAATTCTGCTGTTCCCTTACCTACTGCAGGGAGCCAACTTCCCTCACTTTCATTTCTTTTTTAAGTATATTTTTATTTAAATTAGAAACATGCATGCTTCAAATGTCAATCCCAGCTCCCCCCTTCTCCCTCCACCAGCACCACCCCCACTCCCCACCTCCAGCACAATCCCCACATCGCCAGGGATGGTGAGGCCCTCCTTGGGGGGATCTCCAGAGTCTGTCAATTCATCCAGGGAAGGACCTAGGCCCTTCCCCATGTGTACAGGCTGAGAAAGCATCCCTCCATGTGGAGTGGGCTCCCAAAGTTCATTTGAATGCCATGGTGAACACTAGTCTACTACCCAAGGCACCAGAGATTTCTGAGGCCTCCTCACTGACACTACATTCATGGAGTCTGGATCAGTCCCCTGTTAGCCTCTTAGTCATCAGTCTGGGGTTCAAGAGCTCCCCCTTGTCCAGTCAACTGTCTTTGGGGTTTCACCAGCACAGTCTTGGCTGCCTTGCTCATCACTCCTCCATCTCTGTCACTGGATTCCAGGGGGTCAGTTCAGTGTTTAGCTGTGTGTATCTGTCTCTGCTTCCATTAGTCACAGGATGAAGGTTCTAGGATGTCACATAAGGTAGTCATCAACACCAGGTGGGGGCTATTAATGTAGTCTCTCCGCTATTACTTAGTTTTCCAGTTGGTGTTATCCTTATACATCTCTGGAAATCTCACTAGTGTCAGCTCTCTCCTCAAAGCTATAATGACTCCAGCTATTATGGTATCTCTCATCCTGATCTCCTCTATTTTTACCCTGACTCAACCTTCTTGCTCCCCCATGTCTTCTTCTATCCTCCTCTTATCTTGGTTCCCTCTCTTCTCCCCCCTTGTTCCCAATCTGCTCAGGAGATCTTGTCTCTTTCCACTTCTATGGGGTATAATGCATATCTCATGGGAACTTCCCTATTTCCCAAACTCACTGGCCCAGGGATTATAAGCTGACACTCCCCTGAACCATGTCTAAAATCCATATATGAGTGAATACATGCCATGTTTGTCTTTGTGTGACTGGGTTACCTCACTCAGGATGCTTTCTTCTAGTGACATCCATTTGCCTGCAAAGTTCAAGATTCCATTGTTTTTTTCCGCTGAGTAGTACACCATTGTGCACATTTTCTCTATCTAGGTTGCTTCCAGGATCTAGCTATTACAAATAATGCTGCTATGAACATAGTGGAATGGACATCCTTGTTGTATGAATAGGCATCATTTGGGTATATGCCTAAGAGTAGAATTGCTGGGTCGTGTGGTAGACTGATTCCCATTTTCCTGAGGAATCGCCATGCTGATTTCCAAAGTGGCTGTACAACTTTGCACTCCCACCAGCAATGGACGAGGGTTCCCCTTTATCCACATTTGATTTTTGACATTCTGACAGGAGTAAGATATCATCTCAGGGTTGTTTTGATTTGCATTTCCTTAATGGCTAAGGATGTTGAGCACTTTCTCAAGTGTCTTTCAGCCATTTTAGTCTCCTCAATTGAGAAATCTCTATTTAGTTCAGTCCCCCACTTTTTTTTATTAACCTAAATATTTTTATTAAAATTAATTTTGAAAACAAAATGACAGCATTGTTTCACATTTGTGCAACTTTTTTCTGACAACAGAAGGCAGCTGGAGTCTGAGATCTGCTTTGAAGTAAATGAAGAATGCTTTCACCAGGAACTGCACAGAAGGAAAGATTTCAGAACCCCTGTAGAACCACAGCAACAAAACCATTTCTCAGTAGAGACCAGAGCCACTGACAGCATCAGAATGACAACTACTTCCATGGCCAGTATGTTTAAAGGAAACTTGAGGTCTTGTTAACACAATTTGAACTTTTTTTTACTTATTTAGGCCAGGGTCTTGGCCAAACACCATAATATTGAGCAATACCCCCCAACCCCCAAGCCCACAAACTGGAATTTGTTTTGGAAATAAAGTCTCCTGGACTCCAGGGATCCTTTTTCTTGGTTCCCAAGTACCTGGAATTACAGGCATATACTCAAACTGTCAAAACATCAGTTTTTAACTTGAGTTTAAAATTCACAATATTACCAGCCAAGATTACATAGTAGGATTTTTTTAAGTTTTGTTCCAAACTAGAGAATGCAACACGCTGTACATAACCAGCACTGACTCTGTAGTGTTTCAGAGTTTACCAACCCCATTTGCTCATCCTTAGGCTCCCTCATGAGACGAAGGTCCAGAGCAGACCTGGTTGGTCCAAGACCATCACTGAGGCTGTGGGCTGAGTCCCATGTCCTTCCTCATTCAGCTGCCCGGTGCTATCTCAGAAGGAAGACAGAGCCCTCGGTGTTTCCGGGTGCGAGTGACCCCCAATTCCAGCCCTTACAGGTTCCTGTGACCTTGTGATGATGCACCCACAGGACACCTCCGTTCTGGTGATGACTGCACTTTTTGGGTTTTTTTCTGGCATTGAAGAGGCCCCTTCTCAGGTCACTCTTTCCACACACACGAGACAGTAACCATTCTCGAACTTAACGGCTTTATTTGACACAAAATACAATATGGCTGTGGGAACAGCAAACTCCAAAAGCAAAGGAAAGAAAAAAAACCACGGTTCTATCTAATTTATAATTAACAGGAAGGTAAGTCACTACATCAGTAACAAATGGGTGAGCTTTAGGGAGAGTCATTTCTAGTGCCCATACTTTTGGAATTCCCACTCTCTGCTGTCCAAGGGACACACCTGCCTTGTTTTGAGCCATCGGGAGATGCAGTGGAAATGAAAAGCATGATTACAGACTCCCCACGCAACAGTACACTCTTCGGAAGTGGCAGATGCCTGCTTGGCCTGACATTCAATGCAAAGATCCACAATGTGGTTCCTGCAGATGGCACAGTTATCAACCACAATATCCCAGGCCCAGAGGGCTACTGCATTCCACTTTTTCACTTCAAAGCGCTTCTTGCCCACGCTGCTGTTGGGGTATCCACATCCATCACTGCTGCCATTTTGGAAACACCCAGTCCCCTACTTTTTAATTGGATCTTTGATGTTTTGGACACTTGCTTCTTGAGTTCTTTGTAAAGTTTGGAGATCAGCCCTCTGTCAGATGTAGGGTTAGTGAATACCTTTTCCTAATCTGTAGGTTGCCTTTTTGTCTTGCTGACTGCATCCTTTGCCTTACAGAAGCTATTCGGTTTCAGGAGGTTCCATTTATTAACTGTCGATCTCAGTGTTTGTGCTACTGGTGTTATGTTCAGGAAGCAGTCTTCTGTACCAATTCATTCAAGGGTACCACCCACTTTCTCTTCTAACAGGTTCGGTGTGGATTTATATTGAGGTCTTTGATCCATTTGGACTTAAGTTTTGTGAATGGCGATAGACATGGATCTATCTGCAGTCTTCTACATGCCAATATCCAGTTATGCCAGCATCATTTGTTGAAGATACTATCTTTTTTCCATCGTATAATTTTAGCTTCTTTGTCGAAAATCAGCTGTTCATAGGTTTGTGGATTAATCTCAGAGTGTTCAATTCGATTCCACTGGTCTACCTGTCTATTTTTGTGCCAATGCCAAGATGTTTTCAGGACTACAGCTCTATAATAGAGCTTGAAGTCAGGAATGGTGATGCTTCCAGATGTTGCTTTGTTGAGCAGGGTTGTCTTGGATATCCTGGGTCTTTTGTTTTGCCATGTAAAGTTGAGAATTGTTCTTTCAATGTCTGTGAAGAATGTGCTGGGATTTTGATGGGGATTGCATTGAGTCTGTAGATTGCTTTTGGAAAGATTGCCATTTTTACTACATTGATCCTACCTATCCAAGAGCATGGGAGATCTTTCCATTTTCTGGTGTCTTCTTTAATTTCTTTCTTTAAAGACTCAAATTTCTTGCGATACAGGTCTTTTACTTGTTTGGTTAGCGTTACCCCAAAGTATTTTATCCTGTGTGTGGCTATTGTAAGGGGTGATGTTTCCCTCATTTTTTTCTCAGCCCTCTTATCTTCTGTATATAGTAGGGCTACTGATTTTCTTGAGTTGATTTTGTATCCTGCCACTTTGCTGAAGTTGTTACTCAGCTGTAAGAGTTCCCTGGTAGAGTTCTTTGGGTCATTTATGTAAACTATCATATCATCTGCAAATAGTAAAAATTTGACCTCTTCCTTTCCAATTTGTATCCCCTTGATCTCCTTTTGTTGTCTTATTGCTCTAGATAGAACTTCGAGTACACTATTGAAGAGGTATGGGGAAAGGGGACAGCCTTGTCTTGTTCCTGATTTTAGTGGAATCACCTTGAGTTTCTGTCCATTTAGTTTGATGTTGGCTGTTGGTTTGCTGTGTATAGTTTTATTATGTTTAGGTATGTTCCTGTTATACCATCTCGCCCTGAACTGTTTTTGGTTGGGAGACTTTTAATGACTGCTTCTATTTCCTTAGGTGTTATAGGTCTATTTAGATTGCTTATCTGTTATTGATTTAATTTTGGCAGGTGATATCTATCCAGGAAGTCATCATTTCCTTTAAATTTTCGAATTTTGTGGAGTACAGGTTTTTAAAGTATGACCTGATGATTCTCTGGATTTCCTTAGTGTCCATTGTTATGTCCCCCTTTTCATTTCTGATTTTAATAATTTGCATGTTCATATTCTGCTGTTTGGTGAGTTTGGATAAAGGTTTGTCTATCTTGTTGAATTTCTAAAAGAACCAACTCTTTGTTACATTGATTCTTGGTATTGTTGTCCTAGTTTCTGCTTTATTGATTTCAGGCCTCAATTTGATTATTTCCTGGCATCTACTCCTCCTGGGTGAGTTTGCTTCTTTGTGTTCTAGAGCTTTCAGATGTGCTGTTAGTTTTCTAGTATAACTATCCTCCAGTTTCTTCATGTGGGCACTTAATGCTATGAACTTTCCTCTTAGCACTGCTTTCAAAGCATCCCATAAGATTGGATATGTTGTGTCTTTATTCTCATTGAATTCTAGAAAGACTTTAATTTCTTTTTTTATTTCTTCTTTGACCCAGGCATGATGCAATAGTGCACTATTCAATTTCCATGAGTTTGTAGGGTTCCTGCAGCTTGTGTTGTTGTTGAACTCTAACTTTAAAGCATGGTGGTTTGACGAGACACATGGAGTTATTCCAACTTTTTTGTACCTATTGAGGTTTGCTTTGTTGCCAAGTATGTGGTCAATTTTTGAGAAGGTTCCATGTGGTGCTGAGAAGAAGGTATATTCTTTTGTGTTTGGATGGAATGTTCTATAGATGTCTGCCAAAACCATTTGCATCATAACCTCTATTAGTTCCTTTGTTTCTTTGTTAAGTTTCTGTCTTGTAGTCCTGTCTAGTTGTGATAGTTGGGTGTTGAAGTCTCCCACTATTAGTGTGTGAGGTTTTGTGTGTGGTTTGAGTTTTAGTAATGTTTCTTTTACGAATGTGGATGCCTTTGTATTTGGGGCATAGATGTTCAGAATCAAGACTTAAACATTGGTGGAGTTTTCCTGTGATGAATATGAAATGACCTCCTTCATCTCTTTTGATTGATTTCAGTTTAAAGTCTAGATATTAGGATTGCTACCGCTGCTTGTTTCTTTGGGCCATTTGATTGGAAAAATCTTTTCCCAACCCTTAACTCTGAAGTAATGTCTGTCTTTGAGGCTGAGGTGTGTTTCTTGTATGCAGCAGAAGGATGGATTCTGCCTTCAAATCCATTGTTAGCTAGTGCCTTTTTATGGGTGAGTTAAGACCATTAATACTGAGGGATATTAATGACCTTTGATTGCTCATTCTCGTTTGTTTTGGAATGGTTGTTCTTGGTAGAACTGTATGTGTATTTCCACCCCTTTTCTCTTTTGGGTATTGGTAAAGTGGGATTATCTATTTCCTATGTTTTTCTGGTTGTAGTTAACTTCTTTGGCTTGGAGTTTTCCTTCCAGAAATTTGTGTAGGGCTTGGTTAGTGGATGTGTATTGTTTAAATCTGGTTTTGTCATGGAATATCTTGTTCTCTCCATCTATAGTGATTGAAAGCTTTGCTGGGTATAGTAGTCTGGGCTGGAATCTGTGGTTTCTTAGTGTTGATAGAATATCTATCCAGGACCTTCTGGCTTTCAGAGTTTCCATGGAGAAGTCAGGAGTAATTCTTATAGGTTTGCCTTTATATGTTATTTGACCTTTTTCCTTAGCTGTTCTAAGTATTCTTTCTTTATTTTGTATGCTTGGGGTCTTGATTATTATGTGGTGAGGGGACTTTTTTGTGATCTACTCTATTTTGTGTTCTGTAAGCTTCTTGTACCTTCATTGTCATGTCATTCTTTAGGTTGGGAATGTTTTCTTCTATGATTTTGTTGAATATGTTTTCTGCCCCTTTGAGTTGGGTTTCTTCACCTTCTTCTATACCTATTATTCTTAGGTTTGGTCTTTCGTGGTGTCCCATATTTCCTAGATATTTTGTACTAGGGATTTGTTGGACTTCAGATATCCCTTGATTGATGAATCTATTTCTCCTGGTGTTTCTTCATCACCTGAGATTCTCTCTTCCATCTCTTGTATTCTGTTGGTTATGCTTGCATCTGTAGTACTTGTCTGTTTCCCCAGTTTTTCAATTTCCAGCATTCCTTCAGACTGTTTTTTTTAATTGTCTCCATGTCAGCGTTCAGTCCTTGCATTGTTTGAATTGTTTCTTGTAATTTTTACTTTGTGTTTTCCTCCCTTTCTTCCATTTGTTGGAATTTTTGGTTTGTTTTTTCTTCCACTTCTTTAAGGGATTTTCTCACATCCTCTTTGAGGGCCTCTATCATTTTCAAGAAGGTGTTTTTAAGGTCATTCCCTTCTGCTTCGTCTGCATTGGGATGTACAAGTCTTACTGGTGTAGAATCTCTAGACTCTGGTGGTGTCATATTTGTTTTTCTGTTGCTGAGTGTGTTCTTATAATGCCTTTTCCCCATCACTTCTTCCAATGGGTGTAGAAAGAGTCTCTTCCTCTCCTGGTGGGTAGGTGACCAGGGTTTCCTTTTGGTGGGTGCAAGCAAATCCAATACTCTGAGTCCTCTGCTCTCTGTCCTCTGCCCCGAGTGTGGGTGGAAGTGGACCAGCTCTCTCTTTCAGGCTCCTGGTCATCCGTGGGGTGGGGGAGTAGACCTGGCTGCAGTCCCCAAACCAGGGGATCTGAGAGAGGGCGAGCATGCTCACCTCTGCCCTCTGCCCTGCATTTGGGCTGAATTCCCTGAACTTTCTTATACTTTCTGATACTTCCTTTGGGGTTTGTATTTTTTTAATCTTTGACTTCAAGATGAATAATTGGTATTCTTGAGAGACCTTTGAGTTTCTTGACCTAAAAATTGAGAGCCATAAACTTGTCTCCTAGAGATGACTTTGTTTTTGATTCTAGCATTTGGTGGTGGTGCCATTCTCCACCTGTAAAGGTGGAGGACATGGCAGAGGAAATATCATGGAGTGATCTCAGTGATACCAATGTACAAGCAGCATTGGGACCACTAGGTGCTATGTGGTCTGTCTCAACTCTGGTAAATACTATGTGTTCCCTGAGCCACCTGGAGAAAAACAACTTTGAAACACCTGGAACAAAGAGATTTTATGAAAGCCTTGCCCAAAATGACATGTTTTATGAGCTAAAAAGCAATTATATGATTGGCCAAATAGAAAACCATCGAAAGAGCCATTCCACCAAGAGACCTGCACATTGTTTCACACTCCCTCGATTTCCATTGAAGAGAAGATGGAGTGAGCTGGCTCTGCCCACGTTTTTCACAACCTCTCCACAAAGACCAGGCAACAAAGGCCAGGAGGTAAATGAAAAAAAGTAGCTAGGACTTCTCTAAATCCATCTTACCTGATTTATACATCAGACATTAACTCACCTGTGAATCCTGCCCCACAGAGTGATTGTTTCAAGACAGTAAGAACGTCTGAGGAGACAGAAAATGCTGCATCATTTGGGGAAACACCTGAGGCTGAGATAGAGGAGACCATGACTTTTAGTACTACAACGCTGGATACATTGGGCTCGATAGAAGACAGCAAATGCGAAATAAACCCTGAACCACATGATGATGCCACCATTATGGAGAATGAAGCAAGTGCAGATTTGAGTGACCTTACCAGCCAAATGACAAGAGATCTCACATGTGATGTGTCCCACCCACAGCATGGGAACAACCGATGTGAAATAGTCAATGACATAATGGCTATGGCATTGCAATCTCCATCTACAAATGAAGAGCTCCAGGAGGCACCCATAGCCTCCAACAGCCAAAGAAGAAGGAGCTGGAAAGGGGTGAGGAGGCAGCTTAGGAACCTGTTTCAAAGCTTATGTTGCTGTCTTCTAGCCCCAGAACAAAAGACACAACATCAAGGTATGGAGGGAAAGGAATAGGAAATGGGGTTCAAGGAAATGGTGCAACAAGGCCACAAAATTCACATGGGTATTTGATGTTTCTTTTTCAAAGGCTCTTTGGCACGGATAGGCTGCACACATTTATAAGAGATGAATCATAAGATGTGTCTTATCCTAGAAATAGTTTTCCCACTGAATTCTGATCATGAGGAGTCTGGGGAAGTTGAGCCAGAAGCAGACAGCAGAGGTTGTTTCCAGGCAGAAGGATTCAGGGAGATGGGAGGAAGCAGGGCTTTGTGAAAGGGAGCACAGGTTAGGAAGGGAGGAATCTGGTGGCGAGAGCTGTGGCAGCACAGGGCCACTCTTTTCTAATTCCTTCTATATCCAAGTCAGTGAAACAGTCCTTTGTTTGTGTCTTTTCAAGGGTCGAAGGTGAGGCCCACACATGTGGTTCATAAACCATAGGTCTTTGTTCAGCCTGGTGGGGCATAACAGACACTGGAGGGAACCAGGCCAGAACAGAAAGGAGGTGTGCCCCAAACCTCTTCTACATGCCATACACCTCCAGCAACCTGAGAACAAGCTATGTCAACATCCTCCCATGAAGAGAGGGAGGCTTGATTTCATTGGTCTGCAGCACCAGTGGCTGGGCAATGGAGCCAGCCCCTTATTCACCTGGGCATGAAGAGGAATCCATCCTGCTCCACAGTCCACAGAAGGAAAGTAAGTGCCCTACATGACTCTGGGTCCACATCAACTTCTCCCCTCTTTTCTGTCAACAGAATTAATGAGAAGATTCAAAGAAATCTTTTCACTCCTTACTGTTAGGTGTTAATGAGGGACAGTAAGAGGAGGGGAGAGGAAGAAGAGGGGAGCATATCATAAGAGAAAAGCAGAGGAGGAAAGGGCATGCATGTGAATGAAGAGGAGGAGATCTGTCCAGAGGAAATTCCAGTGTAACAGAAGGAAAGTAAGGGATGAGTATGGGGCTGATGAGAGGGGCCACATCCAAGCAGGAGAAGGATCAAAACTTCCCTGAAGGAGTTTTGGGGTTTATGAGACATGGGCACACAAAACAAGAAGACCATATCTTTCTTGTGCAATCCAGCCTGATTGCTGCCTGGTAATTCTGCTCTTGTCCTGAGATGCTCAGTCAAGGTGTGACTACAAATAACAGAAGCCTCATGCTTCCCAGGAGTCTGTTCCTATGTCTCTCTGACCCAGTCTTGGAATGATCTCATGAAATCTGTGTATTTCTCTTCAAAGCCTTCTTCCTTCAGGACTCAAGATGCTATTCCCCCATCCAAGGATTATTCAAACATACAAATTTCATGTCCCCATAAGGGATTCCTTGACTCTGAGTAAAGGACAAGATAGTTCTTTCTACTGTGAATAGGTAAGTAGAGATTTATAGGACTGTGGACCATCACTGCCCAGACAACGCCAGTTAA
Source organism: Mesocricetus auratus (assembly GCF_017639785.1). Lineage (NCBI taxonomy): Eukaryota > Metazoa > Chordata > Mammalia > Rodentia > Cricetidae > Mesocricetus > Mesocricetus auratus. The sequence continues at coordinate 72,140,474 of NW_024429192.1, forward strand.
CTTGACAATTTTCTGAGTCTATTGCCTCCTTTGGGATTAGGAATAGAATGAAACTTCATGGTCAAGGAGTTACAGGTGCACAGCTGAGGTATTGTGTGCAACTTGGCTGGGTGAGCTGTCTGCAGTCTTCTCCTGCCCACCCTTCCCATAGGGAGCATGTTCTTGTGTCACCAGAGGCACCCCAGCTTACATGATTTCTGTAGTAGTCTACTCTTGCAGGACCATTCAGGGGTAGTAAACTGGTGTCCACTGTGTATCTCCTGTGGTAGAACATGAGAGCATGAGTTTCCGCATCCTAATCTTGATGTACACCAACCATTTGTACTTCTCTGCAGATCTTGATGGTCCTTTGTGACTGCTTATCAGTTTGTGCGGGATACACTTGATTGATCACATCTTGCACCTGTAGCCATGATCAAGTCCTACATGGCAGCTTGCTCAGCCTAGTTCTACTGACAGTCATAGTAGCTCATTATCTTATTCTAATACTTCTCCCTTTACATGTTACTTGGACTTTTTCTCTTACATACTTTCATATTCTTATATTCTTTAGATTATATTGTGCTGAGTATAATTTCCTTTTACTTTTGAAATTCTTGTCCAAACTAGCCAACTGTGAATGTCCTGTGAAGCTGGACCTCAGCTAATGTGAACAACAACATTCCTCCTTGGATCAGGTTTCAAAGGGAAGCCATACTGTGCAGGTATGCTTGCTCTGACTTTTCTGTGAGCATCTACCCTTCTGGTAAGAACTGACTTCATTGAAAAACTTAATTGGGAGTTGTGATCTCTTTTTTGTGTCCTCATGACTTTTTCCAACAGACTCCAGCTGTTTTTATTATTCTATATATGTATCAGGTAATATAGGCACCCTGCACATCTGTGAGTTGTGACCTGATAGAGGAAGTCTGAATATTACATTCAAGTCTGGCAAGCTGAGTTTCTCAAGGTGACAGAGACAAGAGGATTCTGAGCATCCTGGAGCTTGATCCTTCTTCATGTCTGCAACAGTTTGTGTCTACACTGATGCTTTTAAAGCAGCTTCAGCGCACATTATCTTTTAGCTTTCATTCGATTACTCTAAGTGATCATAAAATGTAATAAAACAGACAACAATGGATACACTTGACCAGTACTATATCCAAATGCTTCCCATAGAATATATCATGAAATGGAATCCTTTGGAGTTGGCACTGTTCTATTAAATCTATGAATATCATTCTCTGCTTGGTGCATTTCACTGATAGAGAATGATTTTGTGAATGATTTTGTGAAGTTCTGTGTCTGAATTGTGTCACATGTTTTCATGTCTCTTGTGGTTAATATGTAACTAACCTCAATCAGTTCCTCAGACATGCATTGTTTCCTAAGTCACTGTCAACAACCCGTCTTGTACCCTGTATTATCACCTGCTTTCACAACTCAGGTTTAGTGGGTCATTGCTATACCTCCAAGATCTTTCCCATTTCTGCCTTTCCCTAGCTCTCTTCTGTTGGTTTATATCAGTCACATTCAAATGTGGTCTTCAAGCATAAGGGTATGCACAGGTTCAGCACAAAACAATTTTCACAGTTGAGTGGCTAATGGCAGAGGAGACATTGGGCAGAAATGTGGTTAAATATCTCTAGAACACATTGACATGTTTGCTTTAAAGCCATGTATGTCTTCTCAGCCCTGGTTTTGCACTATGCCTAACATCTGCATAAGTCCCTGTATTGGTATTTGCTGTCTTTTCTAGGTCATGCTTTGTCATCTCCTGGGACATTTATCCAGGTCTACCTCACTACTGAAAGCCCCTGTTACACACAGCCTCCCAAACAGGTGCCTCCTCCTCTATATTATAAAGACATATCTATTCATCCTTGGTCTGATGAACTTCTGTGAAAGGTGATGACTACTCTGAGACTTAAAGGAGTGTGCTGGGTCTCTGGCGATTCTGCAGGACAGGTGCTCACATGTGGTAGCTGTAACAGACATGGCTCCTGATGACTGAGTCCTCCACTCTTTGTGATGATCAGGATCTGAAAGAGGTCTTGCCCCAGAAGCCTGGATGTGTTACCACCTGCTTTTATATTCCATGGGACAAAGTCATTCACTTCACCTCCTTGCTGTTTCAGGAACTCACACTGTGAATCAATCACTGGGAGGAGTTAAGGAGAACTCAGTTGCATGGCTAGGCCTCTACTGTGAGGTCCCTGGAGATGAGATAATGAGGTATCCCAGACAGAATACCCTGGTCTAAGAAGCAGTAGGACATACCGACCATGGCTTGGACTTTTCCATCTTCATTTTTCTATCACACAGTACAGGTAGAGACAGGCCTAAGGATACTAGGGAGGACTCCTATACTTAGTCCCTTCTGGTTCAGATCCCCAAGAACTTGTACCTCAACTGTGCTGTTCATGACAGGGGATATCCTTCTGTATCCAGAGAATATATGTTGCTTTTCTTGGTGGGTAAATAAAATTTATTTGAACAATGGCCAGGCAGAATTTAACCGTGTAGGAAAGCCAAAAAGATATGAAGACAGAAAGAATGTATGGTCAGAGACATGGCATGTAGTCACCAGAGGCATAAGATGTGAGGTACCAAGGCACAAGCATCATGGTAAAATATACAACATTAGAAAGGTATAAATTTAGATGTAGAGCTAGCCAGTAAGAAACCTAAGCCATCGGCCAAAGGTTATAACTAATATTTGGCCTATGTGAGAACTAAGAGATGGGATGGAAAACGTCCCACTACATTTCACTGAGATTTCTGCTTTGGCACATTCCTTTTCTCAGGCTGTATTGGCAGAAACATCCTCATTCTCCATGTCTCTTGTATCAACAGCCAGAATCCCTTGCATCCTGTAGAGTGGCTTCAGTGTTAGTGACAATAACATTAATAGGTACCAGCAGATGATGCAGGGGAGTGCTCCTTGGGTTGTCCTGCACTACTACTCTGACTCAGACAGGCAGCTGGAGCATGGAATCACCATTGCATTCTCAGAGTCCTTAGAACCCTCAAAACTGCTGAAAACCTACACACTTCTGAACTACAGGTGGAGGGTGAGGCTCAGTATTACTTGTTATCTGGGGAAATAGTGTTTCTCACACTGAAATAGGCAGATGAGAGGAAGTAGGCATAAATTGTACCTTCTGCTAAAAAAATCATTTCTGGTAGAATTCTTGTAGGAGCCAAAGGGAAGGAAATAATGAGGCTTGCCAACATCACCTGTCAAAGCATTTCTCAAGAACTCAGAGGACCAAAGTATTGGTGTTGGCGATGACAGAAGAGTAGGTCTCCCACAAAGGTGCCTCCAAGACATGGAAGGCAAGCAGTGTGTGAGTATTCAGTAGGGTGACTACTCTGAGCCACACCAGATTTACCTGATAGTCTTCAGATACATATCCAGTAGCAAGCACAATGTGGGGCCAGGAGTTCACGTATCAGCAGCATTGCTCTACTTCAGTCATGGCCAGAAGAAGAGTGCAGCCGACCTGCAAGTACTGGTCCTGAGTCCCAGGAGAAAGCAGAGGTGGCTGAGGAGTTGTTCAAAAATCTGGCTAAAGTGTTCAGTTTCATTGACCAAATTCTCCCAAGAAAGTAGCCTTTTTGTCCAGAGCCCTGAAGAAGTCTAGTAGAGTACCTGAGCAATGGGGTCATCCCCACCTCTAAAAGCTTCTGGCCCTCATTCCCTGTGAAGTGCAAAACTACTGTAAGTCTCAGCACTACTTCTGCACTCCACTGTGTGCAAGGGTTGCACCAACATGCTGGACCAGTTCTCCACCACCGAGTGAGGTAAAAATTTTGTACCCCATACTGAGTTACAGTTTCTCTGCTTGAAAAACAAAAACAGTGCACTGGTGGTCTTTACAGTGTATCCCAAGAAGCACCCATCCATCCAGGATGGGCCACCTTTGGTTCAATCCCCACACAATTTCATCTGATTTCTGCTGCTAGCTGTGGACGGTGACAAGCTGACTGTGTTCAGTACCAGCCTTCCCTGCAGAGGGACTCCATTTACAAAGAGTACCTCAACGGGATTGGAAGTTCCTTTTTTAGAGCTGTCAAAGCGGACATCGTCCAATGGAGGCTAGCTTGGGCACCTGCTGTGCTGCCTCATGGTCTCCTCAGAGCTGGTAGAAGGGAACATCAGTCAGGATGACAGCATAAAAGCTTCCTGATCATCTTGGAGATGTTCAAGACCAGCACCAATGGGACTGATTTATTGCCATGCTGAACATGACACCTCTTACCCAGTAGGCTCCTCCTCAGTGCATGTGTAGAGGGGCCAGCTGTGCAGAGTTTGTCCCTATTTATGAATGGTGCTTAAGGGTTGTGTGGCCAAGACCATGTATGTACAAGGTGAATTCCTGCTGGCCAACCATGCCCTTCAGACTTCTGTCAATAAAGTATGGCCCTCCTGTAGCACCCTGCTGTCTCTATTGTCTCTGGTTCATTTTGACAGGCAGCCTAGCATAAGTAACTGGTATCCCTTCCCCTGTATCCAGTGGACTCATGGCTGGCCAGATGACACATAGCTAACTATATGAGCCTGGATGGATCCAAAGTCTTGCTGATGAGAGCTGTTTCTGTTTTGTTTGGTTTCTGTTTTGACACAGAGTCATTTGGCAATCATGGTAAGATTCTCAGGTACAGACCATGTGGACCATGGTGGACAAGCTCCTTGGAGGTCACAATCAGCCCTTGAAGGAGCAGCCCTGCTGGTCCACATGAGCCTCACTCTGCTGATCTGCAGATGTTTCAAAGAGTGCTGTGGGTTTCCAAGTCCTTTATGTAGCAGGATTTACTTTTACTGGGTAAGGGATCTTGAGCCTACTGTTTAGTATTTACCCAAATTATGAGTCCAGCAATCAGCAACAGCCTTAATTATTGCAGATACCATCCATAGTTCCAGTCTGATTATAAGGGAGACACATTAATTTTTATAATTGAAATAAATAAGAGTTATAGACTAAGACACCTTTATCTTATCTATCTTACTTGAAAAGGAGCATTATTTATTGAAAAAAAATGGCATTTAAAGGGAGGGCTTCTGTCACCTTTTGACTAAAAATTATTCTACTGGAAAAATATCAGCTGATTTTTGTTACCTACCATAATTTTATGCTATTGTTATGAATGATAATAAAAAGGTAAATCTAAATTTGATTCCAAGTTGTCACCAAATAATAAACACAAAAATATCAAACTAAGGAAGTTCTCAAACCTACTCTAGAGCTAAAAACAAATCCTGGTAAAGGGGAAGGGGAAATTCACCAGTCTGTGTGGGCTTCAAAGTGATGCCACCCCTCTGAAAATCAGGGTGAAATTTTCTCAAAAAGGCTTAAATTAGATATTCTATACAATGAAGCTATGCAAAAAAAAAGACTTGATACCCAACTACAGCTGTACCTGCTCAGCCATGTCTCTAATCATTCTATCCACAATAGTTAAGGAATGAAAGCAGCCTAGCTAACCTTCAGCTGGTTAATGGATGATGAAAATATTGTTTAACCATACAATAAATTTCAGCTCTAAAGGACAATGATATATGCAAATAAATTGATGGAAATGAAACTGATTACATTTAGTGAGGCCACCCAGGTCCAGAAAGACAAATGTCCTCTGTTTCCTCTTACAAGGGATAAATACTGATCTGTCAGGGACCTCCAGCCATCAATCAGCTAGGCTGTATCACGTACTCATAGAGAAGATGTGACACTAAGACCACCCTGCCACCCCTTCTGACATAAAGCAAATTCCAAGTAACAAGCTGGGGTTTACCAGTCAGTTAAAGATTAGCTTAATTGGAAAAACTACAAGGTCCTCAGGAGACAGGCCTGAGCAGTAGTAAATTATAATAGATAGGATCGGATCCTGCTGTCAGGTTAGCAGGCAACATAGAAATTCCTACCCCTGACCTCTTGCCCTGTAGATTAGGTAGCCAGGCAACGCAGCAGACCACCTCTCCCAGTGACCTCTTGCCCCTGCAGGTGCAAGTACACCTTCCCCCTTCCCCTCCTCAGTTCTCCTATATAAATCCCCTTGTGATGAAATAAAGTTGTCGCCTTGATCAGAATCCTGTCTTGGCATCCATTCCTGTATCCCCTGTCCTCCATCTTTCTCCTAGGTGTCCACCAGACCCACGTTGAATGTCCTGCGGGTTGGGACACTGATCCACTACCAGAGGCCTCATAGATTAATCAGACATCCAAACTGGCATCCTCATTCAGGGACAGTTCTGAAACAGTCCTATGTGGGTTTCCCAGCTATCAGTCTGGGGTCCATGAGCAACTCCTTGTTCAGGTCAACTATTTCTGTGGATTTCTCCAGCCTGGTCTTGACCCCTTGGCTCATCACTCCCTCTCTGAAACTGAGTTCAGTGCAATGTTTAACTGTGGGTGTTTGCTTTTGCTTCCATCAGCTACTGGATAAAGGCTCTAGGATGGCATATAAGGTAGACATCAATCTCATTATCGGTGAAGGGCATTTAAGGTAGCCTCTCGACTATTGCTTAGATTGTTAGTTGGGGTCAAACTTGTAGATCTCTGGATATTTTCCTAGTGCCATATTTCTCTTTAAACCTATACTGACTCCCAAGCCGGGCGTTGGTGGCGCACGCCTTGGCAGAGGCAGGCGGATCTCTGTGAGTTCGAGGCCAGGCTTGACCGACAGCCTCCAAAACAGAGAAACCCTGTCTCGTAAAACCAAAAAAGAAAACCTATACTGACTCCCTATATTATGGTATTTCTTTTCTTTCTCTCCTCTTTCTTCCCCTGACTTGATCTTCCTGCTCTCTCCCTGACTCTTCTCCCATTCACTTTCTTCTAACTTCCTCTCCCCTCTTCCATGCTCCCAATTAGCTCAGATGATCTTGTCCCTTTCCCCTTCACCAAGGGACCATGTGTGTTGTCTCTCTTAGGGTCCTCCATGTTTCCTAGCTTCTCAGGTGGATTGTAGGCTGGTACTCCTTTGCTCTATGTCTAAAACCCATATATGAGGGAGTACATACCATTTTTTGTGACTGGGTTATGTCACTCAGGATGGGTTCTTCTTGTTCTATCCATTTGCCTGGGAATTTCAAGATTCCATTGTTTTTTTTCCACTGAGTAGTACTCCATTGTGTAAATGTACCACATTTTATCCATCCATTCTTCAGTTGAGGGGCATCTAGATTGCTTCCAGGTTCTGGCTATTACAAATAATGTTGCTATGAAAATAGTTTAACAGATATCCTTATTGTATGAATGTGCATCCTTTGGATATATGCCTAAGAGATGGATTGCTGGACCTTATGGTAGACTGATTCCCATTTTCCTGAGGAACCACCATACTGACTTCCAAAGTAGCTGTACGGGTTGGCACTCCCACCAGCAGTGGAAAAGTGTTCCACTTTCTACACATCCTCTCCAGCATAAACTATTATTGGTCTTTTTTATTTTAGCCATTCTGACAGGAGTAAAATGATATCTCAGAGTTGTTTTGATTTGCATTTCCCTGATGGCTAAGGATGTTAAAGACTTATGTGTCTCAGCCAGTTAAGACTCCTCTATTGAGAATTTTCTATCTCTATACCCCAATTTTTAATTGGATTATTTAGTGTTTTGGTGACTAGCTTCCTGAGTTCTTTGTAAATTTTGGAAATCAGCCCTCTGTCAGATGTGGGGTTGGTGAATATATTTTCCCATTCTGTGGGCTGCCATTTTGTTGTGCTGACTGTGTTCTTTACCTTCCAAAAGCTTCTGAGTTTCAGGAGGCCCCATTTATTAATTGTCAGTCTCAGTGTCTGTGCTACTGGTAATAATAGAATCAAATCTTCTTGGTTTCAGTGTTTACCTTGAGTATCCACAGAGACCAGGAAAGTAGTAATGGAGCATCATGGGAGAAAGAGATGCAGCTTCAGTGAGCAAAATAGCAGGACACAGGTGCTATGAGGGGAACAATAAAAGGGGGTGGGCTTGACTGGGGAAGAGGAAATGACTACTAGAGAGAGAAGGAAAGGGAGGGAGGAATACAAAAAGGGAAGTAAGAGGGAGAACAATGCATAGGGAGGAAAAGGGACATAGCAGTAAGGAAGTATTAGCAGTAAGAGCAAAACCCATTTTTTAATTAATTTTTATTTTAATTTTAAATAGCTTGTTTTACATGTCAATCCCAGTTTCCTATCCCTCCCCTCCTCCCGCACCCCGCATCCCCCCAACCTCCCACCCTATTGCCAATTCCTTCCACATAGGGGATATCTAGAGTCTTGTCATTTCACTCAGGGTAGGGTCCAGGCACTCCCCTAAGAGTCCAGGCTGAGAGAGCATCCCTCTTTGTGCTATGGGCACACGATGTCTGTTTGTATTCCAGGGATAAACACTGATCCACTGCTCAGGGCCCCATAGGTTGCCCAGGACTCCTCACTGACACTCACATTCGGGGGTCCAGATCAGTCCCATGCTGGCCTCCCCGCTGTGGGTCTGGGGTCCAAGAGCTCTCCCCTGTTCAGATCAGCTGTCTCTGCTGGTTTTGCCAGCCCGTTCTTTGCCAATTTGCTCATCGCTCCTCTCTGTCACTGTGTTCCTTGGGTTCAGCTCAGTGCTTAACTGTGGGTGTTTGTCTCTGCTTCCATCAGTCACTGGATGAAGGCTCCCGGATGGTTATAGACATCAAGTTCATTATCAGGAATGGGCATTCGAGGTGGTCTCTCCACTATTGCTTAGCTTGCCAATTGGTGTCATCCCTTTAGATCACTAGAGGTCACACTGATGCCTGATCTGTCTTGTAACCTATGACTCCCTCTTCCCCCTATTCTACCCCCCCACTCAACCTTCCTGTTCCCCCATGACCTACTCTCTCTTCCTCGTCTCCCCCTCTCTTCTTCCCAGCTCCCACTCCCCCCACCCTTCACCGTGTTCCCCATCTGTTCAGAGGATCTTGCCTCATTCCTCTTCTCTTGGGTACTATGCATATCTTTTAGGTTCTTTCCTGTTTCCCAGACTCTCTATCAGTGGAAGTGCAGACTGGAACTATCCTGATCCATGTCTAAAATCCATATATGAGTGAGCACATACCATGTTTGTCTTTTTGCAACTGGGTTACCTCACTCAGGATGGTTTCTTCCAGTGCTATCCATTTACCTGCGAATTTCAAGATTCCATTGTTTTTTTCTGCTGAGTAGTACTCCATTGTGTAAATGTACCACATTTTCTCTATCCACTCTTCAGTTGAGGGGAATCTAGGTTGCTTCCAGGTTCTGGCTATTACAAATAATGCTGCTATGAACATAGTGGAGCAGATGCCCTTGTTATAGGAATGTGCATCTTTTGGGTATATGCTTAAGAGTGGAATTGCTGGGTCTAGTGGTAGATTAATTCCCGTTTTCCTGAGGAATCTCCATACTGATTTCCAAAGAGACTGTACAAGTCGGCATTCACATCAGCAGTGTAGGAGTGTTCCCCTTTCTCCACATCCTCTCCAGCATAAACTGTTGTTGGAGTTTTTGAGTTTTAGCCATTCTGACAGGAGTGAGATGGTATCTCAGAGTTGTTTTGATTTGCATTTCCCTGATGGCTAAGGATGTTGAGCACTTTCTTAGGTGTCTCTTGGCCATTTTAGCCTCCTCTATTGAGAATTCTCTATTTAGTTCTGTATCCCACCTTTTAATTGGATCCTTTGGTGTTTTGGAGACTTGCTTCTTGAGTTCTTTGTAAATTTTGGAGATTAGCTCTCTGTCAGATGTGGGGTTAGTGAATATCTTTTACGATTCTGTGGACTGCCTTTTTGTCTTGTTGTCTGTGTCCTTTGCCTTACAGAAACTTTTTAGTTTCAGGAGGTCCTATTTATTAATTTTCGATCTCAGTGTTTGTGCCACTGGTGTTATGTTCAAAACCCATTTTATATACTTATATAAAAATACATAGAAACACGTTGTTTTAGAGCAGTTACTCCACATAGTGGGATATTGCACCCCCTAAACCTGTGTATTAACTAAAACCACCCAGTAGCAGCTATGAAAATATCACCTAGAGTTGTTAGTGTATTCCATGAGACATTCAAATAAATAGAAGCTAATGCCCTTGCTTTATGGTTACCAGCTAGAATATCAGGGTGAGATCCTATTGCTGAAGACCTATGGTCATCAAAGTGTCATTGGTCTGGAAGCTGCTTCCTGGAGAAAGAACATCATAAATTTGGGAGGTACTATGCAAGGGACACATATTATGAATTGCCTTATCCAGATAAAAAGGTGGAAAACTACACAAAAGGCATAGAAAGCCATTCTAACAGTGTCATAGATACACATGCATCTAGGGAAGAGACAACAGCTACCTAATTGGACATAAAATCCACTCAACTTCAGGGAGCTCATTCATTGCACAATAGACCTACGCAAGAACCCATGAACGGACACCTCATAACCGTAGAGGAAAAACAGCTACTACCTACAATAATGCTGAAGCAGTTTTTTCTCCTTTATTTTGTTTTCAGAGTCTACAGAAAGCTTCCTTAGTAAAATGAATCTGGTTTCAACAGGTTTCAAAGGATTTCTTCCACTTCTATTTTCCCTTTTAATTGGAAAAGTATTGTTTATTCTTCTTTTAAGGTCTGTTAGAACTGTTCTGTGGATCCATATGTATCCAAGGATTGTATAGTTGTGAAAAGATTTTGATGCCGTTTCAATGTCCTTGTTTTGAAGGCTGGTTTAATGTGTGTATCCCTTCTTGGTTTAATGGCCATGTTTCAGTTATATCTAGAATTTTATCAATGTCTAGCTAGGATTTCAAATTTAATAGAGTTCATATTTTTCTTTAATCTTTGCAATTTTTAGTATTTCTTAAGATTATGATTAAATCACTTCCCCTTTCCTTTCCTCTACCCAAACCCTCCCATACAGGACTCTCTGCTCTTTCAAACTATGCCCTCTTACCTTATTGTTACATACATACATATAGCTACATATAAATTCCTATATTCACATATACAACCTACACTGTCTATATAATCTAACTTGTGTGCATGTTTTCAGGGTTCAACATTTGGTACTGGATAGCCAATTAGTACACTCTTCCATGGGAAAGCCTATCTGTCACACTCTTAACATTCTTTGGTTGAGGTAATTCTTTGATTAGGTTTAAGACATTAGGCTTTTCCAAGTCCATACCTGTTGCTGAGACAAAAGGCCCTGGTCTAAGAAGCAGTTGGGCTTATCTCCCATGGCTTGTTCTTCTCCATCTTCATTTTTCTATGACACAGTAGGGGTAGGCACAGGCCTAAGGGTACTGGGGAAAACGCATGTACTCAGTCCCTTCTGGTCCAGATCCCCAAGAAGTTGTATCTCAACTCTGCTATTCATGCTAGAGGATATCCTTCTGTATCCAGAGAATATATGTTGCCTTCATTGGTGGATAAATTAAATTGAATTGACCAATGGCCAGGCAGAATTTAAATAGGTAGGAAATCCAAACAGAGATGAAAACAGAAAAAAGGTAAGGTCAGAGAGATGGCATTTAGCCACCAGAGGCGTAGGATGTGAGGTACCAAGGCACAAGCATCATGGTAAAACATAGAACATTAGAAAGATATAAATTTAGAGGTAGTGCTAGCCAGTAAGAAGCCTGAGCCATTGGCCAAATAATTATAATTCATATTTGGCCTTTGTGAGAACTAAAAGGTGGGACAGAAATCTTTCAACTACAGTTTGTCAGGGACCTCCAGCCATCAGTCAGCCAGGCTGTATCACGTAATCATAGAGAAGACATGACACTAAGACCACCCTGTCACCTCTTCTGACATAAAGCAAATTCTAAGAAACAGGCTTGCAGTTTATCTGTCAGTTAAAATTAGTCTAATTGGAAAACTACAAGGTCCTCAGAAGATAGGGCTGAGCAATAGTAAATTGTAATAGATAGGATCAGACCCTGCTGTCAGGTTATCAAGCAACATAGGGGTTCCTACCCCTGACCTCTTGCCCTGTAGATTAGGTTGCCAGGCAACACAGCAGACCACCTCTCCCACTGACCTCTTGCCCCTGCAGCTGCAAGTACACCTTCCACACTTCCTCTCTTCACTTCTCCTATATAAATACCTTTATGATGAATAAAGACATCGCCTTGATCAGAATCCTAACTTGGCATCCATTCTCGCATCCCCTGTCCTCCATCTTTCTCCTAGGTGTCCACCAGACCCACATTGAATGTCCTGTGGGTCAGGGCACACCATGATCAAGTAGGATTCATCCCAGGACTGCAGGGATGGTTCAACATATAAAAATATATCAAGGTAATTCACCATATAAACAAACTGCAAAAGAAAAACCACATGATCACCTCACTCAATGCTGAAAAAGCCTTTGACAAAATCCAACACCCCTTCATGATAAGGGTCCTGGAGAGACCAGAGATAACAGGAACCTACCTGAACATAATAAAAGCAATATACAGTAAATCAACAGCTAGCATCAAACTAAATGGAGAGAAACTCAACAAAATTCCTCTAAACTCAGGAACAACACAAGCCTGTCCATTCTCTCCATATCTCTTCAACATTGTACTTGAAGTTCTAGCTAGAGCAATAAGACAAAAAGAAATCAAGGGGATACAAACTGGAAAGGAAGAAGTCAAACTTTCACTATTTGCAGATGATATGACAGTTTACATAAGTGACCCAAAAAACTCTACCAGGGAACTACTACAGCTGATAATACACCTTCAGCAAAGTGGCAGGATACAAGATTAACTCAAAAAAAAAAACAGTAGCTCTTTTATATATAAAGACAGTAAGTGGGCTGAGAAAGAAATCAGAGAAACATCACTCTTTACAATAGCCCCAAAAAACATAAAATATCTGGGGATAACACTAACCAAACAAGTAAAAGACCTGGATAGCAAGAACTTTGAATCTTTAAAGAAATTAAAGAAGGTACCAGAAAATGGAAAGATCTCCAATGTTCTTGGATAGGTAGGATCAATATACTAAAAATGGCAATGTTGCCAAAAGCAATCTACAGATTCAACGTAATCCCCATCAAAATACTAGCACAATGTTTCACAGATCATGAAAGAATAATAATCAACTTTATATGGAAAAACAAGACTCAGGATAACAAAAACAACCCTTACAATAAAGGAACTTCTGGAGGCATCAACATCCATGACTTCAAGCTCTATTATAGAGCTATAGTCCTGAAAACAGCTTGGTATTGACACAAAAAAAGACAGGCAGACCAAGGGAATTGAATTAAAAACCCTGATGTTAACCCACACACCTACAAACACTTGATTTTTTTGACAAAGAAGCTAAAATTATACAATGGAAAAAAGTATATTCAACAAATGGAACTGGCATAACTGGATATTGGCATGTAAAAGACTCTAGATAGATCCATGTCTATTGCCATGCAAAAAAAACCTAAGTTCAATCAAATGGACCTAAGAAACAAGTGGAGGTAACAATCCTAATATCTAACAAATTAGGCTTTAAAATAAAATCAACCAAAAGAGATGAAGGAAGTCATTTCATACTCATCACAGGAGAAATCCACCAGGATAAAGTCTCAACTCTGAACATCTATGCCCCAAATACAAAGGCATCCATGTTCATAAAAGAAACATTACTAAAACTCAAATCACATATAAAGCCCCACACACTTATAGTGGGAGACTTCAAAATCCCACTCTTATCACTAGACAATACTACCAGACAGAAACATAAAAAAGAAGCAAAGGAACTAATAGAAGTTATTACCCAAATGTTTAGCAGACATATATAGAACATTCCATCCAAACACAAAAGCATGTATCTTCTTAGTGCCACATGGAACCTTCTCAAAAACTAACCACATACTTAGGATTACAGCATACCTCAACAGGTACAAAAAATTGAAATAATTCCGTGTATCTTATTAGACTACAATGCATTAAAATTAGAATTCAACAACACAGATTGCAGAACCCCTACAAATTCATGGAAATTGAATAATGCATAATTGCACAATTCCTGGGCTAAAGAAAATAAAAAAGAAAGACTTCCTAGAATCCAGTAAGAATGAAGACACAACATACCCAAACTTATGGGACACTTTGGAAGCAGTGATAAGAGGAAAGATCATAGCACTAAGTGCCCACATGAAGAAACTGGAGTCCAGTCACACTAGAAAATTAACAGAACAACTGAAAGCTCTAGAACACAAAGAAACAAACTCACCCAAGAGGAATAGATGCCAGGAAATAAATTGAGGACTGAAAACAATAAAGTATAAACTAGGAAAACAATACAAAGAATCAATGTAAGGAAAAGTTGGTTCTTTAAGAAAATCAACAAGATAGACAAACCTTTGTCCAAACTTACCAAACAGCAGAGTGTGAACATGCAAATTAACAAAATCAGAAATGAAAAGGGAGACAAAACAACCAACACTGAGGAAATCCAGAGAATCATCAGGTCATACTTTGAAAACCTGTACTCCACAAAGTTCGAAAATTTAAAGGAAATGAACAACTTTCTGGATAGATATCACTCAACAAAATTAAATCAAGAACAGATAAGCAATTTAAATAGACCTATAATATAACCCCTTAGGAAATAGAAACAGTCATCAAAAGTCTCCCAACCAAAAAAGGAGCCCAGGGCCAGATGGTCTCAGTGCAGAATTCTACCAGAAATTCAATGAACAACTTATAACAATTCTTCTCAAAGTATGCCATGCAATAGAATCAGAAAGGTCTTTGCCAAACTCTTTTTACAAGGCTTTAATAACCTTGATACCCAAGTCAGACACAGACACAACTAGAGAACTTCAGACCAATATTCCTCATGAATATTGATGCAAAAATACTCAATAAAATACTGGCATTCTGATCCAACAACACATCAAAATAGTCATCCATGATCAAGTAGGTTTTATCCCAGGGATGCAGGGATGGTTCAACATATGAAAATCCATCAATGTAATGCATATAAATAAGCTGAGAAACAAAAATCACATAATCATCTCACTAGATGCTGAAAAAGCCTCTGACAAAATCCAATACCATTTCATGATAAAGGGTTTGGAGAGATCTGGGATAACAGGAACATTGAGTTGGAGGAAGAATAGAGGAGAGTAGGATGAGAGATACCGTAATAGAGGGAGCCATTATAGGTTTGAGGAGAGATCTGGCACTAGTGAGATATCCAGAGGTTTACAAGAATGACACGAACTGGCAATCTAACCAATAGTGGAGAGGCTACCTTAAATGTCTTTCCCCAATAAGGAGATTGACGACTACATTGTATGCCATCCTAGAGTCTTCACCCTGTGGCTGATGGAAGCAGAGGCAGACACCCAAAGCTAAACACTGAACTGAATTCCTGGAACTCAACTGCAGAGAGGGAGGAGTGATGAGCAAAGGGGTTAACGCTTGTCAGGTGAAACCCACAGAAACAGCTGACCTGAACAAGGGGGAGCTCATTGACCCCAGACTAATAGTTGAGAAGCCAGCATGGGACTGATCCAGACTAATAGTTGAGAAGCCAGCATGGGACTGATCCAGACTCCCCTGAATGCGGGTGTAAATGAGGAGGCCTTGGCATTCTTTGGGGCCTCCGTCAATAGATCAGCATTCATCCCTGGCATCCAGATGGACTTTGGGAGCCCATTCCACGTAGAGAGATGCTGTCTCAGCCTGGACACATGGGGGAGGACCTAAGCCCTGCCCTGGATGATATGACTTTGGAAATCCTGCATGAAGTTCCTCACCCTCCTTGGAGAGTGGAGTGGGGATTGGGTGGGAGGTTGGGGGAGGGTTGAAGTGGGGGAGGAGAGGAGGGAGAGGGAGCTGAGATTGACATGTGAAGCAAGCTTGTTTCTAATTTAAATTAAAAAAAAGAATGTTGAGCACTTCCTTAAATGTCTTTGGGCCATGTGAAATTCTTCTGGTGGGAATTCATTGTTTAGCTCTGTACCCCATCTTTCAATTGGGTTATATTGTATTTTCATGTGTAGTTTGCAGAGTTCTTTATACATTTTGGAGATCAGCCCTCTGTCAGATGTGGGGTTGTTGAAGATCATTTCCCATTCTGTAGGCTGCCATTTTGTCTTATTGACAGTGCCCTTTGCCTGACAGAAGCTTTTCAGTTTCAGGAGGTCCCACTTATTGATTGTTGCTTTCAGTGTCTGTGATACTGGTGTTATGTTTAGAAAGTGGGCTCCTGTGCCAATGTGCTCCAGGCTACTTCCCCCTTTTTCTTCTATCGGGTTCAGTGTAGCTGGATTTATGTTGCGATCATTGATCCACTTGGATTTGAGTTTGTGCTTGATGATAGATATAGATCTATTTGCATTCTTCTATATGTTAACATCCAGTTATGCCAGCACAGTTTTTAAAGATGTTTTCCTTTTTCAATTGTACCATTTTGGGTTCTTTCTCCAAAATCAAGTGTTCATAGGTATGTGGATTAATATCAGTAACTTGGATTCCATTCCATTGATACACCTGACTGTTCTATGCCAATACCAAGCTGCTTTTATTACTATAGGTCTATAGTAAAGTTTTTTGGAGTAACACTAACCAAACAAGTGAATGACAAAAACTTTGAGTCTCTAAAGAA
Organism: Mesocricetus auratus; assembly: GCF_017639785.1. Taxonomy (NCBI): domain Eukaryota; kingdom Metazoa; phylum Chordata; class Mammalia; order Rodentia; family Cricetidae; genus Mesocricetus; species Mesocricetus auratus. Next base: position 72,157,037 of record NW_024429192.1, read on the forward strand.
AGAAATTGAAGATTAGAAAGTTAAAAGATCTTCCATACTCTTGGATAGGAAGGATCAACTTAATGAAGTGGCAATGCTACCAAAAGCAATCTACAGATTAATGCAATCCCCATCAAAATCCCAACACTATTCTTCACAGACCTTGAAAGAATAATGCTCAAATTCATACAGAAAAACAAAAAAAAGTCCAGAATAGCTAAAAAAAATCCTGTACAAAAAAGGAATTTCCAGAGGCATCAGATACCTTACCACAAAGCAACTCTTTAATAAAGCTCCTTATACAAATTATTTCCTTTTTGTAAAGAAGGAGAAATTTCTTAATCTTGTTAGTACATAATTACAAAATACTTATGAGATGTAAGCAGTTTTATTTGGGTTCAAATAAACAGGAGCCTGAACTTTTTCCAGGAAAGGAAACAACATCATTCTGCTTTCTTAAACACTTTACTGAACTATGCATATCCTTAGAGCATCCTTTTGGTGGATATTAAACCTTAACACAGTTAGTAGCACCTCTCTTCCACACTGAGGAACCGGTGTACCTCAAGAGATGCAGTGCTTAATCAGACATTTACAGAAGACTTTTGACCTTTCAATGTTTCTGGGCCATATGTAATTTCTGTTACATAAATATTGAAGTGTGTTAGACTTTTCATAATAAAACAGTATGTAGAGATTTTTTTTAAAGAAAGTCCTAAAAATATACATAAATGGTGTTTAGTTACTATGGCCTTCCAGTGTTTGCGGAATTTGAGCACCAGTGTTTGGTATTAACAAGTTTGTAACAAGAATTGTGCAGACAACTACAACTTGAGTAAAATCTCTGGGTGGGAAATCCTAGGGTCTACTGTCTGAGTCAAACTGCATAGGAATTTAGATGCTAACCTTTGTAGGTTATGACCTTTGCCCCCATTGCAGTTTCATCCTAGCATACATACATTCAAAAGTTACAGTTGGCACAAATTCATATCATTTTGTGTGCTACTGATTTTACTTCTAACCATTTTTCCCAAACAATAATAATAATTAGGAGGAGGCTTTGGTGGACAATAAAAATGTACTAGAGCAATCTTCATAGCTGAACATTCTATAGTCATGTTTTAAAGTTCCAAAGTTTCTTTCCAGGTGGATTTTTACTTAGTGATGTTTGTGTAACTGTTGGTAGCAGGAATTATGCTCTGAATAGTTGAATGATGAACCCAATTGCTGTAAAATTCTGTCAAAACATAAAAAATATCTCCAGAGATGTACATAAGTTTTTAAAGAAGAGTTATTTATTAGATTCAGATTTAGTTTAAGGATTTGAAACCTGTTTGAGATGGTGGTTTGCATTTGGATGAATTTGGGAAAGATAAATTTCCCTGCAACTATGCCAGTTTCATACACATCCATGCAAAACCACTAGAATGGGATATGTGCTATTTTGTCAAGGCCCCAAATTCTTCTGTCTCATGTCTTCATGTTGAAAAAATTTCTGCATTTGGGGTTTTAATTTCTTACTAGTGTTATTTAATATAACATATTCAGCTGGAATGTATTTTAACTATTTCTGTGTAGCATGAACTGAAGTATACATATTTTACATTGTGCTTTTCTTTTCTTTCTTTTATCTTTTCTGGGGGCATATGCAGTGTTAACAAGTTGTTTTCCATCCTTTGGTTGTGTGGATGTTGGTCATGTCAAACATTAGCTTTACAAATGACCACTCTTTAAATAAAAATTTACTTTTGATTTTTTATAGTCATCTGTGTTCCAAAATAATCTGAAAATTGTATTTTTTATCCTGAGACATATTGCTCCTAATCATAGCAGTGTAATGAAAATAATTATTATGGGTACTCCCCAACAGCTGGCCAGCAACTGAGAGAACTGAAGGCAGGCCACACCACCACTGACACCACCCACTGGATTCTGTTCCCTCAAGAGTCTACCTCATCATCTTCCCCATGCCCAATCCTCCCCTGAAACATCAGCAGACCATAAAGGCACAAGTACAACTCACACCAGGTGACAGAAAAGGAACAGACACGACCCACACTAGTTGGACGAACAGTTTAAATCACACATCAAACCCCACACATTAATAGTGAGAGACTTCAACACACCACTCTCACCAATAGACAGAACTCCCAGATAGAAACTTACCAGAAAAATAAGGGAATTAAGAGATGTTATGACTCAAATGGGCTTAAGAGACATCCACAGAACATTTCACCCAAACACAAAAGAATAGACATTCTACTCAGCACCTCATGGAACATTCTCTAAAAATGATCATATACTCAGTCACAAATCAAATCTCAAAAGATACAGAAAGTTGGAATAACCCCTATATCTTTTTGGAACACTATTGTTTAAAGTTAGAATTCAGCAACAACACAAACCACAGAAAGTCCACAAACTCATGGAAACTGAATAACTGTCACTGAGTCAAGGCAGATATAAAAAAATTAAAGACTAGCTAGAAGTAAATGAAAATGGATGCACAAATTACCCAAACTTATGGGATACAATGAAAGCAATTCACCCTAAACACACACATAATTTGGAGAATTGTCACACTAGGGACTTAACAACACACCTGAAAGCCCTAGAACAAAACAAAAAACAAAATCACACAGGAGCAGTACACGGCAGGAAATAATCAAACACTGGGCTAAAATCAATGAAACAGAAAAAGAGAAAAATGCAATCAATGGAACAAAGAGTTAGTTCTTTGGGAAGAGATCAACAAGATAGACAAAACCTTATTCAAACTAACCAAAAGGAAGAGAGAGAATATCCAAATTAACAAATAAATCAGAAATGAAAGGGGGCACATCAAAACAGACACTGTGGAAATCCAGAGAATCATTAGGTCATACTTCAAAATTTTCAAAATTCCATACTAAACAAAATTGGAAAATCTAAAAGAACTGTACAGTTTTCTGGATACATACCACATAGAAAAATTAAATCAACACCAGTAAGCATTAAAATAGACCTATAATCCTCAAAATAATAGAAGTCTCCCAAACAACAAAGCCAAAGACAAGATAATATCAGAACAGAATTCTATCAGAATTTCAAAGAAGAGCTAATACCAAAAATCTTCAAATTGTTCCATATGATAGAAACAGAAAGAACATGCTGAATTCTTTTTATGATGCTACAGTTGTGGATACCTCACCACAAAAAAAATGTAACAAAGCAAGAAAATCGCAAGCTAATCTCATGAACATTGATGCTGCAAACTGAATGCAAAAACACCTCAAACAATGATCCACCAAGATCAAGTATAGGGATGGTTGGACACACAAAAATCTTCCAATGTAACCCACCATATAAACAAATTGAAAGAAAAACCACATGATCATCCCTTTGGATTCCAAAAAATAGTCTTTAACAAAATCCAACACTCCTTCATTTAAAGGTCTTGGAGAGATCCAGGATACAAGGAACAACTAAACATAATAAAAAGCAATAAACAGCAGGCCGACAGTCAACACCAAATGAAATGGAGAGAAGCCCAAATTGATTCCACTAAATCAGGAACAAGACAAGGCTGTCTACTCTCTACATAATTATTCTCTGTATCTCTAAACAGCACTTGAATTCTAGCTAGAGCAATAAGACAAAGAGATCAAGGGCATACAAATTGGAAAGAAAGAAGACAAATTTGTTATTATATTTTAAATTATATGACTGCATGATGGGGAATGCTCTTCTGTGTATATGTTTGTCTTATTGGTTAATGAATAAAACACTGATCAGGCAGGATGATAGGATTAGGATGAAAGGAGGATTCTGGAAAGTGTAGGCAAAGAGGACTCATCTTGTGATCCCGGGAAGACACACAGCTGGGAAGAAACTGCCACTAGCTAACCACGGAGGTCTGGAGGTCTGTGCAGACAGGAAGTCACATAGCTGGGCAGAATCAGGATATAAACAGGGACAAACAGGAAATGACTCTCTTCTCTGCGGAAATGCTGAGCAGTCATTAAGTAGCAGGCAAAGGAGTTGCAGATCCCCAGACCTTTCTCCAGTAACAGAAGATCACTTGGATATACATGGATTAGTAGTTATGGGTTAATAATTAAGACAAAGCTAGCCAATAAGAAACCCAAGTGATGGCCAACAGTTTTATAATTAATATAGTGTTTGTGTGCTTCCTTATGACTGAGAAGTGTGGCGGAACCTAGTCAGGCCAAGAATTTCACACTACAATGGTATATGTAAGTGACCCCAAAATTTTTTCTATGGACTCCTATAGCTGGTACACACCTTCAGTAATGTGTCAGGATACAAAATTAGCTCAAAATCACAGGTCCTCCTATATACATATGATAAATGGGGGTGATAAAGAAATCATAGAACACTCTTTATAATAGGCACAAAGCACAAATAATATAATACATCATAGGGTAACTCGAGCCAAACAAGCAAAAGAGCTATATGACAGGACTTTTAAGCCTTTGAAGAAAGAAATTGAAGAAGATATCAGAAAATGGAAAGATCTCCCATGCTCATGGATATGGGGGATTAACATGTTAAAAATGGCAATCTTACTAGAGGCAGTCTAGTAAGATTCAATGCAATCCTCTTCTAAGCCCCAACACGAATCTTCACACATCTCAAAAGAAAATACTCAACTACAGATGGAAAATCAAAAATCCAGGATAGCAAAACAATCATGAATAATAAAGGAACTTCCAGAGGCATCACAATCCCTTGACTTCAAGATTCTCTATATAGCTATAGTAATAAAAACTGCATGGTATTGGCATAAAAAATAGACACATGGATCATTGGAATTGAACTGAAGACTCTAAAATAAACCCACATAACAATGAATATCTGATTTTTTCACAAAAAAGCCAAAAATTAAACAACGGAAAACAGAAAGCATCTTCAGAAAATGATGCTGGCCTTACTGGATGTCAGCAAATAGAATAATGTGAATGGATCCATATCTATCACTGTGCACAAAACTCAAATTCAAAGGGATCAAAGACCTCAACACAAATCCTGCTACAACAAACCTGATGGAAGAGAAAGTGGGAAGTAGCCTTGAACACATTTGCACTCAAGACAACTTCCTGAATAAAGCACCAGTAGCGCAGACACTGCACTAGACCATGAATAAATGGGACCTTATGAAATTGAAAAGCATTGTGTAATCTGAATATGTGCTTGGATAATAATAGAGTGGTGTGGGAGTAGGAGTGTGATTGTGCATGTGTGTGTGCAAGGGGGCATAGAAGTGAGAGTGTATGATGGACAAGTGCATAAGTATGTTGAGTACAATGAGTGTCAGTGCAGTAGCTGTGCAAAACTTTTAGGAATTTTTGACACCATGTAAGGATGTGTGTTTATGAGCACAAAAATAAATATGAATGTGTGACAGTGGGTAAGAGAATAAAAGTATGCAAGAATGTGTGAGTCCACATGAGTATCAGTGGTAGAATGTATACTGAGCGTGTGTTTTGTAGTGTGCGAGTATATAACATCATGTTTAATTTACATTCAATTGCTGGGATAGACATCGAAACAAAAGCCACTCTGGAAGGAAGTGTTTGTTTCAGCTTACAGGTTAATCCCCCAGGGAAGAACGGCAGGGGAGGACCACAGAGCAGGACCTGAGAGCAGAAACCACGGAGAAAGGCTGTTACTGGCTTGTTCCTCTGGCTTGCTTCTCCTAGTGTGCTCAGTTACCTTTCTTCTACAGCCCAGGTTCATGTGCTCAAGCATAGCCCCGCCCACAGTGGGTTGGCTCCTCCTTCATCAATAGTAATGAAGACAAGGACTCACAGATATGACCACAGGCCACCTGACAGGGACAGTTCCTCAATTGAGATTTCTTCTTCTCAGCTAATATCTAGGTTTATGTTAGCTCATAAAAACTAAAAAGCACATAGGGTATATGTGCAAGGATGTGTGAAGAATGTGTGAAGATGTAACTGTATGATTCTGTGTATATCTGAACATGTTGATAAGTCTCTAAGCACACAGAGAGACACACATAAAAGCCATGAAAACAGATACATGGAAACCATAATGTATATAATAAGCAAAAGACCAGTAAGGTTAAAAAAATGCCCAAGCAAAGCATTATGAGACAAAACATCTACCAGAATGCCACTGTACAAATCTTAAATGCCCCTTCTGGTCCCCCTCACTTCCCTCTGCATGGACACTCTTGGACTGGCACCTCAGGTCCACTCTGCACAAATGGCAGTGACAACTGTGTCATAGTGGCAAGATCACCGTTTTCCATTCTCATCACACATGCATAACTGACTTGTGAAGTTTATCTCTGGTCATTGTGTGGATCCAACTAGCTTCAGAAATACTACACCACGATCCAGTCAGCCACACTACCTGGAAATTACATTGTCAAACTGAACCATCACGCCATGCCCATTGCCACATGGGAAAACCACCTCTATCGCCTGGGAAACATGTGCAATACAAATCCTCACTGAGCATAGGAAGCAAGAGCAGGTGGCCATAAATTTGCGTGCACATTGCTAGTGCCAGCTTCCCTTTAGACCTACATTTATGCATCCAGAGGGAAGGAATGGGTCTGCTCGTAATAGCAAAGGATGTTTAGGGACCTCTCAGAAGAAGAGATAATTCCATGCAGTCATGAAGGTCAGTCGTGCAACAGGCATTTACTAAGAATCCAGTACATGCCTAACACACCATCCTGTGCACACTAGACACTCAATACAAGTCAAAAAAACTACTTATAGATTTCTCCAGAAACTGCCCTCAATAATAGAGCTTCCTGCCTGGGAACTGCATGGAAGTTGCATGGATACCAGTGACATAGGAGGAGCTATAGAATCTCCTGGCAGCGTGGGCCCAATGCTCACCTTTTTCAGATGCTGGAATGGTAGCAGCCAGTAATGGTGGACTTAGGACATCCACAGGGCTGGCCGAAGCAAGAACTTGGGCAGAAGAAGGTGCTGGAAACTGAGGAGATGCAGCTGTGCAGGGCTGAACAGGCTGCTGGCGCTGCCATCTACCGTCATGTGTTCGAGAAGGCAACAGTCAGGGCTTCAAGCTCATTCTCCCTGAAGGTAAGCCAGCTTCAGGACCCATATGGCCCCCACCCCTCCCACCCATCGGCTACTCTATAAACTCCCACATCTCTGTAGTGATCTTCAGGGTGTTGGCCCAGCTGACCCGACTCATGGAACAGGCCTTCCCCGAGACTTGCAGGTTTCACTGAGCACAACATGTGTGTTCCCAGGATCATGGTGGACTTGCTGAATCCGATGCGGCTCCCCTCCATGTCTTCCAGATGCTGAAGTCCAGGTGTGCTGAGCAGCAACTGTCGAGCAATCCTCAGGATTCCTTTCTATATTCCTGACTACATCAGGAAATGGAGGTTAGAGTTGGGCCTGGTACTTCCGGTGTGAAGGGAGGCAGGCATGGGGGAAGGGTCAGGGAAACACAGGCTGGCTTGCCCCAGAATGGCTCAGCCTAACTGTGAGTCTCCACCCAGGGTGTGCAGACCAAGCTGTCTTCCATGGACCTTAGTAGGACTTTGGGATCATACCGCTGCATCAAGAAATATGGAACGCACACAAATGTGGTAACGTGACACATGGCCCAGGAAATGGGGTCTGTCAGGCCTGGGGATACAAATAATCTCATGACCCATCCTGTGTCTGTCAGTCCTGGGGATGCAAATAATCTCATGGCCCACCCTCTGTCTGTCAGGCCTGGGGACACTGACCCTCCCTCTTTCTGCTCAACGTGTGGTTCTCTGGCCTCTCTGGCCCAACTCTGTCTGCTAGGAACAGAAACAAGGCACCCCTTTCCCCAGGCCTGCGGCCTCTCCAGTCTCAGACCTTCAGCCTCTGCAGTACCAAGTGCATGTGTCACTGACCTGAGAATGCTCCTAAGCTTCTGACCCACAAATCATTGGTTATTGGCTTTTATAGCCTAACCAACTGCTCAGATAGACCCCCACGTTGTCAAATGACATGGGACCCTGGGATTTGGTTTCTTGACCTGGCTAATACGAGTAGTGCAGGAAGGATGTAAAGAAAAGGTAGTTTTCAGGATGTGTCCCTAGTGCACGAACGGACTTTAGGAGCCCATTTCCCATGGAGGGTTACTTTCTTAGCCTTGATACACAGGGGCAGGCCTAGGCCATGCCCCAAATGACTTGATGGATTTTGACGATCCCTCATGCAAGGCCTCACCTTCTCTGGGGAGTGGATGGAGATGGGATGGGGGGTCAGTGGAGGCAAGGGGAGATGGGAGGGAGAGGGAACTTGAGTTGATATGTAAAATAAGATCGTTTCTAATTTAAATAAAATTTATAAAAAGAAAAGACAGTTTCTTCCAGGGCAGGAGGAGACTCATTTCTCCTGTTGACACTTCCAGAATCCCATGTTAACAGCACCTGGGCAGTGAGCTAAGAAAATGAGGAGGACTGGAACCCGGGTCATTGTGGAAACACCTGAAAGTTCTCCTGGAGCCACACAACCTACGGAGAGAAAGCCACTTCTCTGTCCCTATCCTCAGAGAAAATCATTGCTATGCAAACATCTACTGTCATGGAGGCTGTAAAAGTCACTCATTCAACATTAGTCTAGGGTCCATCTGAGAAAAAAAAAGCTAGAGAGAACTTGCCTTTTCAAGTTTTCATGCTCAGCAAACACTGCTGGGCAAGGAGAAATAGCTGAGAGCCTGGTAACCCTAAATAAGTTTGTGGCAGGCAGTGCCCTCTGGTGGCTGGATGAGACATCCATCCTGGGCAAGTCCCACAATCAGGAGCCCTGAAAACTCACCCAAAAACCAGTGCTTTCTATACAGCTAGAACTTCATATCTATCCAGATGCACAAGAGTTACCACTCTTTCTAATATTCTGATTCCTTTTTTGTTGCTGTGGGTGGCAAATACCACAACGAACATGAACGCCACTCTCGTGGGTCCCAGTGGAAGTCTACTTCCTTCAATAGATGCATCAAACAAGCTGCTATATATGAAACAATTACCTCCAAGACAAAGCCAGAGTGTAGATTATAGTCTTGCACACCCTGTATTTAACTGAATTTGAGGCATATTCAGGTATGAACACCACTATGCCTTGCCTTATATTTAGAAAGTAATCCTCAAGTCCCTGTCCCTGAAGAGAGATTGACACCACATGTAGAATACCCTTACTTGAAGATTCCCCAGGAGTGTTTGGCTTTTCATCCACATTCATCCGGAAATCAAAGAGACTGGACATCCCAAAGTTTCTACATCACAAAACATAATTTTAAGCAGCTACCTCTCCACCGCATGGGTCTATATCCCTGATACAGTAGAAGATAAGCTAACATAACTAGTTCAGGTCTTCTCCTACAATCAGCATGATTTTTTTCAAGTTGTTGAGAGAAGGCCAGGACTCCAAACAGCGTGAAGATGGAAGTCTGTGGGCTTAAGAGCATCTTCAGATCTAGGCATCAGAAAAGTCTGGGAGAACACTTCTTGTCTCATCCTCCAGCTGTGTCAGTGTTGGAGTCGGGTCCACAAGTTAACTGTGTAAGGAGAATATACATGTGTCAAAAGTCTCAGAACTTACAGATTTCATCTGAAGGACTTCATCATAAATCTCCTAGTAAGAAAAGTTGAAGGCAGTTGACATCACAAGTTCTCCCAGACTGAAGGACGAAGGGGTGCTTTCACAATTTGTTAAGGCACATTCTAGACTTATATTCCACATAACCCAGTGCAGAGAAGAGGTTAAAATTTTATAATTCCTGTCCTCTCAGTAGAAAATTTTTGCTAGCACAATCCTGGTTGGGAATCTGGATGTTCCAGCATGAGAATTAGGATTCTAAGAAGCCAGCATAGAGGAGAGAACAAGACTAACAAATAATAGACCTGGGGGACATTGAGAGGAGTAAGTTGAATATGTAAAATCTGCTTCCCAGTGATGTGATTTTGAAGTGCTTTGAGTATCATGGGACTTAGTGAGGGGCATCAGGTCATTGAATTATAGCCATAAAAGGGATCTGTGCATTCTGCCTCAGCCTCCGTGAGTTTGTATGTACATTGATCCTGTTGATTTAGAGGGCCTTTCTTTGTGGTGCTCTCCATCTACCCTGTCTCTCACATTCTTTCTACTTTATCTTCCATATGTTTCCCCAAGCCCTGAAGGGGGGATTTGATACATACATTAAATTTAGTATGAAGTGCTTCAAGGCCTCTCGTTCTCTGCCAGATATTCACCTGTTAGTTCAATTTTATTTTATTATAGTTTTTATTTGTCTGTTCGTTCTCTAAAGAGAGAAAAAACACATGGTGTTGTTAAGGTTAAGAGGTGGCAAATTGGGGATGATTTTGAAGGACATCAGGGAGGTGAAATCATGATCTGAATATATTGTATGAAATACAATTTATTTTCAATAAATATTTAATTTAAATAAATTAAACAAAATTTAAAACCAAAATACTACTCAGAAAACAAACATCAAAATTCAACAAGACAATAACTACATTTACCACCCAGATTTCAATAATACCTTTAAGTATCAAACGCTTTAACACAGATGGAATGTATTAAGAAACAAATCAATTTTTCTGCTGCATACAAGAAACACATCTTAGTTGTAAAGATAGGCACTGCTTTAAAGTATAAGGTGGACAAAACCTGCATATCAAATGGTATGAAGAAACAAGCAGCATTGCTATCCTCATATCTGACAAAATAGAATTTAAACTAAAACTAATCATATGAGATGAAGAATGAAAATTCATTCAAATAAAGGAGCAGTTAATCCAGAAGCCATTACTATCCTAAACATATATTCACAGGACTCTACAAAGACAAAATCAACTGCGGGATTTACAGAAACAGATTAACATCAAACCATCAACAGTAAACAATTTTAATGCCCCACCTTCTCTAATAGAGAGCCATCTAAACAAAAGAATAAAGGATCAGGTAGTGGTGGAGTATACTTTTAATCCTAGAAGTTTAGAGGCAGAGGCAGCCTGGTCTAAGAGCAAGTTCCAGGACAGCCTGGGCTACACAGAGAAACATAGTTTCAAAAAAATAAAAAATGGAAAGTGTTAAAAATGCAGAATAAAGAGAATCATTGGAATTAAAAAATAACATACATCACATCAATGAACAGAATATTCTATTCAAAACATCTGATAATACACACTCAACTCTGCAGCATGTGGAGGCTCTTCTAAAATTGGTAGCTTTCTGCAACACAATCAAACTTTTTCCTTTTTTATCTTTTTGGTTTTTTTTATTTATTTAAATTAGAAACCAGCTTGTTTCATATGTCAATCTCAGCTCCCTCTCCCTTCCCTCCTCCTCCACCCCCCACCCCCACCAACCTTCCAACCCCTCACTCCCTCCCCACTCTGCTCCCTAGGGAGAGTAAGGCCTTCCATGGGGGATCTTCAAAGTCTGTCATATCATCCCTGGAAGGGCCTAGGCCCTCCCCCATTTGTCCAGGCTAAGAGAGCATCCCTCCATATGGAATGGGCTCCCAAAGTCCATTTGTACACCAGAGATAAATACTGATCTACTATCCAAGGCCCCATAGAATGCTGAGGCCTCCTCACTGACACCCGCGTTCAGGGGGTCTGGATCAGTCCCATGCTGGCCTCTCAGTCACCAGTCTGGTGTCCATGAGATCCTCTTCATTCAAGTTAGCTGTTTCTGTGGGTTTCACCGCTGGGTCTTGACTACTTTGCTCATCATGCCTCCTGCTTTGCAACTGGGCTCTAGAAGTTCAGTTCAGTGTCTGCCTCTGCTTCCATCAGCTACTGGGTGAAGGCTCTAGGATGACATATAAGGTAGTCATCAATCTCATTATTGGGGGAGGGCATTTAAGGTACCTCCTCCACTATTGCTTAGATTGCCAGTTGGAGTCATCCTTGTAGATCTCAGGAAATCTCACTAGTGCCAAATCCCACCTCAAATCCCTCCCTCTACCATGGCATCTCTCATCCTGATCTCCCCTATTCTTCCCCTGACTCAACCTTCCTGCTCTCCCATGTCCTCCTCTTCCCTCCTCTTCTCCCCTCTCTTTCTCTAAGCTCCCTCTCCCCTCCTTTGCCCCCATGCTCCCAATCCCCTCAGAAGATTCTGTCCCATTCCCCTTCTCTGGGGTACCATGCAAACTTATAAGGCATTTTCTTAATTAGTGATTTGCGTGGGAGGAGGTAGCCCATTTTCTCTGAGCTTTCCCTTGGGTAGATGGTTCTGTGTTCTATAAGATAGCAGGCTGAGTAAGTCATGAGGAGCAGTCGGTAAGCAGTGACTCCTCATAGCCATTGCATCAGTTCCTAGTTGCAGGTCCTGCTCTTTTTGAGTTCCTGTCCTGACTTCTTTCATTGTTGAACAATGATCTAAAAGCATAAACCAAACAAACCTTTTCCTCTCCAACTTGCTTCTGGCCATGGTGCTTCATCATAGCACCTGTACCCATAACTAGGACAACTTGGAAAGCAAACTCAGGAGCACATTGAGATGATTAGACATTATGACAAAGTGATCTTCATTTAATATAGGCAAGGTTGCTACAAAATGCATAAATCAATAAACATAATACACCATATAAACTACCTCAAGGAGAGAAGCTATGTAATTACTAAAGTTGATATTGAGTCATAGTTAGGTGTACTATGGATGTGATAAAACCACAGCAATTTGGGGAGCAAAGTTGATTCAGCTTGTGCTTCCACATCACTGTTCATCATCAAAGGAAATCAGGACAGGAACTCAAGCAGGACAGGAATCTGGAGGCAGCTGCTAATGCAGAGGCAACAGAAGAATACTGCTTACTGGCTTGCTCTCCGTGGCTTGCTCAGCCTGCATTTTTATAGAATCCAGGACCACCAACTCAGGGATGGCACCACCCACAATGTGCTGGGCCTTTTCCTATCAATCACTAATTAAGAAAATGTCCTACTGGATTCCCAACAGAATGATCTTATGGGGTCTTTTCTTAATTAAGGTTGCCTCCTCTCAGATGACTTTAGCTATGTCATGTAGGAGACTTTAGGAATGGATAGAACAACCTCAAAATAGTAAAGTCTATTACAGCAAGCCTATATTATACTCAATGAAGACAAAATTAAGAGCATTGCCCCTAAAACCATGAGTGAGAAAAAGAAGCCCATTCTCTGCTTTCTTAACTGATGTAGTTTAAAAAGGCTTAGCTATAACTGTGAGACAAGAGAAAGTCATAAAAGCTGTGACAAATGAGGAAGAATTCAAATTATCCACATTTGAAGACATAATTGCTATTTCCTAAACCATGTTTAAACTGAACTGGAATTATACATCTCCCCACTCATTTTCCTCCCTCCTGTCTTTCCATTTGTCTTCCCTCAAAAGCCTCTCATGACCTTCCACGTACGTGTGTGTGTGTGTGTGTGTGTGTGTGTGTGTGTGTGTGTGAGTTTATAACCTACTAGGTCTGTTTTTGTTGGTAGTATTTCTATGGTTTTGAGGATAACCACTCTGCACTGGGTAAACAATAAGGGAGCCTATACCTGTAAGAGGTTAACTCACCCTCTCCCAGCAATAATTAGTTGACTGTGATATTTTTCTAACAGCAGGAGCCTGTGAAAAAAATTTTTATTTATTTATTTTTCAGTTTAAATTTAGATTAGAAACAAGGTTGCTTCACAAGTCAGTTCCAGATCCCTCTCCCTTTCCCTCCCCTCCTCCCATGCCCTCCCCCAAACCCCCCAATATCCCCTCATTTCCCCAGGGAAGGTGAGGCCCTCCATGGGGGTGTCCATAGTCTGTCATTTCATACAGGGCAGGGCCTAGACCCTTCCTCAAGAGTTCAGGGTGAGAGTCCATCTCACATTGTTGGATGGGAGTCCAAAGTCCGTGAATATACTCGGGATGAGTAATGATCTACTGCCTAAGGCTCAATAGATTACCTAGGCCTCCTCACTGACACCCACATTCAGGGGGTCTTGATCAGTCCCATGCTGGATTCCCAGGCTGATGCCTGGGATTCAAGAGTTAACCTTTGTCAGGTCAGCTGTTTCTGGGGGTTATACTAGCCCAGTCTTAATCCCTTTGGTCATCCATCAGTCCTCCCTCTCTGTTGCTGGCTTTCTTGAGTTCAGCTCACTCTTTGGTTGAGGGGCATCTAGGTTGCTTCCAAGTTCTGGCTATTACATAATGCCGCTATGAACATAGTGGAACAGACTCCTTGTTGTATGAATGGGCATCTTTTGGATATATGCCTAAGAGTGGAGTTGCTGGGTCTTGTGGCTGGTTTATTCCCATTTTTCTGAGAAATCTCCATACTGATTTACAAAGTGAATGAACAAGTTGGCACTCCCATCAGCAATGGAGGAGTGTTCCCCTTTCACCACATCCTCTCCAGCATAAATTGTCATTGGTGTTTTTGATTTTAGCCATTCTGACAGGAGTGAGATGGTATCTCAGAGTTGTTTTCATTTGCATTTCTCGGATGGCTAAGGATGTTGAGCACTTTCTCAAGAGCCTCTCAGCCATTTTAGAGTCCTCTATTGAGAATTCTCTATTTAGTTCTGTAGTCCAATTTTTAATTGGATCATTTGGTGTTTTGGAGACTTACTTCTTGAGTTCTTTGTAAATTTTGGAGATCAGCCCTCTGTCAGATGTGGGGTTAGTGAATATTTTTTCCATTCTGTGGGCTGACTTTTTGTCTTGCTGACTATGTCCTTTGCCTGACAGAAGCTTCTCAGTTTCAGGAGGTCCCATTTATTAATTGTTGATCTCACTGTCTGTGATACTGGTGTTATGTTCAGGAAGCTGTCTCCTGTACCAATTTGTTCAAGGGTACCACCCACTTTCTCTTCTAAGAGGTTCAGTGTGGCTGGATTTATGTTGAGGTCTTTGATCCATTTGGATTTAAGTTTTGTGCATGGCGATAAAAATGGATCGATCCGCATTCTTCTACATGCCAGCATCCAGTTATGCCAGCACCATTTGTTGAAGATGCTTTCTTTATTCCATTGTATATTTTTAGCTTCTTTGTCAAAGATCAGATGTTCATACATGTGTGGGTTAATATCAGGGTTTTCAATTCGATTCCATTGGTCTAACTGTCTATTTTTGTGCCAATACCAAGCTGTTTTCAGGACTATAGCTCTATAATAGAGCTTGAGGTCAGGGATGGTGATGCCTCCGGACGTTGCCTTGTTGAACAGGGTTGTTTTGGCTATCCTGGGTCTTTTGTTTTTCCATACAAAATTGATTATTGTTCTTTCAAGGTCTGTGAAGAATTGTGCTGGTATTTTAATGGGGATTGCATTGAATCTATAGATTGCTTTTGGCAGGATTGCCATTTTTACTACATTGATCCTACCTATCCAAGAGCATGGGAGATCTTTCCATTTTCTGAGGGCTTCTTTAATTTCTTTCTTTAAAGACTCAAAGCTCTTGCGATACAGGTCTTTTACATGTTTGGTTAGCGTTACCCCAAGGTATTTTATGTTGTTTGTGGCAATTGTAAAGGGTGATGTTTCTCTGATTTCTTTCTCAGACATTTTATCATCTGTATATAGTAGGGCTACTGATTTTCTTGAGTTGATCTTGTAGCCTGCCACTTTGCTGAAGGTGTTCACCATTCCTGGGTCAAAGAAGAAATAAAAAAAGAAATTAAAGACTTCCTAGAATTCAATGAGAATGAAGACACAACATACCCAAACCTATGGGACACTTTGAAAGCAGTGCTATGGGGGAAGTTCATAGCACTAAGTGCTCACATGAAGAAACTGACAATAGTTATACTAGAGAATTAACAGCACAGCTGAAAGCTCTAGAACACAAAGAAGAAAACTCACCCAGGAGAAGTAGATGCCAGGAAATAATCAAATTGAGGGCTGAAATCAATAATAGAATAGAAACTAGGAAAACAATACAAAGAATCAATGCAACGAAGAGTTGGTTCTTTGAGAAAATCAGCAAGATAGACAAACCTTTGTCCAAACTTACCAAACAGCAGAGCGTGAACATGCAAATTAACAAAATCAGAAATGAAAAGGGGGACATAACAACGGACTCTGAGGAAATTCAGAGAATCATCAGGTCATGCTTTGAAAACCTGTACTCCACAAAATTCGAAAATTTAAAGGAAATGACTTCTTGGATAGCTATCACTTGCCAAAATTAAATCAAGAACAGATAAGCAATTTAAATAGACCTATAACCCCTATGGAAATAGAAACAGTCATCAAAAGTCTCCCAACCAAAAAAAAAGCCCAGGTCCAGATGGCCTCAGTGCAGAATTCTACCAGAAATTCAAAGAACAGCTTATACCAATTCTTCTCAAAGTGTTCCACACAATAGAAGCAGAAGGGTCTTTGCCAAACTCTTTCTATGAGGCTTCAATAACCTTGACCCCAAGCCACACAAAGATACAACTAAGAAAGAGAACTTCAGACCAATATCCCTCATGAATATTGATGCAAAAATACTCAATAAAATACTGGCAAATCACATCCAAGAACACATTAAAACAATCATTCACCACGATCAAGTAGGTTTCATCCCAGGGATGCAGGGATGGTTCAACATACGAAAATCCATCAACGTAATCCACCATATAAACAAGCTGAACAACAAAAATCACATGATCATCTCACTAGATGCTGAAAAAGCCTTTGACAAAATCCAACACCCCTTCATGATAAAGGTCTTGGAGAGATCTGGGATAACAGGAACATACCTACACATAATAAAAGCTATATACAGCAAACCAACAGCCAGCATCAAACTAAATGGACAGAAACTCAACGCAATTCCTCTAAAATCAGGGACAAGACAAGGCTGTCCACTCTCTCCATACCTTTTCAATATTGTACTTGAAGTTCTAGCCAGAGCCATATGGCAACAAAAGGAGATCAAGGGGATACAAATTGGAAAGGAAGAGGTCAAACTTTCACTATTTGCAGATGATATGATAGTTTACATAAATGACCCAAAGAACTCTACCAGGGAATTCATTCTTAACAGTTGAGGATTCGGAGCATTGGGAGTGCCTACCAACAGAGAAGAAGATATCAAATTGTGTATGTGAAGACTAAGTTGTCAAAATTAAAAATGTTCAATTACTGAGGTTTTTTAATACTAAGTAGGAAATGTCTACGAAATTCTGTTGATAGTAGAACTATTTCTCCTAAACAATGATTCAATCAATTTAAAGGAGGAAGTATAAAGCAGAGTTATGAACTCACTGCTCACATGGCTGATGAAACTAAGGATACTTTTGGCCTAGAGATCAGAAATGTCTCTAGTACATAGACAGCACGTGGGGAGAGGGGAGGTGCCTAGTGTGCAGGATGTTATGTCCTGCTCCAAGACTAGAGAATGAGGGTAGATCTGGCTGGGTGGAGAGATTGGATGTGGTATGGGAGGAGCCTTTGGTTTGGGTAACTGGCAGGTGTGGCTCTGACAGGAACCTAGAAAGTTGGTTGAGTTTCCACCAGGCCTGTCCAGACTATGCTGGGACATTGAGTATGATATTGGATAATCAGTTAGTTAACTCTTTCCCAAGAAAGACAATGGCTCTTGTTTTCAGCATTCCCAAGTTGCCTGCAGTTTTTTTCTGTAGGGATGAGACGTCAGATTCATTTCTTCACCTGTCCAACCAGGCCACATTGCCATGTCTACTGTAGTTGTCCTTGTTCAACTCAGGTGTAGACAATAATATTGGTGAGATTTTATGTGTGTGGCTTCTGATGAATGTAGGGCACATAATCTCAGAGAAAACTCCCTGTTCTGGCTCCTACAATCATTCTACTATCGCTTTTCCAACCATCCCTGAGCCTCAGGTAAAGGACTTGTATTATAGTTGTATCCATTCAAAATGGGCTCCAACTCTGCACTTTGAGCACTTGTGGGTTTATTTAATAGTCTCCATCTATTTCAAAGACAAATTTCCCAGATAAGGGATGAGGACTACACTTAACTGCTAGTGTGGGAACAAACACATGTACAGTACAGGATTGTACTTGTTTATTAAAGCAGTGGTTGTAGGTTCTGTTCCAAGATCTATGCCCTCACCTGTCTTGAGTCCTTGGCTAGGTTTCCTGTACTAACAATTATTTCCCTCTTGTTGAGATGACAGTAAAAGCAATTAGTGAACTGTTGTTAACTGCCAAACTGCATATGCCACAATTGCACCCTTGGAATTATTGTGTCGTCCTGGCCTTTGTTGTCATTCATAGGCATCATAGCTGGGTAGGAGTGTTGGTTGCTTCCCTCCTTTGGAAGCTTGCATTATGAAAGTTAGTCTTCAGGGAGGAGGTTTTCAGGTCAATGGCAGCAAAGGGGCTTTGTGGTTCCTGTGTCTCAAGAGGGTGGTGTCTTCAGCTATAGGAACTTACATTCAACCCCTGGGAGCCAATCAATGGAAATAACAATAGTCTGTAATGTTTGGGAGTCTCTTGGACATCCCTAACCAACAATTCAAAAGAGAGTGTCTCATGATGTTGGTAGTCTTTGACTATGGGAGAAATCATTGTCAACCAAAATGGGCAATTTTCATGTAAGTGAAAAATATACATTTTAGATACTTATTTGTATTATTAGTGTTTTAGGTGAATACATATTGGCATAATTCATTAGGACTTTTTCACAAATCCTTGCTAGTGTTTTTTCTTCTTCGCTCCTTCTTCTGTAATTATCTCCCTTCTCTTCCATAGTTAAAAGTCCTTCCCTTTTTTCAAATTCCCCCTCATTTAGTCACTGGAACACTGGTATTCCTGTCTCCATTGCTCCACTACCTCTGCACCCTACAATGGACCCCTTTTACTTTTCTGACTGCTGCTCTTACTCCAGGATATGTCCTCACAGCTGAAGATTTGGAGCTATGGATATCAGATGAGAGAGACGATGCAGTTTTTTGTCTTTCTGGGTAGAGGTTACCTGATTAGGTGTGATCTTTTCTTGTCCTAGTCACTTACCTGCAAAGTTTATTATTTCATTTTTTTCTTTACAAAAGAATGGCATTGCAACATATATATGTACCATATTTCATTATGTATTTCTCAATTATAGAGCATTTTGGTGCTCATAGCTATTGTAAAATGGCAGTAATGAATATTACCCAGCAAGTAGCTGAGGAGGGGAATGTCTCTAGTCCTTTGGACACATGCCAAGGAGTATATATGTCTAGCTTCCAATTAGATAGCTATTGATTTCCACAAAAGAATGTGTGCCACCACTGCACCCAGTCTTATGCTATGCTAGTAGTTGATGTGTCTCATAGGCATCATATCTGGGGATGACTGTTGGTTATCTCCTTCCTCTTGAAGGGTGCATTGTCCCTGCTGGCCTTCAGGTAGGGGGAATTCAGGTCTGTTCCATCTCTGGGAACCCAGGACCATGGCTCTGAATTGCATAATATCTTCAGCAATAGAAACTCACCTTCCGGAAGCAGCTGTTCCTCCTGCAGCATCAGGTAAACAGGCCGGCTTCCTGGCCTGTGTTCCAGTGCCTGCAGATCGCCTGGGAACTGCACAGAGCTCCCGATCCCGGCGGGAGCCAAGCACCCCAGACTCCAGATCTTCTGTCCCACCAACGAGACCAGGAAACCAGAGGAGGCAGGGAGACCAGGGGAGTAGCTGTTCTGGAACAGGTACAACAGGACCCAGCAGAGGGTCCAGGGTACCAGGTAGGAGGCTAAGCGCCCCAGATTCCTGTTCTTCTTCTCCACCCACGGGACCAGCATTTGGACAAGGAATAGAAGAACCACCAGATTATTGGACTTGCTAGCACCCACCAAAAGGGAACTCTGGTCCCCAGACCAGTAAGGGGCTCTTTCTGCACCCACTAGAAGAAGAGATGGGAAAGAGACAATACAAAAACACAGTCAGCAACAGAAAAACAAATATGACACCGCCAGATTCTAGAGACTCCACACCAGCAAGACCCCAACATTCCAATGCGAACGACACAGAAGAGAACGACCATAAAAGCACTTTCATGAAAATGATAGAGGCCCTAAAAGAGGATATAGGAAATTCCCTCAAAGAAATGGAAGAAAAAACAAACCAAAAAATGCAAGAAATGGAAGAAAAAACAAACCAAAAAAGGCAGGAAATGGAAGAAGAAATGAAGCAAAAAATGCAAGAATTGGAAGAAGAAACATACCAAAAAAGGCAGGAGATGGAAGAAGAAACAAAGCAAAAAATGCAAGAAATGGAAGAAAAAACAAACCAAAAAATGCAAGAATTGGAAGAAAAAACAAACCGAAAAAGGCAGGAAATGGAAGAAAAAAACAAACCAAAAAATGCAAGAATTGGAAGAAAAAACAAACCAAAAAAGGCAGGAAATGGAAGAAAAAACAAACCAAAAAAGGCAGGAAATGGTAGAAAAAACAAAGCAAAAAATGAAAAAATGGAAGAAGAAACAAACCAAAAAAGCCAGGAAATGGAAGAAGAAACAAAGCACAAAATGCGAGAAATGGAACAAAAAGCAAACCAAAAAATGCAAGAAATGGAAAAAAGAACAAACCAAAAAATTCATAAAAGGCAACAAATGGACGAAAAGATAAACAGAAAATTGCAAGAAGCAATGCAAACACTGCAAGGGTTGAAAACTGAAATAGAGACATTAAAAAAACACAGTCTGAAGAAAGGCAGAAAATAGAAAAGCTGGACAAACAGTCAGGCACTACCAATACAAGCATTACCAACAGAATAGAAGAGATGGAAGAGAGAATCTCAAGTGTTGAAGATACACTAGGAGAAATGGATTTATCAACCAAAGAAAACCTTAAATCCAACAAATCCTTAACACAAAACATCCAGGAATTATGGGACACCATGAAAAGACCAAACCTAAGAATAATAGGTATAGAAGAAGGAGAAGAAATCCACCTCAAAGTGGCAGAAGGCATATTCAACAAAATCATAGAAGAAAACTTTCCCAACCTTAAGAAAGACATGCCAATGAAGGTACAAGAAGCCTACAGAACACCAAATAGAGTGGACCACAAAAAAAATCACCTCGCCACATAATAATCAAGACCCCAAACATACAGAATAAAGACAGAATATTAAGAGCAGCTAAGGAAAAAGGTCAAGTAACATATAAAGGCAGACCTATCAGAATTACACCTGATTTCTCCATGGAAACTCTGAAAGCCAGAAGGTCCTGGATAGATATTCTACCTACACTAAGAGACCATGGATGCCAGCCCAGACTACTATACCCGGCAAAGCTCTCAATCACTATAGATGGAGAAAACAAGATATTCCATGACAAAACTAGATTCAAGCAATATGTGTCCACTAACCCAGCCCTACAGAAAATTTTGGAAGGAAAACTCCAACCCAAGGAAGCTAACTACAACCAGAAAAACATAAGCATTAGAGAATCCCCCTCTACCAACAGCCAAAAGAACAAAGGGGTGAAATTCCACACATAATTCCACCAACAACCATCGCAAATCGAAGAAGGATGAGCAATCAATGGTCATTAATATCCCTCAATATTAATGGCCTTAACTCACCCATAATAAGACACAGACTAGCAGAATGGATTCGAAGACAGAACCCTTCCTTCTGCTGCATACAAGAAACACACCTCACCCTCAAAGACAGACATTACCTGAGAGTTAAAGGTTGGGAAAAAATTTTTCAATCAAATGGACCCAAGAAACAAACAGGGGTAGCAATCCTAATATCTAACAAACTAGACTTTAAAATAAAATCAATCAAAAGAGATGAAGGAGTCATTACATACTCATCACAGGTGAAACCCACCAAGATGAAGTGTCTATCCTGAACATCTATGCCCCAAATACAAAGGCATCCACATTCGTTAAAGAAACATTATTAGAACTTAAATCTCATCTAAAGCCCCACACAGTTATAGTGGGAGATTTCAACACACCACTCTCACCACTAGACAGGAATACCAGACAGAAAATCAACAAAGAAGCAAAGGGTCTAATAAAAGTAATGACCCAACTGGGATTAACAGATATCTATAGAACATTTCATCCAAATAAAAAAGAATATACCTTCTTCTCACCACCACATGGAACCTTCTCAAAAATTGACCACATACTTGGCAACATAGCAAACCTCAGCAGCTACAAAAAAATTGGAATAACTCCATGCATCTTATCAGACCACCATGCTTTAAAATTAGAATTCAACAACAAAACAAATCGCAGAAAACCTACAACCTCATGGAAATTGAATAATGCTCAACTGCACCATCCCTGGGTCAAAGAGGAAATAAAAAAAGAAATTAAAGACTTCCTCGAATTCAATGAGAATGAAGACACAACATACCCAAACCTATGGGACACTTTGAAAGCAGTGCTACGGGGGAAGTTCATAGCACTAAGTGCTCACATGAAGAAACAGGAGAACAGTTATAACAGAGAATTAACATCACAGCTGAAAGCTCTAGAACACAAAGAAGCAAACTCCCCCAGGAGGAGTAGACGCCAGGAAATAATCAAATTGAGGGCTGAAATCAATAAAGTAGAAACCAGGAAAACAATACAAAGAATCAATGCAACGAAGAGTTGGTTCTTTGAGAAAATCAACAAGATAGACAAACCTTTGGCCAAACTTACCAAACAGCAGAGAGTGAACACGCAAATTAACAAAATCAGAAATGAAAAGGGGGACATAACAACAGACTCTGACGAAATCCAGAGAATCATTAGATCATACTTTGAAAACCTGTACTCCACAAAATTCGAAAATTTAAAGGAAATGGATGACTTCCTGGACAGCTATCATTTGCCAAAACTAAATCAAGAACAGATAAGCAATTTAAATAGACTTAAAACCCCTATGGAAATAGAAGCTGTCATCAAAAGTCTCCCAACCAAAAAAAGTCCAGGTCCAGATGGCCTCAGTGCAGAATTCTACCAGAAATTCAAAGAACAGCTTATACCAATTCTTCTCAAAGTGTTCCACACAATAGAAGCAGAAGGGTCTTTGCCAAACTCTTTCTATGAGGCTTCAATAACCTTGACCCCAAGCCACACAAAGATACAACTAAGAAAGAGAACTTCAGACCAATATCCCTCATGAACATTGATGCAAAAATACTCAATAAAATACTGGCAAATCGGATCCAAGAACACATCAAAACAATCATTCACCATGATCAAGTAGGTTTCATCCCAGGGATGCAGGGATGGTTCAACATACGAAAATCCATCAACGTAATCCACCATATAAACAAGCTGAACAACAAAAATCACATGATCATCTCACTAGATGCTGAAAAAGCCTTTGACAAAATCCAACACCCCTTCATGATAAAGGTCTTGGAGAGATCTGGGATAACAGGGACATACTTAAACATAATAAAAGCTATATACAGTAAACCAACAGCCAGCATCAAACTAAATGGACAGAAACTCAACGCAATTCCTCTAAAATCAGGAACAAAACAAGGCTGTCCACTCTCTCCATACCTTTGCAACATGGTACTTGAAGTTCTAGCTATTGCCATACGACAACAAAGGGGGATCAAGGGGATACAAATTGGGAAGGAAGAAGTCAAACTTTCACTGTTTGCAGACGATATGATAGTTTACATCAATGACCCAAAGAACTCTACCAGGGAACTCTTACAGCTGATTAACACCTTCAGCAAAGTGGCAGGCTACAAGATCAACTCAAGAAAATCAGTAGCCCTACTATATACAGATGATAAAAGGGCTGAAAGAGAAATCAGAGAAACATCACCCTTTACAATTGCCACAAACAACATAAAATACCTTGGGGTAACGCTAACCAAACAAGTGAAAGACCTGTATCGCAAGAGCTTTGAGTCTTTAAAGAAAGAAATTAAAGAAGCCCTCAGAAAATGGAAAGATCTCCCATGCTCTTGGATAGGTAGGATCAATGTAGTAAAAATGGCAATCCTGCCAAAAGCAATATACAGATTCAATGCAATCCCCATTAAAATACCAGCACAATTCTTCACAGACCTTGAAAGAACAATAATCAATTTTGTATGGAAAAACAAAAGACCCAGGATAGCCAAAACAACCCTGTCCAACAAGGCAACGTCCGGAGGCATCACCATCCCTGACCTCAAGCTCTATTACAGAGCTATAGTCCTGAAAACAGCTTGGTATTGGCACAAAAATAGACAGGTAGACCAACGGAATCGAATTGAAAACCCGGGTATTAACCCACACACGTACGAACATCTGATCTTTGACAAAGAAGCTAAAAATATACAATGGAATAAAGAAAGCATCTTCAACAAATGGTGCTGGCATAATTGGAGACTGGCATGTAGAAGAATGCGGATCGATCCATGTTTATCGCCATGCACAAAACTTAATTCCAAATGGATCAAAGACCTCAACATAAATCCAGCCACACTGAACCTCTTACAAGAGAAAGTGGGTGGTACCCTTGAACAAATTGGTACAGGAGACAGCTTCCTGAACATAACACCAGTAGCACAGACAGTGAGATCAACAATTAATAAATGGGGCCTACTGAAACTGAGAAGCTTCTGTAAGGCAAAGGACACAGTCAACAAGACAAAAAGAAAAAATATTCACTAATCCCACATCTGACAGAGGGTTGATCTCCAAAATTTACAAAGAACTCAAGAAGCAAGTCTCCAAAACACCAAAGGACCCTATTAAAAAGTGGGCTGCAGAACTAAATAGAGAGTTTTCAATAGAGGAGTCTAAAATGGCTGAGAAGCACTTGAGAAAGTGCTCAACATCCTTAGCCATCCGGGAAATGCAAATCAAAACAACTCTGAGATACCATCTCACTCCTGTCAGAATGGCTAAAATCAAAAACACCAATGACAATTTATGCTGGAGAGGATGTGGTGAAAGGGGGACACTCCTCCATTGCTGGTGGGAGTGCCAACTGGTTCAGCCACTTTGGAAATCAGTATGGAGATTCCTCAGAAAAACGGGAATAAACCTACCACAAGGCCCAGCAACTCCACTCTTAAGCATATATCCAAAAGACGCCCATTCATACAACAAAGATGTCTGTTCCACTATGTTCATAGCAGCTTTATTTGTAATAGCCAGAACTTGGAAGCAACCTAGATGTCCCTCAACCGAAGAGTGGATAGAGAAAATGTGGTACATCTACACAATGGAGTACTATTCAGCAGAAAAAAATAATGGAATCATGAGATTCGCAGGCAAATGGATGACACTAGAAGAAACCATCCTGAGTGAGGTAACCCAGTCACAAAAAGAGAAACATGGCATGTACTCTCTCATATATGGATTTTAGACATAGATCTGGGGAGTGCCAGCCTACAATCCTATGGCCAGAGAGTCTGGGAAACAGAAACTTCATTTAATGGCTGATCAAAGAAGAGGCAGACTCCCTTGGTTAAGTACTGAGCTGAACTCAAGAAAGCCTGTAACAGAGAGGGAGGACTGATGATCAAAGGGATTAAGACTGGGCTGGTTTAACCCCCAGAAACAGCTGACCAGACAAAGGTTAACTCTTGAATCCCAGGCATAAGCCTGGGAATCCAGCATGGGACTGATCAAGACCCCCTGAATCTGGGTGTCAGTGAGGAGGCCTAGGGAATCTATTGAGCCTTGGGCAGCAGATCAGTACCCATCCCAAGTATACACACGCACTTTGGACTCCCATAGAACAATGTGAGGTGCACTCTCACCCTGAACTCTTGGGGAAGGGTCTAGGCCCTGCCCTATATGAAATGACAGACTATGGACACCCCCATGAAGGGCCTCACCCTCCCTGGGGGAATGAGGGGATAACGGGGGGGGGGTTGGGGGAGGGCACGGGAGGAGGGAGGGAATGGGAGAGGGACCTGGAACTGACTTGTGAAGCAACCTCGTTTCTTATCTAAATTTAAACTGGAAAATAAAATTAAAAAAAAAAAAGAAACTCACCTTCCTCCTATGGGTCTACCAAGGTCAACAGCAATGCAGTGTATGTTTGGGAATCTCTTGGAAAATCTTGAACAACAACTCAAATGACGTCTTTTCACGTCTGGAATTAAAGTATTTATTGGTGAATTGGAGTTTTGTTCTTGGAAGGAGCACCATGAGCCCAGATGAACAAAGTTCATTAAAACTATTTATGTTAGTTGATATGTATTGCTTAAATCTAGTTTTGTCATGGAATATCTTGTTTTCTCCATCTATAGTGATTGAGAGCTTTGCCGGGTAGAGTAGTCAGGACTGGCATCCATGGTCTCTTAGTGTTGGTGAATATCTATCCAGGACCTTCTAGCTTTCAGAGTTTCCATGGAGAAGTCAGGTGTAATTCTGATAGGTTTGCCTTTATATGTTACTTGGACTTTTTCCTTAGATGCTCTTAATATTCTTTCTTTATTTTGCATATTTGGGGTCTTGATTATTATGTGGCAAGGGGACTTTTTTGTGATCCACTCTATTTGGTGTTTTCTAAGCTTCTTGTATCTTCATTGTCATGTCTTTCTTTAGGTTGGGAAAGTTTTCTTCTATGATACTGTCGAATATGTTTTCTGCCCCTTTGAGGTGATTTTCTTCACCTTCTTTTATACCTATTATTCTTAGGTTTGGTCTTTTCCTGGTGTCCCATATTTCCTGGATGTTTTTGTGTTAGGGATTTCTTAGACTTAAGATTTTCTTTGGTTGATGAATCAATTTCTCCTAGTGTATCTTCAACACCTGAGATTCTCTCTTCCATCTCTTGTATTCTGTTGGTTATGGTTGTATATGTAGTACCTGACCGTTTGCCCAGCTTTTCTATTTCCAGCCTTCCTTCAGACTGTGTTTTTTTTTTATTGTCTGTATTTCAGTTTTCAACCCTTGCACTGCTTGAATTCTTTCTTGCCATTTTCAGTTTATCTCTCATACATGGATTTTAGACATAGATCTGGGGAGTGCCAGCCTATAATCCCATGGCCAGAGAGAACCTTCATTCAGTGGCTGATGGAAGAAGAGGCAGACTCCCATGGCTAAGCACTGAGCTGAACTAAAAAATCCAGTGACAGAGAGGGAGGACTGATGACCAAAGGCATTAAGACTGGGCTGGTTTAATCCCCAGAAACAGCTGAGCTGACAAGGGTTAACTCTTGAGTCCCAAACTGATGTCTGGGAATCTAGCATGGGACTGATCAAGACCCCCTGAATGTGGGTGTCAGTGAGGAGGCTTACATAATCTACTGAGCCTTGGGTAGTAGATCAGTATTTATCCTGGGTATACAAATGGACTTTAGGCTCCCATCCAACAATGAGAGATGCACTATCACCTTGGACTCTTGGGGGAGGGTCTAGGCCCTGCCATGTATAAAATGACAGACTATGGACACCCCCATGGAGGGCCTCACCCACCCTCCCTGGGGAAATGAGGGAATATTGGTGGGGTTGGTGGGAGAGCGTGGGAGGTGGGGAGGGAAAGGGAGAGGGACCTGGAATTGACATGTGAAGCAACCTTGTTTCTAGTTTAATTTTAAATTTAAAAATAAAATATAAAAAAATCAAGTGTTCAAAGGTATTGGCATCTTCAATTCAATTCCATTGGTCTACCTCTCTGTTTTTGTGCCAATACCAAGCTGTTTTCATGACTATGTTGGGGGAAGTCCTGTGCATTTGTCAATAAAGTACTGTTGAGCCAATAGGAAACCTAGATAGGAGGGACTAGGAGTCCAGGAGGACTCTGGGAAGGAGAAACACGAAGAGTTCGAGATGTAACCGCCATGGGGTAGGAAGCCTGGAACGTCTCCGGTAAGAGAAATACATAGATTAACAATTATGGGGTAAATACTTAAGTCAGAGCTAGCCAGTAAGAAACAAGAAAGGCCAACAGCTTCATAATTAATATATCCTCCTGTGTGTTTATTTGGGACTGATGTGGCTCTAGAACCAGGCTGGCGGGAACGCTCCTCTCAAAGAAAAGCTTCCCGTAACAGTGATGTTTCTCTGATTTCTTTCTCAGCCCTCTTACCATCTGTATATAGTAGGGCTACTGATTTTTTTTAGTCAGTTTTGTATTCTGCCACTTTGCTGAAAGTGTTTATGAGCTGTAGGAGCTCCCTGGTAGAGTTTTTTGGGTCACTTATGTAAACTATCATATCATCTGCAAATAGTGAAAGTTTTACCTCTTCCTTTCGCATTTGCATCCCCTTGATCTCCTTTTGTTGTAGTATTGCTCTAGCTAGAACTTCAAGTACAATACTGAAGAGGTATGGTGAGAGTGGACAGCCTTGTCTTGTTCCTGATTTTAGAGGAATTGCCTTGAGTTTCTCTTCATTTAGTTTGATGTTGGCTGTTGGTTTGTTGCATATAGCTTTTATTATGTTTAGGTATGTTCCTGTTATCCCTCATCTCTCCAAAACCTTTATCATGAAGGGGTGTTGGATTTTGTCAGTCTTCTTCAGCGTCTAGTTTCTCTTTTTCAGTTGTTTACCATAAACTGATTATATTGATGGATTTTCATATGTTGAACCATCCCAGCATTCCTGGAATGAAGCCTACTTGATCATCATGGATGATTTTTCTGATGTATTCTTGGATTTTATGGAGAATTTTTGCATCAATGTTCATGAAGAAAATTGGTCTGTAATTCCCTATCTTGGTTGTGCCTTTGTGTGGTTTGGCTACTAATATAATTGTAGCCTCATAAAAAGATCTTGGCAGTAATCCTTCTGCTTCTATTGTGTGGAACAATTTGAAGAGTATTGGTATTAGCTCTTCCTTGTAATTTTGGTAAGATTCTGCACTGACGCCATCTAGCCCTGAACTTTATTTGGTTGGAAGACTTTTATGGCTGCTTCTATTTCTTTAGGGGTTATAGATCTATTTAAATTGTTTATCTGTTCTTGATTTAGTTTTGGTAAGTGATATCTATCCAGAAAATCATCCATTTCCTTTATATTTTCCAATTTAGTGGAGTACAGGTTTTCAAAGTAGGACCTGATAATTCTTTGGATTTCCCTGGTGTCTGTTGTTATGTCCCCGTTTTCATTTCTGATTTTGTTAATTACCATGTTCTCTATCTGTCTTTTGGTTAGGTTTGATAAAGGTTTGTCTATATTGTGTATTTTTCTCAAAGAATCAACTCTTTATTCCATTGATTCTTTGTATTATTTTCTTTGTTTCTACTTTATTGATTTCAGCTCTCAATTTGATTATTTCCTGTCATCTACTCCTCCTGGGTAAGTTTGCTTCTTTTTGTTCTAGAGCTTTCAGGTATTCTGTTAATTCTCTAGTGTGGCAATTCTCCAGTTTCTTCATGTGGGTACTTAGTGTGGTGAATTTTCCTCTTAGAACTGCTTTCAAAGTATCTCAAAGGTTTGGGTATGTTGTGCCTTCTTTTTCATTTAATTCTAGGATGTCTTTGGTTTCTTTATTTCTTCCTTTACCCAGGGGTGATGCAACTGAGCATTGTTCAATTTCCATGAGTTTAGAGGTTTCTGCAATTTGTGTTGATGTTGAATTCTAGTTTTAAGCCATGGCAGTCCAACAAGATACAGGAGGTTATTCCAACTTTTTTCGTATCTGTTGAGATTTTCTTTATTGCCAAGTATGTCATCGATTTTAGAGAAGGTTCCATGTGGTGCTGAGAAGAAGTTATTTTCTTTTTTTGTTTGTTTGTTTTTGTTTGTTTGGGTGGAATGTTCTATAGATTTCTGTTAACCCAATTGGGTCATAACTTCTGTTAGTTCCATTGTTTCTTTGTTAAGTTTCTGTCTGGTGGACCTGTCCAGTGGTGAGAGTGGAGTGTTGAAGTCTCCCACTATAAGTGTGTGGGGTTTAATGCGTGATTTGATTTCTAGTAATCTTTCTTTTATGAACATGGGTGCCTTTATATTTGGGGCATGTATGTTCAGAATTGAGACTTCTTCCTGATAGATTTTTCCTGTGATGAATATGAAATGACCTTCTTCATCTCTTTTGATTAATTTTAGTTTGAAGTCTATTTTGTTAGATATAAGGATAACTATACACGCTTGCTTCTTATGTTCATTTGATTCGAAAGTCTTTTCCCAATCCTTATCCTTGAGGTAGCGTTTGTCTTTGAAACTGAGGTGTGTTTCTTGTATGCAGCAGAAGGATGGATTCTGTCTTTGTACCCATTCTGTTAGCCTGTGTCTTTTTATAGGAGAGTTAAGACCATTGACATTCAGGGATATTGATGACCATCGATTGTTGATTCTTGTTTGTATTGGATCCGTTTTTGGTAGTGGTTTTGGGTGTGAGTTTTTCCCCTATTTCTGACTTCTGGTAAAGTAACATTATCTATTGCCCATGTTATTTTGACTGTAGTTAACTTCCTTGGGTTGGAGTTTTCCTTCTAGAACTTCCTGTAGGGCTAGATTTGTGGATACGTATTGCATAAATCTGGTTTTGTCATGGAATATCTTGTTTTCTCCATCTATAGTGATTGAGACTTTTGCCAGGTATAGTAGTCTGGGCTGGAATCTGTGGTCTCTTAGTGTCTGTAGAACACCTATCCAGGATCTTCTGGCTTTCATAGTTTCCATGGAAAAGTCTAGTGTAATTCCGATAGGTTTGCCTTTATATGTTACTTGACCATTTTCCTTTGCTGCTTTTAATGTTCTTTCTTTATTCTTTGTGTTTGGTGTTTTGATTATTATGTGACAAGAGGACTTTTTTTGGTTCAGTTTATTTGCTGTTCGGTAAGCTTCTTGTACTTTTGCAGGCATCTCCTTCTTCAGGTTGGGAAAGCTTTCTTCTATGATTTTGTTGAATATGTTTTCTGCACCATTGAGCTGGGAATCTTTGCCTTCTTCTGTACCTATTATTCTTAGGTTTAGTCTTTTCACGGTGTCCCATATTTCCTGGATATTTTGTGTTAAGGATTTGTTGGATTTAAGACTTTCTTTTGTCGATGAAGCAATTTCGTCTGTTTATCTTCAGTGCATGAGATTCTGTCTTCCATCTCTTGTATTCTGTTAGTTATGCTTGCATCTGTAGTTCCTAATTGTTTTTTCAGCTTTTCTATTTCCAGCATTACTCGGTTTGTGCTTTTTTATTGTCTCCATTTTGGTTTTCAGGTTTTGAACTGTTTGAATTGTTTCCTTCATCTCTTTGATTGTTTTTTTCTTGGCTTTCCTTTCTTTCTTTGAGATTTGTTGATTTCTTGCATTTTTGGTTTGTGTTTTCTTCCATTTTTAAGGAATTTTCTCATATCCTTTTTGAGGGCCTCTATCACTTTGATGAGGTTGTTGTGAAGGTCATTCTTTTCTGTTTCATCTGTGTTGGTATGTTCAGGTCTTGCTGGTGTAGAGTTTCTAGGCTCTGGTGTATCATACTGGTTCTTCTGTTGTTGGTTGTGTTTTTATATTGCCATCTTCCCATCCCTTCTTTCAGTGGGAGCTCCTGGGGTCTCTTTCTCTCCTGGTGGGTTTGTGTCCAAGGATCTCTTCCAGTGTGTTCAAGCAGGTCCAATACTCTGATGGGTGCAGGTGGGTATGAGAAACTCTCAAGCACAGGGAGGACCAGAGGGGACTGAAGACTCAAGCACAGGGTAGAGGCCAGAGGGGCCTGAAGACCCACGCCCAGGGCAGGGGCTCAAGCACAGGGAAGTAACCGGAGGGCACTGAAGACTGAGGTGTGACCAGACTCAGAGTGATCCTTCCAGGTGGAGTGGATCCTCTCTAGGCCCAGAAAATGCCCAGGGAGATGGAAGCAGGGGCATGTAGGGAGTTGGGGCTCAGAGAGGGTACTCTATTTCGTAGATTTTTGTTTGTTTATTTTTTTCATATTCCTTGCTTATTTGACCTAGATTCCCTGATTTGTTTGTTTGGGGTTTTTTTGTTTGGTTGGTTTTGGTTTTTTGAGACAGGGTTTCTCTGTGGCTTTGAAGGTTGTTCTGGAACTAGCTCTTGTAGACCAGGCTGGTCTTGAACTTACAGAGCTCCACCTGCCTCTGCCTCCCAAGTGCTGGGATTAAAGGCATGTTCCACCACTGCCTGGCTTCCCTGCTTCATCTTAAAATCCTGACAGTCTATCTTGTTTGGTTCATTCTAATGTAAGACTTTCTTTTGGTTTCTCTATTTAAGTTTTCAAATTCCTTCTTTACCTCGACTTGAGTTCTCTTCAGCATTTCTACCTGAGTATTGATTTTGTTTCAGTTTTCAAGTCTTGAACTGTTTGAATCATATATTTCACCTGTTTTATGGTTTTTTTCTTGGCTTTCCTTGCTTACTTTAAAAGACTTGTTAATTTCTTGAATTTTTGGTTTGTCTTTTCCTCCATTTCTTGCATTTTTGCTTATTATTTCTTTAAGGGATTTTCTCATTTCCTCTTTAAGGGCCTCGATCATCTTCATAAAGATGTTTTTAAGGTCATTTTCTTCTGCTTCATCTGTGTTGGGATGTTCAAATATTGCTAGTGTAGAACCCCTAGACTCTAGTGGTGTCATATTACTCTTTATGTTGTTGAGTGTGTTCTTATACTATCCTCTTCCCATCTCTTCTTCCAATAGGTACATGTGGGACCTCTCCCAGTGGGTGCATTGCTAAGGCTCCAATGGCAGCAGATGCTAGATTGTTTGGTCTGCCCCCAGGTCTCCTGGTATTAGATAGGCAGGATGGGGCTACAGGCTATGTGTCTACTCAAGGTCTTCCAATGAGTGGGGAGAGAGGTAGAAGGCCTAGCACTCACCTCTCCCAGTGGGTGCAGTGATAAGGCAGACTTCTACCTTTGTAATGCATCAATTATCACTGTGTTCTCGTGGGTCTCCTCAGATCACAGCTAGCTGGCAGGTTTTCCATCCTTTCATAGTGTACACACATCATCATGTCCCTCATCCATCTTTTGGTGCCTTCTGTGTCCCCTATATTAACTGTGACATTTCTGCTTTTGTTACTTTAAGGTGATGCTTCTTCCATGTTTTGAGAACCTGTCTGTCTTAGTTAGGGTTTTTATTGCTGTGAAGAGAAACTGTGACCTCAGCAACTCTTATAAAGGAAAATATTTAATTCGGTGACTTACAATTTCAGGTTTAGTCCATTATCATCAAGGTGAGACATGGAGCCATGCAGGCAGACATGGTGCTGGAGAAAGAGCTATATCTTTGCCACACCCATTCCATTGGAGTCTGCATGACAAGCCTAAAAACTGGGTCACAGGCCTGAGGCAAAAGTTTCACGGAAACTGGTCTCCTGGAGGTCCCTGGTGTCCCATATCAAAGATGTGTTCCAGATTTGTTCTAGCAGTAACTGGTGGATGTTTCTGTACCCTGTCTTTTTTGGTATTAATTTCTTTTGTAGGAACAAATATGCCTCAAGGGTCCAATCTGATTGAAGGTCCAGTAAAATTGGATGCTCCTCCTCTGGCCACCACTGATGTTCCAACTTCCTTGCCAGAAACAGAACTAACAAAATCAGGGGCTGATGGTGGGCTCCTCCAGTAAATAGGGAATTTCCTCAAATGCTTAGGATAACGGCGGCTCCCCTTCCTTATACTGGAATTTATGATGAAGAAGATATTGGGTGGATAAATATAGGAGGAGAACATGTGCTGTACTACACCCTAAATTTCATAAAAAGGCTTACTAGAGTGAGACCCCATTGATGTCTATTATCCAAGACACAACAAATAATACAATCAAAAAGTTAAAAAAGACAGGCAAATGGTGGGTTAAACGTTGGACCAAGAATTGGGACTATGGCTGGGGCATATGCCCATAAGACAGGAAAAGTAATTCTAAGAATAGGCTGATCTCAGACAGAACTGGTGTTATGTTGTAACCACTGTCTGGCTACTGCCAGTTCTTATGTATTTGATTTTCCATTTTGAACTTCTAGTCTCATGATGTGCCTTATGTGTCGATTTTGCTGATTTCAATGTACCTTAACATGTGTAAAAAATTAACTTCCTTACTTCCTCATGTAATGATTATAAAAGTCTAATACATGCTTTAAGAAATTACACTCAGATTCAACACTCTCTTGTGTTCATGTCTGTTCGTCACTCACCGACCCTTTGCCCACTTGAGTACCAGATCCCTGATTCTCCTCGGGGTTGAGGGACTCCGACTGGATCTGCCTGCAGCATATCTTTATCCCATAGGCAACAGGAAGTGGTCTGAGACACTGGGCAGTACCTTGAGCATAGGAGACCTCAAAGTCTGTCCCTCCTGTGACACACTTCCTCCAACAAGGCCACACCTACTTCAATAAGCCCACACCTCCTAACAGTGCCACTCCCTATGAGCTCATGGGAGCCAAAAACCTTCAAACTTACCACACTATCCTAGCGCCTAGGATACTTGCCAAGGTGGTAAAGCCTATGTCCTGGAAGAGTTCCCATTATCAATAAACCTCCTTGTAGTGCAAGGTATGAAAATGAGCCAAGTCTTTCCTTTTGTTCAGCACTGCAATAGAGTGGCTCGGTTAGAATAAGAGAGTCAACTGTTACATCCTAGTCCATGTTCTCAGATAAAGGTAAATGGAACATGGTGGAGCTGCTCTCTGGTAGAGACCTGCCATCTTTCAATAATATATTATCAGCATATTATTTTGCCCCAATTTTTTTAAATCATAATAAAAAGACTATATATGTTCTTTTTTTTTCGGGGTCTACAAATAATTTCATCAAAATTGAACAAATAACACACCAGTCTTCCTGTGCTGGGGACCACCCTCCCCAAGTCATTTCCCACACTCTAGATGCCCAGAGCTTCCACAAATAAGGAAAAAATTTTAAAGCCATCTCTATATAGAAATCAGACTGTGTCCCAACAGTATCGTAGTCTAGACTATTTACAAACCTTCACATTTTAATTACTCCTTTTATGTGTTTTTCCCTTATTTTGGCCCTTACCAAGAAGCTCCAGTACTTTCCCTTAACTGACCCTAAAGGATTGAAGATACTGTAGGAAAAGGGGTGATAACTCCTCATAGCTACTGGCACCAGCCCCTGTGAGACACTTACCACTGGGTAGTGGGAAGCCCCGCCCCCACAGCTGGGGATGGGCGGGACTGGTACAAACACAAGGGAGGTTAGACAGAATATGTGATTTGGGGTAAGTCCTCACAGGCACAGGCATCCATAGCCTGTCCTGACCCCGGCCTGCACCCTCTCAACCTGGAGGAGGGCAGCTAGTTGAAATCCCAGAGATCAACCCAGCTCTGGGTGAAAGAAGAAGCCTCCCACACTGATCCCATTCTTATTTAACGGCCAGTAAACTGTCCATTTTAGAGTGGGAACAAGTGACTGGTAGGCAGGAAGAATAAGGCTAGCACTATCCCCAGTCTGTACCCAATACAGGAGGAATCGAGGCAGCAAATGGCTGAAATGCTCTGACTAGGTAGGGGTAAGGGAAGTGAGGGTAAGGAAGTTCCCACTTGGGTACAGCCCCTACAGTCCAGGGACTGGAAGAAGGCAGACTCAGTAAAGTGCTGTAGCTTCTAGGAGGGCTGGGCCCCAGGCAAGCCTGGGAGAAGGCCGGCCAGGCAAGAAACTAGGAACCAGGCATTCCTGACCAGCATATGTCCTGCCATGCTTCTTGCAGAAGTGGCTGGGGGAAATGGGCTGGTAATTCTGCCAATAGCCCTCACCAGTCACCAACCACTTATTGTTCACACCAACCAATACCAGTTAACACTGAGGGACTGTCCTTTTTACAACTGAAGGTTCTGGGCAAACGGAGTTTAGTTTATTCAGGGTTGTGGCACCAGCCTGGACTCCTGAATGGAAGCCACACCTTGTGCCTAGGAGTTTCTTGTTAGGGCAGTGGATGCTTGTGTCTGCCATGCCAAAGGCTCACACTTCATAGAGAAGCAAAGGGAAATTCATGTGGATTCCAGGAGGATCCAGCTTCACGACGCCCTGAGGAATCAGATTCTTGTATACCCCCCTCAGCTTGGCTCGCTTCTGCCCATTCTTGGTGACGATTGTATCCTTGTAGAACTCGTGAGCCAGATTCCCATCTTCATCATAGAACATGGAACCACAGCGTGTGAATATGAAGGGGAGAACCGCTGGACCCCAGTAGCGGAGGCAAAGGGCCAGAGGTCCTGAGCTTTGGCAGACCATGTGGCCCTTCTCACAGTGCAGCTGGCATGACCATACCCCGCCCCAACCTCCACTAGCAGGTGCCGCCCCTGCTGCCTTCCACAGGCTCTGCTGTCTCCTATATATGTTCTTTTAAAAATCAGTAGCCCTACTATATATAGACAATAAATGTGCTGAGAAAGAAATCAGAGAAACATCACCCTTTACAATAGCCACAAACAACATAAAATATCTTGGGGTTAATTCTAACCAAACAGGTGAAAGACCTGTATGACAAGAACTTTGAGTCTTTAAAGATACCAGAAAATGGAAGATCTCCCCTCCCATGCTCTTGGATAGACAGGACCAACACAGTAAAAATGGCGATATTACCAAAAGCAATCTACAGATTCAATGCAATACCTATAAAAATCACAGCACTATTCTTCATAGAACTTGAAAGAACAATTCTCAACTTTATATGGAAAAACAAAAGAGCCAGAATAGCCAAAACAACCCCTGCCAACTTGAGGCGGCATCACCATCCCTGACTTCAAGTTCTACTGTAGAGATATAGTCCTGAAAACAGCTTGATATTGGCACAAAAATAGACAGGTAGACCAATGGAATTGAATTGAAGACTCTGATATTATGACACATCTATGAACACCTGATCTTTGACCGAGAAGCTAAAACTATAAATGGAAAAAAGAAAGCATCTTCAACAAATGGTGATGACATAACTGGATGCTGGCATATAGACGACTGAACATATCTGTCACCATGCACAAAACTTAAGTCCAAGTGGATCAAAGACCTCAACATAAATCCAGCCACACGGAGCCTCTTAGAAGAGAAAGTGGGAGGTACTCTTGAACGAATTGGTGCAGGAGACTGCTTCTTGAACACAACACCAGTAGCACAGACACTAAGATCAACAATTAATAAAGGGGACCTCCTGAAACTGAGAAGCTTCTGTAAGGCAAAGGACACAGTCAACAAGACAAAAAGGCACCCCACAGATTGGGAAAAGTTATTCACTAACCCCACATCTGACAGAGGGATGATCTCCAAAATTTTAAAGAACTCAAGCAAGTCTCCAAAACACCAAAGGATGCAATTAAAAAGTGGTCTATATCCAAAAGATGTCCATTCATACAACAAGGATGTCTGTTCCACTATGTTCATAGCAGCATTATTTGTAATAGCCAGAACTTGGAAGCAACCTAGATGTCCCTCAACCGAAGAGTGGATAGAGAAAATGTGGTACATTTACACAATGGAGTACTATTCAGCAGAAAAAACAATGGAATCCTGAGATTTGCAGGCAAATGGATGACACTAAAAGAAACCATCCTGAGTGAGGTAACCCAGTCACAAAAAGAGAAACATGGCATGTACTCTCTCATATATGGATTTTAGACATAGATCTGGGGAGTGCCAGCCTACAATCCCATGGCCAGAGAGTCTGGGAAACAGAACCTTCATTCAGTGGCTGATGGAAGAAGAGGCAGACTCCCACAGCTAAGCACTGAGCTGAATTCAAGAAAGCCAGTAACAGAGAGGGAGGACTGATGACCAAAGGGATTAAGACTGGGCTGGTGTAACCCCCAGAAACAGCTGACCTGACAAAGGTTAACTCTTGAATCCCAGGTATCAGCCTGGGAATCCAGTATGGGACTGATTAAGACCCCCTGAATGTGAGTGTCAGTGAGGAGGCCTAGGTAATCTATTGAGCCTTGGGCAGTAGATCATTACTCATCCCGAGTATACACACGGACTTTGGACTCCCATCCAACAATGTGAGATGCAGTCTCACCCTGAACTCTTGGGGGAGGGTCTAGGCCCTGCCCTGTATGAAATGACAGACTATGGACACCCCCATGGAGGGCCTCACCCTCCCTGGGGAAATGAAGGGATAATGGGGGGGTTGAGGGGAGGGCACGGGAGGAGGGGAGGGAAAGGGAGAGGGACCTGGAACTGACTTGTGAAGCAACCTTGTTTCTAATCTAAATTTAAACTGAAAAATGAATAAAAATTAAAAAGTGGTCTACAGAACTAAATAGAGAATTCTCAACAGAGGAGACTAAAATGTCTGAGAGACACTTGAGAAAGTGCTCAATATCCTTAGCCATCAGATAACGCAAATCAAAACAACTCTGAGATACCATCTTACTCCTGTCAGAATGGATAAAATCAAAAACAACAATGACAGCTTATGCTGGAGAGGCTGTGGAGAAAGGGGAACACTCCTCCACTGCTGGTGGGAGTGCCAACTTGTACAGCTACTTTGAAAATCAGTATGGAGATTCCTCAGAAAAATGGAATTCAGCCTACCACAAGATCCAGCAATTCCATTCTTAGGCATATACCCAAAGGATGCACATTCATACAATAAGGACATCTGTTCAACTATGTTCATAGCAGCATTATTTGTCATAGCCAGAACCTGGAATCAACCTAGATGCTGCTCAACTAAAGAGTGGATAGAGAAAATGTGGTACATTTACATAATGGAGTACTACTCAGGGCTAAGAAAAACAATGGAATCTTGAAATTTGCAGGCAAATGGATGGCACTAGAAGAAACCATCCTGAGTGAGGTAACCCAATCACAAAAAGATAAACATGGTATGTACTCACTCATATATGGATTTTAGACATTGAGCAGGGGATTTCCAGCCTACAACCCCACCAACAGAGACTCTGGAAAACAGGGAAGACCATGAGAGAGAGATGCATGGTACCTCAGAAAAGGGGAATGGGATGGGATCTCCTGAGGGAATTGGGAACATGGGGTGAAAGATGGGAGAGGAAGCTTGGAGAAAGAGAGGGGAAGAAGAGGAGAGGAGAGGAGAGGAGAGGAGAGGAGAGGAGAGGAGAGGAGAGGAGAGGAGAGGAGAGGAGAGGAGAGGAGAGGAGAGGAGAGGAGAGGAGAGGAGAGGAGAGGAGAGGAGAGGAGAGGAGAGGAGAGGAGAGGAGAGGAGGACATGGGGGAGCAGGAAGGTTGAGTCAAGGAGCCACTATAGGTTTGAAAAGAAATCTGGCACTACGGAAATTTTCAGAGATCTACAAGGATGACACCAACTGGCAAACTAAGAAATAGTGGAGAGACTACCTTAAATGCCCTCCTCCAATAATGAGATTGACGACTACTTTATATGCCATCCTAGAGCCTTCATCCAATGGCTGATGGAAGCAGAGGAAGATACCCCCAGCTAAAGACTGAACTGAACTCCTGGAAACCAGTTGAAGAGAGGGAGGAGTGATGAGCAAAAGAGTTAAGACTTGGCTGGTGAAACCCACAGAGGCAGCTGACCTCTGTGACTGAGAGACCAACATGGGACTGATCCAGACCCCCTGAATGTGGGTGTCAATGAGGCGGCCTCAGCAATCTATGGGCCCTTAGATAGTAGACCAGTATTTAGCCCTGGTGAACAAATGGACTTTGGGAGCCCATTCCACATGGAAGGATGCTGTCTCAGCCTGAACACATGGGGAAGGGCCTAGGCCCTACCTGGGATATGACATACTTTGAAGATTGCCCATGGAGGGCCTCACCCTCCCTGGGGATTGGTGGGAGCCAGGAGAGGAGGTGAGGGTCATGTTTCTAATTTAAATAAAATTTTAAAAATGGGAAAAAACATATTTTGCTTTCAATACATAAAATGTGCCTCCTAATTTGGTCTTCTATCCACTGTTTATAAATTTTAAAAACTGGTATAATTTGTTTTTCTGCTAATTTAAATTGTAGGTTTATTGTAAAAATATACCTTTTGGTGTAAAAATGAGGGAAAGGATGAATATAAATATTTCAAAGGCTTTGAAACAAAAGGAAGGCTCTTTCTATTGATATTAACTTTGATTTTTGAAAATGAATTTATTCATACAACAGCATTATCTGGAATGCTTATCCAAATTCCATTTACAAAAGTGAAAATGAGAATAGCAAGTGCACATTTATGCAATCCATGCACAATGTCACCAACACTTCTGTAGTGGCATGGTTTATATGTTAGATATAAAATGTTTGCCTATTTACAAAACGAATTTTTCAGTGGACGGCAGTAAAGGACTCTGATATAACAAAATGAGACTGTCATTAATTTCTTAATGTATAAATAAAGTTTCTTAAGGAATGGGGACCTTTTCAATTCACAAAAACATCATATAGATTTGTGGTGGCACTGCTTAATTACCTGCCAAGCCCTGGACGCTTTAAAACCTACTTAGTAAATCTTCAGGATCTTATGAGGGGATTATAGTAACCAGCCTGAGGCTACTGACTCTGTGGAATGATTCTGAGATCCCCATGTGCTTTTCAGTCTCTTGAATAGTAGTCTGTTTCCTTCCACATCACACTGTGATATTTCAGAAAAGCAATGAGTAAACTTGACCATAGTCTGACAGTTTAATCAGTCTACTTCATCCAATTGCCCAGAAATCCTAACTTTCAGACCAACCTGATACTACTTCTAACTAAAATGTGCCTGCTGCAATCCGGGTAACACTGGGAGCAGATGAGAATAGAACAATGACATCTGGATTATTTAAATTATACTGTGCATGACACAGAAATTTGGAAAATTGAGAACTCAGTGTAAGTTACAAACACTTAAACTTCTCTATATTCAAAATAACTGCAATGAATACTCACAATTAGTAATATATACTTTTTATATTTTAGTGCAGTGGTTCTCAACCTTCATAATGCTGTGACCCTTTAATACAATTCCTTATGTTGTCATGACTCCATCTATAAAATTATTTCATTGCTACTTTACAACTGCAATTTTGCTACTGACAATGTAAATATCTGATACATGGCTCCCAAAGGCATTATGATTCACAGATTGAGAACCTCTGTTATAATATAAATTTTACCAAGAATGGGTTACTATAATTTGTATACATGAAAAAATTAAAGGCTTTCTTTAATGTGTGAATATCTCGGTCAAACCCCCTTATTCTCTTAATACTCTCAATCTGACACTTATCTGAAAATATATTATAGAAAGTATACCAGATGTGAATGAAAGGAATTCGGTAACATTTTATATTTAATTTTAAATTATCCACAGAGCAAATACTGAGATAAAGAAAAGAAAAGGGGAAAACTCTGTATTCTAAAAAACTCTAGGTGTTTTAATTTAAATCACATATGCCCAAAGCACACCTTTACAGTATTTTATAGCTGTACAAAAAGCCACTGGAATATGTCAACTTGTTAAAGAA
Organism: Mesocricetus auratus; assembly: GCF_017639785.1. NCBI lineage: Eukaryota > Metazoa > Chordata > Mammalia > Rodentia > Cricetidae > Mesocricetus > Mesocricetus auratus. Next base: position 72,198,196 of record NW_024429192.1, read on the forward strand.
AATTCTTTTCTGTGTTGTGATATCTGAAATGATGATTTAAGGGTTTTGTTCCCCTTTCACATTAAAACTTTTAAAACCTACTTATTAAAGTTTATAAAATCAGTTAAACTGACTCTCTTAGTTAGGGTTTTTATTACTATGAAGAGACACCATGACCATGGCAACTCTTATAAAGGAAAACATTTAATTAAGGGTGGTTTACATTTTTAGGTTTAGTCCATTATCATCACATCAGGACATGCTGGTGTGCAGGCAGACATGATGGTGAAGAAACAACTGAAATTTCTACATCTTGATCCACGGGCAGCAGGAAGTGAACTGTATATCACATAGGGTGTAGCTTGAGCATATAAGACCTTAAAGCCCACCTCCACAGTAATACCCTGCCTAAAACAAGGTCACACCTACTGCAACAAGGCCATACCTCCTAACAGCACCACTCCCTATGAACCAAGCATTAAAACAAACGAATCTATGGGAGCCATATTTATCCAAACCACTAAACCAACCATTGTTTTTTATTATAAATTTTCTTTACTTTTGAGAATTTCACACATGTATACAATGAAATGCAATAACAACTCATTTCCCCCCTCCAACTCTTCCCTATATCTTCCAACATGCCCACGTCTCAACTTCAGGTCTTATTTTTACTTTAATTCTAATTTGGCAGAGGAATTTCAAGACAAGTTTTAATGGGTAGCTCTGACTGTCCTGTAACTCACATTGCAGACTAGGCTGTCCTGGAATTCACAATCCACCTGCCTCTGCCTCCTGAGTGCTGGTTTTAAAGGTATGTACCACTACTATTGACTTTAATTATAAATTTTTAAGAATTTCATGTTGTATTCAATGAAATATTATCATATCTATCCCCCATGTCTCCCTTCCAATGTCCTTCATATTTCCCCTGAAAAAGTGCTCATATAACTTCATGCCTTTTCATTATAACCTACTAAGTCCACATGCACATGTGTGTGGGGTCATGCGCTGGAGCATGGAAAGCCTACCTGTGGATGCATCCTTAAAAGGAATGACTCTCCCTCACTCAGAAATTATCGGTTGTCAACAGCTGCACAGTAATTGGTGACCCTAATGATCATCTTCCTCACCTATATGTGAATTTTGACTGGGATAATCTTTTGTAGGTCTCATACCCATAACTGTTAGAGTTCATGTGAGCAATGACCATCTGATGTCAATGTACTCCTCCCCATCCTCTATCTCTTAATTCTTTCTGACTCGTCTTCCATGATGTTCCCTGAGCACTGGTGCTATAACAGGTTTTGAAATAACCAGGGAATGCAATAGTTATAAGTAAGAATGTTACATGATTGTCTTAATTTCTGAAAGAAACAGAATAATTAAAAAATTATCAGGGAGGGTAGGATATGGGGGACGAGGGAGGGAATACAGGGAGAGACAATTATAATTAATTAAGGGTCATTTGAGGGATAGTACAGAAACTAATACAGTAGAAACTTCATATAACATATACATATATGAAGATTATTTAGATGAAATTGCCAAACCACACGGAAGACTGAGCCCCAACTGGCCATCTCTTGTCACCTTCCAGTACTGGGATTGGGTTATATCTAATTGAGATGTTGGCCAAAGGGGTCCCATGAAAACCCCCAAACAACCCAGACTGTTGTAAAGACTATAGGTTGCTTTCCATAAACAAAAAGCAAGGCCCCTTTGATGAAGAAAACATCTACACAACTCATTGAACATGGAGAAGTTGAACTGATGCCTACATAGAGCCTTCACCCTATGGACTAGTGTTCTTGGGGACAGAAGGTATTCTGTATGTTACCAATGGAGAAACCAACCCAGCCACAAACCTTTAGTCTACAAGATATGCTAGTGCATTAGTGGTACAGAACTTCTGGGAGTAACCAACCAATATCTGATTTGATTTAAGGCTCATTCCACACAGTGGGAACTCGCACCCAACACTGCTTGAGTGACCAAGAACCTGAGACTAGATAGCCCAGGGACCTAGGGTGAAACCAAACACTAAGGTTATACTAAAGGAACATACCAATAAAATGACTCCTAATGACATTCTGCTGTAGTCATAGATCATTACCTCTTCCATCCGTCATCAGAGAAGCTTCCTCCTGCAGCTGATGAGAACAAATACAGACCCACAACAGAGAGAGACCTTAGAACACTCAGTACTAAATGATATGTCTCCATCAAATCCTTTCTTTGGGGCTCAGGGGACCATTTGAGAGAGGAGGCAGTAAGAGTGTAATATCCAGAGTGGATGAAGTACACCAAGGAATCAAGACTTTCTAGACATAGCAGGGCTAGGCCTCATAAGAACTCAGAGACTAAGGCAGCATACACAGGGCTTGCATGTGTCTCTGCACCAGATGGGGTCCTCAAGCTGAAAGGAGAAATGTATATACACCCCATCCCTAACCCAGAGTATTTCTCCAATTGATAGCTACTTTCAAATGAAAATTTAGTTTCCTCCAAAAGAACCTTACTAGGGAAACAGACCACTATTAAGAGCAGCCACAAGCCCAGCAGCAGAAAATGAACTGAACTGAATGACCTCTCTAGAGATTCCTTGGCTCATCATGTTGTGTCAGGGCTTTTTCTTTTTCTTTTATCTTTTCATTTGTTTTTTGTTTCCTTTTTTGCCCTGCAGCTCCACTATATTTACAGTGGCTTCTGTTTTGTGTTTTCATGGGATTCCTGAATGTGCAAATGAATGGTCTCTGCATCTATGTCTGTCTCTTGTGCCTTTTTCTTAATCTACATGTGCATGAATGACTCTGTCGCAACACTGTAGTACTGACCACCTAATCAAAATGTGTGTTGTCATCTGTGGGGGAAAAAGGGCTAAAGTATAAAGTAGTATATAAAGGTGAGCCCTGCTGTGCTCAGGACTCAGCCTTTTGATAAGAATCTGCTTAGACAGTGACAGAACAAATAAATGCTGTTTGTTGGCAGACAGCCTTAGTATTCAATTTTCCTTTCTAAAAATCTTGTATTTGGGAGGGTAACTGTCTCTGGAATTTGGGGTGGTTATTTCATGTCCCATGTTACCCTTGTTATGTGTGATCTTGGAGGTAGCCTCATCTGGTGTCAGGGGACTGACTGCTCCGTAGGAGACTAGTCCTCCATATGTGCTGAGGCAAGAATACAAAGGAAATTCTTGAGGTTTGTTTTGGTAAGTCTCCTCCTAAGAGACAGAAGGGAAGTGTTACCCAGGTGGTCTTATAGGAGAAAATAACATGACTCTAAGGTGCTACACAACAGGTTGGAGAGGGTGAGTGATGGTGATGAATGAGAGGGACAATGGAAGAGTCCCAACCTCACCAGGGGCCAAGATGACTGTGGCAATCCTCATATGGCTTATGGTGGCTCTCTTTCGAGGGACACTGAGGCTTATACAGTCACACCAGTGCTAAGAGGTGCCTGACATGAAGAGAGCAGCTGGAGATAGACAAAGTGACTGATAACCCCTCCCCTGTTCCATTCTCAAACCTGGCTGTCAACTTTTGGAGGAAAATTGTGGTACACCACCACACCACCACCACCACCTCCCAGAGTATGTGATTAGAAAAAATCATTAAAAAAATATTTAGGAGATTACAGTGTCAACTCACAGAAAACTTTGGGCATTCTACAAATTAGATTTGCCTTCATTCAAAGTGAGTTGGCTACTAGCAGTCAGCAGAATGTCATCATGGGGGTTGAGGCCATTCTGAACAATCCCCTACACTTACTGCTGGCAAGACATAGCCCTCTTTCAACTCCCTTGGCTGAAAGTCTACCTGGAAAAGAACTGTATAATCACAATGTTCCAGATGATAGCTCACTCAAAATACCAACTGGAATTGAAGACACCCATTCTGTCAAGGGAGCCAGTACAGAGTCCCCCACATTATGCTCCATTGTATCCCCATCTACCATCCACCCCATCAGATGCTGTCCACACCTACAAAGTCACCCAAGATGGCCCTGACCATAGCCACCAATCTCCAACGCTAACGCCATTTACTCCATAGACAAAGCAGCAGGAGGCCCCTGCTTGCAGCACCCAATCCCACTGGACTGGGGGAAACTCAGGGGCCCCTCTGTTATGATCAAGATGGGAAGGAGGGCAGTACACATCCAGTGTGTTCAACCAACACTGATCTACTTTCTTAACTAGAAAAATCAAACTCCCTCGCTCACTGAGAAACCTCAGACTGTTATTGATCTATCATCCAGACCCACAAGCACACTTGGGTTGAGTTTTGCCAGCTTGTTCTCTCCGTTTAGCAATGTTAATGCTAAATTACTTACTCGGGCCACTTTGAAATTGTTGTAGAAACATACCCTGACAGGGACAGTGATGCCCAGACTTACATCCAGAATTAGTTCCCTATTGAAGATCTTCAATGGAACCCTAATGGTGGTCAGGAATTTCAGATGCTCAAATATCACTAAGAGGGTTTTTTTATTGTCATGAAGAAAGGAGCAGTGATGAGCATGAACACTAAGGGGTGCTCCAAGGACCTGAAGAAAGCCCAAGTCCAATCTCCGCAAGGCTGTGTGAAGCATTCCACCTTTATACTTCACTCAACCAAGAAGTAGTCAAGAATAGCAAATGATTAATGCAGCCTTTGTAAGTCATATCCAAGGAGACAGACACCAATATGAACTTCAGAAAATAGAGGGTATTGCTTGAAAGAATGACAGCCAACTATTAGAGGCTGCAATGAAGATATTCATCAACTGAAAACAAGAGGCCTAACAAGAAGCAGACTGATCAGTGAAGAAGTTGATCTGTTTGCTGCTGTCTTGGTGGAATGGTGAAAACCCTTCCAGAAAAGCATCCTAGTGGGCTGAAGCAAAAGCCAGAGAAGGAATCAACAAACAAGAAAGCCAATCTTATCCAGAGGCAAAACTAGGATAGAGCCAATGTGCTCACTAATGCCAAAAAGACTCCTGGACAAATGAGTGTCCCCACTTCTTAACTTCTCATGGTAAGGAAGAGACTGGGTGTTGCACTGTTGTGACAACCAGTGTAACAACAACGTGAGGCCTCTAAAAATGAGTTTATTAGTCTGGCTGCCATGGGAAACTATGAATAAGACTAGGACAGACATAGCTCCATTTGTTAGGCCCCCAGGAACCTTTGCTCCAAGTGACATAGGGAGCAAGGCCATTGACTACATGGTAGTCCTGGTGCAAAACATTCTTTGGTGATTTGACCCATGGGTCCTCACCCACAGAGACAAGCCAAAGGTAATTTAGGCCACCACAAATTTACTAAATTCCTAAACCTCCCCAGCTACCCTGTGACTTTGGTGAGTCAAAACTCGTTGAGAAAGCTGCCAGACCAGGTAACTGTCAACTCTCATGGCCAAGGACCCCCGACACTAGGACCAGGTAACTGTCAACTCTCATGGCCAAGGACCCCCGACACTAGGGAAGCCAGAAGCAAAAATTGTGGCTCTCATGACCCCCACAAGGAGAAGTATGGTATTTCTACATTCTCACAGAGAGGCTACAGCAGGGAACCACATTCCTTTCAAGGTTGACAGAGTATGATCTTAAGACAATCCTCCCAGACAGGCCCAGACCATAAGCCCGATAGTAATAGATCTAAAGCCAGGGAAGAGGCAATTCATTAAAAACAGCATTTCATCCTTTTGTGAAGTACAAATTGGGGGCTAGAGCACTTGGAATGACTTCTGAATTATGGAATCTTCCAACCAGGCTAGCTGTCCAAGAACATACTTCTTCTGTCAGTCCAGAAGCCAGGAACAGGAGGCTATCAGCCAATTCGGGATATATAATTAGTAAGCCAGGACACCACTGCCCTATACCAGTTGTCCCTAACCCCTACACTCTCCTAGGTCTCTTTCTTACTCTTTCTTCATACATCTGAACCTAAGGATGCCTTTTGCTGTATCTACTGTGTCCTTCATAGTCCACCAATATTTGCTTTCCAGAAGGAACATTCTGAAAATGATGACAAGGGCCAACAAAACTGGACCAGAATGCCTTGAGGATTCAAAATTTTTCCAAAATTTTCACATTGCACTAACCTCTATTTAAAAGTCTTCAATTGAGTGGATCAACATGGCAATGTATAGTTACCTGTTGCTGGATGGATGGACACAGGAGGATTCCATGGAAAAACACGAATGTTCCTCATCCTCCTATAGTAGGTTTCAAGAAAAAAAGGCCCAAATCTACCAAGAAAGTCAAACACCAAGGCTTCACCCATCCCAAGGATGCCATCAACTTGGCACAGAGAGAAAACAGGCTGCCTGCTCCATCTTGTATCTGTCAGCCCAACATCAGGCTCTGGAATCCCTCAGAGCCTCATGTTTCTGTAGACTCTAGATATCTGATTTCTATGTCTTTGTGGAACTCCTGTATGAGTCCCCAAATGAGGGAGCAAGAGAACTTCATTATACAAAGAGCCTTTGAAATCATGAGGATCCACAACCATGTACCTGACCTGGGACTCCCACACATGTCTAAGTTCTAGGAGCACTGGGCAGCCTATGGGGCTCTGGCAGTGGAACCAGGATGTATCCCTAGTGCACAAATGGATTTCGGGAGCCCATTTCCCACGGAGGGATACTCTCAGCCTTTATACACAGGGGAGGGCCTAGGCCCTGCCCCAAATGACTTGATAGGTTTTAATGATCCTTCATAGAAGGCCTCATCCTCCCTGAGGAGTGGTTGGGGGGTGGGATGGGGGTGGTCACTGAGGGGTATGGGAGGATGGGAGGGAGAGGGAACTGATTGATATGTAAAATAAGATTATTTCTAATTTAAATCAAATTTATATATATTAAATAAATGGATAAACCGTTTTAAAAGTTTCAACTAAGGTGTGTACTGTTGAAAAATACTGATGTCAAAGATTGGTCCAGAAAATGTCCAGACTAAATGAATATTTTCCTTTTGATAAAAAAATCAAAGGCTGAGGGATTCCAAGAAGGAGACATGAAACTAGGTTTTTAGGACAAGTCACACTGTCCTAAAGGTTGTCTAGGCTGACCTGTACCTCCTCTTCAGGCCCCCTGATGACGCCTCTTTAGGCCCAAGGATAGTGTCACACATACTGACAATGTCAGAAAATCATTGGATACAAAAAACAAAAAGGACAGTTCTAATGCTGTTTTTAACACTTTATTGAAATCTTCTTTGACCCCATTACTGAATCTAATATAAGATGTATATAAAGTCTGAGCCTGATGTATTCTGTTCAAAATACTCAAATCCCTGAAAACATGACTTCTGAAATTTGGTGAAATGAACCTAGGACAAGGGAACAATGGAGGTGAATATTCCACGTTTTGTTCTTGAGTATGGATCACGAATAAGAAGCTTCTCAAGAGGAACAGAGAGCACAGATACCAGGTGCAATGCTGGGAACCCTTCAGTGGGGAACCCCAGTGGGGACAGTGCTGCAGACCCAGTGGGAATGAGACCATTTCTAAGTTCTTCGGGAACCCAACGAGCTATTCAGCTTTTGCATTAGTCCAGAGAGTTTGTGCGACCAGCATCAGAGCCTCTTCAAGGTTATTTGCCCCTGCCCACCTTCCAGCTCTTTCCCTTCTAGATGCTTCTGTGTAACATGAAAGGTGTATGAGAAAATGGCCAAAATGGCCTAAGCCTTGCTGAATAGCATTTCTCAGCTAGAGAGTGTGTTTGTGCTGTTTGTATGTGGTTTTCAGCAGAACAATAACAAATGTTTTAAACCTTTTAATGTCATTTTAAGTCTATCTTTAGAGAAATTCCTATGCATGCAAATGGCTATGACTACTCCTTCATATATTCCAGCTACTAATTCTTAAACTATTACATACATTTAGAAAACATTATCTAAAGGTATCTCATATTGAATGAAGCTAGAATGTACTTTCAAAGAACTTTAACAATCATTATTCATACTCTCCTGGGAAACGGCGGAGTATAAAAATAGGCTTTGCTCAGTTGGTAAGTGGCTGGTAGCTGTCCACCCTCTGCAGAAGTGTATCCGAGTATCCAGGGGAGTAATACCTGAAAAAAATACATCTTCTATTAGAGAGGGAAAGTTTTCAAAGGTGGACTCAAAAGATTCTACATAAGAACTTACTGAAATAATATAAATGAAACCTGATATGTTCTTAATAGTTACATTCTTCTAATAATGCTTTATGCATATGGTTAGAGACTATGAAGAATACCAACTTACAATATTGTACTTAAGAAGGAATAGAACACCTGAGAAATATATAATGATATCTTCTAAGCAAAACCTTCAATCCATGGGCAAAATTTCATCTCAGACACCTTTTTATCAGTGAGTGATGATACTTTTTTCTTTTGACTTTATGTGTATGCGTATTTTACCTGTATGTATGTATGCATACCACTTTCATATCTTGTGGTTTCAGAGGTCTGAAGAGGGCATCAGATCTCCTGGCACTGGAATGACAATTGGTTGTGAGCTGAACCCAGATCCTCCTGAAGAGCAACCAGTACTCTCAACTGCTGAGCCAGTTCTCCAGCTCCATAATATTACTATAAGTAGTCTTTCACTTAAGGGGTCACAATTATTTCTCTATTAGTCTGAGTTAGTACAAATTTTAAAGTCTACAGAAACACCACTGAGTTCATTTAGTGTTGCTCATCTACTGCTGGGCATGGAGCTTGCACTTAAGTGTGGAAACTGTACCCAATGGGATTCCACTTAAAACACTGATTTTTTTCCTTTGAAAGTAAGTGTCAATTTAAGTTAGTTTTTTGATTATGGGTAGGATCCCTGTGCACGCTCCCTCTCAGCACTGGACTCCCATCTGGCTTGAACCTGTGCAGGATCTATGCATTCTACCATGGTTTCTGTGAGTTCATATGTGTTAGTCCTGTTGTGTCTGGAAGGCATGGTTCCCTTGGAGTTATCCAACATTTTGGCTCTTACAATCTTTCCTCCTCCTCTTCCTTATACATCTCTGAGCCCAGAAGGGAGAGGTTTGATGAAGACACCCATTTACAATTGAGTGCCCCAAACTCTCTCTTGATACACTGTACAGTTGTGGGTCTTAGAATAACCTACAAGTCACTTTTTCACCTATAAATTTCATAATCTAAACTCATGTCAAATTTTGACTGGAATATGATCTCTGAATTAACATGCAATATAAATAATACAATATTATAAAAAATAAAGTAACTCATTAACAACTTTATATTGATACAAATTAAAATCATGTTTGTATATTTGAGTTAATAAAAAATTAAAATTTATTATGTTGATCCTACCAATCCATTATGTGGTTCACATTGTATTCCCATTAGACAGTAACTTAAATATAAGTCTCCGTTAACTCAATTGGACCCTCAATAGGCTCATTTACATGCTACCTGCCATTGCTATACTTCCTTCTCCAAGACCTCAGAGACTTTACAGATACCTGTATTCCCCAAGAAGGAAATATGCTCAGATGTAACCACTAGCCCTCATCATGAAATAAACATCATTCATGAAATTTCTTTATATTTCATTAGTAACTTTCTTTTTGTTACTCAACACGGCTTTTCTAATTATTATACTTCCATTAATGTAGGTATAAACTTAAGAAATGCAATGCCACATTTAGCATTCTCTGCCCCCTGTATGTTCATACAGACCACACATGAATCTCAAATCTGACTCATAAATGAATATATCACATGTCCACTAACCATCAGAAAGCCCCATTCTTCCTAGTGCATCCTGATGCTAATGACTTGGAAACTATCTTCTGATTATAAAGAAGTGTGGAATTAAAGACGCACTGAATCCCTATATCTATTTATCTTTCAACACTTACACAGCAATGAACAAAATTAAACATTTTCTTTCTGACAAATCAGTCTAGTTGATTTGTTAGTGACTAACTATGCACCAAAGAGATATCTTCAATAGCAATCAACTTCCTTCTATCTTTGTACTGCCTTTATAAAGGTTTATAGTAATTTTAAATTCCTTAAGATAATTTTACTGCCCTAAACTCTTAACCCCTTTAATCATTCTGTCACCTACTTATTTACATCCATAGATTGTGTGATATGCAATGTTAGTGATTGAGATGACAAAAAAAGAACCCACTTATGTCATTCACACATACATGGAAGACACTGGCTCATGGCAGACACAGCCCTCTGGCTCTTACAGTCTTTCCGCCCCCACTTTTGTGATGTTACCTGAGTCTTCCATGAAGGGGTTGCATTGTAGATCTTCTAGTATTTGTTATATTTTATACATAGAAGTTATACATAATAGGAGCTTTTTGATACTTTTCAAGTGATTTATTGAAACTTCTTTAGTTAAAGAGGTCTTGTAAGCATCTTAAATGTGTATAAACTTGGGGCTGGAGAGATGGCTCAGTGGTTAAGACCACTTGGTGCTTTTTCAGAGGACCCAGATCTGTTTTCCACATTGTGGCTCACAACCCCAGTTCTATGGGATCTCACTCCCTCTTCTGGCCTCTCTGGACACTGGGCACACAGATGGTGTACTTACACACATGCAGGCAAAACCCTGATAACACATGCAATCAAAACATACACTTCTAACTTTAGAGTTTATTGTCTGGATACTTATGAGTAAAAATAAATTTTAATTTTAAAGTTTTTATGCTTTTAAAATCAAGGTTACTTCATATCTTAAAACAGAAAATGGTAATTGTTAAATAGAAAGACATAGATAACAGCTATAATTTACATATAACTATTAAGTTTTTAAATCTGGAATTTGTAATTTCTAATAATGATCTAGAAAATATACACATTTGTCAAGACTCCATCATTTAAGTTACTCTATTATTCCTTGGCAATTTTACTTTTATTTAAGAGGCAATAAGTGTCTAATTCTCTTTTTGGTTTATAAGATCTGAGTCTTGGGCTTATTGCTCTGCAAGTCAACTTTATTTTTTTAAAATATTCATCAGAGCTGCAGTGAGAGCTCAGGAGTTGTCTTGCCTGGCAAGCATGAGGCCTTGGGTTTAGTTCCTGAATTGCAAAAAAATATATGCATGCTATCAACCTTGCAATAATCTCCTGTTCAAGAACATGGTGACTTGCAGCTGTAACCTCAACACTTAGGAGGCCAAAACAGAAGGTATTCAAGTCAACTCTGGCTATTTAGTGAGACCCTGTCTCAAAATAAAAAGTAGAAACTCTGAGTTACTGCACATTATAAACATCATTCATGAAATCTTTATATTTCATTAGTAACTTTCTTTTTGTTACTCAACACGACTTTTCTAATTATTATACTTCCATTAATGTAGGTATAAACTTAAGAAATGCAATGCCTGGGGAATAGCAGATATTCACAATTTCAAAGCAATTAAATTTGAACTCCGCATTTGGGTATTTAGTAAAGTATATATTAAAATAGTATAGACATGACATAAACGACAGTCTAGATTGATCGGATGTGTCAATAGGAACATAACCTAATTATTTGATTTCCGTGAGGTAAGTGAGCCTTGTGTAAAATTTCAAAGTCCACATACTTACATACTCGATATAAAGACTGCATTAGAAAATGAAAACATTGCAATATTGAATTCCCAGTCCATCTCCTCACCGTACTATTTCCTCGGGGTAGCAGTTGTTAATGCTGTTGATGTATTCCTGCAGGAGAGAGCCGGGCTCCGCTTTTATCTCTTGGACCTTTTTAAGTCCTCCACTAGTTACAAAAAGCCGCCGAGCTTTGCTGTCATGCGGCAGCACCTTGAAAGGAGAATGCACAAAATATCATCTCTTCCTTCCTGAGTTGGAGTTTTACTCCAGAAAATAACTTAGTGCATAATTTGTATCTATAACAGAGAATCCAGATCTGCTGGTAATCAGAAGGAAAATACACTCCGGAAAGTACATCAATTTTTTAATGTTGTAGGAATGGACTAAGGCAATGAACATGAGCAAAGCTAATGTTAGCCACTCATACATGAAGCTTACACTCCAAAGTCTTTCCACCTCTACAGAATAGAAGGCAGGCTCCTGAACAGGGCGGGAAGGGTTCCTCCTACCCATCTCCTAATACTTGTCCAGGGCCCTGGTCAGCCACTCTACAACTGCGGCTGTTGCAGTAACTCAGAGCACGAATGCTGTGGCGTTGCTTACCTTTGCCTGTGCCCTTCCCTCTCTCTAGAATGCCTTCCCACCACACTGAGTTCTCCCCCATTTGCCTGGTCAACTCCTCACTGTTTGCAGCAGTAACTTACCTGGGTGTGGTAGACACATGCAATCTCAGCACACAGACAAGAGAAGCATGAGCTGGGATGACTGGAAAGAGAGGCCAACTGAGGCTAAACATTCTCAAAGATACATTTATAAGAGATTTAATCCTGTTAAAAAGTGAGTGAACTTGAATTTCGTGGTCTAACTTCCACATATTCTACTGACTTTTCTCTCTTCTATTTAATTGTTTTATATAATGTTTTGATCATCTTTACTCTCCCTTCCTCCTGCCAGGTCCTTTCCACCTCCCTACCCATCCAATTTTATGTTGTTCTCTCTCTCTCTCTCTCTCTCTCTCTCTCTCTCTCTCTCTCTCTCTCACACACACACACACACACACACACACACACACACACACACACAAAATGACTTTTATTTACTTAGTATGAACCTTCAACATAGGAGGTTAGTGTTCATTTTATGGCAGTTCAGTAAGACCAGCATATCTTTCTCACGGGCCTAAAGATTAAACTCTAAGAAGTACTGTTCCAGAGCTGGTGTCTATGGGTGACCCACTCATCCCTTACTGCTCATTCTCAGATGACTAAATTAGCCAGTCAGTTCTTATTTAGCACCCAAAAGACATGAAAGTAAAAAAGCGGATTAGCTTTCTCCATGTAAAACTGCAGCATGTTATCTGTATTTTGTGGTTAGTTGGATTGTCATATAACTAAGAAGAAAGGGACATTCTGTTGTTTTCTTAAAGGAGGGAGACAGCACAGATGTCTGTTGCACCGAACCTTACTCAGAGGTGGCTTCATCTCTGGAAAGCCTTGTTTCCAATAACAACGATGCTTAGAGGTCAGCTGGGCAGAGAACTGAAAGCTGTTGGTAACCTGGCATCTAGATGAATACCTAACTCTGCTTTAAAAATTAGAATAACACACCTGCAAGACTGCATACAGTGTACACACCTGCAAGACTGCATACAGTGTACACACCTGCAAGACTGCACACAGTAGAAGACACCTGCAAGACTTCACACAGTGTACACACCTGCAAGTTTGCACACAATGTACACACCTGCAAGACTGCGCACAGTAGAAGACACCTGTAAGACTGCACACAATGTACACACCTGCAAGACTGCGCACAGTGGAACACACCTGCAAGTTTGCACACAATGTACACACCTGCAAGTTTGCACACAATGTACACACCTGCAAGACTGCACACAGTAGAAGACACCTGTAAGACTGCACACAATGTACACACCTGCAAGTTTGCACACAATGTACACACCTGCAAGACTGCACACAGTAGAACACACCTGCAAGTTTGCACACAATGTACACACCTGCAAGACTGCGCACAGTGGAACACACCTGCAAGGCTTCACACAGTAGAAGACACCTGTAAGACTGCACACCATGTACACACCTGCAAGTTTGCACACAATGTACACACCTGCAAGTTTGCACACAATGTACACACCTGCAAGTTTGCACACAATGTACACACCTGCAAGTTTGCACACAATGTACACACCTGCAAGACTGCGCACAGTGGAACACACCTGCAAGTTTGCACACAATGTACACACCTGCAAGACTGCACACAATGTACACACCTGCAAGACTGCGCACAGTGTACACACCTACAAGACCACACACAGTGTACACAGTGCAAAGCTGTACACAGTGTACACATCAGCAATCTCAGCATGTAGGAGGCTGGGGCAGAAGGATTGGGAGTGAGATCCAGGCAGCTTGGGGCTACACAGGGAGACTGTTTTTGTTCATTAGTTGCAGAAATACAATGTGCAAACAGGAGAGTCTCATCTGTGTGGTTCTGCAAGACTACTCAAATGAATATGTTCTCTTATACTAATTAATCAAAAAGGCAATTGCCTTAACCACTAGAATGTTTTGTTTCTTTTTTATTTTTTATTTTTCAATGTTTTGTTAACTATGTAGCCCTGGCAGGCCTAGAACTTGTTAGGTAGACCATACTGGGACTAAACTCACAGAAATCATTGTGCCTCTGCCTCCTGAGTGTTGGGACTAAATGTATAATGAGTCTGAATATTTTATTTCTTTTAAAACAATATTTGATTATTTTGTTTTCATTTTTAGTTATTTAATGTGTGTTTTCAACTAAAGTAAATTCTTAGTATACACCATCTCATTTAATATTTACAATAAAAAAGGCACTTAAAACTAAATCTTACATCTAAGCAAACTAAGGCTTTGGAGGGTCCCACTTTGCTGAAGAATTAGAACATAGCAGTGGTAGAGCATATGTCTAGTATATGTAAAACCTTGGGGACCATGCCAAGTACAAAGCAATAACTTCTAATTGCATTCAGACCACTGTGGCTGGTGATTTACATGGGCTCTCTTACTGTGTCAGATGTGTGGAGCACAAGTCTCAGTAGTGCTCAGGAGCCAAACCCTGTACTGACCAACTGTGGTCGTCACGTGATCCTTCTTTATCAACTGGTGTCCCACACTTCTCAACTTAATGTTTCTATCTTCATTTTTTACACTGAACATGCAATCATATAAGAAATATGACAGTCACATCTGTTGAAATTTGTCATAAATTTTTGGATATGCAGGGCTGAAGAGATGCCCCAGCAGCTAGGAACTTGCAAGTAAGGTCTTGAAGAGGACCTGAGCTCAATTCCTGGAGGCCACACGGGGGCTCACATCACCCATGACTTCAGGTCCATGTATGGTGCGCCTTCTTGTGGCCTCAGGCAAGAGGCAAGCACATGGTGCACAGACATACACACAGAATGTGAGCAAACATTCACACACAGAAAATAAATTTAAAGTGAAACATGTTAAAGCAAGTGAATATGACTAAATGAGGGACAGAATCTGCAGTAAGTGCAAAGAGTTTCTGGAAAATGCTTCAGGGGCTCCAATTTTTCTTTTTTTTTTTAAATAAGAATCTTTGCTATACTCCTAGATGTATGAGATTAAAGGTCACTGGGAAAGATGAAAAGATACTTATTAATCCACAATAGTGGTATGAGGGTTCACCTCTTTAAATTTTTTTTTTTTTTGGTTTTTACAAAACAGGGTTTCTCTGTATTGTTTTGGAGGCTGTCGGTCCAGCCTGACCTCAAACTCACAGAGATCCGCCTGCCTCTGCCTCCCGAGTGCTGGGATTAAAGGCGTGCGCCACCACTGCCCAGCTAAAATTTTATATCATTATCATCATCACTATTATTCTTACTGTGTGAACATGGAC
Organism: Mesocricetus auratus; assembly: GCF_017639785.1. Lineage (NCBI taxonomy): Eukaryota > Metazoa > Chordata > Mammalia > Rodentia > Cricetidae > Mesocricetus > Mesocricetus auratus. The sequence goes on from NW_024429192.1 coordinate 72,213,643, forward strand.
ATGTGCATGTGCAGGCCGTGGCGCACACATGGATGTCAGAGAACAATTTTTCAGGTTCTATCATTCTATCATAGGTTCAGGGACCCAATTCAGGCTGTCAGGCTTGTATGCCAGGTACTTTTACCTTCTGAGCCATCTAGCCAGCCTGATCACGATGTTTTGTGTGTTGACATACTAGGTACTTCCTCAGAATGGATTTTAAAAACAGTGTAGAGAGGGAGAGGGTTGGGGAAAAGGCTGTGTGGAGGCTATGTGAGAAAAGTAGAAAAGGAGGGAGGGTTACAGGTCACTGCGGGTTTTAATCTATGCATCTGTGTAAATACGTATTGGTAGGAGCTGAGGATTAAATAGTGAAGCCCATACCCCAACTCACAGACGAGAACGGCAGAGCAGCAAGTGCATTTCTTACCTTACTGAACTGCCCAACAACATGTTTCAGGATATTAGGAGGCGCATCGTACAGAAACGGCTCAAGGGCTGGAAGGTAGGTGCACTTTTGAAGGATATTCTTTATGGCTTTTTTACTCTATTGAAATACAAAGCAAATGCATATGAAATCTTAACAGTCCATATCCTATATTACTGATCTACCCTGCAGTTGTTACATTTTTTAATAGTTGTATAAAAAACTATTTTGACTGGTTTTTATGATAGAATACCTTGACAGTTGTCTCCATGCTAAATCTTAAAACATAAAGTGAATTGTTAAGTTTTTAAAATATCTATGAGGGAGTTAAAATTATAAAGTATAATGATGAGGGCTACAATTTATCATGCATTACATACTATATAGACAAAGCACTGTAGTGTATAAAGTCTATAAATGCAAAACAGGTAACTAAATACCCTATTTCTTTTAATCAATAAATATGAAAAATATCTACAGTGTCATTTTCAGATATATATGCATTCAGAAGTATCTATTGTTAGCACTTAGAGAGATGCAGTGATGTCATAGGTGGACATTTCCTCCTTCTCAAGTAGAAGCAAAACACAATTTATTGAACTCCCAACACCAGAGACTGCATCACCCACCACAGGAGGACAAGTACCACATGTACACATGCTACTTTAACTCCAGCATGGTTCCATCTTTCAAAGTGACACCATGCAGGGCTGCCCCTTAGCAAGCATGTGACTGAAGAGCCTGTTGTGACTGTAGCATGCCACCACTAGTTCTGAAGCTGTTGTGTTTGTTTCTCTCCCATTCTGGAAGGCTTCAGCTGCACGGCTGATATCGATCTTTTCCTGAGAACTGCACATCTGAGTGCTGCTGTACAGCTGTGTGTTCTGCCCCTCACATTTCCTTTCTCTGAGGTCCTCCAACTTTGTTGTTGGGTGCTTAGTAAATGCTCTTGAAAGGAAGGACCGTTTCACATTGTAAATTTTGTAAGTGAGTTCTGTAAAACTATCAGATATGTGTTAGCAGAAAATGGTCTATTAAATTTTAGACTTTTCTTTAGACACCCAAACTAAGAAAGCTTCTATGGCCTTTTCTCTTTTGACACATTTGGCCTCAAATACTATTTAATATATTAAATAAGATGTAAAAGATTCAATCCAACCTTTCCCCCACAGGTTGTGTAAGCTTAAAAGAAGTTCTCAATTTTCAACAATATTACTATATTATTGTGAAGGTTCAAATAAGAAATGGCTCAGGCATTTGAATATATGTTTTCCAGTTGATGGTGTTATTTAAGAAGGCTTAATAGATATGGCCCTTGCTAGAGCAATAATGGCTCAGAGCTTATGGGAGTGACCAAGCAATGACTAGTCTAACTTGAGTCCCATGCCTTAAGAGGAAGCCTGGATGGCCAGGAACTGGAAGCTAGATAGCCCAGAGACCTAAGGTAGAACCAAACAACTGGCCCCAAAAAAGGAAATGAAATGATTCCTGACAATAGTCTGCTATACTCATAGATCAGTGCTTAGCCCAGTTGTCATCAGTGAGTCTTCACCCAGCAGCTGATGGGAGCAAATGAAGAGACCCACAGTCAAACATTACACAGAGCTCAGGGAACACTACAAAAGATGGGGAGTCTGGATTGTATGAGCCAGAGGGGTCGAGCACACTAGAACAAGGTCCATGGAATCAACTAAGCAGGATTCACAGGAGTTGACAGGTCCTTGCATATAGGCTGCTGTTGTTTAGCTTGGGGTGTTTGTGGGAGAGGGATATGTCTCTGGCTCTTTTGCCTGGTCGTGGGACCCTTTGCCTCCTACTTGGTTGCCTCATCCAATCTTGACAAGAGGGTTTGTGCCTAGTTTTATTGCATCTTGTTATGCTATGTTCACTGGGAGACCTGTTCTTTTCCAAAGGGAAATGGAGGCAGTAGATCTGGGGGAGAGAGGTGGTGGAGAAGGGGACTGGAAGGAGGAGAGGGAGGGGAGGCTATAGTCAGGATATATTATATAAGAGAAGAATAAATAAGAAGAAAAAAGAAAGAAGGTGTGGTCTTACTGCAGGAAGCACAGTACAGGTGGAGGTGGGGATTGTTTATAGGGTCACCCCACTTCCAGTTCTCTTTCTCTCTTTCATGACTCTTTGCCATGCGGGACTCTTATCCTTCTCGAACTGTAAGCCAAAATATACTTTCCTTCTATAAGCTGACTTGGTCATAGTGATCCAACTATACCTTTACAAACCATTTTAAGGAATGGTGATCCACCAACAGTACCAGTGCCTGGGGACTGCCACAGAGCTTCCACTCCCAGTAGGAGCCAATACACCCCAGGTTCCTGGTCTTCTTCTCCACCCATGGGGCCAGGCAATTCAGGGACTGTTTTTGGGCCCATGCTTCAGTGCCTGGATACTGTCACTGAGTCTCCCGTCCCGGTGGGAGCCTATGCACCCCAGATTCCCAGTCTTCTTCTCAACCAACAGGACCAGGACTAGATCCAGGAAGAGGTGAACTACCAGAGTATTGAACTTGCTCGCACCCACCGAAAGGGAACTCTGGTCCCCTAACCACCAAGTCAGTAAGAGGCTCTTTCTGCACCCACTAGAAGAAGGGATGGGAAGGACACAATACAAAAACACACTCAGCAACAGAAAAGCAAATATGACACCGCCAGATTCTAGAGACTCCATACCAGCAAGGTTCCAACATTCCAATGCAAATGAAGCAGAAGGGAATGACCTTAAAAACAACTTCATTAAATATAGAGGCCTTCAAAGAGGATATGGGGAAATCCTTCAAAGAAATGGAAGAAAAAACAAACCAAAAAAATGCAAGAAATGGAAGAAAAAGCAAACAAAAAAATTCAACAAATAGACAAAAAAAAAAAGCAAAAATTGCAAGAAACAATTCAAACAGTGCAAGGGTTGAAAACTGAAATAGAGACAATAAAAAAACACAATCTGAAGGAAGGCAGGAAATAGAAAAGCTGGGTAAATGGTCAGGTACTACATATACAAGCATAACCAACAGAATGCAAGAAATGGAAGAGAGAATCTCAGGTGTTGAAGATGCATTGGGAGAAATTGATTCATCGACCAAAGAAACTCTTAAGTCCAACAAATTCCTATCACAAAATATGTAGGAAATGTGGGACACCATGAAAAGACCAACCAAAGAATAATAGGTATGGAAGAAGGTGAAGAAAACCACCTCAAAGGGGCAGAAAACATATACAACAAAATCATAGAAGGAAACTTTCCCAACCTAAAGAAAGACATGCCAATGAAGGTACAAGAAGCTTACAGAACACCAAACAGAGTGGACCACAAAAAAGTCCACTCACCACATAATAATCAAGACCCCAAATATACACTAAAGAAAGAATATTAAGAGCAACTAAGGAAAAAGGTCAAGTAACATATAAAGACAAACCTATCAGAATTACACCTGACTTCTCCATGGAAACTCAGAAAGCCAGAAGGTTCGGGATAGATATTCTACCAACACTAAGAGAGCATGGATGCCAGCCAAGACTACTATACCCAGCAAAGCTTTCAATAACTATAGAAGGAGAAAATAAGATATTCCATGACAAAACTAGATTAAAACAATACATGTCCATTAACCCAGCCCTACAGAAAGTTCTGGAAGGAAGGGACGCTCCAACCCAAGGAAGTTAAAATTACAACCAGAAAAACATAGGCATTATATAACCCCACCTTAACAACAGCCAAAAGAAAAGAAGGGGCATAATTCCACACATAATTCCACCAACAACCATTCCAAATCAAAGAAGAATGGGCAATCAATGGTCATTAACATCCCTCAATATTAATGGTCTTAACTCACCTATAAAAAGACACAGCTAACAGAATGGATTCAAAGACAGAACCAATCCTTCTGCTGCATACAAGAAACACACCTCAGCCTCAAAGACAGACTCAGAGTTAAAGGTTGGGAAAAGATTTTCCAATTAAAAGGACCCAAGAAACAAGTGGGGATAGCAATCCTAATATCTAACAAATTAGACTTTAAAATAAAATCAATCAAAAGAGATGAAGGAGGTCATTACACACTCATTACAGGAAAAATCTGCCAGGATGAAGTTTCAATTCTGAACACCTATGCCCCAAATACAAAGGCATCCACTTTTGTAAAAGAAATTTACTAAACCTCAAATCACATATAAAGCCCCACACACTTACAGTGGAAGACCACCACACTCTCACCACTAAACAGAAACACCAGGCAGAAACTTAACAAAGAACCAAAGGGACTAATAGAAGTTATGACCCAGTTGGGATTAACAAACATCTATAGAACATTCCATCCAAGTAAAAAGGAATATACCTTCTTCTCACTACCACATGGAATCTTCTCAAAAATCGACCACATACTTGGCAACATATCAAATGACAGCAGGTACAAAAATTATTGGAATAACTCAATACATCTTAACAGACCATCATGAGTTAAATTAGAATTCAACAACAACAAAAATTGCAGAAACCCTACAAACTCATGGAAATTGAATAATGCACAATTGCACCATTCCTAGGTCAAAGAAGAAATAAAAAATGAAATTAAAAACTTCCTAGAATTCAATGAGAATGAAGACACAACATACCCAAACCTAAGGGACACTTTGAAAGCATTGCTATGAGGGAAGTTCATAGTACTAAGTGCCCACATGAAGAAACTGGAGAATAGTTACACTAGATAATTAACAGCACAGCTGAAAGCTCTAGAACACAAAGAAGCAAACTCCCCCAGGAGGAGTAGACGCCAGGAAATAATCAAACTGAGGAGTGAAATCAATAAAGTAGAAACTAGGAAAACAATACAAAGAAACAATGCAACAAACAGTTGATTCTTTTAGAAAATCAACAAGATAGACAAACCTTTATCCAAACTTATCAAGCAGCAGACTGTGAGCATGCAAATTAACAAAATCAGAAATGAAAAGGGGGCATAACAACAGACTCTGAGGAAATTCAGAGAATCATCAGGTCATACTTTGAAAACCTGTACTACACAAAATTCGAAAATTTAAAGGAAATGGATGACTTCCTGGATAACTATCACTTGCCAAAATTAAATCAAGAACAGATAAGCAATTCAAATAGACCTATAACTCCTATGGAAATGGAAGCAGTCATCAAAAGTCACCCAACCAAAAAAAGCCCAGGTCCAGATGGCCTCAGAGCAGAATTCTACCAGAAACTCAAAGATCATCTTGTACCAATTCTTCTCAAAGTATTCCATGCAATAGAAGCAGAAGGGTCTTTGCCAAACTCTTTCTACAAGGCTTCAATAACCTTGATACCCAAGACTCACAAAGACACAACTAAAAAAGAGAACTTCAGACCAATATCCCTCATGAACATTGATGCAAAAAATACTCAATAAAATACTGGAAAATTGGATTCAAGAACACATCAAAACAATCATTCACCATGGTCAAGAAGGTGCAGGGATGCAGGGATGGTTCAACATACGAACATCCATCAATGTCTTCACCCATATAAACAAGATGAGAAACAAAAATCATATGACCATCTCACTAGTTGCAGAAAAAGCCTTTGACAAAATCCAACACCCCTTCATGATACAGGTCTTGGAGAGATCTGGGATAATATGAACATACCTAAACATAATAAAAGCTATATACAGCAAACCAACAGCCAAAATCAAACTAAATGGACAGAAACTCAATACAATTCCTCTAAAATCAGGAACAATAAAAGGCTGTCCACTCTCTCCATACCTTTTCAATATTGTACTTGAAGTTATAGCTAGAACAATAAGACAACAAAAGGAGATCAAGGGGATACAAATTGGAAAGGAAGAGGTAAAACTTTCACTATTTGCAGATGATATGATAGTTTACATAAGTGATCCAAAGAACTCTTCCAGGGAAATCCTACAGCTGATAAATACTTTCAGCAAAGTGGCAGGATACAATATCAACTCAAGAAAATCAGTAGACCTACTATATACAGACAATAAAAAGGCTGAGAAAGAAATCAGAAAAACATCATCCTTTACAGTTGCTACAAACAACATAAAATACCTTGGTGTAATACTAACCAAACAAGTGAAAGACCTGTATCACAAGAACTTTGAGTCTTTAAAAAAAGAAATTAAAGAAGACATCAGAAAATGGAAAGATCTCCCATGCTCTTGAATAGGTAAGATCAATGTAGTAAAAATGGCAATCCTGCCAAAAGCAATCTACAGATTGAACACACTTCCCATTAAAATACCAGCACAATTCTTCACAGACCTTGAAAGAACAATAATCAACTTTGTATGGAAAAACAAAAGACCCAGGATAACCTAAACAACCTTACTCAACAAGGCAACGTCCGGAGGCATCACCATCCCTGACGTCAAGCATTACTATGGAGATATAATCCTGAAAACAGCTTGGTATTGGCACAAAAATAGACAGATAGACCAATGGAATCTAATTGAACACCATAATATTAACCCATACATGTATGAACATCTGATCTTTGACAAAGAAGCTAAAAATATACAGTGGAAAAAACAAAGCATCTTCAATAAATGGTGCTGGTATAACTGGAATTGGGATAGATTCATGTCTATCACCATGCACAAAACTTAAGTCCAAATGGATCAAAGACCTCAACATAAATCCAGCCACACTGAACCTCTTAGAAGAGAAAGTGGGTGGTACCCTTGAACGAATTGGTACAGGAGACTGCTTCCTGAACATAACTCCAGTAACACAGACACTGAGGTCAACAATTAATATATGGGACCTCCTGAAACTGAGAAGCTTCTGTAAGGCAAAGGATACAGTCAACAAGACAGAAAGGCAGCTCACAGAATGGGAAAAGATATTCACTATCCCCACATCTGATAGAGGGCTGATCTCCAAAATTTACAAACAACTCAAGAAGCAAGTCTCCAAAACACTAAAGGATCCAATTAAAAAGTGGGGTACAGAATTGAGTAGTGAATTCTCAATAGAGGAATCTATAATCGCTGAGAGGCACTTGAGGAAGTGCTCAACATCCTTAACCATTAGGGAAATTCAAATCAAAACAATTCTGAGATACCATCTCACTCCTGTCAGAATGGCTAAAATCAAAACCACCAATTACAGTTTATGCTGGAGAGGATGTGGAGAATGGGGAACACTCCTCCACCGTTGGTGGGAGTGCCAACTCCTACAGCCACTTTGGAAATCCTCAGAAAAATGGGAATCAGTCTACCACAAGACCCAGCAATTCCACTCTTAGGCATATACTGAAAAGAGGCACATTCATAACAACAAGGACGTCTGTTCCACTATGTTCATAGCAGCATTATTTGTAATAGCCAGAACTTGGAAGCAACCTAGATGCCCCTCATCTGAAGAGTGGATAGGGAAAATGTGGAACATTTACACAATGGAGTACTATTCATCAGAAAAAAACAGCGGAATCTTGAAATTTGCAGGCAAATGGATGGCACTAGAAGAAATCATCCTGAGTGAGGTAACCCAGTCACCAAAAGACAAACATCGTATGTACTCACTCATATATGGATTTTAGACATGGATCAGGATAGTGCCAGTCTGCACTTCCACTGACATAGAGTCTGTGAAACGGGAAAGAACCTAAGAGAGATATGCATGGTACCCCAGAGAAGAGGAATAAGTCAAGATCTTCTGAACAGATTGTGAACACAGCATGGGGTGGGGAGGAATGGGAGCTGGGAAGAAGAGAGGGGGAGAAGAGGAAGAGAGAGTAGGTCATGGGGGAACAGGAAGGTTGAGTGGGGGGTAGAATAGGGGGAGAACAAGATGAGAAATACCATAATAGAGGGAGTCATAGGTTAGAAGAGAGATCTGGCACCAGTGAGACCTCTAGTGATCTGAAGGGATGATACCAACTGGCAAGCTAAGCAATAGTGGACCACCTTAAATGCCCATTCCTAATAATGAACCTGATGTCTATAGCCATCCTAGAACCTTCATCCAGTGACTGATGGAAGCAGAGGCAATCACCCACAATTAAACACTGAACTGAACCCATGGAACCCAGTAGCAGAGAGAGAGAAGCAATGAGCAAATTGGCAAAGAATGGGCTGGAAAAACCAGCAGAGACAGCTGATCTGAACAAGGGGGGAGCTCTTGGACCCCAGACCGACAGCTGGGAGGCCAGCATGGGACTGATCCAGACCCCCTGAGTGTGAGAGTCAGTGAGGAGGCCTAGGCAACCTATGGAGCCCTGGGCAGTAGATCAGTATTTAACCCTGGCTTACAAATGGACTTCGTGTGTCCATAACAAAAAGAGGGATGCTCTCTCAGCCTGGACTCTTAGGGGAGTGCCTGGACCCTGCCCTGAGTGAAATGACAAACTCTGGATATCCCCTATGTTGAAGGAAGTGGGGATAGGGTGGGAGGCTTGGGGGGAATGGCGAGGAGGGGGGTGCGGGAGGATGGGAGAGAGAGGGAACTGGGATTGACATGTGAAGCAAGCTATTTAAAATTAAAGTAATAAAAATAAGTTTAAAAAAAGAAAATGTTAAGCCTCTAAAAAAAAAGAGATAAAGGCACTAGAAAATGGAAAGTTATCCCATGTTCATGGATTGGTAGAACTGGTAAAAAATGACCATTCTAGCAAGAACTATCAGATTCAATGCTATTCCAATCAAAACTGTCTTATAACTAACTCATAAAGAACCAAAAAGACTCCAGAGAGCCAAAACAACCATGAGGAGAAAAAGAAAAGGAAAAAGAAAATTCTGGATGGATTGCTACTCAAGAACTTAAGATATACTACAGAGACATAGTAATAAAAACAAGGTTTGAGCACAAAAACAGACATGTAAACCAATGGCACATAGAAGAGCCAAACATGAACACATATGACTTCAGCCACTTCGTATGTGACTGGATTCCAGAAACATAAGCTAGAAAAGAAAAAGCATCTTCAACAAAGGGTCATAGGAACTGGATGTCTACAATAAGAAGAATGAAATTAGATCCATATCTATTGCCTTGCACAAAAACTGTCTCCAAACTGATCAAAGACCTAAATGTGAAACCTGAAACACTGAAACTTCTAGAAGAAAATATAGGCATAACCCTACATGATATAAGTGTAGGAAAGGACTTTCTGAATAAGTCTCCATTTGTTCAACAGCTAGGGCCTGCAATTGACAAGTGGACTCCATAAAACATAAAAGTGTCTGCACAGCTGAAGAAGTCATCAGCCTGATGTAGAGGAAGTCCAGAGAATGGGAGAGAATCTTTGCCATCTGACATCCAGAATCTTACAGATCCAAAAATAGTCAGAAAAACAAATGTCCCCTTTGAAAGATGGGCCTGAAATCTAAACAAAGGATTCTCAAAAAAATTCTTTTAAGGCTAAGAAATATCTCACAAAATATTCATTGTCCCTAGCAATTAAGGAAATACAAATCAAAACAACACTGAGATTTTATATTATCCCAGTCATAACATCAAAGATCAGAAAACCCACCAACAACAAATCCTGAAGTGGGCATGAAAGAATGGGGCACCCTCATTATTTGTTGATGAAATTGCACTATTGTGCAGCAGTCTGATAATCCATGTAGACAATTCTCAAAAGCTAAAAATAAATCTACAATATGATTCAGTTATGCTACTCCTTGGCATATACCCAAAGAACTCAAAATCCTATTGCATAGGTTAGTTCAGTCATATTAACTGCTGCTCTATTCACAGTAACTAGAAAATGGAAACCACCTAAATTAATTCACTTTTAATGAGTGGATGGTGGAAATGTGGTACCTATATACTATGGAATACTATTCAGGTGTAAAGAAAAATGAAATCGTGACATTTTCAGGTAAATCGATGGAACTAGACAAGATCATATTGAATGAGGTAACCCAGACCCAGAAAGACAAACACCCATAAGACGTTACCAGTGTGACTACCTCAGCATGAGTCAAACAAGGACAACAGGCATGTTAAAGTGGATCAGGAAAAGCCCAGGGGGCACCAGCCCTACATAAAGCACTAGAAGCAACTAAGAATACTGAGAGAAGGAGAAATGGTCTTCCCCAAGCTCTGAAGCCATACATAGGAGTAACATTGTAAAGAATAAACTGAGCAGGTAAAATTCAGCAATATATGTGTATATTAATATAGATACATGCATGTAACAACTAACTAAAAAATAGGTCATGAATTGAAAAAGAGTAAAGAGGGGTATGTGGGGAGGTTTATGGGGAGGTGGAAACTATGTAATTATATTAATCTCAAAAATAAAAGAAATAATAAGAATACAAAAATTATGCAGTTTTAAGGTGTCAGGGCTTTTAATATGGCCAAAGGCTTGCCTAGCATAAGCAAGACCCTGAATTATACTCCTATCACTATAAAATATTAATCATAATAATAATGGTGGCAAAAGATCTGAATGGATATTTCTCTAAGAATACATATGAATGACAATACATACATGAAGTTATTCTAACCAGTACTGATAACTAAGTAAATTCAAATCAAAAATATAAAAATGGCAACAATCAAAAATGAATAAGTAAATACTGTTAGTGTGAGTGTGAACAAAACTAGAACACTTCTAATTACCTAGTGGGAATGTAAAATGGTGGAGTTATGATTGAAAAACATTGCAGTGGTTGCTCACTATGTTAAACAGTGTTATCAATGACCCAGTAATTCCACTTGTGATCATTTAAGAGAACAAAGGAAGTCTTTCTGATGATGACTGAATAAGGCACTGGTCATATTTGTCTTTCTTGTTCTGGATTTCCTCACTCAGGATGATTTTTTATATTTCCATCCATTTGCCTGCAAATGCCATGGTGTCATTTTTTAACAGCTGAATAATACACCATTGTGTAAATGTCACATTTTCTTTATCCATTCTTCTGTTGAGGGACATCTAAGATATTTCCAGTTTATGGCTATTATGAATAAAGCCACAAGGAACATGGTTGCACAAGTGTCCTTGTGGTAGGATGGAGCATTATTTGGATATATGACCAAGAGGGGCATAACTGGATCTTGAGTAGATCAATTCCCAATTTTCTGAGGAACCACTGTATTGATTTCCATAGTAGCTGTACAAGTTTACACTCCCAATGGAGAAGTGTTCCCCTTACTCCACATCCTCGCCAGCATGAGCTGTCATTTCTGTTGTTGATTTTAGCCATTCTGACTATGTAGTTTTGATTTGCATTTCCCTCATGGCTAGAATGTTGAACATTTCTTTAAGTGTTTCTCAGTCATTTGAGTTTCCTCTATTGAGAATTCTTTGTTTAGACCTGTACCCCATTTTTAATTTGGGATATCTGATTTTTTGATATCTGGTTTCTTGAGTTCTTTATATATTTTTAGTATTAGTCCTCTATCAGATGCAAAGTTGGTAAAAATATTTTCCCACTCTGTAGGCTGCTGCTTTTGTTGTTTGCTTCATGGAAGCTTTTCAGTTTCATGAGGTACTTTATTAATCATTGATCTTAGTGCCTGCACTATTGGTGTTCTAACCAGAAAGTCATCTTCTGTGCCTATTCACTCCAGGCTATCACCTTGCTTCTCTTCTCTCAAGTGTAGTGTATATGGTTTTATGATGAGGTCATTGATCCATCAAAAAGACTAGAAATTCGGGGTGAGGATTCCATGTAGGCACCAATTCAATTTCCATGAGTTGTGTGGATGTTGTCTTCAGCAATGGGGCCCTGTCATCAGTTTGTGGAGAGAAACCTTTTGTCTTAGTAACAGCCTGGGTTGTTTGAGAATTTCCGTGGGACCCCTTTGGCCAACAATCCAATTGAATGGAACCTCATCTTGCCACTGGAAGCCTCTTCTGTCTACAAGAGATGGCCAGTTGAGACTCTGTATCCGCAGTATTAGGAGTCCTCACGAGGATCACCTTCATAGATTCTAGAAAGTTTTTGTTGTACTAAGTTTCCATACCACCCCCAAGTGCCCCTCCAACTCCAACTGTCTCTCCCTACACTTTCTCCTTCCACCCCACCCCTCCCACCTGATTTTCCCACACTTGTCCCCACTTGTCCCCAGTTCACTCACAAAATCTATTATATTTCCCCAGCCTCCAAAGCCACAGAGAAACCCTGTCTCAAAAAAAAATTTCCCTTCCCAGGGAGATCCCTGTGTCCCCTCTAGACCCTTCCTCTTAATCTAACCTCTCTGGGTCTATGGATTGAAATACAGGGGTTTTTTAATTAATCTTTGGTGATGGTTGCAATTCTGTAAGTATACTGAATAACATTTTAAGTACATACTTTAAATGAGTAAAATGGGTGGTATATGAATTACATCTCAATAACGCTTCTAAAAATCAAATAACTGAACATAATAGGTAATCATTAATATTAAATATTCTAGAAATAGTTTAGAAACTAACTGATCCAAATGTCAAACTAAGATAAAAACATTTAATATTGATGCCTCTAAATCAAAACAAATGAAAATAGACAAATATTTACATAATGTATATAGATAAGCTTATCAGACAAAATACTTTAGTGTTTAGTTTTGGAATAAGACAGGAACAGACAGGCAATAATATTATGTGACAAGTGCTTATGGGAGAAATGCTAACAAGCTGCTCTCTGGTTCTTCCAGATTAGATCCAATTTTGAATTAAGCAGTGTTTATAGGAGGTGATTGTGTTGGTTAGTTTGATGTCAGCTTGACACAAGCTAAAGTCATTGGGAAGAGGGATCTTGGTTGAGAAAAGTGGCTCCATTCGATTGGTCTATAGGCAAGTCCATCAGGCATTTTTTTTGTTAATGACTGATGTAGGAGGGCCCAGCCCATTAAGGGTGGTGCCAGCCCTAGGCAATGGTCCTAATTTGTATAAAAAAAATCATATTGAGCAAGCCAGTAATCTGGGTTCTGTCATGCCTTCTGCTTAAGTTCCTGCCTCCAGGCTTGTCCCTTGGGCTCTCTCCCTCAATGGATTATGATCCAGAATACATAAGCCAAATAGATCCTTTCCTCCCCGAATTGCTTTTGGTCACATTATTTTATTACAGCAATAGAAGCCATAACTAAAACAGTTTAAGAGCGCCAGAATAACAAATGAAAAGACCACAAGCCAGTTCTTAATGTTTTCAGATACACTTTTCCCCAGCAAAGACAAGTCAAATCAAGTAGAGTTGACCAAACTCCATTCTAAATCTATAAAATGACAGTTTATATAACTCAAGAGACTTTAGAGAAGGGGAGAATGGCATAGACCCAAGAGACTTTAGAGAAGGGGAGAATGGCAGAGCCCCAAGAGACTTTCGAGAAGGGGAGAATGGCATAGACCCAAGAGACTTTAGAGAAGGGGAGAATGGCATAGACCCAAGAGACTTTAGAGAAGGGGAGAATGGCGTAGACCCAAGAGACTTTAGAGAAGGGGAGAATGGCGTAGACCCAAGAGACTTTAGAAAAGGGGAGAATGGCGGAGCCCCAAGAGACTTTAGAGAAGGGGAGAATGGCGGAGCCCCAAGAAACTTTAGAGAAGGGGAGAATGGCGTAGACCCAAGAGACTTTAGAGAAGGGGAGAATGGCGGAGCCCCAAGAGACTTTAGAGGAGGAGAGAATGGCGTAGACCCAAGAGACTTTAGAGGAGGGGAGAATGGCGTAGACCCAAGAGACTTTAGAGGAGGGGAGAATGGCGTAGACCCAAGAGATTTTAGAGAAGGAGAGAATGGCGTAGACCCAAGAGACTTTAGAGGAGGAAAGAATGGTGGAGCCCCAAGAAAATTTAGAGGGTGGAGAATGGAGGAGCCCTGAGAGACTGTAGACAAGGGAGAATGGAGAAACCCCAAGAGGAGGGGAGAATGGTGGAGCCTATAGCAGGATGCTCAGAGGAACTGAGATCTGAGGAAGATTTTGCACTGTTTAATATCAGGAGCTGCTGAAAGTAAATACTTAATTTCTATTAAATAAGCCACATTTGATAAACTAAAACACATTAGGAAGGAAATTTGGGGCTAATGAGCTAGTTCAATGGGACAAGGTACTTGCTGCCGAGTCTGAAAACCCGGGCTCAATCTGCAGGAACCCACATAATGGAAGGAGAGAACCGACTCCCACATGTGGTCCTCTGGTCTCCCCATATACACCACGGTGTATGGGTGCACAAATTCACACACGCACAAATAATCAGATAAACATAATAAAAATTTTAATAAGATATCATGAAAATAATTCTTCATAGGAAAATCAACAGAAATACAGACTAAAAAACACTGATTTTATAAACAACTTGATATCTATAGAGAATGTTTTTTAAATCACATGACTAACCCATTTTTAAAGGAAGGTGATCTCATGTAGCCCAAGTTAGCCTTGGGGTCTCTATACAGCCACAGATGACTAAACTCTTACCCCTCTTCCTCTGATTTAGGAGTCCTCAGATCATAAGTGTATACCATCACACTTTAATTTAAATTTATATTTCTTGATTTAGAGAAAAGGTATTATCCATCAGAAAATAAAGACTTAAATAACATTAAAAAAAACTAGTCGTATCTAATGCACCTTCCCAAACCATAAAGACTACTAGACACTCACTTTCACCTGCAAGTCCTCAGAGCTCTCTGGCGACATGTACAAAGAAAGCAGAACTGGCAGAGTGTTTGTGACTGCAACTGCCCTGGCGTGCTCTGGCGTGTGTCTTCCCAGCTGTCCTAAGGCCCAGGCAGCGGCAGCCTTAATATGATCTTCTGGTTCTTCTGAGAGGCAGATGGACAACTGGGGTACACCCTGCCGGGGACCCAAAGAGTGAATGTTATATATAAATCTAGAGCAGACTTGAAGAATCTACCCTGTCTCTCAAGCATCAAAAGCTACTTTGACCTTCATCCCTGTCTCCTGAGTGATTCAAGAAATAGGCACATCATAAAGCCTGCCATTTAAGTCAACAGTCTGGCTAGAACCAAACTGGATTAATTATTTGTAACAAACTAACTTCACTATCCTTTTATCTCTAATAGCTTTTACTTGCCACATGGAGGGGCATTGAAAGGAACATCAGATGCCACTCGCCGAGCCAAAATAAATCTACTGTGGCCAACTAAAACTGTTTAAGATCATAAAACCCTTATTTTCCCTTGTTTAAAACATTAATAAAAGGAGTCTGGAAAGATGGCTCAGAAGTTAAGAGCACTGCCTCCTCTTCCAGAGGTCCTGAGTTCAGTTCCCAGCAACCACATGGTAGCCACAGTCATCTATAGTAGGATCTGATGCCCTCTTCTGTTGTGCAGGCATACATGCAGATAAAGCACACATATACATAAAATAAATAGATAAATATTTTTAAAAAGCTAGCCAAGGACTGAGGATATAGCCAAGAGCCCTTGCCTAGCATGTATGAAACCCTGGGTACAATCTTAATCAACACACACATACATAAGAAAACATTAATTTAATTTTCACCAATTACAGAAATTTCTGAGAATGACAATATGATAGAGTAAAAATTTAACAATATTAGCAAGTGGAATACATCCCACTAATACCTTTCTTGAAGTAGTACATATTTATTTATTTATTATTTTTGTGGTCAACTTAATTACAGTTTTATTCATCCTAACATGACCGAATGCCTAAGTAGGAATAAATCCTTTCGTTATACTAATAGAATGTGTTACATTTCATATCTTAAACATTAATGTTAATTAAATAATAAAAACACAACTATCTAGAATACTTACAACACATCACAGTTTATGTATCAAAGCCAAACAACTCAATGATACCAGGTAAAGGTTAAAATTACTAGGTTACAGTTCCATTTCCTGAAGAGACCTACCATATTTTTTCATCTGTTCCTTTCTTACAACTACATACTGCGTCCACCAATACAAAAGCTCAGTCCTTCTTCAGAGTGAAGTAATGCTCTAAAAGGCCCATACTTGTAACAAGACAGAGGAAGAGGAGGAAAGGGAAACAGCTCATGGACGCAATCCCCAGCTCTGCCTTACAGGTTCGCTACCTATGAATGTATGATGACACAAGGAGTTAGAGTGCCATTGAATATTAAGCATTGCTTCCCCTCCCCTTTCCTCCCTCCAAACCTTCCCACACACCCCTCCTTGCTCTCTTTCAGATTCATGGTCTCTTTTTTCATTAGTTGCTATTATGTGTGTGTGTGTGTGTGTGTGTGTGTGTGTGTGCATGTGTGTATGTGTGTGCATGTACGTGTATTCCTAAATACATAAATACAATCTGCCCCACTGGTATAATTTTACTTGTATGTATATGTTTTTAGAACTGGCTGTTTGGTATTGGGAAATTGGTCTGCAGAAGGAAAAAATGATGTAATTTCATTATAATATCAAAAATAAAAATAAATGGTGTTTGTTTGTTTGTTGAGACAGGGTTTCTCTCTGTTAGCCCAAGCTGTTCTGGAACTTACTATGTAGATCAGGCTGACCTTGAACTCACAGAGATCTGTATAACATGAATAATATAAACCCACAGACAGATATTGGGGTTAAACTGAAGATCAAAAAAGCAAAGTAGCCGACCACTACCTCTTGCCTCTACCTCAAGCTGAAAGGGCTGTCCTTCCTCAGCGTAGCTAGAGAACAAGTCTCTGAGACTGAATACTGAATGCCCTGCTCCTATATTATATGCCTCTCTAGAGCTGGGATTACAGGCATGGGATCTCCCTTGTGTGAGCTATTTCTCTTTTAAACTGCATCAATTTTGTGTAGCTCAGTGTGGCCTTTAACTAACAGGGATCCATCTGCCTCTGTCTCCTGAGTCCTGGGATTAAAGGTGTGTACCACCACTGCCTGGCCTCTATGACCTGTGGCTAGCTTTGCATTCTGAACCCTCAGATCTGCCTGTCTCAGCCTTCCAAGTGCTAAGATTAAAGGCATGCACCACCACTGCCTGGTCCAAAAACAAAGAATAGTTTTTAAAAACCAAGCATTATCTCTAGGACAAGGAGAGAGTGCTATACTGCTTAGTGCTTTGTCTCAAACTCCTGCTACCATTTTGATCTCTAAGAAACTGAAAATCCAATGGAAAAAAACAGGCAGCAGAGGGAGCACTTCCAGGCTGCTTGAGTTGGGGCCCAGGAGGCATCAACTGCTGCATTTTCATCACTGTTCCCACGTGGTAGCTATGGAGAAAAAACCCTTGTCATATGCTTACAGTAACTCTTGTAAACAGGACCACTGCTGCCTTTGTCCCTGTCGTCGCCTGTGACAATGTAAGAATAGAAAGGGAAGAGCAGGATAAAAGGACAAAGGCTACTCATACTCTGATTAGCAGGAATGGCAAAGCATCCATGTTCCGGTTTAACACACAGCAGTGAGTCACCTGTGCTGCTGAGATCAGACACCTTACAGGCTCCCCACCCGCTGCCACTGCGCAGTTACAGACTCGTTCTTCAGAGCAACATTTCTGCACCAACACACTTTGTGAGCATCTACTATGGTCTCGGTGTGCACTACATCGTGAGTTTTTACAAAGTCCTAGATTGATTCAAGTCAAAAACTAAAAATAAAACATCCCCAGCACAAAGAAACGAGCAAAGCAATGCTGTCTGCTGTGTGCACTGCTGTCCTGTACCCGAGGAAGGAAACCTGCCAGAGAGATGTCTCCACAGACAAGTGACAGGAAAGGGAGGAATGTGGAGACCACTGAGAACAGAGACAATGACTAATGATTAAACCATTCATAATGGGTTTTGTTTGTTTGGCTTTGTTTGTTTGGTTTGTTTGAGACGGGGACTCTCTATGAAGACCCAAACTGACTCGGAACTCATGAGATCCACTCAGTCGCCAAGTGCTAGGACTAAAGGCATGTGCCACAACCCAGCTATGGTGTTTTTAACCACAGTGTGCTTGGCATGTTAGTAAACATGCAAATTAGTGTCTTTTAATATACACATACACTTAAAAGATAAAATTTAGGAAAGAGTAATCCTTAAAGGTGGCAATAATTATTGACACCAGACACTGAGTGAAACATTTTTTGTGACCTCATTGCTTTCTTCAAGGTTCACTCCAGGGCACATACTAACAAGCACTGAATTCAACAGTGAAACACCTGGAAAGTGGTGAGTTTTGCTCTGTTCAGTTATATTTTCTTTTCTGATGGAGACCTCAGAATAGCCGACGGCATCACAGGAAGTGAGGAGCACACACCTTGGAAATGATCACAGCCATGGCCAGATTCTCAGAATGAGCAGCCACATAACCCAGCATCATGATGCCAGGCAGCCGGATGTTCCCTTTGCAGGATCCGATGCAGTCCGTCACAGCAGCCACACCTCCTGCATTAACAACCAGCTGTGAGAGCTGAGGAGTACAGAACAAAAGATATGGCTTGACAACACCTTAGTTAGGACTTAAAACGCAATTAAAGAAATCGAAATATGACTCAGAAATTATTGTACTTTCTAAAGAGACACACAGGTATAATACTCTTGTTGTTTACAGATACACTCACTGTGAGGAACCTTATTCTGTTGTTCCGTTTTCTTCACATCAGTGCAACAAGCTTTATCCCTATTATAATGGATGTTAAAATCCTTCACCTAGACACTAAGCTGAGAGCTAGTTCATAACTTATACTAATCACTGAAAGCTCAGACACTTGGAATAGTCTAAACAACTTGCCCCTTTGTTGGCAATGACTAGTAAGCTGAATATACTTCAAGTATGGGAAAACCATGCAAATAGAAATATGGAACATGAGAACTAATGTGTAATAAAATTAAAACTGATTAAGCAATGCACACACAGAAATGGTTAAAACTTCAGAATCAACACAGGTTTGCTTTGTCTTTATTTTTCCCATGTAACTCTTCAGTACTGATGCCAGGGATCTTTGTGGTCTCAACCAACCTAGAAATGTAACTTATCATCTCGTCGCTCATAGCTGACATAATGCTGAGGGTAACAGAGGTTCACAGTGTCTACAGCTACATATGGAAAGTTGTAAGTGATTAGAAGCTAGATTTAAACAATTCAGTGGTTCTCACCTGGAGGGAATTTTACAGCCTGCAGAACAGTTAGCAATGTACAGAGTCACTTTTTGATCGTCACCTGGGAAAGGGGCACTGCAGTCATCTAGTGGCAGAAGCCAGGAATACTGGTGCCCACTAAAGCTAAGCATAATTGTATCCTGAAGTTACTTTTCAGATGTTTGTTGTTTTTACCTCAGGCGTATGCTTTGCGATCTCTCTAATTAAAGTGCAAGCGTTTTTCTTCACATATTCATCTTTGTCCTTCAGACAGGTAAGGACAACCGGGAAAATCTCCGCTTCAACAACCATCTCTGCCAGGTCCACAGAATGTTTTGCAATCTGACTGAGAGCTGACAGGACCTGACGCTGTTGAGGAAAGTTAAAATGGGACATTATACAGAATCCAATAGTCCACTTTATAATTCAGATGTAATTTAAAAAATTACAGCCTCGATTACAGTGCAGTCTCCAGCACTTAGAGCTACAAAGGACAGGTGTGGAGCGAAGCTGGCCTGAGTCTGCCAGACAAGCCGTGTGTGCTGCTGATGGCAGAGCTGGAGAAAGAGCTTTGTTTGTTTTTGTTGGTGTTTGTTGGTGTTGGTGGTGGGTTTGTTTGTTTGTTTGTTTGTTTTTTCGAGACAGGATTTCTCTGTATTGCTTTGGAGACTATCCTGGAACTTACTCTGTAGACCAGGCTGGCCTCGAACTCACAGAGATCCACCTGCCTCTAACTCCAGAGTGCAGGAATTAAAGGCGTGTGCCACCAACGCCCGGCGAGAAATAGCTTTGGAGACCAGAAGATCATGAGTGAATCAAAGACATCAGGCACTAAGTTATCCTCTTGGTGTTACACTGTTTTGCTTTGATCTGATGGGCTCTGGTTTTCCCATCTTTTAATAAGAAAATAAGTAATATCTTTTATAGGAGCCCACAACTAAGAGATTCTGGGTTTTTAAGAGACAGTGAAGTTGTAAGGTGTTAGAGTTTCTAAAGATTATGGGACTTTAGAAATTGTACTATATATAATTGTAAATTATGAGATTAATGTTAGATCTTGGGGGCAAACAAAAAAGAAAATGTTGTGGTTTAAAGTGATAGGTCCAAGTTGACAAGTATGGAATGTCATAGTTAGCTTCAGCTGTCAACATGACACAAACCTACAGTCACTTGGGAAGAGGGAACATTAAATGAAGAACTGAACGGATTGTCTATAAGTTTCTTAGTTGGCAGTTGATGTAGGAGGCTCCAACCCACTGTGGGCAGGGCCATCCCTAGGCAGGTAGACCTGGGCTATGAAGAAAGGAGCCAGCCAGGAAAACAGGCCCGCAATCAGCTTTCCTCTGTGGTCTCTGCTTCAGGTCCTGCCTCCAGTTTCCAGCCTTGAGCCCGTCCTGGCTTCCCTCAGTGATGGACTCTAACCTGCAAACTAAATAAAGCCTTTTCCCCCACGTTGCTTTGGTCATGGTGTTTTTATCATAGAAGAACAAATGAAACAAAGTTTTTCCAATCATAGCTCTACTGTATAAACCTTACAGCATTGTTTTCACGTATGAAAAGACCAACTACATGATATATTTGTATGCTTTCAATTGTATTTGCTAATTCTTTTTACTGTGTGTATTTTCCTTTTCCTAAACTGTAAAAGTGCTGTCTCTTGGCCTCATTTTTATTACCTTCAGTTTTGCATCAGGGTTGAGGATCATCTGGGCTAAGTGAGCAATAGCTCCCGCATCCACCACGGTCTGTGCTAACTCTGGAGAGTGCTTTGATATATCACTGAGGGCAGAGGCAGCAATCCTTTTCAAAGCAATTTCTGGCTCCTGGATACATAGAACTAAAAGAGGAATTGCTCCTGCATCCACCACAGCTTGGGATAATTCTGTGGGTCCAAGAAAAGTTAGTGAGTACGGGTGGCTGACTCTTGGGTAAACCATTTTTCACACTGACAGGTACAGCAAATAAAAAGGATGAGGGTGTGTTTGACTCTTTAGACAGCTGAGTTTTAAGTCACTCAATGGAACAGGTGGTCACTGTTTCTCTCACACATCGTATCTACTGAGAGAAACAAAAGAGAACTCCAAGCATGATATGGGAAGGGTCTAGGAGGATCATGGGGAGGGAAACTATGATTAGAATATATGGCATGAAAAAATGTTTTTAATAAAAAGCATACATAAAGAACTAACTCATGTTAACTGAAAAGAAAGATAAAACAGAAAAGAATGTCTCCATTTTACAACCTTGAATTAAATTGCATGCTATCTTAAATCACCTGTAGAAGGATTTCTGGGTAGGAAGAAATGAGGCTTTCTACTTTTAATTCTTGAGGTCATGTCTTCTTGTTGTGCTGTTGTTGCTGTTGTGGTTTGGCTTTGATTGTTGTTGTTGTGGTTTGGCTTTGGTTGTTGTTGGTGGTGGTAGTGGTGTGTGTGTGTGTGTGTATGTGTGTATGTGTGTGATTATAGGTGCCAGGGCAACGTGCACATACGTGGAAGTCAGAGAACAATTTTTAATACTTAGTTCTCCTGAAATCGGTTCATCAACCTTGGCAGCAGATTTCCTTAACCACTGAGCCATTCCTCCAGCCCACACTTTACTTCAACAGCTGAAACTAGGCCGAGTAAAGAAAGTTACAGATCAGGTACTTCATAGCCCTGTATCCTGCTATGCCTGTCTCAAGCCCCCTGATTTCTGTGGTCACTCTATATCATATACTAACCTTATGAAGATTTGGAGCTGGGAACTGCAGATGAGAGAGAATGCAGTATTTGTCTTTCTGGGTCTGGGTTACCTCACTCAAAATAATCTTTTCTAGTTCCAACCATTTACTTGCAATTTGCATGAATTCGTCTTTCTTTATAGCTGAATAGTATTTCATCATGTATATGTGCCACATTTCATTATCTATGCATTGGTTTAGGCTGTTTTCTAGCTATTATGAAAAAGGTACCAATGAACATGGCCGAACAAGTATCTGTAGATTAGTATGTCGAGTTCTTTGGACATATGCCAAGGAGTAGAATAGCTAGGTCATATGGTGGGTTTATTTTTAGTACTTTGAGGATTCTCCATGATTTCTAGAATGGCTGCACCGGTTTGCATTCCCATTAACAGCGAGTGAGGGTTCCCTTTCTCTGCATCCCCTCTATCATTAGTCACTCATTGTTGTGTTGATTTCTGCCATTTTGACTGGGGTAAAATGAAATCTCAGAGTTGCTTTAATTTGCATTTCTCTAATTGCTAAGGTTTATTAACACTTTTTGAGGTACTATTTAGCCATTTTATTGCTTCCCAGATTGTAGGGAGCCCAGCTCCAATAGATATGTCTGCATTACAGCTCCCACACCAATGGCTCAGAGAACATATGGAACAGGCAGTAAAAAAATTATATAAGCCAGAATAGCATGAAGTCTGCTGTGAGACTCCCTCTCCTAGAAATGGCTGCATAGACAACACTTGAACAATGACAATATCTACAGAAATGCTTGCTCATTAGGGGGGAAATCGCCTAAGGCCTCACTCTTAGACAAAGAATGACCACTGAGACAAGGAGACTTAGTTATTCCAGGGATGAGTCCCCCAGCTGGTTATCCAATACAAACTGGTCATCCCTGAAACCACACACACACAAGCATAGATTGTGTCTATGTATGTATACATATATGTATGTAATGATAGTAATCAAAGAGAAACACGCTAACTCAAATACCTAAATTGAGAATCAGTTTTTAGTTGAATTAAAGATGAAAACTGCTCTAGTCACAGCTGATATGAACAAAGTCAAGTGTGACTAATGGTCACCATGCTGACAAAACTATACCATAAAACCAAAAGAGACAGAGAAACGCTCTATGACGTCATAGCATCATACCACAAATCACTGCCTTTGGACCATCAGATATTCTATCCTAAGTAAAAGTCTTTAAGGCAATTAGCTTATTTGTAAAGCAATCTGGGTCATTTACCTAAAGCCACCTATAAGATCAAAATGGGCACCCAAAATATGTCAGCTAGCATAATACAGTATAGTTCCTATTTTCTTGTGAACTGTTGTTCTAACTTCATTTCTGTTGCTGTGATAAATACCATGATCAAAAACAAGTAAGGGAAGGAACCAGTTTATTTAAGCTTGCAGGTTAGTTTATTGTTGCGGTAAGTCAGGGCAGGAACTCAAGCAGGAACTTTAAGCAAAAACTGTGTAGGAACACTGCTTTCTGCCTCACATACAGGTTAATGCTTAGTTAGCTATCTTATGCTGCCCAGGGAATGGTGCCTGTGGTAGTTTAAATGAGAATGTCTACCCCATATGCTCTCATGTTTGAATTCTTGGCTCCCAGTTGGTGGAACTATTTTGGAAAGATTAGGAGGCATGACCTTGTTGGAAGAGGTATGTATGTTGGGTTGGGTTTTGAGGTTTCAGAAGCCCATAACATTCCAAAGTTAGCTTTCTCTCTGTCTTGTGATTGTGGATCTCTCTGTCTTGTGATTAGTAGCTGAGCTACTAATCCAACACTACACCTGCCTGCCTGCTGCCACGGTCCCTGACATGATGGTCATGGACTCATCTTCAGAAACTCTAAGCCCCCAGTGAACTCTTTCTTTTGTATGTTATCTTGGTCATGATGTTTTTTCATGACAGTAGAATAGTAATTAAGACAAAAATTGGTACTAGGAGTGGAGTGTTGTTGTGACAGACCTGACCATGCTGTTACTTTGAAGGATGTGGAAGACGCTGGGACTCTGAACTAGGAGAACAGTTGGACATTGTAAGTAGGGCTTAATGAGCCATACTATTAGGACCATGGAAGACAATAGTGCCAAGACCTGTGCAAACGGTGGAGGCCCAGCTCAAGAGGTTTCATATGTGAGCAATATCAGCAACTAGGCTAGAGATTATTGTGGTATTTTGGCAAAGAATGTGGCTGCTTTCTGCCCTTATCCTAAGAATCCACCTGAGGTGAAATGGAAGGGTTTTTTAAATTGACTTTGTTGGCAGAGGAGATTTTAAGGCAGCCTAATGTTGACTCTACCATGTGGTTGTTAGTAAATACTCTCATGCAGATACGCAATGAAAAAGAACAAGCCAAAAAAAATACAAAATGTACAGGAGAAAAAGAGCATCCTGAAATTTAGTGTTAGAGTGCTGGTTAATGCTGAAAGAGATAAGGAAAAATGGAATAAAGGGAGTTGTGCCCTCAAGGCAAGACCCCACCCAGCTAATAGAACTGCTCTAAGGAATTATCTGTTGCTAAAGAGCTACAACAAATCAAGACTTATGCAAATGCAATTCAAGGAGGGATCCAGGATCCAATCCAGACAAGCATCTGCCACTTGGTTCCGGCTTAAGAGTCATAACAGAAACAGGAGTAAAGGCTTATGGAATCTTCCTTCGTGACTAAGGAAAGCTGTTGAGGCCCCACATGTGGCAGGGGAATTCCCACATTGAGCCTTGGAAAGGCCACTGTGTGAAGCTGTGAAGGTGAAGGCTGGATTGTATTGGAGACCCCAAGATGTTGGAGATGCCACAGTGGTGGGATACTAACGTCTATGGGAAAAAACAAGTTCAAACAATATTGTTCATCAAAAGAAAATATCATGATGCACACACAGTGACACAAAATAAAGCTGAAGCCTTAGACTAGGAGGACTTCAGGTGCTCTCCACAGAGAACACAGAGGCTTCTCTCCTCTATTTTCCTATGTGACTCCCTCATCTGTTTCCCTGTGATTCCCTCCTCTATTTCCCTGTGATTATCTCCTCTATTTCAAGCCCAGAGTATGTTCACTGCTGACCTGATTTAAGCAAAATTCTTAAGAGAGTAAAGACTTCCCTTCTGTTGGTGTACTATATATATCTTTCACTTATTCTAATGCATCATTAGCCAATTCTTTATACATGATTTTAATGTAGTCTTGTTCTGTATATTTTTGTCTGATGTTTGCCCACTTGTCTGCATGAATATTTTACCAATCTGTATCAAATTGTCTACCTTAGCCTACAAATAACATCAGAGGTGAGATCTTAGCAATTTAACTTACTTTACCCAGTACAAACACATGGTGACACTCTGAAGAGCCTTGCATGCTCTCTCATGATTGCCATGGTGGTGATGAATTACTAGGAGCACATGTAAAAGTTAAAGTTAAGTGGTTCAGGAAGCTGAAGTTAAATGACTACACTTCATTGTTCTATAATCAAAATTCATTTTTAAGTACAAAAAGACAAGCTTAATTAATCAAGAGTTCCTAATTTAAAAAGATAAAACAAAAATTCAGACGAGGTTCTGTTGGTGAGATAGCTGAGGGAAAGTCCTTGTTGCCAAGCTGGTGACTTGAGTTCAGTCTCTCAGACATGAGTGGCCAAAAGAGAGAATCAATTCTGAAAGTTGCCCTCTGAACTCCACTCATGTGCTGCACTTTGCACATGCACACACGCACACACACACTAAATTAATATAGTTTTTAGTTTTTTTGAAGAACCACAATATATTTTTCAGCATGTAAACTGAACCCTGAAAACAGCCAACAAATAAGATAACCCCCCACCAAAACTGTCATTGTGTTTAATATATAACCTCTATGTCCAAAGAACATAGGTAATAAATTTATTTTACTCTTTTTTCACTAACACCTAGTTAATTAGAAAGGAATTGGGATGTGTGTGATGCACACACATAATCCCATAACTTCCACATGCTTGTGTATATGGAAACATCTCCAAGATTAAATAAAAAGACATTAAAAGAAAAAAAAAGTGATTCCTTTGTGAGTCTCCACCAACTCCAGGCCCATGCTCTTCCAGGGAAGACACAGTCACCACAATTGGCAGGAAACCTTCTGGCCTCTCTAGGGTAACCCTGGACCACCTACTGCTGCCTGTACCAGCATATCCTCCTAGCCCATCTCTATTCCCTTGGGACATACCACCATATGTGGAACTGACCCATATTACTTCCAGTACTGATTCCCACAGAGCTAGACCCCAAACCCTACTAAAGACACCTCCCCCACCTACTAGCTTGACACCCACCTCACTCACTGTGCTGACCTGGGACTTTTGGGAGTCTGAACCCTAAAAACCCAGAGTGGCTGGCAAAAGCAAAAATCAAACATCGCTCTTCTCTATCATCTTGTGATTTTTATCCTCTCCTTTATGAAGTTTTATATCTCCATTTTTAATGACACTGCCCAATAAAAGATAAACATCTTGACCTTTCTGTATGTCAGAATTTTTTGGTTTTCAAGTGTCAAAGGAATAGCACCTATTTTATATAAGTAATAAAGATGAATTGAAATTTAAAAAATCACTTTTGTCATCCACAACCTGACAAGACTGTGGTAACAGCACCCTAAGAACTAAACACCCACAACAATGGTGAGACCAGCAATTCTCATGAAGAACCACTACAAACATTGTAACTCCAAGGGTCTATATCTCACAAACACAACTACCAAGACAATATGCCACCTCCAGAAACCAGGACCCCTACTGCAATATTCCTTGAGAAAAGCACTTTAGCTGAAGCACAAAACAAAGACTTCAAAATAGCAATCGTGAGTATGTTCAAGGACCCTAAAGAAGATATGAATAAATGTTCCAATGAAGACTATGAAAACACAAACATTTTAATTAAATTATAAAAATAATTCAAAATACAACAATAGAATTTAACAAAGAAATAGAATCACCAGTGTTACGCCGTACTGAGATAAAATTCAAAAATAAAAACTCAGGAAGTCAAACAAAAAGCTCAAAGGAAACCCACACCAACAGACTGAATGAAGTAAACCCAGGTCCAACTAGTTAGCCAATATGAAATGGTAAGGTCTGAAAATATACATACAAATAACATTATACAGATTGAATAGGGCATACTTACATTTTTAGGAGTATGTACAGATATATATATATAGATTTATATAACAATAATTAATGAAAAAAGAGGCCATGAATTTGAAAGAGAGCAAGGTGGGGTTGGAGGGAGGAAAGGAAGCACATTCCTGGTGCTGCAAACCTAACCAAGAACCCAAGGATGAGACAGAACCTACTACTAACATTTCCCTAAATTAATATAGTATCCATCTGTCTTCTAAATGCCTGTTTTTATACCCATAGATCAGTACAGCTTCTCACCACTCATCAAAGAGGCTTCTTCTTGAAGATACTTTTAGAAAGATCCACAACTGGTAAAAAAGGAAAAGGGTAGGTGACCATGGAATAGCCAGCCCTATGTGAGTCACAACTCTTACACCTAAGGCTTGGGAAACATGGCAGATGAGCAGTGAAACGATTTTTAAGTACCTGAGGAGCAGATGGCTACTACAAGACAGTGTCTTCTGGACAGGACAGGGATGTTGCGCCCATGAACTCTCAACAAGACCTGCAAAGGCCACACCAGTTATCATGCCAACGGGGGTGGGGTAAGTTTCACAAGGTCCACCCCAGATGAAAATTTTCAGGCTGTCAATGGTTGTGAAGGAAAGGGAACCAGTTGTCTTGAGGGACAAGTTCCCAATCCTAAGTAGTTAGCCCTAAATAAATGCTCATGCAGGCAACACTGATTAGACTCAGTGAGGACATGGATTTGAGAGGTGGTGAGAGTGGGGACACGAGAGGACTTGGAGAAGGGAGAGGGTGGGACAGAAATGATGCAATACTAGGTAGTCTTGTTATATTTCCAACCCCAATAAAACTCAGTAGGTAAACAAAAAAGTAAAATAAGACAAAATAGGAGAGGATATGCTTTTTATGTCAACTTGACACAAGTTAAAGTCATCAGAGAAGAAGAAATCTCAAATAAGATGCCTGCATAAGATCAGGATGTAGGCAAGCCTTTAGGGCATTTTCCTAATTAGTGATTAATGGAGGAGGGCCCAGCCCATGGTGGGTGGTACCATCCCTGGGGAGGTGGTCCTGGATTCTGTAAGAAAGCAGGCTGAGCAAGTCAGGGGAAGCAAGCCAGAAAGCAGCATTCTTCTATCACCTCTGGGTCAGCTCCTGCCTCCAGGTTCCTGCCCTGCTTGAGTTCCTGGCCTGTCTTCCTCTGATGATGAACTGTGATGCAGAAGCATAAGCTGAATAAACACTTTTCTCCCCAAGTTGCTGAGGTCATGGTGTTTCATCACAGCAATAGAAATCCTAACAAAGACAGAGGACTAGTTGGGAAAAGGAAAATAATTAGTGGGAGGCAGAACAGAGAGAGTAATAGGGACTGAAGGTGGGGAGCAGGGTGAGTAAGATCAAAATACTCTGTGTGTGTGTGTGTGTGTGTGTGTGTGTGTGTGTGTGTGTGTGTGTGTGTAAATGTTATAATGAAACCTATTGTTACATATCCTTAACATATGCTAGCTTAAAAAAAGAAAAAGTAGTGCCTATTTACCCAATTAGTATCTAAATAAGAGGCTTAAGTGAACCTTTTTAGTAAACCAAACTCTAGAGCAGTGTTTCTCAACCTTCCTAACTCTGGAACCCTTTAATACAGTACCTCATGTTGTGGTGATCCCAACCATAAAATTATTATCATTGCTACTTCATAACTGTAATGTTGCTACTGTTACGAACCATAATGTAGATATCTGATATGTGACCCCTGGGAAAGGGCACTTCAACCCCAAAACAGGTTATGACCCACAAGTTGAGAACCACCACTCTAAGCTGGACAGTGATGTCACATATCTTTAATGCCAGCACTAGGGAGGCAGAGGCAGACAGATTTCTGTGAGTTCACAGCCAGTAGGGTGTACAGAGCAAGTTCCAGAACATCCAAGACTACATAGAGAAATCCTATATCAAAAATCAAAAAAAGAGAGAGAGAAGGAAGGAAGGAAGGAGGGAGGGAGGGAGGGAAGGAAGGAAGGAAGGAAGGAAGGAAGGAAGGAAAGAAGGAGGGAGGGAGGGAGGGAGGGAGGGAGGGAAGGAAGAAGGGAGAGAAGGAAGGAGGGAAGGAAGGGAAGGCAAGGCAAAGAACCATTGATCTACATATTATGAAATGAATTTAATATATTGACTTTGAATCCTTCTAAGCATGACAATAATATTCTTTCTCAACTAATGTTCTTATGTTATATTTTGTCTCTACTGATGTTTCTAGTTTTATGGGTTATCATCGGTGTTCTCAGGAAGTAGATAGTAACATGGACTTGGCAATCAGAATTAAACCCAAATTCTGGAGCTGCCATTCACACAACTTCAGGCATCCTCTCTAAGTGCACTGCTTAGTAGGGAGACAAGAACCTAAATGAGACATCTGCAATCAAAATGAGACAATAGTATCTGAAATTCAAGGCACAGAGTCAGACCCACAACTATTCAGCACACAGTAGCTGCTATTTTATATATAAACAAATGAAAAACAACTGTAAGTTTTGAAAACACATGCTAATTCTACTAACTGCAATGCAAACACATAACTCCATGATTTATATCTATATGAAAATGTATACATATTGTTAATATGTGTATCCAGCATTATGTAACTTTATCATTTTAAATATTACTTATAACAAAGACCCAATGAATTCTGATGGGGTGACAAACTAAGATATATTCATTAACAAACTCAAGGATATTTTTATTTGATTAGTTGACTTGGAATATTTAATTTTCGTTTGCTTTGCTTATTTTGGTTTGCTGAGTAGTTCAGGTTGGCCCTGAACACCTTTTGCCTCAGCTTCCTGAATTCTGGTATTACAAGCATGCAAGTTATAACTGGCTAACAAAGCCTTTGAGGACCAATGCCATTCCTCCACACCATTCCTTTCCTTCAATTGTTTTTTCTTGTAAGACAAATACATACAAGTATGTTGTGAGTATGTGATTCAAATTGCTAGACTGTCATTCAAAACCTGATTTCTCATCATGTACACTATCAACCTAAAACTCAATCTACTGTTTATTGAAACTAGACTTATGTAATAAATCTAGAGTTACCCTGTTTTCAAGTATGCTCCATTACCTGTATTATGTCTTGCAATATATCCCAGCGCCCAAGCTGCAGCCTCCTTGACTCCAGGGTCAAAATCCTCCAAGCATATCACCAATGTGTCCAGAGCTCCACAATCAACTATGGCCTGGGCCAGCTGAGGGGAATGTTTACCAACTGCTCTCAGGACAAAGGCAGCTGCTTTCTTGTAGAAACGCTTTCAGGGAAAAGAGAAGAACAGACCAAAAACAAGTTTAAAATTACATTAAGGAATACTCAACAGATATGGAATACAAAAGAGAAAATTTAACCTGAAAAATCACTTTGGTTCTTTGAAATTCTCCCATTGCTCCTCTTTGGCAAACTGAAAATAAGGTATGTTTAAAATTATATTTTCAAGTGTCTTACACTTAAGTATGTATTTGGAAATAGTAAAAGTCAAATATAAAAGAATGTTTTCCATAATTTCACAGATATTTCATGATACTGAAGGCATTATTTAACTCATGGGAGCACTGTGATTGTTCAAATATGTCACTGTACTCTGCAAACTAATTCATTTCCTTTACTTGCCTGCAGTCTGTAAGCATGGAAAGACTTTCATGACCTCAATTAATTTTTCTGGTATCCCAAGTTATCTTGAAATAACAACCATATTTCAAGATGCTCATATCAGTAACCACATAAACATAAAGGAAAAATAATCATATATTTTAATTTTCTCCTGATAAGGAAATGAGCTAAACAGTAGAATATAAGTTGTTTGACCCTTTTAGAAATGTGCCCACAGATCTCCAGGGATGTTAATCACACATGATGGTCCTCTCAAAGGAAAGGAAATGAAACCTGTATTTCCATCCAGAAGGCTGGAAATTGGGGATTAACAGCCTGGTGATCTGCCTTATCAAAAGGGCCAGGCCACATGAAGCTCCCACGACCAGGACTGTAGGCAGTCAGTAGCCTAAATGACCTGTATGCTATCTTATCCTATGACTGATGATAACCTTCCCATGCCAGATCCTCCTCTGGCCTCTTAAGCTAAATATATATAGCTTATCTCCAAAACCCATCTTCTTGGAAGAAATGACACATAGCAATGCAATTATTCTCCTTGGACAGCAGGGATTGTATTATACCAGGAAACTGTTTTTTCCAAATCATATCATGTTTAAATACACTGGCAATAAGCCACCTGGCATCAGACTCTCCACAAGATCTTCTCTAAGTTGGGCTGAACAGATTTTTCACTCGTAGCTTTTCAAGGTTCATTTGCTGCCAACCATGATGCTTGCAGGGATCCCTGCAATTGGCACCCAATGTGGGGCATAAAACTCAGGAGAAGGCAAGAAAAGGTTTCTTAAGTAGAGATCATGGATACAGAAAACTTGAGCCTTTGTGGAAAGGGTTCAAGACCTTCAATGATAGTAGGATCAACCTGAGTTCTTCTCAGTCCTTGGCAACAAAGCATTTTGCACAAGTATTGAAATGTCTGTTAATATCCACAAAAACAAAATAATTCATGGCTAAAGTTCCACAACTTTATATGAATAGGAACTAATGTAAAGGGAGTTCATGGAAGGGAAGAGAAAATCTTTGTCAATTATTTTTATAAAATGGAGATTCTTTTGCTGGACACATCTTGGCAGGGTAGGCAGAATGGACTCTGCAGCCACTGGACTTCAGGCAAATCACACACTTTGGGGCTTTCCCTCCTTCATGATCTGACTGGAGCTCAAAGCTCTGTGGTTGCTTGCTTCCTGCCAGCCTTTCCCACACACAGCGTGCCAGGCAGAGTGGTAACACTTGAGTTCCTCAGAGTGGTGGGTGGGCCTCTACCGCCTGCAGCATGACCTAGCGTGGCTCCCCAAAGCTTAGTTTTTTTGTTTGTTTGATTTTTGTGTGTTTACTTTTTGATTGCTTCCCTCACATTGGGAATAACTCCATATAGATTGATAAATCATTTCTTCATGGGAGAAAAAAATTAAAACAAGCCCAACTTCTAGCACAGAACAATTGCAGCTAAACCAAAGTTAGTTAAATTTCCAGGATACTGGTCATTCAACATAGGGAAGACATTCTCCTCTCCTCCTCATCAAATCAATGCTTAAATGTGTGCTTGGCTTTCATGGTAAATAAACTAAAAGAGCAAAACTTTAAATTTCAGGCAATGTTAGATCGTCTGTCTCAGAGTGCACTACAGGTATGCACAGTGCCTCTCCCTAACTAGTCAGCTACATAGCACAGCCCCAAGCATGATCCAGGATCCTGGAAACCCCAGAGAAATACCATTGCATCATCTAGAACTTTGTCAAATAGCTCTCTATACATTTCCTTTCTAGGATTCTCATTATAATTAAATATTAATAATGGTCCCACTTATGCTAGCAAATGATTTGAGGAAATTTAATATTAACATGCTACTGAAATCCCTTACTACCCACAGAGTCAAGATATTGTGGAATGACACCATCATGTACTTAATTGTCAAATTATAAAAAGGGGGGGTAATTGCATCCACCTAGATCCTCATATACTTTGCTACATTTAGTTATAATAACTTTAAATTTAAAAATTCACATTAAAGGATAATGCTTTTTCTGCA
Organism: Mesocricetus auratus; assembly: GCF_017639785.1. Taxonomy (NCBI): domain Eukaryota; kingdom Metazoa; phylum Chordata; class Mammalia; order Rodentia; family Cricetidae; genus Mesocricetus; species Mesocricetus auratus. The sequence continues at coordinate 72,246,547 of NW_024429192.1, forward strand.
GCCCCAAAACATTTGCACTAAAGGAGAAAAAAAATAAAGGAAATGCTAAATAAAAAGAAAGAGTCCGATGTTCCTTTCTAACATCGAAGTGAGGATATGCTTGTATCTTTACAGAAAATGAACAAAGTCCCAGATGGCTCCTGATTTAATGCATTCAACCAAGACCTCCAGAGACCACTGGACAAATGAAACATAGAGAACATAGATGACACATTCATCAAAAGAAGACACTCCAAGAGAACGAATAAGTGGATATCTTGGTAGACATCAGGACTTTAACTCATTAGTCTGAAACTTTGGGGAAACAGCTAGGACACTATAGAATTGACCCAAAAATGATGCTGCTGCTTGAACAGTTGAGACAGTATGTACAAGTGCAAGCTCAAGACAGACAAATTCTAGCACTGAGAGGAGGGGTGGACATGAAGTTCCACCCTAGCCAAGGAGCAACTGATAGCTGTTGGGAGAAGGAAAGTCAGTTCTTTTTGAGGCTGCAGCTTGGATATTCACCATCATCTATTGAAAGCCACACATCCAAGAGTATGTGACATTACAAACTGGACTTGATTCTTTTGAAGGGACATAGTTGATCAGGTTGAGTTGGGTGGGTGGGGAAGGAAAGATGGGCTTTGGAAGAGTTGGGGGAAAGTGAGTATAATCAAAACATATTGTACAAAATTTTAAAAAAAAATACAATCTGAGGGGAAAATAGTGAAAACAAATCACCAGTATGTGAATTTTAAATATTGCTTCACATTTATATATCCTACATACAAATTTTATTTTAGTAAAGAATGAAATTTTGAATATAAACCATGGAGTAACAAATTACTCTTCGTGTGTGTGTGTGTGTGTGTGTGTGTGTGTGTGTGTGTGTGTGTGGTGTGTGTGTGTATAATGTATGAGAATTCAAAAATATGTAGGAAATATTTGACTACAATACTTTTACAGTTAAAATGGCATACTTATAATAATGTAAAACTTTTTAATCATGCTGCAATAACCCACTTTATTACCAATTATGAGTTTTTAATAGTGACTATGAAAAAGTGAGTACATGACCCAGCACCTGCTTTGAAAGTCTTCTGTTTATATAGACAAAAACAAGGAAAATGCAAACCACAAGAAGTAAATATGCCAACAATATTTTACCAAGATGTGTCTATAATTCAGCATATGTCTCTAACATAAAAATGTAATATTAGTAATAGTGTTTTACTGTGGCATATTTTCTTCAGTTTTAACAAATTGTCAGACTTGGTCCTCCAGAGAAGAGGAAAGGGACAAGATCTCCTGAGCTAATAGATACAGTATTTTGTTTAGCTATTCAGTTGTTGATGGCTTTGTGCTGTTTACACACCCAGACCGCTGAGTAGTACTGTCTGAGCATGTGTCACACACTTTAGTGCTTTTGGATGTGCAATGGGAAGGAAAGTTGCTCCATAAGATTACAATCTTATTGGGGCATTGATCTTGTTTTATGTTGCCACATGGCTTGTCACAGAAATTGTACCATTTTATGTGCCTATCAACAGCACATGGGGGTTTCAGTTTTTCTTCATCATCACTAACACTGGTTTCCCTTTTTAATTACTTTTCATTGTGGTCATGCTAGTAGATGTGAGGTGTTGTAATCGCTAATGCCATTGAGCTCCTTCTCACATGCTGTTGACCATTTCCAGGTTTCCTTTGGGAAAATATTCAAGTCCTTTGCCTACTTTTCAGTTGAGCTATGCTTCATATGCAAGTAGAAATTTAGTCTTAAAGATCTCAAGAAAAGTTGATGTTAGACTTAGGTTATGATAAACTTAGAGTGTAATGGATAGTCTAAAATGCTTAAATTCTAAACTATTGTATAAACTAATTGGTGACACTGTAGAGAAAAAATACTGTATCATATGGGGTTTGGGGAGGACACATTCAGAAGGCACATGTAATGCTTGTCTACTTCGCAAAAAAAAAAAAAGTTGCTTATCAACCCTTTCATTAAAGGTGTACTCTCCCTTCAGGACTTACTCTTCCCACTAACCACCTTCATGTAAGGATGGCAGAAAGAAAGAATTTATTTGTCTGAAGTCTTTACACTCTTGCCTCAGCCAGATCCTATAGCTCTGTCCAAAGCTCCCATGTACACACACACTACTTTATGCATGCCTCAAACAATTTCTTTTACATAGTCCCCATAAATTAACAATGACAGAGAGAAGCTGCCTACCACACCCAACTCAAAATAATCTAAACATTCCAATGCCTTCAAACCTACAATCATGCCCAAATTATCATTTTTACCTAAAACCAAAAATACATAAATTATTTTGGAAAAATTCTTACATTTTGTTCTGCCAATGAATAAACAAGCTGTGGAAGAATGTCGCCTTTCACGACTGCTTCTGCTAAGTCATCATTGTAATTGGCCAATCTGCCCAGAGCCAAAGCAGCAGTCTGTTGAATTGTTGGGACCACATCCAGAAGAAGAGGCCTCAGCAAAGACATTACACCTGAGTTAAATTGGGAAAAACAGAAGTCAGCAAAATTGTTATTAGAAAACAAAACATGGGAGCTCAGTGTTTAAGAGCTCTTGCTGGTCTTGAAGGGAACCTGCATTCACTTCCAAGTAACCCCATGGCAGCTTACAACTGTCTGTAACTTCAGTTCCTAGGTATTTGACAACCTCTTCTGGCCTCCTCAGAAACTAGGCATACATATGGTATACATACATACATACATACATACATACATACATACATACGTGCAGGCAAAACACATATACACAGCCTGCTGTTGGTGGCACATGCCTTTAATCCCAGCACTCAGAAGACAGAGGCAAGCAGATCTCTGAGTTCGACACCAGCCTGGTTTACAGAGAGAATTCCAGGACAACCTCCAAAACAATACAGAGAATCCCTGTTTCTAAAAAAAACCACATATACACATAAAATTAAACATATTTTAAAACATGGTTTAGCATATACACACAAAAGTCAGGTATATTTCTGATAGGTCTGCCTTTATATGTTACCTGAGTTTTTTCCTTTGCAGTTCTTAATATTCTTTTTTATTCTATACATTTAGTATTTTCATTATTATATGGCAAGGGAACTTTTTTTGTTGTTCAGTGTATTTGGTATTCTGTAACCCTCTTGTTTTTTTATAGGCATATCCTTCTTTAGACTGGGAAAGTTTTCTTCTATTATTTTGTTGAATATATTTTCTGTGCCTTTGAGCTGAACTTCTCTTTCTTCCATCCCTATTATTCTTAGCTTTGGTCTTGTCATGGTGTCCCAGATTTCCTGGATATTTTGTGTCAAGAATTTGTTGGATTTAACATTTTTTGACCAATGAATCTATTTCCTGGATCTTATCTTCAAAGTCTGAGATTCTCTCTTCCATCTCTTGTATTCTGTTTGTTATGCTTGCAGCTGTAGTTCCTGTTCACTTACCAAGAGTTTCCATTTCCATAATTCCCTCAGTTGTGTTTTCTTTATTGCCTCTATTTCAATTTTCAAGTCTTGAACTGATTGCTTCACCTGTTATTGTTTTTTCTTGGTTTTCTTGGCTTTCTTTAAGAGATTTATTGATTTCTTCTACTTATATTTGTCTTTTCCTCCATTTCTTTAAGGGAATATTTCATTTCCTCTTTAAGGATATGTATTCACTCATAAGTTAATATTAGACATAGAACAAAGAATAACAAGTCTACAATCTACATCCCCAGAGAAGCTAGGAAACAAGGAAATCCCTAAGAGAGACATACACAGACCATCACCACCACCACCACCCCAGAGAAGGGGAAAGGGACAAGATCTCCTGAGTAAATTGGGAGAATGGGGGAGGGGATGGGAGGAGAGGGAGGTTGGAGAAAGTTCAAGCAGAAGGAGAGGGGAAGGAGAACATAAGGGATCAGGAAGTTGGAATTGAGGACAAAACAGAGAAGGAGAACAAGGAAAGAAATACTTTAATAAAGGGAGCCATTATGGGTTTAAAGAGAAATCTAGCACTAGGGAAATCTCCAGGGATCCACAAGAATGACCCCTCCAACTATGAATATAAGCAATAGTGGACAGACTATTTTTAATGCCCTTCCCCTATAATGAGAGTGATGACTACCTTAAATGCCATCATAGAGCCTTCATCCAGTAATGACGGAAGCAGAAGCAGATTCACAGCTAAGCACTGCACCCAACTTCTGGAATCCAGTAGTAGACAGGGAGGAGTGATGAGCAAAGGGGTCAAGACCTTGTTTGGAAACCCACACAAACAGCTGACCTGAGCAAGTGGGAGCAAGTGGGAGCTCACAGACCCAAGTCTGGCAGCTGGTGAACCAGCATAAGACTGAACCAGGACCCCTGAGAGTGGGTGTCAGTCGGGGGGACTGAGTAGTCTATGGGGCCTTTAGCAGGGGGAACCAGTAATTATCCCTAACACATGAATGGGATTTGGGAGCCCATATCCTATGGAGGGATACTCTCTCATTCTAAATAAATGGGGGAGGACCAAGGTACTGTCCCAAATGATGTGACAGATTTTGGTGATTCCCCATGGGAGATTTAACCCTCTCTGAGGAAGAGGAGAACCATCGAAGTATTGGACCTATTTGCACCCATCAGAAGGAAATCTTGAACCCATACACACCAGGAGAGGAAGAGACTCCTCCTGCACCCACTGGAAGAAGGGATGGGAAGAAGACAATGTAAAAACAACAACAGAAAAACCAATGTGACAACACCAGAGTTTAGGGACTCTACAGCAGCAAGACCTGAACATCTCAACACAGATGAAGCAGAAGAGAATGACCTTAAAAACAACATCATGAAAATGATAAATGCCCTCAACGAGGATATGAGAAAATTCCTTAAAGAAATGGAAGCAAAAACAAACAAAAATCAAAGAAATCAACAAATCTCTTAAAGAAAACAAGGAAAACCAAGAAAAACCAATCAAACAGATGAAGGAAACAATTTTTTTTGGTTTTTTACGAGACAGGGTTTCTCTGTATTGTTTCGGAGGCTATCGGTCCAGCCCAGCCTCGAACTCACAGAGATCCGCCTGCCTCTGCCTCCCGAGTGCTGGGATTAAGGGCGTGCACCACCACCGCCCGGCTGAAGGAAACAATTTAAACAGTTCAAGACATGAACACTGAAATACAGACAACAAAAAAAACTGAGGGAATGCTGGAAATAGAAAAGCTGGGTAAATGATCAGAAACTACAGTTGCAAGCATAACCAACTAAATACAACAGATAGAAGAGAGAATCTCAGGTGTTGAAGATATACTAAGAGAAATAGATTCATCAACCAAAGAAAATTTTAAGTCCAACAAATCCCTAACACAAAATAACCAGGAAATAAGGGACAGTGTTGAAAGACCAAACCTAAGAATAATAGGTGTAGAAAAAGGTGAAGAAACCCAACTCAAAGATGCAGAAAACATATTCAACAAAATCGTAGAAGAAAACTTTCCTAACCTAAAGACATGCCAATGAATGTATAAGAAGCTTACAGAAAACCAAATAGAGTGAACCACAAAGAAAGTCCCCTCACCACATAATAATCAAGACCCCAAATATACAGAATAAAGAATATTAAGAAGAGCTAAGGGAAAAGGCCATGTGACATATAAAGGGAAAACTATCAAAATTACACCTGACTTCTCCATGGAAACTCTGAAAGCAAGAAGGCCCTAGATAGATATTCTACCAACATTAAGAGACCACAGATGCCAGCCCAGACTGCTATACTCAGCAAAGCTTTCAATCACTATAGATGAAGAAAACAAGATATTACATGACAAAACCAGATTTGAATAATACATATCCACTAACCCAGCCCTATAGAAAGTTCTGGAAGGAAATCCCCAACCCAAGGGAGTTACCTACAACCAGAAAAACATAGGCAATAGATATTCCCACTTTACCAACAGCCAAAAGAAAAAAAGGGGGGTGGAAATCCACACACAATTCCAACAACAACAACAAATCCAAAACAAACAAGAATTAACAATCAATGGTCATTAATATCCCTCAATATTAATGGTCTTAACTCACCCATAAAAAGACAAAGACTAACAGAATGGATACAAAGACAGAATCCATCCTTCTACTGCATATGACAAACACACTTCAGCCTCAAAGACAGACATTACCTCAGAGTTAAGGTTTGGGGAAAGACTTTGCAATCAAATGGACCCAAGAAAGAAGCAGAGATAGCAATTCTAATATCTAAAAATTAGACTTTAAAATAAAATCAATCAAAAGAGATGAGGGAGGTCACTTCATACCCACACAGGAGAAATTCATTAGGATGAAGTTTCATTTCTGAACATCTATGCCCCAAATACAAAGGCATCCACATCCATAACAGAAACATTGCTAAAACTCAAATCACACATAAAACCTCACAGACTTATAATGGGAGATTTCAACACCCCACTCTCACCACTAGACAAAACCACCAGACAGAAACTTAACAAAGAAGCAAAGGAACTAATAGCAGTTATGACCCAATTGGGTTTTACAAACATCTATAGAACATTCCATCCAAATAAAAAAGAATATACCTTCTTCTCAGCACCACGTGGAACCTTCTCAAAAATCGACCACATACTTGTACCTCAACAGGTACAAAAAATTGGAATAACACCATGTATCTTATAAGACCACATGCATTTAAACTAGAATTCAACAACACAAATTGCAGAAACCCTACAAACTCATGGAAATTGAATAATGCACAATTGCACCATTCCTGGGTCAAAGAAGAAATAAAAAACAAAATTAAAGACTTCCTAGAATTCAATGAGAAGGAACACAACATAGCCAAAACTATGGGACACTTTGAAAGCAGTGCTACGAGGGAAGTTCATAGCAATAAGTGCCCACATGAAGAAACTGGAGAATAGTTACACTAGAGAATTAACAGCACAGCTGAAAGCTCTAGAACACAAAGAAGCAAACTCACCCAGGAGGATTAGATGCCAGGAAATAATCAATCTGAGGGCTGAAATCAATAAAGTAGAAACTAGGAAAACAACACAAAGAATCAATGCAACAGAGGTGGTTCTTGAGAAAATCAACAACCTTTATCCAAACTTACCAAACAACAAAGTGGGAACATGCAAATTAACAAAAGCAGAAACGGAGGTGAGCTTGGGTCCCCTTGGGACTGCTCCCCCATCCATCACCCACTCTCTCAATCTTCCAGGGCTGCTCCTGGCAGCCAGAGGACCCGCCCACACAAGAAAGGCATCAGTCCTTCCAGACCCACCTTCTGGCGTCCCCAGCTTCAGTTTCAGGAAAGGAGACCAGTGGAGACAGGAAGACCCCACCTGCACCCACTGGAAGAAGAGATGGGAAGAAAACAGAATAAGAGCTCACTCAGCAATAGAAAGACCAGCATGACTCCACCAGAATCTAGAGACCCCACACCAGCAAGACCTGAAAAGCACTACATAGATGAAGCAGAAGAGACAGACCTTAAAAATTATTTTATGTAGATGACAGAGACCCTCAAAGAGGAAACAAGGAAATCCCTTAAAGAAATAAAAGAAAAAACAAACAAAAAAATACATGAAATAGGGGAAAAGACAAACCAAAAAATTCAAGAAATAAATAAGTCTCTCAAAGAATCTAAAGAGTACTAAGAAAAAACAACCAAACAAATGAAAGAAACAACTCAAACAGTTGAAGGATTGAAAGCTGAAGTAGAAACAAAAAAGAAAACACAGAATGAGAGGATGCTGGAAATAGAAAAGCTGGGTAAATGATCAGGAACTACAGATGCAAGTATCACCAATAGAATGCAAGAAATAAAAGAAAGAATCTCGGGTATTGAAAACTCATTAGAGGATATACAGTCATCAACCAAAGAAAATCTCAAAACCAACAAATCATTAACACAAAATATCCAGGAAATATGGGACACCGTGAAGAAGCCAAACCTGAGAATAATAGGTATAGAAGAAGGCAAAGAAATACAGCTCAAAGGTACAGAAAACATATTCAACAAAATCATAGAAGAAAACTTCCCTAACCTAAAGAAGGATATGCCTATGAAAATACAAGAATCTTACAGAACACCAAATAGGCTGGACCAGAAGAAGTCACCTCACCACATAATAATCAAAACATCAAACCTACAGAGTAAAGAGAAAATATTAAGAGCAGCTTAAGAAAAAGACCAAGTAACAAATACAGGCAGACCTATCTGAATTATACCTGACTTCTCAGTGGAAACTATGAAAGCCAGAAGATCCTGGACAGATGTCCTACAAACGCTAAGGAAACAAGGATGCCAGCCCAGACTACTATATCCAGCAAAGCTTTCAATTTCCATAGATGAAGAAAACAAAATATTTCATGACAAAGCCAGATTTAAACAATACGTATGTATAAATCCAACTCTACAGAAAGTGCTGGAAGGAAAACCTAGACCCAACAAAGATAACTACACTCACAAAGACATAGGCAATAGATAATCCCACTTTACCAAACACCAAAAGAAAAAGGGAGGAGAACCTACACACAATAACTCCACTACCAATAAATCAAGCACAAACAAGAATCATCAATCAATGGTCATTAATATCCCTCAATGTCAATGGTCTCAACTTGCCTATAAAAAGATACAGACTAGAATAATGGATAAGACAGAACCCATCCTTCTGCTGCATACAAGAAACAAATCTCAACGTCAAAGACAAACGTTACCTCAGAGTAAAGGGTTGGGAAAAGATTTTCCAATCAAACGGGCCTAATAAACAAGCAGGTGTAGCAATCCTAATATCTAACAAACTAGACTTCAAATTAAAATCAATAAAAAGAGATGAAAAAGGACATTTCATATTCATCAAAGGAAAAGTCCATCAAGATGAAGTCTCAATTTTGAACATCTATGCCCCAAATGCAAAAGCACCTACATTCATGAAAGAAACATTACTAAAGCTCAAATCGCACATAAAATCTCACACACTAGTAGTAGGAGACTTCAACACTCTGCTCTCACCGCTAGACAGGACCTCCAGACAGAAAAATAACAAAGAAACAAAAGAACTAATAGAAGTTATGACCCAACTGGGTTTAACAGACATCTACGGAACATTCCACCCAAACACAAAGGGATATACCTTCTTCTCGGCACCACATGGAACCTTCTCTAAAATTGACCACATAATAGGAAACATAGCAAATCTCCAAAGATATCAGACCACTATGCATTAAAATTAGAATTCAACAATAACACAAATCACAGAAATACTACAAACTCATGGAAATTGAACAATGCACAATTGCACCATCCCTGGGTAAAGAAAGAAATTAAAGACTTTCTGGAATTCAATGAGAATGAAGACACAACATACCCAAACTTATGGGGCACTCTGAAAGCAGTGCTGAGAGGAAAGTTTATAGTACTAAATGCCCACATGAAGAAACTGGAGAACAGTCATGCTAGAGAATTAATAGCACAGCTGAATGCTCTAGAACAAAAAGAAGCAAACTCACCCAGGAGGAGCAGACACCTGGAAGTAATCAAATTGAGGACTGGAATCAATCAAGTAGAAACCAGGAAAACATTGCAAAGAATCAATGAAACAAGAATTTGGTTCTTTGAGAAAATCAACAAAATAGACAAACCTCTGCCCAAACTAACCAAAAGACAGAGAGAGAGCATGCTAATTAACAAAATCAGAAATGAAAAGGGGGACATAACAATGGACTCTGTGGAAATCCAGAGAATCATCAGGGCATACTTTGAAAATCTGTACTCCACAAAATTCGAAAATTTAAAGGAAATGGACAATTTCCTGGATAGATATCACTTGCCAAAACTAAATCAAGAACAGATAAGCAATCTAAACAGACCTGTAACCCTTAACAAAATAGAAGCAGTCATCAAAAGTCTCCCAACCAAAAAAAAAAAGCCCATGCCCAGATGGCTTCAGTGTAGAATTCTACCAGAAACTCAAAGAAGAGCTAATTCCAATATTCCTCACAGTATTCCACACAATAGAAGTGGGAGGCTCACTACCAAACTCTATTTAATAGGCTATAAATACCTTGATACCCAAGCCACACAAAGACAAAGACGCAACTAAGAAAGAGAACTATAGACCAATTTCCCTCATGAATATCGATGCAAAAATACTCAATAAAATACTAGCAAATCGGATTCAAGAACACATCAGAAAAATCATCCACCATGATCAAGTAGGCTTCACCCCAGGAATGCAGGGAGTGTTCAACATTAAAAAATCTGTCAATGTAATCCACCATATAAACAAACTGCAAAAGAAAAACCGCATGATCATCTCACTAGATGCTGAAAAAGCTTTTGACAAAATCCAGCACCCTTTCATGATAAAAGTCCTAGAGAGATCAGGGATAACAGGAATATACCTGAACATAATAAAAGCAATATTCAGTAATCCAACAGCTAACATCAAACTAAATGGAGAGAAACTCAACGCAATTCCTCTAAAATCAGGAACAAGACCAGGCTGTCCATTTTCTCCATATCTCTTCAATATTGTACTTGAGCTAAAGAAATACGACAACAAAAGGAGATCAAGAGGATACAAATTGGAAAGGAAAAAGTCAAACTTTCACTATTTGCAGATGATGTGATAGTTTACATAAGTGACCCGAAAAACTCCGCAAGGGAACTCCTAGAACTGATAAACACCTTCAGCAACATGGCAGGATACAAGGTTAACTTAAAAAATCAGTGGCCCTACTACATACAGATGATAAAATGGCTGAGAAGGAAATCAGAGAAACATCGCCCTTTACAATAGCCATAAACAGCATCACATATCTGGGGATAATGTTAACCAAATAAGTGAAAGACCTGTATCACAAGAACTTTGAGTCTTTAAAAAAGAAATTAAAGAAGACATCAGAAAATGGAAAGATCTCCCATGCTCTTGGATTAGTAGGATCAACATAGTAAAAATGGCAATCCTGCCAAAAGCAATCTACAGATTCAATGCAATCCCCATTTATATACCAGCACAATTCTTCACAGACCTTGAAAGAACAATAATCAACTTTGTATAGAAAAACAAAAGACCCAGGATAGCCTAAACAACCTTATTCAACAAAGCAACATCTGGAGACATCACCATCCCTGACTCCAAGCTCTATTATAGAGTTGTAATCCTGAAAACAGCTTGGTATTGACACAAAAATAGACAGGTAGACCAATGGAATAAAACTGAACACCCCGATATTAACCCATACATGTATGAATATCTGATCTTTGACAAAGAAGCTAAAAATATACAAATGGAAAAAAGAAAACATCTTCAACAAATGATGCTGGCATAACTGGATGCTGGCATGTAGAAGACTGCAGATAGATCGATCCATGTCTATCGCCATGCACAAAGCTTAAGTCCAAATGGATCAAAGACTTCAACATAAATCCAACCACACTGAAACTCTTAGAAGAGTTTATATGCTTATTTCATTTATATGTATATGTAACAGTGATGATTAAAGAGGAGGAGGACAGGAATTTAGAAAGCAAGGGAGACAGAAATGGGAGGAGACCCACTCGTGTGTGTGTGTGTGTGTGTGTGTGTGTGTGTGTGTGTGTGTGTGTGTGTGTGTGTGTTTCTGAGAGTGCATGAGTGCAGGTGCCTGTGGAGGCTAGAGGCATTGGACACCATGGAGCTAGAGTTATGGATGGTTGTAAGCCCTTTGATCTGGGTGCTGGGAATCAAACTCCAGTTCTCAGGAAGAACAGTGTAAGTTCCTAATGGCTGAGCCATCTCTTAAGCCCCAAAACAGTCAATCTTTTAATGACATCATCTTATAAATTGTTACTAATTTAGTGGTGGCCAGGGTTAGGGACAGAAGGAGGTAGGTGTGATTTTAAAACATGGCAATGCAGCCGGGTGGTGGTGGCGCACGCCTTTAATCCCAGCACTCGGGAGGCAGAGGCAGGTGGATCTCTGGGAGTTCGAGGCCAGGCTGGACCGACAGCCTTGAAAACAATACAGAGAAACCCTGTCTCGAAAAACCAAAAAAAAAAAAAAGGCAATGCAAAAGTGCTGTATACTAATCTAAAAGTAATGTATACTGGGTATAATGATGGTGAGTACACATGAGATAAAATTACATGGGATGAAATATACAGAAGATAGTGTGACTGGGGAGATGTGGATTAAATTAATGAATTTCTGTCAATATCAGCATCATAATTGTAATAACAATAAATTTTGGTATATGTAACTAGAGGAAGGTAAATGGAGGGTATAGGGTACATGAATCTATACTTATCCCAAAAGTTTAAAAATTAAAGATAAAAATTCGTTTCTCAATTCTAAATGCTTCCCTCACTACCTCTACCAATGAAAACAAACACCAACATCCCAGGGACAAAAGAAAGGACCAAAAGGTATGTAAGTATGTAAGTTAGTTTTAAAGACATCCAATAAGGAGGCTAGAGAGATGGCTTAGTGGATAAGAGCACTGGCTGCTCTTACATAGAACCTGGGTTCAAGTCCCAGTACCTACATGGCCGCTCACAACTATCAGGCAGAGGTGGCGCACACCTTTAATCCCAGCACTTGGGAGGCAGAGGCAGGTGGATTTCAGTGAGTTTGAGGCCATCCTGGTCTACAAAGTGAGTCCCAGGACATCCAGGACTGCTACACAGAGAAACCCTGTCTCAAAAAAACAAAAAAAAAAAGTTGAAAAAAATATTCTTTTAAAGAGAAGGATTGTTGTTTGTTTTTGTTTGTTTGTTTGTTTTGGTTTTTCAACAACAGGGTTTCTTTATGTAGCTTTGGAGCCTGTCCTGGCACTCAATCCTTAGACTAGGCTGGCCTCACAGACATACACCTGCCTCTACCTCCCAAGTGCTAGGATCAAAGATGTTCAAAAGACAAGGTTTTTAAAGACAAAATAAGGATAGCAATCTCAGCGTTCAGTTGGTGGCTCATGTTTGATCTGGGCAAGTGACACCCCTCCTTCCTCTCTCCCTTCACCCCTGCCTCTGCTTCTTCTCACACTCCTCTCCCTCTCCTCCCTCCCCCTTCACCCCTGCCTCTGCTTCTTCTCACACTCCTCTCCCTCTCCTCCCTCCCCGTTCTCCAGTTCCTCTCTTCCTCACTATGCTCCTCTCCTTTCTCCCTCCCTCTCCTCTCTCCCTCTACCTACCTCCCTCTCTCCCTGCCTCACTAGATCAGATCTTTGCCTACTTCTCTAGGAGCACAGCATTTCTTTCTCCCTAAGCAAGACCAAAAGTACTGTGAAGTCTGGAATTTCTCTATTGTAAGAACACCTAAGATGGCCATTATAGGTTTAAAGCGAAATCTGGCACTAGGGAAATGTTCATAGATCTACAAGGATGACCCCAACTAAGAACCTAAGCAATAGTGGAGAGGCTACCTTAAATGTCCTTCCCCAATAATGAGATTAATGACTACCTTATATGTCATACTAGAGCCTTCATCCAGTGTAAAAAGAAGCTTTTCCTTGAGAGAAGCCTTTCTGCCAGCCTGGTTCTAGAGCCGCATCAGTCCCAAATAAACACACAGGAGGCAATATTAATTATGAAGCTGTTGGCCTTGCTTGTTTCTTACTGGCTAGCTCTGACTTAAGTAATTACCCCATAATTGTTAATCTAAGTATTTCTCTTACCGGAGAATAGTTCCGGGCTTCCTACCCCATGGCAGTTACATCTCGAACTCTCTGTGTTTCTCCTTCCCAGAATCCTCCTGGACTCCTAGTCCCACCTATCTAGATTCCTATTGGCCAGCAGTGCTTTATTAACAAATGTACAGGACTTCCCCCATCAATCCAGTGGCTGATTGAAGCAGAAGCAGACACCCATAGCTAAACACTGAACTGAACTCCTGGAATCCAGTTGCAGAGAGGGAGGAGTGATGAGTAAAGGGGTCAAGACCGGGCTGGTAAAACCCACAGAAATAGCTGACCTGAACAAGGGGGAGCCCATGGACCCCAGACTGATACCTGGGAAACCAGCATAGGACTGATCCAGACCTCCTGAACATGGGTGTCAGTGAGGAGGCCTCAGCAATCTATGGAGCCTCTGGTAGTGGATCAGTATTTATCCCTAGCATACGAATGGACTTTGGGAGCTCATTCCACATAGATGGATACTCTCTCAGACTAGACACATGGGGGAGGGCCTAGGCCCTGCTCCAAAGGATATGATAGACTTTGAAGATCCCCCATGGGAGGCCTCATCCTCCCTGGGGAGCAGAAGAGTTAGGGGACTAGTGGGGGGGAAGGGGAGGAGGGAAGGAGAGGGAACTGAGATTGAAATATAAAACAAGTTTGATTCTAATTTAAATTTAAAAATAGAGAAATAAAAAAAGAAAGGTAAAAAAAAAAGCCTAAGATGGTCAAAAGTTGGTAAGAGGGAGGAAGGAGATGGCTTGGTGAGCAAAGTGCTTGCTGGGATAGCTTAAAGATGCCCAGCACCCACAAAAAGACAGGGCATGGTGGCAAGCTGTGAGGATGCTAACAGCCAGTCCTGCAGAAATGGCAGGGTTCAGATTCCTGTGTGAGGAAGGCATGCCTATACCAACCACAGCAGTGCCTGGCAGAAACCAGGACATATGCGTGCACAGGGCTCATGGGTACAATGGGTCTGGTTGGATTGACATCTATGCAAAGGGACTTCCAGACAGTTCATACTGCTTTTAATCAACCTGACAACCTGACTGGTTTCAGAGAAAATGGAAATAAAGACACCAAACCCTTTCACGCTCTTGGCCTCACCCACTAAGACTCCTAAGGGGACTGGATTGTACAGGAGGAACTTGGACATGTTCTCCTCTGGTTCCCAGGGCATGCGCACACGCACGCGCCTCAGCAGGCAAAGGACCCACGAGATCAGTAGGTGAGTGGCAGAGATACAGCAGATGCGAGCCAGGGCCTGGGAGGGGCAGGGCCAAGAGATAAAAGATTAAAGGTGAATTAAGTATGGAGTGGCAGGTCAGAGGGCATGGGAAATTAGGGACAGCGCAGGTTAGGGATGCCAAAGTGACCATCAGAGGCAGCAGGGCAAGAGCTGAGACAGGCGGGCAACGCATGGGGTGCAGGCTCACCTGCGTTCTGCAGCGTCTCGATGTTTTGGGGTCTGGTCGCCAGTTCTGCCACCATCTGCACGAATTGCGTCCGGGCTTTCTGGTACTGCTCGAACACTAAGGAGAGAGACCCAGTGGAGCCATTCCGTGGCCCGCGGCCCCAAACCCTCCCGAGAGCCCTCCGTCCCTGGCCATACCTTGAAGCACCTGCCGCTGGCTCATGGTGCAGCTGGTCCGCCAGGCGCAGCTGGTCCACAGATAACAGGACCTCCGCCACCTCCCGGCCTGCACCAGGATCCGTTCCTCTGTATATCTGTCTCCAGGGCAACCGACCCAAACCGGATGCAACCGCCAGCAGAGATCGTGACGTCACGGCTAGGGTGTCGGATACCTCGCGTACCGTGCGTGTAGCACCCACCTAGAGACGTGGGTTGTTGTTTTTGTTTTGGGTTTTGTTTTTATTTTGTTTTTGTTTTTTTCAGGCCAGCGACTGTCAGGAGGATACGGTCCTCTACACACCGGCCCAGAGTGGCTGGTGTGGAGCCTACAGTTGCCAGCGAGGGCTTATCGGGAGCAAACTGTAGCTGGGCTGTCAAGAACAACCAACCACGCATATCAACCACGATACAGTATTATCAAAGCACCCTTAACTCGGTGTTTTCTTTTTAGTGTATCCCTGGTATACATGACATTTTTGATGTCCGAGTTTCTGAAGGCTCACAACAACCGAATAGGTAATTACACTACAGCAAGTAAGTAGTCCGAGAGAGTCACTGGGGAAAGCAGAAGAGAAGATAATGTAATTAATATCTTACGGTCCAGGGTTATTTTTAATTAATAACAATTTTGTTATCTGTATTTCTTTGGACATTTTGTTTTTAAAGTCAAGCTTCATTTTGTGGCTGAGTGATGTTTCCAAATTGGGATGGGGGGAATATATTGAGCTCAATGAAGCCCAGTTTATTTTTTTTTACTTACTAAAAAATTATTCTTTGAAAGTTTTATACATGTATAAAATGTAACGATTTTTAAGTCATATACAATAGTGCCTCACAGTGTCTTAAACTGGCTTTGTAGGAATGAGATCAATTTCAGACATATTTCAGGTTAAATGTCCTTTTAAAAAAAGGGTTGCTTGCGTTGTCGCACAGTAGAACCACTGTGTGTGTGTGAGAGAGAGAGAGAGACAGACAGACAGACAGACAGACAGACAGACAGAGAGAGAGATGCTTCCCCAGCTCCGTTACATTCATTTGTTTGCTTGTTTGTTTGATACAGGATCTCTCTACATAGTCCCTCTGGAATTCACTGTGTAGGCCAGGCTGGCCCTGAACTCATAGATATCTGCCTGCCTCTGCCTTTGCCTCTGCCTTCCAAGTGCCACCATGCCCAGCTAAGTAGAACAGCTCTTAACTGAGAAAGCCTCTGGTTTCTTTTAACAGAGCATGTGTACCACACTTAGTCTATCTACCATCCGTTCCTAGCTTCTCTTTGAATACTGTGTACCAAATATTTAGTAATGTGTGTCTACATATCTCTCCATCTGAAACTCCAGCTTCACCAGCATGTCAGTTGTAGTTGTTTGAAGTGTACTGAGACCAAGATGTCCGTAGTAACAGAACAAGACTTTAATAAAACCTGAGTCTGTGGAGGAAGAGAGGAGGGGTCCCAAAATAAATGCCATCAGAGGGAGTTTCTATATCTCCAAGTGGGAACAGAGAGGCAAGAGACAAGTGGGGGGGGGGATATAGAGAAGCTGTGAGACTTCCAGGTTGGAGCTGAGGAACAGGAGGGAGAAGGTTGCAGACGCCTCAGAGTGCTTAAGAAAGCTGTGGGGTGTAGCAGGCAGATCCTAGGGGGAGAAGGCAAGGAAACAGGGAGGGTTCCAATAGAGAGAGGAGCAGGTGCCCTAATAACTAAGGAGTTGCACATGTGGTAGGTCTCCAGAGGGCGCAGTGGACTCCAGGAACCAAAAAGAAGACACTTGCCCAGTAGGCAAGGAGTGACAGGTGGTTAGAGCAGGAGGAGGGAAGGGACAGCTAAAGAAGAAGACTCTAGAATTTGGTGGTAGAAGCCAGCAGAAACAAAAGTGATCTGTACATACCTTGAGAGAGTCAAACCAGCAGCTTGAGTCCATTTGAAATGCTGAGACACCGGCATGGCTGAAAGTGTGGCATCCTCTACCAATGCTGCCTGAAGAGAAAGAGAGCTCAGGTAGGGAGTAGTGTCTGGAGACCCTTGTATGTCAGAAGGTGGGACAGGTGGTGAGGAGAGAAGACAGTAATAGGTGACCCGAAAATTAACTTCTTTGATTCACGTGTAAGTAGTTCGGCTGTGGCCAAAGGTACATTCTTGCATATGAATGCATGGAAATGTAGCTTCAATACTTTACTAAACAAGAATTCTTTTAAAACCCTTTTTTATAAGCTGAATCCAGTGACCAGAAAGCCCAAAGATAAATTCTGACCTCTGGCCATCAAAGCAGCCATAGCAGGCAGTGTTAGCAGTGGTGGCTGCTAGCTGGTGGCTGGCAGCAGCAGAGAAAGCAAAACCAACACTAATAAACACAGAACACAGAAAGCTCACACAGTCAAAGACAGCAATAAATCATGTGCTGATCACCATCATACATACATTCTCCTTAGCCTGATCAATTTCTACCTTGGCTCTTGTGTTTACAATGAAACTTACAGATACACCAGAAAAGATAGACCCATCTGCACATAGAAAACAGACAAAACTTTCCAAACAACCAGAATTAGGTTGGCAGGCTATGTTCTGCCCTGGATGGGAGTGAATTCTAATTTGATGAGAGGGGGATGATGTTTGTCTACATGGGCGGGGTATCCCATACCTGGAGATCCCACCTGGGAAGCTGGTAAGGGAAAAGGTGTGTCAAATTGTGTGGTTCAGAGGAGGAGAAGGGAGTGGCTGGCAAAACTGGGGTCAAGCAGATGGGGGGAGCAAAAGAAATTTAGGCTTCTACATTAGCAAGAGGTCCCTTCAAGAAAGGGAAGTGGACAAGTTGGTACCACTAGGATGGGATGGATAAGGGAGTACCCCTGAAAATACAGCTAAGTGGTAGGGTTTGGTGAGGCTGGTTAGGCAGTTCCCCTACTACAACAAGAGGAATGAAGAGAGGTGGGTTCCCAAAACTCCCTCAGGACCAAAACAGTGATCCCAGTGCCGAGAAGAAAGGAAATGAATTGCCGTGATACTGTGATTGTTACACGAGGTTCCCTGTCAGAGACAATGGTGGTCGGGCCGGGATAGCCCAGGCCCACTCAGTTATCCATGGCCAGATTTAGGAGGTCGGCTAGAGGGTGATCTGGGCTTGATTCCCTCACATCACAAAGGGCATGAGGAAAGTCAGAGGTCCAGTGTCCCTCTTAATGACACTAAGGGCACAGTCAGAATGGTTTCAAGGGTGTGGACCCAGGCCTGATGACCCACATGACCACATCTGAAACAGGGACAGGGATCTTGGGCTTTGGGAACCTGGGGAGTTGCTATGGCCAGCTGAAAAACCTTAGCCAACATCATGTATTTTTGTTTTCAGGCTATTTCATTTTTCTCATGGTACACTTCAAAGGCCATGGCTAAGTCTTTTGCCTGTGGAGTCAGAGGTCCTTTCTATAAATGTTTAGGTTTGGCCCAAATATCAAGGAAATTCTGGGAGAAGTAAGTCATAAGGAGATGTTTTCTCCATCTGGGGTCTTGGGGTTCAAACTGGCATATTGTAAGAGGGGTCTAGGAATTGAGGTGGGTCTTCATGTTTGTCCTGGATAACCTCTTGGATTTTCTCATAATTTACCACTTTGAGGGTGGCCTTGCAAAGACCAGTCAGAAAGCAAGTTGAAAACCGGTCTCTAGCTAAATGCACCCTGGGGTATTGTAGTTCCATTCAGGATCACTGTAGGGGACTACCTTGGTCCTAACGGGGTGGACAGCATTAGTTTGGTGGATTTAGTCTGCATGTGCCCTAGCCTGATCCCCAACTCACCTGATCTTCTAGGGAGAAGACTGACAATTTGCTGGAACTCTTCAATAGAAGTGGAAGAATTAGCAGTGTAGGACTCCAGTCTTTTCTATTTGAGAGAGTTCACTTATCGAGGAAGGGATGTGTACCCTGAACAAGCCATCTACCCCAGCAACTTCCCAAAAAGGGAGAATTGTGGTTGGTTTAGGTTAGGTAGGAGAAGGTAAGGGGGATCCAATGAGGAAGCAGGAGCAAGCAGCAGGAAAACTATGGGCTCCCAGTGTGCTGAAAGTAGGTGCCAGGAAGGATTGATTTGGGTGGCCTGTCTCTGAGGAGGGAGAAAGGGAAACCAGAGAGGCTGGAGAGGGAAAGATAGGACTGAGTTGAGGCCAATAAGTAGGAAGGCTCATTAACATGATTGAAAATAGCAGAAAAATTATCTGGTTTGGGCTTCATGACTAGGAGAAGTTTTTTTTTCTTGGAATTCACGTGACAAAATCCATCCCTTCCAATCCTAGCAAAAATGTCTGTCAGCTATGTGGCTGCCTCCATCCCAATGGGGAGAGAGCAGCTGAGATGGCAGCAAGACATGTTTCCTTTAGGATGGCCTATGTATAGATTTTTAAATATGAAGCCAATGTTAAGTTTTAGGTTAACCCTTTTATTACAGATTTAACAGGGTTTTTTTTGTAATTTTTATTGATTCTTTGTGGATTTCACATTACACAGTCAGATCCCACTCATGTCCCTATCCCCTCACATCCACCCTCCACCCTAGCAACCTCCCCCACAAAACAAAACAAAACAAAACAAAGTTTAAAAGAAAAACAAAACAAAAGGAAAGACCAAGGTCTTGTCATGGAAGCTGTAATGTGGCCTGTTGAGACACACAGCCTACTCTTTAGTCTGTTTATCTTTACTTGCCAGGGTGCATTACCACAAGTCATTGGTCTGGCTCAAGGCCTCCAGCTTCTACTATACCACCAGTAATGGCATCATGGACTGAACAACAACTGACCTCTTGGACTCTCCGGTCACAGGCAGTCATTGTTGTAACTGGAGTTTCTTGTCCCTTCAGGTCCCGCCCCCCTTCAGCTCCAAATAAACACAAAGATGCTATATTAATTATTAAACTGTTGGCTGATATCTAGGGCTTCTTATTGGCTAGCTCTGTATTAATTATTAACCCATTTCTATAAATCTATGTATGTCCACATGGCCTTGGCTTACCAGAGAATGTTTGGATTTGTTTCTCCTTTGGCAGCTACATGGCATCTCCTTGCAGTGCCTCTCTGCCTTTCTCCCCAGCATCCTCCTCGTCTCCTAGCCCCGCCTATCTTCCTGCTTCTGTTGGCCAGTGTTTTATTCATCAACCAATAAGAGAAACATATATACAGAAGGACATCTCCCATCACATTGTTGTATTAGCTGGACCACAGTCTGTAAATCATTCTTTTAAAAAATCCTGTGTGCGTGTGTGATGGGGAAGTCTGTGTATATGTCAATAAAGCACTGTTGGCCAATAGGAAAGCAAGATAGGTGGGACTAGGAGTCAAGGATGATTCTGGGAAAGAAAGGCAGAGTCAGCCACGATGTAGCTGCCATAGAAGTAAGGGGTCTGGATCCTTTCTCCGGTAAGAGAAATACTTAGATTAACAATTATGGGGTAAATACTTAAGTCAGAGATAGCCAGTAAGAAACCAAGCAAACGGCCAACAGCTTCATAATTAATATAGCCTCCTGTGTGTTCATTTGGGACTGATGCGGCTCTGGAACCAGGCTGGTGGGAAGACTTCACTCTATGCGCATGCGTGCATGGGCGTGCATGGGCATGTGTGTATCTGTGTGTGTGTGTGTGTGTGAGAGAGAGAGAGAGAGAGAGAGAGAGAGAGAGAGAGAGAGAGAGGGAGGGAGGGAGAGAGAGAGAGATTCCTTCTATAAATTCTGTTACTCTAGAGAACATTGAATAACACATTGAGATAGCCTAAAGGTGAACTGCTGCTCCTTACATCCCCTCATCTATCTGACAGGCACTCACTATTTGCTCAGAGGATTGGTTTGGTTTTGCTTTGATTGTGATGGGCCCAACACAGACAGAATAGAGCTAAAAAGGCAAAGTGCCAACTATAGACAAGCCTGACCCTTCAATTTACTATCTGACAACTTTCACTGGTTTCCAGATAGAAAGGAAATGACCACTGTAGGGAAAGAGATAACAACCCTCCCTTCTTGTCAACCCCAGTCTCCATACATCACAGATGATGAAAACCCTCTGGCAAATGTATACGTGCTATAGAGAAACAGGCTCTGGGTCTAGCCTGTCAGCCGAACCATTCTCCAGTCAGAAAGAGATGACTTTTGCTGTCTGTTCTAGTTTCCCAGGCAATGCACACCTGCTATGTTCAATACTCCAATTACAGGGCCAGCAAATAGGAAGAACTCTTCTTCCCTCCCTGCTTAAAAGATAATTTACTGTTCAAGGTTAAAATGTAACATCCTCTAACTCTCTGATTTCAATAAAGGAACAAGAGGTGAAAGAGCCTTTCAAAATTAGAAGCCACAAACAGGACCTAGAAATCACTGCCAATGGACTCAATTCACCCATAAAAAGACACATGCTAACAGACTGGATAGGAAAACAAAATCCATTCTTCTGCTGCATACAAGAAACACACTTCAACTACAAAGACAGAAATTATCTCAGAATAAAGAGTTCGGGAAAGATCTTCCAATAAAATGGACTTAAGAAACAAGCTGGTGTAGCTATCCTTAATATCTAACAAAATAGACCTCAAAATAAAGGTAATCAAAAGAGATGAAGAAGGACATTTTATAGTCATCACAGGAAAAATACATCAAAATGAAGTCTCAATTCTGAATATCTATGCCCCAAATACAAAGGCACTCACATTTGTTAAAGAAACATTACTAAAGCTTACATCACATATCAAACCCCACACACTAATAATGGGAGACTTCAACATCCCACTCTCACCACTGGACAAGTCTACTAGACAGAAACCTAACAAAAATAAAGGAACTAACATATTACGACTCAGATGGACTTAACAGACATCTATAGGCCATTCAACCCAAACACAAAAGAATATACCTTCTCAGCACCCCATGTAACCTTCTCTAAAACTGACTATATACTTGATCACGAAGCAAATCTCAAAAGATACAAAAAAAATTGGAATAATCCATTGTAACTTCTCAGACCACCCTGGCTTAAAGTTGGAATACAACAACACAAATTACAGAAAGTATGCAAACTCCTAGAAACTAAATAACACTCAACTGAATCATCACTTGGTCAAGAAAGAAATAAACTAAAGTCTTACTAGAATTTAATGAAAATGAATGCACAGCATATCAAAACTTAAGGGTCACTATGGAAGCACCGCGAAGAGGAAAGTTCATAGCATTAAGTGCCTACTTAAAGAATGCAGAGAAGCCTCACACTAATTACTTAACAGCATACCTGAAGGCCCTAAAATAAAAAGAGGCAAACTCATGAAGGAGCAGTAGATCACAGGAAACAATCAAACTGAGGGCTGAAATCAGTAAAATAAAAACAAAGACAGAAACACAAAGAAACAGTGAAACAAATTTTTTTGAGAAAATCAACAAGACAAATAAAACCTTATCCAAACTAACCAAAAGGCAGAGAGAGAACATCCAAATTAACAAAATCAGAAATGAAAAAGGGTACATAACAACAGACACTGAGAAAATCCAGAGAATAATTAGGTCATATTTCAAAAATCTGTACTACCCAAAATTGAAAACTATAAAAGAAGTGGACAATTTTCTGGATAAGTACCACATACCAAAATTAAATCATGACCAGACAAACAATTCAAATAGACCTATAACCCATAAGGAAACAGAAACAGTCATCAAATTCTCCCAACCAATAAAATCCCAGGACCCGATGGCAGAACTTCAAAGAAGAGTGAATACCAACACTCTTCAAATTGTTCCACACAATAGAAACAGAAAGAATATTGCCAAACTCTCTTTATGAGGCTACAGTTACCTGATTCCCAAACCACACAAAGACGCAATGAAGAAAGAAAATTACAAACCAGTCTCCCTCATGAACTTTGATGCAAAAATACTAAATAAAATACTGGCATACCAAATCCAAGAATACATTAAAAAAAAAAGTCATCCACAATGATCAAATAGGCTTCATCCCAGAGATGCAGGCATGGTTCAACATATGAAAATCTATCAATGTAATCCACCATATATACAAACTGAAAGAAAAAAATCACATGATCAACTCATTAGATGCTGAAAACACTTTTGCAAGATCCAACACCCCTTCATGATAAAAGTCTGGGAGAGATTATGGATTCAAGAACATGCTTAAACACAATAAAGGCAATTTACAACAAGCTGACAGCCAACATTAAACAAAATGGAGAGAAACTCAAAGTGATCCCACTAAAATCAGGAACAAGACAAGCCTGTCCACTTTCTCCATATTTCTTCAATATTGTACTTGAAGTTCTAACTAGAACAATAAGATGATGAAAGGAGATCAAGGGGATACAAATTGGAAAAGAAGAAGTCAAACTTTCACTATTTGCAGATATATGATAGTTTACATAAGTGATCCCAAAAATTCTGCCAGGGAACTCCTACACCTGACAAACACCTTCGGTAATGTGGCAGGATACAAGATTAACTCAAAAAAAATCAGTAGCCCTCCTATATACAATGATAAACAGGCCAAGAAAGAAATCAGAGAAACATCACCCTTTACAATAGCCACAAATAATATAAAATATCTTGAAGTAACTCTAACCAAAGACTTGCATAACAAGAACTGTAAGTCTTTGAAGAAATTGAAGACGATATCAGAAAATTAAAAGATCTCCCATGCTCTTGGATAGGTAGGATCAACATAGTAAAAAAACGGCAATCTTACCAAAAGCAATCTAAGGATTCAACGCAATCCCCATAAAAATCTTCACAGACCTCAAAAGAACAATACTCAATTTCATATGGAAAAACGAAAAACCCAGGATAACCAAAATAATTTTGTATAATAAAGAAACTTCCAGAGGCATCACCATCCCTAACTTCAAGCTCTACTATAGAGCTATAGCAATAAAAAACAGCTTGGTATTAGCATAAAAACAGACATGTGGACCAATGAAATCAAACTGAAGACCCCGATACTAATCCACACACCTATGAACACCTGATTTTTGACACAAAAAAAAAAGCCAAAATGATACAATGGGAAAAAATAAAGCATCTTCAACAAATGGTGGTGCTGGCATAACTGAATGTCAACATGTAGAAGAATGCAAATAGATCTGTATCTATCCCCATGCACAAAATTCAAGTCCAAGTGGATAAAAGACCTCAACATAAATCCAGTTACACTGAACCTCTGCAGAAAAAATGAAGAAAAAGTGGGAAGTAGCCTAGAACACTTGGGCACAGGAGACTACTTCCTAAATAGTACAGACTCTGAGAGCAAAAATCAATAAATGGGACGTCCCGAAACTGAGAAACTTCTGTAAGGCAAAGGACTCTGCTAATAAGACAAAGGAGCAGTCTAAAGAATGAGAAAAGATCTTCACCAACCTCACATCTGACAGACGACTGATCTCCAATATATATACATATATGTAGAAATTAAGAAACGAGACACCAGCCGGGTGTTGGTGGCACACACCTTTAATCCCAGCACTTGGGAGGCAGAGGCAGGCAGATCTCTGTGAGTTCCGAGGCCAGCCTGGTCTACAGAGCGAGTTCCAGCACAGCCTCCAAAACAATACAGAGAAACCCTGTCTCGAAAAACCAAGAAAGAAAGAAAGGAAGAAAGAAGGAAGGAAGGAAGGAAGGAAGGAAGGAAGGAAGGAAGATAAAGAGAAAGAAGATAGCAAAATACCAAATAATCCCATTTAAAAATGGGATACAGATATAAATAGAGAATTCTCGACAGAAGAAGATCAAATGGCTGAAAGATGTTTAAGGGATTGCTCAACATCCTTAGCCATAAAGGAAATGCAAATCAAAACAACTCTGAGATACCATATTACCCCTATCAGAATGGCTAAGATCAAAAACACTGACGACATCTTATGTTGGAGAGGATGTGGAATAAGGAGAACACTCCTCCATTGCTGGTGGAAGTGCAAACTTGCACAGCCACTTGGGAAATCAGCATGGCAGTTTCTCAGAAAATTGGGAAGCAATCTACATCAAGACCCAGCAATACCACTGTTGGGCATTTACCCAGAGGATGCACATTCATACCAAGGGACATGTGTTCAACTATGTCCATAGCTGCATTATTTGTAATAACCAGAATCTGGAAACAACCTAGATGCCTATCAACCAAAAAATAGATAAGGAAAATGTGGTACATTTACACAATGGAGTACTACTCAGTGGTTAAAAAAAAATGACATCATGAAGTTTGCATACTAATGAATGGAACTAGTAAAAACAGCCCTGAGTGAGGTAACCCAGACCCAGAAAGACAAACACAGTGTGTAATCACTCATAAGTGGATATTAGACGTAGAGCAAAGGATTACAAGTTTACAATCCACAGCTCCAGAGAAGATAGGTAACAAGGGGATACACATGGAGAGCCCAGGAAGGGAAAATAAGATCTCCGGGGTAAGAGAAGCTAGGAAACAAGGAGGACTGTAAGAGAGGCATACACTGTTCCCCAGTGAAGGGGAAAGGGACAAGAGCCCTGAACAAATGGGGAGCATGGGGAAAGGGGGGAGGGAAGTAGGAGAAAGAGGAGGGGAGAAGAGAAGTGGGGAGAACAACATGAGGGATCAGGAAGATTGAGTGGGGAGAGGAATAGAGGAGAGCAAGAAGAGACACATCAACAGAGGGAGCCAATATAGGTTTAAAGAGAAATCTGGCACTAGGGAACTGTACAGAGATCCACAAGGATAACCCCAACTAGGACCCTAAGCAGTAGTGGAGAGGCTACCTTAAATGCCCTTTGTCTATAATAAGAATGATGACTACCTTAAATGCCACCCTAGAGCCTTCATTCAGTAGCTGATGGGAGCAGAAGCAGAGATCCACTGCTAAGAACTGAGCCAAACTCCTGAAATCCAGTTTCAGAGAGGGAGGAGTGACGAACAAAGGGGTCAAGACCATGCTGGGAAAACCCACAGAAACAGCTGACCAGAACAAGTGGGAACTCCTGAACCCCAGTCTGACATCTGGGGAACCAACATAGCACCAAATCAGGTCCCCTGAATGTGGGTGTCAGCTAGGAGCACTGGGCAGTCTCTGGGACCTCTGGCAGTGAAACCAGGATGTATCCCTAGCGCACAAACGTACTTCAGGAGCCCATTTCCCATGGAGGGATACTCCTGGCCTAGATACACAGGGGAGGGCTAGGCCCTACCCCAAATAACTTGACATATTTTAGATTATCCCTCATGGGAGGCCTCACTCTCCCTGGGGAGCAGAAGGGGGATGGGATGGGGAGTTGGGGGGGAGGATGGGAGGGAGAGTGAGCTGGGATTGATATATAAAAAAGATTGTTTCTAATTTAAATAAAATCTATAAAAAAAGATCTCCTGAATAAACTGGGAGGGGTGGGAGGGAGGGGATGGGGGATGGGAACATGAGGGATCAAGGACACCCAATTTGGGAAGGAACAGAGAGGGAGAGCAATGAAATAGATATCTTGATAGAGGATTAAGGAGAAACCTGGTGCTAGAGAAATTCTCAGGAATCCACAGGATGACCCCAGCTAAGACTCCTAGCAATAGTGGAAAGGGTATCTGAATGGGCCTTAATGACTGCCCTGATTGTCATCATAGAGCCTATATCCAGTAACTGATGGAAACAGATGCAGTGACCCACAGCCAAGCATTGGGCTGAACTCCAGGAGTTCAGCTGAAGAGAGGGAGGAGCGATCATATGAACAAGGGGGTCAAGAGCATGATGTCGAAAACTACAGAGACAGTCGACATGAGCTAGTGGGAGTTCATGGACTATGGAATGACAGTGGGGGAACCTGCATGGGACCAAACTAGATCCTCTGAATGTGGGTGACAGTTATATGACTTGATCTGTTGGAGGGTGTTGGAGACCAGGTCACTGAATCTACATCTTACCCCAGGGCTCATCTCAAAACTCAGGCACTGCCAGAGATAACCTATTGCTTAACAATGCCTAGCTAACACCTACACTCCCTGGTGAGATCTCCTGCTCTCTGGCATATCAAATGCTCCCTGATCCTAACAGCCCCCTGCCTCACTTCCCAGCATCTCTAACAACCTCTGCCCCATGGCCAAAGCCACATTCCCCTATTTAAGCCTGTACAGAACTTTCATTAAACGGCAGCTTGATCAGCCATGTTGTCTTGCTGTCCATCTCCCCCTTGTCTCTTGTCTCGTTCATTCCAGGTTCCCCTGGGCTGGAAGCCGTTGTGCCCTGCTGACCAGGGCAGGAGGGGCCCTGGCAATGGCACCAGGACCTATCCCAGGGGCATGAACTGACTTTTGGGAACCCACTCCCTATGGTGGGATACCTTGCTCATCCTTGATATTGGGGAAAGGGGGGCCTTGGTCCTGCCTCAATTTGGTATGCCAGACTTTGTTGACTCCCCAAGGAAGGCCTTACTCCCTTTGAGGAGTGGATGGGGGTGAAAAGGGGGAGGCAGGGGTGGGAGGAGGGTAGGGAGGAGGAACTGGGATTGGTATGTAAAATGAAAAATAATTTTTAATAAAAAAGAAAGTGTAGTACATTTACACAATGGAGGATTACTCAGGTGTTAAAAATGACATCATGAAATTTGAAGGCAAATGGATGGAACAAGAAAAAAAAACCATCCTGAATTAAGTAACTCAGACCCGGAAAGACAAACATGATATGTACTCACTCATAAGTGAATATTAGCTGTTAGGTAACAGATAATAACACTACAATCCACAAACCCAGATAAGCTCAGTAACAAAGAGGGCTCTGGGGGAATGCATAGATCTCCCTGAGAAGAGGAAATAGGATAGATTTTGCAGGTGAACTAGAAGCAGATAGGGATGAGAGGGATTAAGTAGGTGAGGGAGGGATGGAGAGAGAGAGAGAGTATGGGGAAACATGACTGAAATCAGGGGGCACTTGGGGAGCAGCGTGGAAACCTGCTGCAGTAGAAACTCCCAAGATTCTATGAGGATGACCCTAGCAAGGACTCCTGGTAATGAGGGTTTGGGAGCCTAAATGTCCATCTTCTATAACCAGGCAACTTCCAGTGGTGGGACTGGGACACCAACCTAGTCACAAAAGCCTCAACCTACAATCTATCCTGCCCACAAGATGTGCTGGGCAATGGTGGTAGTGGCCACCCAATGACTTGTCCAACTTGAGGCCCAAGCCATGAGAGAGCCCATGCTAAACACTGCCTAGATGGCCTGGAACCAGAAGCTGGGTTGCTCAGAGACCTAGGGTAGAACAAAACAAAAAAAGGCAATGGAATGATTTCTCATGATATTCTGCTATACTTATAGATCTGTGCCTAGCCCAGCTATCATCACAAAGGCTTCTTCTGGCAGCTTATGGGAGGAGAGGCAATAACTCACAGCCAAACATAAGTCAGAACTCAAGGAACCCAATGAAAGACGGGGAGGAAGCATTATAGGATCCAGAGGGGTCAAGGACAACAGGCTAACACAGCACACAGAATCAACTAAACAGGGCCCATAGGGGCTCACAGAGACTGAAGCAGCAATCACAGAGGCTGCATTGGTCTGCACTAGGTCCTCTACATATATATTATAGTTGTTTAGTTTGGGGTTTTTGTGGGACTCCTAACAGTGGGAGTGGGGGGTGTCTCTGACTCTTTTGCCTGTTCTTAGGACCCTTTTCCTCCTACTGGGCTGTCTTGTCCATTTTGATATAAGGATTGTGACTAGTCTTACTGCATCTTGTTATGCTGTGTTCAATTGATGTCTGTGGGAGGCCTGCTCCTTTCTGAAGGGAAACAGAGGAGCAGTGGATCTGAGGTGTGGGGGACAGGGGACTGGAGGAGTGGAAGGAGGGGAGGCTGCAGTCCTTTGAAACTTAAACTCCCGAAGGCCTGCTGTTGAGCTTCACCATGTTTAGCTTTGGTTTTGCTTTGATCTGATTGTGACAGTACCTGGTTCATCCCTCTCAGAGTAAGAAAATATTTGACTTGTTTGTTTTTATTTCACAGGAGGCTTTGGAATTTTATAGATATTTGGAATTTCAGAGAGACTGGATATTTTAATGAGACTGAACTTTTAAAGTGTTGAGATTTTTTAAAGAACTGTGGGACCCTTAAAATTGGAATATTTTATATTGTGTTATTGATATTAATATGAAATCTTAGGGACAACAAAAAGGTTATGGTTTGACAGTGATATAGTTGTGTGTCAAGTTGACAAGGGCTCTATTATACTTGCTAGTTTCATGTCAGCTTGACACAGCTAGAGTCATTTGGAAATGGGATACCTCAACTGAGAAAATGACCCCACCAGATTGGTCTGTGGACAAGCCTATGCTGCATTTTCTTGATTGATGATTGGTGTCGAATGGATGATGCCACCACCGGGCAGGTGGTCCTGGGTGCTATAAGAAAGGAGGCTGAGTAAGACATAATGAGAAAGGCAGTAAGTAGCCTTGTCCTCTGCATTACTTCCTGCCTTGAGTCAATGCCCCGATTTCTCTAAATGATGGATTGCACACCGTAAGCTGAAATAAACCCTGTCCTCAGTCATAATTTTTTATCACAGCAATAGAAGCCCTAACTAAAACAGAATCTAACAACATGCATGGATGAGCTAGTTCACCACCTGGGAAAGCAAGTTGTGGAAGGCAGATGCCAGGAAATACCAGCTAAAGGAGCCAAAGGAGAAGCTGGTGAGGGACCCTCAAAAGTCAACCATCTGAGAAAGCACAAAGTCCCTGGATGCAGGAGCTGGTCAACAAAGCCAAAATGCGCAGTGTGTCTTAAGCTATAGCAGAGAATGAAATAGGGCGGTAAAAAGGAGGGGATTGGAACCTGCCACTTTCCCCAGTGCCAATGGCCCTGCCTACAACTAATGTGTAGACATTTCATCTAAATTGAAACACTGTATGCTAGAGGGGATCTTCTTAAGACTTACAAAGCAGGGGCTGGAGAGAGAGATGGCCCAGTGTTTAAGAGCACATTTTGCTCTTGGAGAGGACCACCACTCAGTTCCTAGCATCTACATATACTACCATCTGTAATGTGGTTCCAGGAGATCTACTGACCCTTCTGGACTCCTGGGACACCAGGCACACATGTGGTGCACATTTCACACACACAGGCAAAACAGTCACACACGTAAAATAAAAATAAATGAACCTTTTTTTTTCCAAAGAGGCAGGAAGTAAACAAAATTTACAAGCCTCAGGTAGTAACCCAGTTCATCAGTCTGCAGTTCTGAAAACTTCCAAGGCTTACAAGATTCCCGTGGTCTTATAAACTGTACCGCTGGGAAAAGGAGACTTTCCAACCAGCCAATGTGCCTGGGAGTCACAAAGGGAGCTCCAGGAATGCAGCTCTCTTGAGACTGCCACTCAGATGGGAAGGGTTTCTTGTGACCTCTCCCCCAGGAAGTCACACAACTGCTGGCTACCCCAGTAACCTCAGGCTAAAGTTAATCTGAGCTTTGACCTAAATCAGAACTGAGACTGGTGAGGAAAGGGTGGAATAATAAAGCAACCTGCAACCAGTAGGACCAGCCACAAACAGGGCAGACGGGCTCCATTTAAACAAGTTGTCTTCATTACATTCCAATCCCAGCTCTTATCTTGACTCAGATGTGACCTGGGCCCCTTCCTAAAGTCTCTAAGCCTTAATCCCTCAAACCAGAGTAGAGATAAAAGTGTCTCAGGAAGCCATAGTTCTTCCTGGAAGGAGGCGGGCAGTAAGGAAGGGACTATACCAGAGGAGTAGGAAGGCGAAGGAGGGGGCACATGGACCAAAACCCTCATGACCACACTTGTTTGTGAGTGACTGTTCTCCAACACAAGCAACTAACTGCCATCGGACATTCAGCTGCACCAGCTACAAAAAAAAAAATCATCCCAGTTAACCCAGTTGGGCTTGTTTACACCCCCAAATGGAGGGTGGAAAGGCGGTGAGATTCTCACCTACAACCTGTTGAACACAACCTTAATTGGTGAGGGCTATACAAGAACACTCATCCCTTCTGGGTGTCGCACCTGCTGTGTAGCCTGCATCCGAGAATGTAGCTAGGTGGTCGGATAGATGACACAGAGACCAGTCGGTTGCTTTAAGAAAACTTTATGTTTCTCCAGTCAGCTTAGGAGGAGACTCCCCAAGTCCGCTTAGGAGAAGAGAAGTCTCTCCAAGAAAAAACACTTCCCTTTTTTAAGGACTTCTGCCATCCATCTACATACAATTCTTTCCAGACTTCTCACCCTCCTGGCTGGTGGTTTAATCTCCGGCCCCAGAATCAGGGAGACACAGCAGGGGGGACAGGAAGAAGCATCTAGCCGTAGGGGGTGTCAAAGTCATGGTGTTTCAGTGAGCGAGCCCTTATCTGAGCCCTATAAAGAGCTTTATAGCACTGAATTGTTTTCAGTAAACATTATCTCACAGCTGCCTGCTCCCAGGCCGAAGGGGAAATGGGTTTCTGCTCAAGGTCTGGTGTCCCACATCTGGGTAAGGTTTTTCAGGTACAGCCTGTCAGGAGGGAGGGGCACCCACACCCCTGCAAATAATCTCACCTGTGCTCTGTAAGGGCACAAAGAAACCCGCTGGTTCCCCAGAGTGAACTGGTGGAATCATGCCTTGGTTTACCATTGGGGCCTTAGGAGAAGGGGTAGTTGTTGCTTATGACTCCCCTAGGAAGGGATTTTAGCAAAAAACACTATTTCCCAGATAATGCACAGATTGTAAGCCCTCCCCTGGGTTAGTTTCCCACAAGGTCCCAGGACTCCCTAGCTCTGAAGGTCCTGGGCATGCAAGTGGCATATGACATGGAAACCAATGAGACAGAATAGACTCTGTGGGCGACAAAATATTTATTGAGTATTAGGCACAGGAGAGGGAGTGGGATGGTGAGTGGCAAAAAAAAAAAAAAAAAGAAAGAAAGAAAGAAAGAAAAAGAAAAAAAAGACATTTCTGGCACTTCAGATTCAGGCCCCTGTGGCTTCACTGGGGATCTCGGTCTAAGAACACTCAGCAGGTGACACGCTCTTCTCCACAGTGTTCCCTTCATGAGTGACCTGGCAGCTGTATCTGCTGTGAGGCGTCCACTGGTGAGGCATCAGTGTCAGGTAGCTGCTGGTCATGTATTTGTTGTTGGTCTGCTTGGAGGGTTGGGTCGTCTCTACACCCTTCGTGACAGGGATTCCATCTACCTTCCAGTTCACCACCAAAGTACCTGGGTAGAATTCGCTCACCAGACATACCAGAGTGGCCTTGTTGGCCTGCAGATCATTTAGGGAAGGCAGGAACAGGGTGACCAAGGGGTCAGACTTGGGCTGACCTGTGCAGATAGAGAAGGGGATGAGAGATGTCACAGGAGAGCCCAAGTGACAGGGAAACACCCTTGTCTTAACAGGAGCTTTGGGACCACTCGTGACATCATCAGAGTGAACCATCCTGGGATCTGCTTCCTCTCTATCCCCTCAAGTCCCCTAGAGAGCAGACAGCCTGGCTCTTCATTAGGTGACATGACCCAGACTCAGCTCCTTGCAACCTCAGTTGCCCCTCTGTGCCCAAGGCTGACTGTGCTCCCATCTCCCCAGTAGCTAGAGTCCAGCTCCCTTCCCTCCGTTACTTCTCCAATGCTCACAGCCTCTGCTGTGAATGGAAACACTCATTTATTCTAGAAGGTTGGTCCTGGGGAGCTGATCTTGAGGTGTGCCTTCTGGTTAGGGGCTCTGGGACCTGTGGTTCAGACTCCATTTAGTTATCTCACCAAGGACTAGATTCCATCCAGGAAAACCCTGGGAACTCTACCAAGGACCCAACAATTTGTCCACAGTGGTTATCTGATCATAAG
The DNA here is from genome assembly GCF_017639785.1 of Mesocricetus auratus. Taxonomy (NCBI): domain Eukaryota; kingdom Metazoa; phylum Chordata; class Mammalia; order Rodentia; family Cricetidae; genus Mesocricetus; species Mesocricetus auratus. Next base: position 72,279,613 of record NW_024429192.1, read on the forward strand.
GCCCTGTGTTGGCTATGTTCCTGGGTCTCCATCTCCCAGACTATGATTATAGCAACCCCAGGGCCACCCCAGAAGTCTCTGGTGACTCTTGATTTCACTTGGCACATTTGCTCCTTCATTCCTCGTCTGTGTCTAAGGACATCTAAGGAAGATGGACAAGTGAAACATCTAGCCAAGTTAGCCACCAGGCCCCAAGCCTGAGAGAGAGAAGCAACAATAGACAGTCTACATTTTTTTCCTAGTAACCATCCTGGGAGAACCAGGTTCTGGTCACCTTGTCACTCTAAGCCTTTTCAGTGTCCCCATGACCTCATGAACCAGCAGAAGATTAGAGAATTGCAACCTAGCTGAGCCTGATTCCTCTCTCAGCCTCCATGGTTTTCTACCTGGAGTGACCTGAGCCTTGAAGGCTGTATTCCTGGCACCAGCCATATGTGTCCCTACTGTGTGGCCTTCTCAGTCTGAATGCACATCTGGGCCTCAGTTCAGGTACGGGGGTCTTGTGGTCTTTAAGCCCTTGAGTCCCATTGGGCATCTGCCTCACAAGAGTAGCTGAAGCTATTGGGGCCCTTCCTCTGAGGCTAGGGAAGGAAGATAGGAGGAAGCCCTACAGGGAAAACAGACTTTTCTGAGACAGTTGGACCATGAACTCATGAGAGCCACTTACCTAGTACTGTGAGCTGGGTCCCACCACCAAAGACATAAAATGACTGGGGCTTAGAAGGAAACCTATGGGGCCAGCATCTGGGGCCTGTTCCCGGTGAGATGGCCTGGAGCAGAAACCTGTTGGGTGAGACAGATACAGGACTACGGTAAATGAACTATGACGTTGGCCGAATGCAGACAGTCAGTCAGTATCCCACAAGTCCATCTGCCACTTCCAACTACAAATTTCAGTGTTGATAGCAACACCAAGCCCGAAGATTCTCAGAAAATTCCTGGGTGGTAGTGTATCTTCTCTGATGGGTGTGGTGGAACCAGGAAGGTAGGTAGGTGCGTGCGTGCGTGCGTGCGTGCGTGCGTGCGTGCGTGCGTGTGTGTGTGTGTGTGTGTGTGTGTGTGTGTGTGTGATTATTAATTGATTTAGCTTTTCATCTAGGTTGAAGCCAGGTGTGTGCCTTTTGCAGTGCCTGTCTGAATCTCTTCCACACCAGTTCTTTGTGATCTATCCAAACTGGCTTCCTCCCAGGACCCAAGCACACTCTATTGTGGAAATTCCAAGGCTTTCATTTCTATCACCAGGCTTTCTCTGATCTTCCAAGCTACTTTCCCTATTGAGTCATGTGTGCATCCGTCTGTGCTAACTAGTTTGACATCAACTTGGCAAACAAACTAGAGTTATCTGAAAGGAGGGAACCTCCATTAAGAAAAGGCCTCCATAAGATCTAGCTGTAAGGCATTTTCTTAATTCATGATTGATGTCGGAGGGACCGGCCCATTGTGAGGGGTGCCATCCTCAGTTGGTGAGCCTGGGTTCCATAAGAAAGCAGACTGAGAAAGCCATAGGGATCAAACCTGTTAATACCACCCCTCCATGGCCTCTGCATCGGCTCCTGCCTCCAGGATCTTGCCCTGTTTGAGTTCCTGTCCTGACTTCCCTCAATTATGAGCAGCAATATGGGAGTGTAAGCCAAATAAACCCTGTCCTCACTGTGCTAGTGTGAAAGAAAATGGCCACGAAAGGGAATATCACTAGTTGGAGGTGCGGCCTTGTTGGAATGGGTGTGGTTTTGTTGGAGGATGTGTCACTGTGGAGGTGGACTTTGAGGTCTCATATATTCTCAAGCCCTGCCCATTGAGAAAGACCACATGTCTGCCCCCATATGGAACCATGATGATGACGGGCTGAACCTCTGAAAGTGTAAGCCACCCCAGTTAAAGGTTTATCCTTTGTAAGAGTTGCCATGCAGTGTGGGCAGGGGAGAGATGTCCCTCCTAACCCCTCACCAACTACAGCAGATGAAGGAGCTGACCCTCCCCCTTACCAGCTGTGGCACTCAAGAAAGCAGGCCCTCTCCTAGGCAGCACAATAGAGCTGACCTTGTTGGTGGTGGCACAGGTGAGCCGGCCCTGAGGGTGTGAGAGGGGAATAGCTGTCCCACCCCTCATCTGCCATATGATGGTGGGGGCAGGAGAGAGACACCCTCCCCCACCTTGTCCCTTACCACCTGTGGCAGTTGGGAGACCTGGCCCTGAGGTTACAAGAACAGAAGAGCTGTCCCTGCCCCTCACCAAATGCAGCACTCAGGAGAATGCCCCTGCATCTCGCCTGAGCAACACTGTAGAGCTGGTCCTGATGATAAAGATGGGAGTGAGCTGAGCCTGAGGGCATGAAAGCAGGAGAACCAGCTCAGCCCCTTCCTTGCTCATTGTTGCAAAGGGAGAACTGGCTGGGGCAATGCAGGAGAGCCCACCTGGTCATGAGGATGGGCAGGCTGATCAACCCTACATCTACCCAGGCCCAGAGCCAGGCTTATGAACTGGCCCACCCCAACATCCACCCATCTGTGATCTGCTGGACACAAGAAGGGGCACATCCTGCAGATCCAAAGCTGCACCATGACACAGAGAAACAACAGGATATCCAAGTGAGAGGGCCCAGTATTGATGGTGTAGCAGAAACCAGAGGCCTCGAACCAGACCAGTGACTCTTTGCAATAAATACTACAGCTTCTTTGATGTGATTTTTCTTTCTTTTTTATCTTTCTCCTCTCTCTCTCTCTCTCTCTCTCTCTCTCTCTCTCTCTCTCTCTCTCATTATTTTCTCTCAGATTTTATTTTGTTTTATTTTAGAGGGAGATAGCAAGGGCAGAGGGCAGATACAAAGGGACAGGGACATGAATGGGACCAAGATGCATGATGTAAAAGGTGCAAAGAATAAATAAGATGTTTTTAAAGAGTTACCATAGGCTGGGCGGTGGTAGCACATGCCTTTAATCCCAGCACTCATGAGGCAGAGGCAAGCAGATCTCTGTGAGTTCAAGACCAGCCTGGTCTACAAGAGCTAGTTCCAGGACAGCCTCCAAAGCACAGAGAAACCCTGTCTCAGAAAAAAATAAATAAATAAGAGTTACCATTGTCACTTTGGGAGCCTATTCCCTACAGAGGGATACTCTTTCAGCCTAGACAAATTGGGGAGGGCCTAGGTCCTGCCCCAAATGATATGCTAGACTTTGATGATCCCCCATGGAAGGCCTCACCCTCCCTGGGGAGCAGAAAGGAGATGGAATGATGGGTCAGTGGGGGGCATGGGAGTATGGAAGGGAGAGGGAACTGGGATTGATATGTAAAATAAGTTTGTTTCTAATCTAAATTTAAAAAACATAAAAAAGCGGGGAGCTGGAAAGCTGGCTGAGCAGTTAAGAGCACTGGCTGCTTTTCTAGAGGACCCAAGTTCAATTCCTAGCACCCACAAGTGTCTGTAATTCCAGTTCCAGGGGATCTGATAACTTCACACCAATGCACATAAAATAAAGTTAAATTATTTTTTAAAATGTGGGATCTGGCTCAGCAATAAAAGAATAAAATATTTATAAAAACAACTTGGACAAAATGCAAAAGAGGACAAGTTCAAAGGTTATATACACTGAGACTCCTAATTTTTAAAAAGAGAAAATAACTTGCTATTCATCCACCCACCTGATGAATATCCAGTGAATCAGGCTGAATGAAACCTATGCAGCACTTCCCCCTACAGAACACAGCCATGGTGCAGCAGCCCTGAGCAGACAACTTATTTTCTGAGACAGGATCTTGTACAGAACCTAGAGACCACTGATTCAGCTAGACTAGCTGGCCAGTGAGCCCCAGGGCTCACCCTAACTTCCCTGTGCTAGAATTAGCAGCATGGCCCTACCTCTCAAAGTTTGAGTGCTTGCTGAGAATCATGTTTGAGCGGCAAAGTCCTCTTGCCTGAGCTATTGCCATGGCCTGTTTCCATTCCCCTAACTCCAAGACCTTTCCATAATATTTAATGGAGGTTTTGATAATTACCTAAGAATAAATATCTAGAACTGCAACTACTTGACCAGGATGAACACACACAATTAATTCTAAATGAATTAAGACCATGGCACACTAAAATGACCTGGGACCATTGTCTTAATTCCAACCACTCCAGGGAGTTTAAGAAGGAGAATGGCAAATTCAAATCCTACCTAGGAAACCTAGCAAGACCTTTTCTCAAAAAAAGAGGTGGGAGGGATGGGCTAAGGAAGTGGTTCGTTGGTAGAAAACTGGCCTAGCATGAGCAGGGTTTAAACCGAGTTTAACCATCATTTGTCCAGAGCCCTCCTCTCAGACAGATCCTTCTTTCTCACACCTCTGGCCTCAACAGCCCCCTTCTTTCCCAGCCACCCATCCCAGTCTCCAGTCCATGGACCCACAAGCAAACATTCCCCCACAAACAAGTCCCTTACCTGCCTGGCAGAGTCCACAGACTAGTTCTGCTGCTTCCCACTGAAGCTCCTGGGCCCATGGCTCTACTCCTTCGTGTTGAACTGGAGGAAAGTACATGCTGGACACCATCCACTAGGCCCAACAGCAGCAACAGAAGGAGAAGTTTGTGCTGCCTGGGGATGGTGCCCAGTGCCTGTCCTGTTCTGCACTTCATTGTCCCTCAGGTTCAAGGTCAACTCTGGCCCCACTTGCAGTGTAGGTTTCCTGGCAAAAGGCTTGCTCCTCCTCTGGTGTCCAGAAGCTATTCCAATGCAAATGGATCTGTGTAGCCACCAGCAGCAGGCACCCTCTAGTGCCCATGGTTGTCATCTGTGGAGTTCTCTCCCAGAGGGACATCTGCAAAATACCCTGTTGTGGTTGGGTTATAAGCTCACACCTGCCTGTCTAATCCTGTCCCTGGAGCTCTGGGTGGCTCTGCCTGACTGATAGCCAGGTCCCCAAGGCCCCTGGTCTGTGGAGCAGGTCCCCAGGGTTTAGAGGGGCCATAGAGAGCAGCTGAACACCTGCCAATGGAAAGAGAGTCTCTGAAGGCTTAACGCCAGGATGTGAGGTGTGGTTGTAGCTACTGCAGGGTCACAGGTACCCTGAAAGCAGAAGTTTGAGTTCAGCAAAAATCCACTGGTCTGCCCCAAGAATCATGATATAGTAATTAAAATGGTGTTTAATGCATCATGTTCAGCACCTGTAGGTCTCATATCACAAGCCCAGACACCCCAAATCTTTATAGATAACACCTCATATCTGTTAACATATAACTAAAAAACATTAACCACTCATGGTAGCACCTATCTACAATTCCAGCACTGGGGAAGCTGAAACTGGAAGATGGTGCGTTCAAGGCCATCCTGGACATATAACAAGATCCTGTTGCAAAAAAAGCAACGCAAAACAGAGAAAGCAAATGAAAATTGTATAGGAGTATATTACATGCTCATTGGCTACAGCCTATATATGCATTATGAAATAACAAACTCTTTTTTGTTTTTCTGTATAATTATATCATGTAAAGCCTATCCACATCACCGTTTTCGGTGACCTAGTGACTTCATGTGGCAGGGTAGAACTTCAGAATTTATCTGTTCAGTCTTCACCCAAAGCCAGTGAGCTTCTTCTCCAGCTGTGGGGGCATTCACTTGACCATGCATATATCGTGGGATTCTGTAGCAAGCAGGTGTTTTGCTTGTCCCACAGAGATCATGAGAACCATACTCCATGAACTCATGAGGTTTTGCTTGGAATCCAAGTCCCTCAAAAACTGACAGGGAACCCTGAGGGGCAAGCACCACATCTTGGAGTGCTCATGATCCATCAAGACAAAGACAGGGTACCAGACAAGAGTGTGAGTTCCCTAACAGATGTGAAGTGAAGGGGACTCCTGGTACAGTCTAGCTTTTCCTCACTTGAAGCACATGGCCTTTTTCCTACTTTGGGCTCCTTATATCTTAAGAGATTAAAGGAAACATCCAAGAAACATTGACCAAATGGTTCCACCACAGAAACTCCACATCCCAGGACTCAGAACCCATAATTCCCCCTTGGAGCAATGCCAGATCTCCAGACATTCCATTCTGTTCTCTGAGGCCTGATGCTACCATGTCTTCTGGGCAAGAAGCAGCCATAAACTACAGCTTCCTTCCGTTATCCAGATATAGCCATCAGTCCGCACCCTCACTCAATATTCAAGATGCCTGACTCTTTTCTCTCTTTTGTAGAGGACTGTCTTATATCTGGATACTTCAGCCCTGCTTTGGTACAAGAAAAGACCCCTTTCCTCTGGCTCCTGCCCACCTCTCCACTCAAGGCCACAGAGAGGCTGCCTATGGCCATTGCATACCCACCCACACAGACTGACCTTTGAACAGCTACAGACTGCTTTTTCCAGATTACACTGGATGTTCTAAAAGTTTCCCAACTTTCAAATCCCTGGCCTGCTCCATGGTCCCTGAGACCCTCTCTGCAGTGGCTTCTCCGATTCATTTTAGAGGGTGTAAATCATACTCCAAAGCCCAGAGATTCCAAGGCTTCACTGGACATGAGAGTGATAATGTAGTCACTGGCAAGCATGAAGATCAATGGAGAATGATAATGTAGCAGTCACTGGCAAGCATGGAAATCAATGGAGAATGATAATGTAGCAGTCACTGGCAAGCATGGAGATCAATGGAGAATGATAATGTAGCAGTCACTGGCAAGCATGGAGATCAATGGAGAATGATAATGTAGCAGTCACTGGCAAGCATGGAGATCAATGTGATGATGAAGTCTCTGTATCTACTTGGCTGAGCCACAAGAGCCCAGGGACTTAGTCAAACGTTAATCTTGATGTCTCATGGATAGTTTTGGTGAAATTAATATTTAAATCATGGCTTCAGATAATACAGATTTCCTTTTATGATTTGGATGGCTTCATCTAGCTCACTGAACAAGAGGAAACTTGGCTGACTGATGGCTTTTGAACATTAACAGCAACTCCTCCCTAGGCTTCCAGCCTAACAGCCTGAACTTTCCATCTTCAAGTTATGGAAATCAATTCCTGACAATCTAAATCTCTCTGCACATGCACGCGCACACACCATTTTGTTTCTCTAGAGAATGCTCTTCAAAACATCTACATCAGAAGCCACTAGGATGCACACGAGTGTCATGTGTGAGCACATACCTCTCCCTGACACCCACTCTCTATGGTGTGGATGTAGCTTGCCCTCTAAAAGTTCACATGCTCAAAGCCTTGTCCTTAGTGTGACAATACTGAAGATGGTGGTACCTTTAAAAGGTGGTGTCTAGGGGCTGGGGAGATGACTCAGAGGCTAACGTGCTTGTCACACAAGAGAGAGGTCCTGAGTGTGAACCCCCAGAACCACATATATGTTCATCTCTACTCCCAGCACTCTGAAGGTGGAAAGTGGGGATTCCTGGAGAAAGCTGGCTAGCTAGACCATCTGAGTTGCCTAAGTCTGGCTTCAAGTGAAAAAACCTGCTTCAGCAATCAACTTCCGACCTCCATACACAACACACATACATACAGCCACACACATATTGATATGTATACACAGACACACATGCAAACCAGAGGTGGAATCTACTGGAAGGTGATCAAGTAGTTGTGGCGTTCACCTGTGGAATACTTTAGTGGAACACTACCAGAGGACTGCATAGAGATCGTAATATTTGTGAGGCCAAGGGTCCTAATACCCAAGGTCTGTAACATTCAAGGGGCAAAGTCTCAAAGTCAGTACTACAAGGGTGTTAGGTTTGTAGGGCCAAGGGTTTGAATGTCTGAGATCTGCACCGGGATTTAAAACTGCTAGGACCAAAGGTTCTGGCGCCGGGGTTACCTGGGATGATAACGTTTGTAAGGCCTTGCCCAACCACAAGCCCTATCCACACAGAACAAAAGAGTCCTCAGCCAGCTGATTGCTGGCCACTACCCTACTCCCAGTAATACTCTTTGACTTGGAACATAACTGCTTAGAACTTCTCAATGCAGGAGGCATAGCATACACACTGGCTTTTCCTAATGAGTCTACCCAAACCAAGTATGCTGCACTATCTCCACTCCCGAGCCTAACTCTGCCCCCACAGCAGCTCCTGCACTGGCCCAGCCTGAAGCTAGAACCCACATCAAACAAGAAAAGGAGTCCACATGCCCAGGTCATATCACAGAAAAACAATATGAAATATCAAGATAGTATGTTCTCTCCCTTTTCAAACCCACCCACTAATCCTATAGAAATGTTCTCCAATGAGAATTGCTTAGATAACCCTCAGCACACAGAAATGAAGAAGAACAATTGTAAACTTGAACAAAGAATCCAAGGAGATTAAAGAAGACATTAAAAAAACCTTCAATGCACTTAAAGCACCTAAGGTATGTCCAAGAAAAGACAAATTCATAGGTGAGTAAAATGATGAAGATAACCCAAGAAATAAAAGCTTATTTAAACAAAAGGTAGAGATATTGATATCTCAAGCAGAAATAAAGGTGGAATTGAAATCTCAATAACTCAATCAGAAAACTCAGGGGACAGCCTTATAAGTGGGATTGAAGATAGAATATCTGAATTTTAAGATAAAGTAGAGAGCCGGGCGTTGGTGGCGTACGCCTTTAATCCCAGCACTCGGGAGGCAGAGGCAGGCGGATCTCTGTGAGTTCGAGGCCAGCCTGGTCTACAAGAGCTAGTTCCAGGACAGCCTCCAAAGCCATAGAGAAACCCTGTCTCGAAAAACCAAAAAAAAAAAAAAAAGATAAAGTAGAGAAATTAAACCACATAAAGAATATGAAAAATATTTTAAATACATGAAAGAAACATATGGGAATTATAAGATACCACAAAAAGGCCAAATCTTCAGCTTATAGACATAGATGAAAGAGAAGAATAAAAAGTCAATGGCATAGATCAGATCTTCAACAGGACTACAGAAGAAAAACTCCCCCAAATTAAGGGGAAACATACACAAACAGATACAGAAAACACCAAAAAGACAGGGCCAGAAAAGAAACTCCCCATATCAATCAGGGTTCTCTAAAGGAAGAGAACTGATTAGATGAAATTACATATAAATGAGCTTTGTTAGGGGGACTTACAGACTGTGACCCTGCTAGTCCATCCATCCTCATCTCCCAAGAACCCAACAGTTGTTCGTTCCATGAGGCTGGATTTCTCAGTTGTTCTTGCGCATGCGTCCGAATCCTGAACAAGTACGCTCTAATACCAGGGAAGGAGTGCTTCTGTAGCAGGATAGAAGGGCTTGTCGTGGAAAGTGAAGGCAAACAGGCAAAAAGCAAAAGCTTCCTTCTTCCACGTGCTTTATACGGGCCCATGTGTGGCCTAGGTTTAGGGTGGGTCTTCTGACCTCTTATGATCGAGATTTAAGGTTTGCCTTCCCGCTTCAACTGATACAATCAAGAAAAATCCCTTCGAGGTGTGCCTAGCCGCTTGGGTTTGTAGTTAATTCCAGACGTCATCACGTTGATAACTAAGAAGTCATCACAAGCTCCAAGTGAGCTGGAGCGCTGAGTGAGCTGGGAGCATCGGCAGCATTGGCTTCCAGAAGCTCTTAACAAGTTTCTCTGGGAAAGAGCACCTGTGCCCCAGCCAGGCAGTGCTTGACAGCTAGCTGACAGTGGAAGAATTACCTGGAGTGGCCTGTAAAGAACAAACTGCAAGAGTCAGGAGAGTGGGGGTGCTGTTCATGCCAGAGTCTCTGGTTCATACAGTGGCAAAGCCTAAAGCTTGATTGATCTCACTTCACTGCATCCTCCTGTGTCTGTCTTTCTCAAGATTCTTAGAGGGGTTGCTCTCCCTTGACATGTACTGCTGAGCTGAGAAATTACTTCACTTGGGATCAGCATCCAGTGCCATACCCTGCTGCATCAGTCCCTCCTGCACCTAGAGCAGTGAGCACCTGCATCTTGGTACCGCCAGCACCTGCAGTAGCAACCACCAGAGGCTCTGCCCTGCCTGCACCTGGAAGAGCCATCAACGGAGCCACAGGGCCCCACTGCACCAATTGGAGGAAGAGAGACCCCCTGAAGCACAGGCACCACCTATACCAATTGGCGGAAGAGAGGGGTAGACTACGGTGTAAGAATACATTCAACTACATAAGGAGCAATACGGCACCACCAGAAACCAGTAGTTCTACAATAGCAAGACTGAAACATCCCAACGAAAATGACACAGAGGAAAAAGACCTTAAAAATAACTTTTTGAAGATGATTCAGGATCATAAAGAGGAATAAGGAGCAATACGGCACCACCAGAAACCAGTAGTTCTACAATAGCAAGACTGAAACATCCCAACGAAAATGAAACAGAAGAAAAAAGACCTTAAAAATAACTTTTTGAAGATGATTCAGGACCATAAAGAGGAAATGAAAAATTCCTGTAAAGAAATAGAGGAAAAAACAAAAAAATTGGAAGAAGTCAGTAAATCCCTTAAAGAAAACCAGGAAAAAGCAAACAGGTGAAGGGAACAGTTACGGACTTAAAGACTGAAACAGAGGCAATTAAAAAAAAAAACCACAAACTGAGAGTAATTGATCAGGAACTACAGATGTAATCATAAACAATAGAATAAAAGAGATGGAAGAGAGAATCACAGAATTTGAAGATACAACAGAAGAAATAGATCCATTTGTCAAAGAAAATGTTAAATCCAATAAATTCTTAACACAAAACATCCAGGAAATCTGGGACACCATGAAAAGAATAAACCTAAGAATAATAGGGACAGAAAAAGAGAAGTTCGGCTCAAAGGCACAAAAAAATATATTTAACAAAATCATAGAAGAAAACTTTCCCAGCTTAAAGAAGGACATGCTTATGAAAGTACAAGAAGCTTACAGAACACCAAATAGACTGGACCCAAAAAAAAAAAAAAAAAAAACCTCCCTGACACATAATGATCAAAACACTAAACATACAAACTAAAGAAAGAATATTAAGAGCTGCAAAGGAAAAATGCCAAGTAACACGTAAAAGCTTGTTTATTAGGTACATTTGATTGGAAAATCTTTTCCCAACCCTTTACTCTGAGGTAATGTCTGCCTTTGAAATTGAGGTGTGTTTCTTGTATGCAACAGAAGGATGGATCCTGTTTTTGTATCCTAATATCTAACAAAATAGACTTCAAAATAAAGGTAATCAAAAGAAATGAAGAAGGGCATTTCATGTTCATCACAGAAAAAAATACATCAAGATGAAGTCTCAAATCTGAACATCTAATGCCCCAAATACAAGGGAACCCTCATTTGTAAAAGAAGCATTACCAAAGCTTAAATCACACATTAAGCCCCACACACTAATACTGGGAGACTTCAACAGCCCATTCTCACCACTGGACATGTCTGTCAGACAGAAACTTAACAGAGAAATAAAGGAACTAATAGATGTAATGACTCAAATTGGCTTAACAGACATCTATAGAACATTCCATCCAAACTTACGGGACACAATGAAAGCAATACTAAAAGGAAAGTTCATAGCACTAAATGTCTACATAAGAAGTTGTTGAAATCCCACACTAATAAATTAACAGAACACTTGAAAGCTCTAGAACAAAAAAGAAGCAAACTCGTCCATGAGAAGTAGACCACAGGAAACAGTCAAACTGAGAGCTGAAATCAGTAAAGTAGAAACAAAGAAAACCATGCAAAGAATCAATGATACCAAGAGTTGATTCTTTGAGAAAATCAACAAGATAGACAAATCTTTAGCCAAAATAACCAAAAGGCAGAGAGAGAATATCCAAATTAACAGAATCAGAAATGAAAAGGGAGACATAACAACAGACACTAAGGAAATTCAGAAAATCAATAGGTCATACTTCAAAAACCTGTACTCCACAAAATTGGAAATTTTAAAAGAAATAGACACTTTCTGTATAGGTACCACATACCAAAATTGAAACAAGACCAGATAAATAATTTAAATAGGCTTATTACCCCTAAGGAAATAGAAGCAGTCACTAAAGTCTCCCAATTAAAAAAAAAAGAAAAAAGAAAAGAATAAAGAAAATATGGCATGAACACACAATGGAATTTTATGAAGTTGTAAAGAAAAATGAAATCATGACATTTGCAGAAAATTGGATGGAACTAAAAATCATTATGCTAGCAATAAAATCCAGACGCAGAAGGACAAATAGCACAATTTCTCTCCCACACAGACCCTGGATCTAAATTATATTGTATTTGTGCTTATAGGTCATGACACTAGAAAGGGGATCAAGAATAGAGAAGGGTCTTACAGGGACAGACAAGATAATGGAATACAGATGACATGAAAGTAGAAAAGGGAAGGTTATCTGGGGGGAAGACAGGAAACCAGCCAATGAGGAGACAGGAAGCACAGGGAGGGGGAGGGGGGAGCAGAATGAGCGATAATAAAGTATAATGACACAAGTGTATGAAAATGCCAGAATGAAACCCATCACATTGTATGCTGCACTAAAAAATATTGGAGGGGGGTGTTGAGACAGGGCTTCTCTGTGTAGCCTGGCTGTCCTGAAACTCACTCTCCAGACCAGGGTGGTCTTGACTCCACAGAGATCTGCCTGCCACCACCTCCCAGCTTCTAAAACGTAAATTTTTAACTATGGGAAAAAAGTGAGATTAGAGAGATGGCTCAGTGATCATAAGCACTTGCTACCAGGGGTTGGCAGTTTGGTTCTTAGCACACATCGAGTCCTCTTCTGGCCTCCACAAGCACCATCATTCATGTGGCATACACATGAATAATAAAAATAAATAAATCATTGTTGAAGTGAAAAACAAATCACAAAATGGGAAAGAGAAGAGTTGTCCTTTGGCATCCATAGTATATGACTCCATGGATGCTCATCTCCCTCGTGTGGAATGGCATATTTGTATGCAGTCATCTTACTAACTCCTGGTCTATAGGAAGAAATCTGCAGTTCTTACCATTCCCACTCTAAGAGAGCTAACTGCGCCTTTTTGAAGTTAGGCTCCGGTTCTCCAGTAGAGACTTGTAGCAGGGGCCTTGCCTGAGTATATTCATTCTGCAGTTTTCAGAAGACACTTCAAGAGGAACTTGGGTCCTCTTAGACATGGGGCCTCCCGATGTTAGGAACTAGGTCAGTGTTTGGTAGTCTTTATGAGCCAAGGTTAAAGTCTAGTTGAGAAGACGGTCCAGACAAACTCAGCTGAAGTTTGGTCAAGGATCTTGTTAGCATGCACAGGCCACTACCTATTTCTTAGTAACAGTAGAGAAACAAAGTGGAGAGCACAGCCCAGCATAACTGCAGGCTAAGTAAGAAAAGTAGGAGCTGTAGGTAAAATAAAGAGCAAAGCGAGCCTGGCGGTGGTGGCGCACGCCTTCAATCCCAACACTCTTTTGGGAGGCAGGCAGATCTCTGTGAGTTCGAGACCAGCCTGGTCTACAAGAGCTAGTTCCAGGACAGCCTCCAAAGCCACAGAGAAACCCTATCTCGAAAAACCAATAAATAAATAAAGCAAAATAAACACAATGACTTGTCCATGGATTGTCCATGGAATTGGACAACCTGAGTGCCACCCTGTAAGACCCCCAGAAGTTCCTCAGATCCCCCCCCCCCAGGTTCTTGGTATCTTTCTCAGGTCAGAATGTTTGAGTCACTGGCAACATGTACAATTCATTTGGTTCTGTTTTCCTGTTGAATTTTGGAAGGTGTGTGCATAGGTCACCATCCTTAGACCCCCACAGCCTGGTTCCATATGCCCTTCGGGAGTCGTCTTGATCCCTGTCTTTGCAGCACTGGGTAGTGGGTCCACTAGCTCTCTGTCCCAGGCTCAGACGGTTCCCACATTCCTGATGTACATTCGCCTCCTTCAACCTTTCCTTTTCCAGGCCCCTCTTGGTTACAGTACTCAGTCGTCAGAGGACGGTAATGTGTCAGAGGGAAACAGCAGAGAGACAGATGTACAGACAGGGAGCGTGGCCATCACGAATGTAAATACGAATCTGGGCTGCTTCTCCCCAGCTCAGAGGATCACAGTGACCTCAGCCACTGTGGAGTCCCAGTGAGATCCTAAGGAAAGTAGCCAAGAATTCACTGGCTCGTACATTCATCACTCACCCGCCTGTCTTATCACCTAGAGTGTTTGTCACACACAGAGAGGTTCCAGCCAGCTGGGAATTCACAGAGTCTTGCTAAGTAAAACCAGAGCTGCGAGGCAGGTGCTAACCGTAATTAGGAAAACAGTCTGTCTGCCCACTGGAGGGAGGTAGCAACTGCAGAGCGACCAGGAAACGGTAGCCCTGGGGGAGGTGAGATGTCTGTGGAGCCTTGCATCAGTGCAGAGGAAGACGCAGTCCAGGAGCAGGAAATCCTCCCAGTGTTAACAGCTCGAGTGAGGTTTGGAGGCGACCAAGCAAACCAGGCACGTGATGAGTGGCAGTTAGCGGAACACAGCAGAAATGACAGTGCAGGGGGAAAGGACGGGGCACGGGGCTTTCAGCACAGGACCTGACCAGCATCCAAAGGCTGCGTGATGAGGGGTCTGAACAGGGTCCCTTCAAGCTGTGCTCTTTCCATACCCCGTGCAGCTGTTGTGGGTGTGAGCTGAGATAAAACACAGCTGTAAAGTACACATTGGGTTTCAAAGATGGAGTACCGAAGGAAAAACAGTGCTCATGCGTGCCCGTTACATTGGTAGCTCATTAAATGATTGTATTTAGGACATGTGTTAAATAAAAAATATCATTAGAAATCATTTCACCTATTCTTGCTTTTTATTATTTTTTGAAAACTATTTTTAGAGATGGGAAGTCTCACTTTGTTTCCCAGGCTAAAAATCCCCCTGGGCTAAAAACTCAGGGCATCTTCTGCCTCAAGCTACCAAGCAGCAGGGTCCACAGATTCATGCCAGCAGGCACAGCCACTTTATTTGAGTGTGGCCACTGGAAAGTCCGGGACTGTGGATGTGTCTTGCCCCCGAGCCTTAGCACACAGGAAGCAGTCAGATAGAGCAAAGGCAAATGTGGACGGAGGACAGCAAGGACACAGGGAAAGCCAAGGCGACAGCAGACGGAGATTTGGAAGCCCAGTGGCGGTTGGGTGAGAAACAACTCGGATGAAAGGAAAGAGCTGACACCGCACACACAGGAAGAGTAGGCCACACCTGCCGCACCTGCTGAGCAGCCTGTATCCGAGAATGTGGCGAGGATTGATGACACAGGGACCAGTCGGTTTGCATTAAGAAAACTTTATGTTCCCCAAATCGGCTTAGGAGAATTTCCCAAGAAACTTTCCCTTTAGAAAAAAACTTCTGCCATCCATACATGCATAAATCTCCAATCGAACTCTCCCACACCTCTCACAGCTCTCACCGACCTCTCACCTCCTGGCTGGTGGTTAAATCTCTGGCACCAGAATGGGGGGGGGGGACAGCAGGGAGCAGGAAGAAGCAGCTAGCCATGGGGGGGGATCAAAGTCATGGTGTTTCAGTGAGCAAGCCCTATCAGAGCCCTTATCAGGAGCTTTATGGCACTGAATTGTTTTCAGTAAACATGTTTTCAGTAAACATTGTCTCACGCATCTGCCTGCTCCCAGGCTGATGCAGGGGTGGGTTTCTGAACAAGGTCTGGTGTCCCCACACACACCCACGACAGACAAGCCTAAACTATGCTTTTCTTACAAGTCAGTCGGTGCTAGGCAGTCAAGACAGTTCAGCTCAGTGGGTAAAGGCGTTTGCTGCCAAGTCTTGGGACCTGAATCTGATCTCTTAGGCATACATATAATGCAAAGAGAGAAATTATTCCCACAAATAGATGATGGCAAGGCCCTACTGACAGAGGCAACACCTACACTACTCATTAAACACAGAGAAGGTGATATGGTGTCTACCTGGAGCCTTCACCCCTACTGAATAGTGTACTGGAAGGTACTCTGCATGCCACCAAAGGTGAGAGTTAAACCCCAACCTAACTGCGAACCTTTCAATCTACAAAAGTCACCTGCCTGCAAGATACGCTGGTGCACTGGGGACACAAAGCTGTGGGAGCACCAACCAATATCTGATGTAAGGCCCATTTGCAGGTGGAACACACACCCAACATTGCTCGGGTGGTCAAGAATATCAGACTAGGCAGGCCATCAACCTAGGAGAAAACCAAATGCTACTGTCCGGCCAAAGGAATGTAGCAAGAAAATGACTCCTAATGACGTTCTTCCATACCCATAGCCATCATCAGAGAAGCTTCCTTCTGCAGCAGGCGGGAACAACTAGACACCCACAGCCAGACAACATGCAGAGAGTAAGGATACTTTGGAACACTCAGCCCTAATGGGATGTCTCCATCAAATCCTTCCCTGCAGGGCTCAGGGAACCCTTCAGAAAAGGAGGCAAAAAAAAAAAAAAAAAAAAAGAATGAAAGAACCAGAGGAGTTGGAGGATACCAGGGAATCAAGGCCTGCTAGACACAGCAGAGCTGGTGCACATATGAACTCACAGAGACTGTAACAGCATGCATACCCTGCATGGGTCCTAGACCAGAAAGGAGAAAGGACACATTCCTTCCCTAACCCAGAAGCTATCTCCAATTGATAGCCATTTCAAATGAAGTATTTGTTTTCTTCAAGGGAGGCTCACTGGGGAAACAAACCACTTTTAAAAAGAAGCCCCATACCCAGCGGCAGATGTCAGCACAAAACAAACCCAATAGCATCTTTGGGGGCGAGGGTTGTCTCTTAAAATCAGAGCATGTGTGTGTGCCTGTGTGTAAGTGCAGAGTGTGTGTGTGTGTGTGTGTGTGTGTGTGTGTGTGTGTGTGTGTGTCCTTCAGGTCCTTTGTGTGTACATTTTGGCTTCCAGCTTTGGGTTTTTATGGGATTCCTGACTGTTCCAACATGTGTGTCTCTGCATCAGTGTGTTCCTTATGCTCTCTCTTTGGCTTTTGTTTGTTTGGTTGGTTTGTCCTATTCCAATTTGTTCATTTTTATCTTTTATTTTTTATTATTATTCATCAGATACCTTTTTGTATTCTAAAAAGAAACAGAAAAGGTGTGGATCCAATGGGAGGGGAGGTGGGAAGAATTGGGGAAAGGGACACTGTAATCACAATATATTATATGAAAAAATCTATTTTCATTAAAAGAAAAAAGATAATGAAGGGTCCAGAAATAGGAATACAGAAATGAAGGATCCAGGAATATAGAAATATAAAATTGTAAGCCCAAACACATTTTGAAAAAAAAAAAAGAAGCTGGCAGCCCCTGTTAACCTTTAACAACCTTAAGAGAAGACAGCCTGGCAGCCACTGTACAGAGGTAAACTTTTAACAATGGTCTCCCGCCTCCCAGCTTCCCAGCTAGGCAGGTAGGCAAAGATTATTTTCTAAGTATTGCCTCTATGGGACCCTCTGTGTTGTACTCCCTTAATTTTAACTGTCCTCCTAAGTGACTCTTCTCTTTACCTTGCATTCTTTCAGGGACAGGGAAAAGCAGCTGTGTCAGCCACAGGCTTTCACAAACATTCTAAGTCAACATGCTATAACCAAAGTTGTAAAACTAAAAACTGTGACTTTATGCCAGAACTCAAGGCTATAAAAGCTCTTTAACCCACATCTGGTGCTTGATTTTACTGTAAGAGGCCCAAAATCAGCCCCCATTGCCACAGTGTGAGAAGCTGATCTCTGACTGATCTCAGCTAGAGCTGAAAAGCTTTTGGGCCCTACAGTGTGATTTTTTGCTTGTTTGTTTGTTTGTAACAAAGTTTGCTTCTGTTTCAGGTTGTCTGTTCCCCCATTATTTGTACCCCCAGACCCAACAATAATCATGTCACTAATAAATATCATTGTCTTGCACTGTCTGGACATCCCACCCTGTGTGTGTGTGTGTGTGTGTAGGTGTGTAACTTCTATACCAGTTCATCTTTGGTTACAGACAGACTCACACATGATAACTCACCGTTTTAGCAGTCTATTGTAAAACATTTGCAAGAATGCTCTGCATTTTACCTCTCCCACTTCACAACTGAAGTCACAATTTACAACTACTCTGGTAATGTGTTCATTAACATTATGTAACCACAATTTTTAATACTTTTGTCCTTTGATTTTTATGGGATGACAATTAACTTACTAACCAGCTCCAGTAATAAAGAATTGTTTCACCGGACATTTAATCCCAACACTTGGGAGGCAGAGGCAGTCGGATCTCTGTGAGTTCAAAACCAGCCTGTTCTACATGTGAGTTTCAGGACAGCCAGGGGTACACAGAGTAACCCTCTCTCAGAAACACTACTAAATAAATAAATAATAAAAATAATTATTTCTTGTGTGTATATGTTTTTTAAATGCTTGCTGGCCTATCACTCCCCTGCATAGAAGGGAAATGCATCTCTCACCCCAGGGACTTTTGCTGCTATCTGGATCCATCTGGGTTGTCATCAGTTACAGTGGGGGGAAAGGGTGTTGTGTACTCCATCTGGTAGCAGAGGCCAGAGAAGGTTTCGATACCCACAACACACAGGCAGCCCCATGACAAAGCAACCCCATCCCAAAACATCACTAGTACCAAGGAGGGGAACCTGTTCTGGACCCGTCACTTGGCACCTGCTCTCCCCCAAAGTGAGGTCCATGATAGTTTCCTAAGCTTCTTTACTCTAGACTATGAAGGTGACAATAGAAGACCTTGTCCTTGCAAGGAGGTCTTCACCCCACCCCCAAGACGTTTCTGTCATCCACTTGCCTGTGATCATGAGTATGCTGTTCGTGGTACCGGGCCAAGCTAAGGCTGTCTAGTCAGGTTCTAGGGACTAGCCAGTTCTTACATTGGTTCTGAGATCACAAGCCAGCCAAGCCAAACCCAGAAAAACAGCTTTAATTCTATAATCCAGCCTCCTGTGGGGCTCACGGCACCACTGCAAGACAAGGAAAAGCGGAACGGCTCCATCTTCTTGGCTCTGCAAAGCCCCAGTGCTCCACCCTCCTTCCTGAGCCAGCCTAGCCGAGCAAAGCAAACTGCCCTTGAGTTCAGGGTCTGAATGTCTCCAGAGCCCGGGATCCCAAATCTGTAAGCTACTTTTCTCCCCCTCTCTCCCTCTCCATCCAGTTCTCCTTTTCCTGGCTCCGGGGCCCCATGGCGCAGAAATACACAGCCTCGTCCTCGGGCTGCAGTTCAGAGATGCTCAGGTACCCCAGGTTCCGGGCCGTGTCTTTGGATCCGGAGAAGCGAGGGGGTATGTTGGGCCCCTGGTGCTTGTCTGAACGTGAGAAATGTCTCAGCAGGAATCTGGGAGGGTGGCCTGGCCTCTGCTGGTACCAGTAAATGCTGTAAATGTTGATGTTATGGTTGCTGCCCAGGGCGCAGGAGAGGCGGATGGTGGTTCCAAGCCAGGAAGACGCAGATGGTGGCTGATGCAGGATGGGCTGGGGGCCACAACCTGGGAAGAAGACAGAAGCGAGCCCATCATCAGGGCAGAGCAAGGCAAGAGGAGGGGCAAGGAGGCTCTGGGCCCCAAGAGTTTCCTTACCTGTGAGGTGGGCCAGCAGCATGAGCAGGACAGAAGTCCAGGCCATGGCTTGAGACCTGCTGCAGCTCCTGAGGCCCTTGCCAGCTGGGAAACACTCTCCTCCCTGCTTTGAGAAGAGGGTCATTGTACCCCTGGTTCCCGTTCACCACCCTACCAGGCTTTCTGGGCTCTGCAGCGTCACTTACCAGAATGGTCTGATGGTAGCCTTTGGTCTTTGTCCGTGGAAGCGTGCAAGGAGGAAGCACCTGCTAGAAAGTCGTGGACCAGAGCCAGGAGCTGGCTGGTGGGCTCATCTCCCTGAGGGGGAGTGACCTCAACTCTCCCCTGAGAAGCTGAGCCCTGCGGAAACAAATTTCTTGTTCACGTTTAAATGCCTGGTGAACTGGGGCGAGAGAGAGAGGATGCATCCTCAGGCCTGTAAAAGCATCTCTTCACACAGCAAGAAACGGGGGACCTCAGGAGTGGGGTGCTCTGACCCCTTCTAAGCTCTGAAGAGCCTCCAACTGGGTCTTTCTTTCCCTCCTTAAACAAAGTCAGGTAATGAGACTTCAAAAAAGAAGCAACAGAGATCATAATGGCATCGATAAAGGGAGGGGCTGTTCTTTTGAATATCTTCACTCCTGCCAGGATGTTACAATGATAATTTAAAGACAGACACCTGTGCTATTAAACTATTGTCCCCAAGAATTAAAATTCTCCCAGGAATCTCATTATGGAAGAGGGGAAAGGCTGAAGACTTGGAGCCAGCCACTGAAGGCACTTGTCTCTGAGGAAGAGATTTCATTCAATACTGACAACTTATCAGATCACTATGGGACAATGATGGGTAGATTTTGGGCAAGACCACGCCTTCGAATTAAATAAATAATAAATAAAAAGGAAGAGAAAGGACATGTTTGCTCCTAGGTATGGTGGAGGAAAATGTCTATCTTAGAAAAAAGGGAGAGCATAGCCAGAGGCAGGGACATCTAGTAAAGTCCAGAGTGGACATGACCAGACTGAGCTGGGCCATGAGGAGGAGGGAAGGGAGAGGGAAGAGAGGAACCAGGTACAGCAGCCAGGAGGCCAAAAGTACAAGGGGGCAAGTAACCAAAATGTCTAGATTATATAGGGAAGAGCCTCTGTGGGAAGAGCAGCCTGGCCTACAGAGTTCAGAATAGAGGGCAGGAGTATGCCAGTAGGTAGGGATGCTGAGAGAGCCCCGGGGCCAGGGCTGCTTTGATATGTTAAATAGGCACCTCAGCCATTTGTTCTGGGTTTGAACTTAACAACCTTGACCATGACTGTAGGGAAAAAGGGCCAGTCAAAGGGCCACACCCTGAGCAAAGGCAAAGAAACACACTTTGGCCCTGCAACCAGAACCAAAGAAATGCACCCTGGCCCTGAAACCAGTGTCAAAGAAACACACTTTGTCCCTGAAAGCAGAGCCAAATCTGACCCTTGTGCAGAAAACTAACCAATCCCTGAGCAGGAGATCTAACCATCCTAAACTCAGCGATTGAAATCTGACCAGTCCCCACCCTGGAAATCTCCCTGGAAAAACTGCACCCCCTAAGAATCCCTATATAAGCCCTGTGCCTGTTCAGCTTCCGGCTGTTCCGGCTTACTGGCTGTCCTACCTCCACCCTGGCAGAGGCAGCCCCTCTCCTGGATTCTTCCCTACCAATAAATCTCTTCAATGAGGTTTAGGTGAGACCTTATTCAAGAACTCATACAGCGGAGCAGAGCTCATACATTTTTGCTGGGGAAACCTTCCCCTGGCAGAGTGCAGTTGTTAAACTCTGCTCTCCACTCTCGGGGCACTGAAGTCTGTAACAACTTCGGCAGGGAAACCCTCTCCAGCTGGAGCAGAGCTGACACACTGGGGAAGCCTTCACTGAAACTGGGCTGTAAGCTGCCATGATTACTGTGACCTGTGGTATTCCTTAGCTCCCAAACTCCAGATATCTTTCCATCGAAGCCGTAACAGTATTCTGTGACTTCCAAGTGCCAGAATATCTGTCCTATCCAATCCCCCCAAACACTTACAATGGTTGTGTATTAAGTGTACCTTTTGCTCTCTACTTAAGCCTAAGCCTCATGTCAGGACCCCAGAAACTTGTGGGGAGAATCACCAGATCTCTTTAGTGGTTCCTTACCACATGTGGGCACATTGAATACACCTCCTTTCTATGATTTTTATTATTACTTACATCTTTATTTTTATTTCATGTGCACATGGCCAGCATGGCAGTCAGTGTCTTTACAGCTGAGCCATCTTGCAGTCATCTTAGTTGTCTCTTTAACTGATATATTGAGGATGAGTACCCAACCCGAGCTAGCTTTTTGGAACTGTCAGGGCCCAGTCATAGTAATAGAGTGATGTTTTAAAACCGGGAGGATTGTTGTTCTTGTTTGTTTTGTTTTTGTTTTTTGACAGGGTTTCCCTGTATTGCCCAGGCTGGCCTTGAACTCACACAAACCTGCCTGCCTCTGCCTCTCAAATTATGGGATTAAAGGTTATGTGTCACTACACTGGTCTATTAAAAACAAAATGTTAATAAAGTCATGAAAACTATTTTAAAACTTTTGTGATCCTAACACTCTAAAAAACATTTTTGTGCATCGTCTTCCAGATATATTAACACAAATGGTACTGTCTACAAAATTTTAAATGAGGTTTGGCTTGGTTTGGTTTGTATACCCTGTAGTCCAGGCTGGAATGAAACTCACTGTGTAGCTGTGATTGGCCTCTGACTCTCCCCTTCAGCCTCCTGATTGCTGGAATCCTGCTGTGAGTCACCATCCTTGACTCTCAAATGTTTCTAACTCTGAAAGAAGCCTGCTGTCTGTAATTTTAAGTATTAATAGCATCTGTTTTCATAATCATAATGACAATCATCATCGTTTTCTCTGGATGATTTTTGCGAGACTCCCCCTCCAGGATGCAGGATGCAGGGAGAAGGGACACAGTGGAGGCTTGGGGAACTCCAGCTGCACCAAACCGGACGCAGACGGCTGGGCACCCGGAACTCAGCAGCCTCGGAACTCGCAGACACCGAAATGTCGACATCGGAGAGCAGAAGAGGAGACGCCACAAGCGGACAGAGCCGGAAGTGGATTCGCGAGTGGCCACCGGGAGAGCCCGGCCGGAGCGAGAGTGGCAGCGACACAGCGGGTGAGCGGTGGGCTGCTGGCTGCCCGAGGAAGCGGAAGACGCTGGCTTTCCTCTTGCATTTCCGGAATAAAAGGGGAGCGCAGACCGGGGTGGGAGAGCGGGGGAGGGTTCCTGCCCCGCGCCGCTTTCTCCCCGCGCCGCCCCGCCCCGCCCCCGCGGTGGGGTTCCGGGCACTTAGCGGGCGACTGTGGCTTCCCCACCGAGCTCCCCGCGGCCCCGAGGTGAGGTGTTTCCCCGATTCACGGGAGGGAAACAGGCTCCGGAAAGCCGTGCTGCCGCCGAGGCCCGCACTCGGCGTTCGCAGCCGAGGGTTCCACTCGCTTGCCTCCCGGAGCTTGCTCCTTCTTGAGACCGCGGCCGTTCTCTGACTTGGAGGAAATTTGGGTGAACCCGTGAACTAGAATCGAGGGCCAGCAACTTATGCATGGGTGAAAGGGAAGACGGTGACTCCTCTTCACATGTTTGTTTGTCGGACGTGAGAAACCTGAACAGTCAGGGTTTGATAGCTGGAGAAGCCAAAAAAAAAAGTTTGCCAAGGTTCCTTGTCACTAGTCTGAATTGTTACCAACTACAATTTACTCTGGCTTGCAAAACTTCTGCTAGTGAGATGGCTCAGCACCCTTGCCACCAAACTTGACAGCCGGATTTCAATCCCCTGCAACCCACGTGGTGAAAAAAAAAAAAAAAGCTTTGAGTCCCACAAGTTGTCCTCTGACCTCTACTTGTGACCTGCGGCATGTGTGCACCCATACATGTACACACACATAAAATAAATGTTTTAATTTTTTTATTTAACTCCTATTTTACACAGATGTTGGTAGATAGAGCTGTGGCATGCTCGATACAGAGAAGGGGTTTAAGAGGTATGCCTCTTTTCCTGGGGCTGTAGGTGCTTAAGAATCACTGGAGACTTTGGATGCTTTGCTGACCCCTTTCGGGCTTCCTCTTCAAGTTAAATCTACTACGTAAAGACACCCAGAAGGAAATGCCCATATCTACAATGTCTCCCAAAGGACACAGTGATGGTGGCATTGCCAGTGAGATTTAGCAAGGTATAAACAGACTGTCTTGCTATTCTCTCTTTGCAGTCAACACCTAAATTAAATAGCACTTACTTACTCCAGAAGAGGGCAAACTGTAGTCTCAGAGCCTTGGCAAGCAAGATCAAACGTGGTGTATCATGCAGGTTTATGTTACAGAGTCTACTTTATATATTTACGTGATCCTGTAGAAAAATCTTAGCTAGACATTTTGGTATACGCTCAACTCCAGCTCTTGGGAGTTAAAGGCAAGAAGGTCAATAATTCAAAGCCATCCTTGGCTACATAGTGAATTTGAGGCCAGCTTTGGCTACACAGGGCTCTGTCTCAATGCCCAAACTCTTTGCACATACACACACACACACACACACACACACACACACACACAGCAAAAACTTAAGTGAATACTAATTCCAGGGTGTGACTGTGGTATATAGAGATGCTTATAAGCCATCAAATTCAGGTTTTCTCATTGATTTCATTTTAAAATGGAAGATGTGCCTTAATAGAGAATAAGGAGGACTTGAGATTCATCATAATTACATCTGCAGAGATCTTTTTTAAAAGGTAGAATTTGGTCTGGGGAAAGGAAAGTGTTCTGGACTAAAAGTAAGAAAACTTAAATTCCTTTCCTGGATGGATGGATGGATGGATGGATGGATGGATGGATGGATGGATGGATGGGATAATTCCAGTTATATTCCTTTCCCTGTATAAATGACATAATCCCTGCTGAGGCAGAATGTTTGTGTCTGAAGGGACTTGGCAGTCTGTTCGGTAACCTAGAATCTCTGATTGCAGATGAGAGGTAGAGATACAGAGTTCCCAGAGCCTGGAAACCATGGGAGAAGTGCATGTAGGAGCAGAAGTGTTTGCAGTACTCTATAGTTAAAGTCAGGTGCTCCTGTGCTGTTTTATGTGATGAGG
The DNA here is from genome assembly GCF_017639785.1 of Mesocricetus auratus. Lineage (NCBI taxonomy): Eukaryota > Metazoa > Chordata > Mammalia > Rodentia > Cricetidae > Mesocricetus > Mesocricetus auratus. Next base: position 72,304,172 of record NW_024429192.1, read on the forward strand.
CCTCACTTTGCAGCCCTAGCTGTCCTGGAACTCAATATATAGTCTAGGCTGGCCTCAAACTCACTAAGAGATATGTCTGCCTCTGCTTCCTACCATGACCTGCCTAAAGTAGTTTTGGCTTTGGTTTTTATTTTGGGTTTTTTTGGGAGGGTATTTTTGTTTATTATTATTTTAAGAATCTGTAAGCATTTTATTTGTGTTACAGGTAAAGTTTTCTCATGTATTCAAACATCATCAGTGGTGTTTGCTCACTGACCACTACTTCCCATTAGAGTGAGCAAAGGAAAGCCTCTGCTCTCCCGTAGCTTATGCTCTAGGAGCTGTAATACAAGAGCCTGGTAGAACCCACATCAGGCTTGGTAGTAAGTGCTGCAGGGCAGTACAGCAGAGACTTTCTCAGAGGCAGCAGGTTTAAAATCTTAGAGTACAGGCTCTGGAGCAAATGGCCAGGGCAAATCCACATCCTGCCACTGCAGCTCCAGTATGACCCACATTCCCACTATACAGCAATATAATGCAATGTCCCATCCCAGCAACAATGGCAGGACTTCCAGTACCTGGTGCTTTCTTTGGAAGAGACAGGAAACTCAAAATCCTACATAGAACAGCCTCTTCCTGCTTCCACTTTTCCTTTCTGGCCTCTGGCATTTCTGTATGAGAGAGAGGAAGTCCTTATGTCTCTTTAAATTTCACTTTGGGCCTTGGCTGTGGTTAAGCCAAAACTTGCCCGGAATGGGTATCAGAGGCATGGCTGTTCCACACATTTGTTCATTGCTCCAACAAACAGTCATTGTGTTTTCAGTGCCAAAGATAGTAACCTTGACATGATCCATGAAGAGACGGACCTGTGGTGTGCGAGTATGGTTTTCATGGGGAAATGGGTCAGGGAGTCAGAGCAAGTACATTTTTGAAGAGCTTGGCTCTTTTTCCTCTGAGATTGTTTATTTGGTGAAAACATGCAAATTTTTATTTGGGGTAAGTTTTATGTCTTTATGGCCCTACCGCAATGACTATGACGGCCCATGCTAACTTTGACTTCAGCTACTTCCATGAATCATAAGGAGTAACAGAAACCTCATTAGTAGAAACAGAAACTGCTTTAGTGATGTTTTCATTGGCATCTTCATTGTTTCTGAACAGTGCTCTCTGTAGCCCTCGGTATTCTAAAGTCTGTTGTCGTCGTTCTCTTTGATCAGTCATATCCATCCATGGCACAAAATTTTTCAATACAGAAGGGATGTGACAAGTTGGAGCCACTCCACTCCCAGACGCTTACACCCTCCCCAGCAACTGCTTCTGAGCTGTATGTAGATGCATCTTCCTTTTGTAAACGAGTATGTGTGTGGTGATACGTTGTTTATGATTTATTAAAGCCACTGTCGATCAAGATAGCAGTCATGCTAGTTGGTCATAGAAGCCAGGCAGTGATGATACACACCTTTAATCCCAGGACTCAGGAGACAAAGGCAGATGGATCTCTCTTGAGTTCAAGGCCACCTAGCGCTACACTAAAAGAGAAACAGAGCTCATGCTTTTGATCCCAGCACTTGGGATCACACACCTTTAATCCCAGCCCTAACAAAGTGGAAACTGGAGTGATATGGCTGGGTGGAGAACGGACTATAAGGAGGAAGAGACAGGAACTGAGAGTCTTTTGCTTCTGAGGAGTTGTGAAGACAGGATTGCCATTTCAGCTGGGTAGAGGTAAGATCTACTGGCTTGGCTGCTTTGCTTCTCTGGTCTTCAGCTTGAAGCTTGAACCCCAGTATCTGTTTCTGGGTCTCTTATTAATTGTGCAGCAAATGTGTACACATGGGGGGGGTAGTGCATGTAAGTATAGTGCCCATAGAGGCCAAAAGGCAGCACCAGATCCCCTGAAACTGGAGCCACCCAGTGGGTGCTGGGAGCCACACTCTAGTCCTTTGCAGGAGTAGTACGCACTGTTGAATCATCTCTCCAGCAAAATTCTAATTTTCTTTAACTGTTCCGAAAAATAAGAAAACAGTGCACTTGACCGCAACTGTGAGCAAAATATATGAGCAGCTATAAGAAAACAGAAAAAAAGAAACGTTTTTATGTTTGCAAGTGTGCCGCCCTTGTAGGCAGAGGTCAGGGTTAGGGTTTAAACTTTGTGCATGCTGCCACAGTCCCTGTGAGTCCATGTGTGCATCAGTCCTGTTGTGTCTGAGAAGCACTTTACTTGGACCCTTCAATCCTCTGACTCTTAAAATCTTTCTGCCTCTTCCACATGACTCCCTGAGCCCTGAGGAGAGGGGTTTCATAAAGACATCCCATTTAGATCTAAGTGTCTCACTCTCTGCACATTGTCCTACTGTGAGTCTCTATGTTGGTTCTCATCTACTGAGCAAGGCACCGAATCTGGATATAGAAGAATGTCCTATAGCAGAACAATAGTATTTGATTTTGCCCTGGGCCCCTGAACTATCTGATAGCAGGTTCTTGACTATTTTAGCACAGTCGGGTTATGGGTTCCATCTCATGGAATGGGCCTTAAATCCAATCAGGAAGTTGTTGGTTACAGCCATAACATTTGCGCCACTATTGTACCAATATAACTTGCAAGTTTCTGTTGTAGGTCACAGAGATTGTAGCTGAGCGATATTGATAATTACCTTTTTCCTCTGGTAGCATGCAGAGTACTTTGCAATACCGTGAATGCTAGTCAGTAGGGGCTTCAGCTCAACTTCTCTATGTTTGGTGGCATATTTAAGTGTTCTCTTAATAGCCTTGACAACAGCCTGATAAGTTTGGGGGCTTCCAGGGAGCCCCTTTGGCCCACTCAGAAGATGTAACTCATTTCCTGGCACTGGAGGTTTTACTTGGTGGCATAAGATGTCTAGTTGGAGTATTGTCTCCACCATTTAGATTCCTTTCATATATGATTATGTTTTAGGAAGATTCAACAGGAGTAAGTTTACATATGGTTTCCCAAATGGCTTTTAGTATTAGTTGTCCTTCCTCATTTTCCTTCCTTTATCTTTCTGTCCCCTTCCCTATTTAATCCTTCTATTCTAGTTTCCTCTTCATCTCTCGCTAACAATGTACTCTATTTCCCTTTCCTTGGGAAATCCTGTCCTCTCTGCTAGTCCAAATATGTTTTTTTTAATTGGGTAAAATTACAATTTGATTGTTGAGTGTGGCTTGCAAAATGATGTGGGTAATAAGGTAGATGTAAGGCTGGATATGAAGAGCTTGCTGTGTTCTGATGGGGACTGCACTCTGCAATTAGTGGGTCTCAGGCCATATGATAGGCTACATAGGGCCTGACCTGGCCTAGCCGTCTGCATTGGGCAACATGTATCCCTAGGTAGATGAAGTGCCTCCCTTGACCTAGAAACCAGTAATTCCTCTGCCATTTAAGATAGGAGTTCACAGCTTGGCATCCATACCCTGCCCTAACCTATGAATCTATGTCCATAGTTCCAGCATCTTTCTAGGTATGAGTTTAGCAGCAAACTCATACTCCAGCTTTTTTTAGCCTAAGCAGTTGGTTGTAGGCCAGATGTTCTCCAGTATTCCCGGGTTTTCTTTTTCTTGTCCCCAGCTTTCATTTATTTGATTTCATTAGGACTGGAGTACAGCTAAGTGGTGAAGTACTTCCTTAGCATATTGGGTATCATCTCCAGCACCAACGTAAGAAAGAAAAGTTCTATCCACTTAGCCATCTTGCCAATCCAGTCATTACCAGATGTGAATGATACCTTCTAATGGATTTCATCATGACATTTTCATCATGAATTATTTTCATTACATTCATGACTGATGGCCCTTTCTGCCCCGTTCTCTGTGATTCCCTTCTTCCCAACTTGATGCCCTCTACTTTCATGTTCCCCTTGTGGATGACCCAGTGAGTTTCACTAGGTTATTTACAGGGTCCTGCACACATCACCAGTGGCTACACCATTGAAGAAAGTGTTTTGCTTCCCTCAGCAGCTACTGGCTGCATTTAGACCCTGCCTGGAAGAAAGCATCCCACAACACTTGACCCTTCCTCTAGCTCACACCCTCTCCCTGCCCTGAGCACTGGAGGAGTTGAGATAAATGCACTGTCTTTTCTTCCTTCAGGAGTCAGCTCTGACAGTTGTGTGGAGCTGCAGAGGAGTCGTCTCTAAGCTTTTTCACAGTCTGTGGGCCCTGAGAGCCTGGAGCAGGAATGAAGACCGTGCTCATGGTAGCAGAAAAGCCGTCTCTGGCACAGTCCATCGCCAAAATCCTCTCCCGAGGTAAGAGAAAAAAATGCTAGGATGCTTGACTGCTTTAATCTGCAAGCACAATCACTCGTGCTTTTTAAGGCATTTCTTTTCCCAAAAGTGTGCCTCCACCACATGGTAGGTTCAGGCAGGAGCGACAGGTTTTTAAGAAACACCTCAGTAGCAAATCTGCTATGACATGCTGTGTCCACTTGTGGAGGGAGTACCAGGGCTGACACCTCCAGAAAAAACAATAAAGTAGAAGGTCAGTGTTTGTCAGCATGCTAGACCAGTGAGGGGCATTGGGCATAAGCACAAGAAACAATCCTGGAAGGAGGTAGTGAGGCTAAGTCTTGGCTTTTGCACCACTAGATACTCACTGCTGCCTACTGGACCCTTGATGTAGTTATGGTTACATCCTCTATATCTCATATCGCTCACAAGTGGCCAGGAACCTAAGAGCCAGGAAAGCAGAGAAAGATTTGCCCACCAGGATCCTCTCTGCCGCTGAGGCATCACATAGGGGGTGTTTCCCTCTAAATAGGAAGAGCACTGGGGTGCTGGGTGAGTACCCAGCAATGGCAGATATGCACCTTGACCTCCTTTTTGCCAACAGTTGGAAAAGGAAGAGCCCCTAGTTAAGCTGAGAATACATCCAAAGTTCCAGAGGGGTACAGAAGGCATCATCTTATCTCCAAGTACCAGGAATGTTCAGCTGAGGGAACATATTGTAGGATATGATAATTAGGAGGTTTCTGATAACCTTAAGATCTAAATAAATGAAGGTAGAATTCAAATTGAAAAGAGAAAACAGAAATGCAGTGAGAATCCAAGAGTCTCTGCCTCGAGTTCCCAGCCAATATGTGACTCTGGTGTGAGCCACTGTTAGATTTTCATAGATGCCTTTGTCCTTGAGCAGCGTAAGTCACCTAGTACCTAGTTAACTGAAGTGGGCTGACTCTTGTCCTCTGAGAGTCAGATTGTTGGCTCAGGGACCCACAGCATCTACAGCTCAGCCTCACGGTTTTCTGTGTGCTCTGCCTCCCCAGGGAACATGTCCTCACACAAAGGGCTGAATGGGGCATGTTCAGTGCACAAGTACACAGGAACCTTTGCTGGCCAACCTGTCCACTTCAAGATGACATCTGTCTGTGGTCATGTGATGACCCTGGATTTTCTGGGTAAGATAACCACTCTCCTCCTGCCCGTCCTATTGAAAGGAGCACTGTACAGCATGACCAGGGTCCAGTTAGAGCCTGTTTCCAACAGGTCATGAAGTGGTTAGCAACTGGGTAAGCTACCCATACCCGTCTCTGCATGATGCGCCCTGCCGTATTCATAGGGTTGTGACAACTGCAGAAGCTGAGCCTTCGTGAACTGTGAAGTGTGATTCAGTGTCTTCATGGGTATGGTTTACAGGAAAGTACAACAAATGGGATAAGGTGGATCCTGCAGAGCTATTCAGCCAAGCTCCAACAGAGAAAAAGGAAGCTAACCCCAAGCTGAACATGGTCAAGTTCCTGCAGGTATGTGAGGGGTGTGAGCTCACCAAGTCACCCCTCCCAGATTCCCATGTCATAGGTGGCAGCAGCTGTCTTGTTGTACCATTGTTCCTGTTGCACCGTATGTGTGCCCTCATCCACATCTTGGATACTGAGGCTCTTGCTGGCAGCCCTGGGCCCATCTTTACCCTTTCTATGAGTACTCTCTGCTGGCCCACCTGGCACTTCCATGCCTGGTTCCCTGTCCCAGTCATCAGACATCTGCTTTTATAGTGGCTCAATTAAGGGGCTTTCCCAATTTTAAAATAAATATGTACAGGCTGGAGAGATGGCTCAGAAGAACGCTAGCTGCTCTTCCAGAGGTCTCGAGTTCAATACCCGGTTGGTGGTTCACAACCATCTACAATGAGATCTGGTGCCCTCTTCTGGTGTGCAGGAATACACACCAGCAGAACACTGTACACATAATAAATAAATCTTTTAAAAATAAGTAAATAAACGTGTACATATTAAAAAACTGGAAAATAAAGATAAGTTTAAAAAAGGAAAAAAATATGGCCACATGACCCAAAATAACCACTGCTAATGTTTAAGTGTTTCATTTCAGCTCTTTGTTTAGGTCGGGGCCTTCAGGTCATATTGTAGGAGAGAAAGGGGGTAATGAAAAAGGATGAGGACAAGAAAAAATAATGGGGTTGAGTATAATTGAAGTTTATTATATATGTGCTTGAAAAATATTAAAAATAAAGCCTTCAGTAAAACCACTTTAATCTTTTATTTCCCTCTGAAAATTATGGAGCACATAGGGTATTTTGTGACCACATAATAAAAGTAAAACTATTTTTAAGTACCTGTCATGGGGGCTGGAGAGATGGCTCAGTAGGTAAGAGCACCTGCTTCTCAAACATGAGGACCTGAGTTTGAATCCCAGCACCCATGGTGAATGCTTGGAGGGCAGAGACAGGAGGATCGCTGGGGCTTGCTAGCCAGCCACACACCTCCAGGGCCAGTGGGAAACCTTGACATAAGGGGATAAGACAGAATGATAGAGCAAAGAACCCCACAATGTCCTCTGGCTTCTGCCAGCAGGCTTACACACCTGCACAACCGTGTACACACACCACACCACATGCAGAAGGACAGATCATATTGTAATTATAATTTTTTGATCTAATGATATGATAGTTCTTAACCAAAATCTTTTCTGGGTTCTAAGACAGCCTCTTGCTCAGCCCAGGTTCAGTCCTCTGACTGGAAGCAGAGTACCTGGTTCCATCTCCTGTCCCCAGAGGGGACTGTCACAGACCTGATTGACAATGTGCTTTGTGGCAGGTGGAGGGCAAAGGCTGTGACTACATTGTGCTGTGGCTGGACTGTGACAAGGAAGGCGAGAATATTTGCTTTGAGGTGAGTGAGTGTGGGGCCCGCTCTGGTCCCCTTTAGACCTTTTCCCACCTTTCCTAACTTGAGTTTGTTACACTCTTCCTGAGGCTACCGTAGGAATAGAGTGGCTCTTCAAAGTCTTCTCCCACTCCCTCTATTTCAGAAAACCCATAGCTACTTTAAAATGCATAGTCCTAGGGCTGGAGAGATGGCTCAGCGCTTAAGAGCATTTGTTGCTCTTACAAAGGACCCAGGTTTACAACCATCTGTAACTCCCAGTTCCAGGGCATCTGATGCCCTTTTTGACCTCTCAGGGCACCAAGCATACATGTGGGGCACATACGCATAGGCAAAGCACTCATAAAGTGGAATAAGTCTTCTTAAAATTGTTTTAACGTATTAACTAAGGCCAACAAGATGGCTCATCAGGTGAAGGTGCTTGCCACCAACTCTGACAACCTGAGTTCAATTCCCAGAACCCCACATAGTGGGAGAAAGCCAACACATGAAAGTTGTCCTCTGACCTCTACACTTAGACTACAGCATATGCACACACCAATAATAATTCATTATTAATTTCATCATCATTATCTTTATTTTTTTTAAGCCCCATTCTGGGTGGTTACAAGTTTCAGATTTTTCAGTGTTTGGCTAGCTCCATGCCTGTTGCAGACCTTCAGTTGCTGTACGAAAAGAGTATCTGATTCCCCAGAACTGGAGTTACACATGGTTGTAAACCCAAGTACGTAGTGCTCTCTCTCTCTGTCTCTCGGTCTGTCTCTCTTCCTCCCTTCCTCCTTCCCTCCCCCCCCTTACACACACACACACACACACACACACACACACACACACAGCCTGAAGTGGCCTTCTTTTCCTTCTCTGTCTTTTCTCCAGTCATGTAAAAAGTCTGCCTATCCATCCAAGCACTCTCTACTCCCAGGAAAGGGAAGGGATTTGGGGCCACGAGGTCCTGAGTGTGCTTGGCACTGGCACTCACTAGTTGGTCTGGTTAAAAGCACGAGAAGTGAAAGGGTAGCAGCTGTGAGGCAACACTAAGAAAGGAACTGGGCTGAGGGGAGATGTCTTATCTGGAAATGTGTACAACCAGAGAGACAGCCAGGTGGCAAGGGATTTGTGCGGAGGCCGAAATGTCTAGAAGGACGAAGGGATATAGGAGGGCCTAATATGGATGGGGGAAAGTTAACCCTGGAAGGGGGCCAGCCCAACAGTGGGGGGAAAGAGTGAGAGGCAGGGATGTGGGAATTAACCACAGCCAGTGTTCTTCCTCCAGGTCCTTGATGCCGTTCTGCCTGTCATGAATAATGCCCACAGTGGTGAGAAGATTGTGTTCCGGGCCAGGTTCAGTTCCATCACTGACACGGACATCTGCAATGCCATGACCCGCCTGAGTGAGCCAGACCACAATGAGGCACTCTCAGTGGATGCCCGCCAGGAGCTAGACCTGCGCATCGGCTGCGCGTTCACCAGGTGCTGGTTCCTGCCACGTGCACATACTGTGCCTTTAGCCAGGATACTGCCTTTCCTGCAGCCCTCAGAGCCCGCATAAGCTGCCAGATGCCTTTTTTTAAAACCTCAAGAAAATTACATGTTTATCAGATGCATATCACAGAGGCCACAGCTTCATAAGCAGATGATTGGTGTGTACTCTACCCCACTCGATCCTGTGTGTACAGCATGAACATCCTGTTGGTGTTTGATGACTTCCGGCTCTGTCACTTTTGCTGTCTTCTGAGTGAGGAGGGTCTTCCTTACGTGCCCTTTCTACACGTACCCCTCAAGTTAGATTTGCATGAGATTTGTCTGGAATGAATTATTGATCGCCATTTTTCTCTCTTCCCCAACCCTCTAGGTTCCAAACAAAGTATTTCCAGGGAAAATATGGAGATTTAGACAGTTCTCTCATCTCCTTTGGACCATGTCAGACTCCTACCCTGGGATTCTGTGTGGAAAGACACGATAAAATCCAGTCCTTCAAGCCAGAGACCTACTGGGTTCTCCAGGCCAAGGTTCTCGTCCCTTTTGTATTCCTGTTGTGTTGTTGTAGGTTTGGGGTGCAGACTCTGAGCGTTTTACCAGTCAGCATCAGCGCTTCATTGGTCCTAGGCTCAGAGCACACGCGTGGGTTGGGTTACGGTACCAAACAATTATCATTCCTGGTGCCCTGGAAGAAGAGGCACCAGCTTTCAGGGGGCAGTGGGCCGGGCTGAACCTGAACACATGAAATTTGGACAAGTAGGAGTAATTTCCCTCTGGAGGTATAAGATAGGTCAGCCATTCAGTCAGTGTCCAAGCACAGGATGAGGACAGGGCTTTCAACAGAGTAGTGCAGTGCTCCTCGGGTTGTCTCCAGGGCTGGGGTCTGTGTGGGGATGGGACGGTACTTCAGGGAGGCAGGGATAGAGTGAGAAGCACAGCTTAGTTCCGCAGGACTGTCTGATGCTCAGTGGGTGAGGAGAGTGGGCATCAGCTTTGGATCCACAGCGCAACAGTTATGTCTGTAGACAAACCAGCCTTCCTTTTGTCTTCCTACAGGTTCACACCAATAAAGAGGAGTCTCTCCTTTTGGACTGGGACCGTGTCAGAGTTTTTGACCGGGAGATTGCGCAGATGTTTTTAAACATGACAAAGCTAGAGAAAGAAGCTCAGGTATTCTTTCTCTGTCCACATCTGTCACATCTGTTCTTTTGTGAAATGCAGATGCTTCTTGGACAGATGCATGGTTACTCACACATCCATTCTTGACATACTTCTGCTAGTGCCGCAGCTGTGAAACACTGCCTCAGGTGCTGTCCACGTCTGAGACACCCACCACCAGGCAATTTCCCCTCTCCTCCAACATTCTCAGGTGCAAGGTCTCCTCTGGCGGAACTCCATTTCACACAGATGTTTCTTTTCCACAGTAGCCAAAGCTACCAGATACAGACAGACCTTTGTATACATTGGTGAACTTGCCTGAGGTTACACAGCTAGAAGGATATAGGTTTAAGAGCTCATATTCAGTCAACTTGCACACTTCCATGGTGGTGTTTCTTACTTGGGGCGAGGGCTCTGCTTCTTGGTACTTAGGAAGATGGTGAGGCTCAGTGAAGGCTGATGGCACAGTATAGAACCAGGCCCTACAGCTGTCACAGCTAACCATCGCTCAGCCTCTTCCAGGCCTCTTTTACTCACATTCTAGTTGCTTTTTTCCAAGCCTCGCCCTGATACCATTTTACTCAGGCTCTGCTGAATCACATGTGAAGGAAGCTGTTTCATATTGTAATGCTGTCACAACCCACCCCCAGGAACTCTAACCTCCAGTACCACATACACAGATACCCTCAGTGTCAGCACCCATGTCTGTTGTCTGGAATCCAGTCTATGGGAGGTTGGTAAAGGCAGGAGAATAGCTGGTTTGTTTGGATTATTTTTGCAGTAGGCAAAACAAAGAGTCTGCTTTTCTGAGTATGCTACCCAGAGTGGGAAGTGGTAGCTCACCAGACAAGTATGGCCCATAGATAATTTCAGAATGATTACTGTTGAGCAAGTGTGAGATTTGACATAGAAATTATGATTTGTAGCTTCCCTTAAAAAAACAGGAAGATAGCTGGCGTTGGTGGCACACGCCTTTAATCCCAGCACTCGGGAGGTAGAGGCAGGCGGATCTCTGTGAGTTCAAAGCCAGCCTAATCTACAGAGCGTGTTCCAGGACAGCCTCCAAAACAATACAGAGAAACCCTGTTTCAAAAAACAGGACGGTTTTGCAAGTGGCCCACTTGGCAGCACTCACAAACAGCAGCAGCCATTTCCCTAACACAGCCCACAGGCTACCCTGAGGCTTGGCCTGTGTTGACTACTATGGGATTTACATCTATAGTCCTTCCCCATCCCTCCACATTTTCTTCTTCCTTAAGAAAAACAGGATGTCTGTTTCTTCCCCCTTCTATTCCTCCTTGCTTTCCTTACCTAAATACTCAGTTCAATTATCAGGCTGTTGGGGAAAGTGAATCCCAGAAGCCCGAAGACCAGATGAACTAGTTCAGACTTTGTCCACACGTTTCAGTTGTTCTGGCCTCTTCATGTTGCCAAATGTCCCTCCATCTGTCCTAACCTCAGGTGGAGGCTACAAGCAGGAAAGAAAAGGCCAAGCAGAGACCACTTGCTCTGAACACTGTGGAGATGCTGCGTGTGGCCAGCTCAGCCCTGGGTATGTAGAAGCATTTCTCTAAGGCCTCCCAAAGACATCTTTAGACCAGCATAGGGCAAAGCCAGTATCTTAACCCACACCAAAAACCTCTCGTGCTGTGATGTTTGAAGCTGTGGGGGTGGGGATCTTGAGTTTCATATGAGTGTCCATTCTCTGTAAGTCCTAGAATAGGACTCCTCTAAGCACTGCTTCTGTAGCTATAACAAGGGTTAGGCTGAGAAACTGGTGGTCTATCCTCACAGAGCTGGTCCTTGGTACAATGCCATCAAATGATCAATAGCCAAGTGCCAGCTTCCAGGTTAGAAAGCAACAGGACAAGCCCTCTTAGAATGCAGAAGCCTAGGGCCATAGAACTGAGTAGTTAGCAAGATCAGCTACTCAAAGGCCTAGTTCCAGCTCTGAGGCCAGAGTTCAGACTGCCATCAGTACCACTATGAGCACTGTAAAGTGGTACCATTGCATCCACCTTTCCAGATTCAGGACCTCAGTTTTGGACAGGCTGGCCCAGTGCCCACCCAGCCTTTACCTCTGAGCCCTGGTGATACCCACTGAGAGCCATCTTTTGCCCTCTTAGGAGGTGCTGGCCTATTTCTGGGGGGAAGGAAAACGCCCAAGCCCGTGGGTGAGCTCCTGGCCACCTTCCAGAGCCCTGAGCCTCCCTGTTTTTTGACAGGTATGGGACCACAGCATGCCATGCAGATAGCTGAGAGGTTATACACACAGGGCTACATCAGCTACCCACGGACAGAAACCACCCACTATCCTGAGAACTTTGACCTGAAGGGTTCTCTGCGACAGCAGGCCAACCACCCTTACTGGGCAGACTCGGTGAGTGGAGTTTGTCTTACCTTGCACAGCCTATCAGCTATGGCCTCCTGGACATGCTTTGGCCAAACCCAAGACCAGCCTGACTTGTCTCTGCTTTGCCTCCCCTCCCTCAGGTAAAGCAGTTGTTAGCAGAAGGCATCAACCGCCCACGGAAAGGCCATGATGCTGGTGACCATCCTCCCATCACACCTATGAAGTCAGCTACAGAGGCTGAATTAGGTATTGGATACTCCTCTTCCCCACATGTTCACACTCTGCAAGCTTCCAGGGTGTGGAGGGCAAGCTGCTACATGGCACCAATGGGCAGGGCCAGGCCTTTTATCAGTATGGCTGCTTTCAGCCTGTCGCTGGCTTAGTGAAGCACTCAATCACCAAGCACCTAAGACAGAAGTGAAGTGATCACAGCTGGTTGGGGAGAGGCCAGTATACAGACAGCCTTGGTGTTGGGGAATGAGGCAAAGTAGCAGAGCTCAAAGGTGAACTGTACCTCCTACCTAGACTAAGGCTGTAAGGCTCTTCTGATGACCATGTTCCAGAAGAATGCCTGTAGAGAAGGGAGAACAGGGCCAATGGAACCAGGAGCTGCTGCAGATCTGAGCGAGAAGCAAGAGTACCACATACAGCTATGCCGAAAGAGCAGTCTACTGGAGACACTGGCAGGGTCACCAGGCAGCTTCCCTTGCTGTGTTTTCCTCCTCTCAGGCTTTGAGACTAAGGATGGGGTTTAATGGTATGGCATTTGCCTGGCATGTGCTTCTGGCCCTCTACTCAATCCCGGGCATCATAAACATACGCACATCCTTGGTACCCTTGCCAAGGCCCTGTTGTTAGTCCAGGGCACCTGGTAACGCTGAGCCTTTCTTTACAGGGGGTGATGCATGGCGACTATATGAGTACATTACCAGACACTTCATTGCCACAGTGAGCCATGACTGCAAGTATCTCCAGAGCACTATCTCCTTCAGGATCGGGCCTGAACACTTTACATGCTCAGGAAAGACAGTCATCTCCCCAGGTAAAATGGCAGGCCGTGGGGTCCCTTTCTTCTCATCTCCACAGACGCATGAGATCCCTGGGTGGGAGGCCCAGGTGGGGACCTCAAATGGCAGTGGTATCTCTCTAGGCTTCACAGAGATCATGCCTTGGCAGAGCGTGCCCCTGGAAGAGAGTCTACCCACATGCCAGAAGGGTGACACCTTCGCTGTGGGCGAGGTGAAGATGCTAGAGAAGCAGACGAGTCCACCAGACTATCTGACTGAGGCTGAGCTCATCACACTCATGGAGAAGCACGGCATCGGTAGGTACCCAGATCTAGGGTTTCCATTCCCAGGGCCTGAGCCAAGAGGTGATGCTAGCAAGCCTGCCCGTGATCCCTGTGCGCCTACCTGGCTCAGCATGTGGTAACAGATAGCCCAGTATATGACCCATGGCTCCAGGCTAACTCACTGTAAAGCTGTTTACAAGGTCCTACATCTCCACCTGGCCTTCCATATGAAGACTGTGATACAGCCTTGTGCGCCAAGGGACCAGTATACACTGGTCAGTATACACTGACAAGTGCCCACCAGACTCAAGGTTAGCCCAGAATTCTGAAGGATTCCTGGGACAGATTAGCAGCCTCCCCAAAACACACAGCTAACTGGACAGGCTTACCTTAGCATTCTGGTCTGCTCTGCTTCTCCCCAGGGCCAGGGTGCCTAAAGTGAGTCCTGACAGTAACCTCAGCCTGCAGCGAGTTCCCAATGATGGGCTAGCCAAGTGCTCAGAGCCTTTCTCACAGTCATGACTTATTAGTAGCACACGTGAGACTGCTACGGACCCAGAGACCAACATACACTTCAGTTCGGGACAGTGAACAGCGTTCTTATGTGACCTTCTGAACAGGAAAGTGAGTGAAGGCAGTGCTGTTGAACAAGGTCCATGGGCAGTATAAAAAGGCTTACCTACCTGGACGTAATGACTCATATCTGTAATCCTAGTATTTAGGAAGCTGAGGAAGAAAGATTGCCACAAGTTCAAGGCCAGCCTGGGCTGTGGAGTGAGACTCTGTCTTTAAAAAAAAAAAAAAAAGCTCTGACTATAGCAGCCATTCAGGAACTCTTGCATGTGCGAACTGCCTTGATCAGGGCCAATTCCTACCCTTGGCCATGAGCCGTGGAACCTCTGAAAGCTCCTCGACCCCAATGCCAATATGTTCCCTGTAAACTTGCTCAGAGTACCCTTGGAAAGATACACGCTCCTCTGCCAGCACTAGCAAGTGTGCAGTCAGTGTTCAGTTCCCTTTTCACATCCTCTGAGCAGCAGAACAGCAGAATACCTTATCTTCCACTTCTCTGCCAAGAAGCTTGGGCAAGGTGAAAGAAGCTGCACCCCTGGAGTGGGAAACATGCCTTGGGTGTTGTGAAGGGCCCTAAGGAAGGGGAGAAGAGGAGAGAGGAGATGGATAAAGCCACCTGGTTCAGCAGTAGCTTCATGAGCTCTGTCTGGGAGAAGCTGGGCCCTGACATCTGGAGAACGTATGTGTCACAGTCCAGGTAGAAAAGGTCAAGTTGCATGTAATAGTTTCAGGAAATGCTCTCTGACCTTAACATAGTCCTTTATACTCTCTGGGCCTCTGTCTTCGAATTATAAAACTAAAATAAACACCAATGAAGACTGTCCTTGGGTTCACAGGTGTGCCCACACAGTGCAGAGACAGCCCTTTCTCTGTCTTGGGAACCTTTCTGCATCATAGCTTCTGGAAGTCATACAGGAAACAGCAGTCTGGACCCAGTGAGCAAAATAAGCTTCAGTTTATGACATGATACTCCTTCCATGGGTGTCTGGGAGGGCCAGAAAACAGGGTTCCTCCGACAGGTGGATGAGACTAGAGTGCATCGCCCAGAGCATCTTCTGGGTGGCCGGGGGATACCCAGAGCCATACTGTGCCTTCCAGGGACTGATGCCAGCATCCCTGTGCACATCAACAACATCTGCCAGCGCAACTATGTTACTGTGGAGAGTGGCCGCAGGCTCAAACCCACCAACCTTGGCATCGTCCTGGTGCATGGTTACTACAAGATTGGTGAGTCTATCTACCCATCACCTGTGACCTGCTGGGCTTCCCGGCTCCTTCCCATGCAGTAGCTCTGCCACCTCCTACAGCAGCCCTGTGCTCCTCAATGCTTTTTCCCAGTCCCCACTACAAAGATGCTGTGGGGACTCAGGAATTTGATGAATGAACAGATTATGATGGGTCCAACAGAGGGTTCTTCCACAAAGCAGACCTGGGTCCTGAGTCTTCACTAAGATACCCACCAGTTGCTCACTAAAGCGTGCCCCCAGTTCTTTGGAAGATGGAGGAATACAACACACATCTGGCCATTCTGCACAACTTTTCTGATGGGAAATCAGGGAAAGTTTGATGGCGATAGGAGCTGCCCTTGATGCTTCCAACTCTGTAGACAAGCATCCAGGGGGAACCTAGGGAGACTAGGTCAAGCAAGACAGCAGTTCTTGCCTGCCCAGTGGGGTGGCAGGGTCCTGGGTGCCAATGCTCACAACTGCATCTACCCACTGGTTTATAGATGCAGAGCTGGTACTCCCTACCATCCGCAGCGCAGTAGAAAAGCAGTTGAACCTGATTGCTCAGGGCAAAGCTGACTACCACCAGGTCCTGGGTCACACCCTGGATATCTTCAAGAGAAAATTCCACTACTTTGTTGATTCTATTGCTGGTAAGACCTGCCTCTTCCCTGCCCCTCATCAGCAGCCATTCCAATAGGTCAGAGCCACCTGAGGCCCACTCCCAGATCCAGGCTCTGAGCTTCTACAGGTCACTGCAGTGATGCCTCCTCATCAGCTATTGTCCAGGTTGATCAGCATCCACATTGGGGACATACAAAGCTAATGAACAGGGCTACAGCTCCGTGGTCTATCATTGACAGCCACAATTGGGCTTGACATGTATGCTGGCCTCTCTGTTCCACCCAGCCCCACCCAGCTCACACAGTCCCTCCAAGCCACCAAAGACAGGAGAGACATGACTCCTGGGCTCTGCTTGTTCTCAGGCATGGACGAGTTGATGGAGGTATCCTTTTCACCCCTGGCTGCCACGGGCAAGCCTCTCTCACGTTGTGGGAAGTGCCATCGATTTATGAAGTATATCCAGGTATGTGGAGCCCAAGGACTGTAGCCACTTCTGGCCACAGTATTCCTGCACAGACGTCACCTTAAGCCTTTGCTTTGTCATTAGTCCTGCAAAAAATTATGTTCGTTGTCATAGTTGTCACACAGAATGATTAAAAGATCTGAATCCGCACTGGTAACAACATAAACAAACCACCAGGCTACACACACGGTGCCCATCCATTCACTCTTGCCACCAATTCTCTCTTTTTTTCCTGAGACAGGGTTTCTTTGTGTGATGTTGGCCACCCTGGAACTCAATCTGTAGATCAGGCTGGCCTCAGACTCACAGAGATCCACCTGCCTATGTCTTCCAAGTGCTGGGACTAAAGGTGTGCACCACCACCTCCCGCCATCATTACTCTTGCTCTCGTGAATATTGTTAAGAGTTCGGGTCTTTGCATTTACTCTGTGTGTGGGTGTGGGTGTGTGCGTGCGTACACACGCGCACTTTCCACAACACGTGAAAGTCAGAGAAAAACTTGTAGGAGTCAGTTCTCTCCTTCCATCAAATGTTCTAGGGATTAAATTCAGCTTCACATCAAGTACCTTTACCTGATGAACCATCCACCAGCCCCTTGCTGGGGCTTTAGAATCCCTGCCTTTGAGAGGGAGGGAGGAAAGGGGAGGTGGGGTAACTGGGCCTCATACCAATGGTTGAGAGGTCCTTGCCTGCTGCTGAATTGTACATTCTGTGTATTTGTTAGGTATTCTGCATTACCTGTTCGTGTTGTGAAGGGGAGGACTTTGGGCAAAAGGCACACCAAGCAGCCCTCGTACCCCTTCTCATTGTTCCCATCCCACAGGCCAAGCCAAGCCGCCTACACTGCTCCCACTGTGACGAGACCTACACCCTCCCCCAGAATGGCACCATCAAGCTCTACAAAGAGCTGCGGTGCCCATTGGATGACTTTGAACTGGTCCTGTGGTCCTCAGGCTCCCGGGGCAAGAGCTACCCACTATGTCCCTACTGCTATAACCACCCACCCTTCCGAGACATGAAGAAAGGTAAGTGTGTCACATGACTGTTCCCAGCATCATACCAGACTCCAATAGAGTCCCTTACCTGTCCTTCCCTACCTATACCTACTAGTACTGAGTCAGGAACCCCCGGAAATACTTGGGCCACTGCTGGGGTCTGGGTATGCCTGGGTCACAATTGAACAAGAGGTTTATTCACTTAGGATCTGGGCAGGGGACAATGAAACCTGACAAACAAAGCCCCCTAGACTCTCAGACACTACTGTTGTCTTCCTTTGTGCTCTTTGCTGGAAAAAAAAGAATGTGTGTCCAGACTAAGGAGAGCATGCCACCAGAGGGACTCAGTGCCCAGCACACTTAGCCACTCTCGGGTGGTACCATCCCCTATCTCAGACTGGCAGCCAGCACCTTTGTTACCCATGCATTTATACGGAATCCTCAGGGGCTTGGTCTGCATTCATACTGCCAAGATAATGAAGCTCTCTTCCTGCCTCAGAGTGGCTTACAGAGCAACACTCAGTACCAGGTGATCTGAGGGCAACCTAGAGTAGCCGTTAATAAGCTTCAGAAGCAAAATGAGGGTCAGCTGGAACCCTTAGAGCACTGAGGACTGAGCATGTTTAGATAAGCAGAGGCTGGACTGGTAACAGTTAGAATCCAGGCCAGTATGAGCAAGATGCCCCAAAAGCAGGTTAAGAGCGAGTACCCCGCAGTCTGGCACTGAAAGCACCAGAGCTAAGGGATCAGGGCAGGGTTAAGTCACTGGCCTCCTCTCCCTTCAGGCATGGGCTGTAATGAGTGCACACACCCTACCTGCCAGCACTCACTGAGCATGCTGGGCATTGGCCAGTGCGTGGAGTGCGAGAACGGAGTCCTGGTTCTGGACCCCACCTCGGGTCCCAAGTGGAAGGTGGCCTGCAATACATGCAACGTGGTGGCACACTGCTTTGAAAATGCCCACCGAGTACGGGTGTCTGCCGACACCTGCAACACCTGTGAGGCTGCCTTGCTTGATGTAGACTTCAACAAAGCCAAGTCTCCCCTTCCTGGCAACGAGACACAGCACACAGGCTGCATCTTCTGTGATCCCGTCTTCCAGGAGCTGGTGGAGCTGAAACATGCAGCCTCCTGCCACCCCATGCACAGAGGTGGTCCTGGAAGGAGGCAGGGTCGTGGGCGTGCCCGGGGCCGGAGGCCTCCTGGAAAGCCCAACTCCAGGCGCCCAAAAGACAAGATGTCAGCCCTGGCTGCTTACTTTGTATGACAACCCGTCTTCCCCACTCCAGCTCCAGTTTGCTGTAAACACATCATGGTGGTTGTCTTTGAGCCACTGAAACCATTAAAACACTTTTTATTTTGTATTCTCTTGAGCAGAAAGCCTGGGGCCTTTTGCTGGTGAAGATTGGTTGGGTGGGGGAGCTCTGTATCTGTGGGAACCTGTGAGGATTCCCCTTTACCCTTCCATCCTGTGCATGTTTACATGTAGCCTGCCTGCTCTGCCTGCACCATGGCAGTGCCAGCAATAAAACCACCACATCCGGGACCATGGGGACAGTCTGTGGCTCATACCAAGTGTGTACATGTACAGTGGTGTAGCTGGGTACAACACCAGCTGTAGGCAGTCTAAGGTTAGCAGGAAGATGGACAGCAGCAGCCCAAAGGAGTCTTGAAGAGCCAGGTGGTGCAGACAGAGCAAGGTGAAGTGCTCAGCCTGGCTCTCAATCCCTTGCTCGCTGCCTGAAGCCCAGTTTCCTGATCCTTAACCCATGGCTTTAGGGCTGCCACTCAGAAACTCCAAGAGCCTGTATGTGACTGTGGTAAAATGGGTCTGTTTTGACTCCTGTTCTCATTACCAGTTTGTACTGCCTCAGACAGGCAGCCAGTACCCCACTGAAGCTGGTCAAATGCCAAGTCTAGAAAATATTCTGTAAGCCAGACCACTCTGGTAGCTGGATGGAACTGTAAGCCACTTTTCTGGCTGCAACCCCTTCCTATGTTCCCTTCTCCACCCACCCGGCATAGGTTCCTGTTTTAGTTGTGATAGAAACTGACTGCCCTCTGAGGGCCATGCCTTGCCATGTGGTTGCAGGAGCTTAGCAAGACAACTGCCCAAGACAGCCCTGTAGAGTGCTTGGTTGAGAGGCAGCCAACAGCATTCCTCACAGGATCCCTCCCTCCCTCTGCAGTAGAGTCACAGTCACACAGGGCCGGTAGACTCACGAGGAAGCCGTAAGACAACTAGTTCATGGAGCAGTCTCTCCACATGGCCCCACCAGGACTTCCTCCCTCCCCCAGCCCTGATGACCAGAAAAGATCATCCAGCACAGGGAGAGGTGATACCTTGGGAAAGCCACCCAGAGGTAGTGGACCAGGAAGCTGCATAGAAATTGCTGGAATGTGTCCCAGTAGTATATGCATGCTATAGGACAAAAAGGACACTCAGAACCTATCCTCTCCAGTCAAAATCTTGGACCTTAATAAGGCCTCATGTCTTGTTGAGTTGGATACCTAGCACAAGGCTGTGGCTTTGCTATTTGGCCCAATTGCATCTTGAATAGACTACAGGAAGGCAGCTCAGTTGTGTATTTAGTTTGGACTTGGGCTTTAAACCCATACTATCAATTCCATCTTTAAAATTCTACACTGAGGTTTCAACCACATGGGCCTTTAATATGTCCCTTTGTTTTTCCATGAAATTGTCCCTTTTGTGTGGAACTGCACTCTAAACTCCTGGCCGCCTCACCTTTCATCATCAGTAGTGTCCAATCTCATTATCCTTGCTAACCTGTCAACTGGGAACAATTAGGGTAAGCGGTGAGACATGTTCTAAGTCTAAACTGTCTTTGGAGCAGCTGTGTTCCTGGCATCACCTCTTCTGCTCTGGAAGCTATAAGGTGCAGGGCAGCCTGTGGTAGGTGAGGCAAACAAAAATCTCAGGCTACCCCTCCTTGTGAGTCATGGTGTCAGGGCCAGTGGTTTCTCCCCCGGTGTTCAGATCCCATTTTTGTTACCTTGCGACTACAGTGCCCATTGACACAAGAAATTCTGTTTCATCAAGTGCAGCACCCTCCCAGCGCTGTAGAAGGTACCATGGACCTACAACTATACATCATTACTTCTTATCCCTTTGAGAACAGTCAGTATCCAAGAGGGAGCCAGCAACCCATCACTGAGATTGCTAAAGCCCACTAGTGATGTCTTGTCTCTGAAAAGGGTGATACAGGCTGATGTGATGAGGCTGTTTGCATCCACCTGCAGACTGCTCAGAACAGGCTTCTGGAAAAGACCTTAGGAGGACTGGGAGAGAGGACGTGGATGGGAGATCTGGGACCTCCTGGCTCTACCCCCACAGCTTGAATGTTCCTATAACACAAATAAATGAAAGGACCCAGAGACTGAGATTTCGGGTTTCAAACTTCAAGCTGAATATCAGAAAAGCAAAAAAAGCTGGTCACTAGCTCTCACCTCTACCTCAGGCTGAAAGTGTTGATCCACGCAGGAGCTCTCGCCAAGCCTGAAACCACTGCCTCTCCTCAGCGTGGCTGGAGAATGAATGCCTCTCTGAGACCTTGCTTCTGTCTTATGTACTTCCCTAATGCTGGGATTAAAGGTGTGAGCTATAATTCTCTTTTAGACTTGATTCCCTCTTGTGTAGATCTGGTTGGCCTTGGACTCACAGAGATCTGTCTATCTCTTAATCCTGAGTCCTAGGATTAAAGGTGTGTACTGCCACCTCCTAACTTGTGGCTGCTGGGATTAAAGGTATGTGCCTGCCTTCTATGACTTGTGACTGACTTTGCTTGCTGAATCTTTAGTCAAGCTTTAATAAATCATAAATAATACATCCCTACATGTTCCTTGCTGGAGAAGCACAGGTTTGAGCTAAACTGGTTGGTATAGCTAACACCGAGACTCCTTTGACAAAAATAAAAGCTAAAAGCTTTGGTATAATGGTCTGCAGAAAAGACATTAATTGTGTTGACAGGAGCTTCAGGACAAAAGAAATGTTGCAGATATGTCGTTGGCCCAGAGCCTAACAAGGGCGAGTGCCTACCTTTGTTGTCATCTTTGAGCCATCGTCCTGAACTTGAGTTGCTGTTACCTTGCCTGGTTATAAATGGCCTCAGACCTTGCTCAGATTGATTGAACCAGGACCCTGCTTCTTGCATTCAGACACTCTCCCCGCCATGCCCACCCCACCAGTACCCACAACCCAGGGTGGTTTCCTTTCCCTGAAACCTGCCAATCAGGGAGGGTTCCCTGAGGAGCTGTGGTCTGATGGTGTATACTTGTCAGCACAGTTCTAGGGGTAAACAAACAATTGTTGTAAAACCAAAAAGCTCCCACGGCAGACTAATTTGCAGGGTTTCTTTCATGGTGTCACCTAAAGCCAACCTTGTTTTGTTGTTTGTCTTTTGAGACAAGGTTTCTCTGTGTAACAGCTCTGGCTGTCCTGAAGTTGCTGTCAACACAATGTCTTTTCTGCAGACCAGGCTGGTCTTGAACTCACAGAGATCCACCTGCCTCTGCCTCCCAAGAGCTGGGATTAAAGATGTGCGCAACCACCTAACTTGCATTTAAGGCTGCCTCTACTGTCCAGTGTAGTAAGGGAGTTTTCATTTCCTGTTTGGTAGTCCCAGGACACGTATGTCACCCTCAGCGACCAGACAGCCCTGCTGAGCACAACAGGTCAGGGAGCCTGGCCAGAGTGAAACTGGAAAGGGTGCTTCCACAATGTGCAAAGGCATTACACATGGCCACTGGTATTGAATGAGTGTTTCCTTTGACCTAAAGGTTATTTCCTTTTGATTTTCAAAGAAAACATCCCCATGACCCTCTCAATTAAAAAAACAAGCAAACACACGACCCAGAGGAATATGCCTGTCTTTGATGAGCGGCCAGCCCTGGGCAATATGTAGACACATCCTGCCCTGCGGCTGATCACCACACAAACTGTTTAATTTCTGAGCGTTGTGGAACAAGGACTACTTTCTACCTACTCGAAGCTGGAGAAGTGAAGCAACTTGTCGGTGGATGGAGCGCGTCTCCTCCCAAAAACAAGAAGGCTAAGAGACCGCCAGGGGGCAGCACAGGCCCACTCGAGGTCCGACTGCGCTTGCGCGGAGCCTGCGGCGCCCCAGGACGGGAAGTAGGCGGGGCCGGCCCAGAGCAGCTCGTGGGGAGCACTGCGGCAGGCTGGCAGGTGAGGCCCGCGGGGTGCTAGAAATGAAGGGCGAGGGTGGAAGACTCGGGCTAGGGTGGCGGTCAGGTGGGAGCATGAGGGTGAAATGAGCCTGAGGACGAAATGGAGAGGTGAGAAAGCACTGAGGACAAGACGGGTTTCGGGTGCCCGAGCCCAAGGGACATGGGGGGGGGGTTGCAGTGAGCAAAAGAGCGGGGCAGGCTGCAGGGACCCTGAGGAACCGGGGCAAAGCATGGGGAGCTAAGGACATGGACCTGGGAATCCATTAACCCCAGGGGATGTGACTGAACCATGATCCAGGAGGGGGCTGAGCTGTGAGGCAAAACAGTGCCAAGGGGTGACAGTCCTCCGTTCTCAGGGATCTCTCATTTTGCCCCCTCCCCAAACATGTGAGCCAAGCCCACGGCCCTGCCCTCAGCCCGACCAGGGAGGCCCCCTCTGGGACCACAATTTATTTGAACGTGAATGCCTGGCCCAGTGGCGCTCCTTCTACGTGTGTTAAAGCTCGTGTTTTAGTTAACGCCTGGCTTGGAGGCTCGCACTGAAGCTGTTTAGATTGCTGTAGAGCCTCAGTCATGAGAGCCTGGGCGCCACCATTACAGCTGTGTGGTCTCAGGCCAGCCCCTAAGCTCTCTGTAATGAGAGAAAGCACCAGGCTGTAGGAATTTCTGCACAGACTAACATCTAGGAGGCCCAGCGGAAGGCGGTGGTCTCCTCCACCAAGACCTTCTATTTCGAGGCCCCTTGAGTAACAGATGTCTTCACCATCTGCCCTGGGACAAGTTCTGTGAACTGTTCCCACCTGAGGAACCGAAAGAGAACCATCTCTACCTCGTGGTCTCTGTGCTGATATCCTTGCCCTGTCAAATTTCACCTTTTCTCCACAACAAACTGATATGGACGTGGCCAAGTCACTGAGCACCAGAGTGCTCAGCGGAGTCCTGCTCTGGTCACGTCTCAGTTTGTGACCTGAGAGTAGTACTTTCCTCCTAGCACCTGGTTTTTTCAGCTGCAGTGTCGCCTGATGACATGCACGGTTCTGAGAGATAAACAGAACTAACAATTGTTTTAAAAACCATAAACCTCCCACAACAGATTAATTTCTAGAATTCCTTTGTGATGTCACCTGAAGCCAGCCTTGTCTTAAGGCTGTCTCTGCTACCCAATGTGCTAAGGGAGTCTTTTCTATTCCTTTTTTAATAGCTCCAGGCCACAGGCTGCTTATCTCACACTCAGTGGCCATTCCGATTTGCTGAGCACAAAGGGCCAGGGTCCCTGACCACATGGAGCTTGGGATCCACTGAAAAGGAAAATGGCCACATAATAATATGACTGTCCTTGTTGTGGCAGAATGGCCCATTAAAGGTGGTTAAAGTGGGGAATGGGTGTGGCTGGGGTACAGAGCATCCTCAGCCTGCACGGGGCCCTGGGTTGAAACTCCAGCACCAACAGAGGAAAAACCTACTCTTAAAGTGGGGTATCTTTTTTGGGGGTTTGTTTTGTTTTGTTTTTGAGACAGGGTTTCATATAGCCCAGGCTGGCCTCCAACTCATAATGTAGCTAAGAATGACATGGACTTGTGATCTTTCTGCCTCCGTCTCCCAAGTACTGGGATTACAGGTATTTGCCAGGACTTCATGTGCTCAAGACAAGTATCTACCAACCAAGCTATACTCCCAACCAGCACCCCACCACCCCTCTGCCCTTTGGTTGGTTTTTGATTGGTTTATCCTTTTTTTTTTTTTTTTTTTTTGGTTTGGTTTGGTTCAGTTTGGTTTAGTTCTTCAAGACAGGATTTCTCTGTGTACCCCTGGGTGTCCGGGAATTTTCTCTGTGACCAGACTGACCTAGAACTCCAAGATCCTCCTGCCTCTGCCTCCCAAGTACTGGGATTAAAGACGTACACCACTGCCTGGCTGGTTTTTCTTTTTTGAGACAAGGTTTCATTCAGTAGCCCAGGCTTACATCAAACTAGTGGATTATAGTCCTGAACCACCATGCCAGGCTAAAATGATATTTTTAATATATATCTTACCACAATATTTATAATAAGCATCTTTAAATATAAATGAAATCCTGTTCATGTATGAAGTAAAAGATTGGTTAAGTTCTAGAAGGATTTACACCAATCTATTCCTAGCAATCAGTTACAAATAAAGAACTGAGCCCTGGAACTAGGGATAGAACAATGTTGATGGGCTGCTTACCCAGCATGCATGATCGACCCCAACACCACGTAAGCCAGATGTGGCATACACCTATGATCCCAGTACTGGACGGGGAGGCAGGGAGGTCACAAGATCAGGGTCTTAGGAGCAGCTGCCAGCTCATAAGTATAAAGAGGCGCCAGTCTAGAACCAGGGTGAGCCAGCCAAGGCCATGCAGCCGTGGCAGTCAGGAGCTTGGTGTCCCTCTGACCCTCCCCACAGGTCCTTGCTTAGTGACTTGCACACACTCATGCACTTGTCCCTCTCATCCTGAGCCCTTTGCTACTGGGAGGACACCATTGATTTCCAAACAGGCCCACAGCAGGCCTGGCATTTCTGTCCTGCCCCACCCCCATTCTCCGCAGACTCCTTTGTCCAGCTGCTGACTACCAACCAGCCACTGCTCTGCCTTCCAGTGACCCCAGTGGTGCCAGGCCCCTCGCCAGACCTTCCTGCTGCTGTCTGAACCTTTCTCTCTGGATCTGGAGTTCCCAAAGCTTTGGAAAGGCATCAGATTTAGGAGTTGATCAGAAAGAGGGAAGACAAGAAAGAGCCTTGCTCTTATCCTTTGCCTCAGCTAGACCCCAGGGAAGGAAAACTGGCCTGGTTCTTCACCACAGTGCAGAAATGGCCACAACAGGCAGAATTTCTCTGGGTGCACTGCCCTTGTAGTGCAAGTGAACAGTCAGCACAGGCCCTGAGAGCAGGCCAGCAGACACGAGCAGAGCTTTGCACAAGAGCCTGAGCATAGTGTCATGCTGTGTGCCTTGCCACCCAAAACCCCACTCAGCATGCGTGGTGCAGATAGCCTTGGGGGCCATAACAGATCCTGAGCCTGGAGCAGAGGGCACAGGGCAGTGAGAGCAGGTATATACCAGGTCCATTAAAGGCTTGCTTCAAGAGGGCTGCAGTGCAGAGGATGAGCCTAGCCTCCAGGGAGAACAGGTGGACTGGGGAAGGACTCCCGATGCAGGAACAGCCCAAGGACAAAGGTTAGAAAGAGGCACCTGCCTTCTGAAACAATGCAGGCAGGGTGATGCTGTGGGCTGGACTTCACCAGTTGGGGCTTCCTGTGTACTCCGGGGTATGAGCATGCTGCCCTTTCACGTTGATCCTAGTCATCGCTTTGTGTCGGCCCATTTAGCACTGCTGGAGATTTTGGTGCCTCTGGGTCTTATAGAACTGCATGGAATAATCCACATGCTCATCACTTGCTTGGGGACAGCTCTGCGGGATTCACACTTCTGTCCCTGCATGCTAAAAGGCTAGAGCACTTGGTGGTTTGGGTACAGTGTGACACTTAGCCTGGGCCTCTTGGAAATTAATGCCATCTCTTTGTCTCCATGCTCTGCAGCTCTATCTGTGTAAGACTGCCTACTGCCTCTGTTGTCCATCTTGCCAACCCCCAGCCCAGGGCCCACTGGCTTCTTCTGTCCTGACTTTGAATTAGACTGGATCTGTCTCATTCCCATCCTAATCTTTCCTTCTTTGCTTTATTTATACTCTGTCTTCTCACCTGCTCGATCTTTGTAACCCAGGCCACATTTTATTAACTTGTAAGTAAATCTAAGTGTAGTCAGTGAATTTAACTCTAACAACATAACCTTCAATAAAAAGTGCTGTATCTATATTTTTGTTTGTTTTTTACAAAGTTACTTTTAGTATTTTGGGGTATGTCCCCATAGGAATGAAAGAACCCTGGGAAAGGGTAGCCCCTCACCTGAAGGAAAGGAAACACAGAAAGGACCCACTTCAGAGTCGAGACAAAGGGAATGTGCTGGAACCTGTGAGCACTACAGGGAGGAAGGGGAGCATGATGGGGCTGACTCCAGACCCACAAAGGATAGGAAAGTTGAGCACGAAGCCTCTTAGGGTCCTCCTCATTTGCCTTCTGCTTCTGCGGCATGATCTCCAAGTCCCTCTGTTTGCAAGTGGCGACAGAAAGCCTGTGGTCTCTTACTCCCTTAAACTAAGTTGTTCTGCTGTATCGTACTCTGCTGGTGGATGAGCTCAAGCTGCCTGCGGTAGACCATAGTACAGCATCCTGCCCCTGTGACATCCTTGGAATCTGTTTGGTTTTTAACACAGTGTCTCTGTAGCCTGGCCTAACTTGGAAATTGCTATATAGACCAGAATGGCCTCAAACTTGTGGCAACCCTCTTGCCTCTGCCTCCTGAATACTGGAATTGCACCAGCTCATAGCTTCTGTGTGTGTATTTTTAAAACAGATTAGCTCTTGATTCCAGCCTCTGAAAAAAAGAAAGAAGTGTTGTGTTTTGTTTGCTTATCACTTGTATCAGTTACTTTTCTTGTTGCAAAAGAATACTTGACAAAAGGGACTTACGGAATGAAGGATTTGCTTTGGTTTTCAGCTTCAAGGAATCCAGTCCATGATGGCAAGATAATCTTGAAGAGGCAGCTGGTCACACTGTGTCCACAGTCCAGAAACAAGAGATTAGATGCTGGGTTCAACTAGTGTACTTCATTCATTAGTATAGGAACCCAGCTGATAGCACGCAGTTGACCTTCTCGCTTAAAAGAATCCCTCACAGACACGACTTGCTTCTTCAGTGACTCTAGATCCTGTCGAGTGGACAGTAACTGTCACGCGACACCTTTCCTTTTGTACCCTAAATACTATTTTGATTGATGTAATACTGGAAGCCCTCCCACATGTACTTGTTTTTGTGTTTTGTTAGTTTTATGTCGTTTGAGACAGTCTCATGTAGCCCAGGATGGTTTTGAAGTCGTGCTCCTCATCCCCGACCTCTCAAGTGCAGGGTCACAGGTGTCCACTACCACACACCAGTTTATGTTGTGCTGGGCATTGCAGCCAGGGCCTCGTGCGAGCCCGGCAAGCGGTCTACCAACTGAGACACCTCTCCATCCCCCTCTTGCGTTCTCTCTCTTTTCAGTACTGGGAACTTGGTTGTAAGTTAGGAATTGTGAGGACGGCCTTTGCTGTGGTGTGCGCTTTGAGTCCGCTTGAGCCCTGCAGGCTTTCCTTGTCCCTTGTCCTTCTCAGCCCTCCTTCCAGCAAAGTTTGGAGGCACCGTCTGTGGTGGTTCTAACGCTGATGGTTCTAGAAGTCTCTCCTGTCTTTCTGCCTGGTCCGTTTAGTGTTAGAACCTGAAAGGCCTCCAGAGGGGACTGTGAAGCTGCTCTCCAGGTTCTCCTACCCGGAGTCTTGTACCCAGTTTATCACCTTAAAGATCGCCATTTGTTTCCTCTGATGGTAAACACTGGACTCTTTCCTACTGAAAGTTCCTAAGCCAGAATAGTAAGTAGAGTCCCCAAAGGTGCCACGCCCTTGGGGAGCTAAAGTGAGTGGACAGCCACACGAGGCCTGGGGTATAACTGACAAAACGCAGTGACTGCAGAGAGGCTCTGTGTGAGCAGATGCTGGCAGAGAGGTTGTGTGCCCGCTGTGATGGAGAGTGGGACTCCACAAGATAACCCCGTGTCCTCCACATGTCCACACACACACACACACACACACACACACACACACACGCACGCACGAACGCACAAATTTCATCAGTGAAATGAATTTTACTTCATTAGAAGCTTTTTAAATCCTAGATATCAACCTGAAAATCGAAAGTGTTGACCTTTAAAATTATCCCTTATGTTACCATTTCCACTTGTGCCACTGTTATCTTCAGCTGAATTGCTCCCACCTTTCAAGGATTTAACTTGGAATGGGTTCTTTAAGAGGCTTTTGAAATGCTTAGTTAGTTATGACTTTGGATGAGACACTTTATTCTACCCAACACCTTACTGGAGGCGCATGTGTGGTGGTTTTGATCAGAGTGGCCCCCAAGTTCATATATTTGACTGCGTAGTTATCAGGAAGTGGCACCATTTGAGAAGGATTAGAAGGTGTGGCCTTGTTGGAGGAAGTGTTTCACTGGCAGTGAGCTTTGAGGTTTCACAAGCCTTGGCAGGCCCCGCCTCTCTGTCTCTGTCTGCCATTCAGGATGCAGCTCCCAGCTGCTTCCCCAGCACCAAGCCTGTCAAGCCTGCTGCCATGATCCCTGCCTTGGTGTTAGTGGACTAATCCTCTGAAACTGTAAGCAAGCCCCCATTAAATACTTTCTTGTATAAAAATTATTAAAGAAAGAAAGCAGTGCTCTGCTCCCACACCAAGGGGGGCAGTGGGAGGGAGGGACCATAGTGCATCACAGGGACATCATAAAAGAAAGGCAGAAGGGGTTAATGTGTGGCCCAGTAGAACTGGGCTTGCCTTGCTGCGTGAGACCTTGGGCTCAATTTCCAGCACCACAGAGGAAGAAAGCAGCAAGCCATAAGCAAGAGACACTCAAGCATTATTTGAGACTAGATGGTTGTAAGGGAGGATAGGAGTCCGTTTGGGTCGTCAGGTATCTAATGTGGTGACAGCCTAAAGGACCAGCCTGCAAGAGTATAGAAGGACTCGTTGACCGTGCTGGATGTGACTCTGAGCCAAATGAGAGCTAAAATCCCACCCCAGGGAAAAGGACAGGGTACAGCTATTGACTTGCAAGAGTCTTGGGCATTTTGTGTACCTCAAATGTGAAAAGATCGGTGTGGGTAGTGACAGTCGGTGGCTCAAGCAGGCGTTCCTCCAAGCCCTGTTCTTATCCTGACCTTAGGCAGGAGACCACCTACTCCAAATCTTGGTAAAATGTGGATTTAACCTGGCTTTGAAGAGCTTGGGGCCACACCCAGGCCCCGACAGCTACAGAGCCCTCAGTGTCCTTGTGTGGGGACAGGCTGGAACTCATGTCCCCAGCTTCAGAAGCCTGGGGTGTTCTAAGCCCTTGAGACACACTTCCCGTTAGAGAGCAATGAATAGACCTGACCACATCACAAAGGCCCCTTATCCCTGGCTATCCCTCTGCTTCTCCCCATCAGGCAGCCCCAGAGGTACCTTCTTGCTCCTACTTTGCTCTGTCTCCAAAGTAACAATGCCCCGAGTGCCCATGTGTGTTGGCTCTTCTGTTTCCCACCATCTCTACTGCCTGGCATATGTCCCTTTCTGCCAGCTGGTCAGTTACTGGCATGCTGGCATCACTTCTTCCCTGAGCCCTCCTGGCCACTGGCATCCTGAGACCTGTTTTGATGACGTGGTCCTGGTGTCCCTCTCCTGCTTGCCTCTGGTCATACCCGCCACTCTGTGGGGAACATGCATTCCCTCTGCCTCTTCTCTGAAATGTCTTCATGGCCTGCTTCTGGTCCCATCTTCTGAGGCTGCTCTCTAGGCATGCGTGTTTCTCCATTTGAACCCATGTCAGGATACTAAATGGGATTACCGCTCCATTAGCTGTATTCCCTGAACTGTCTAGGCCCAGGGCTTTTTAAGGTATCTGTCTCGCCTTGCATGCTGGTGAAAGAGACAAAGCAGGGACCTATACCCCACGTCGTACAGAAACTGCCACCTGTAATATTCTAACCCTGACATCTCTCCCCAGGGTGAAGACTCACTACTGGAGACCGTCTCACCCCAGCCTAGCTGCAAGCCCCCGGGATGCACTGGCATGGCCTCTGCAGTCCCACACAACAGCAGCCAGATGGCCTGTGACAGCGAGATCCCAGGCTTCCTGGACACCCTCCTCCAAGATTTCCCAGCCCCACTGAGCCCGGAGAGCCCTTTGCCATGGAAGGTCCCAGGGACAGTGCTGAGCCAGGAAGAGGCAGAAGCTGAGCTGACCGAGCTGGCAATGGGCTTCCTGGGCAACAGGTAGGCCTGGGCTCCCTCAGGAGGGAGGAGCCTGAGGGAAAGAAGCAGGGTGCTGCAATGTCTGTCAGCTGCAGACCTTGACCTCCCTAGGTCTCATGAGAGTGCCCTTCTCTGTAGGGGTCCGTTCCAGCAGAGCCTGAAAGTCCAGAGAGTGCTGGCTCTGTTACTCAGTGCTTTTCCTCCTGAGTGAGCACTGAGCAGCATAGACCAGGCCACGTCTCAGACAGAAGACTCATCCAGCATAGCCCTTAGCAGTCTCAACATGACTGGGGATGGGTGCTTTTGGATTTCTTTTGTTTCCTTTCCTTATGAGGTCAAGAACTTCCACCATCTCATTTAAAGGGAAAGCTCTATGGTTTCTCTTCACTGTCTGAATGCAGCATCACTACTGCTGAACTGTGCAGCTATTACTGAGTAAAATAGGACAGCTGCTAAATGACTAGTGGATAGGTGCACTGGACAGACATGGTTATGGTTCCCCGTAAGACAAGCACGTGGCTAAGCTTCCATCATGCCACTCATAATAGTTCACCTATTTCAGGTTATTTCTTTCTTATTTCTGCAGTTGGATTTTCTCTTTTACTAATTTTATTGTATGTGCATGAGTGTTTTGCCTGTATATATGGATGTGTGCCACATGCCTGCCTACAGATGGTTGTGAGCCACCATGTGGGTGCTGGGAACAGAACCCAGGTCCTTTAGAACAGCAAGTGCTCTTAACCATTGAGCCATCTCTCCAGACCATACACTTTTCCATTTAATGTTTAAGACTCATTGTTAATTAAAGAGGCAGGAAGTGCAACTTTGAGGCAAGGATGCTCCTGTGTAGATGCCCTGTGGCTACAGTAACAGAGTATTACAGTCGAGGGCTGAAAACAGGGGTTTGTCCTTTGACAGGTCTAAGGGCCAGAAATCCACAACCAAGGTACGAACAAGACCTTGCTTTCTCAGATTATGGGGAAATTGTTCTAGGACTCTCTGGGGCTTTTAGACTCTGGTAAATCGCCTCGTTCTCCCTGTCTGTAACCTCACTTTGCAAGGGTATGTGACCATTACCTGTGGTATGAGCCTTGTATGTAGCCTGCATTCACAGTCACGCATGTGTACACACATACTTACTTTGTGCCCCACAGGCCCTCTTGCTCATGTCCCCACAGCCAGTTTAGAGTTGAGGGTATAAAGGGCTCTTTTTTTTTTTTTTTTTTTTTTTTTTTTTTTTGGACAGAGTTTCTCTGTAGCCTTGGCTGTCCTGGAACTCGCTCTGTAGACCAGGCTGGCCTTGAACTTACAGAGATCTGCCTGAGTGCTGGGATTAAAGGCGTGTGCCATCACCACCTGGCAAGGATTTCTGATACATTGATCCATTGGCTCTTTTTTTTTTTTTTTGGATTTCAATTTGTATTCCCTCTGAGACCATCCAGAAGTCACGTCTGTGACCTCTGGGCTTTGCACTCTTTTTCCTTTCTTCTCCTTTTATTATGATTTTATTGTCACATCTTTAGGTCCCTGAGCAATATAAAGCTTACACTGTACTTATCCAGGTGTAGTTTTCATCCTGTTACATTGTAGGCTCCCGATAACTCTTCAGGTAGCCATTTGCTTGGCACAGTGCCCTCTAGCCAAATTTAAGAGCTCCCAGGGCCAGAATCAAGGCTGACATTTGTAGTGTGCTGACAGAGCTGGGGGCCTCCAGGACCCGTGGGTGGGTCTCTGGAATAAGGTGGAAGCCTTATCCAGGAAGGAAGTGCTGGTGGCTAGAAGCCAAGCATTGTCTGCATCTCCATGACTGGAAACTGCCTCCCTGCCCCCTACAAATGGAGCAGCCAGTGGGCAGGAAGCTTCGGGATGACCTCACCAGCCCCAGATGAGAAGGTACCCTCTCCCTGCCTCTAAAGGAAAACCCAGGGCCTGGCAGGAAATGCCTCAGCACGGGGGAATTTGTTCTCATGTCTTGGCTCACGCTCTTCTTTATTTGGGGTAGGGAATGTGGCAGGGGCGGAGTGGAGATGCAACCCAGGGGCTCAGCAAGCTAGGCGAGGGCCTTACCACGGAGCTGTACCCCTCCCAACTGCTCCGTTTTCAAAGGCACTTCCAGAGGCCTCTCCCCGAGTCTCTCTCTTTGGAAAACTTTGGCTCATTGTACAGTTCCAGAGACTGTCCGTAGCAGAGCCTGGCAGTGCTGTCGCATAATCTCAGTGCAGGAGGCTTGATGGCGCAGGCCTGCTAGGATACAGGGTATGACTGAAGGGTGAAACCTTGGCTCAAAGAGTAAAAAGAAAGCTGTGATACACTTTTGCCTAGCCTGAGGAGTCTCTAGGTTCAATCCCAGTTCTCTAAAACTAAAGGCCATCAGTAGATGGCCCTTAGGATAGGACTCATCAGCTGGACTCTTAGAAGGTGATTGCTGTCTTCAAAACTGAAGTGTCAGCCTGCCATGATGGCGCATGACTGTAACCCCAGCTCTCTACCTCAAGAGGCAGACCTGGGAGAATTAGGAGTTCAAGGTTAGCCTTGGCTACATAGCAAGCTTGAGACTGGCCTGGACTACATGAGATACTGTGGGTTTGTTGTTGTTGTTGTTTTGTTGTTGTGTTTCTTTAAAAAAAAGAAAAGGTCATAAAGGGGCTAAGGAGATGGATGATTTGGTGGGTAAGAGTGTTGTACAAGCCTGAAAACCTACATTCAGATCCCCAGTAACCACATAAAACCTGGATGTGTCTGCATGTATATGTAACCCCAGTAGAGACAGGCAGATCCCAGAAGCTCAGTGGCTTTTAGGTTCAATGAGAGTCCCTGTCTTAAGGGACTCCAATAGAGTGTGATAGAGCAGGACATTTGCTATCCTCCTCTCACCTCTGCAGAAACATGTGAATGTGCACCCACATGCATGCATATTTACAACACATGCATATACAGACAGAACGAGAGAAAGAGAGATGGTGTAAAGCCAGGCGTACTGGTTCACAACAATAATCCCAGCTGAAGCAAGGAGGATCACAAGTTTGAGGCCAGCCTCGGCTACATGGCTACTTTAAAGCCAGCCTGAAAAGCCAGACTGTCGCCATGAAGACTCAGCCGGATGCCCTTTGGAATAGGCACCCTGGGCTAGAGCACACGGTCTAGCTTCTGGGATCCCCCACTAGACATAGAGACAGGTTCTAAGGTTAAGGTACATTCTGAAGCTTTTGAGGCCCCAGGAAGAGTGACTCCTCTGCCAGTGACTTAGGGCTTCCATTTTAAACAGGATTCCCAAGGCTCAGAGCCCCATGGAGGGCAGAGCAGCCATAGAGAGGTGCATGTCCTCAGCCCACAATCTTCACCGCCCCTGGCTACAGCAGACTTGTCTCTTTTCCAAGCACTTCTCTTCCTTGGTCCCTTGTCCCATTTTGCACTGCTGCCTGCCCAAGGCCCCAACAGGAAACTGACGTTTCCTCTCTTCTGACCGCTATCAGTGTGAGGTGATGTTCCTTTCCGCTCTCCTGTGGTCTTCATTCTTCTGTGACTCCAGGACGGTCTGCATTCCTCAGAACCATTCTTCTGTGGTCCCTCCCCACTCCTCCAAGTCTTCCTGGAGCTGGGCCTCACAGCCTTCATTGCTCCAGGGCTCTGTGTCCTGCCACACCATGTTCCCTCAGCTCCCCAGGTCTCCTGAACTCTGCAGAACCTGTGGAACAGAATCGGGCTCCCTATCCCAGCTGGGCTCATTGTGGGGCTCCCTCTCCTCCCCAGCCAACTGCTCGCATCAGATACCTTGATTCTCTGTCCCTTCCTCTGACCCACTCTGGATCTGCTCCCCGCACTGTTCTACTCTGTCTGTCACCAAGGCTCCCTGCCCAGCCCTTAGGCCTTGGCCTCTCTAGACTGTTGTCACCAGCATCCATCATTCGGCCCATCCTCCACGGGCTCAAAGAGATCCAAGATCAAAACAGACCAGGGTTCCCTGTGGCCACAGCCCGCGCTATCCCCAGCTCCCTTCCCCTCAACCCCAGCAACTCAGAGACCCTGAGCTGTACAGAGCACAGCTTCTACCGGGCAGCCCCTCCCACGAGCAGTTTCCTGGGGCTGTCATCCCAAAGCACACAGACCATACACCGTCGTCATAGTCATCACTGTCTCACAGGATGGAGGCCAAGTGGAGGCGAAAGTGTCTGCTTGGCTGAGCCCTCCTTGTGGCCTGCAGATAATCATGGGCGTTCCTTGGTGTGTAGGGTCACCCTGCATCCCTGTCCTACCGATGGCTTTGTCCTCATGGGTGTGTTTGTGTCTGTTTACCCCTCCTCACAAAGCAGCCACATGCTGAAGCGGGGCCTTCCCACTCTACCATAGTCTCACCTTTACTAGTGCCATTCTCCTTGAGCCTACCTACAAGATCCATCCATCTGAGGCAGTAAGTGTTCAGCCTTCAGCATGCGAATTGGGAATACAGTTTAGCTCTAACATGCCCTGGTCCCAAGGGTCACCGGCTTGAGAATCAGGGCAGATTCCTGGCCAGTGAGGTTCACATTCCCAGCAGATCCTATCAGGTGGTGTGCCTCTGGTGTTGTGTGAGCATTCATTCCAGGCCCCTGGAAACAGTTATGACCTGCTTGTGATGACACCGTGCAGAGGGTATGAGCCATCATCTCCATGTCCGAAGTGAAAGATGCCAGGCCTAGGCTTGAGCTGGGAGCTGCTCCAGCCTGCCTCTCATGTCTTCTCCCTAGGAACGCTCCCCCACCGTTTGCTGCCGCTGTGACCCACAAGGCCATTTCCCAGCTCCTACAGACAGACCTGTCCGAATTCAAGAAGTTGCCTGAACAAGAGGAAGAGGAGGAGGAAGAGAAGGCCCTTGTGCCCCGTGAGTTCCTCTCAGATGTCTCTGAGACTGTTTAGCAACTGACAGACAGGTTGACACTAAAGGTCAGTGCCCAGGGTGCTGTCAAGACAGCAAGGTCAAAGTACAGAGGAATATGACACAGCAGCAGAAAGCCTGCCCAGCGCCCAGGCCGGAGCCTCCAGTGAGGAGGCATCTGCTGGTGCCGGGCACACCCTGGTCTTCTCTGGGTTATGCTTCAGAGCCTCAGAAGTGAATGGTGCTCGTTCTGCTTCACATGTGAACCCAAGGTGCTGCCTCAGCCATGCAGCCACCTGTGCTCGCTGCTCTTCCTCAGCGGATAGGAGGCATGTCCACCCAGGGAGGGGAGCAGCTGTTGTCGAGGCCCCCTGCCTCGACTTACCTTAGTTGGGACCACTAGATGTCAGCACTCGGTGATCCCATAGTCATGAGGTGGCAGAGACTTATGTGTCTGCTGCTAGTGGACATCACAACCAGGGGGACCCAGGGACCGGAGTGAGTGCCGAGGCCATTTGACAGAATTCACTTGTAAGAATGCAGGGCTCTTACTCTGCATGGCTCTTCCCCAGTCTTTGCCAAGGCGTTGGTTACTGAAGACCAACCAAAGGCACCAGGAAGGAAGTGGCGGCTGCAGGAATGCACCACACGGCTGTGGGGCCGTGTTTCCCAGACTGTAGAAAGCAGGGTCTCCTACGCTGCTGCTTTGCATACGCTAAGCTCAGCATTAGCTCATGTGTAGAAGGGAAAACAACACAATAGAAGGAAAAGAAAACTAGACGCAGCCGCCAGCACTTGTGCCTACCAGCCATCCTCCCCACCGCTATTTCTGGCGTCCTCTACAACTTCCTGCCAGCCTTCATCCCAGCCTCTGCCTGGGAGACAGCTATCCTCAATGACAGGCAGCCATTGTTCTCTCTGAACCCAGCAGGCTTCCAGCCTGGTGGCAGCTGCCACCAGGGCCCCACAAAGGAAGCACCCCCACCTTATGCTTCCAGAGAGGAGACAGCATCGCCTGCTGGTAGGAATGAGAATTGCAGCTGATAAGCCCTGCCTTCCACCAAGGCTTGTTTGTGGAGTAGGGAGGAGCCTGCCCCACCATCCCTGTCTGTCGCAGAGCTGCCTGCCATGCAGGCCC
Organism: Mesocricetus auratus; assembly: GCF_017639785.1. NCBI lineage: Eukaryota > Metazoa > Chordata > Mammalia > Rodentia > Cricetidae > Mesocricetus > Mesocricetus auratus. The sequence continues at coordinate 72,340,552 of NW_024429192.1, forward strand.
AGGCTTGTGGCATTGAACACTTGTGGCAAGTCTGTAGTTTCCAAGCTGCTCTTGCCCAATTATATCGGCACATCCTGTGAAGCTGACTGCCACAGGCAGACACGTGACTACGGCATCTTCGCCCGGCTGCCAGCAGCTTCCCTGTGTTGTGACCACAGACCTTCCAGGCAGTTCCTGAGGCTCAGTTCTGGCCCTTGGCCAGAAGTCAGGATAGGACTCCAAGAGCCCGAGGCTGGGCATTACTGTAGGGCTTGCCGCCTCGTTTTGAATTGAGCAAACATCCAAGTCCAAACCTGTTGCTGGAAATGGCAGTGCAACCTATGGCTGAAAAGGAGGCAGCCCAGGCCTAGAGGCCCTGGCATGCTCAGAGCTTCCTAAATACCAGCTGTTTCCAGGAGCAAGGGGACCACAGCAGCACCCAAGACAGGGGCATGAGTCTCACTGTCTACAGAAGAAAGAATGAAAGACCTAGGAAGTGGCGTGGTTGGAGACAGGCTGGATAAGGGGCACACAAGTTCAACAGAAGGCTACACTGGGTCACATTCTAGGTGTGGTCCCTAGGTTCTCCGGGTCCTCAGCCTGCCACTCCCACAGCTGTTGCTGAATGCCTGAGTGGGGCACTGTCCTGGACATGATGCTGCGGGAGACTGTACATGTCCAGTCTTGATGGAGATTCTGCTTGGCCTTATCGTTCTCCCTCGCATGTCCTCTGTGCCTCCCTCTGGCTTCCTTTCTCTTTCCTTCCACAGCCGTACTTCTAAGAGCACTTCTCCCTGGAGCTGGAGAGATGGCTCAGAGGTTAAGAGCACTGACTGCTCTTCCAGAGGTCTTGAGTTCAATTCCCAGCAACCACATGGTAGCTCACAACCATCTACAATTCAATCTGGTATATATGTAATAAATAAATAAATCTTTTAAAAAAAAAAAAGAGCACTTCTCCCAATTCTCCTTGTCCCTCTGTCGTGTGGCCTTTGATGCTTGAACTCTAGTTTTCGCTTACCTGACTTTGCACCATCCTCTTAGCCAATGGCTCTGACTGCCACACGACCCAGACTGCAGGAGGCTTTCTGCATTGAGATGAAGTGAGGCCTAAAAGCTCAGCCGGGAAGTCTCCTTTGAACACGATCCTTGTTGATCTCTTCTTAGAAGCTAGGCGTTGCGGGGCTTTTTATTTTAAACTTTGCATCAAGCCCGCAGCAGCAGCTTACCAGGTCTGACACCCAGGAGTGGCCTGAGCCCCGCTGGCTGAAGAAGCAGCGGAGTTCAAGGTCACATGGGGCAAGCACCAGTAACAGGGAATTGGGAAAGTATTAACACCTTGTACATGTGAGGACTGGGGGGGCAACATATGCAGCTCCTGGGGTCCTACTGCCTGTGTCTTGATTGTACAGAGACCATTTCTGCCTTTTTTTCTGCAGCTAAGTGACTTTTTTCATGTACCTGTGAATAAATATATATGTAATTTTCTACCATTTTCTCAATTTAAAATCATCATTAACAGTTTCACATTCTTGTAAACTTTGTAATGTCTATTTCTGTGTTGCTGTATAGTTTCTCTGTTTGTGGTGCTGGAGTCTAACTCAAGCCTTGGATGTGCTAGCAGAGGCCTCTGTCATCAGGCTACAGTCCCAGCCCTAACTGGCTTTTTTGTTTGGTTTTGGTTTTGGTTTTGGTTGCTTGCTTGTTTGGTTCAGAGCTTGGGTGGGGCTGGGGGAATGGGGAGTTGTACTGTTCTGTTCCATCTTTTAAATAACCTTTGTTTTGAAATAACCGTAGGTATACATGCAGTTAATTATGGAAACTAATGCAGAGATTTTCCAACTGTACATGACCCAGTCACAAAACTGTAATAATATGTCACACACAGGGTCTGAACATGGTCAGACACAAGACAGTTTCCTTATAGAAAGAATCCTGCATGTCACCTACAGGCCACCCAAACACACCTCCCCCACTATGCCCAGCCCCTAACTCCTGTCAGTGACTGGTTTTCTCCCTTTCAGTGATGTCATTTCATTTGGTGTGATTCTCCGGGGACTGACCTGGCTGGGCACTTTTCAGTGTGTCCCTCAGTTCTGCTGCTGAGCCCTCACCCAGGCCTAGCTGCCGAGCCATTTGTAGGTTGGAGGGAATCTGCACAGACTACAGATTTGGGCTATTACAGATGAAGCTGGGATGAGTCGTGTGGTGTTCTCGTGGGAACGGTCCTCAGTTTTCTGGGATTCACACCCAAAAGTATGGATGCTGGCTTAGAAGATAAGTGTGTGTTTAGTTGTGGACATCTTTTTAACAGAAGCCTAATTTTTCATCAGGACAGGCACAACTCACTTACGCCTCTGTCATTGGACCTAAAATATTCCTAGTTAGCAGGTGGTTACCAGACATTTTTTGTCACCAGTGACAGGCTTTCTTGCATAGTTTATAGGTTAGTGTGCTCAGCATGCCCTGGTTGGTGAGGTGGGGCCCATGTAGGCTGTTGAGAGGAGCTGTTTAAAACCTGGGAACATGTCAGGAAAGGAGTACGGGAGAGTAGTTAAGCCTCAGTTGCATGGTTTTACTTTTTGGTTAACAATTTTTTCCATCATGCCCATCAGTGCTAGATGCCAAAGGCCTGTCTCGGAGCTTCTTCAACTGGCTTTGGGAAGTCTGTAGCCAGTGGCAGAAGCAGGTGCCATTGACTGCCCAGGCCCCTCAGCGACAGTGGCTGGTCTCTATCCATGCCATCCGGAACACACGGCGCAAGATGGAGGATCGACATGTGTCCCTTCCTACCTTCAACCACCTCTTCGGCCTGTCTGTGAGTGTTACACCTGCAGAGCCCAGGAACGGGCAGTGTACCGTGGGGGTTGGGGGCTGACGCAGAAGGTGGGGAGCCGTGAGCACTGAGAGAGCTGCCAGCCAAAGCCAAGCCTTGGGAAACAAGAGAAGTTTCTAGCTTGGGGCTGAGTACTAGGCAGCTCTCAGAGTGCCACCCTGCTGAGTCTGAGAAGCTAACTTATAGCACCAAGCTTCCAGGCACATTCCTTCACATGGCCACAGACTAAACAAAGCCAACAGTTGGCCTGTGTTTTTATATAGAGTGCTAGGTTCAGACTTGGATTGCTGAGGCTGTACCAGCTCAAGCCTCCTGATGCATCTTACCTTGGGTTATGTCTGCAGTAGCCTGGTAGAGCTGGTGAGACTGAGACCTTTCCCATGCCTCCCTGTTTGCAGTAGTTGAGCAGTTTGACTTGTGTGATGGAAAGGGCATCACCAGTTCTTCCAGACCCTACCTGTCTGTTTTGTTGCCTGAGACTGGATCATTTATAAAAACGTATTTCTTACTGCTCCAGAGACTGAGAGACATTAAGGCAAGGGGCTGCATCTGAAGAGGGCTTCATGCTGATGGGGAACTCTGCAGAACACCAAAGCAGTGCAAGCCATCACATAGCAAGATAGAGCATGTTTCCCAAGGAGAAAAACTACTCCTTGATGGTCCGTTCATGCCTAAGTCGATTGATCCCAGTCACCTCCCAGAGATCTCCCTTACGTACTGGAGGGTTAGGTTCCAGCATAAGATTGTGTTGTTGCAACCATATTGCTGCCCTAGCTACCCCCTGGAGAACACCCCTCCCCAGATGAGAGCAGCTGCCTAGGGGTCTGACTCAGGCAGGTGCAAGGCCAGGAGGTCAGACTCCCACTGGGCTCCCACCAGGACTCTGTGGACCGTGCCTACTTTGCTGTGTTTGATGGTCACGGAGGAGTGGATGCTGCGAGATATGCCTCTGTCCACGTGCACACCAACGCTTCCCACCGGCCAGAGCTACTCACAGACCCGGCAGCGGCCCTCAAAGAAGCCTTCCAGCGCACTGATGAGATGTTTCTCTGGAAAGCCAAGCGAGAGGTGAGAACAGGCAGCTGGGTCTAAAGTCTGTCTGGGGAACTGTAGCAGTGAGCACTGGGGAGTTCTGGTCTCTGTAGAGGAAGGAAAGTGAAAGTGGTGGGTGGCTCAGGAGGGAAGGGTCTCACCGAGCGCTGCTGGCCTTCGTGCTGCTTCATTCCTTCAGGCACGGGGCTCAGTTTTCATCTGAATGAAGGCAACTCAAAACTTGTCTTTTGTACTAGCCTTGTTTTTCATAACCATAACAAAATAATTGAGATTGGGCCACTTTTAAAGACAGGTTTATTTTGACTCAGTTCAGGACATGCAAGACAAGTGGCCTTCTTGATAATGGTCTTGCTAGTAGTATGCCATTGTAGCTAAGAGCAAGAATAGGGAGGAGAGAGAGAGAGAGAGAGAGAGAGAGAGAGAGAGAGAGAGAGAGAGAGAGAGAGAGAGAGAGAGAGAGAACAGATAATGCATGTACACCTGTATGGGCATATATATGTATTTTCTGGGCTCCCTCCATCTCCCAATGCCACCAGGACCTAACTATGAGGAGCTCTACCCTCTACCCTGTCCGTTCATGGATTTATCCAGCCCCAGTCACCTCCCAGCAAAGTCATCTTCCCCAATACTATAGCTGGCGTTTTTACCCTCCTAATCTCTCATGATAGAAATTAAGTTATAGCACATAAAGCCTTGGGGCCTGCAAACCACAGCACTCCTGGGTCACTGTGCTGGTTCTCCACATGGTCTGCCAACCTAGCAGAGGGCTACATGACTTAAGATACAGGTTGGTTCCTTCAGCTGAGCATGGTAGAATGGCAAACGCATACTTAAAAGAACTGATCACTTATAGGTTCCAGGAGCCAGAGACAGGACAGAGAGGCAAGCCTGGTTTTGCAGGAATCTAAGTGCCAGCCAGCTTAGTACTGGGTACCCTGAATTACACATGCTAGTCCAAGCTAGCCAGTGCCGGGAGAACTTGGGCCCTATAGGTGAAGGAGGTGGCTTTGGGGGCATGGGCTCCAAACTGGCATACCTGTGAAAGTTAATACCAACAGGGCACTAAAGGTTCAACAGCTCTGGGAGCGGTGGTCTCACCAAGATCAACAAAACCTCAAATACCAGTTCATCTAAAAGCAAGTCAAGCAAACAGAAAATATAAATCATGATTAACAAACTGGCCCAGTGCCCCTTGTTCAGCCAGGTCTCAACAGGCTTCTAGTAGCCACTGGGAACTTCTCTTCTAGGAGTGACAGTGTGTGTAGGGATGAGGCCCTTGTTTATAAAATAAAGACAATGGGCCTCTCCTCTGTGTCCTAAAGCCGACCTCACTGGGCCCTCCCAGCAGCAGTGAGGACAGGGCCTAACTGTAGCCATCTTAAACATTGAGACACTGATGCTTACACAGCTTAAGAAACCAATCCCAGAAATGGGTCTGTGGGGCCTGCGCTCAGGCCAGCACAGTCCTGCAACGCACACAGAGGGGATGGCCTCTGGCTGACAGTGAGCAAGGAAGCCACGCTGCCCGGAGTCTGGAAGACCTCAGGCCTGGCCGGAGCTTCTGTGGCAGAGGCCGCCCTGGAATAAGAACTCTGGAGAGAGATTCTCAGTCATCATACAGTGACCAAACAACCTCAGTGGAGTACAGCAGACCTGAATTCCATTTCTCAACAGAAAACTATGGAACATCTAAAACTCTAGGGGAAGCCTAGTGGCCTCCATCACATCCAGCCGATGAAGCAGGGCATGAGATTAGGGTTACCCCTCAGCAGAGGGAAGTTTCTCCTTCCCTTTCCTCCTTCTCGTTCTGGGGATCAAACCTAAGGGCCACTGATCTACACCTTCAGCCACCCTTTTTTTTTTTTTTTTATGCTTTTTCGAGGCAGGGTTTCTCTGTGTAACAGTTCTGCCTGTCCTAGAACTCGCTTCATAGACTAGGCTGACCTCGAACTCACAGAGATCCACCTGCCTCTGCCTCCCAAGTGCTGGGATTAAGGCATGCGCCACCACTGCCCAGCCACTTTTATTTTTTTTATACAGAGTTGCTGAGATGCAGTTCGAGTATGTATTGTATTTGTTTACGGTATACAGCTGGGAGGTTTTGACTTACACATACACTCATGAAGTCCTGCCTCACTATTGGTCATGCCTGAATCTTCTTCCTGCTCTGTGGTCCTTCCCCATTCCTGCCCTTCCATGCCTGTTCCCGCTATCAGTAGTGCACTTCCTGCCACCGCAGGCCATCTTGCCAGTTCCAGCATGGGGTATGAAGGGTTCCTGTAGGACCTGCTCTCTCCACACAGCATGAAAACCACACGATCCATAAGTACAGCTGTGGGGTCCTTTGTGGAGGTTCACCTTCCTCCTCGGTCTCAAACCTCCATGACTCTCCTCCTCTCCCCGCAGCGACTGCAGAGTGGCACCACAGGTGTGTGCGCGCTCATCGCGGGAACTACCCTGCATGTAGCTTGGCTCGGAGACTCTCAGGTCATCCTCGTACAGCAGGGCCAAGTGGTGAAGCTCATGGAACCACACAAACCCGAGCGACAGGTAAGTCTGGGGACTTAACGGGGGAGTGGAATGCCAGGAGGTCACAGCTTGATGCTGTTGGGGCAAACTAAAACATGCAGAGGGTCCAGAAGCCCCTGCAGAAGGACAGTTCCTTTGCCTGAAGGGGGTCCCATGGGAGCCCTTCCTGGGAGACCAGAGGTTCAGGCAAGAACAGGGCCTTGTGCCCTAACAGGTAAGCCCAGAAATAGAGCCTGTGCTCAGGCCGGCACAGGATCCTGCAACACTGACAGGCAAATGGACGGCCACTGACTGAGAATGAGCAAGGAAGCCACACCGCCCAGAGTCTAGAAGACCTAAGGCCTGGAGCTTCAGTAGGTAGAGGCCACCCTGGAATGACAGAACTCTAAAGTCGCTCACTCCTGAGTCTTGAGGTCCTCACCTTGGACATTTGAGTTACAGGTGCTCAGATCCTGGTCTCCTGGAGTCAGAAAGGGGATGCTTAGAATCAAGGGATGCCTCTGCACCGCCTCCCCCAACCCTGCTTTCCCCATGCTCCTCTCTGCCTTGTGTCACGTATTTGTACAGCTGGGACCTCCCCTCATTGGCCCATAAAGCTCTCACCCTTTCTCGCAGGCACATAGAATGATCTTCCATTCCCAGGCCAGTCCCCAAGTCACAAACATGCACTAGGGTTCTCTTTTTCCCGTTCTGAAATGTGGCAGCAATAACTGTGTATATCACATGGTCCAGGCTCAGGCATCTGCACAGCAGGCTCCTAGGAGCAAGGATGCTAAGTCACAGTAGACAGACTGCAGTCTTGGAGATTTGCCCAGCTTCTGTCTTCAGCCTGGAGCAGCCTAAGCTGAGCACTGCTGCTGAGCGGCCTCCAGTCTCACCAGTACATGGAGTCTGCCCATCTGTTTCATGACATTTCATGGAGAGAAATAAACAAACACCTGTTCGCTCCAGCCCAGACTCACTTCTCCCAAATCTAGTGGGTGAACCAGTTTATTAGGATTACTTACTACCCCAGGCTCATGAAGGCTTCATCCCTGCAGCTTCCTGTGCAACATTGTGGGCCTCCCAAACCCTAACAGTCCAGGGAACTTCTCTTCCTCCAAAAGGGTCTATTTCAGTTGGAAGGAAATCATTGCAACACCAGCTGGAAGGCAAAGATACCTCATTTTCCCTTCATTTTCTCTTTCAGAGTGAGTTTTAGTCTCTTCATTTGTTGTTTTTTAGTGGGTTCTTCCTATGTAGCTCTGCCTGGCCTGGAACTTGCTATGTAGCCGAACTGATCTCAAACTTGAGACAGTCCCTCTGCCTCTCTGTCTCTGTCTCTCTGTCTCTGTCTCTCTGTCTCTGCCTCTCTGCCTCTGCCTCTGCCTCTCTGCCTCTTTCTCTCTGTCTGCCTCTGTCTCTCTGTCTCTGCCTCTCTGCCTCTTTCTCTCTGTCTGCCTCTGTCTCTCTGTCTCTGCCTCTCTGCCTCTGCCTCTGCCTCTCTGCCTCTTTCTCTCTGTCTGCCTCTGTCTCTCTGTCTCTGCCTCTCTGCCTCTGCTTCTCTGCCTCTGCTTCTCTGCCTCTCTGCCTCTGTCTCTCTGTCTCTCTGCCTCTCTGCCTCTGCCTCTTATTGGTTTTTGTTTGTTTGTTTGTTTTGTTTTGTGTTTTTTGTTTTTTTTTCCATTGGCTGTAGGCACTACAGCCATGTTAGGGGAGTCAGCTCCTGCCTGGGGACTTGGACATGTTCCCCACACAGTCCTCTTTTGTCATGTAAGGGCAGGGAGCAGGCAGGGACATGTCTCCTGGTTTGAGAGGCACATGTGTTCATCCTAGTGTATAGAAGAAAGAACCAAGGTTCAGCCACTTGCCCAGAGCATGCAGCTAATGTGGTAGCCTCTGCCACTCTATTTCCATCACAACCACAAAGGCCTGACATCTGTTCCCTGCAGCCCTCTTCCCCTGGGCAGGTAAAATATAGCCAGGTCTGGATGAGTACCAACCTTTGCTCAGAGGCTGAATATCCTGTTTCCCCCTGTAGACGGTGTCCTGTAACCCTGTTTTCCACCCAGTCCTGAGCCCTGTTTGGTCCTAGCTTGACCCTTCCGAGCCTGTCAGGCAGGGTTCCTTGTGGTATAGGATGAAGATGAAATTAGTGTCTGCACAGGAGAAACACACATGTAGCCTGCCAGAGCCCGAGATCAAGCCCCAGCTCCTTCCCCATCCTGCCAGCTCTTGCCTGGGATCCCTGCCACTGCCCACCAGCCGCTGGAAAAGCAATTAAACATCTGTACAAAACCCTTGTTGAAGCCAGGGCCACAGCAGGAACACATGAACCTGACAGCATGAGAGCCTCAGAGAGGGCTCAGAAACCACTGCAGTGACTCTTGAGGGTTGCGTGGGGACTTGTGATGGTATCTCATCCTGCAGTTGTCTGAACAGAGCCCATCCCACCCTGGGCTCAGTTTAGGCCAACTGACATTCAGTGTCTACTTAATGAGATGCTTTCCTGAGGCAGTACCCTCTGTCCAGGCACTCCGTCTGGGGGAGAAGCAGGGCCCAGTGAGGGTGCTGTAGACAACGCACATAAGGCATGGGCTGGGTCATGAAGACAGGTGTGACTGCAGCAGGTCAGTGGCAAGAGAGCGAGCAGCTTATGCACACTGACCTGCAACTAGGAAACTAGAGTGGAAAACTCACAAGGAGTCACTGCCGACCCTCATCATGGCCAGGCCACTAGAGGGCAGGCTGAGGTCAGGAGGGAGGAATCTAGACTGTGGGGAGGTATGGAAAGGGCCTTGGGAGTCCACACAGGCGCTGTTGACCTAGTGCAGCCTGGTGCCAGGGAAAGGGGGACTGTGGCTGTTGATAGCAGCTGCTGAGCCATCAGGCTTCGGCTGCAGAGAGGCTGTTTCGGGAGGTGGGGAGGATAAAGCAAGAGGAACTAAAGGGATGGTGTCAGAGGAAACAGGCAAGGATGGGTGGCTTGCACTTGGGACACGTTTGAGCACGGAACAAGGCTGTGATCAGTACAGACTGAGGAGGGATCCAAGAAAGGGAAGAAGGACCAGGATAGGACCGAGGTTACAGGGCCAAGCTCCCCAAGGCCAGCCAGCTCAGCACTTTTTTTGTTGTTGTTGTTTTTTTGTTTTTTGTTTGTTTGTTTGTTTTTTCGAGACAGGGTTTCTCTGTGGCTTTGGAGGCTGTCCTGGAACTCGCTTGGTAGTACAGGCTGGTCTCGAACTCACAGAGATCCGCCTGCCTCTGCCTCCCGAGTGCTAGGATTAAAGGCGTGTGCCACCAATGCCCAGCGCCAGCTCAGCACTTTACTCTAAATCCTGGCGCAATTGCCTGTCATGGGGGGGGGGGCACTGGTCAGTCCTGTTCCCACAGCCAAATATCTCAGGACCCGGAGCTTCAAAAAGGAGGAGGGTTCTGCAACTTAGAAGCCTCATGGAGGCTCTGCCCCAAGGAAAGTCAGCTTTATAAAACAAGTAAAATGGAGATTGTAAGTGAACTCCTTCATCCAGAGATCCCTTGCCCCAGAAAGCACAAGGCATGCACCAGCCTTTAATACTGGCCTCCAGGAGTCAAAGGACATCTGGGAGGCCTCTCCTCAGAGGGAACTGACAGGACCAAAGAGAGTTTCGAGATACTTGGGGCTAAAGCAAGCCTCTGCCCATCCCCTTGCAGTCAGGGTTGGAGCACCATGACCCTCTAGCAAACAGAGAATGCCTAGGAGTGAGCAGGGAGAGGGAGGACCAGGGCCGCCTCTCGTGGCCTGACTCCAGTGTATGTCCTGCCCCGTGGCCTTCCGTACACAGCACATGCTTCACCCAATGGTTTCCAACATGGACATAGAAGCCCCAGGTTAAAGTTGAGGGATCAAGCCTCCGAGTCTGAGCTAACACCAGTCTCCTGCCCCAAGAGTACCTTCTTGGCCCAAACACTGCTTAGAGATGCATCAAGGGTTACAGGGTGACCCTTCTCTGCTGCCCCGTTACTTGATTAACCAACCATTCCCACAGCTAAAAGATAGTGAGGTTAGTTATAGTTGATGCTGTTTTTCATGATGTCTGATTTAGATATTTAGCTAAGCCTCTTGACTAGGTTCAAGTGCTTTGGCTGCAAATGTCTTAGTGACTTAAGTTCTAGTTACATAGTAATATTTGAGTCCCCCACCCCCACCCAAGTCCCCACCTAATGACTGTCTCTTGCAGGATGAGAAAGAACGTATTGAAGCACTGGGTGGCTTTGTTTCTCTCATGGACTGCTGGAGAGTCAACGGGACCCTGGCAGTGTCTAGAGCCATTGGTAAGGGGGTACACCAGGGCCGCTGGGGGCGTTGGGGGAGCCACACGCTTACTCAGGTGACTCAGGGCAGAATAATGTTCCCTGAAGAACTCACAGCATATAGACCTAGATTACAGTGAGCAGTCTCCAAATAAACCATGATAAACTAAAAATACTGTATTCAGAATGTGATCCACCCAGCCTAGTGGAGCCCAGCTTGGCACAGTGTAGGGGAGTGTCAGCAGTTGCCTCCAGAATCCTAGCCAACTGTAAGCTGCAGTTCTCTGCTGCTTCCTTGGCACTGAGAGTGTTGGAGCAGGTCGCTCTACCCAGGAGAGGCCCAGGTTCAGGGTGTAGTTTCTGTTTACTGAATACCAACACACACTGTAAAGTCTGGAAATTATTAAATAAGAAGAGTGGCTTGTTCGGTAAAATGCCTGCCTAGCATGTATGAAGTCCTGGGTTCAGTTCCCACTTGTGCACTCCTTAAATCAGGCATGCTGGCACACAGCTGTGGTCCATCCCAGCCTTCAGGAGGTAGATGGAGGAGAATCGGAACTGCAAGGGTATCCTGGGCTACATAAGGTATTTGAAGCCAGCTTGGGCTAGAGTTCTTGACTCCAGTGATAATAATCAAGTAGAAACAGAAAATCAGGGACCCTCTATAGGTCCTCCTAAAATACAGTAGAAAAACCCTAACCTCTAATGGTTCTTTTCTTCCCCGCAAAACAATGTTCAAAATCCATTTTCCTCTTGGAAAATAGCTTTCCATTTTTCTCTGTATCCCACCACCGCTGGGACCCAATTCAGAGGCTTCTAACAACTCTACCTCCGTCTAGTCCCTGGGAGTCTGGCATCTGCCCTTCTCACCTCCTGTAGCCTCTGTTGGCTCCTTCCTCACAGCTGTCTTTATACCGCTGTAGCTGTTTATCTGTGGACACACTGTAGGCGGCAGCCATTCCTGGAGCGAGAACTGCTGTAGAGCTGGGGGATGATGACTCTGCTCCCGGGAGAGTGGGAAGCACTAGGCCTGCGGACTCTCGAGAGCCAGCTGCACTACATGTAGGCTCTGCCTCTGCATGCCCTTGGGGATGGAGATAGGAGGTTGGTCCTGAGCTTGTGGGCAGTAGGAAACAAGGCACTCTGTCTGTCCATTCCAGGGGATGTCTTCCAGAAGCCCTATGTGTCTGGCGAAGCAGATGCAGCATCCCGAGAGCTAACAGGCTCAGAAGACTACCTGTTGCTTGCCTGTGATGGCTTCTTCGATGTGGTCCCCCACCAGGAAGTCACGGGTCTTGTCTACAGCCACTTGATCAGGCAGAAGGGTAGCGGGTTACATGTTGCTGAGGAGCTAGTGGCTGTGGCCCGTGACCGGGGCTCCCATGACAACATTACAGTCATGGTAGTCTTCCTTAGGGACCCCCAAGAGCTGCTGGATGGCAGAGTCCAGGGAACAGGGGATGCCCAAGCAGACGTAGGAAGCCAGGACTTGCCCACTGGCCTCTCAGAACTTGAGACCAATAACTCACAGAGAAGCTAGGTGGTCCAGGCCCCCGGGCCCCATCCTGACTCCCCTCTTCCCTTGTGATCCTCCCTTCAAAGATCTTAGATCCAACAGGTATAGCGGGCAGGGGTGCATGCCCTCACAGCATTCCCCTAGCACCCCAGCCCTTCATGCCGCCTGCCAGTCTGTCCCCAGAACTGCAGAGCTGCAGTGGGCAGCACGTGGCTCTCAGAAGGAAGCATAGAAAACTGGCCTCACCAAAGAGAAAGTGGCTGAGGTGGTCCCAGCAATACAGGGCTGCGGACAGAAACCACAGGCACCTGTTGGCAGCCTAAGCAAAAACCCAGGTCAGGTCTTAAGAGACCCTCCCACAGACCTTTCAGGCCCATCCTAGGGTAAGGTCTGCAGCCAGGTGTCTGGCCCAGGCTTGTGACTTCTCACTGTACCCAAGGCTGGGAGGGTTTGGTCTGTACTGACAGACAGACTCGCAGTCCTGATTGACTACTGGCTTCCCCAAAAGGAGACATTGGCGTTGCTGGGAGGAGCACCAGGGGACTGGCCCACTGCCATTAGGGTCTTCTAGACCTCTCTTTCCCTTGATCATCTTAGGGAGGTAAAGTCAGGGGTGTGTGTGTGTGTGTGTGTGTGTGTGTGGTGTTTGTGTGCTTAGATTTATTGCAGGGAAAGGTCTAATCCAGAATCAGTGTTCAGGTTTTATCAGTGCCAAGCTGACCCACAAGGTCATGTAATTTAAGCTAAGCTTAGCATTTATTTTATTCCTGAAAACTTAAGTATTTTACTTTTTTATGTATTCATGAAGACATTTGCAGTATTACTCATTTTTTTTTCCTAAATCAAGATGGAAAGAAACTTTTCCAGGTTGTGTTAATAAGCCACTTAAGTGCCTTAAACAGCTTTGGCGTGGATGAGAGCTGCTGGCCCCGCATGGATCCTGCTAGGCAGACATGTTCAGGTTCTCAGAAAGGCAGCATTGGTTGTGGGAAGGCATGCTTTAGGCTAGAACTCTTTCTGGGAAGCTTCCTTTGTGTTCTGGGCACCTCAGAACTTCCTTGAAATGATTAGCAGAGCTAGGCTTCTGGGATGACAGTGGCCTCCTTGCCCATCCTTGGGGTCTGGCTAGATCCTGACTAGGAAGATCTTCCTGCTCGTAGACTAGAAGTTTCAGAATCTCTTAGTATACTTGTAGTATCATTGGGTACAGTGCATAGTTAAGGAACTTCGGCGACCCAGCAGTCCACCCCATCGGGGAGGTTCCTAGCAGTCTGCCGCCATGGTCACCACCTGTCTCCTGTGGCTGGTGTTCCTCCCTGCTGGACTCTGTCCTCTACCTGAGCAACACGAAAGACCTCCACATCCCTAGAGCAGGGGGCAGTGAAGACTTGGCAATGATGCCTGGGTGCTTGGAGAGCTGTGATGTATAAAACCAGTTAAGGAAACCAGGCAGAGGAAGGGGCACCTGGAGTAGAAGGACTAAGGAGGCCCCCAGAGAGGGCCAGTGTGAGTCACGGCTGCTCCATGCAGATGCCAGCAGGTCCGGAGGATAATGGGTGACTTAGCAGAGGCGCAGGGGCGTCAGGGAAGAAGCTTGGCGTGAGGTCCCCGTGGAGAGGATGATAGCCCACCAGTGGAGAGCACAGCCTCAGCAAGGCTCGCACAGTGTGCCTCAGTGCACCTAACCCTCTCAAAAGAAGCAGGGCACACATGCTTTTGTCCCTGAGGCAAGTCCAGCAGTGTGGGGGGAGCCACCTTTGGTTGGGCACACCACCTGTATGCTTGGCATTCACCCATTCCCACATCGGGGATGGAGGAGTTCTGGCCATGTAGTTGATTCCTTGATCAAAGTCTAAACACTTAGATGATTGCCCGCCATGACTGGGTATTGCTCAACTCAAAGACCTGGTATCCTCTCAGAACAGGAGTGTGGTGGTTTGTCCAACCTGCCTGTAGCAATGACCTTGATAGAGGGAGATAATGACATTGGTTTTCTCCCTTTTTTGCTAATCTTATTCTGTTCATTGCTGGTAAGAGTGGACTTTAGGCCCACATAGATGTCCCTTGATGGTCTGATTCATACTCACATATAAGGTTGTGCCAGATGCCAAGGGCTCAGTGTAAAAAGGGAAGCTCCCTTCCCAGGCTTCCCTGAATGCCTCCCCTCCTCCCAGTCCATCTGTAGTGGTGATTGCCAAGCCCCTGCTGGACAGTAGTCCAGGACCAATGCTAGGCACTGCTCCTCCTCTCCTAATGGCCAAGGGAGAGCACATTCTCCTGCTGTTGAGAACTGGCCTTGTGCTAGCTCATAGACGCTTCTATTCTAACTGGAGCTGCCAGTATCTAGCTTATAAGACTTCTTGGGCATTCTCTCTTCAGGCTCTCATCCCAAGAGGATCCCCTAGCCAGAGTGATCCCATTTCTTAAATCCCAGCTTTGCCACCATCTCATTGCATGAACTGAACAAGGCACTGCACCTCTCTGGCCTCAGTTACCCTTTGGTAAGGATGGAGGGGATGCACAGCATCACCAGTCCCTCCAGCCTAGAATGTCAGAGAGATAGGGGCTGCTGTAAGAGCAGAGGAGCCCATCCTGCACAGAGAGAGTTAAGTATTATTAATGTCTATTCTTAAAACTCAGTGGGCTGGAAAAGAGCTGAGTTACAGACGCCAGTGTCTTGCTTGGATACAAAAGCTAAAGCAGTCAGGCCGCCTCCCAACTAAGCCCGTAGGAGTAAGAGGTGGGAGGGCACAGGCAGGGTGTTAGTCAGGGACCAGCATAGGAAGGGGTGTGGAAGCAAGGTATCTGCGACATAGCTTTGAGAGTCTCGGGACTCATGGGAGAGGTCTTGGGAAAGCCCCTGCCGCTCACCATGATGTCTGCCCTGTCCCCTTGGGTCCTGCATGCAGTGCACCCTCACCCCATGGTAGGTCTCAGAATAGGTGTCCTGGCTACCTCAGCTGTATTCTCAGGGCCAGGAGGACAGCCCTGTCCACACTGTAGGGAAGCCAGGCCAACTTGTGTGAAGCGAGCTGTGTTTCTGGCTTGATAGTGCCTCTGTAGTCCCCAGGGATCGTCTTCGAGAGTCCTGAGCTTCCACTGGACTCTACAGCTTTACCAAACACTCTGAGCTTTGCATTTACATGCCATGTGGGCCTTGCCAAGGGTTTATTTCAGGGGGCTTCCTGGGAGTCATATGCAACAGTGAGCCTTGTTCTAAGATACCATGTTTCTCTAATCTTAGGGAAAAGTCCCAGGGTGGTGAACTCAGAAGGAAAGTCTCCTGGGCCCATTGTGCTGGTGTCAATAAACTGTGTATTCAAGATTGCTGAGTACCACGTGCATCTCCCTCTGAGTGTCTGTCTATGGTTACTTCTGTATCATAAAAAGGGCAGTGTTAGCTAAAGGTATTCTAGACAGTTCAACCTATGGTTGATCCCATGTGCTTGCACAGGACATGGTGGCAGGAGTATGTGACAGACTTAATGGGTGTCTACCTCAAAGCCAACCCAGGAAGTATGAGGAGGTGACAGGGACTCACACCAAGTGATAGGCTTCCTCAAGCCAAGACCTGCTTGCTATTTTCTGCAATTTCCCAAGATAGTACCAACAACTTGGGACCAAGCTCTGAAAACATGAGCCTTGGAGAGACATTTTGGATTCAGGACCCTCTTGGTGTCCAAAGTATGTTTTGAAGCTGCTGAGGGAATGAATACCTAGCCAGTTGGTCCTAGTTGTCCTCCTGACACTGTGCCACCAGCCATGGGGACAGTAAAGTGGGGCAGGGCTTCTCGGGAGCTCCAGCAGCATCAGTGCCTCACCACAGCCAAGAGCCTGAAATGGCTCAGGCATTTGTCCACGGAGACCCCTGCCTGCTGCCTGGCACTCTCTTCCTGCACATAGGGCCTTCGAACAGGGCAAGGGCAGGGGCTCTCAGCAGAGGGTACACAGTGGGGAGCATGGCTGCTGAGCCCTGAGTGAATGTACTAAGCTCTCAACACTGGTTTCTGAGGCAGGGTTATGAAACATTCCTTTTCCTTATTTAGGCTTTCCCCTGAGTTCCGTTAATACAGCAAACATGCTTTTGTTTTCAGTCAAATTTTATTTCAGTAGAACAGATGAATATTAAAATACTGTATTTTGGGGTATGTTATCTCCAGATACCCAAATGTTATCTCCAGATACTTTCATATTACTGTAATTTAAAAAAAAGCAAGTGATGGAAGAAGGTTCCAGAAGGGCACAATCCATCTGGATGGGGAAGACATGTCAGGAGGATGAGGCCAGCCCAGCAGCCTGGAAGAGTCATCTCATCTCATTCATACAGTGGAAGCAGAAAAAGACCAGAAAGTGAGGCCAACTATTAGTCTTCAAAGCCCACCCCAGTGACCCACTTCCCCCAGCAAGGTCCCAAGCAGTACCACCAGCTGAGGAGAAGTGTAGCGTTAGGGTCTGTAGGGTGCAGCTCTGGCTGTCCTGGAACTCACTCTGTAGACCAAGTTGACCTTGAACTCACAGAGATCCGTCTGCCTCTGCCTCCGCCTCCCAATTGCTGGGATTAAAAGTGTGAGCCACCACCACCCCAGCATGGTGTGCATTTCATATCAAGCCACAGCACCAGACAATCTTAAAACACCCCTTAGATTTACAACCCCTAAGGGGAGTCGGAAAGAGCTTGGTGTTGCTATGTAAACAAACTGCAGCACAGTGCTATGGGCCAGGAGTTACACACAGTTCCATGACTGAATCAAGTCAAAAAGGTTTTTGCCAAGAGCAACTGAAGTATCTGACTCGTAGAGAGCGTGCTTTAGACGGGCCAGTGGTGGTGCACACCTTTAGTCCCAGCACTCGGGAGGCAGAGGCAAGTGGATTTCTGTTGAGTTCGAGACCAGCCTGATCTACAAGAGATAGTTCCAGGACAGGCTCCAGAGCTACACAGAGAAACCCTGTCTCGAAAAAACAAACAAAAGAAGAATCATTAGAGCAGGTGGCCTTTAAGAGAGACATGCCTGGACCTACCCATCTCCTCATTTGACTCCAGACCTGCAGCCTCCTATTCCTCCACAGTGACCTCACCTTGGGGGCCTCACCCACCTTGGGGACAGCCAACAGCTGGCTAGAGTGGGATTTGCTCCCAGAGGCCTCAGCTGCAGTAAGTACATGCAGACGAAGTAGATCGGAGCCCCCAGGACATAGGAAACCTGCTCTTCAGGACACCCAAAAGCCTTCTCTGTGCCCGTCAGGGTTAGTACATCATTTCAAGTCAAGATGACTGAGGAGCCACCAGTGGCAGGGCTCAGTCTAGCCATGTAGCAGACACTAGCCTGGCATGTGTAACGCAGCTCCTGATGCTGAGATGAGGGAGCCCTCAAAGTCAGCCACCGAGTCCCCACCGAGAGTGGAAGACCCCCTGCCTGCCAAGTCTCCAGTGGCAATTCTTCAACCCAAGGAAGAAGCGGTTTTCGGGATCCCTAACTGTAGTTTCTATCAATTGGTTTGTGATTCCTTCATCAAACAGTAGCAGGTGACAGCGGCTGCAGCCTCAGGGACCCACAGAGAACATTAAAGCTAACTACGTGAAGCACAGCCTCGAAATGCCAATGAGGATAGGAGGGGTCATCCAAAACCAAGTATGCAGGAAAATGCCATAAGGAAACCTGTTACTGTATAGACTACTGAAAGCCAAAAGGCCTTCCAATAAACCTCACTCTGCCTTTTAAAGTGTCCTGAACGGATCCCTAGAACTAGGAAAGGCCCTTATACCTTAGGCTTCGGGGAGGGTTTACCAGCCTAGGCCCGCCACACCCCTTCCTCCCCAGCATCATCTCAGCCCAGGCCAGGTCCATTCTGCCTGTGCCTCTGGGCCTCTGTTGCTCCCCAGTGTCTGCCTTGTTTCCCCCAACCCTTCCCCAGCCACCCAGACTGGTCCTTCCAGGGCTGAAGATCATGCTTCACAGAAGGCACCCTCATCTGCCGCTGTTTAGAGTGGGAATGGGGGATGCTGGGGCTGGGGTGTGGCAGAGCCAGGCAAAGAGGCAAGAATTCTTTTTCCCTTTTTCTTTTCTTTTTTTTTTTTTTGGTTCTTTCACAAATGTACATAATACAAACACTCCTACAACCCACCCTCTCACCTCTCCCTACTACCTCATAAACCACTTCTCTCCCCTACAAATCTCTTTTCTCTGACTAGTGGGCTGGTGCCTAGCCTGTCCCCCGAACTCCCTGCCCCCAGAGGACACAGATGCCCACTAGGCAACAAGCCCAGAAGACGATAATGCCAACATGCAAATCTGGGGGTTCCTGCTCAGGCCCTGCCCCCCTGCTACCCACGCATCCATCTGTCTTCCCCTCCCCCCACCCACACAACTCCTCCAGAGCTCCTGGCAAAGCCTCCTTAAGTATATGCTGCCTTACTGTTCCCTGATGAGTCGTCTCGTGTATCTGAATCTCCAGATGGTGGTTTGCACTCCCCCTGTCCTCCAATTGCGTGTAGCTTGACACCCTCTCTCAGAGCCACCAGATGGGAGTGGGGGAGGCCTGGAGCACAAGTAAGGTGTGATGGGCAGATAGGTGCAAGCTGGAGCTATTCCACCCAAGTGACCAGGCTACCAGCATAGGGCAGGGAATGTGTGTTAGACTCGACCAGGAAGGAGCCGCAGTCTGCTAGGGTAGGTGGGATTGGGTCTTATTTATGTCTACCCAATGAAGGCTTCCTTCTGAGGAAGGGAACCTGAAAGCCAGGTCTCCAGGCAGGAATACTGGCTAGCAAGCTGATATCCAACTTGATTACGTATCTCCCCACTCACTAATCCTACACACCCGTCTCAGCCTCATCAGCTTGTCTGATGGGCTCTCAGCCGGTCAAAAGAGGACGTGAGATGGGACCCTTGGCACATAGGTCACTATGGGGTCATAACCCCAGCACTTAAGAGGCCAAAGAAGAGAACTGAAATCTCAAAGCCAGCCTGGCCTTATATTGGAAGACCTTGTTTCAAAAATTCAAAACAAGAGGCTAGGGAGACAGATCTTCTGGTAAAGTGTTTTTGCCTTGCAAGCAAGAAGACTTGAGTTCAGTCCTTAGAATCCATGATTTTAAAAAGCCAGACTTGATGGTGTATGTCCCAGAACTGGGGAGCCAGACAGAAGGATTCCTGGAGTTCTTTAGTCAGCTGGCTATATTAGAGGTTTTCAGAAGAACAGAAGCAATAGAATGAATGTATATTAAAGGAGATTTATTAGATTGGCATATATATTTATTAGATTGACTTTAGATTGGGTAGTCCAACAATGGCTATGTCACACCATAAAGGTCAAGAGTCTGGCAGTTGCTCATTCATGAGGACAGGTTGCCTGCTAGCTGCCCGTCTTCAGTCTACAGTAGAAGCCTTAAAAAGCTGGTTCTAATATCAATAAGGAGTGTAGCAGTTGCATCAGAACAGATGAATTTGCCAGCAAGAATGAAGGCAAGCTTCCTTCTTCTCTCTCCTTTTTATCTAAGTTGCCACCAGAAGGTGCCACCCACATTTAGTATGAGTTTTTTTCATTTTAAATAATCTAACCAAGAAAATCCCTCAAAGAGAGATGATGGTGTACAGTTTTAATCCTAGCACTCTGGAGGCAGAGGCAGGAGGATTTCTGTGAGTTCAGGGCCAGTGTGGTCTACCGAAGGAGTTTCAGGACAGCAAGAACTACATGAACTATCTCACAACGAAAGGAAAGAAAGGAAGGAAAGGGAAAAGAAAGGAGAGGAGGGGAGAGGGAGGAGAGGAGAGGAAAAGAGACTGGAGGGGAGGGGAGAGGAGAGAAAGGGAGGGGAGGGGAGAGGAGAAGAGAGGAAGGGAGGGGAGAGGACAGGAGAGAAGGAGTGCCCAACACTTAGTTGATAGCAGATCATCCATCCCAACAACCTAGCACACTTGGCAAGTTCTGGGTCAGTGAGAGACCGACTCTCAAGACAAAAGAATAAATAGGAAAGGTGGGTGGCATTTGAGGAATGAATGACACCTGAGGTAGTTGTCTCACACACACACACACACACACACACACACACACACACACACACACACACGCATGTACGTTTACCTAACAATAGCCTAAAGCAGAGCATTGAAGCAGAGGCCCTGTTGGGAGTATAGTGAGCGAACACCTGCTGGTGCCTTGGATTGTTAGGAACTAGTGCTCGTTACAGTAAAACCAGTTATTTCTGGGTGGTTAGATGCTATAGGTTTTTTTTTAAATATTTATTTATTATGTATACAATCTTCTGCATGCCAGCAGAGGGCACCAGATCTCATTCAAGGTGGTTGTGAGCCACCATGTGGTTGCTGGGAATTGAACTCAGGACCTCTGGAAGAACTGTCAGTGCTCTTAACCTCTGAGCCATCTCTGCAGCCCCCAGATGCTATAGGTTTTTATATATCAAAAAAAATGTATCTTCTTTTTGCTTCTTTGTTTGTTTGTTTGTTTTCAAGACAAGTTCTCTCTATGTTTGTTTGTTTGTTTGTTTTAGACAGGATCTCATGTGTCCCAAGCTGACCTTGAACTCCTGATCCTCCTGTAACTCCTGAGTACTTGAATGACAACTATGTACCACCACACTTTGCTTAAGTATGTTTTTTTTCTTCCTCCTCCTTCCCTCCTCCTCCTCCTTTTATCATCATCATCATTGTCATTCATCAATGTCATTGTCATCGTCATCTTACTACTGAGGTTGAACTCTAAGCCACACCCATGCCAAGAATGCACTCATCATTCATTTAGCTGTGTCCAGCCCTCATTTTCCTTTTTGTTGTTGTTGTTGATTTTTGGTTTTGATTCAGGGTCTCTTGTAGCCAAGGCTGGCCTCAGACTCACCCCCACCTGGAAATACAAGCACACACGATCACACATGGAGGAGTGGGGGTGGGAGGTGGCACTCACTGAGCCCCCCCCAAATATGCCTAGATGAAGTATGTCACCATAGCTGAGTGGAGACTTAGAGTCACACAGCAGAACCCCACTGTGTCCTTCTAGGCAATCAGAGTTGAGCCTTCCTCTCTCTGGTCACCACCTGCTGTATCTGAGAACTGGGATGGCAAGTATGTACATGTGTGCTTATGCGAGTATGTGAATGTGTGTGTGAGAACACGAGTGAGGGTGAGGATGCTAGCATGTGTGCTGGTAAATGTGTCTATGAGCATATGAGTGTGGAGAGAATGTGAGTGTGTATGTATGGAATTGTATGTGTGAGTTCATGATAGTATATGTGGAATATATCTGTGAGTTTTGTGTGTGTGTGTGTGTGTGTGTGTGTGTGTGTATGAGACGTGTGGCTGCCCATGTAGCTGAGTAGATTTAAATAGAATGAGTTTTTTAGAAATAAGACACATGTACCAGCAGTTGGTCTTCAACAAGTCTTGTAGGAACCTTTGGGAGGCTTTAGTCAGATCCAGCCAACTTTCCCAGTTCATATCTGAGAGGGGGAGTGTGGGTTGAGAAACAGCAGGTAAAGATAGTAAGGAAAAGATAGACACAGAATAGGGTCAGGAGGACAATCCAGTGACTACTGAACATCCCAAGTTTATTCTACAACATTCTAATGCACCCAAACCAAAGAGGGAGAAAAGGCAAGAGACTTCTTTATCAAGATAGACTTTCTTCCTTAATTTTCCGAACATTCAGTAGACTTAATCTCTTGTTATCTGACCTTGAGGGTTAAGAGTAACCATACCTTAGACCAAGTCTCTTGTTGTTTAGATAAGAAACCCACACCTTAGACTAACCATCCTATAGTAGCCATACCTTAGAACTTTAGGTCTTATGACTTAAACCTTGGAAGAGTAAGAATAGTTTAAAACTCTCTGACCTTAAGTCAAGATGAAGCGAAGCCATTTTTATGGACCCCCAACAAAGTTTTACTGAATTCTTATATCTTGAGAGAGAATCACTTCCTTAGTTTAGAGAATAAATATGGAGTTGTCACAGTGCTGCTGAGCCTGGGTTGTGTGGCAGTCAAGGTCCTTGAAGGTGACAGCAGAGTTTGCCCTTTACTTTGCCTGTGACACAAGTCTCGCTTGTGGGGATCAGAAAGAAAGTGTACTTCCATGTGAAGAGAGCCCCAGGGATGTGAGCATGCCTTCTGAGCTATCTCAGTTACTTTTAATTATTAACTTTGATGAGTCACCTGGGAAGAGGAGCTCAATAAATAAGGGATTGTCTGCATTGAGTTGTCCTGTGGGTATGTCTGTGGAGAATCACTTAATGATGTTGATTGATTTGGGAAGACCTACCCCTCCACAAGGCAGGGGGTACTGGATGGAATGTAACTGAAGAAACCCAGCTGAACACAAGGCAGCAAGCCTGTGTGCACTCTTTCTCAATGCTCTTGATTGTGGGTGTGGGTGTGACGCTCCTTCCTCCACTTCCCCCAGCGATGGACTGTGACCTGGGATTCTGAGCTGAAATGAACCTTCTTCCCTAAGTTGCTTTTTTTTTCCAGACAGGGTTTCTCTGTGTAATAGCCCTGACTGTCCTGGAACTCTATGTAGACCAGGCTAGCCTTGAACTCACAGAGATCTGCCAGCTGCTGCCTCCCAAGTGCTGGGATTGATGGTGTGCGCCACCACTGCCCGGCCCTGAGTCGATTCTTGACATGGTATTTTAATCACAGCAACAGAAATGAAGCTAGATCTCATGCCTTCTTACGCATGAGCGCTTGCCCTTGTACAAATGATGACATTTGTAGATAGCACCAACTGAACTTGCTGGCTGGCCCGGGAATGCAGCTCAGCTGGTAGAGGGCCTGTGCAGCATGCACGAATGAAGACCTGGGTTTCAATTCCCACCACCATTTAATTGGCATGGTGGTCCATATCTGTAGTCCCAACACTCAGGATGTGGAGGCAGGAGGATCAAAACTTCAAAGATCATTCCCAACTACATAGGGAGTTTGAGGTCACTCTAGGATGCATGAGAGTCTCCCTCAGCAGGCAAGGGGTGGTTCTTTACAGCAAACCCCTTTAACTGCAAGGGACAAATTCCAAGACCTCCAGTAAGCATTTAACCCACAAATCTAACCCCTCACACTTTTGGCTATCTCTTTTGTAGACTGAAAGGGGAAAAAAACTAGCACAAATTTCCTTTTTCTCCTTCATAATTTCACAGAAAAATTTGTTCTTACTATAGGTCTTACCAAACTTAGTGTATAGTTTTTTTAAATTCCCTTATTAAGTCAAGAATTTACACATTTTCACTTAAAGAAAATATTTTTGGCTTCTTTTGTTATATCAAAATCATCAATATCAATACTTTTTTTTTCTTGATTTTTCAAGACAAGTTCTCTCTATGTAACAACCCTGGCTGTCCTGGATGGCCTTGAACTCACAGAGATTGACCTGCCTCTGCTTCCCAAGTGCTGGGATTAAGGGCATGTGCCACCATGCCCAGCCAATATCAATATTCTTGTACTTTAGAGTCAGTACTAAGTAAATTAAGGAAGGGTTCCTAAAACTTGAGCATTTATAATGCCAGTACAATCCTTTATGACTAGTAGGTGGGTAGTGTGTACAGCAGGGATGTACTGGATAAAGGGGTGACTCACATCCTGTGTGGAATGAAGCCAGTTAGTGCAAATTTCATCACCCAGTGCTGAAGAGATGACTCAGTGGCTAAGAGTATTGGCTGCTCTTCCAGAGGTCCTGAGTTCAATTCCCAGCAACCACATGGTAGCTCACAATCATCCGTAATGAGATCTGGTGTCCTCTTCTGGTGTGGAAGCATACATGCAGACAGAACATTGTAAGATAGATGGATGGATAGATAGATAGATAGATAGATAGATAGATAGATAGATAGATAGATAAATCTCTTTTAAAAAGATTAAAACGAACTTCACCCAACTCAGAATGGCACACAATTTAGAACTGACAAATTGTTTATTTCTATAATTTTCCACTTAGTCTTCAAACCACATGTGACTTCAGATACTTGAAACCACAGAAGGGAGGGCAGTGAGAGAGAACTGTACCAAAGTATAGGAAAGGTCAATAAATTGTAGGGCCAGCAAGAGAGGATCTGGGACCATTGCGTGACCCAAGCATGAAGGTGAGGGGGAGAAGAGAGCCAGGAACACAAGCGAGAACTTGGCCTTTAACCTTCTGGTACTTTCTGTCCCCCACCCACCAGTCTTTTCCAGGAGCTTCTGGTCATGCCCACCTGAGAACCAGACCAAAGGGCAAAGCAAACCTGGAAGACAACAGGTATGAGGTGCCCTCAGTGGTGTGGCCTGTGCATGAAAGGATAGATGGTGACATAGTCTCATGATGGATCCCTGTATGTCTGTTTAGAAGATGATATCAAATTATGCTCAGACCTGGGCAAGAGGAAGCAATGACAACACACAAAATTATCCTATTTCAGCAGTGAAAATATAAGAACTTGTGTGTGTGTGTGTGTGTGTGTGTGTGTGTGTGTGTGTGTATGTGTGTGTTTTCCAGTACTAGGAGTTTGACACGGGCTTCCACAAGCACTTATATAAAGAAATAGGTATTGTCTCATAAGTTTCTCCTGAAAATCACATGGAGAATTCTAGTTCCATCTCAGAGGTGATGTGAACGAGATAGTGTGGACTTTCATGCCATGCTTCACACAAGATGCATCATTTTAATTTGTAAAACTCAGTGTCTTAGTCACTGTTCTATTGCTGGAGAGACACCATGACCAAGGCAACTCTTATGAAAGAAAGCATTAAAATGGGGGCTGGCTTACAGTTTCAGAGGATTGGTCCATTATCATCATGGCAGAGAGCATGGCAGTACACACAGTGCTGGGCAATAACTGAGAACTGCATTAAATTGGGGGCTGGCTTACAGTTTCAGAGGGCTGGTCCGTTATCATCCTGGTAGCACACGTAGTGCTGGGGCAGTAGCTGAGAACTGCGTTCTGATCTGCAGGCTGAGGGAGAGAAACAATGGGCCTGACACGTTCTTTTGAAACCTCAAAGCCCTCTCCCGGCGACACACTTCCTCCAAGGCCACACCCCCTAATCTTTCCAATCCTTTCAAATAGTGCCACTCCCTGGAGACTAGGTTTTGGAATAAATGTGCCTATGGGGGGGGGTGGGCATTCTTGTTTTGCTTTGTTTTGTTTTTCAAGACAGGGTTTCTCTGTATTGTCCTGGCTTTCCAAGAACTCACTCTGTAGACTGGACTGGCTTTGAACTCAGAGATCCATCTGCCTTTGCCCCCCAAGTGCTGCAGTCAAAGACATGCACCACCATGCCTTGGGGGAGGGGCATTCTTATTCAAACCACCACAAGGAGTATAAAATATTTTTCTCTTCTCAGTGTGAGTCTAAGAGCTCACATATCTGTAGTGTATGTGTGTGTGCGTGTGGATGCATGTGTGTGTGCCTGTCCACCTCATCTTTAAGAGTCTCTTGATCCAGCTAGGCTGGCTGGCTAACACACTTCAAGGGCCCACCTGTCTCTGCTTCTATTACTATGATTACAAATGTGTGCTACCAGCCAGGAGGTAGTAGTGCACACCTTTAGTCCCAGCAGTCGGGAGGCAGAGTCAGGAAGATCTCTGTGAGTTTGAGACCAGCCTGATCTACAAGAGCTAGTTTCAGGACAACCTCCAAAGCCACAGAGAAACCCTGTCTTGAAAAACCAAAAAAAAAAAAAAAAAGTGTGCTGCCCTGGCTCACAGAGTCAGTCAACGGGGACCCTAGGGCAGGGAGTGAGAATGGGGGGACGAGACACGCGAGAGACAGAGACAGAGACAAGACAGGATTCTGATCAAGTCTCATTTATTGAAAGCACCAACAGGGCTTAAGTAAGGCAGGTAGCAGAAGGGCGGGGGGGGGGGGAGCAGAAGTTTTCCTTGGCAGGGTATGTTCCAAGGACACAAGTCTGCAGCTGGGGGAACCTGGACTGCAGGCCAGGTGGCAGAAGGGTGGGAGAGCCTGGACTGCAGGCATTGAAAATGGGCTGTACAGGAGGATAAACAGGCACAGAGAAACAGAATCTTAACTAAGTGTTAGTCTCCAAGAATACAGTATGAATATTAAGATGGCTTCTATTATGCTATCCTTATTTAGGGCCCTCCACAGTGTGCTACCACACCTGACTTTTATATAAGCACTGGAGATCATAACTCAAGGTCTCATGCCTGCACAGAAATCACTACACTGTCTAAGTCATTCCCTCAGCCCCACAGGGAATATTATATAATTAAAAATGAAAAGAGTAGAGAAGCTTGGTTGTACATGGGAGCTAGACTTAGAAGAATCAGGAGTCCAAGGTCATCCTCAACTGTGTAGCAAGTTTGAGGCTAGCCTAGGCTACACAGGACTCTTTGGGTTTGCAGGGGTGTTAGAAGTCAGAGGTGCTAGAACTGCTAGGCTGAGGAAAAAGCTTAGGTGAAAAGAAGGGTTAAAAGGTGCTTGACAGAGAGGCCAGGCTGTCAATGTCAAGATCAACCGGGCTGTGGAGATGTGGCAGGGGCTGGGCTGCAGAAGACTTGCACACAACCCTTTGCCTCCTTACCCTCCCTTCTCTGCCTTCTCCTCAGAAATGACAACATGGCTGGAAGCCAAAGGAGGCAGTGGTGTGGTTGGAAAATTGAGCAAATATATTGAGGATAGTGTAAGGCAGGATTCTCACTGTTGAGGAAAATAACAAACACAGCTCTTATGTAAAAACCTAAGAAACAGAGCTGAGTTCTTTATGCATGTAATTGTCAGCTTTCAATCACTGTGACAATAAAAATCAGCTTTAAAGAAGCTCAAGGTTTCAAAGATTTAAATTCTGGTGACTTGGCATCATCATTTGTAAGTCTATAGTGATACAGAGCCTACATGGCAATGGTAACGGTCATGTCCAACCTGGAGGAAACAACCACACAGTTCTTGTATAAAAACATTCTATATGAGGATATATATGTATATATATATATATTAGATAAATGCTGTATAACTCTTAACAATATATGTGAACTCCCTCTATACAGGTGTGTTATCTCTCTTTGTACGTTTGGATAGATATCAAGATATAGGGGCCGCTGGGTGGTGGTGGCGCATGCCTTTAATCCCAGCACTCGGGAGGCAGAGGCAGGCGGATCTCTGTGAGTTCGAGGCCGGGCTGGGCCGATAGCCTCTGAAACAATACAGAGAAACCCTGTCTCGTAAAAACCAAAAAAAAAAAAAAAGATATAGGGGCCGACTTGAGAGAGCTCCCCTTCAATGGTCTACCTGACCTTTGGAGTAATGGGGAATGTTTTTCTGTGTATATGTTTGTCTTATTGGTTGATGAATAATGCACTGTTGACCAATAGGGAATCAAGATAGGTGGGATGAGGAGTCAAAGAGGATTCTGGTAAATGTAGTAAAGAGAAGTCACCATGTGATCCAAGCAGGAAGACATAGGGGCGGGGGGAGAATCAGTATAGAAGCAGGGACAAGCAGTCTCTTCTCTGCGGAGACTCAGAACAAATGTGATGTAGACTCCAAAGGAGTAAGAGGCCCGGATCTTCTCTCCAGTAAGATATGGCCACAAGGAAATACATAGATTAGTAGTTAGGGGTTAACAATTAGAAGCCCAAGTCGCCAGCCAACAGCTTATAACTAATATAGTGTCAGCATGTTTCTTTGGGGCAGAGAAGGGCAGTGGGACCTAGCTAGGCCAGAAAAAAACATCACATTACATTGGAGCATCAACATAAAAAGTTATGAGAGGGTAATAGATGTGTCCCAGTGAGTAAAGTGCTTTCTATCATTCATAATGCCCTGCGTCTGATCCCCAGACCCCAACCAACAACCCCAGAACTAACAACCAATGAATCTCAAGGGCATCCTTGGCTACATAGTAAGTTTGAAGCCACTTAGGCCTACATGAGAGTCTGTCAAAAAAAAAAAAAAGAAGTTGAGAGACTACTAACTACTGACTTGTAGAGACATCTATGAGTCCATATTACTCAGAAAGAATGGGAGCTCTTCTCTGTGTGCAGAACAACTCAAGAATATACAAAGAGCAACAAATTGAAAAAGCAGCTGTCTAGTCAGCTTCACTTGGTCTGGGGAGAACAGGCATCATAGAGTTGTGGCTGCTAATGCTGGTGGGCAGAGGTTTGAAGATTAGCTCCACAGAATCCCTCTTCCTCCACTCTCCTGTCACACCCTCCTATCACACCCTTATCAGGAAGTGAGGCTGCTTTCTCTGCCTTGAAAATTTCTGTGGGCCTTGGAACATGGCAGGAAAGAAACACCATGTAACTCCCAAGGTCGGGTCCAGAAGACACCCTCCTCTCTGGAAGCTCCCAATCTGTGACAATTCTCAAGTCCCAAAGGACCATCCCTCCTCATCTGTCTTTTAGCTCCCACACCCTAGGGTTCTATCCTCAGGGTGAATCTGGAGTATGGTGGCTGTTCTTGGATATCAGATAAAGGATGTACAGCCTTTATATACGATGAATGAAGATTTTGATTTTTCCATGTTTGCCCTCACTCTGGCTTGCAAGTCCTCTCCTACACTGGTATTAGAGACTGCTTCTTCGGGATCACAACATGTACTCAAGACCAGCTGAGACATCCAGCCTCGTGGACTTTCCACGGGGAGATAGCAATTGCTGTACTGGCCAAACCTCTAGGAGGCCTGTTAAGCAATTCTAATAAATCGTGTGTGTGTGTGTGTGTGTGTGTGTGTGTGTTCAGACTATCAGTTGTGTTCCTCTAGAGAACCCTGACTAATGCATGGAGCCACCAGCCATTTAAATTATTTTTAAAACATTGATATGCCACAGCCAGACATCATGAGGAGACTCAGAAGTCAAGCCTGATATATTCTGCCTGAATTCCTAATCCACAGAACCCACAATGAAATATATTTGTAATGTCATAATGTTTTAAGCACTCTATCAGGCAAAAATAGATAATACAAACATTGGCAGAGTATTAAACACCTCTGTATGAGACACCACAGGAGTTTTGTAGCAGAAAAGCCAGAGTGACCATTGTACCAAGGTCATAACAATGACCAAGTCGTCACCTTGTCTCTCTGATAGGATGTGATGTGTCTTCCCCACAGCATCATCTTGTATCAGAGCTCCAAACCTTAGAGGCCCCAAGACTTAAGCACAACAAACAAACTCCATGATAGAAATGCCATTCAGGCTGTAAAACTCATCATGTAGACAGTACCACCTTTCAAAACAAAAACAAAGACCTAATTCATCAAAATCCATTTTTCTGGAAAAGTCTCTAAATGTACTAACCTCGCTTTTTGGCTTCTGGAGTTCTGTTTCTAGCTAACTCTTCTTGTTAACTGAAGTATGTCAACTCAGAACATGGCTTTTGTTCTTAAAAGCTCACCCTTAGAAAAGTTCAGGGCTAGGCCGAGCGGTGGTGGCACACGCCTTTAATCCCAGCACTCGGGAGGCAGAGGCAGGCGGATCTCTGTGAGTTCAAGGCCGGGCTGGACCGACAGCCTCCAAAACAATACAGAGAAACCCTGTCTCGTAAAAACCAAAAAAAAGAAAAAGAAAAGTTCAGGGATACACTGAACGCATGGTGTAGTCGCCAGCCAGCTAGTAAAAACTTTCTATTGGCTTAAACCCATGTCTGAGCAGTTTTCTCTGGTGAATACCCACAATAATCTCTGCAGCAAAACATCTAGGTTGAATCAAAAAATAAACGAAGAAGAAGAAGAAGAAGAAGAAGAAGAAGAAGAAGAAGAAGAAGAAGAAGAAGAAGAAGAAGAAGAGACACAGTCAACAAGACAAAAAGACAGTCCACAGAATGGGAAAAGATAATCATTAACCCCACATCTGACAGAGGGCTAATCTCCAAAATTTACAAAGAACTCAAGAAGCAAGTCTCCAAAACACCAAAGGATCCAATTAAAAAGTGGACTACAGAACTAAATAGAGAATTCTCAATAGGGGAGTCTAAAATGTCTGAGAGACACTTGAGAAAGTGCTCAACATCCTTAGCCATTAGGGAAATGCAAATCAAAACAACCCTGAGATATTATCTTACTCCTGTCAGAATGGCTAAAATCAAAAACACCAATGACAGCTTATGCTGGAGAGGATGTGGAGAA
Organism: Mesocricetus auratus; assembly: GCF_017639785.1. NCBI lineage: Eukaryota > Metazoa > Chordata > Mammalia > Rodentia > Cricetidae > Mesocricetus > Mesocricetus auratus. The sequence continues at coordinate 72,370,810 of NW_024429192.1, forward strand.
AGGGGAGTGCCAACTGGTTCAGCCACTTTGGAAATCAGTATGGAGATTCCTCAGGAAAATGGGAATCAGCCTACCACATGACCTAGCAATTCCACTCTTAGGCGTATACCAAAAGATGCTCATTCATACAACAAGGATGTCTATTCCACTATGTTCATAGCAGCATTATTTGTAATAGCTAGATCCTGGAAGCAACCTAGATGCCCCACAACTGAAGAGTGGATAGAGAAAATGTGGTACATTTACACAATAGAGTACTACTCAGTGGAAAAAAACAATGGAATCCTGAAATTTGCAGGCAAATGGACGGCACTAGAAGAAACCATCCTGAGTGAGGTAACCCAGTCACAAAAAGAGAAACATGGCATGTACTTACTCATATATGGATTTTAGACATGGATCAGGAGAGTGTCAGCCTACAATCCCAGGACCAGTGAGTCTGGGAAACAGGGAGGTTCCCAAGAGATATGCATTATACCCCAGAGAAGCGAAAAGAGGCAAGATCTCCTGAGCAGATTGGGAACATGGGGGGAGAGGAAAGGGAACCAAGAAAAAGAGAGGAGGATAAGAAGAGGGTAGAAGAAGACATGGGGGAGCAGGAAGGTTGAGTCGGGGTAAGAATAGAGACCAGGATGAAAGACACCATAGTAGTTGGAGTCATTATAGCTTTGAGGAGAGAGCTGACACCAGTGAGGTTTCCAGAGATCTACAAGGATAAGACTAACTGGAAAACTAAGTAATAACAGAGAGACTACATTAATAGCCCCTACCTAATGATAAGGTTGATGACTTCCTTATATGACATCCTAGAACCTTCATCCAGTGACTGATGGAAGCAGAGACAGATACATACTCACAGCTAAACACTGAACTGACTCACAGGAGCCCAGTGACAGAGATGGAGGAGTGATGAGCAAAGGGGTCAAGACCATGCTGGTGAAACCCACAAAGACAGCTGACTGGACAAGGGGGAGCTCTTGAACCCCAGACTGATGGCTAAGAGGCCAACAGGGGACTGATCCAAACTCCATGAATGTAGTGTCAGTGAGGAGGCCTCTGAAATCTCTGGGGCCTTGGGTAGTAGATTAGTGTTCACCATGACATACAAATGAACTTTAGGAGCCCATTCCATATGGAGGGATGCTCTCTCAGCCTGGACACATGGGGAAGGGCCTAGGTCCTGCCCTGGATGAAATGACAGACTCTGGAGATCCCCCCAAGGAGGGCCTCAACCTCCCTGGGGAATGATGTGGGGATTGGGCTGGGGGTAAGTGTGGGGCTGGGAGGGAGAAGGGGGGAGCTGGGACTGACATTTGAATCATGCATGTTTCTAACTTAAATAAAAAAAGAAAGAAGAAGAAGAAGAAGAAGAAGAAGAAGAAGAAGAAGAAGAAGAAGAAGAAGAAGAAGAAGAAGAAGAAGAAGAAGAGGAATTAAACAAATGTAAAAAAAACCTCTGGGAACTTTGCTTTTAAATTTTTTTAACTTTTTATTTAACTTTATTTTATGTGCATTGGTGTGAAGGTGTCAGATTCCCTGGAATTGTAGTTATAGACAGTTGTGAGCTGCCATGTGGGTACTGGGAATTGAACCCAGGTCCTCTGGAAGAGAAGTCAGTACTCTTAATCACTGAACCATCTCTCCAGCCTGAACTTTTCTTTCTTAAAAGAAGAAAAAAAAGAAAGCATCAGACAAAGAATTAAACTTACCCAGGAAGAGTAGATGGCTGAAATAATCAAACTGAGGGCTGAAATCAATAAAATAGAAGCAAAGAAAACAATACAAATAATCAATGAGACAAACAGTTGGTTCTTCAAGAAAATCAACAAGATAGACAAACTTTATCCAAACTAATCAAAGTACAGAGAGAGTATATCCAAATTAACAAAATCAGAAATGAAAAGGAGGACATAATAACAAACACTGAAAAAATTCAGAGAGTCATCAAGTCACACTTCAAAAACCTATACTCCACAAAATTTGGAAACTAAAGGAGATGTACCACATACCAGAATTAAATCAAGACCAGATAAACAAATTAAATAGACCTATAACCCCTATGGAAATAAAAGTCATCAAAAGTTTCCCAACCAGAAAAGTACAGGGCCAGATGGTTTCAGCACAAAATTCTACCAGAACATCAAAGAAGAGCTAATGCCAGTACTCTTCAAATTGTTCCACACAAAAGAGGCATTGCCAAACTCTTTTACAAGGTGGCAGTTACCCTGGCACTCAAACCACACCAAGACGCAGCTAAGAGAATTACAAACCAATCTCCCTCATGAAAATTGATGTAAAAAATATTCAATAAAATACTGGCAAGTTGAATCCAGGAACACATCAGAAAAATCGTCCACCATGACCAGAGATGCAGGGATGGTTCAACATATGAAAATCTGTCAATGTAGCCCATCATATAAACAAACTGAAAGAAAAAACCACATGATCATCTCATCAGATGCTGAAAAAGCCTCCAACAAAATTCAACACACCTTCATGATAAAGGTCTTGGAGAGAGTAGGGATACAAGGAATATACCTAAACATAATACAGACGACAATATACAGTAACCCAACAGCTGACATCAAACTAAATGGAGAGAAACTCAAAGTAATCCCACTGAAATCAGAAACAAGCCAAGGAAGTCCACTCTCTCCATATCTCTTCAATATAGTACTTGGAGTTCTATCTAGAGCAATAAGACAACAAAAGGAGATAAAGGGGATACAAATTGAAAGAAGTCAACCTTTCACTATTTGCTGGTGATATGATAGTTTACAAAAGTGACCCCAAAATTTCTACCAGGGAACTCCTGCAACTGATAGACACCTTCAGCAATAACTCAAAAAAATCAGTGGCCCTCCTATATACAGATGATAAACAAGCTGAGAAAGAAATCAGAGAAACATCAACCTTTACAGTAGCTATAAATAACATAAAGTATCTTGGGACAGCTCTAACCAAACAAGTGAAAGACCTGTATGAAAAAAACTTCAAGTCTTTAAAGAATTAAATTAAAGAAGATATCAGGCCTGGCAATGGCAGTGCACACCTTTAATACCAGCACTTGGCAAGAGAGGCAGGTGGATCTCTGTGAGTTCGAGACCAGCCTGGTCTACACGAGCTAGTTCCAGAACAGCCTCCAAAGCCACAAAGAAACTCTGTTTTGAAAAAAGAAAAAAAGGCCGGGCGTTGGTGGCGCACGCCTTTAATCCCAGCACTTGGGAGGCAGAGGCAGGCAGATCTCTGTGAGTTCGAGGCCAGCCTGGTCTACAGAGTGAGTTCCAGGACAGCCTCCAAAGCCACAGAGAAACCTTGTCTCGAAAAACCAAAAAAAAGAAAAAAAAGATATCAGAAAATGGAAAGATCTCCCATGGTCTTGGATAGGTAGGATCAACACAGTAAAAATGTAAAAATGGCAATCTTATCAAAAGCAACCTACAGATTCAATGCAATGCCTATCAAAATCCCAGCACAATTCTTCACAGACCTCGAAAGGGCAATACTCAACTTCATATGGAAAAACAAAAAACCTAGGATACCAAAACAATCCTGACTTCAAACTTTACTGTAGAGTTGCAGTAATGAAAGCAGCATGGTACTGGAATAAAAACAGACAGGTGGACCAATAGAATCGAATCAAAGACCTGGATATCAATCCACAACCTATGAACACCTGATTTTTTATAAAGAAGCTAAAATTATAAAATGGAAAAAATAAAGGATCTTCAATAAATGGTGCTGATGTAACTGTATGTCAACATGCACAAGAATGTAAATAGATCCATATCTATCACCATGCACAAAACTCAAGTTCAAATGGATCAAAGACTTCAACATTAAACCAACCACACTGAACCTCATAGAAGAGAAAGTGGGGCATAGACTTGAATGCATTGGCACAGGAGACCACTTCCTGAACATAACACCAGTAGCACAGACACTGAGAGCAACAGTGAAAATAAATGGGACCTCCTGAAACTGAGAAGCTTCTTTAAGGTAAAGGGCACTGTCAACAAGACAAAATGGAAGCCTCCAGAATAGGAAAAGATCTTCACCAACCCCACATCTGACAGAGGACTGATCTCCAAAATATACCAAGAACTCAAGAAACTAGACATCAAAAGACCAAATAATCCAATTTAAAAAAATAGGTTACAGATCTAAACAGAGAACTCTCAATAGAGAACTCTCAAATGGCTGAAAAACACTTAAGGAAATGCTCAATATCCTTAGTCATCAGAGAAATGCAAATCAAAACAACTCTGAGTTACCATCTTACACTTCAGAATGGCCAAGATCAAAAACACTGATGACAGCTTATGCTGGAGAGGATGGGCAACACTTCCCCATTGCTGATGGTATTGCAAACTTGTACAGCAGCTTTGGAAATCAGTATGGTAGGTTCTCAGAAAACTGGGAATCAACCTACCTCAAGACCCAGCAACACCACTCTTGGGCATATACCCAAAGGATATAGACTTGCACCACAAGGACATTTGCTCAACTATGTTCACAGCAGCGTTATCCGTAATAGCCAGATCCTGGAAACAACCTAGAGACCCTCAATCTATGAATGGATAAGGAAAATATGGTACATTTACACAATGGAGTACTACTCAGTGGTTAAAAAAAAAAGCAATGACATCTTGAAATTTGCAGGCAAATGGACATGTCCATCTAGAAAAAGCTATCCTGAGTGAAGTAACCCAGACACAGAAAGACAAATATAATATGCACTCATTCATAAGTGGATATTAGACATAAAAGAAGAAACAACCAGCCTACAGGTCACAGCCCCAGAGAAGCTAGGTAACAAGGAGGACCCTAAGAGAAACATACATGGATCTGCCTAGGAATGGGAAAAAGACAAGATCTGAGTAAATTGGGAGCATGGGAGTGCAGGGAGGAGGGTGGAGGGAGAAAGTGGAAGGAAGGGGAGTGGGGGAAATATACAGTGCAAAAAGGAAGGAAGGAAAGAGAAAAAAAATCAGACAGCCAGTCACCACAGTGGTGAGCATCTTTAATCCCAGCACTTGGGAGGCAGAGGCAAATGGAACTCTGAGTTCGAGGCCAGTCTGGTCTACAGAGCCAGTTCCAGGGCAGTCAGGGCTACATGGAAAAACCCTCTCTCAAAAAAAAAAAAAAGGAAAGAGAGAGAGAGCATCAGAAACACCCACAACAAGACAGGACCATTGTGTCCATGATAGTTCAGATGCCAACAAAAACCAAGTTTTGATCTTAATGTATCTTTTTTTTTGGCTTTGGTTTTTACGAGACAGGGTTTCTCTGTATTGTTTTGGAGGCTGTCGGTCCAGCCCGGCCTTGAACTCACAGAGATCTGCCTGCCTCTGCCTCCCAAGTGCTGGGATTAAAGGCTTGCACCACCATCTTAATGTATCTTAAAAGTAGAGGGGAAATGAACATCATAATAACTAATTCCACCTTCATTGTCCTTATCTGCAACAAAACATCACATAAAAGGGATTTTGTGGCATTTTTTTTACTTTGATTTGTTTTTACAGGGTCTCACTCTTAGACCTTAAAGTTGGAACATTCCTCCTGCCTCTACCTCCCAAGTATTGTATTTCTGGTGTGGACCAATTCTCTCTCTCTCCTTCCCTCCATCCATTCTTCTCCCTTCTGTCTCCCTCTCTGTCATTAAGGAGAGAACTAATGCCAGGCTGGTGGTGCACGCCTTTAATCCCAGCACTCAGGAGGCAGAGGCAGGCGGATCTCTGTGAGTTTGAGGCCAGCCTGGTCTACACAGTGAGTTCCAGGACAGCCAGAGCTACATAGTGAGACCCTGACTCAAACACAGAAAGATGAAAGAAGAGCAAGACTACATAGATCCTGAAGTGCCCTCATGCATCCTGGTGGAGGACAGTCTCCAACAGGAATATTCCAAGAAGATGGGAGTCAGTGCATACTCCACCCACACACATACATACACGCATTCATACCATTTCACCCACTGAATGCAGCTGTAAGACTGGGCCAGTTCTTGGGCATTCAGCTGCAGACATTGACATCTTAGACAAAGCTACTGAATTTTAAATATCACTGTAACTGAACACAGTGAGCTTGCATCACGGTGCGTGCAAAGTCAAATAAGCACAGCTGAGACACAGATGAGGAGAGGAAGCCTTATTACTGCAGCAGACGAGGATGGCACAGGAGTCCGGTCCAAATCAGTGCTCTTTCAGAATAAACAAAGCAGGAGGGGTTTATTCAGGAGCTTTAACATTCATGTATGGGTTGGTCCATTCCTAAGCATAATCCGACAGCCTCCAAAACAATAAAGAGAAACCCTGTCTAGTAAAAAACAAAACAAGAAAACCATGGATAGCCCTGAAAACCTGCTGGACATGTCAGGATGCTCCTGATGCAAACGCTTCCCGGTGTCTCTCTAAGTCTTGCAGAATGCACACTGACCTGGTCCAGGCTTGTGCCAACATTGCAAGGCTTGGAGACTTGTTTAAAAAGTGTTTGAAAATGTAAACTAGAGCCAGGCGTTGGTGGCACACGCCTTTAATCCCGGCACTCGGAAGGCAGAGGCAGGCAGGTCTCTGTGTGTTCGAGGCCAGCCTGATCTACAGAGCAAGTTCCAGAACGGGCTCCAAAACAATACAGAGAAACCCTTGCTCAAAAAACCAAGAAAAAGAAAATGTAGACTAGAAAAGAAATGAAGTTGGGGAGACAGCTTAGTGGGTGAAGTAACTATATACAAACATGAGGACCTAAATGTCAACCCACATCTCTCACATAAAAAACTGGGCATAGCTGGGCTGTGGTGGCCCATGCTTTTAATCCTAGCACTCAGGAGGCAGAGGCAGGCAGATCACTGTGAGTCTGAGGTCAGCCTGGTCTACAGAGCAAGTTCCAGGAGAGGCTCCAAAGCTACACAGTGAAACCCTGTCTTAAAAAACAAACAAACAAACAAACAAACAAAGCTGGACTAGTGTTTAGAATTCCAGGTCCTGACCAGGAAGATAGGAACATGAGTCTTCCTGAAAGGTTGGTAGCCACTCAGTCTAGTTAAATTGATAAGCTGTTGGGTCAGCAAGATACCATATCTTGAAAAATAAACTGAAGCAGGCACAGTGGTGCACACCTTAAATCTCAACATTCTGGAAACAGAGGATGTCAATGAGTTCTAGCCCAGCCTGGTCTACATAGTGAGTTCCAGTACAGCTTGGTCTACATCATAACAAGTTTCAGGCCAGCTGAGGCTACATAGCCAGAGCCTATCAAAGAAGAAAGAGGAGGAGGAAGAGGAGAAGGAAAAAGAGGAGGAGGAGGAAGAGTTATTCTGAGTTATCTGCTATGTATCTAGTTTATAATAGATTATACTTGTTGATAGCTTCAAATATATATTATTCCTTTTTATAGTATATAAGAAGCTTAAACTAAACACTTTTGTTGCCATTCTAGGATGATGGCTGTATTGAGCCATTGTAGCTTCAGAACAAGGATGCTATTGTTGGGTAGCGTAGGAACAAGGCCATTGTTACTTCTGAGCAGGAACTGCATGTCATCAGAAATTGACTATAACAGACCAGTTCAATCTGTCTTAGGGCACCAAGACATTGCCATAGAAAATTCCATACTTTACAGCAGACCCACACCATGATATTCTACATAGCCAATCCTAATAAGAAACAACCCACACTCTGAAACTGATTCCTCAGCAAAATACTGAGTGCCACCCTAATCATTTAGACATGGTTCTACACAGGTGTCTACTTGATTAGACCACCTAATCATTGATGTTAGTGCCATTTGAGTGCCTCATCTGATTGAAGCTTACAATTTTCCTTGTAACTACTCCAGAAATAGTTTCATCCCTCCAAATAGTGTGATCACTTCTATTTATTCTGGGAAATCAGTGAACACTGTAATTTACACATCTAACAGACCTATATAGACCTGACCAGCCAGCAGCTCAGACAAAACCCATGTTAGTCTTTCATAACTTCTTTTTTTTTTTTTTTTTTGGTTTTTCCAGACAGGGTTTCTCTGTGGCTTTGGAGGCTGTCCTGGAACTCACTCAGTAGACCAGGTTGGTCTCGAACTCACAGTGATCCGCCTGCCTCTGCCTCCCGAGTGCTGGGATTAAAGGCGTGTGCCACCAACGCCCGGCTCTTTGATAACTTCTTATATAGAGATAATGTATTTTGATAATATTCTCTCCCCTGTTTCCTTCTCATATGCCTTCCTAATCCTTCTAAAGCATTTTTCCCCATCTTGCTTTTCAAGTTTTTGCTTTTGTTTTAAACCCACAAAGTTTATCAGGGTTGCCTACATGAACATGAATGTGGAATTATTTACTGAATTATGGTCAGTTTACCTGTGAGTGCATCCCTAAAAAGAAAGTGACTTCCCTCTCAGCACAAATTACAAGCACTATTTCCTCAGCTAGGGGTGGGGTCTCATGAGCCCCTCCTCCATTCTTGCTGAAAAGGTGACAGTCTGGATCTTGTGCAGGTCTTGTGCGGGTGATCACCACTGCTGTGAGTTTGTTGGTAAACGGCACGGCACTTCTTCTCAAGTCTCTGGCTTTTACTTTCTTTCTGCCCCCTTCCCATGATGTTCTCTGAGCCTTGAGGAAGAGGGCGATCTTGGTGTCCCATTTTAAGTGTGAGCACTCAACAGTCACTTGCTTTTGGTGCTCTACCTAACCATGAGAACGAGAGGGAAGTACATGAGACGTGGGCGAATAATATAATCAAGAAAACCTTGTTTAGACTGGCTGGGGAAACATAAACACGGTCCTCAGACCTCCAGCAAGCACTCTATAAACAAAAGCAAAGCCATTATGAGACATACTTCAAAAGGAGAGATTAAATAATAGAAAATAAATAAATAAATAAAAAGAATACTTTCGGGTGAATGCTGGCACAGCTGAGCTGAGTGGAAAGGGGACATTCTCGGGCTCTCTGGCCTGCCAGCCCTGCTTTGCTACTACTCAGGGAATGGCAGTTAGAATAGGCACCTTCTGTCTCTACAGCCTCAGTGTCCTCTGGCACATAGGGGAGGGAAGGTTGCACAAGTCCTTTCCTGGTAGTTCCCTTGGACCATGGCACCCACCTGATCCCACAGGTGAGACACCCGGAGAAGCAGCCCTCCCCCTGATCTTTCTACTGCTCTCCCCAAGGCAGCTTGGTTTGGCCATTATGGTGCCTATTCAAGAAGACTTACCACTGGGCTCAATTATCCATTCCCTGTTAACACCTCTGAATACAGTCTTACTCTTACCAGTTAATTTACTTATCAAAGATTTATTTAAACTAAGGGAAGCAAAGAGAGGTCTCTTAATATCCACAGCAAACAGGACAAAACCACATGTGCCTTTGTTTTATTTTTCCAATCTTTCCAGTAATTATTTTTCTTGTCCCATCTGGTAGGGAAGTTCTTGGTTGGTGACAGCTGCACTGGTTGCTGTAATAATGGGTCATTAGGAACCAAAAATCTGAGAGAGAATGCTGTGGGGTTTTGGGGGGGGTTGTTTTGTTTTGTTGGTATTTATTTATTTATTGGTTTTTCGAGATAGGGTTTCTCTGTATTGCCTTGGAGCCTGTCCTGGAACTCACTCTGTAGACCAGGATGGCTTCAAACTCACAGAGATCCACCTGCCTCTGCCTCCCAAGTGCTGGGATTAAAGGTGCATGCAATCAACACCAGACTAAATGCTTTGGTTTGAGTATAGTTTGTCCTGAGTATAGTTTGTCCTCTCTGAACTTGTGTTCTATCTCTACACTTTTCTCTGGCCACAAGACAACTTGTACCACCTCAAGTTTTGACCAGCAAAAAGACCACCACCAGATGTGGATAAGAAACATGAACCAAAGCAACACTCTTTTCTTTGTAGCTTACCCAGTCTTGGCATTGTGTTGTGAGCCACAGAAGATCAACTTTGGCTCTGAACAGAGACTGTGGTTCCCAGGATGCTTGAAAGGTCTATGCTGTCCTCCAGTGCTTTGTTCCAAAGGAGTGTGTAACAAAAATGCAGAAAATAAAATGTTATCCTTTGGGGGCTAGAGAGATGGCTCAGTGGCTAAAAACACTTGATTGTTCTTCCAGAGGTTCTGAGTTCAATTCCCAGCAACCACATGATGACTCACAACCATCTATAGTGGAATCTAATTCCTTCTTCTGGTGTGCATGAAGACAGAACTCATACAAATAAAATACATGAATAAATATATCTTTTAAAAATCTTATCCTTTGTATATATTGTGTCCTCCCAAAGACTCTTGTCTTAAAGGCTTAGTCCCAGCAGGTGGAGCCAACTATTGCTCACTCCTTTATTGAGAGATGATTGAGTCATGGAGACATGTTGCTCAGCTATTTGCTCTGAACTGAAACATTTGCTCATAGAGTATGTGTCTAAGACTGGAGAAGTAAATAAAGTTCACAAGGCCGAGGAAGCTCCTGAATCTTAGAAGATTCACAAAGTCCCTCCCTAAGATTATATGTGCACCAATAACCAGTGGAAAGATAGGAGGAAGGTGGGGGAGAGAGTTCCCTCATAGTGCATAGGGAGTTCCATTGATGCAGCATCTGTAACTTATCATCCATATTGGTGTGGTCTTTTTGGTGGTGCAGATGCCTTTAAATCAGTCATTCTCCTATAAAAAAAACTTCAACAATGCTCTTAAAAGTAACCAAGGAAACACATCATCTCACTAAGCTAAACGTAAGTGGGATCATCTTTGGTCTGTCACTGATATTCCATCTTTAATGAATATATTTGTTCATGTCTCCTCAGGAAAATTCATGCCAATCTTATCGACTGTTTACTGTGTTGGTGAGTTCATACTAAATAGACTTTTGGAAAGTGGTTTTGTCTTGCCTTAGCTCTTTCCTGTTTCTCTACCTTCTCTTAGTTTCTTTTCCTGTTGCAGCAATTAAATGTCCTAACAAAGGCCACATGAGGAAGAAATGGTTCATTATGACTCAGAGTTCAGGGGTTGAATCCATCTTGGTGGGGAAGGCAAGACAGTCAGAGCATGGAGCAGCTATTCACATCAACAGCTGTAATCAAGAGCAGTAAGTACTGCTCAGCCTGCTTCCTCCGCTCACAGAGTTCAGACTCCCCTCCCAGTCCCAGTCACCCCACAGTGGGTGCGTCTTTCCTCCTAAAGTAGTGAATCAAGTAACCACCCTGCCACACACACACACACACACACACACACACACACAGAGGCATGCCCAGAGGCCTGTCTCACAGGTGATTCTAGGTTCTATGAAGTTGGCAATAAAGATGCTCCCTGGATTCCCTGGCTGCCATGATGCAGGGGTATTGTTCACTTACACCCTTCAAGGATTCTCTACAATATAATACACTCAGAAACAGTGCCAGCTGACCTGTCTCTGAGGCCCGCAGCAAAACTCTCTCTCTCTCTCTCTCTCTCTCTCTCTCTCTCTCTCTCTCTCTCTCTCTCTCTCTCTCTCCCTGGTTTTGGTTGTTTTTTTTTTTATTTTGGGTTTTTTTTCTAGGCAGGATTTCCTCTGTGTAGCCCTGGCTGTCCTGGACCTCACTCTCTACACCAGATTGGCCTTGAACTCACTGAGATCCACCTGCCTCTACCTCCCAATTAAAGGTGTGCACCACCAACGCCCAAGGAGCCTCCTTTCCTTAAGCTGTTCTCTTAGTTATTTAGTTACAGTGACAGAAAATTGATTGAAACATAGACCACATGTTCCCAGCCTGAAGAGTACCTGTTGTCTATGTTTCAATCAATTTTCTAGAAAAAAAGTAGCCTCAATATACCCAGAAGGACCACGAAGGTGGAGGAGCTGTTTGGGAGCTCTCACACTCATCTCCAAGCTGTGTGTGTGTAGCTCTGACTCTAAGAACTGCTCAGTGGGACAAAGCACATTGCATATCCCAGACTGGTCACTTCACATCACAAAGGGAGACAGAGATGAGTGGCACTGTACCAGTTTTGAAAGGGACTAACATCAAAACCCCAGAAGAGTGGTCAGGACTTGGGACCTGAAACCTACCTTATCAATTGCTCACTTAAACAAATTACCAATACTTCCCTAGGATTGAACAGGGCACAGTGTCTTATGACATACTATTTCAAATGCCCAGGCTATAATCTGCTACAGACTATGACCACTCAAAGCTTAGATTGTGTAACATAATCCCCAGTGTGGTAGTATTTGGAGGTGGGGGGGTATTAGGTCATAAGAATAGGTCTTATTAATGGGATCCTTATAAAGATGGCATTCCAGAAACACTCTTTCCATTTCAGTCACATGGGACACAGAAGACAGCTATCTGTGAACCAGAAAACAAAGACCAGATGTGCCAGCACGTTGACCTTGAATTTTCCAACCTCCCAACCAGTGAAAAGTAAGTCTCTGTTGTTTGTAAACCCCCAGCATCTCAGAGATGGGATCTCTGTAAGTTGGAGACCAGCCTGGTCTATAAGAGCTAGTTCCATGACAGCCTCCAAAGCCACAGAGAAACCCTGTCTTGAAAACCAACCTCCCCCCAAAAAAAGACCTATGTAAATATGAGTGGGATCCAAAGCCCTCAATGTTATTCTGTCAAGAATTTCATGGCCTTTTATGCATTTACTGTTTATTTTATGAAATTATAGACTCCAATATTTAGTGAACAAATATTTATAACTGTTATATCTTCTTTTTAAATTTTATTTTATGGGTCTAGAGAGGTGGTTCAGTGGTTAAGAGCACTGGCTGCTCTTCCAAGGAACCTAAGTTCAATTCCCAGAACCCACACAGTTGTTCACAGCCATCTATAACTCCAATCCCAGAAGATCTGATACTCTCTTGTGGCCATCTCAGGCAATACAGACACACAATGCACAGACATGCATTCAGGCAAACAATAAAAACAAATATTATTAAAGATTTTGTAGGGGACTGGAGAGATGGCTCAGAGGTTAAGAGCACAGACTGCTCTTCCAGAGGTCCTGAGTTCAATTCCCAGCAACCACATGTTGGCTCACAATCATCTGCAATGAGATCTGGTGCCCTCTTATGTTGTACAGAGAGACATGGAGACAGAACACTGTGTACATAAATAAATAAATCTTTAAAAAAAGATTTTGGAACTTTGTGTATTCATGTGTATGCATCCATGTGCATGTGTGTATGTTCATGTTGGTGTGTGGGTGGGTGGAGAGTGCATGTATGTGTGCATGTGTGTGTGTGTGTGTATGCAAGTGTATGAGCATACCTGTGTGTGCACATGTGGGTATATGAGTGTGTATGGTGTATTTGTGTATGTGCATGCCTGTCTGTGTGTGTGCCTGTGTATGTGTATGTGTGCATGTGTTTGTGTATGTGTGGTTTTAGGCAGAATGTCATAAAGCCCAGAATAGCCTTGAATTTGCTGTGTAGCCAAGGATGGCTTTGAACTTCTGTTTCTCCTGTCTCTACATCCAAAGTTCTAGGATTATAGCTTAAGTGTGGTTTGTATACCCAGTGAGACTCTATCGGAGAAAACCTCTTTTCCTTTGTAGATACCTTCTGAGTTAAACCTGGAGGTTTGTGTCTCCTTCCCCTCTCAGCACTGGGACCTTGTGTTAGTTATGATTCTCTGGGGGAGCAGAACTGATAGAATGATAGAATTTTATATTTTTATTATAAAATTATATATATAATCATCTAAACAGATAAGTAAAAGGGTGGTTTCACAGTCTGTGGTTGTGATAGTTCCATGATGGCTGTCTATCAATGGAAGTCTGAGAATCCAGTAGTTGCTCAGACCTCAAGACTGGATGTCTCAGCTGATCTTCAGTAGACAGTGGAATCCTGAAGAAGTAGGCTCTAATGTCAGTGAAATCAGAGAGAGGGCAAGCAAAGAGCTAAAGCCTTCTTCTTGCCCTTTATACAGGCTGCCATGAGAAGGTGTGACCTGACTTAGGGTGGTCCTTTTGACCTCAAACACTGATTTAAAGTGATCTGGATTTAAGGTGATTCTTTCTGCCTCAAATGATCCAATTAACTAAAAATCCCTCACAGGTGTGCCCAGAACTTGGTTTTTTAGTGAAATCCAGGTGTAGCCAACTTGACAACCAAGACAACCATCACCTACCCTATCTGTCTTATGAATACCACCACACCACAGACTCTGAGAGTTCACATATGCATTGATCCTGTTGTGTCTAGAAGGCCTTGTGTCCTTGGTGCCCTCCGTGCCCTCTGGCTCTTAGAATCTTTCTGCCTCCTCTTCCTCAGATTCCCTGAGACCTGAGAGGTATTAGATGGAGACATCCCAGTTAGGACTGAGTATTCCAAGGTCTCTTGCTCTCTGCATATTTTCTTTGTTGTGGGTCTCTATATTTGTTCCTATCTACTGTAGAAGGAAGCATTTCTGAGGATGGCTGAACAAGACATTAATCTATGGGCATAGCAGAATGTCATTAGGAGGCATTTTATTTTTACATTCCTTTAGCTCCCCCTGGGTCCACAGCCTATCTAGTCTCAGGTTCTTGGTCACCCAGGCAGTGTTGGGCATGGGGTCCATCTCATAGAGTGAACCTTAATTCCAATCAAACAGCAGTTGGTCACCCCCACAACTCTGTGTCAACATTGCACCAGTATGTCTTACAAGCAGGTCACCATTGTAGACTTCAGGGTTTGTAGCTGAGGTAGTGTTTACCTTTCCCTATGGTGGCATGCAAAGTACCTTCCAGTACTATGAAACACTAGTAAGTAAGGGTGAAAGCTCTATCTAGGTACCCGCTTGACTTCTGTTCAGTATGTTATATAGGTTCTGTCTTCTGTCTTCCTCAATAGAGCCTTATTATCAGTTTGTGGAGAGCAGCATATTGCCTTGTCAATAGCCTGGGCCTCCTTGGCCAACAACTTGATTAGATGCAGTCCATTTTTGGTGCTTGATGTTTCGTTTGGTAGCAAGTGATGTCTAATTGGGGATTTGTCTCCCCCATTATTTGGTGATTCCATTTAGATTTCTTTCATATATATATTAAGAAGCTTCTACTGTAGCAGGTTTCCCTACAACTGCTCAAATGGCCCTTAGTTTTAGGTATCCCTCTCCAAATTCACTCCCTTACCTCCCTCTTTGCTCTTCCTCCCCATTTGATCTTCTCATTCCAGTTCCCCACCCCCAACTATCTATTATCTTTCCTGCTAGGAAGATCCTTCCCTGTCCCATAGTCTCTTACACTATATCTAGCATCCATGGTTATACAGCTCATAGCTTGTTTATGAAAGACTTAACAGCTAACATCCATATAAAAGCAAGCATTACTGTCTTAGTTAGAGTTATTATTGCTGTGATAAAACACCATGACCAAAGCAACTTGGGGAAGAGAGGATTTATTTGGCTTACTCTTACACATCATTGTCCATCACTGAAGGAAGTCAGGACAGAAACTCAAAGAGAGCAGGGATCTGGAGTCAGGAGCTGATATATAGGCCATGGAGGCATGCTGCCTACTGGCTTGCTCTTCATGACTTGCTCAACCTGCTTTCTTACAGAACCCAGGAACACCAGCTCAAAGATGGCCTCACTCACAATGGGCTGGGCCCTCCCCTATCAGTAATTAATAAGAAAATGCCCTACAGACGTGCCTCCAGCCCGAACTTCTGGAGGCAATTTCTCAATTAAGGTTTCCTACTCTCTCATGATTCTAGCTTGTGTCAAGTTGACATAGAACTATGTAAAGAAAAGCTTTTCCTTGCTAGCCGCTTTGGTTTATCCCCCGCCAGGTGCCTGGGCTCTGCCGCGCTGTAGTCCCCAATAACACACAAGACGCTGTATTAATTATGAAGCTGTTGGCCTTGCTTGTTTCTTACTGGCTAGCTCTGACTTAAATAATTACCCCATAATTGTTCATCTAAGTATTTCTCTTACGGGAGAATAGTTCCGGGCTTCCTACCCCATGGCATTACATCTTGACTACCTGTGTTTCTCCTTCCCAGAGTCCTCCTGGACTCCCAGTCCCACCTATCTTGGTTCGCTATTGGCCAACAGTGTTTTATTGACAAATACACAGGACTTCCCCCATCAGAACTAGCCAGCATACATATCATATTTATCTTTGGGGGTCTGGTTTGCCTCACTCAGGATGATGTTTTTCTCGCTGTGTCTATTTACTTGTGAAATTCGTGACTTCAGTTTTTTTTTTTTAATTGCTGAGTAACATCCTATTGTGTAAATATTCCACATTTTCTCTATCCATTAATCCACTGACAGACATGTAGGCTGTTTTCTATTTCTGGCTATTATGAACAGAGCAGTGAACATGGTTGAACAAGTGTCTCTGTTGCAGGACATATGCTTGTGGTGGTTTGAAAGAAAATGACCAAAGGGAATGGTACTATTAGGATGTGTGGTCTTGTTGGAGGAAGTGTGTAATTGTAGCAGTGGGCTTTGAGGTCATATGTATGCTCAAGATACCACTCAGTTTGTTTTAGTCCACTTCCTGTTGCTTTCTGATGAAGATGTAGCCAGCACCATGTCCACCTGCATACCACCGTGCTCCCTGCTGTGATAATAATGGATTGAACCTCTGAAACTGTAAGCCACCCCAATTAAATGTTCTGCTTTATAAGAGTTGCAGTGGTTATAGTGCTCTTCACAGCAATAGGAATCCTGACTAAGACAACATCTAAGACTGGTATAGCTGGATCTTGAGGAAGACCTATTCCTAGCTTCCAGAGGAACCACCACTCTGCTTTCCATGATCGTTCTACAGGTTTTCACTCCCATCAGCAATGGATGAGTCTTTGCCTTTCCCCACATCCTTGCCAGCATCAGGGGTCATTTGTTTTATTGACCTTAGCCAGTCTGACAGGTGTAAGATGAGATCTCAAAGTAATTTTGATTTACATTATCCTGATAACTAAGGATGTCAAACATTTAAATGCGCTCACCCATTTGTGATTCCTCTTTAGAGAATTTGTTGTTTCGATATAGATATATACTCCACTTTAAAATTGAATTCTTTTATCTTCCTCCTCTTCCTCCTCTTCCTCCTCTTTCTCTTCCTCCTCCTCCTCCTCCTCCTCCTCTTCCTCTTCCTCTTCTTCTTCTTCTTCTTCTTCTTCTTCTTCTTCTTCTTCTTCTTCTTCTTCTTCTTCTTCTTCTTCTTCTTCTTCTTCCTCTTCTTCTCCTTCTTTCTTCTTCCTTCTGTTTTGGTTCTCCAAGACAGTGTTTCTTTGTATAGCCCTGGCTGTTCTGGAATTCATCCTTTAGACCAGGCTAGCCTGAAATTCAGAGATCCATTGACCTCTGCTTCCCAAGTGCTGGGATTAAAGGTGTGCACTGAGCCGGGCGTTGGTGGCGCACGCCTTTAATCCCAGCACTAGGGAGGCAGAGGCAGGAGGATCTTTGTGAGTTCGAGACCAGCCTGGTCTATAAGAGCTAGTTCCAGGACAGCCTCCAAAAGCCACAGAGAAACTCTGTCTCGAAAAACCAAAAAAAAAAAAAGCCTCCAAGATGGGTGGTGATGGTGCATGCTTTTAATCCAAGCACTCAGGAGGCAGAGGCAGGCAGATCTCTGTGAGTTTGAGACCAGCCTGTCAGAGCTAGTTCCAGGACAGCCAGGACTATACAAAGAAACCCTGTCTTGAAAAATCAAACAAACAAAAAGGAAGGAATGAAGGAGGGAAGGAAGGAAGGAAGGAAGGAAGGGAGTGCCTCTATAAAATGGACTATAGGCAAACTTGTAGCACATTTTCTTAAGTAGTGATTGAAGTGGGAGGGTCCAGTCCATGGTAGGTGGTGCCATCTCTTGAACTGGTGGCCCTGGGTTCTATAAGAAAGCCATTGGGGCCGGGCGTTGGTGGCGCACGCCTTTAATCCCAGCACTCGGGAGGCAGAGGCAGGCGGATCTCTGTGAGTTCGAGACCAGCCTGGAGTACCAAGCGAGTTCCAGGACAGCCTCCAAAGCCACAGAGAAACCCTGTCTCGAAAAACCAAAAAAAAAAAAAAAAAGAAAGAAAGCCATTGGGAGCAGGCCAGTAAGCTGAGCTCTCCAAGGCCTCTGTATCAGCTCTTGGCTCCAGGTTCCTACCCTGTTTGAGTTCCTGTCCTGACTTCCTTCAATGACACAGTGATATGGAAGTATAAGCCAAATAAACACTTTCCTCCCAACTTGGTTTTGGTCATGGTGTTTTGACACAGCAATGGTTATGACTAGGATACTAGCCTATGTTAAGGTGCTTGATCCATTTGGTGCTGAGTTTTGTGCAGCATGGTAAATGTAGACCTATTTGCATTCTTCTACATGCAGTCATCTAGTTTGACCAGCACCATTTGTTGAAGATTTTGTGTGTTTTTTCCCAGTGTGAATTTCTTTATCAAAAATCAGGTGTGTGGATTTATATCTGGGTCTTCAATTTGATTCCATTGATCAATGTGTTTGTTTTTATGCCATTATCATCTGGTCTTTATTACTATAGCTTGTAATACAACTTGAGATTGGGGATGGTGATATCTCCACCAGTTCTTTTATTATTCAGAATTGTTTTAGCTGTCCTGGGTTTATTTTCCATATGAAGCTGAAAATTGTCCTTTCAATTTCTGGAAAGAATCGTGTTGGAATTTTGATGGGGATTGGGGATTGCATTGCACCTATAGACTGCTTTCGATAGAATGGTCATTTTCACTATATTAAACCTAATGATCCATGAGCATGGGAGATCTTTCCATGTTCTGATATCTTCTTCAATTTCTTTCTTCAAAGATTTGAAATTCTTATCATACATGTCTTTCACTTGCTTGGCTAGAGTTACACCAAGTTTTATTTTGTTTCGTTATGTTTTTTGTTTTTGTTTTGCTTTGGTTTGGTTCTGGTTTTGATTTTGGGTTTGTTTTGTTTTGTTATTTCCTTGATTTTTTTCTCAGTCCATTTGTCATTTATACAAAGGAAGGCTACTGAGTTTTGTATCATGCTATGTTGCTGAAGTGTTTATCCACTGTAGAAGTTTCCTGGTGAAGTGTTTAGTGTCTCTTATGTATAAAATCATGTCATCTGCAAATAAAGATACTTTGACTTCATTCTTTCCTAATTGTAGCCCCTTGATGCTCTTAATTGTCTTATTGTTCTAGTTAAGACTTCAGGTACTATATTGAATAGATATGAAGAGTGGACAGCCTTATCTTTTTCCTGATTTTAGTGAAAATGCTTTGAGTGTCTTTCCATTTAAATTGATGTTAGCTGTGGGCTTGCTGTAAACTGTCTTTATTATGTTGAGGTATGTACCTTGTATTCCTAGTCTTTCTAGGACTTATCATGAAGGCATATTGGATTTTTTATTTAATAAATTTTATTTAAATTAGAAATAATCTTATTTTCCATATCAATTCCAGTTCCCTTGCCTTCCATCCTCCCATGTCACCCGCAGACCCCCCCCATCCCATCCAATATCCACTGCCCAGGGAGTGTGAGGTCTTCTTTTTTTTTTTTTTTTTTTTTTTGGTTTTTACGAAACAGGGTTTCTCTGTATTGTTTTGGAGGCTATCGGTCCAGCCCGGCCTCTGCCTCCCAAGTGCTGGGATTAAAGGCGTGCACCACCACCGCCCGGCGAGTGTGAGGTCTTCTATGAGGGATCATCAAAATCTGTCAAGTCATTTGGAGCAGGGCCTAGGCCCTTCCCTGTGTATCTAGGCTAAGAAGTCCATTTGTACACTAGGGATACACTTTTTTTTGCATTTAATGAGATAGTCATGTGGTGTTTGTCTTTAAGTTTGTTTATATGGTAGACTACACTTATCAATTTATATATATTGAACCATCCCTGACTCTGAGATGAAGCCTACTTTGATGATGGCGGATGATCTTTTTTATGTGATTTTTTAATTCAATTTGCAGGCCTGCTATTGAGAACTTTTGTGTTTATGTATATAAGGGAAATTGATCTGTAATTATCTTTCTTTGTTGGATGGAGGTTCCTATTCCGCCTGGTCCTGCAGCCTTTTCATCCCAAATAAACACACAGAGGCTCATATTAATTATAAGCTGTTTGGCCCATAGCTTGGGCTTCTTATTGGCTAGCTCTCTCTTAATTATTAACCCATTTTTATTAATATAAGTATTTCCACGTGGTCTTATCTTACCAGAAAATGCCCAGACCTCTTGCTCCATCAATAGCTACATGGTGTCTCTCTGGCCACTTCTCTCTGCCTCCTCTCCCCAGCATTCTCCTTGTCTGTTTGTCCCGCCTATACTTTCTGCCTGGCTACTGGCCAATCAGTGTTTTATTCTTCAACTAATAAGAGAAAATGCACAGAAGGACATCCCCCATCATATCCCCTTTGAGTCAGTTCACAGAGCTGTGGCCCAAGGGGTCAAGGCCACACTCTGTCCTGGACTATGTAGGAAAGCTAGATAACCATGAGGTGTAATCAGTTTTTGCCTCTGGGTTTCTACCCTACCTTCCCTCAGTGATGGACTATAATCTGGAAGACTAATCCAAATAAATCCCTTCCTCCTCTAAATTGCTTTTGAACGAAATGAAACTAGAATGGCTATTGACTTACTTAAGTGCCATGTCCAAGGCAATTTATAGAAGGTGAGTTAACAAGCCAGGTGGTGGTGGTGCACACCTTTAGTTCCAGCACTCTGGTGGCAGAGGCAGGTGGATCTCTGAGAGTTCGAGACCAGCCTGGTCTACAAGAGCTAGTTCCAGAATAGCCTCCAAAGCCACAGAGAAACCCTATCTCAAAAAAACAAAAAGGTGGGTTTATTTAGAATTTACAGTTTCAGAGGGACTATCATCATCATAGTTTATAGTATCATCATCATAGTGTGGGAGGCAGCAGGCAATTCTTTCCTTCCTTCCTTTTTTTTTTTTTTTTCTTTTGAGACAGGGTCTGTCTGTGTAACACTGGTTAGCCTGCAACTCACTCTATAGACCAGGCTGGCCTAATAGAGATCCACCTGTCTCTACCTCCTGAGTGCTAGGGTAAAGTCATGCCACCACACCCACAAGAACTAACATCTTAAACAGCAAGCACAAGGCAAAGGACAGAGAGGAAAGTGGTTGGAGCTGCTAAAGTCTCAAAGTCCTCCCCCAATGACATTCTTCCAACAAGACCACACTTCCTAAGCCTCCCCAAACAAGCTGCCGACTAGAGACCAAGTATTCAAATGTCTAAGATTATGGGGATATCTCATTCAAACCCCCTAATTCTACCTGCTGGTCACTCTAGGCTTGTTACTGTATCACAAAGCAAAATGCACTGGCCAATTTCAAAAGTTCCCATGGTCTTTCCATCTCAACACTGTTTAAAAGTTCAAAGCCTCTTTCAAGATTCAAGGAGACCTCTAATTGTGACCTTGTGTGAAATAAAAGAGTAAATGATATATTCCAGCATATAATGGTATAGAATATACATGACATTCCAAATGGAGGAAAGGAGCCATGGAACGAATACTGGACCAAAGCAAGACCAAAACCCAGGAGGGCAAACTCCAAATCCTCTAGGTCTATGTGCCGAGTCAAAAGGATTGGTTGACTCTACCCTTCCAGGGTTTTTGTCTGTAACATAGTTTTTCTCGTCATCTGGTTCCACTCCATGTGTGCAACTCTCCTTGGCAGACATCCCACAGCTCTGGCATCTCCAACATCAAGGCCTCTCCACTAAAAGCCAGGCTTCACTTTCACAGTTTAATGCAATGCCCTCTAAGGGTTGTCATTCAGGGACTCCCCGCCATGCGCCTGTCTTGAGTCATGTTTACAGTTGAAAGCTTAGCTGGGTGGGTCCTGCTGCAAGGGCAGCTTCCTGCGGTCCAGTACAGGAGCCTTCCCTTGTCACCTTTTCTTTCTTCTCAAGCCTTGTAAGCAGCATTAATTTTCCCAGTGTTCTTTTTCATTTCAAACCGTACATTTTTTTTATTTCTTTCTTCCCCACTTGCTCTCTTTCATTATAGAACCCGTAAGAGTGTTTATTGATACAACAGAGTCAATATTAGGTTTTCTCGAAATCACTTCCGTCAAAGATTAGTTCGTTACTTTTAAATTTAGCCTCAGGCAAGTTTAGCATCAGGCAAATTCTTAGGATGAAGGCAGAAAGCAGTTACATTTTTTTTCCATCAAAATATCACAGGAATGGCCTCTACTCCAATTTCAATTACTGTTCCCCACTGAAACATCTTTTTTTTCTTTATTTAACTTTATTTTTATTTAATTTTTTTTATATTTTATTTTCCAGTTTAAATTTAGATAAGAAACGAGGTTGCTTCACAAGTCAGTTCCAGGTCCCTCTCCCATTCCCTCCCCTCCTCCCATGCCCTCCCCCCAACCCCCCCCTTATCCCCTCATTCCCCCAGGGAGGGTGAGGCCCTCCATGGGGGTGTCCATAGTCTGTCATTTCATATAGGGCAGGGCCTAGACCCTTCCCCAAGAGTTTAGGGTGAGAGTGCACCGCACATTGTTCTATGGGAGTCCAAAGTGCGTGTGTATACTTGGGATGGGTACTGATCTGCTGCCCAAGGCTCAATAGATTCCCTAGGCCTCCTTACTGACACCCAGATTCAGGGGGTCTTGATCAGTCCCATGCTGGATTCACAGGCTGATGCCTGGGATTCAAGAGTTAACCTTTGTCTGGTCAGCTGTTTCTGGGGGTTAAACCAGCCCAGTCTTAATTCCTTTGATCATCAGTCCTCCCTCTCTGTTACTGGCTTTCTTGAGTTTAGCTCAGTACTTAACTAAGGGAGTCTGCCTGTTCTTCGATCAGCCACTAAATGAAGTTTCTGTTTCCCAGACTCTCTGGCCATAGGATTGTAGGCTGGCACTCCCCAGATCTATGTCTAAAATCCATATATGAGAGAGTACATGCCATGTTTCTCTTTTTGTGACTGGGTTACCTCACTCAGGATGGTTTCTTCTAGTGTCATCCATTTGCCTGCGAATCTCATGATTCCATTATTTTTTTCTGCTGAATAGTACTCCATTGTGTAGATGTACCACATTTTCTCTATCCACTCTTCGGTTGAGGGACATCTAGGTTGCTTCCAAGTTCTGGCTATTACAAATAAAGCTGCTATGAACATAGTGGAACAGACATCTTTGTTGTATGAATGGGCATCTTTTGGATATATGCCTAAGAGTGGAGTTGCTGGGTCTTGTGGTAGGTTTATTCCCATTTTTCTGAGGAATCTCCATACTGATTTCCAAAGTGGCTGAACCAGTTGGCACTCCCACCAGCAATGGAGGAGTGTCCCCCTTTCACCACATCCTCTCCAGCATAAATTGTCATTGGTGTTTTTGATTTTAGCCATTCTGACAGGAGTGAGATGGTATCTGAGAGTTGTTTTGATTTGCATTTCCCTGATGGCTAAGGATGTTGAGCACTTTCTCAAGTGCCTCTCAGCCATTTTAGACTCCTCTATTGAAAACTCTCTATTTAGTTCTGCAGCCCACTTTTTAATAGGGTCCTTTGGTGTTTTGGAGACTTGCTTCTTGAGTTCCTTGTAAATTTTGGAGATCAACCCTCTGTCAGATGTGGGATTAGTGAATATTTTTTCCCATTCTGTGGGCTGCCTTTTTGTCTTGCTGACTGTGTCCTTTGCCTTACAGAAGCTTCTCAGTTTCAGTAGGTCCCATTTATTAATTGTTGATCTCACTGTCTGTGCTACTGGTGTTATGTTCAGGAAGCTGTCTCCTGTACCAATTCGTTCAAGGGTACCACCCACTTTCTCTTCTAAGAGGTTCAGTGTGGCTGGATTTATGTTGAGGTCTTTGATCCATTTGGACTTAAGTTTTGTGCATGGAGATAAACATGGATCGATCCGCATTCTTCTACATGCCAGTCTCCAATTATGCCAGCACCATTTGTTGAAGATGCTTTCTTTATTCCGTTGTATATTTTTAGCTTCTTTGTCAAAGATCAGATGTTCGTGGGTTAATACCCGGGTTTTCAATTCGATTCCATTAGTCTACCTGTCTATTTTTGTGCCAATACCAAGCTGTTTTCAGGACTATAGCTCTGTAATAGAGCTTGAGGTCAGGGATGGTGATGCCTCCGGACATTGCCTTGTTGAACAGGGTTGTTTTGGCTATCCTGGGTCTTTTGTTTTTCCATACAAGATTGATTATTGTTCTTTCAAGGTTTGTGAAGAATTGTGCTGGGATTTTAATGGGGATTGCATTGAATCTGTAGATTGCTTTTGGCAGGATTGCCATTTTTACTACATTGATCCTACCTATCCAAGAGCATCGGAGATCTTTCCATTTTCTGAGGGCTTCTTTAATTTCTTTCTTTAAAGATTCAAAGTTCTTACGATACAGGTCTTTCACTTGTTTGGTTAGCGTTACCCCCAAGGTATTTTATGTTGTTTGTGGCAATTGTAAAGGGTGATGTTTCTCTGATTTCTCTTTCAGCCCTTTTATCATCTGTATATAGTAGGGCTACTGATTTTCTTGAGTTGATCTTGTAGCCTGCCACTTTGCTGAAGGTGTTAATCAGCTGTAAGAGTTCCCTGGTAGAGTTCTTTGGGTCATTGATGTAAACTATCATATCGTCTGCAGTGAAAGTTTGACCTCTTCCTTCCCAATTTGTATCCCCTTGATCCCCCTTTGTTGTCGTATGGCAATAGCTAGAACTTCATGTACCATGTTGAAAAGGTATGGAGAGAGTGGACAGCCTTGTTTTGTTCCTGATTTTAGAGGAATTGCGTTGAGTTTCTGTCCATTTAGTTTGATGTTGGCTGTTGGTTTACTGTATATAGCTTTTATTATGTTTAAGTATGTCCCTGTTATCCCAGATCTCTCCAAGACCTTTATCATGAAGGGATGTTGGATTTTGTTAAAGGCTTTTTCAGCATCTAGTGAGATGATCATGTGATTTTTGTTTTTCAGCTTGTTTATATGGTGGATTACATTGATGGATTTTCGTATGTTGAACCATCCCTGCATCCCTGGGATGAAACCTACTTGATCGTGGTGAATGATTGTTTTGATGTGTTCTTGGATCCGATTTGCCAGTATTTTATGAGTATTTTTGCATCAATGTTCATGAGGGATATTGGTCTGAAGTTCTCTTTCTTAGTTGTATCTTTGTGTGGCTTGGGAATCAAGGTTATTGAAGCCTCATAGAAAGAGTTTGGCAAAGACCCTTCTGCTTCTATTGTGTGGAACACTTTGAAAAGAATTGGTATAAGCTGTTCTTTGAATTTCTGGTAGAATTCTGCACTGAGGCCATCTGGACCTGGACTTTTTTTGGTTGGGAGACTTTTGATGACAGCTTCTATTTCCATAGGGGTTATAGGTCTATTTAAATTGCTTATCTGTTCTTGATTTAGTTTTGGCAAATGATAGCTGTCCAGGAAGTCATCCATTTCCTTTAAATTTTCGAATTTTGTGGAGTACAGGTTTTCAAAGTATGACCTAATGATTCTCTGGATTTCCTCAGAGTCTGTTGTTATGTCCCCCTTTTCATTTCTGATTTTGTTAATTTGCGTGTTCACTCTCTGCTGTTTGGTAAGTTTGGACAAAGGTTTGTCTATCTTGTTGATTTTCTCAAAGAACCAACTCTTCGTTGCATTGATTCTTTGTATTGTTTTCCGGGTTTCTACTTTATTGATTTCAGCCCTCAATTTGATTATTTCCTAGCGTCTACTCCTCCTGGGGGAGTTTGCTTCTTTGTGTTCTAGAGCTTTCAGCTGTGATGTTAATTCTCTGGTATAACTGTTCTCCTGTTTCTTCATGTGAGCACTTAGTGCTATGAACTTCCCCCGTAGCACTGCTTTCAAAGTGTCCCATAGGTTTGGGTATGTTGTGTCTTCATTCTCATTGAATTCGAGGAAGTCTTTAATTTCTTTTTTTTTTTTTTTTTTTTTTTTTTTTGGTTTTTCGAGACAGGGTTTCTCTGTAGCTTTGGAGGCTGTCCTGGAACTCACTTTGTAGACCAGGCTGGCCTCGAACTCACAGAGATCTGCCTGCCTCTGCCTCCCGAGTGCTGGGATTAAAGGTGTGCGCCACCAACGCCCGGCTTGAATTTCTTTTTTTTTTTTTTATTTCCTCTTTGACCCAGGGATGGTGCAGTTGAGCATTATTCAATTTCCATGAGTTTGTAGGTTTTCTGCTATTTGTGTTGTTGTTGAATTCTAATTTTAAAGCATGGTGGTCTGATAAGATGCATGGAGTTATTCCAATTTTTTTGTAGCTGCTGAGGTTTGATATGTTGCCAAGTATGTGGTCGATTTTTGAGAAGGTTCCATGTGGTGGTGAGAAGAAGGTATATTCTTTTTTATGTGGATGAAATGTTCTATAGATATCTGTTAATCCCAGTTGGGTCATTACTTCTATTAGACCCTTTGCTTCTTTGTTGAGTTTCTGTCTGGTATTCCTGTCTAGTGGTGAGAGTGGTGTGTTGAAATCTCCCACTATAACTGTGTGGGGCTTTAGATGAGATTTAAGTTCTAATAATGTTTCTTTAACGAATGTGGATGCCTTTGTATTTGGGGCATAGATGTTCAGGATAGACACTTCATCTTGGTGGGTTTCACCTGTGATGAGTATGTAATGACCTCCTTCATCTCTTTTGATTGATTTTATTTTAAAGATTAGTTTGTTAGATATTAGGATTGCTACCCCTGCTTGTTTCTTGGGTCCATTTGATTGAAAAGTTTTTTCCCAACCTTTAACTCTCAGGTAATGTCTGTCTTTGAGGGTGAGGTGTGTTTCTTGTATGCAGCAGAAGGAAGGGTTCTGTCTTCGAATCCATTCTGCTAGTCTGTGTCTTTTTATGGGTGAGTTGAGGCCATTAATATTGAGGGATATTAATGACCATTGATTGTTCATCCTTCTTCGATTTGCAATGGTTGTTGTTGGTGGAATTATGTGTGGAATTTCACCCCTTTGTTCTTTTGGCTGTTGGTAGAGAGGGATTCTCTAATGCTTATGTTTTTCTGGTTGTAGTTAGCTTCCTTGGGTTGGAGTTTTCCTTCCAAAATTTTCTGTAGGGCTGGGTTAGTGGACACATATTGCTTGAATCTAGATTTGTCATGGAATATCTTGTTTTCTCCGTCTATAGTGATTGAGAGCTTTGCCGGGTATGGTAGTCTGGGCTGGCATCCATGGTCTCTTAGTGTAGGTAGAATATCTATCCAGGACCTTCTGGCTTTCAGAGTTTCCATGGAGAAATCAGGTGTAATTTTGATAGGTCTGCCTTTATATGTTACTTGACCTTTTTCCTTAGCTGCTCTTAATATTCTTTCTTTATTCTGTATGTTTGGGGTCTTGGTTATTATGTGGCGAGGGGATATTTTTTTTGTGGTCCACTCTATTTGGTGTTCTGTAGGCTTCTTGTACCTTCATTGGCATGTCTTTCTTAAGGTTAGGAAAGTTTTCTTCTATGATTTTGTTGAAAATGCCTTCTGCCCCTTTGAGGTGGATTTCTTCTCCTTCTTCTATACCTATTATTCTTAGGTTTGGTCTTTTCATGGTGTCCCATATTTCCTGATGTTTTGTGTTAAGGATTTGTTGGATTTAAGGTTTTCTTTGGTTGATAAATCCATTTCTCCTAGTGTATCTTCAACACTTGAGATTCTCTCTTCCATCTCTTCTATTCTGTTGGTAATGCTTGTATTGGTAGTGCCTGACTGTTTGTCCAGCTTTTCTATTTTCTGCCTTTCTTCAGATTGTGTTTTTTTTAATGTCTCTATTTCAGTTTTCAACCCTTGCAGTGTTTGCATTGCTTCTTGCAATTTTCTGTTTATCTTTTCGTCTGTTTGTTGCCTATTATGAATTTTTTGCTTTGTTCTTTCTTCCATTTCTCGCATTTCGTGCTTTGTTTCTTCTTCCATTTCCTGCCTTTTTTGGTTTGTTTCTTCTTCCATTTTTTTCATTTTTTGCTTTGTTTTTTCTACCATTTCTTGCATTTTTTGCTTCATTTCTTCTTCCATTTCCTGCCTTTTTTGGTATGTTTCTTCTTCCAATTCTTGCATTTTTTGCTTTGTTTTTTCTTCCATTTCTTGCATTTTTTGCTTCATTTCTTCTTCCATTTCCTGCCTTTTTTGGTTTGTTTTTTCTTCCAATTCTTGCATTTTTTGCTTTGTTTTTTCTTCCATTTCTTGCATTTTTTGGTTTGTTTTTTCTTCCATTTCTTTGAGGGATTTTCCTATATCCTCTTTTAGGGCCTCTATCATTTTCATGAAAGTGCTTTTAAGGTCGTTCTCTTCTGCTTCGTTCGCATAGGAATGTTGGGGTCTTGCTGGTGTGGAGTCTCTAGAATCTGGCAGTGTCATATTTGTTTTTCTGTTGCTGACTGTGTTTTTGTATTGTCTCTTTCCCATCTCTTCTTCTAGTGGGTGCAGAAAGAGCCCCTTACTGGTCTGGGTACCAGAGTTCCCTTTTGGTGGGTGCTAGCAAGTCCAATAATCTGGTGGTTCTTCTATTCCTTGTCCAAATGCTGGTCCCGTGGGTGGAGAAGAAGAAGAGGAATCTGGAGCGCTTAGCCTCCTACCTGGTCCCCTGGACCCTATGCTGGGTCCTGTTGTACCTGATCCAGAACAGCTACTCCCCTGGTCTCCCTGCCCCCTCTGGTTTCCTGGTCTCGTTGGTGGGAGAGAAGATCTGGAGTCTGGGGTGCTTGGCTCCCGCCGGGATTGGGAGCTCTGTGCAGTTCCCAGGCGATCTGCAGGCACTGGAACACAGGCCGGGGAGCCGGCCTGTTTACCTGATGCTGCCGGAGGAACAGCTCCCACTGAAACATCTTGACCTGGGCCTTTGCAGTCCTTATTGCTCTCAGCACTGTCTTCCAGGCTTGTGTTAGAACATACCCTCTAAGCCTTGCTTGTAGCATTCAACTGAAAAGTTGTCCCCATTTCTAAAAACAGAAACAAAACCAAAACAGAAACAAAACCAAGCGGCATGGTCAACATCACAGCAATAGCCCAAATTCTGTACCAGTTACTTTTCTATTATTGTGGTTAAAACACTCTAACCAAGGCAATTTATAGTATAAATGGTTTCTTTGGGGCTTACAGTGCCAGAAAGATAAGAGCCCATCACCATCGCAGTGGAGTGGAGGCAGGCGTGGAAACTGGAACAGGAAGCTGAGAGCTCACAGTTCAAACTGCAAGCCTAAGACAGAAAGAAAAAAACTGAAAGTGGCTTGAGTCTTTCAACTCTCAAAGGCCACCCCCAATGACACACCTTCTCCAGCAAGGCCACACCTCCTAAGCCTGCCCAAACAGCACCACCAACTGGGACCAGGCATTCAAAAGCCTGAGACTATAGGAGACATCTCATTCAAACCAGCAACTACCAAAGTTAATCAAAGATGAGGCAAACAATTTGAACAACAAGATTGATGCAGACATAAAAAAAAAAAACACCTCCTTATTGAACAAAACCTGGGTCCAGATAGAGTCAAGAGGAACTAAAACTAATGCTTCTTAAATTGTTCCATAAAATAGAAAAGAAGAAAGGAATGGCTCTAGCAAGACCAGATGGCTCAGTTCGGAAAAGCGCTCGCCCCAAGCCAGACATTGATCCCCAAAACCCTCAAGCACACTGACTTCTGCAAATTTTTCTCTAATTTCTACACAAGTTCTGTGATTCTGTGGCACATGCACGCGCACACGCGTGCGCGCGCGCACACACACACACACAAACACACACACACTTACACAGGGGTGGGGGAGAAAAGAAGAGAAAGAGTAAGAAATGAAATCTTTCAATTTCTTTCTGTGAAACTAGCATTATAATGTTAGCAACACCAGGGAAAATCACAAGTGAAAGTAAAACTATAGGCTGATCTTCCTTATGAACATAGACAAAAAATTCTCAATAAAATACTTGTGAACTGAATTCAAGACTGCATAAAAAAGCCTGGAGGCTGGAGAGATGGCTCAGAGGTTAAGAGCACTGACAGCTCTTCCAGAGATCCTGAGTTCAATCTGTAACTCCAGTTCTAGGGGATGCAACACCCTCACACAGAAGGCGAAACATCAATTCATATAAAATAAAAATAAAGTATTAAAAAGAAAAGCTCATAAACCAAGTTGCCTTCCTTTCATAACTGCAGGGGTGGTTCAACATACATAAGTCAAAATATATAACTCATCACATAAATGACCTCAAGGACAGACATTGTATGATCATCTCAACACAGACAGAAACAACCTTTGATAAAATCCAACAACCCTTCAAGACAAAATGCCTAGAGAGGCTATGGATGAAAAGAACATATCTCAACATGATAAAGGCTATATGTGGCAAACACACTGCTAAGCTTACCATAAATGAAGAAAACTTGCATCACTCTCACTGAAATCAAGATTAAGAAAAGGGTGCTGTCTCTATCTACAGTCTTCTTTTGCATAGTGTTACTAAAGCAATAACACATGAAAAGGAAACAAGAGTACTATGGATAGGAAAGAATGAAGCCAAAGTACCTCAGACCAGCAAGACTACACCAGGAAACTCTGTAACTGACACACACTCTCAGCAAAGGATACAAAGTTAACACAAGGAGAATTAGTGACCTTCCTCTATACCAATGATTATCAGACTTAGAGAAACAATCCCATGCACAGTTGTATCAAAAATAAGTAAAATCACAGCACTTAGGAGGCAGGCGTTCTCTGTGTGTTCTAGGCCAGCCTGGTTTACAGAGTGCTTTCCAGGACATCCAAGGCTACATGATAGAGACCCTGTCTCAAAAAACTAAATTTAAAAAGATGCCTTGGAATAAAAAGATCTAACCACAAAGAAATTGAAAGACCTCTACAAATTAAGTTCATGAAGGAAGAAGCTGAGGAAGACACTAGAAAATGGAAAGACCTGCCTTTCTGGTGTATCAAAAGAATTGACAAATCTTAATCCAAAAGCAATTTCAAGATTTAATGTAATGGCAATTTAATTTCCAGTGTTCTTCACAAAAATAAACAAAAAGCAAAACAAAAAAATCTAAAAAATAATTGGATCCACAAAAGATCACAGATAGCCAAAGTAACCATGAGCAAGACAAGGAATTTTTTTCCTTTTTTTTTTTTATTTAAATTAGAAACAAGCTTGCTTCACATGTCAATCCCAGCTCCCTCTCCCTGCCCTCCTCCCCCACACCCCCCACCAGGTCCCCCAGCCCCCCACCCAATGCCCACTCCATTCCCCAGGGAGGGTGAGAAGACAAGGAATTTTTAAAGAGGCATTGCTATACCTTAGTTACTTTTCTATTGCTAGGATAAAAGCACCATGGCCAAGGAAACTTATAAAAGAAAGTATTTAATTTAGGACATACAGTTTCAGATAGAGTCCATCACCATGGTGATGAGCATGGCAGCAGGCAACGTGACATGGCACTGAGCAGCAGCTGAGAGCTCAGATCTTGAGACACAACCATGAGACAGAGAGCTAACTGGGAATCACATGTGTTGAAACTCCCAGTGACACTCTTCCTTCAGTCAGACCATACCTGCTCCAACAATGTCACGTCTCCTACCCTTCTCAAACAGTTCCACACTAACTAGGAGGCAAGTACTCAAACATAGGGGTTTATGGGAGCCGTCCTCATTCAAACCACCACACCTTATTTCAAATTAAATCATAGAGCCATAGTAATAAAAATAGCACACTACTGGGCAAACACACACACACACCAAACACAAAACAGATATATAGATCACTGGGAGAAAACAGAGGATCCAGATATAAGTCCACACAACAGAACCTACCTAATTTTTGACAAAGATACCAAAAGTACACAATGGAGAAGAAACAATGTCTTCAATAAATAGTATTGGGGAAAGTGAATATCTACTAGTAAAAGAATGAAAATTAACTCCAAATGGATCAAAGACCTCAGCATAAAACCTGAAACTCTGAAAAAAAAAAAAAACCTGAAACTCTGGCCGGGCGGTGGTGGCGCACGCCTTTAATCCCAGCACTCGGGAGGCAGAGACAGGCGGATCTCTGTGAGTTTGAGGCTGGGCTGGACCAACAGCCTCTAAAACAATACAGAGAAACCCTGTCTCGTAAAACAAAAACAAAAACAAAAAAAAAACTGAAACAACTAGACCAGCAGTTCTCAATATGTAAGACAGTCTAAGAAACTCTAACAACTAAGAGAGTCTAAAAGTAATGTAGTGACTTAGATGAACCCATGGTACAGAGAAAGAAGAAGAAGGAAATGTGAACAAAGTCTTGGTTTTAATCAATAATAGTGTGTTGATACTGGTTTGTCCACTGTAATGAATGCACATGAATATAAGATGTTACTAATGAGGGAAGCCTGGTAAGGAGCCCTGGAAACTCTCTGAACTATAGTCCCAATGTGTCTATACTGCCATAGTATGTTCTAAACATTAAAACTTATTTTTTAAAAGTAAACAATATTTCTGGACATGGTAATGCACAGCTTTAATTCCAGCACTTGGGAGGTAGAGGAAGGTGGATTTCTGTGAGTTCTGGGCCAGCTTGAGCAACACAGTGAAATGTGAGACTCTGCCTTGAAATATATGGTATGTGTGTGTGGGGTGTGGTGTGAGTGTATTTGTATGTCATGTGTGTGTGCTGTGTATGTATGTGTGTGTGTGGTAGTTTGAGTGTGATTGATACCCATAAGCTCATAGAGACTGTCACTATTAGGAGGTGTGGCTTTGTTGGAATAGCTATGGCCATGTTGGAGGAAATGTGTCACTGTGGGGGTGGGCTTTGAGGTCTCCTTTGCTCAAGCTATGTTCGGTGTGACACTCAGACTCCTTCCTATTGCTTGAAGATGCAGATGTAAGAACACTCTCTCTGTTCTTTCTCCAGCACCTTGTCTGCTGGCAAGCGGCCTTGCTTCCTGCCCTGACAGTGATGCACTAAACCTCTGAACTGTAGTTGAGCCTCCAGTAAATGTTTTCCTTTATAAGAGTTGCCGTGGTCATGGTGTCTCTTCACAGCAGTAGAAATGCTAAAGAGGGTATGTATGTGTGTGGGGAGGGTGATGTGCATGTGCATATGGGGTGTGTACATAGGCGTGTGTGTGTGTGTGTGTGTGTGTGTGTATGTGGTGTGTGTGTGGTGCGTGTGTGTATATATATGGGGGGGTGGTTTTGTGGGTAGGTGTATGTTGGTCAGTCCTGTGAGAAAATGTGGTTGTGAGTCAGATGTGGGGGTTGGTAAAGAATGAGGTTGAGGAAGATGCTTATATTTTTGCTTAGGGAACTGGAAAGATGGAGGGATTCTTGGGTAAACCATGAAACAGTGGGCAGAGAAGCTTAGGAGGACATTTGAGATGAAGGGGTAGGTAGCAGGGGACACCAGAATTCTGGGCCCTGAAGATTCACAGCAGGTGCTACTGTGCTGACTTGAGTGGCGTGTACTGCTCTCCTTGTGACAAGCATAATTCCCAGCAACTCATCGGTAGTCATGCTTTCTTCTTACTGTGATGGCATGTGACAAATCACTGACCCAGTCTCCCAGTGAGGCTGCTTAGTTTCAAAAAGAGGAAGGACCTTAAATAAAAGCAAAGGCCAGCTGAATGAAGTGCAGGCTTTATTGTGTGTTAACAATGGTTTGTGGATTGTAATGAAGGCGCCACATTCGTGTAGGATGCTAATAGTGACGGAGCCTGAGAGGGGCACTGGGGACTTTTCCCATTACTTGTACAAAATTCCTGGCAGAATCCACCCAGAGGAACAATTTATTTTAGCTCATAGTGTCGTGGCAGGGAAGCCCGATGGTGGTCATGACAGCAGAAGAGATCCTGTGGAGACTTAAAGCAGCCAATCAGACAACAGAACTCAAGCTATAACTGTGTGTGACTGTAACTCAAAAGTCCCACCCCTGTGACTGTCAGTTGTGTCCCATTTCAAAAAGCCCCCAACCTCCTAAGACTGTGCCAGTACCTGGAGACCATCTTTTCAAACCCGTGAGCCTGTTGGGATCAAGACAGCAACCCCCAAAGAGACAACTCCATTTTGCCTTTTTACAGTGTGGTACCGTGTGTTGCCAGGGGCTGTTGTACTAACTCCCTATTGATCTGAGGATGATTTTGACTGTCCCTTCAAAATTCTTAGGTTGGGACACCAATCCTTCAAATTCATATGTTTGTGGTATTTGGTGGTAGTTAAGGAGGCTAGTTAGCTTCTTGCAGCTATAACAGAATACCTAACTTGAACAACTTAAAAGGATGAGATGTTTATTTTGGATCATGGTTTCAGAGATTTTAGTCTACACTTGCTTGGTTCCATTGCTGTGGTACTGGTGGGGCAAAACTTCATGGTGGAGTGGGTGTAACGAATCAGAAATGGCTACCTCATGATGACCAGGAAGCAGAGCTGGGCAGCCAGGCATAGCCCTGGAGAACATGCATATTGATCTGTTTTATCTAGACATCACTGCCAAATACTTCCAAGTAACACCGTCAGATTATATGGCCATCAGTGGGTTAATCCACAAGCTGCGTAAGAGGCCTCCCGATATAATCACCTCACAATGAGTGGGTCCACTGGCTGCAGAACACTGGCTTTCAGCATGCAAGTTTCTCTGGGCTACTCACATCCAAGCTACACCATCAAGTGAGGTCATGAGTGTGGAGCCCGATGATGAATGAGTGAGAGACCTGAGCGGCCACCTTCTTTCAGCCAGAGGATCCTTACCCAGCAGTCCCTTGACTAAGACAATGCAATTTATTTCATCTCAGTTTCAAAGGAGTAAGACACTTACAAACAGCAGAGGGGCAGAATACCTCTCTTAGGTTTGATGAGGAAGTCCTTACTGTTGGTGTCAACCTTTCTGGACAGAGACAAGCCTAGGGTGGGTTATGAGTCCCTGGACAGACTACTGAAAGGGCTCAGCCTCCGTGCTGGCACCTCCACCTGCAGAGAGGGCGTAAGTGCCGCACTGCTTCCTTGCCTCAACCTCGTTCACGCCAAGTTTGTTCCTAGACTGGTAGTTTCTGACTAGTAAGACAGAAGGCAGCAGAACTTAAGAAACATCCAGATAAATAACCCAAGGGACCTTGCAAAGGAATAAACATGCAGCTTCTCTGTGAGTCAGTGTGGCGGTCACCTGCTCAGTAGTTAAATAGTTATCGTCTAAGTCTGTGCAATTGTACTTGACAAATGTGGCGGTCTAAAAGAAAACGGCCACCATAGGCTCATAGGGAGGTCACTATGAGGAGGTGTGGCCTTGCTGAAGGAAGTGTACCAGTAGGAGGTCTCTGAAGCTTAAACCACACCCTGTGTGGCAGCCTGCAGATCAAGATGTGGAACTCAGCCTGGCGGTGGTGGCGCACGCCTTTAATCCCAGCACTCAGGAGGCAGAGGCAGGTGGGTCTCTGTGAGTTCGAGGCCAGCCTGGTCTACAAAGCGAGTTCCAGGACAGCTTCCAAGACAATACAGAGAAACCCTGTCTCGAAAAACCAAAAGAAAAAAAAAAAAAAAAAAGATGTGGAACTCTCAGCTCCTTCCAGTACCAAGTGCTGCCTGCAGGCCACCGTGCTTCCTTCCCTTCATGGTGATAATGGACTAAACCCCTGAAACTGTAAACCAGCACCAATTAAATGTGTTCCTTTGTAACAGTTGCTGTGGTCATGGTGTTTCTCCACAGCAACAAAACTCAAACTAAGACAGCATATTTCATGATTTCCTAAAGTGTATTACTGTGTCTGCTGTATTCCATCTCAACCAAAACATTCTTTAGTATAATGTCTTTCGGGGGTGAGGGAGTGGATTCAAAATAGGGTTTTCCTGTGTAACCCTGGCTGTCCTGGAACTCTCTTTGTAACTCTCTCCTGAGTGCTGGGATTAAATGCATGCACCACCACTGCCTGCTTAATATAATGTCTTCATTCTGAAGTATTTAGCAGGATACTGATTTTTAAAATTGGTTTCATTATTCATTTGTCAAATAATGTTAACACCTTTAACCCCAGGACTCTGGAGGCAGAGGCAGGTGGATCTCTGAGTTGGAGGCTAATCTGGTCTACACAACAAGTTCACAGCCAATCAAGACATTGTCTTAAAAACATCATCATCGTCGGGCATTGGTGGCACACGCCTTTAATCCCAGCACTCAGGAGGCAGAGGCAGGTGGATCTCTGTGAGTTCAAGGCCAGCCTGGTCTACAAATCGAGTTCCAGAACAGCTTCCAAGGCAATACAGAGAAACCCTGTCTCGAAAAACCAAAAAAAAAAAAAAAATCATCATCAGTCAGGCAGTAGTGGTGCATGCCTTTAATCCCATCATTTGGGAGGCAGAGGCAGGTGAATCACTGTGAGTCTGGGTCCAGCCTAGTCTACAGAGTGAGTTCCAGGACAGGCTCCAAAGCTACACAGAGAAACCGTGTCTTGAACACCACCCCCAAAAAAACCCAAACTGTAAGCATAATCTTTCTTGTTTTCCTTATGTATTTTGCTTATTACCAATTATTTCAATTTCTCGGTATCCCACATTTTTTAGTGGTGATTTTATTCAGCTACCTGGATATCTTAAGTTCTAAGGCTAACACCAGTTCTTTCCTCTTATTTTATCCTTCATGAGTTTCTGATTCATGCCCCCACTGATTTATGGAAAACTCCTAAGCAATATTTGAAGAAAATGGAGCTGAATTGTGTGTTGAAACTATGGTGTCAAGTGACAGAAAACTAGTTCAAATTATGTCTCACAAAAACCAAAACACAAAAACAAACACAAACAAACAAATAAACCTATGTTGGCTCATCATCCTATGAAATCGAGGAGCAACTTAACAACCTCAAATTCTGGCAGGAAATTGTATCTGTATCTCTGAATTTTACTTTTCCTACCTTGCCTTCATACTTAGAAAGCACTGTAATATGTTGGGTCTCAAATTTGCATTCACTACCCTGACATCCTAGCAGGGAGCAACATTGTTTTTCCAGTGGTTTCTGAGTCTCTGCTGAGTATCATTAGCCTGGACAAGGTCACATGCCCAACCTTCCAGTCAACACTGGTGATTCTGCTTGGAGAGCCCAGAGTCCTGTGCTTGGGGGGGAGGGGGAGGCTCAGCCCTTCTGAGTACAGGAGTGTGCAGACAAGAAAGACAGTTTACCCAAAGAAAACTGACTTGTTACTACTAGGAAAGGGAGACATCATGATGGACAAGTAAACGTAACAGCTATCCATTGTTTCATAAAATGTCTTCCGTAAATTGTTACCATTCTGTAGAAACACAACCAAGTATAGCCCTATCCCTAGATGACAGCTTAGTATATAGCATAGTATCCTACGGAGTGACTGGAATATAAACGCAGCAATTAAACTCCATTCTAGAAGGAATAATAAGTGCCATGGGACCTGAATGGAGCTGTCTACTGGTCGGGGACTTTGCCTGTTAGAAAAATTCATCTGCAGCCAAACTCTTTGGGTTGCTTAGTGTTCATGACACCAAGTAAGAAAAAAACATAGAGGCCAGATGTGTTGTGTCATTATAATATATTAGTTCTTTTTCTTCTGGAAAAAAAAATCCTTTTAGTTAGTACACAAAGACATTACAATAGCTGCTTTAAGAAGGCCATAAACATTTGCCCAGCCTCAAGTTCTGCCACCATCTCAGTGAACATTTGTATAGTACAAACAGCCTCTTTTGTTGAAATTCTGAAGAAAGGACTTTTTTTTTTTTTTTTTTTTTGGTTTTTCGAGACAGGGTTTCTCTGTATTGTTTTGGAGACTGTCCTGGAACTAGCTCTGTAGACCAGGCTGGCCTCGAACTCACAGAGATCCGCCTGTCTCTGCCTCCCAAGTGCTGGGATTAAAGGCGTGCACCA
The DNA here is from genome assembly GCF_017639785.1 of Mesocricetus auratus. NCBI lineage: Eukaryota > Metazoa > Chordata > Mammalia > Rodentia > Cricetidae > Mesocricetus > Mesocricetus auratus. The sequence continues at coordinate 72,408,494 of NW_024429192.1, forward strand.
CCAACGCCCGGCAGGACTTTTTGTAGTTGTTTTATTTTTATTTTTTAAACCAAGGTTCAAGTAACTCAGGTGTGCTTGAACTGCCTGCACAGGTGAGGATGACCTTAAACTTCTGATGTTCCTGCTTCCATCTCCTAAGCGCTGGAAATTCACACCTCCACCTCCACTCCCAGTTCACATGCTGTGGGTATTGAGCCCATGGCTCCTCCATGCTTGGCAAGGGCTCTACTGGTTTGAGCTCATTCCCAAGTCCCGGGAAAGATGGTTTACACTTTAGACTTCCATTGCCAATTTCATTTTTATGATAAAGTAAATTGAACAGAAGAACCAATTCTCTTTTCTTTAAATGGTGTCTCTAACCCAGGCCAACCTCAAACTCCCTATGAAGTTAAGGTTGGCCTTGGACTTCTGAGCCTCCTGGTTCCACCTCCTTAACAAGTGGAATTCAGAAGACAATCTGTGAGCCTCAGTTTTCTCTTTCCACCTTGTAAAACCTGGGAATCAAACTCGGGTCCTTAGACTTGACAGCAAGGGAGTACCCACTGAGATATCTTACCTGCCTGCTCCCTACCCTAGCCCCTATTTCTTGAACTTCTTTTTCCCTCAATGAACTGATAAAATTTAAGCTTTATTGCTAGCACTTAGAGTAGTGCAATAATACGCATGTCAATAAAATAATTAGTAAGCAATACAGACATGGTAATCTTGTTTTGAGGACATAGGGTTAGAACAAATGAAAATAAACACAAAATATATCAATGGCTACATAATTTCTTACTTTTAGACAAATGGTATGTTAAAAAGACATGTCCCATTTCTGAACTATCCCCTCAATAAAACTGTGTGTGGATCTGGAGTTCTAAAAAGTATTCTCATAATTCTGATAGCAACAGCTGACAAATTAAGAATACACACATAGAAATCTTCTATGGGTTGAACCAATCACATGCCACATAAACATCGATTTCTGGTTTAGAAGCTTATACATCAAGTGTCAATAATACACAACCCTTTAAAACATTTAGGGCAGGGACCTGGAGAGATGGCTCAGCGGTTAAGAGCTTTGGAGCCTGTCCTGGAACTCGCTCTTGTAGACCAGGCTGGCCTCGAACTCACAGAGATCCGCCTGCCTCTGCCTCCCGAGTGCTGGGATTAAAGGCGTGCACCACAAATGCCCGGCTTATTTTTATAATTTTTAATTTCATTTTATGTGTATGGTGTTTTATCCACGTCTCATATGTATGTAGTGCCTTCAGAGACCAGAAGAGGGTGACAGATCCCCTTGACCTGGAATTATGATTGTCAGCTGCAGGAGGGTTCTGGGAATTGAACAAGGGTCCTCTGAAGAACAGTAAGTGCTATTAACCACTGAGCCATCTCTCCAGGCCATAACTGAAGTGTTTGTGTGTCAGTGTTCATACTTAACCATTATTGCCTCTCCAGACCTTTTGTTTTTATTTATTTATTTATTTATTTTTATTTTATTTTATTTTTCTGAGACAGGGTTTCTCTGTGGCTTTGGAGGCTGTCCTGGAACTCGCTCTGTAGACCAGGTTGGTCCCTAACTCACAGAGATCCACCTGCCTCTGCCTCCTGCGTGCTGGGATTAAAGGTGTGCGCCACCAATGCCTGGCTGTCTCCAGACCTTTTAAATCATTTACGTGGTGTCATTTTTTTTAAAGATTTATTTATTTTTTGTGTGTACAGTGTTCTGTCGGCATGTATCCCTGCAGGCCAGAAGAGGGCACCAGATCTCATTATAGATGGTTGTGAGCCACCATGTGGTTGCTGAGAATTGAACTCAGGACCTCTGGGTTCTTAACCACTGAGCAACCTCTCATGATTAGTAATATCTTACTAATCTGTTTCAGTGCCATAGTTTTTGGGTTTTGCCTGGCTCCTCACAATCTTGATATGTGCTCTAAAGTTCAGTCAAAACATTATCTGGGAAGTATGGAAGGATACAAAAGCACAGTTCAATCCCAAGCAGCAAAAAGAAATGGGAGCCAGAGGGTGAAAATGATTAAATCTCTCGTAAAAAGACCAATCCTAGTAGAAGAAGAAACAACTGGAGATGGCACCACTGGAAGGAACCATTGTGCAGTTCCAGTAAAATGATACAACAGGCTTTAACCAACAAGTGGTTACACACTAAGTTTGCTTCTCAAACTGTAGATGAAAACTAATGACCTGGGGTTCTTGTTAAAATACATATCTGGATTCAGATTTGAAATGGAGCCTGAGATGCTACAGTTCTAACAAACTGGCAGAAATGCTGATGCTGCTAGGTCTGGGGACTGGGGAGAGGGCTCAGTAAGTAGGGTGCTTGCTATGAAAGCATGACAAATTGAGTGCAGATCCCCAGCACCCACATATAAGCCTAGTCCAGCAGTGTGCATGTGTGTTCCATGTCTGTCGTGTCCCCATGCACCTCCTCACCCCCCCACCCCCGTGGTGGACAGAGGGACAGGCAGATCCTACAGGCTTAATGGCTAGGCAGTCTAGCAGAAATGAGAACTCTAGTTTCAGTGAGCAATGCTGTCTCAAAAACTAAAGTGGAGAGTGATGAAGGAAAACACATGAGGTCAACCTCTGACCTCCACATGGACATGTACAGGTAAGTGCACTCAAGCACACACACATGCACATACATGTATACACCTTACACATATAAAGCAACAAAAGGAACGTTAAATATGTTCAAGCACATTAAACTTTATGGGAATTTGTGACTGGGTAGGTGGTATTATGTCACGTCTGCTGCGCGGCCTGTGTCCGAGAACGTGCGGAGGGTGTCGGGTATTGATAACACAGAGACTCGTTCAATGATATAAAGAGAACTTTAAACAGGCTCCAAAAAGGTTCAAGAAAAACTTCCTAAGAAAAGCTCCCACCAGAGAAGCTTCTGCTCTCTCCTCTACCCTGGCTGGTTCTGCTCTGACACCAGAGGTGGATGTGTGTGGGTTTTTGAAGGTGCGGTTAGTCTCTGGACAAGGTCGAGGTCAGGGCGGTTTCCGTGGGAAGGCCTTTCCCAGGAACTTATTGTATCATTTTTAGTAAACATGTTTTTACTAAACATTGTCTTACAGCTGCCTACTCCCAGGCAGAAGGGGAAGTGGCCAGGAACTTATCGTATCGTTTTTAGTAAATATGTTTTTACTAAACATTGTCTTACAGCTGCCTACTCCCAGGCAGAAGGGGAAGTGGGTCTCTGCTCAAGGTCTGGTGTTCCCACAATTCACCCCTTTTTATTTTCAAATGAGGCACTCCTGGCTTAGGTCAAGTAGGGTCACCCTCCCTTTCCCGTCTTTGGGGGACCTTGAACCCCTGTTTTAGGTGGGAGGGGTCTTCCCCACAGGTTGCCCGTCATCGGAGATACCCCAACCTTAAATCATCTGTAACCAACCTTCATGGCTATCGGGATTGCCATGGGCTAAGCTAAGCAATACTTGGTTACGGATCTCTTGTCTCTGGAACAAGGCACGTTTGAGCTTGGCATAAAGCCAGAATGCCTACCGCCACTGCCACCATTTCCAGGACCCCCATTGACATAGCGCCTCTCCATCACCATACCCATCACCAGATCTGGGCCATAACATTCTACCAGCCTTCATCTGTTACAAGGGTAACCCACATGTGATTTACATTTACAATTTGATAAAGTTTCCAATCATTTCAAGATCTGCTCAGGAAAGCATTTAGAAAGTGCACTTGCACAGATACATTAGGTACAATCATTGATGTTACACATGTAGCATTACGAAAAATATGAACAATAGTTGTCGCATTAGGACAAGTTGCATTTCTCCAGAAAAATACACTGGCCTAGTCGTGATTCCAGAAATAGGAACCATCAAGTCTGATATTTCAAGTGACCATGTCCTGTTCAAATACTGAAAAGAGGCTTTTGCCACTCATCATAGTCCATACCAATGTCCAAATGCTTTAAATGGGTCCTTTTTTCTCTGTTGGCTTTACGATGAAAACTCATGGGTCCAGAAGGTTGATGCAGCAGGTCTGTTGAAAAATTGGAAATCTCGAACCGACTGTTTTCTCTCTTTCTTGGGCTCTAGATTCGATGACATCAAGAATCAGGAACACTGATTTAGGATATCTCACTCAAACTGGCTTAGGTAGGCTCCCATGGTCTCAGGTCCAGTTTTTCTCTGCTCCATGCATCTCACTAAATGGTCTGACAGTTGCTGAAGCTCTATTCCTTTCCTGCAAGAAAACACAAACATGCCCTCGACCCCAAATTAGGGTCTTCTCCACTGTCTAGTGTATGGATGTCTCCATTTGATCTGAGCAATGGTTGCTCAAGTTCCATCATGCCAGAATCTGTCTGAAGCTCACTGGCATTCACATTATAAAATTTTTAAATGAGGAGTGTATTATTTGATGAGTCATGTGGGGACTGGGGACATTATTCCCCCTTTTTTATTTTCTAAAAAAATTTTCTTTTTGAACTGTTGAAGCTGGACCATAACAGTAGAAGGATTTGTCTACCCTCCTTGGTTAACTATCTAGGTAAATTGGGCTTACTAAATAACTTTTGAAAATTATTTGAAGTCTGTGAGCAGTCTTTCCCAATCTAACCTGTAGAACTCTCACTAGCTGACAAGGCCTCATTTGTATCTTAAATTTTTCTGTTAAAACATTAACAGACTGGCTGGATGTTCCTTTTGGCTATATTTAACACAATCTAGGTAGCTTCTTAACTATTTTTGAAGGGATTTAAGTATCCTTTTAATCATATAATCAGTTCACACTCACGCATTCACAATCACATTTCATACATACCGGTGTGGCCACACCATACATTCAGAACATACATGCATCTTTCAGTCATCCTTTTTCCCTAGGTCATGATTAGTCTGTTGCAATGAAGCTTCCTTAATTGAAATCTATGTAAAAGAACAACTCCAGCCAATCCTTGAACTAAAAAGGTTAAAAAGTCCTATATGTTTTTATCATTCCTCCATTTGAGCTACAGTCATGGGGTACAGCCGTACCTACTCCTTGTAACTCTGTAGATGCAAGGTAGAGAGGCCAGGCTTTTGGCCAAAAGTTTTTAGAGATGACTCACAAAATAGAACTTAAATGTAAACAAAATTTTCCATTCCATATACCTTTGTCTTTTTCTTTTTCTTTACTTAATACCAGTACCTCTTTTACTGTTACCAAAAAAAAAATTTTTTTTTTGAGTCAGGGTTTCTCTGTATTGTTTGGAGGCTGTCCTGGAACTTGCATAAAGGTGTGTTGGGATTAAAGGCGTATGCCGCTGGGAATCTCTTGGATTCCCCTACTTCCTGACCCTGGTATCAGGCTTAGGAGGGGGAAACTCAGAATGTCTAGTTTCTGACTTTTTAATCTCATTGGCAGCAGCCGCTTCCAATGTATTATTGGTGTTATAAAAATTGATGAACAGGGAGCTGGAATGACTAACTGGCATCAACATGGGGGGGAATCCTCACCAACGCACATATTTCCCTTACCTGAGTGTTCAGCAATGGTTGGATCATCTTTAGCATGGTGAGCATTACTAGTATCCGGAGTAGTATTGGGGTCGACATGCCCGATGCACCGTTCGGGGACCCAAATGGGCTTCTCACTTCCTGGAGGGAAAACACAAACAGCCCCTCGGACCCTAGCTAGTAGGGGAGTGGGTGGCTGCCATTTTCCTGTAATCAAATCCTTCCATCTGACCCATCCCAAGGACTGGGAGGGTTTGTTCCAATGTCTCTCCATAGCAGACAAATTATTATGATCTATGGTCAAAAAATTTAAAATGTAAAGTATGGTGGATAACTGAATATTGGGGGAGGTAACATACTCCCCCTTTTTTATTTTCTTAAAATACTGTTTGAGAGTGGCATGGGTGCGCTCCACAATAGCCTGTCCCGTGGGGTTGTGAGGAATACCAAATGAATGGACAATGTGATGTTCCCTGCAAAAGGCAGCAAAGCGATTGCTGGCATAGGCAGGGCCATTGTCCGTTTTTAGGGCATCGGGTACGCCCATGTAGGCAAAGGCCTGTAGGCAATGAGAAATAACATCTTTAATCTTCTCTCCTGAGTGGAGAGAGGCAAAAATCAGTTTAGAATACGTATCCACAGAGACATGCATATATTTTAATTTCCCTGCCTGCGGCAGGTGAGTGACATCCATTTGCCAGAGATGGTTGGCCCTGAGGCCCCGGGGATTTACCCCCTCATTGGGAGAATTATGATAAGGGGCACAATCAGGGCACTGAGAGGTAATCTGTGTAGCTATGGATAAGGGGCACCCAGTGTGAAATTTAATGGAGCGGGCATTTAGATGATACCTCTCATGGAGCTGGTGGGCCAGCTGCTCCTGAGTAAATAAGACCCTAGGGCGGGTCAAGGAGTCAGCAATTTGATTGCCCTGGGCAAGGGGTCCTGGAAGGTTAGTATGTGCACGAATAAATCCCACATAAGCAGGGTGGATGCGCTGCCAAATAAGATGTTGGAGCTGAACTAATAAGGAACGAACCTGGGAGGTTGGAAGAACATATGGAGAAGTTTCTAAAGGTCTAACAATGTTGGCAACATAAACACTATCCGTATATAAATTAAAGGGCTCTCCCTCAAACATTTGGAAAGCCATCAAGCATGCAAACAACTCGGCGGCTTGTGCTGACATCTGTCCTATGGGTACCCTCTTCTGCACCTGAGAAGAAACCACCACCGCGAAACCCTTGGAGGAGCCGTCTGTAAAGACTGAGCGAGCTCCAACTAGAGGGTTCTCCTTTAAAATCTTGGGAAAGATCACAGGGTGTTGTTTGAAAAAAGACATCAAGGGGCTGTTGGGATATTGGTTATCAAACTGTGCGCCTGTAGATGTAATAAACAGGGTCCACCCATCATGGAAGATCTGTAGATGTTCCACCTCCTCCTTACCATAAGGAAGGATAATTTTATCAGGACTCTTTCCAAAGGTTTGAATGCTAAACTTGTGTGCCTTCCACAACAATTGTAAAATGAGATCATAGTAAGGGGTCACTACCTTCTTAGGGGAGGCTGACAAATGTACCCAATAAATAGGACCAGTCTGCCAAAACACGGCAGTGGGCGAAAAGCTAGATGAAAGTACAACCAGAACAAGGGGCTGCCCATAATCTATACGCCGAAGGTGGGCTTGCTCTATACTTCTTAACAACAATTGTAGGGCTTCCCTGGCCTCTGGGGTAATCTGTCTAGGGGAAGTTGGAGCAGGGTCCCCAGGAAGAATATCATAAAGCGCTTTAAGAGCCCCTGTTTTAATAGAAAGAGAAGGGCGAAACCATTGCACCTCTCCCAAGAATCTCTGCCAATCATGAAGTGTTTTTAAATTTGAACAATCGATTTGGAGTCTTTGTGGCCGGAGGCCAGTTTGTTGAATTTGATGACCCAAATAAGTATAAGGGGGTCTCTTTTGGATCTTTTCAGGAGCCAAAATAAATCCTCGGGCCTCCAGAAGCTCCTGTAGCTCTGCAAAGGCTATGTAACATTGTCTTTCTTCGGCCGCGGCCAAAAGAATATCATCCATGTAGTGGATAATGTAAAGATCAGAGAACTTACGTCTGAGGGGATCTAAACAGACAGCTACATAAATCTGGCATATAGTTGGACTATTAGCCATCCCTTGGGGAGCACCACCCATTGGAAGCGAAGGGCAGGCTCCCTAAAGTTAATCGCAGGAAGGCTAAATGCAAACCGAGGACTATCTTGAGAATGCAAGGGAATAGAAAAGAAGCAATCCTTCAAATCAATGACAATCAAATGCCAGTCTCTAGGAATGGCCACAGGCACGGGCAAGCCAGGCTGCAGAGCCCCCATAGGCTGCATGGTCGCATTCACGGCCCTCAAGTCTTGTAGTAACCTCCATTTCCCTGAAGATTTTTTTATTACAAATATAGGGGTATTCCAAGGGGACGTGGAAGGAACCAAATGACCTGCCTCCAATTGTTCTTGAACTAGCTGGTGAGCCGCCCTTAGTTTCTCCGCTGGTAAGGGCCACTGTTCCACCCATACTGGATCATCTGATAGCCATGTGATGGGTATGGGGGCTGGTGGCGCAACAGTGACCCTCATCAAAAATGGCCAAAACCCTTCCTATCCCCTGGGGCCCTGTTCTCCAAAGGGAGGGATGCCACAGGGCAAACCTCTCCCTGTTCTAGTTTACCTAGTTCCCTCCCCGGGCTCCAGCCCCTCCCTTGCGTCATCTGGGGGCCCCTGCTTTTGGACTTGGGTGCCTGGGTGGTGAGGACCACTCCCATTTCTTGCATGAGGTCCCGTCCCCAGAGGTTAATAGGGAGGCCAGGCAAAACATATGGCTGGAAAAGCCCTGTGTGGCCCTCAGAGTCTTGCCACTTTAGGATTCTGAGGCTTTTTTGGGGTACAGCCTGTCCTATTCCCTGGAGGGTCACTGTCCCTTCCTCTTTCGGCCAGGCGGGGGGCCAGAATTTATCTGAGAGGACAGAGAAATCTGCCCCAGAATCTAAGACGCCCCTAAAGGACTTGCCTTCTATCTTTAATGTAAGATGGGGGCGGTTCTCCATAGTGGCTACCCAAAATGCTGCCGGGCCGGTACTTCCAAAACCTTGGTTGCCCCTTTTCTCTTTAATTTTTCTAGCCTCACAAGGAGCTGTAGGGAGAAGGAGTATCTGAGCAATCCGTTCTCCTGCAGGGATGGCAACAACCCCACTGCCCACTGATGTCATTATTTTAATCTCCCCCTCACTATCCTGGTCTATAACACCGGGGTGTATCAGGATGTCTCGAAGAATAGTACTGGACCGTCCCAAGAGTAGTCCGACCGTGCCTGGGGGCAATGGCCCATGCACCCCAGTAGGGAGGGCCTGGATCCCCATTTCCGGTGTTAGGATTGCCCGGGCAGAGGGAGCGAGGTCCAATCCTGCACTCCCGAGGTGGCTCTAAGGAGGTCTGAGATATGAAGGGGTTGCTCTGGGGGAGAAAATGAGTCCTGCCACTGCCCAGAGCAGGGGTCATTGCCCCGTACACATTGGTTTTGGGGCCCTGGGGCGGGGCCCTCCTCCCGTTTCCCTGATTATTATTAGCAGAAAGGAAATTTCCCTCCCTGTCAGTTTTAGAGTAGCAGTTATTGGCCCAATGATATCCCCTTCGACAACGGGGGCATAAACCAGGTCTCTTGAGACCTGTAGTACTATTTTGAGGGCACTCTCTACGGAAGTGTCCCTCCCTACCGCAGCTAAAACATGTTTTTCTCCTTCCCAGAGTAGGTCTTTCTTTCCCCACTTGGGGCCGAATAGCAGCAGCTAACACTTGGCCCTGGATGAAGTTCCCATCAATGTCCCTACAGATCCGGATATAGTCATTTAGACTTTTATTGCGATAGGGGCGAAGGGCTTCCTTGCAATATTTATTTGCATTTTCAAATGCCATCTGCTTTATGACTGGCATCGCAGGCCCAATGCCCCCAAATATTCTTTCTGCTACCTGACTGAGACGGTCTACGAAGTCTTGAAAAGGTTCGGAAGGTCCTTGAAGGACTTTGGACAGATGATCTCCTCCTTCCTTGGAAGGCAATGCTTTCCAAGCTCCTTGGGCCGCTGCTGCCACTTGGGCATAGACTGCGATGTCATATTGCATTTGCTGCTGAATGGTGGCGTATTGACCACTTCCGGTAAGCATCTCCACATTTCTCTGGGGCTGTCCGGCCTGTGCATTCCTTTGGGCTGTCTGGCTGCATCTTTCCTGAAACTCACCTCTCCAAATCAAATAATCTCCCCCCGACAGAGCTGCTCTGCAAAGCTGCTGCCAATCGCCAGGTGTCAAATTAAGAGACGCAAAAGATTCCATTAAGGAAAGTGTAAAGGGAGCCTGTGCGCCATAATTTAAAGTTGCCTCTTTAAGTTGTTTTATATCCTTAAAATTTAAAGGGTTATGACGCCTAATGACCTGTCCAGAATTGTTCGGATCTGGAACTTCCATTACTGGGGCCACCACCTGGCAGCATTGGACCCCTCCTCTGGGTCTTCCCTCCAGGTCCAAGAAGGACTGGGTTATCTCATAGGAGGAGTCCCTTTTTCAGAGTATGGGGAAGGGTTTCTCTCCCTGTCCTGTCTTTCCTTAATTAGAATCTTTTTTAGTTCTTTTTTAAGGGCCGCGATCTCAGCAAGTAACCGTTCCTTTTCAGACTGTGACGAGTCTGAGTCTGAGCTACTTCCATTTTCTAGGTCTGATAGAGAAGGATATAACCGATTCTGACCGGAGTCCTTCTTTTGGGTCACGCCCGGAGATGTCTACCCGTTTTTTTGTTGTTACTAAGAGACTCCTCCTCATCCTCACTAACAATGGAGCCTCTAGTTTCAATCACGGTCTCTTCATCATCACTCTCTGCCCCTGAACTCAAGGAGGCTTGAGTCTCAGTCTCTTGTAACTCTAAAAAGCCTCTTTTGTGTCCTGAACTACCTGGCGGTGACGAACCTTATCTGTCAAAAGTGCTCCCCTCACTAATCTCCATAAGGAGAATGTCGTAGGGGGCAAGGACTCAGATCCCTCTTTTCGTAAAAGTCTATGAAGATCACGGCGAACCTCCTCCCAATCTGGAATATTTAAGCTTCCCCCAGTAATGAACCATGGACTGGCTCGTTCGATCGATTTTAGAAAGCCTTCTAGGGTTTTAGACTTGACTGCAGTCCCATGTTCTTTAAGTAACTTTTTTAGTTGATACTGCAATGATTCTAGCTTCCTGGAACTATTCCCCATAGTTTCTTAACCCTGTCCACTTACCTCGCTTTCACGATCTCGGTGGGACCTCCAATTGTCACGTCTGCTGCGCGGCCTGTGTCCGAGAACGTGCGGAGGGTGTCGGGTATTGATAACACAGAGACTCGTTCAATGATATAAAGAGAACTTTAAACAGGCTCCAAAAAGGTTCAAGAAAAACTTCCTAAGAAAAGCTCCCACCAGAGAAGCTTCTGCTCTCTCCTCTACCCTGGCTGGTTCTGCTCTGACACCAGAGGTGGATGTGTGTGGGTTTTTGAAGGTGCGGTTAGTCTCTGGACAAGGTCGAGGTCAGGGCGGTTTCCGTGGGAAGGCCTTTCCCAGGAACTTATTGTATCATTTTTAGTAAACATGTTTTTACTAAACATTGTCTTACAGCTGCCTACTCCCAGGCAGAAGGGGAAGTGGCCAGGAACTTATCGTATCGTTTTTAGTAAATATGTTTTTACTAAACATTGTCTTACAGCTGCCTACTCCCAGGCAGAAGGGGAAGTGGGTCTCTGCTCAAGGTCTGGTGTTCCCACAGTATTACACTCAGGAGTGGAGTAAAATACATATTGGATAAATATTCTACCACAAAGCTATGCGCCAGCCTATGAGGCATTGCAATTATAGCCCTATTTGTGGTTTGTGTCTGTGTAAAGGCAATATTACCCACTAGATACAAGATGAGGTACAGGGTTGGGTGGGGTAGATAACAGTAACAGTAAGCTTTATTGGGTGCATAGTATACTATGTCCTGGGCTCTTTGTGTGTTATTTATTCTGTACAATACATATATGAGGTGGGTATTATTTATTGGGTGCATAGTATACTATGTCCTGGGCTCTTTGTGTGTTATCTTATTTATTCTGTTCAATACATATATGAGGTGGGTATTATTGCAGCCCCCTCCCAGTCTGGTTTTATCAGTTAACTGCTGGTAGTTTGTCTATGTAGAGTTCATGTAGATGTGGATGGTCACACAGCACTGTCCAGTGTGCAGTAGACATGCTGATCTGGAGCTCAAGAAGAGTTATTGTGGGCCAATGAGACGACTCAGAAAATAAAGGTGCTTGCCACAAAACCTGATGACTTGAGTTTGGTTCCCAGAACCCACATGGTAGACAGAAAGAAATAATTCCTACAAGTCGTCACCAGCTTCCACAGACATGCTGTTGGAGGCATGCCCTGCCCACCCCACCCTCAGTAATTAAATGCAAAAACAAAATTAAGAGAGTTATTCAGAGCAACAAAGATCTAGGCGGAATTAAGACTTCAGAGTGAATGAAATGATCCAAGGAGAATCATATCAAGCCCTCCCAACATCTGCCAGTCTTGTTTCATTCTCCTTTAACATTTAATTAACACAAAAATTATTATAGAGAAGAAATCTGAAGGTCGGCATTTAGGCACTTGGTTTTGTTTTGTTTGAAACAGGGTCTCCCATAGCTCAGACTGGCCTCCAACTTGTTTTGTAGTCAAGAATGACTTAAACTTGTGGTCCTTTGCCTCCACACACAGGATTATGAATATCTACCAGCACTCTGGAGCTAGTTTTTAGTTTTTCAAATAAGTAGCTTCATCCTATGATAGGATATTGTTAGTTTGTTCTTTATCCCTAAGATGTATCAAACTTCTGGCTGCTGGAGAGATGGTTCAACAGTTGAAGAGCACTGGCTGCTCTTGGGGAGGATCTACGTTCAGTTCTAGCAACCACATGGCCTTTTGTAACTCCAGGATCCAACACTGTCTTCTGACCTCTACCCATACCAGGCAAAACATTTATACACTAGAATAAAGGCAAATAAATTATTATGAATACAGCATTCTGTCTGTCTATATGCCTGCATGCCAGGAAAGGGTGCCAGATCTCATTAGAGATGGTTGTGAGCCACCATGTGACTGCTGGGAATTGAACTGGAAAAATAGCCAGTGCTCTTAACCACTGAGCCGTCTCTCAAGCACCTAAATAAATCATTTTTAAATGTGTGCACTTATCTACATTCCATCTTAAAGTTGTATGATGGTTAATACTGTCACTCTGACAGAATCTAGAATCTAGGAAACAGGCTTTGGGCATGCCTGTGAGGTTTTGTTGTTGTTTTGGTTTTGTTCTGCTTTTTGTTGTTGTTTTGAGACAGGGTTTCTCTGTATTGCTTTGGAGCCTGTCCTGGAACTTACCCTGTAGAGCAGGGAGGCCTCAAACTCACAGAGATCCTCCTGCCTCTACCTCCTAAATTCTGGGGCTTTGAGAGATTATTTAGTTCCTGTTAATAGAAGTTGGGAGATCCACCTTAACTATGGAGAGCCCCATTCTCTGGGCCGCAGTCTTAGACTGTGATTTAAAGGGGGGTGAGTATTAGCATCATTCTCTGCTTCCTGCTTCTACAATGTGGACAGAGGCCTCAAGCTCCTGCTTCCATGATGGACTGTTTTCTCAAACTGTGAGCCAAAATAGACCCAGACTCCCTTGCATTGCTTTTGTCAGAGCATTTTAACACATCAGTAGAATAGGTAGCTAAGACAAGCTGGCTTCTGTTTATTAATTTTCTGGAACCCAGTGAACCAACTACATTTTCTTCTTTCATACTGAGGAAAGTTTTCCTCCATTTGACTATTGCTTCTAATTGATTCCCTCAGTGTTATTCTTGGGATCTATATAGTTTGAATTCCTACCACTGTCAATTATCTTCTCTGTCTCTTTTAAAGGCAGGGTCTTACTTTGGAGCCCTGGCTGGGAAAATGCTGTGATTAAAAACATGCAACACTATCCTACATCATTTTCTCATGTCCACCTTTTATACTGCTGGCTTGCTCTTCTGTGTCATCAGGTCTGTTTTACTGTTTCAACTGCTACTATTTAAGTTGGTTAATGTGGTTTTAATTTCATGGTACTATCCATTTATCCTGTTCTTAAAAGAAATCTTATTAAAGCCATGGGGTTGTCTTCTAAAAAAGATTCTGCTGCATGGCCTAATACATTTTGAAAAATTAATTTTTGTTTTTGTTTTCTGAGACCAGGTTTCTCTGTATAATCATCCTGGCTGTCCTGGAACTAGCTCTGTAGACCAGGCTGGCCTTGAACTCAGAGATCTGCCTGCCTCTGCCTCCCAAGTCATGGAACTAAAAGTGTGTGCTACCACTGCCCAGCTTGAAGGACTAATTTTAAATTCTAGTGCTTTGTTTCTTTTTCCCCTGCAGGATTTTGTTCCTTTAGTGTTGCAAAAAGAATCTAAGGCCTGTGATAGGCTAAACATTCTCTCTACTAAGGGATACCTCAGTTCCTCTCTCTCTTTTTTTTAACATTTACTTTTTTATCTTTAAGATTGCCTAGTCGATCTTTATTGATGTCTAAGATCTCATTTGTTGGACACAGAGGAGTCTGCGTCCAGGGACAACAGGGAAGTACCTGAGAGACAAAAATGTGTCACTCACTATCTTACCATTGCTTTCCTTGGCAATTTTCTTCTTCAGTTCATTCGCGTTTGTGACTGGTTCTGACCCCAACATCACGTTTTTTCTAAATCTTGTTCAGGTGTTCCAGCATTTCTAACTGTGCTGTATTTCAGTATGCCCATCTGGGTTTCTGCTCATCTGTACCAAGCTGGTGTCGTGTGACAAAACGCTTCCTGGGAAGACACAACACACACCTAGTCACTACAGATAGGGAGATCACGACAGACCAAAATATGAAAACTAGCAAAGTTGAAGAGTGTCCTCCAGCTATTTAAATTGGTCTAAACCTCTTCCAGGCAGGAGGACTGATTTCTGCTTCTTCCAGGCGGCTTGGCTGAGTCTTTACAGCTCTGTGGAGTTAATAAGAACAGGGATTCTAAGCGTTTACTGCTTACTCTGGTCAGTTTCAAGGACTCCCAAAGTTCCTTTGCGTTGTTTACTTTCCTGTTTTAAGGAATTTCTCTGCAGAATAGAATGTTTCAATCTCGCAGGAAACTGTTACACAACACCTGGGTTCAGTCCCTGAATTTCAGTCTTTCTCCAGAGTCCCCACCCACAACTCTCTAAACCTTTCCTCCGCTTTTTATTTCTTCACAGCTCTTAGTTAAGTGAGTTTTTTATTTTGTCTGTCTCTTCTCCCTAGAAGGGTAGCTGGCTCCAACACTGTTAAGTATTCAGCAAATCTTCTTGAGCAAACCTCTAATTAGGGGATTCAATGCCTTGTGTTTTGGTTTCCACCTATGTCTCACACTTTTTAGGTGTGAAAGTATCTTTCTGGGTCTGGGTCATGTTTTTTGGGTTTTGTCCCAGTTTGGTAGTCTAAGTTCATCGTTCATCAGAGTGTGGGCCACAGATTCCTAGAGGCCTGTCTCAGGGGTCCAGTGCCTGGTGTATGGTGAGCCCTCCGGTCTCACGCCAAGTCCCTGGTTCCACATAAGTTCGTTCTGGGCCAGGTACAGCGGTGAGACACACTGTGGGGGGTCGTTACGCCCAGGCTTCTACCCGGCTTTCAAGAGCCACCAAACAAACCAAACGCCCGGGTCTCCAAATGCACGTGACGGCCCTCCCCCGCAGCCGCAGTGCTCCTGCCTCAGTTCGCTGCTTCCGCCGGCCTGCGAGACTCCGCCCAGCGCCGCGAGGAGCCAATCAGCGCGCACGCCCTTGGCTCCGCCCCAGCGCCCCTCGACGCCAGCCCCTCCCTCCTCCCGCTCGCTGCCCGCCCGTCAGGCAGGAAGGCAGGCAGTGGTTCACTGGCGGTCAGTTCTCTCCTCTGTGTTGTCTTCGTTCCTCGTTCCCGGTCGCGGGAGGCGGCGGCTACGCGGGCGGCAGCGCGGTCCCTGCGGGAGGCGCTGCACAAGCGGAGCAGCGGCCGCGAAGCGTCGAGCCCAGCGCGGCGGCGGCGACTAGGCAGCCAACATGGCGGCGGCGGCGGCGGCGGGCCCGGAGATGGTCCGCGGGCAGGTGTTCGACGTGGGGCCGCGCTACACCAACCTCTCGTACATCGGAGAGGGCGCCTACGGCATGGTTTGGTGAGTGTCTGCTCTGGTTTGCAAGCTCGGCCTCACCCGGTCACCCCATGCCTCTGCCCCTCGCTGCTCTGGACGCAGCCGCGGCCCTTCCCGCGCCTTGGCCTCGCGTTCTGCAGCGACCTGGACCCCTGACTTCTCTTTAGTCCACAATCACGGAGCCCGTCGAGGCTTAGTTGTTGCTGAGGTGCTTCCTGAGCTGACCCTCGTTTGCCATTGGAGGGGCACCCCACACTGAGGCCAGGACCCGAGAACTTGATCTGAAGCTCGTACTTTGGAGTCTCTCCCTTGGGACGGGAACGGAAGTGCACCGTGTCCCCTAATTTATAGCATTATAGCTGCCTTCTTTTGACATTAGATCGTAAAACCAAGAATTCCATCACATGCTTGGCCGTGGTGGTGGAGGCGGCCGTGGTTTTGCAAGCCAGAATCCTCGGCTTGTGTGTACGTGAACAGCTTTCACAAAATATCTTCAGTGGAGCTAACGATGCGTTCCTACTTAGGCTTTCTAAAAAGCATTAATGACACCAGCGTTGATTGAGAGGATATTTAAATCCTGAAGTTTCAAAATGGATTTAAATACCGTAGCGGTTGCGTTGCAGGAAGGATAAGCCAGCATCACTCTTTGAGTTATTAAGATGTATTTGGAATTGGGCCTAATTTGACTTTAAATTAACTCCTTCGTTACCATCAAGAGCGCTTTCAGCCCTACTAGTTCTTGCATGGTCATCACTTGCAGGATTTCTCACCTGATTGTGGAATGCTGAGGTGTATTGTTTTTATTAGAACAAGCATTTTTGTTTTGTATATTGAAAACTTGGGGGAGTAGATTTTCCTATCCCTAAATTTGTGTCTTTTGTGCTAAATGAAGAAAACTAATTTATTGAAGGTCTCTGAGATACTCTGCTATCCGAATAGTTTAATTTTATTTGGATAGCCATCTTGAAGAAAAGATACCCTCTTTCAGATAAGGTATAGAAAGGAAGTCCTTTCCCAAGGGCACAGAAGTAGAACCAGGCTTTTTGATTATAGACAGATCCTGTTTCAAATGCTGCAGCTCTAAAGTCATTACATATGCCTTTCTTTGATGTTATTAATAATCTCAGAACTTTTAGCGTACTCTCCTGATGAGCAAGTCTATTTCAGAAATGCATTCAAAATTGAATGGTCATAATTTTAGAAATGCTAGGAAAGATGTGTTTTTCACCAAGTGTCTTAACTAGATTAATTAACGTTTTTCTTTTTAAAAAGACTCATGGTGTACAACTATGAAGATAAAAGTGAGCTAACTGATCTTGGGAGTCAAAACAAATTAAATTAGGTCCCAATTAAGACCTTATAAAGCAATGGAGAAAAGGTACTTCCCCCATGTCATCTGTCTTGCAGGTATTACTGCTCTTGCACCTGCTTGCCAGCAACTCTCTTATATTCAAGATTGTCTATCATAGTTTCATTTATTTTGAATAGGCACAGAAAATTGAGGATATGTCAGTTGGACTCCCCACCACCACCACCTCTGTTTGATAAGATTAGGATTATTTAGGTTCTGGTGCTATTGCTGCTGTGGAGTTACTTGACCTTTGAAGTTTCCAGCTGCTGTGCAAAGTTCTCTTTAAAATTCAAATTTTAGGGGCTGGGGAGATGACTCAGCAGTGAAGAGCTCTTGGCAGCTCTGCATTCTAGTCCCAGTACCCACCTGCAAGTTCACAACTGTCAGTAACTCCAGTTCCAGAGGATCAGATGTTCCTTAGACATGCATTTAAGAAAATACCCATATGCATGAAACAAGTTAAATTTAAAAACACATTTTAATTAAAAAAAAAATACAGGCCACAGCACCAAGGAGGCGGCCACAGCACCAAGGAGGCAGAGGCTTATTTTCTGTTCTGTGAGTTCTACAAAGGGAGTGCCAGGACAGGCTCCAAAGAGAAACCCTGTCTTGAAGGGGGAGGGGGGGAGAAAAGAATGCAGGTATAATTGGAATTTGAATTCTGGATCCATTCTTTTATCTCCAGGTTGGTAACAGCTTAGTATTTGTAGAGTATTTTTAATTATAGGCCATTAGCATTTGATCAATGCTGGGTTTATGGAGGGCGTCTGGCCTTAAATGCCTGCTTGAATAGTTGTGATCTTCTAAAAAAACTATGGCTTAACAGTTAAACACCTTCAGATCCCAGCATCTATGTTAGATGACCCTCTGACTTCCAAGGGCATCTGCACAAATGTGGTGTGCAGAAAACTCATTGTGTACATAAACATACTAAAAAATTTTTTTTTAAACCATGAAGAATTGTTTAAGGGATTTTCAACTATTCTTTAGCAGGGTTTTCCGTAAAGTAGATCGTTGGAAATTGTTCCTATTTTGTTTGGTTCCCCTTCCTTATTATGTAGAAGACAAAAAGATAAGATTGGGTGGTGGGCGCTCAACTTAGAGTTCCTACTAGAATTCAGTTCCTAACAGCCAGTAACTCCAACTTCAAGTAATCTGATGCTTCTGACCTCTTGTGGGTACCTGTTTGTGCGTGCACATATATGCATGCTTGTAAATAACACATAATTGAAAATGTTTTTTAAAAGAAAAGACTGGGTTTTGAGTTGGATGTTTAAGAATAGGTGTGATTTTGATGGATAGGGACAAGTAACAGTCTGAGCTGTTGAATCTAAGAAACTTGGGTGAAAGCTGTAGAGGACTCATAACAGCAAAAGTAAGTGATTTTATTTGTTCCATGGAAAAGAAAGCCGTGATGTTTTTGAGAGTCAGTCCTGATCAAATTTTAGTTTTTGTGGTGGTACAGAAATCAGGCCATTGTAGCCATCTCAAGGTGCAGTAATTCAGTGTCAGTAGAGGTGAAGAATCTTAAGTAGACAAAATCAGTCAGAGGAGCTCTTGCAGAAGTGATAAGAGATTTAACAAAGGGAAGGGTGGAAGCAAAGCAAAGGTAGTTAAAAGAATCCTCCGGGTGTTGGTAGTGCATGCCTTTAATCCCAGCACTCGGGAGGCAGAGGCAGGTGGATCTCTGTGAGTTCAAGGCCAGCCTGATCTACAGAGTGAGTTCCAGGACAGCCTCCAAAACAATACAGAGAAACCCTGTCTCAAAAAACCAAAAAAAAAAAAAAAAAAAAAGTAAGAATCTGAGAAAGACAGGCTTAGGTTTGAAGATTGCTGAGCTAACATGAGATGAGGCTTAGTATTGGGGCCCTAATCCAAGAGAGGGTACTTTAGATACAGCAAGTTTACTAGGGAGAAATGATGATTTCTGTGTCAGCTTGTTAAGTTTGTAGACTAATCATGGCTGTACAGAAAGTATCTTGAAGTTTGTAACAAGGAAGCAGGAGCTAGTGATGCAAATTTGCGTACAGAGGCTGGAGAGGCGGCTCAGCTTTAAGAGCATTTATTAGACTTACAGAGGGCTTGGGTGTGGCTCACAGCTGCCCTTAACTCCAGTTCCAGGGGATCTGATGACCTCTTCTGGCTACACAGGTACTAGGAATGCACATGATGCACAAGCATACAAGGAGGCAAAACACAGAAAAAATAAATAAAAAAAGGAAAGAAAATTTTGCCAAGTGATAGTGCTACATGCCTTTTTAATCCCAGCACTTGGCAGGCGGATCTCTGTGAGTTCGAGACCAGCCTGGTCTACAGAGTGAGTTCCAGGACAGCCTCTAAAGCCACAGAGACACCCTGTCTCAAAAAACAAACGAACAAAAAAACAAACAAAATTGTGAGCATGCATGTGTAACATCTTTTAGTCTAATATTCAGTATATTTTCAGAGGGTTTCATGGTCCCAGTATGAGTAAGCAGCACTGAGGTGGCACAGGAGGAGTAAAATCACTGCAAAGAGAAAGTTGAGAACTGGCGAACTGTATGGAAGAATGGCAGAGACAAAAGGGAGAAAGGGAAGCTGTGCACTTGATGTCTACTAAAATGACTAAGTTCAATTTCAGAAAATCAGTGTCTGTGTGTGTCCATGTGTCCCCATCTGTCCTCGGAGGCCAAAAGAGGGGGTAAAGAGGCTTTGTGAGCCTCTTGATGTGGTTACTGCAAACTGACCTGGGGTTCTCTGCAAGAACAGCAAGCACACTTAAACCCTGCCTTCCTGGTTCTAAGAGATATGCATGACCAGTATCTTTGCTATTGCCAGAGAATTGCTTATTTTATCTGTATTGGGTATGTAAACTGGAGACCTTATGGGATGAAGGAAACCCCTTTTTTAAAGAGTAAAGAGCCATGAGAGGAATGTGTGTGTGAGTTGGTTTGTTTCCTTTCATCCTCAGACCTTTTTAGCCAAGCCAGCTTGCTGTAAGCCCCTAGCCCTGGACCCTGATAGGACTTCGTAGCTGGAACTCAAAGGTTAAAGGGCGTGGGGAGGGTGAAGTTGAGAAAATAATGGCTTTGGTAACAAAAATGTTACTCATTGTTTCTTGCATCTCATTTTAGCCTTCCTTAAAACTGTCCATATAAAGTCATTTGGTCAGAAAGAGCTTATCAAACACAGGATTCACTTGGTTCCTGCATGATGGTAATTTTGTCAGAATAGGACATACTTGGGCAGTAACACAGACACAGCACAGGAGAGATGCATGAAGGGCTGCGTAATGGAAGACATTTCAAACAGTTGAGCTTAGTGTTGAGTAGTTTACCACTAAAAATGCTTTTTAGGCAGAGAGAAATAATACATGCAAAGGTAGCAGCATGAAAATAGCATATGTGGTCAGGAGAACCAGAGTGCCACTGCTACAGTAAATGACACCTTAGGGATGAAGGTGTGAATTTGACAGCTGGGAGTTTGAACTTGGTGTTACAGATGACTGGGTTTCATCAAAGGATGCCCTTTTCTGCAGTTCCCTATAGAGTTTGTATCTTCTGCTTGCTCTGTTATTTCTGTCTTGTGTGTTTTCAGAAGGGGTCCAGTAGCTCAAGCTGGCCACTGACTCACTGATTAGAAGACGGTTTTGGACTCTTGGTTTCTGGCACAAGTGCTAGGTTTATAGAGTGTGCCACCACACCAAGCCTGGGATTCAGAAACTCATATTTAGTTGTTAAACTAATAAACTTCAGGTCATATTTAGAGCCTAAAGATGTGAGGAGGCCGGTTCACATGAACATCAGAAATACAGTGTTTCTCAGCAGTCTAGATTATAAAATTTTTGATAAAGTCTCTAAGGTACTCCTGGTAGTTAGTTGTAACTGTCCCACTGTTTCATGAATTTATTTGGATTATTTTCAGTTCTTAGGTATTACAAAGGTTCTTACGGACCACATCCATGTTTCCCTAGCAACTGTATGTATTTATAATTAAAAAAAAACAGTTGAAGCTGGGCAGGGTAGCCCACGCCTTTAATCCTGCGTTGGGAAGCAGAAGCAAGCTAGTCTCTGAGTTCAAAGTCAGCCTTGTCTACACAGTGAGACTCTGTCTCAAAAAACAAAAAGAGTTGAGAAAAGAAAAATAATAAAAGGTTAAAGGCTGGGTAAAAGTTTCTTTTGCAAGCCTGATGACCTGAATTGGATCTTTGGAACCCATGTAAAAACCCATGGTGGCATATATTTGTTTTTTTTTGTTTTGTTTTGGTTTGGTTTGGTTTTGGTTTTTCGAGACAGGGTTTCTCTGTGGCTTTGGAGGCTGTCCTGGAACTCGCTTGGTAGTCCAGGCTGGTCTCGAACTCACAGAGATCTGCCTGCCTCTGCCTCCCGAGTGCTGGGATTAAAGGTGTGCGCCACCAATGCCCGGCCCGGTGGCATATATTTGTAATTAGAGCACTCTTGAACATGACATGGGAGATGGAGACAAAGAATTACCTCAAAAGCTCACGGGCCAGCCAGCCTGGAGTATGCAGCACAGTGGCAAGCAAAAGACCCTGCTTCAGAGAGGACCAGTCCTTTAGGTTCAATGACCTCCACATGTTGCTACCTCATAACTGTAATTTTGCTACTGTTATGACTCATAACGTAAATATTTGTTTTCCAGTGGGTCATTTGACTCCCAGGTGGAGAATCACTGCCTTATATTTTTTTATTTTAGTTTTCAAGACAGAGTTTCTCTGTGGCTTTGGAGGCTGTCCTGGAACTAGCTTTTGTAGACCAAGCTGGTCTCGAACTCAGAGATCCGTCTGCCTCTGCCTCACGAGTGCTGGGATTAAAGGTGTGCGCCACCACCACCCCCGCCCTACATCTTTTTAAAAACCAGTCACCAACATGTTCTTGACATTCTGCCTGTGATAACATTTTGCTGATATTTTGGTGTTTTTATTATTTTTTAATTGTTGCCTGTGCATGTGGATGCCTGCAAAGGCCAGAGGTGTTGGATCCTCTGGAGCTGGAGTTAAGAACAGTTGTTGCCTGCCTGGCATGGGTGCTGGGGACCCAGAACCAAACAGGTCCTCTGGAGAAGAAGTAGGTGTTCCTAACTGTGGAGTCATCTTCAGTCCCTTCGTTTGCTTGTTTGAGTCAGGGTCCCACTTTGTAAGTCAGGCTGGCTTCAAACTCCGATTCACTTGCCTCTGTCTCCTGGGTACTGGGATTAAATGCAAGTGCTACCATGCGCAGCTCCCATCCCTTTTGATAATATTTTCAAGTAATCTTTTGGGATGTTCCTAGTCAAACACCACTCATTGACAATAAAAATGATATTTTCAAAGAGTATTAGAAATTGTCTTTAAACAAAGAGACCTGGAAAGAAAATAAACTTGTGGTTGCCTATACTTCTGCTTTGTCTTTCATTACTAAGGTTGTTGGTTTTGTTTTGTTTGTTTTTTGAGTTTCTCTGTATGACCCTGGCTGTTCTGGAACTCATTCTGTAGACCAGGCTGGCCTCAAACTCAGATTTCGCCTGCCTCTGCCTCCTGAGTGCAGCTTAGGTTTCTTTTTAATCCAGTCTTAGCTGTGCTAACCTACCCAGACACTCTCCATAACAGAACTGAAATGGAAGAACATTGTTGGTACCGGGCATTCCTACTTGTTCTGTTCAAGGAAAGCCATTGTTTAAAGAGGCTGCCTGAATTTTGAAAGATCAGCAAGGACAGACAAATGACTGAAGACAGTAGGTCTTAATTTAGAGGGTGGAAAAGAATCCTGCAAAGGGGGTCTGTAAGAATTAGAGTTCTTGGCTGTCTCCTTACTAGCTGGGGTTATAGGGCAGGGAGTGGGGATGGAGGAAGGAGATTGAAAAGTGGCAGGGGCTGGGTACTGAGATTGGCAGTTGCTAGAAGTGACAAGAATGGTAAGAAATGAGAAAAAGAATGTCCTGGTGAGGGCTTGAGATACAGGGTGTCATTATGTAGCTCTAGGTGTCCTGGAATTCACTTCTGGATGTCCTGGAACTCACTTGTTGTATATAGATCAGGTTGTCCTTAAGAGACCAGACTGAACTCAAACACTGCCTGCCTCTGCCTCCCAAGTGCTGGGATTAAAGATGTGCCCCACTAGGGCCTGCCTTGATAAAAATCTCTTATGGTGGGCCAATATCAGGGTTTGCATTGATTGGGCAGTGCTAGGAATCTAGGAGAACAAGTCTGGAATGCTGATTACTTGGTTTCAGGAAACTGACCATTTAGCCAGACTGATAGAACTTTTCAAAATGAACTTTCTCTGTATAGTCCTGACTGTCCTGGAACTTGCTCTGGAGACCAGACTGGCCTTGATCACAGAGATCTGTCTGCCTTTGCCTTCCAAGTGCTGGGGTTAAAGGCCACATTTTTGAGCTTTTAGGAAATTCTAAATGATGGCATTTCCACCTTTTACTGTTTTTAATTGCAGCTATAGAAATGCACGATGGATTATTTTACAGTGCTGATTTAGGTTTACTAGTAAGTAATAGTGCATGTGCATATAGTTGCATTACACCCAGAGCCTTGTACCTGTTAGACATTGCCAGCTAGTTACTGCTTTTCTCATTTGTTTTTAGTGTCAAAATTAGACCATTTTTACAGAGATAGGACATGTTCCTTCTGTTCTCCTATTTTTGTAAATTTATAATTGATTGATTCCTTAAAAGTTTGATAGAATTGTTTGTAAAACAGATGGGACTTGCTGAGTGACACATGCCTTTATTCCTAGCACTTGGGAGACAGAGGCAGCCAGATCTCTGAGAGTCAGAGGCCAGCCTAGTCTTTGTTTTTCCTGGAAGTTTGATTTTGATGTGAAAATACTTAAATTAAAAGTTATTTCCAGGCCGGGCGGTGGTGGCCCACGCCTTTAATTCCAGCACTCGGGAGGCAGAGGCAGGCAGATCTCTGTGAGTTCGAGGCCGCGCTGGACCGACAGCCTCCGAAAAACAATACAGAAAAACCCTGTCTCATGAAAACCAAAAAAAAAAAAAAAAAAAGTTATTTCCGGGCCCTCTGGAGAGCAGCCAGTGACGTCATCTCCCCCCCCAACGCGTGCCCTCTGAGGCCAGAAGCAAACTTCAAGTTTCAAATTGGAGTTGATGGTTGTGAGGCACCATATGGGTGCTGGGAACCAAACCTGAGTCTTGTAAGCACTTCAAATGCTTTTATTTTAACCACTGAGCCCTCTCTCCAACCCCTTTGTGATTCTTTTTACTATATTGTTTTTCTAGAAATTTATTACTGTATATATTAAAGTTACTTTAATTTGAGCTTGCAATTTACTCAATGTATCTAAACATTGATTAAAGAATAAATTAAGCCGGCCGGTGGTGGCGCATGCCTTTAGTCCCAGCACTTGGGAGGCAGAGGCAGGTGGTTCTCTGTGAGTTTGAGACCAGCCTGGTCTACAAGAGCTAGACCAGGACAGCCTCCAAAGCCAAAGAGAAACGCTGTCTCAAAAAACCAAAAATTAATTAATTAATTAAATGCACGCATTATCATTGTGCAGATTATAAAATGGGTACTTTATGGGGCTGGAGAGACTGTTCATCCTGAGGTCTCCATGTGCACAGACACAATTAACCAGTCCCCTTCCGGAGTTGGTTACTATCTTCAATTTTTTTGTGATTTGCATTTTCTTTTCAGTCTTGCCTCTTATTTTTTACTTTTATTAAAGCATGGTATGCATATAGAGAAGTGGATTTGGGAGTGTAGCTTGAGGGACTGACAAGCCCTTAGTGGGTAATGTGCTTGCCTTACAAACCTGATGACCTTAGTGTGATCCCAGAACCATGTAAAGGCGGAAGGAGAGAACTGACTGCCCAGAGTTCTCCTGTGACCTCCTCACCTGTGTCATGGCAGTGAGTACTGAGAGAGACCATTAGAGCTCCAGTTAGAGGCAATTGTGAGTTAGGGGTGTTAGGAACCAAACTTGTCCTCTGCAAGAGAAGTCAGTTCTCTTAATCACTTATTCATCTCTCCAGCTCCTAGAGTGAGTGAGTGAGTGAGTGTGTGTGTGTGTGTGTGTGTGTGTGTGTGTGTGTGTGTGTTTGTGTGTTTTAAGATTGCAACTTCTGAGTGCTGGCTGATCTTCAGCAAACTCAGTTCAATTCCCAGAACTCATGTGGTGGCTCAACAGTCTGGAACTATGAACTATGGTTCGAGGGGATCTGACAATCTTTTCTGGCCTCTGCAGGTGCTCTGTATCACAAATATGATATGTAGATATACATCAGAAACACTTATACACATAAAATAAAAATTAGAGAAATCTCATAAAAAAGATTGCAGTGTGATTTATTTGCACAAGGTAAACATACCAATTATAACCTACTTCCAGATCAAGTTTAAACCCTAGCACCAAAGACATCCTTCTTAATTCCCATTCAGTCATTACTCTCTAAAAGGAACCTCTATACTGGCAGCTAACAGCAGATTCATTTGATTTTGTACTTCATATAAATAGAATCAGGTAACATGTTCTTTTTTGTGTCTTTTTCCCCCTGATTAACATTCTTTGAGAATTCATCTTCACCACAGTATTAATAGTATATGATAAAATTATTTTTTCAAGCTGTGAATGGGCCTTTGATCTGTTGCCAGCTTTTAGCTCTATTATTTACTTATTCATGTATTGAGACAAGGTCTTATGTAACCCAACTTAGTCTCAGACGTGGCTGTATAGCCAAGAATGAGTTTAATCTTTGGATCATCCTCCGTCTACCTTATACATGTTGGGATAAAAGACCTGTCACCATGTCCAGTTTATACAGTACTGAGGATTTAGGGTTTCATGCATGCTAGGCAAGTACCACACTAAGTTACATTCCCATTCCTTATTCTCTGTTTCAGTTTGTTTGGATTTTTGTTGTTTCAAACAGGGTCTCACTGTGTAGCTCTGACTTTTCCTGGAACTCACTGTGTAGACCAGACTGGCCTCAAACTTCCACCTGTCTCTCCCTCCCAAGTGCTGAGATTAAAGGTATGCGCTTCCATGCCCAGCTTGTTCTCAATTTGTAATTAACAGTGCTTCCCTGGTTATCTTAAATGTGGTGAATGTGTACACAGTTCTCTTATATGTGCCATAAGAACAGAATGGTTGTGTCATCAGCATTGCATAAGTTTCAAAGGTTTCCAAAGTGATTGGATTTTACTGTACTCACAGTAGTGGTGCAGTTCTGCTCAGCCTCACTGGGTTTTGCCACTTCTTTGCTATGAAGTTATTTGTTTGTGGTGTGTTTTCTGTTTTGTGTGTGTATAGTGCACACATGTTTAGATTGCAGAGGTCAACCTTGGGTGAGATGCCTTGGGAGCTGTACACCTTCATTTTTTTGAGACGGTACTATCACTGATAGCTGGAGCTCACTCATTGTCTAGACTAGCTGGCCAGTAAGCACTACAGATCCTCCTTGTTAAGAGAAGCTTTTCCTTTGAGAAAAGCCTTCCCGCCCACCTGGTTCTAGATTGGCATCAGTCCCAAATAAACACACAGGAGGCTATATTAATTATGAAGCTGTTGGCCTTTGCTTGTTTCTTACTGGCTAGCTCTGACTTAAGTAATTACCCCATAATTATTAATCTAAGTATGTCTCTTACCGGAGAGGTTTCCGGGCTTCCTACCCCAGTGGCGTTACATCTCGACTCTTTGTGTTTCTCCTTCCCAGAATCCTCCTGGACTCCTAGTCCCTCCTATCTAGATTCCCTATTGGCCAGACAGTGCTTTATTGGCATAAGACTTCCCCAACACTCCTGTTCTGCCTCCTCTGGGATTACAAACACATGCCCCCATGCTTTGCTTTTTTCATGACTTCTGAGGATCAAACCGGTCCTGATGCTGTGCAGTCGCTTCCTCCCCCTCCACCTCCACCACATTATTGTTTGCATATTGCAAATATTTCCTCCATTCTGACGTCCCTCTTCTTTCTTCTGCTTAAGGGGTATCATGTTTTAAATAATAAGTTTTCACATTTGTGATTGAAAATTTGGTTTTCTTTAAAAAGGCCTTTGTATTAGGCCAGCAAGATACTCAGCAGTTAAAGGCACTTACCACCAGGCCTAATGGTCTGAGTTCAATCCTGCAGACCCACATAGTGGAAGGAAAGAACCTATTCTTGTAAACAGACCCCATGTGTGTCCCTCCCCAAAATAAATTAAATGCTTTCCTGTTTTAAGGTTGCATTTTTTCCTTTGAAACAGGGTCATACTGTGTAGTCCTTCCTGGCTGACCTGAAATTTTCAGAGTGCTGAGATTAAATGTGTGTGTGTCAGCATGTCACCCAATAAATGTAACTTAAAGACTATTGTATATAGTACAATACAGTTCTACATGTTGCTTCAGTTACATAAAACACCACAATGACTTGTGATCCTGTGGTAGTTTGAATGTAATTGACCCACATAATTTCATAGGGAGTGGCTATATTAGGAGGTGTAGCCTTGTTAGTGTAGGTGTGGTGTTGTTGGAGGAAATGTGTCACTGTGGGGTGGGCTTTGAGGTCTCTTGCTCCAGCTTTGCTCAGTGTGACATTCAGACAACTTCCTGTTGGCCTGTAAGAGTCACAGCTACTTCTCCAGCACTATGTCTGTCTGCATGTGACATGCTCCCCACCATGATGGTAATGGACTGACCCTCTGAAACTAAGCTGCCACCTCAGTTAAATGTTTTCCTTTCTAAGGGTTGCTATGGTCACCACAGTAGAAACCTTAACTAAGGCAGATTCTGATAGGTATCTTTTAAAAAATACTTTCTTAGAAGCTTAAACTGTATGTTTACAGTATTGAAACATCAAAACACCTCAATCCTGTTATTATTAATATTTTTCCCATTTCCTGTTGTAGATAAATTTTCTAATTCTTCTATTAGAACCTAAATCCTATTGCTGAATCTTGATTTTTCAATGTCATTTTGAACTTCAACTTCTGTTCTGGATTTTAAAAAAATAAACTGTGGCCGGGCATTGGTGGTGCATGCCTTTAATCCCAGCACTTGGGAGGCAGAGGCAGGCGGATCTCTGTTAGTTCGAGGCCAGCCTGGTCTCCGTAATGAATTCCAGGACAGCCTCCAAAACCACGGGGAAACCCTGTCTTGTAAAACTAAAAAAAAGAAAGAAAAAAAAAACTGTGCACAAGTGACTATGCAATTGCCCATTTTTACTTCAGACTTCTCTTTCCCAAAATTAAACCACTCAACATGTTTCTCTAATAATCTTCATCTGTGTTATCATCTACATCTATGAAGTGTTTTTTCAGCTAGACTAGACTACTCTTCCATAGCACCCAGAAGGGACAACTCTCTGGATGTCTGTTTTCTCTGTAGATTGCAGACTGCAGATTGTGTCTGGCCACTGTGTGGTGGTCCCATAGCTACACAAAGTGTCTGACCTCCTTTGCAGGCCAAGCCTACTTGCTAAAAGAGATGGTGGTAAGTTAGTCATGTAAGCATGTTAATGGCTAAGCAAAAGAGCAAGTGGAAAACAAATTAGATTGAGCTTTTTTCCTTACTCTTAATGGAATCCTTTGATTTTCAAAACAGGGTTTCTTTGTGTAGCCCTGGATATTCAGGAGCTTGCTTTGTAGACCAGGCTGGCCTCAAATTCAGAGATCCTCCTGCCTCTGCCTGAGCTCTGGGATTAAAGGCGTGTGCTGCCACCACCACACCACCACCACCACTTGGCCCTTAATGGAACTTTTGTTGTTGTAGCTATAAATTTCAGTTCTCAGGTGTAATTGATTATTTTGTCTATTAAGCCTATCAGTCACAGCAATTTAAAAGTTCACCTGTAATGAATCCTCTGTAGATGTTTCTACTATCCTTCTCTCTTCGTATGGTTGATAAGTAAATGCTCGATACTGTATATGGAATTGATGGAGGCCCTGGATGGCATTCTTTTCTTCCAGAGATTGAACTGACTTAAAGCTTGGCTGCACTTTTCATGCAGCTTTGTCTACTTTTGATTTTTACCATCACTTCTAAGGATATAGCCATCTATACATCTGCAAAGTTATGTATTTATTAAAGTTTTTAGATCCGGATGTTCTTCAGTGACTATTTCTGTCACCTTAGCACTGTGAGACCACAAGAAATACTTTCTCTCTTAAAAAATTAGCTCTGTGTGTAGGAGGTCAATGGACACTCCTTGGGAGTCAGTTCTTTCTTTTCAAGTTGTTATGCCTGAGCAGCAAGTATTTTTACCATTGAGCCCTCTCACCAATCCAGAAACACTAGTAGTTTTAGGAAGAAGTGTCTGTATCTGAGTGTTTCCCCCTCTTCTCTAATAGATTTCTTGAAAACCCAAGTTTATCTGGCTTTTTTCATTGCTGTGGCCTTATTTTACTATTTCTAGAATGACCACAGATGCCCTGAAGAATACCAGTTTTCCAGGTGAACATTACATAGGTAAGGAAGAGAGAGAATTTGTTTCTGTCTCTGTGGAGAGTGCCAGACTTGGTATTTAGTTATGTACACAAAACAAGACTTGAATGTGTACTTTGAGATAATCAAAGATGTCATATGAAAGTATAGTGATCATGAAAATGTCTCTTACATAAAACCTTGTGCTTTTTATATCTCCTTCACTGCTATCACCTCAAACCTCTTCGTAGGTAGAGAAGATGATTATTTCTGTTACACAGCTGTAGAAGACTAAATGGAAACAGGAAGGTGCATGTGTGTAGGTTACACAGCATTTGTGGTGGTTGATTTCTTTGTTTTTGTTTGCTTTTTTGTAATGGCTTTTCCTCATTGTCATCACCTTGATTGGATTGAGAAGCACCTAGGGAATGAGTAAAACACATCCATCCCTAGGCGGTTTTTGTGAGGGTTTGTTTTTTTTTTTTTTTTTTGAGGGTTTTTTCAAGGAGAATTAGCTAAAAGGTAGATCTACACCCGAATTTGTACAGCACCATCCAAAGGGTTGGTGACTTGGATGAGTTAAGGGGGAAAAGGAATCTACAAGAGGGCTGTGCTGAACCCCTTGAGGATCACTTGTTTGTCCCCCCCCCCATACTGTTCTACCTCCTCTCAGTCACAGGGTCATGGAGCAGGACTTCTGCTCTGGAATGGAATTCAAACTGAATTTGTCATAGTGATTAAACAACTTAACATTTGAGCTATAATTAAGACTAAAGTGACCATTTGAGTAGTTTGTCAGTGAGAGACAAAACGTTTTTAAGGTTTTTTTTGTACCAAATGGAGAAATGTCTGTTTTGTTGGATCCATTGACAGTAGTAAAGGGTTATTGTGGGCAGCAGGACCAGGCCTCTGGCCTGTACTGAGCCTCCATAGTTTGATGCACATCTGCACACTGCAAGATGACTGGTGGGAAGAATAGACGAGCTCTTTTCCCCCACAGGTACAGAAAAGAAAGTTCTGTAGGGGCAGATGTATTACTGCTGTGGACACAGAACACAGTTCTCACCTCACAGGAAGTAACAGTTTATTCTTGGGGTTAAATATGAATGTCCTTGGCCCAGGAACACAGATTCAGGTTAGCCCAAATACTATGTTCCTATGTGGAAACATTTGTGGTTTTTATAGTTACAGAACAAAAGGAAATCATAACCCAGTGTACTTTAAATTTTATATGTGTACATGTGTGGGAACATGCATACAATGGTATGTATGTAGAAATCATAAGGCAGTTTGTGTGAGTTGATTCTTTTACCATGTGGGCTCTGGAACTCAAACTCAGGTCATTGGGTTAGGGAGCAAGTATGTTCACTAGCACAGTCCAGATCAAGGTGTTTTTCAAATAAATAGTGTGAACATCAGATAATAGGTGGGTTTTAGCAAAGTGGGAAAATGTCTGTCTTAGATTTCAGATGCTCCCTAGTGACATTCTTAGCTTTAGAGTTTGTGTGCACCCATGTATACACCTGTGGAGGCCAGAAGTCAACATTGGGTGTCCTCTTCTGTGGCTCTCCATCTTAGTTTTTGAGGCAGGGGTTCTTACTAAACCTGTAGCTCACCAATCCAGCTAGACTGACTGGCCAGTAAGCCTCAGGGATCCTGTATCTCTGTTGCTAGAAAAATGGGTGTTCACTGCTACCCCCATGCATTTTTACATGGATATGGGTCCTCAGGCTTGATTGAATGAGGAAGCTTGCAAGTCAGCTGGAAATGAACCACATATCTTTTAAGTTTGTTAACGAATTGTTCTTGTTTTATCTCAGATAGCTAATATATGCATACTATACATACACTACTCAAGGAAGTATAACTATTAGTGATAGTGTCTTGAGGTATCCTGATATTTCTGTTCACTTCTTGCAACCTTCTTCAAGCAGGAAATATATCTCCTGTGTTGTTTTATAACACTCCTTTTGAAATCTCAGTTTAGGCCTTTAGTACTGGGTGACTTAGAGACTGGTTTTAGTTCTTTTTCCTTTTTGGGTTTTTTGAGACAGGGTTTCTCTGTGGCTTTGGAGGCTGTCCTGGAACTAGCTCTTGTAGACCAGGCTGGTCTTGAACTCACAGAGATCCTCCTGCCTCTGCCTCCTGAGTGCTGGGATTAAAGGCGTGTGTCACCACTGCCGGACTGAGACTGTTTTTGAGACAGGATCTTTCTTACACAGTAAGCCAGACTGGTCTGGAACTCATGATGATCTCCTGAATGATGGGATTGCAAACATTTACTGCTGTAACCTTAGTCTCTTTTCTCCTGGTGAGACATGCTTGTACCTTTTAAGTATGGAAATGATTGCATCAGCTAAATGACTATGTTTTGACACTAGGATTAGGAAGAAAGCACTGAAGCAAATGACTGGTGTGCGGTCTAATTAATGTTTATGAACATAGCTAACTTCATGACGACTTTAAATGTTGTAAGAGACATTTAAAACTCACCATTTTAACTGGGCAGTGGTGGCACATGTCTTTAATCCCAGCACATGGCAGGCAGAGGCACACAAATCTTTTGAGTTTGAGGCTAGTCTGATTGATATACAGAGAGAGTTCTTGGACAGCCAGGATAACAAATCAAACAAACAAACCATCATCTTATTCCTATTTTTCTGAAACAGGGTTCATCTTTGTAACCAAAGCTGACCTTGAATTTGTAACGTCCTTCAGCCTTTCAAGTGTTAAGAACTATAGTTGACAGCACCATGTCTGGGAAGGCTTGGAGAGATGGCTCAGGGGTTAAATATCACTGACTGCTCTTCCAGAGGACTGAGTTCAATTCTTGAGAGCTTGCTTGGAGGTTCTAGCCGGGGAGCGCAGCTACTCGCATATCCTTGACCGAAGACCGGTCCTCCTCTATTCCAGGAAGGTTGTCCTCTTTGACCGAGTGCACAGCTTTAGGAGGGACACACATGGAGTGGTGTTGGAGGAAGGGGACACCTGCCTAAGCCAGCCAGATCAGCCAAATCAACCTTGGCAATCAATGGGGTGACAGATGTCGCATCCGGATCACTCTCACATCCCTGAGTTCAATTCTTAACACCCACATGGTGGTTCACAAACATCTGTAACTCCAGTTCTAGGGGATCTGGTGCCCTATTTGTGGCACATGGTGCACAGATATATATATATGGAAAACACCTACTTATACATATAAAACAATAAATCTCTTAAAAAACACCTATGGTACTTTGGCATCTTAATCATTTTATTAAGTATATTGGTCAGTAATCTGAGTATATTTACATTCTATAATCTCTAGAATTCTCTTCCTTTTGCAAAGCTGAAACTGTATATCCATTAAACAGTAGTCTCCACTCTTCCCTCTTTTTAGTCCCTGGCTATGAATTTGGCTTTTTGTGACTGACTTATTTCATTTATCTTTGTCTTAATGTCCTCAAGATTTATTTATCCATGCTGTAGCCTGTATCAGAATTCCCTTATGCGAATTAAGCCATTCACAGATAGTTTTGTTTTGTTTTGTTTTGTTTTTGTTTTTTCAAGACAGTGTTTCTCTGGGTAGCTTTGGAGCCTGTCTGGGAACTCACTCTGTAGACCAGGCTAGCATGAACTCAGAGAGATATACCTGCCTCCTGAGTACTGGAATTAAAGGCATGTGCACCACCACTGCCTGGCAAGATTTTTTTAAAATTATTTATGGTTCTTAATTTTCTGCAAGCCATAAAGTCATGTATGTATATTAACATGAAAGTAGACGCAAAGAAGAACGTCTGGAGAAGAGAAACAAGATCAGTAGGAAGGGGAAGGAAGAAGAGGGCAAAGAGTAGGGGTATGGGGCAAGGAATTTGCTTAACATTATATAGCATACACTTGTATGAAAACGACCTTATATTGCACATTGCCATGTACAGTAAATAGTTTCTTAATTTTTTTCATTTGACTTATGTGTATGAGTGTTTTACTTGCATATATGTGTATGTACTGTACAATTGTGTGCAGTGCCCATGGAAGTGAGAAGAGGTGTCAGATCCTGAGACTGGAGTTCTAGATAGTTGTGAGGCACCATGTGGGTGCTGGAAGTCCAGCCTGGGCCTTGCAGGAGAACAGTCAGTGCTCTTAAAAACTGAACCATCCTTCCAGCCTCTTGATCTAGCCTTGAGCCTTCCCAGACCCTGCCTTTTGTTATTTACCATTTCACAGACAGGTTCTCTCGGGGATGATCTACTATACTGTCACCCAAATTTGCCTCTTGCTGTAGCCACATGTCTCAACCACTACCACCCATTCTCAGTTAAACCACACACACTTACCAATATGTACAGTCTCTCTATTTGATCTTTTTAAGTGAGGTTTTTTTCTTGACTCCTTTTTCCTCTATCTAAGGCAAATACCTTTCTTTTTTCTTTTTCTGGAGCATTTCATGATAAAGGCGGTTTCCTTCATAAAAAGTTGCCTTCACATCTTTCCATGAGATACCTCTGGTCTTTTCAAAGTCTTTGACCCTTTATGGATAGTTTTGGTTGGTTGGAAGGGGTAGATGAAGATTGTTTTGACACAGGATATCATGTAGCTCAGTCTAGCCTGGGTTGCAATTCACTTTGTAGCTTGAACTATTAACACCGCCATGAATTCTGGATTATAGGACTGGGCCACCACTGTATAACAGACCTTTTCCTGGGGGATGAAAGAATCACATCTCACCCCAAAAGTTCAACTTGGTGAATCAGTGAATTCTACTGGAGCTACTTACAGAAATATGGGGAGGGGTTACTTATTACAGGAGCAGAGACAGCTCCATCACCAAAGTCCATCCCAATACAGGTGACAGTTGGCAAAACTAGGAACCTGAACACACCCCACAGCCTGCAGGCAGCTCTATCAGGTTGCAGAGTATCCTTTTCAGGTGCCTTCTTTGTAGCTTTGTTCCCCTAGCCTCACAGGGACTCTCATCTTTTACTGCTTACTCTACAAGGAGTAAGCAATAAAGGCATGGTGTCACTATTTGTAGCCTTGGCTGGCATTGCAGTTCACCATGAAGGCAGTCTGGCCTTGAACTCAATAGAGAACCACCTGTCTCTACATCCTAGAGTGATGAGATTAAAGGCCTGGACCACCATACCCAGTTTCATTCTTAGTGCTTGAATGCTATTGTGTTGCATACAGTGCTGATGGCTATGTAGTCTAGAAGTAAAGGCATTCTTGCTTCAACTAGTAGTCTCTCCTTTAGGTCCCTGTTTGTTTTCCCTTGTACTTCAGGCTGAAGTTCCCACTGCTCTACTGGGACTGATGTCAGTACAGCTCTGCTGGCATTTTAGTTGTTGAGTTTATTTACTAACATCTTGTGGGGTGGGAGGTGAATGTAAAGGTTTGGATGCTTTCAGGAGTTGTTTCTCTTCTTTTACCATGGGGGTCCCTGGGATTGAACTCAGGTTTTCAGGTTTGGACAAGCACTTTTGTCCACTGAGCCATCTTAACTAGCCCCTTGTTCTTTTTTGTTTTTTTGTTAGTTTGTTTGTGCTTTGGTTTTTGTTGTTTTTAACCCTGTGTACTGCTTACACTGTATGACTGTATACTCCTTTCACATATCTGTGAGTTACCTAGGACATGTACTAGCACCATCTCTCATTTATTTGACTTTCTATTGCTTCACCATTTTTTGCTTGTTCTGGTTTTCTGAGACAGGGTTTCTCTATGAATCCTTGGCTGTCCTAGAACTCCATTATAGACTAGATTGGCTTCCAGCTCAGAGATCACCTGCCTCTGCCTCCCAGTGCTAAGATTAAAGGCATGAGACACCGTACCCAACTGCTTGGATACTTTTAGATGATGCAGTTATAAACTTTTTCTTAGCACAACAGCTCTCCCCGCCTCTACTCTGAAATGGAATGTCCAGGTTAAATAAAAAAATAGTATTTGTAATGTGTGACCAGATTGCTCTACATGCAGAAAGGAGGCTTGCATTTATTAAGCTTTTTAGCAGCATCTTTGTGCTTCCTTACTCCCCCTTGATGTGTTTTCTTTTACTTTTAAATAGATGTTTGAGGGCAGAGCTGGGTTGGTAAGAGTGACAGCCTTGCATGTACAAAGCACTGGTTTCAGTCTTTCATAGTGTATACTACCTGTACCATGCTACTCACCTGTAATTCCTACACTCAGGATGTCAAAGCAGAAGGATTAGACATTCAAGGTCATCCTTGGCTATGTAGATGCTGAGAGCAGCCTAGGGTGTGTGTGTGCATGTGCGTGTGTGTATTTAAGAGTTCAGTAGTATCAGGTAGTTAGGATTGCCTTATTTGGGAGTTATTTATAAAGCTAAACATTTTACTAAGTTTTACATTTTTATTTAGTACTTGAACTATATTCAAATAATTAGACTGTTTATCCATTAGAAATTGAGTATTAATCTTTAGTTATTATGAGAATATAAAAAGTAGACGCAAGCTTCATTAGAATTTATAGCTGGGTATGGTGGTGCACTCCTTTGATCCCAGCACTCCGATCCTAACACTGCACAATATTAGCTTTCCCCCTTGCTTGTAATCCTTTCACCAATGTGGCTCATTATCTTCCATTTGTCTTGTTTGTCCCTGCTTTATTCTACAGACTATAATGCAACTCTGTCACTTACTTGCTCAGATTCTTAAACCAGCATTTGTTTACACCTGAGTTTCTTCAAAAGTCCCATCTTTTTCTTGAGTATAGCTGTATGTTTATTGCTGCTGGGCTTCTGTTGCTTATAGGTCTTAGTAGGAAGAACGAAGGAAATGTGTGCACACTAACTCACACATTGCAGCTGTATTTCTGTATGTGTTAACTGACTCCTTGGCTGGGTGTAAGTCACACCTTTCATCTCAGCAGTCAAAAGACAGAGGCAAGCAGATTTCTTTGAATTTGAGGCCAGCCAGAACTACAATAGTGAGCCCCTATCTCAAATAAAAATTCCAGCATCTGTTGTAGTTTATTTTGTTATGCCTTTAACTTTAAAGTATCCGGCTGAGGCCGGGTGGTGGTGGTGCACGCCTTTAATCCCAGCACTCTGGAGGCAGAGGCAGGCAGATCTCTGTCAGTTTGAGGCAGGGCTGGACCGATAGCCTCCAAAACAATATAGAGAAACCCTGTCTCGTAAAACCAAAAAAAAAAAAAAAAAGTATCCAGCTGAGGTACTGTCTGACAGAATTTTCCCTGGTTCTGTAGTACGTTTGTATTACAGTTAAGTTGATTTGTTACATATATATCATGTTTAGGGTAACAGCTACTGTTCTATTATTTTGTGAAATTGTCTTGAAGTACTCTGATAGGTGGGCTCATACAATATTTGTCTTTATGGACTGGCCTTTTGGCTTAGCATGATGTTTTCAAGTTTCATCCATACTGTAATATGCCACAGGTTTGACAGCCCCCTTTCCATTTCCCCATCTTTCCCTCCCCCTTTGTTGCTCTTTTCCTCTCTGCAGATACTACCCCATGTGTGCTTTCACAGCCACATCTCCTCACTCCCATTCCTTTTCCATGGGTCTTCTCTCATAGCAGTCTTCCTACTTTCACGTCCACTCATGGCATGTGTGTTCATATAAATGCCTGTATCATACTACCCTTTTCAGTGAATTAGTTTTTATTTTATGTGTGTGGGCTAGTGCCCACAGAGGCCAGAAGGGGGAGGGAGGGCATGAGGTACCCTGAAATTGTAGTTACTGGTGATTGTGGGCTACCATGTAGGTACTGGGAACTGAAAGCAGGTCCTAGTAAAAGCAGCCCTGAGCCATCTCTCCAGCCCACCCTTCTTACATGAGCAAAAATAGGATAAACCTTTTTTAAATTAACTTTGCTCTTTTCATTTAGTCATCATATCAGTTAATTAGAGCTCTTCCTCATTCTTTGGTGTTTTTGTTTGTAGCCCAGGCTGTCCTCAAACAGCTGAGTAATTAATCCTCCTGCCTCTGCCTCCCAAATGCTAGAATTAGAAACATGCACCACCACATATAATTCACATTAATGTATTCAGATTCTGTCCAGTGCATGAGCATTTAGGTAGTGTATAGTTTATTAGTTAGGGTTCTCTAGAGAAAGAGGACTAATAGAAAGGATCTTGATCTCCCCCCCCCCCAAATATGGAATTTATTAGAATGGCTTACAGGTTATGGTCTGACAACAGTGACTGTCTTCCCAGGGAAAAGTCCAAGAATCCAGTAGTAGTTCCCATTTATGGGGCTGGATGTCTCAGTTGGTTCCTCAATATACACCAGAATCCCAAAGTAGGAGGCTCTACAGCAGAGAAGGAATGGACTTGCCATTGAAAATGAGGGCAAGCAGGCAGAGAGCAAACTTCCTCCATGTTCTTATATATGCTGCCAGCAGAAAGTGTGGCCTAGATCAAAGGCAGGAATTCCTTACCACCTCAAATTATTTGATCAAGAAAAATGCTTCTCAGGTGTGCTTGACCACCTGGGTTTTAGTTGGTTCCAGATGTGGTTGACAGAAATAACTATCACAGATTGGTTTTCTTCTCTTTTAAAATATGACTGCTCCATAAACTTGGACGTCATCCTTATGTGGGTGCCATGCTCATCTTTTCTGTATTCCAGTTTTAGTGTGTAGGCAGGGTTACTTAGGAGTATTGCAACACATGTTAAGTCATATCTAGGGCAGAAGTAAAACTCAGATCTCTTGATTTGAATGCTGTTTTCTTACAAATTAGTTTTTTTTTTAGTACTGCATTGGAAATTAATAAATAGTAAAGAGTTTTGGGGTTTAGTGTTAAGAGCACTGGCTGTTCTGGAAGAGCACCCAGCGTCAGTTTCCAACACCCATATGGTAACTCAAAATTGCCTGCGCCTGTCTGTGACTGTCATTCTAGAGGATCCAGTTTCTATGCCTGGCCTCTGTGAATTCCTTCATGCTTGTTGTGCACATAAATGAGCTCATGAAGATACACACTGCACATAAAAGTAATAAATAAGAATTAAGTAAATCTTAGTTTTGCTTTTTTTTTTTGTTTTGTTTTGGTTTTTTGGCAGGAGTTGGAGTGTTTTTGAGATGAGTCTTACTGGCTTTCCTAGAGCTCACTGTATAGACCAGGCTGGCCTCAAACTCACAAAGATCCACCTGTCTCTGCTTCCCGAGTATAGGGATTAAATGTGTGCATCACCATGCCTGGTGCATAAATCTTAAAAAAAAAAAAGATTTTAAAAGCCAGAAGACATTGAAAAATGCATTTGTGTGTGCTTTGGCTTGGAGTACCTTTTTCTAGAGGCTACATATGACTTCAATTATACAGTACGTGTAAGGTGTTGGAGCATGCACACTGATCACTTGTAGATCCAAAGCACTACTACTGTTGGTTTCAGAGCAAAAATGGCTTTAAGCTAGCTTTTATTCTCTTATTTCCTCATTTAATGGTTTGAACTCCCTTTAAAAGAAAAAGAAAAAAGACACAAACTCAGTTGCAGTGGCTTAGTGCAGTATGAGAGAGCCAAGTTAACGTAAGAAATACTTTTAAAACAGTCATTATCATCTACCTGCTTATTTTTGGAACAATAATTTGGATCAGTCTAACTTGTTTAGCATCTGAAGACAAGTTAATTTTTATCTGTGAGATGAAGTACTGTAGTTTTGTGTTCAGATAATTAAAGTTCACCAAAATGGGAGGCTTAGAGAACAGCTTAATGGCTTTCTCTAAAAATAATCCATTCACAGTTGATAGGTAGCATTTTGGTTGCTTAACGTTGTGTACAGTATGTGGTACTTTTACATAACCACTTTATTTAGCCATTATTGAGCCTTTGCTGTGAGATATGACAGGGACTGCATGACAGGTAGCTAGAGAGGATAGAGAGAAAAGCTAAACATAATCAGGTATTCCATACCAAAACATAGGGGGATTGTGGAAGACTGGAAATTTGTTCTAAAGATACTGTCACTAATTGAACCCTGTTTGGAACATTTACTTTAGAGTTGCCTGAAGATTCAGCCATGAACCATGAAGGAGGCCAGCCCCTTAATTTTGTGTCACACCTCAGTGTGTGCAGGTGTGCACGTGTGTGTGCATACATGCATGTATGGGTGTGTGGTTCCTCAGAAACCCCTCTTCATTGTGTTCTTTTAAGAGATTTTTGGTTTTGTTTGGTTTGGTTTCATTTACAAGACAGGGTTTCTCTGTGTAATTCTGGCTGTCCTGAAGCTTGCTCTGTAGACCAGGTTGACCTTGAAATCAGAAATCCACCTGCTTCTGTCTCCCAAGTAGCAGGATTAAAGGTGTGTGCCACCACTGCCCAGCAAAAAAGATCTGCTTTAATTTGTCTCTGTGTCTGTATGAGTTAATACCCAGGTATGTGGCTACACATGAAAGTCAAAGGTGGATATTTGGTCCCTTGGCACTGGAGTTAAAGGTGGTTGTGGGTCACCTGGTGTGGGCACTCAGGTCCTCTGAAAACAGCAAGCATTCTCAACTGGAAAACCATCTCTCCAGTCCCCTACTCTTTCTTTCTTTCTTTCTTTCTTTCTTTCTTTCTTTCTTTCTTTCTTTCTTTCTTTCTTATTTTTGGAAACAGGATTTCTTTCTGAAACCTGGGGCTTGGCTGTTGGATTAGAATGGCTGGTCTGCCATTCCCAGGAACCCGCTTGTTTCCACCTTCCCAAGACTGAGGTTATGAGCACACACCACCGTGCCTAGATTCTCCTATGTGTGCTGGGGATCTGAGCTCAGGTTCCCATGCTTGTGTGGCATGCACTTTACCAAGTATCTTAGGGTTTCTATTGCTGTGAAAAGACCACCATCTCAGCAGCTCTTTTACAGGAAAACATTTCATTGAGGTGATAGCTTATAGTTTCAGAGGTTTAGTCTGTTATCATGGCAGGGAGCATGGCGATGTACAGGTAGACATGGTGCTGGCTACATCTTGATCAGAAGGCAGCAGGAAGTGGACTGTGACACTGGGCGGTATCTTGAACATAGGAATCTTTAAAGCCCACCCCCACAGTGACACACTTTCTCCACCAAGGTCACACCTACTCCTTATAGTTTATGAGGGCCAATTACTTTCAAAGTACTACAGCACTTGAGCGCCTTTTCTCCAGTCTCCTCAGTCTTTTAAATATCCCCTAGGAAGTATCATTTTTCTGCAGTAAATTGCAGCTTTTGGGAGAGGGCAGAAAGAGGGAAGTGTAGCTTAGGGTTTGGCTTGTACTTAAGAGTGTATGAGGTCCTGAATTCAAGTCTCAGCTCCAACAAAAAGGGGGGGGGGAAGTAAAATGATTTTTATTTTTGAAGGCAGGGTCTATGAAGCTCTGGCTATCCTGTAACTCACTGTGTAAACAAGGCTGGCCTCAAGCTCACAGATCTATCTGCCTACCTCTGCCTCCCAAGTGTATGATTAAAGATGTGTGCCACCAAGCCCAGCTGAAATGCTTCTTTATATAGTTAAATCTTGATACCTGTATATACTTGTGTAACCACCACCACAGTGAAGTCACAGAGCATTTGTATCATTACAGAAGGCTCTCTTGCTCTTCATTGTATGCCTCCAGCAACCATAGACTAGCTTTTTGTCAGAGGTTACCCATAGCTTTCCTAGAGCTCATATAAATTACTCATTTCATATGGAAAAGAAAATGAGTACCATTTTACTGTCTTGCTTTCTTCTGTTTCATTCTTGTTACTGACAGTCTTCCCTCTCCACTTTTCTTCCCTGACTTATTCATTCATTTGCTTGTTTTTGAGATAATGGTCTCAGACAGTGGTAACACACACTTTTTGCCATTTTTTAATTTCATTTTACATTTCAGCCACAGTTCTCCCTACCCTGCCTCCTCCCACCACTACCCCCAGCCCAACCCCAGTCCACTCCTCATGGGTAAGGGCCCCCCTGAGGAGTCAACATAGTCTGGCACAATAGATTGGGACAGGGCCCAGCCCTTCCCCCATGCATTTAGGCTCAGCATTGCATCCTACCTTAGGAAGTAGGTTTTAACAAGCTAACTCATGTACCAGGTTTGTATATTGGTCCTACTGCCAGGAGTCCCTCAGCTAGTCCAAGCTTCACAACTGTCTCTCACATATGGAGGGCCTAGTTCAGTCCCTTGAAGTCTCCAGAGTTCATGAATTTACCCAAACTTGGTTCAGCTGTCTATGTAGATTTCTCCATCGTGATCTTGACCTCCCTCCCTTAATTCTCTCCTCCTCCTCACCAACTGATTCCTGGAGCTTGGCCTGGTTCTTGATTGTGGATCTCTGCATCTGGTTCAATCGATTACTGGATGAGAAGTCTATGATGATAATTGGGATATTCACCAGTCTGATTGCAGGGGTAGGCCACGATGGGCATTCTCTCCACTATCGCTAAGAGTCTTAGCTAGGGGCATCCTAAGCCCACAGTGACTCTCTCGATTAAGTTATCTCTTTCATTTCTCTTCCACTGCATCCCTCCCCGCCTCGGCCATCTCACTCCCTCCTGTTCTCATCCGCCCCTCACTCCCCCTTACTACCCTCCCACCCCTTTTCAGGGTGATCCATGTGTCTCTCTTAGGGTCCTCCTTGTTACCTAGCTTCTGGAGCTGTGGAATGTAGTCTGATAATCCTTTGCTTTACATCTACTATCCACTTATGAGTGAGTACATACTGTGTTTGTCTTTCTGAGTCTGGGTTACCTCACTCAGGATGGTTTTTTTAGTTCTATTCATTTGCCTGAAAAATTTCATGAGGTGATCTTTTTGTTTTGTTTTTGTTTTTTCGAGACAGGGTTTCCCTGTGTAACTTTGGAGCCTGTCCTGGAACTAGCTCTTGTAGACCAGACTGGTCTCGAACTCACAGAGATCTGCCTGTCTCTGCCTCCCAAGTGCTGGGTTTAAAAGTGTGCGCCACTACTACCCATCTGACACTTTTTTACTGATGAGTAGTACTCCATTGTGTAGATTAACATATTTTCCTTATCCGTTTCGGTTGAGGGGCATCTAGATTGTTTCCAGGTTATGGCTATTACAAATAACACTGCTATGAGCATTGTTGAGCAAATGTTCTTGTAATGTGATTGAACATCCTCTGGGTAAATGCCCAAGAGTGGCATCACTGAATCTTGAGGTAGATTGATTCCCAATTTTCTTAGAAATTGCCATGCTGATTTCCAAAGTGGCTGTACAAGATTACACTCCCACCAACAATGGGAGAGTGTTGCCCTTATTCTACATCTTCTCCAACATAAGCTGCCCTCAGTATGTTTGATCTTAGCCATTCTAACAGGTATCAGATGTTATCTTACAGTCATTTTGTTTTGCATTTCGTGATTAAGGATGTTGTACATTTCCTTAGATGTCTTTTGTCCATTTGAGAGTCTTCTTTTCAGAGTTTTCTGTTTAGCTCTGTACCCCATTTTTCAATTGGGATTATTTAGTCTTTTGATGTGTAGTTTCTTGAGTTATTTGTATATTTTGGAGATCAGTCTTGTCAGATGTGAGGTTGATAAAGATCTTTTCCCATTCTGTAGGCTGCCGTTTGTCTTGTTGACCATGTCCTTTGCTTTACAGGAGCTTTTCAATTTCAGGAGGTCCCATTTTATTGATTGTTGCTCTCAGTGTCTGTGCTGCTGTTGTTATATTTAGGAAGTTATCTCCTGTGCCAATGCATTCAAGGCTATGCCCCACTTTCTCTTCTATGAGATTCAGTATGGTTGGTTTTATGTTGAGGTCTTTGATCCATTTGGACTTAAGTTTTGCGCATGGTAGTGGATATGTGTAGACAGAAGTTTCTGTCCTGCCTGATCCCATTGCCAATTAGCACCAAATAAACACACAGAGGCTTATTTTAATTATAAACTGTTTGACCTCCTACTGGCTAGCTCTCTCTTAATTATTAACCCATAACTATTAATCTTTGTATTTCCACAAGGCCTTATCTTACCAGAGAATGCCCAGTTGTCCTACCTTCCCAGTTGCTACATGGCGTCTCTCAACCCACACTCTGCCTTCCTCCTTCCAGCAGCCTTCTCCTACTCTGGTAGCCCCACCTACCTGCCTGGCTACATCCTGCCTGTCCGTTGGCTGAAACAGCTTTATTCATCAACCAATAAGACAAACATTCATAGCATACAGAAGGACATCCCCCATCAGATATAGATCTGTTTGCATTCTTCTACATGTTGACATCCAGTTGTGCTAGCACCATTTGTCGAACATGCTTTCTTTTTTCCATTTTATAACTTTAGCTCTTTTTTTTTTTTTTCAAAAATCAGGTGTCCATGGGTGTGTAGACTGATATTAGGGTCTTCGATTAGATTCTATTGATCCACTTGTCTGTTTCTATGTCATTGCCAAGCTGTTTTTATTACTGTAATTCTATAGTAGAGCTTGAAGTCAGGGATGGTGATGCCTCCAGAAATTCCTTTATTGTACAGGATTGTTTTAGCTATTCTGGGTTTTGTGTTTTTCCATATGAAGTTGAGTATTGTTATTTCAGGTTATGTGAAGAATTGTGCTGGGATTTTGATGAGGATCGAATTGAATTTGTAGATTGCTTTTTGTAAAATTACCATTTTTTATTATGTTGATCCTCTCTATTCAAGAGCATGGGAGATCTTTGAATTTTCTGATATCTTCTTCAGTTTCTTTCTTTAGGGACTTAAAGTTCTTGTCATACAGATCTTTCACTTGTTTGGTTAAAGTTATCCCAAGATATTTTATATTTGTGGCTATTGTAAAGAGTGATGTTTCTCTGATTTCTTTCTCAACCCTGCTATTATTTGTATATAAGAGGGCTGCTGATTTCCCCCCCCTTTTTGAGTTAATCTTTTAATCTTGTATGCTGAGTGACACACTCCGGAGTCAGAGGCATGCTGATCTCTATGTGTTTGAGACCAACCTGATTTATAGAGCTAGTTCAGGACAGCCAGAGCTCCACAAAGAAATCCTTTGTTGAAAAAACGGGGGGGGGGGGAGGCCTGTGGGGGGGCCTCAGTCTCTCTGTGTATCCCTGACTTTCTTGGGACTCACTACATAGACCAGGCTGACCTTAATCAAACTCAAAGAATCCTCTCAAGGGAAAGTCTTGCTCATGCTCTCCTTGAACCTTTCTCAAGTGCTGGTGTTACAGGTGTGTGCCTCCACACCATTTTTTTTTTATTGTTTTAAAAGTATTTTTATATCATCTGAGCATGGTTTCCCTTCCTTCATCTTCCCCACCTTCCTACCCATCCAACTCCTGACTTCTTTCTCTTTCTTTAGAAAACAAACA
Organism: Mesocricetus auratus; assembly: GCF_017639785.1. Lineage (NCBI taxonomy): Eukaryota > Metazoa > Chordata > Mammalia > Rodentia > Cricetidae > Mesocricetus > Mesocricetus auratus. The sequence goes on from NW_024429192.1 coordinate 72,453,133, forward strand.
GGTTGTATGTGTGTGTGTATTTTTGTTTTGTTTAGTGGGGGCCATGGTTACATGGAGGCTAGAGGTGTCTGATCCCCTTGGTAGAATCACAACCTGATTGTAGGTGCTGGGAACTGAACTGAACTCAGATCCTCTGCAAGAGGGATGCTCTTAGCTTCTGAACCAAGCCTCCAGTTCCCACACCTTGTCCATCTATTTGAGTTGTTCCTACTTTGGGGCTTTTACATCTCCTATAAACAGTTTTTAAAAGATTTATTTATTCATTAATGTGTTGTTATGTATACAGTGTTCTGCCTCATTGTCCTATGCAGCCCTTGTATGTACTCAACCCTCTATGTTTGAGTGCCATTTGCTCCCTCTAAAATCTTTGATCCATCATTGAAATACCACCTTCTACACTAAGAAACACTTGTCAAATTGTAACTGTTACTAAGAAGTGTTCATAAAACTTACTTTGAGGTCAGGCAGTGGTGGTACTCGCCTGTAATCCCAGCACCAGCAAAGGCAGGCTGATCTGAGTTTAAGGCTAGCAGAGGCTACATAGAAAAGCCCTGTTTCTTTAAAAAAAAAAAAAAAGGAATTTTTGTAAGTTAACTTTATATTTGTTTGGCTTTCTTAGGGTGACATCTGTTCACCCCAGATAGGGCATCAAGCCAAAGAAACAATCCTACCCAACTTTAACTTGGTGGATCAGTGAGTTTATGGGATTACTTAACAAGCTTGTGTGTGACTCAAAAACAGCTCTATCACTGAAAAGGCCTCCCCAGCATGAATGACCAAGTGGCAAAGCTGTCTCCCTGGAGTTCTCTCTACAGCTGATTAGCAGCTCAGGGAAGTCTCTTAGCAGTTGTTTACTGCTTGCATAACTTTGAGGAGGGGCTGTTTTCCTTCACTTCCATAAGAGAGTCAGGGGTACTGAGCGGTGGCAGTGCACGCCTTTAATCCCAGCACTCTGGAGGCAGAGGCAGGCAGATCTCTGTGAGTTCGAGACCAGCCTGGTCTACAAGAACTAGTTCCAGGACAGCCTCCAAAACCACAGAAAAACCCTGCCTCAAAAAAAAAATCCCAAAACAAAAAACTCATACCCTTATTTTAAATTTTTTCTTACATAACCTATGTTGTAATGGTTATTTTTTTTTCTTCCATTGAACTGGTCAGATTTAAATGCCAGCTTATTTTCTATAGTTTATGCAAACCGTGGCTGAGAGCTTGATTCCACCCACCCCCACCATCCCCCACCCCCCACTGCCTGAGATAGGGCTTCTCTGCACAGCCCTGGCTATCTTGGAACTCACTCTGTAGATCAGGCCAGCCTCAAACTCATAGAGATCTGCCTGCCTCTGCCACTGGAGTGCTGGGATTCAAGGCATGCATCACCACCTGGCAAAAAGAGCTTGCTTGCATTTGATCCAAAAGTTAGAGGCAGAGATACTGGGTCTGGCATGGGTTTTTGAAGCATCAAAGCCTACCACCAGTGGCACACATTCAAATGTGAGACTGTGGGGACCATTCTCATTCTCACATCCCACTCCTTGGCCCCAGAGGCTCATGGCCACATCATAATACAAAATGCATTCAGTCCAACTTCAAAAGTCCTCATAGACTTTCACAATCCCAATACTGTTTCAAAGTTCAAAGACTCTTTTGAGACTCAAGACATCTTTTAACTATAACCCCCTGTAAAAGTAAAAGGCCAATTGCACACTTAGAAAAGGATAGCATAGAATTAATTACCTTAAGAGATTACTGAGGAAATACTGAACCCCAAAGCAAAACCTGAAACCCAGCAGGGCAAACTCCAAATCCTATATGTATCTGATGTCAAAAAAAGCTTAAATGGCTCTTCAGATCTCTAGCTCCTTCCAGCTTTGTAGACTGCAACACACTTCTCTCTTTGGGACTGGTTCCATTCTCTGTATGCAGCTTTCCTCAGCAGACATCCCATGGCGTTGTCATTTGCAACATCTTGGGGACTCCAACAAAATTCAGGCTTAGCTTTCACAGCTTCATGCAGTGACAACTTCAGGCCTCCATTCAGGGACATCCCTGGCTTCAGTGGCATTCCTCAATAGCTGTGGAAGATTTTGCAAGCCCATTACTTCTGTCCTTGACTAAATGTAAAACCACATGTTTATTTCTGCCTTCTGTTTGTAAGGGATGGAACTGGCCCTCTCCTTGAATTACAGCTACATAAACTTTGTTTTGTAGTTGCTATTTAGGCTGAGGGAATCCTCAGGTCTCACTCTTAGAGCCCCATACTCTGTATTTCTCTTTTTGTTTGGGATTATAGATGTGAAAAAATATTGCACGAGAATATTAAAAAGCGGAGCCCTTATCCTGTCATATTGGAAGGTCTGTGTTTCCTTGCGACCCCAAGCTAGTATCTGCTTGGTTTCTCCTATGTAATTGTTTTTTTCATTTGTCCTCAAGCTTTGGTACAGTTTCAATACTACATCTGAAGTAAACTTGGGCTGTCTAAGTGATGGCATTCAGGAAGCAGAGACAAGTGGATCTCTATGAGTTCAAGGCCATCTTGGTCTACAGAGCAAGTTCCAGAACAGCCAAGGCTACATAAAGAAACCCTGTCTCAAAAAGCTTTTTAAAGAAGAAAAGAAAAGATACCCTTGGGCCTTGGAAAGGACTGGATCTGGTCTCATTGTTTTGGGCATTTTGGATGGGTGGGTGGGGATATGAGCCAAGTTGTAAAGATGATGTGTCCAGGTACTCAAATGCCTTTGTGTCTTTGCTTTTCCTTTCCATCCGCCTCTTTTGCCATGGGACACTTTCTCTTCCATCCTACTAGTCTCCAATGTTAATTTGCCCACTTCATAATACCCTTCATAATGTTCCCCTGCACCCTCCTCTTTTTAAGTCCCAGTTTTCTTTCCACTCACATCTGCCTTCCTTTCATTTCCTTATAGGACCAAGGTCACCTCATCTCACTGTAGGCTGAGTAAATGTTCTTGAGGTCTTAGCCTTTTCCACCTCAGTTTGGAGTTCCTTCTTTCTCTGACTTCTGAAATACCATTGTTTTCCTCTCCTGCTCTGTCTGTCTGGGTAAACACATAGACTTCAGAGTTGGCTAAGGGGTTCTTAGTCTGTTGTTTATGGTTTATTAATTTCTTACTGCCCTTAGCTGGTTTATCATCTTTACTAATTTGAGTTGTATTCCCAGATCTCTTTTCGAAGCATTTCTCCTTCACAGTGTTATCTGCTATGACTTCTATGGCTCTTCCTTACACTGCTGAGACCCATGGTCTCCAGCACACCCCCACAGGCATCTGTAGGTCTCCTTAGTCAGGTAGGCTAGGGATATGACTTGATGTAGAATACTTGCCTACAGCACACAGGGTTCCATGCTCATCACCACATTCACTCATTTATATACATATACACAAGTCATTCTCAGGTCCTATCCTAAAGGAATATACTTCTCCCAGATCTGCCTCTGATATTTGCAAGGTCTGGAGTGCTATAAAAGTCAAGTTAAGAAATATTTAATGAGATATGTATTATCCTAATGACCTTGAAGGTCAGGCTAAATTAGAAAATTCTTAGGCTTAGAATTCTTTCTTTCTTTCTTTCTTTTTTTTTTTGAGACAGGGTTTCTCTGTATTGTTTTGGAGGCTGTCCTGGAACTAGCTCTGTAGACCAGGCTGGCCTCGAACTCACAGAGATCCACCTGCCTCTGCCTCCTGAGTGCTGGGATGGATTAAAGGCATGCGCCACCAACACCTGGCTTAGGCTTAGAATTCTGTGCCATCAATTTCAGGAGAACATACCCTAGTGTAGCCCTATTCTTTCTTTCTGCGACTACACTGTTTCCCTCACTTTGAGCTTCAGAACAAGAATGGTTTGCTAGGTATGGGTTTGCATGGTTTCTGAGACAGAAATTGGGAGTTGTTGATGGATATGGATCTGAGAAGGAATAGTACTGGGTGAAGTGGGTGGTCCCATAGTTTTTACTTGCTTGTACCCCTGATTTTGTGTAAAAAGTCTACTTCCGGTTATGGTTTCTATAGGGCCAGCCTTCCTTCCTTCCTTCCTTCTTTTAGATGAGGGTCTCATTATGTAGCTATTGCTAGTCTTTCCCTCTTTATGTAGACCCATCTGCCTCTGCCTCCTGGATGCTAGGGTTAAAGATATGCACCATCATACCTGGAGCTTAGATCCAGTTTTTCATCCTTTCTCTAATACCCTTATTTGGAACTAATCTGCCCATATTCTCTTTATGTTGCTGTGTCCATTCCTTAATAAATTTGGAGCTTCTCAAGAGCAGGAACTTTTTCCTCTACTGCACTTCACTTTGCATGAAGTCTCTCAGATGGGGAAAGTAAATGTCAAGTTGCTTGAGTTCTCCAGAAGTTGTGACCAACACTCTTGTTGCTGTAGCAACCCTACCAAAACAGGAAATTAAGTCGGTTTACCATGACTATTCATAATTGACTCATGTTGATTCCCTTTTCTTCCCTAAGTGTTCACAAAGCATCCACTAAATAATATACAGAATTGTATGTACTTTGATTCCATATTTGCAGATCAGTGTGCTTTTGGAATCAGTTGCAACCCATCTCAGCCCTGGAGTAGAACACATATCCAAAGTCCTGCACCCCCCCCCCCATTTAAATTTAATGATTTTGTGCGTATATGTGATGTATCTGGGTGATGTCTAGCCCATTATCTCTCCTCCTATTTCCCTCAGAGGCCTCTAACATTTCTCTTTCCCACATTCCTGTCCTCTTGCTTTTCTTATAACTTTTGACTCCAGTTGGTGTGCAACCCATCAACAGCTGTGCCCCTAAAGAAAATTTACTTCTCCCCCAGCAGCCATCACTTGCCAGTTACTCCTCAGCTATTGTTGGGTATCATGAACCCTTCTCTCATTCATGCTAACGTATTGATTGGCTTGATCATATGCAGCATTTCCCAACATTCCTCTTGGGGGGGAGTGATGTACAGATGGACTGTTCAGGGCTGTGCATTCAACAGTCCCTTGTTTACACTTGCAAGTCTCTGCATTGACTGCTGCCCACTGCAGAAAGAAGCTTCTCTTACCAACCTTGAGAGAGCACTGGAACTTATGGGTATAGATACATTTAGAAGGCAGTTTGACAGCATGCATGTTCTCCCTGTGGGACCCATGTTTTCCCTGGCCATAGGCTAATAGTACAAGACATAGCTTTCCATAAGTGGTGCTGTGACCTGAACTTGGGCCTTCAGGAAGAATGTGAATTTTTTTTTAAGTTTATTATGTATGCAGTGTTCTGCCTGCATGTTCGCCTGTAGTGCAGGCCAGAAGAGGGCAGCAGATCTCATTCTAGATGGTTGTGAGCCAGTAACTACGGGGTTGCTGGGAATTGAACTCAGAACCTCTGGGAAAGCAGTCAGTGCCCTTAACCTCTAAGTCATCTCTCCAGCCCCCAGTATGAACTCTTATCCACTGACCTATGTGTCCCCCACTCCACACCCCTGCACTCCACCCCCCACCCCCGCCCCCCTCCCCCCACCCCCCACCCCCTCGCACACACGCAAGTCTTTCTTTCACTATGTAACCCAGACTGACTTCGAACTAAGAGCTCTACCTGCCACTACCTCCTAGTACTGGGATTATAGGTGTGTGCCATTAGGACAGGAACTGTAGCTCCACTTGTCCTTTCTTTTTAAAAGTTTATTCGTATGCATGAGTGTTTTGCCTGCATGTATGTCTACAGACAGGAGTGGGTCACACTGTATGAACAGGATCATAGCTTCCTTTCAGGTAAAGAGGGTAGTATCACACCTTCAAAGAAGTCATTTTGTTTTATTTCACCACCAAGTCAGAGGATACAGAAGAAGGTCAGACTGATGCTTGACTCATTCTAACAGTCCCATGAGATAAACCCATTGTGCTAGCCATGCCTTTGTTACCAGTGGCAGGCAGAACTGAGTTCCAGAACAGCCAGGGCTAGAAAGACCCGGTCTTAAAAATAAATAGATGGACGGTGGTGGTACTCACCTTTAATCCCAGCAATCTAGAGGCAGAGAAGGCAGATTTGTGGGTTTGAGGCCAACTACACAGAGAAACCCTGCCTCAAAAAACCTAAACAAATAAGTAAATGGCCATGCCTTATAAATAAATAAGTGAACAAACAGAATAAAAGTCAGTCCTGGTAGATTATACGTCTGTAAAACAAGCCAGGTTTGAGTGCTATATTTAATGAAAAATAAGAATTTACAATGTTGAAGCCGGGTGTTGGGTGGTGCACATCTTTAATCCCAGCACTCAGGAGGCAGAGGCAGGCGGATCTCTGTGAGTTTGAGGCCAGCCTGATCTGCAGAGCGAGTTCCAGGACAGGCTCCAAAACAATACAGAGAAACCCAGTGGGGGGGGGGGGGGGCATAAAAATTATAATGTTGAGTTTCTGACCTGTAACTTTATTTTTACTTAATTTTAGCCATGATGTAGGATCAAATTTCCAGGCTTTATGATACTACTAGGCAGCTTCCTAGCACGGAGCCAGCAATCCCAAACCTTTCTTAACTGTTTTAACTATGTTTTTTTCTCTTGTTATAATTACCAAGTTTAACTATGTTTTTTCTCTTGTTATGATGTGTATTTCTGTTTTTGTTTTTGAGACAGTGTTTCTCTGAGTGACTCTAGCTGTCCTGGAACACTGTAGACTAGGTTGGTCTTGAACTTGGAAATCCGCCTGCCTCTGCCTCCTGAGTGCTGGGATTAAAAGTGTGCGCCACCACCACCAACTGCCCAAGAATGTTTCTGAAAGTGCATCCCAGTGTAGATAACTTAAACTGTATGTTATTTTGCCTGCCTCCCTAAAAACCACTGCTTTGGGCCAAAGTGTACTAACCAAGGAAAAATAGCATTTAAATTATTCTGTTTAAGAACTGTATTTCATTTCAAAGTATTTAGGACAGTGAATTGCAAATGACTACAACTGCCACCAAGGTTACTCCTAAAGTATTATCTTAGGATAGACTCACTCAAAGGTATCAGTAAAAATATACAAATGCCAGTACATCTTTGATTTTTTTTATTTTATTTTACTTTTAGCTCTGCTTATGATAATCTCAACAAAGTTCGAGTTGCTATCAAGAAAATCAGTCCCTTTGAGCACCAGACCTACTGCCAGAGAACCCTAAGAGAGATAAAAATCTTGCTGCGTTTCAGACATGAGAATATCATCGGCATCAATGACATCATCCGGGCACCAACCATTGAGCAAATGAAAGATGTGTATCCTTTTCCAGCATTAGCTGCTGCTTGGTCACTTTGTGGAATAGACAACTGGAAATGAAGAATTAGTGCACAAAGCATTTTGTAATCACCCCTCCCATACACATAAAGCATGCTAAGGTGCTAAAAGGAGGTTGTAATCTGTTGCACTTTATTGTTTATAGCATTTTAGATTTTACTGGTTTTTTGATAGCTAATTTTAGTATGTTTTAGTTCAGTGGTTTCTCTGTCAGTGTCTAAACAATTTCCTTTTAGTTTTGGAAAACCTTGGTTATTGTCATTTCTAGCCCTGTTATGCCTGTTAATGATAGTGAAAATGGAAACAAACTAAAATTCACATGAGGAAGTAGATGCACCTAGCCAGATCAACACCTTCCAGACCATTCTAGTACGTTCCTCCTTCAGTCTCAACTTCCTAGGTTTTAATGGATAAACTGGCCTCGTGGTTAGGACTGGGTCAGCCCCGATGCATGTAACTGTGGCCAGTGCTGGAGATCAAGGCTGAGCTGCGCTATAAGATCCCCCTGTAGTAGCCTGCACCTGTAGGGAGTGGCGCTTCTGTGTCTCCAGGCACTTTTAAACAGCTGGTGTGATATTTTAAGTGAAATGCCTCCTACTGCCATCACCTGTTGGTCTTGTTTTACCTTTTGTCATAAAGCCTCTTACAGATGACAAGTTTTGTTTTGGTTTTTGGTTTTTCGAGACAGATTTTTCTATAGACCAGGCTGGCCTCGAACTCAGATTCACCTGCCTCTGTCTCCCAAGTGCTGGGTGTCAGCACTACCACCTGTCACAATATAATTTTCATAAAAGAAAGAAATAATGTGGCTTAGCTGAAGTTTTAGGTACTTAAATAGCAGCTATGCAGGCAAGAACAAAACCCAGCACCAACACCTTCTTTATACTGCTTCCTTTGCTTTGATATATGTATCAGAATTTAACAGTAGTCAATGAGGAAGAAAGGCAGAGATTGAACTCGGAGGCAGTGTCATTTCTAGATCTGTGAGGATATTGGTGCCATTACATGTTGCTTCGGGGCCAAAGAGATGAATGTTGATGTTTGTTGACCACACTTATTAAGCTTTGGAGACAATTGGCTAATTATGGACAATTTTGGAAAACAAGGGAGGTGAGACTTCAAGATTGGCCAGTATTCTGTTTCAAGTCTCAGTCTAGACCCACAAGAAGCCACATAGATGGTCATGTTCTCTTCAGTTTCTCCCTTCCATTGATGGCTTTGCTGTATCAGAAACTGCTGGGAAAAAGACTACGTGAAGTTAAATTTGTTGTGCTTTGCTAAGTATAACCAACTGTTGCATGTTTTACCTTAACCTATCAAACAGATATATAGTACAGGACCTCATGGAGACAGATCTTTACAAGCTCTTGAAGACACAACACCTCAGCAATGACCACATCTGCTATTTTCTGTATCAGATCCTGAGAGGATTAAAATACATCCATTCAGCTAATGTTCTGCATCGTGACCTCAAGCCTTCTAACCTCCTGCTGAACACCACTTGCGATCTCAAGGTCAGCGGAGTCTTTTACTTTGAGAATGGCACATAGTTTTAAAAACAACTTGTGCTTGAGATATTGGTTTTTTTTATTCAAAACTACAAGGAACATAAATATTTTATATCAAAAATACAAATACACAGTATCAGTCTTGTTCCTTTAATCCATTCTTCCTTTCCAGAGATAGTAGCCACTGTAGCAAGTTAGTAGCTCTTAATGTGCATGTGTGTGCTTACTTATTTTATGCGTGTTGTTTTTTGATTCTTTGTATCACAAAAATGTAAATAATCCAACTGTCTAGCTAATTGTGAATAAAATGTGGTAGATCTATACAGTGGGCTTATAGTTGATAGCATTAGGGGAAACAGTATTGATTTGTTAAAGTTTTTTTATGTTACTGATTGTTCTAAGGTTACATAACCCTGTGACTGTAATATTAAAAACTATAGCATTGTATACTTTAACTATGTGAATTATATCTCAGTAAAAAAAAAACTTTAAAAGTATATGTAGATGTGTAGGAATAATAATTTCTTGAGTTTTCAGTTAAATGAACATTTCTGTGTAAAGCTCTGTTAGGTATGCCAATCCAAGAGGATGAACGTCTGCCCCTGAAAGTGGAAAACTGAGAGATGGAAACCCAACAATATATAGTTGATAGTGTATGCTGCATCTGGTTACAGAAAATAGTATTCAAATGCAAAGAGGCACATACTGTCCATATCAGCCCTCCAAGAATGAGCAGGTTCTGTTGGACCAGAGAAATAAGATGTGTTTGGGTTTTGTTTGTGGTGGTGGGATTTTTGTTGCTGTTTGTTTTGTTGTTGTTGTTGTTTGTTTTTGCTTTGATTTGGTTAGTCTTCAGTATTATGATACTAAGAAAAAAGTTTGTGGCCAGACATGGTGGCACATACCTTTAATTCCAGCACTCAAGAAGCAGAAGCAGGCAGATCTCTCTGAGTTCAAGGATAGCCAGGGCTACACAGAGAAACCCTGTCTCGAAAGAAAGGAGGGGGTTAGGAGAAAGGAGAGAAAGAATATTTTGTGGCTGTACTGAGTGGTGAGCTTTGCTTAAAGGTGAATCATAAGATGAATAGTTAACTCTACAAAAGAGAAACCCTGTGAGTCACACATGCTGAAAAGCTTAAATCAGCAGAAATGAAATGGATTGGTCGTAGTCTACAGTAGAGAGTGGTGGCTAAGAGTACTTTCCTTCAGACATGGAAAAAAATCACTTATTTATTTTTTTCATTTGAGTCTTACTAGAAACCCTTCATACTATTAACTCTAAAGGAATTGATTGCTGTGTAGACTGGGCTGACTTTGAACTCACAGAGATCTGCCTCCTGAGTGCTAGGAATAAAGGCATGTTTCCACTACACCTAGTGGTAGAAAAGATGCTTAAGGAAATAAATAGAATAGGAACAATGAAAGCCTCAAGAGCAATCAAATAGAATTTAGAACTTAATTGTATTCTTCCTCAAGTGGTAATTGGGGGCCTGGTGAAATGGCTCAGGTGGGTAAAGGTACTACCCAAGCCTGACAATCTGAATTTGATCCCTGTATTGAATAGTGGAAGGAGATGACCAACTCCTAAAAGTTATCTTCTGACCTCTGTACACATGCTGTGGCACTGGCACATCTACATTCAAACACGTAATAATAAAAATAACTAAAATTTATAGTCTTAGCTGGACTAGAAATGTATCTTACTGGCAGAGTGTTTTGATAGCATGTGTCCATCAGGGTTGTAACTTCATTGGTAAGCAAGCTGTCTTTCAAAGGAGGCTCAGGCTCATGATGAAGGTTTGTAACCAAGTGGAGAGGCTGGAGAGGATGATTCGTTCCTCACTCTCCCCTGCATGAGAACCCACATGGGAAGTAGCCTCAGGAGAGTTAGTGAAGAAGAGGGTGCTCTGCCCACTTCTTTTGATGACACAGTGACAGTCTGCAGAACAAGTGTGCAGCTCTTTGAGAGCAGAGGTGCTGCTCTGCTGCCGGCCTGCACAGTGAGCTGGAGGAAGATACTTGTGCAGTGGCAGGGGTCTTTGCCTGTCTTTCTCAATGACCCTCTGGGATTTCTAAACAGATTGAGGTCCAAAAAACTATGTCCTGTATCTTTTACACTTATTCTTCCTTTGTTGTCTTACTTTTATGGCCAAAATGTAAGCCCTTGGTTTTTTGGTTTCTCTTTCTCTCAGTAAAGTTGTTTTATTGGGTCTCAATTCTATTGCAGAATTTTTGTCCAAGTATTTTCATTAAAATGTACTGATTTAGAGTTCTAATAAATTTTAAAATGCCACACACACACAAAAAAAAAGGTCCACAAAACATCTACCTTTTCTCCTGTAGGTTTTCTGATATCATTAACCAGTCTTTTACTGTTGAACTTAAGTGCTTGACCTTCATTTTTAGCTAACTTAGGACAGTGAAGCCTCCATATTGATCTGTCTTCCAAATGGCCTTCTAGTATACTGTGTACTATCTCTTAACCCGTCTCTTGCATTGGTTTCATGGAGACCAGAGATTATTTTTATTTACATGTATAATTGACCTAAGTATTTCAAATACACTGGAGTCTGTAAAGCAGCTGACCCAAGTAGCATCACAGTTTTAAGACAGCTAGATGGTGAGAGTCCTAGGATTCAGAATGTGAGAAGCTGGGTGCCACACATAGCAGTGGTGCATGACAGAGATAAAGCCAGATGACCTGAGTTTACTACCTGGGACCCACATGATAGAAGGAGAGAGTCAACTTCTAAAAGTTGTCCTCCTGACCACTACACACACATATATAATACATGAATGAACTTCAGAACAAATGGTTTATCTCCAGTACATGAAAGCTTTAAAACTGTCAGAATTGGCTATGTGAAAATTAGGGAAGTAAGAAGAATTTTTGGTAATAAAAACAAAAAAAAAATTCTAGACTAAATGGAAAACGGGCCAGAAATAGGAGTCTGAGAAATAGAACAGGGCAGATAGATTAAGGAGCAAACCATCAGTGATTCTTCGAGCCACAATGACATGAAGAGGTAAAGAGCTCTACATGGGTTTAGTGTTTTTACCCCTAACAGTTTGGTTTTTAAGGTTTAATTTTATTTATGTGTTTGTGTCTGTACATTGTAGTATGTTGGTGCCCAAGAAGGCCAGAAGAGAGTGTCAGATCCCTTGGAATTTATAGGCAATTGTGAGTCACTCAATGTGGATATTAGTTACCACTTGGGTCCTTTGTAAGAGAAGTCCATGCTTTTTTCACTGTTGAAACGCGCATCTCTCCAGCCCCATTAAGGTAGTTTTCTCAAATCACCCAGGTGAGTGCTGTGCACTCAATAGCTGATGGTGGTGAAATCCAAACATGATTGTCATATTGTGCCTGTTTTCTTACCTCCAACATATGATCTGTCATCACTTTAGAATAATGAGCTTGGACTAAAAAGGTGTCAGACATAGTATTGGTAGCATACGCTTGTAATCTTTGGTATTGCTATTGGCTTTTTTATTTTCATAGTGTTTTGATATTAGCTTCTTAGTATCCCTAAGAAGGTGTCCACATTTTTCCCCCTTAGATCTGTGACTTTGGCCTTGCCCGTGTTGCAGATCCGGATCATGATCACACAGGGTTCTTGACAGAGTACGTAGCCACACGTTGGTACAGAGCTCCAGAAATTATGCTGAATTCCAAGGTAAGAAAAAGAAACAATAGCTGTAAACTTTGGTCTCCATCCTTCAGTCTGGTATATCTGGCCACAGCCAGAGTGCTATCTTAGTCTTTCTCAGAATTGAACTTTTGGGTCTTAGAGTTTACCATCTTAAGTCATGGTGACCATAAATGTCTGTGTCCACCCTTGTCTGTAGTCCTAAGGCACTGGGTGAGGAAAAACTAGAAACCACTATAGACTCTTGAAATTACAGGTTAGACATGTTTCAAAATGAAATCCTTCCTCCTCTTCACTAGATTTTTATGAAGAGTGATCCAAGTCATCTAAACTCTTCTAACAAAACCTGGTTTTTAATCCCAACACTCAGGAGGTAGAGGCAGGCTGAACTGTGTTAGTTAAAAGTCACTCTGGTCTCCAAAGCAAGTTCTAGGACAGCCAGTGCTACACAGAGAAACCCTGTCTCGAAAACTAAAACCCAACAATCTGGATCATGGTAATATGTAGTGCATACCTTTGATCCTGGCATTCAGGAGGTGGGGCAAGCAGATCTCTGTGATTCTGCATAGCAAGTTCTAGGACAGCCCAGGCTACAAAGAGAGATCTTCTCTCAAACACCAGGAATTGGGAGCTGGGCAAAGCAGGCAGACATAATCCCAACACTCCGGAGCAAAGGTAGGAGAGTTGCCTCAAGTTTAAGGCCAGCCCGGGGTTTTATGAAGCATGAATTCCTTGTTAGAATTATAAGACAGTTAACAAAATTGAAGGCTTCTCAAGACGTTGAGCTTCCATTTGGGTTTGTTGTTTTCTGGTAGGCTTTTTGGTTTTGTTGTTGTTACATCCTTAGGAGCTGGAATTACAGGCAGTGGTGTGAACTAGTCACTCTGGCTCTAAGCAACATATGACCTGCTCTAACCCATGTATCTGGGAGGAATGTAGCACTGTCTCAGGGCTTGGCTTTTATGTCATGTCTTTAATGTGCATACATAGAAACAATGCTAACTTGAGCATATCAGAAGGCAAGGCTATTTGTGCTGATGGTGGGTTGATGCTCATGAGCAATTTCTGGGTCATTCCAGAACACTGCAGAGTAATTGGAGGGAAAATAGTTTGTGAAATTTTCTTTTCATCAAACTCCGAAATGTTTCTCTTACTCTCCCAAGTGCTGGGGTCAAAGGTGTGTGCCACCACCCTCTAGCAACAACTCTTAAGAAAGCCAAATTACTGTTTTTCATTTTGCGTGCATGTATTCCTAAAAGGGGGTCTCAAAAGAGATACTTAGACTCTCATATAAGAAGACCTCACTGTGTCGTTGTCCATACCACATTCTATTACTGTCTCTTGTCCCTTCCTGTCACAGGGCTATACCAAGTCCATTGATATTTGGTCTGTGGGCTGCATCCTGGCAGAGATGCTCTCCAACAGGCCTATCTTCCCAGGGAAGCACTACCTTGACCAGCTGAATCACATCCTGGGTATGTTCAGACTCACTATAGATTAAGGTGGGGGAGTTGTTATCATCTTCTTTAATTTAAAAATTTTAAAGATCTTTTTGTAAAAATTGGCCATTACCAGTCAGTGATAATATCACATTATATGTGGAGTCCCTTCTGTGTTGTAGCTGATATGCATAATAATTTGTTCTTGACAATTAACAGCAAATATTTTGTCTGATAGGTATTCTTGGATCTCCATCACAGGAAGATCTGAATTGTATAATAAATTTAAAAGCTAGAAACTACTTGCTTTCTCTCCCGCACAAAAATAAGGTGCCGTGGAATAGGCTGTTCCCAAATGCTGACTCTAAAGGTAAATCTTTCTTTATTGATTTTTTTTTCTTAAGCTTAGCTTTAGGTATTGACTAAATTATTAGGTTCCAACCTGAAAACTCAGCAAATTAACTTGCAACCATTGGGCAGTTCTTTATTTAAAATGTGCTAGGCCGGACCAGTGCAGAATGTTGACTCAAACTGAGATACACAAGCAGAGAGAGGGTGGATAACATAAGTGGGAGGGTCAGGGACAGGCGGGAGTCAGACAAAACAGGATCCAGAAACTAAAAATCTGTATCTTTGGTGGTTGAGTCTTTCTCTTCACACTGTTCTTTGTCACCGCCCATTGTGTTAGTTCCACTTTCCAGAAGGTTCTGTCCACTCAGGGTCCTTCAGTGCAATGGTTAGCATTGAATGTCAACATAAGAGGATCCAGAATCACCAAAGTCTCAAGGCTTAGGGCATGCCTCTGAAGGATTATATAGATTAGGCTGAGTGAGGTAGGAAAAAAAAAATGTGCTAGGCCGGAAAGATGTTTCACCAGGTAAGATTGGATGGCTCATGTAAAGAACCTGATAGTTCTTTCATCAGTCTCTTTACCAAGTGATGTTGACATTGTCAGAACTACTCGAATCTACTAGAGTGTGCTCTCTTTCTCCTGTCTCTCCTCTCTCTCTATTTCTTGGTGTGCACACGCACGCACACGCACACGCGCGCAAACAAGTAGAGGAAAGGATCTGAACAGGCCAAAGAGACGGTTGCTAGCACAACAATACTGCTTGTCTTTGTGTCTTCATGGCTAAAAGCGTACATACACATTTTACCTAAAATGTATACTTTTAAAAAATTGGCCGGGCGGTGGTGGCGCACACCTTTAATCCCAGCACTTGGGAGGCAGAGGCAGGCGGATCTCTGTGAGTTCGAGGCCTGCCTGGTCTACAGAGCGAGTTCCAGACAGCCTCCAAAACAATACAGAGAAACCCTGTCTCGAAAAACCAAAAAAAAAAAAAAATTGTACACTGTTATAAATTCTTAATAGTTTTTAAATTGTAGGAGTATTTTTAAAAGGTGAAATTTATTTCCAACATTATTTTCTTAAATGTCAATTGTTAATAGAAATGTGTTTATTCTTCATGTTAGTACATAGAAGTAACTTATCTTTAATGACTTTATATAGTAGTCGTCTGCTGGGAGTTTAGATTTTCCTTTTTTTTTTTTTTTTTTTTTTGTTCTTATTCTCTCCCTCCCTCCCTACCATATATTTTAAACATTGGGCAGGGGGAGGGGTGCCAGAGGAGGTCTTATAAGACAAGAGAAAACAGGTGTCATTTACCTGGGGCCTGCTTATCCTCCCATTCTTTCATGCATTCTGGGGACTGGAATCAGGCCCTCAAGATTTCCAGGCAAACACTCTACTATGGTGCTGTCTCCCCAACCCAGCAACATGTATGGGTCCAAGTTGAGTGCAGAAATGTTTGTTTATAATTTCCTTTGGTTATAGGAGAAACTCTTTTCATCTCTGATATTGTGTAGTATGTTATCGTCGATAATGAATAATGACAATCTCAAAATAACTTTTGAGATTGTGTTTATGACAGGGTCTTTCTGTATAGTTCAGGCTGGCCTTGAACTCAAAGTAATCCTCTTCCCTCAAATCAATTTCTGGAGTTACATTTACAGCCACCCAGCCTAATTACAAATTAGCTTTTAGTGTTTAACTATGGGTGTAACAAAATCATATATGTAGAATCATGTTGTTAAAATCATGTTAAAAATTAGAACTTAACCCATATGACACATTACCTTTTTTTAACATATGACACATTACCTTTTTTTAACATTGTTTTTTACATGTAGAAGTCAGATAATGTGCAAGAATTGGTACTCTCCACCACAAGGGTTCCAGGATCAAACTTAGGTGGTCAGGCTTGGCTGGACACACCATTACTTGCTAAAGCTTGCCATAACACAGTTCATTTAGGTTGGCTTGAGTGTCTCATCTGCTGAGCGTGGTAACCTGTTTCCAGATCTGCTCTCTTTGAGAGGCTCACACATGAGAAAACTTTGTGCTTAAGATACCATCACCCTTTGTTCCCTTATTCATTCCTCCTCTAGATGCTTTTGGTTTTTATCACATTACTTGGATCTTTAAAGTCATACAGAATTGATGCCATTAAAACCCAGGAAATTAGGTAGGTAGGTGGTGGTGCACGCGTTTAATCCCAGCACTCGGGAGGTAGAAGCAGGCAGATCTTTGAGTTTAATACCAGTCTGGCCTCAAGTGAGTTCCAGGACAGCCAGGACTACACCGAGAAATCCTGTCTCCAAAAATAAAACAACAAAAAGAAAAGAAAAAGAAAAAGCCCAGGAAATTAAACGAGTGATGTAGTGTAGTATCCAACTATAACACCAGAACTGGAGGCTGAAGCAGAAGAATCACACTAAGACCAGTTGGAGCTACATAACAATTCTGAGGAGAGCCTGGGAAAACCATGTCTAACAAGAAGAAAATCAGGAAGTTAATGTAGAAGGTTAGGGTTAGGTGACAGTACAAGTGTGGAAGGCATAGAAATGGGCATTGCCAGCTTTGAGGGAGGTAGAGTAATGTGCAGCTAGAGCACAGGCTTCTACAACCCAGACACTTAACTTGAAACTACCTAGAATTTCTAGACCTCCATTCTCTCGTTTCTAGAGCAGGACTGGTAATATCATTTACATCATAGAATCATGTGAAAATTCATAATAGTAGTGTTTATAACTCTGGATCTAAGATCCCATGACTAAAACTCATTTATGTATTTCAAAGATCTTAATCAGTAGCTTTATAAATGTGTGCATAGTGTTCTCTTGGAGGAATTACCTATAAACATCCTTATCTGGCCTCATAATGGACATTGAAGCTCACATGAGTTGCATTTACTGTTTTAACTGTTGGACAAGCCACTTCAAAACTTGGGACGTGGAATAATAACCAGGTATTTGTTCATTTGACTGGTTCAGCTAGGCGGGGAGGTTCCAGGCTCCCCTCCAGTGGAGTGGTCCAGAGCAGCCTCACTACATCTTGCTATTAGTGCTCTTTCTTTCTTTCTTTCTTTCTTTCTTTCTTTCTTTCTTTCTTTCTTTCTTTCTTGCTTTCTTGCTTTCTTTCTTGCTTTCTTTCTTGCTTTCTTTTTTTTCATTTTATTTGCATTGGTGTTTTTTGCCTGAATGTAGGTCTGTGTGAGGGTGTCAGGTTTTGCAGTTACATGCAGTTGTTAGCTGCCATGTGGGTGCTGGGACTTGAACCCGGGTCTCTGGAAGAGCAGTCAGTGCTTCTTAACCACTGAACCATCTCTCCAGCCCCGGTGCTCTTTCTTGTAGTTGTTTCTCCTCACTATGGTAGACTAGACTAGGCTTCTGGTAGCAAGAACATTTTAGACACTAGGTCTAACCACTGTGTGTTATGTTAGTGGGTCAAATTAAAGTACACTGTCAACTAGTACAAGAGATAAGAAGTACAACCCTCCCATTAATAGGAGCAACTGCTATGGGTTGTTAAGGTTAACCCCAGAGAAATTGTTAATATATTCTGTACCACCCTGGCTGCTATAACCCTGAACATAAAATCAACAGTAAGAACCTACCTGCAGGGAGCTAATAGCCCTGATTTGTATGAAAATGACATAAGAAAATGAATAAGTGATACCAGGGAATAAGTAATGGTAATTCATAGAAAAGGAGGGATTAAATACAAGGGAAAGTACCCCTCTTCACATATATGAGTGCTGAACAGTCAATAATAACTCTTATTTCCTTATCAGCTTATCAAAATAGCAGATGTAAGAGTTTAACTTGTTATTTGGTAAAGGCTGTGGGAAATAGAGCAGAATATACATAGGTTGAGTCTCTGTGGTGTGAAGTTGGGCAGTTTTGTCTTGGTTCTTTTTGTTTTTCGAGACAGGGTTTCTCTGTATTGTTTTGGAGGCTGTCCTGGAACTCACTCTGTAAACCAGGCTGGCCTTGAACTCACAGAGATCCGCCTGCCTCTGCCTCCCAAGTGCTGGGATGGATTAAAAGTATGTGCCACCAACACCCAGCTTGTCTTGGATCTTTTGTTCCAACAATTCTAAGCACTCACCTTTTGGTCTGCCAACATTGAGGCTGAATATAGTATTAAATTGTTTAGTCTTGATTAAGAATTAAATTGAATGTCAGGTGGTGATGGTGGCTCATGCCTTTAATCCCAGCACTCAGGAGGCAGTGGCAGGTGGATCTCCTACCAACCTGGTCTACAGAGTGAGTTCCAGGACAGCCAGGGCTACACAGAGAAACCCTTGGATGGGGGTGGGAGCCGTAAGTGGAGAGTTTTTTATACATGGTTGTTTGAGTAATAATGCTGCAGGTTTTTTTCTTCAGAGGAGTCTTGGTTTAGAATTCTCCAAGGTGACTTGCAGAAATAATAATTACCGCACATGGTGCTAGGTAAGGTAGTTGAAACTTCATTTGGAATAAGTTTGCTTTAAAGTATTGCTGTCTTTGAACTTGGTTCTTGTGCATCCGCTCTCAAAGTAGCATATCTTCGGTAAGCTTTAATGGTTATAAAGGGGTTCTAAGGTCAGAAGGTGTGAGGAGCACTGTTACTGTGGCAAATTTTAAAATTAGATTGTTTGCTCCAGTCCTGCCCAAAAACTCAAGTTGAAGTTGCAGTATTGATCCAAGATGAGAATTTAACTAAATAGGTAAGATAGACCTGGAGAACTAGTCAGCCTGTCCAGGATGTGACTAGGACAAGGATAGGAAGGGCAAAAGAATGGGAATCAGTTGGCTACATATGTATAACCTTTGAAAGTACTAGAAGATGTGGGGTTGTGAGGCTGTAACAGCAATCCTCGTCAGATAGAATCTTAGCTGGAAGAAAGAATACACGCAGGCAGCTGCAGCTCGTGCTATCTGAGTAGTGACCTGATCTCTGGTGTGGGGAGATGAGCTTTCTGATTGTGATCGCAGCACTTGCCAGCTGCTGCACATTTCTCTCCTTTTGTCCTTTAATAGCTGTGAATAATGCAGAAATCATGCTTATGGCAAAAGAGCCTGAGATTTAGATACTTTAAGATAGGAAAGGTATCATCTTTTGGAAAATTTTACTTGGTTTAAGGACCTGGACTTTAACTGGAAGAAACCAATGGGTATGACTTAGAAATGCTTTAGCTGCAAATTATCTGTTTGCCTTGAAGAGCTTCCTTCATGAAAGCCAACAAGTTTGAACTGACTAGAAGCACCCTACAGGCTTACGAATAATACCGTTAAAATTCGGTTTTAATCTCCCAGACTTTCTAAGCAGTCTGTAGTAACTAGGCAGACAACTTGGTTATGACAGAAAGTTTGGCTTTATTCTGTTGGTTTTTTTGAGAAAGTTTGTGTATCTAGCCCAGATTGATTTCAAATTCATAATCCTCCTGCCTCAGCCTCCTAAATGCTGGATTTGTAGACAAGTGCCATCGTATCCAACCAAATTATTTTCAATTGCCTCTCAAGGAAAACCTTAGGGGAGAATTGTAAGGCTCTTAGAAATGAGGATCAGGAAAGAAGTCAGGTGGGTCTTACCCCACTACGGATGACAGGGATCAATACGTATCTCATGCTCTTGTGAACACTTAGGTATAACAAGTTTTTAGTGTTTAGGCTTTGATTGGGGTGCCTGAGTTCTTGACCACACATACATACTGTCCTAAGGGGCACTTGCACAAGCCAGTTTGCAGACGGGTAAGGATGGTGTTGGCATCTGCAAATAACTTTAAGAAATCACTGTAAGAATAGAGGCTTTATTAAATAGATTGCCCACATCTATTGCCAAGGGGTTTTGCATTGTTTTAGTATCACATTCTCTAAAAAGCTGTATTATTTACTGGTTATAGGTTTTTAGACTGACTTAAGCCTTGGAATTTTCAGTAGTATTTGATGGTCTATAAATGAAGATCCAGAGATGATGTCTTATCCATTTCATACCTTGAAGTTTAGAGTTTAAGTTGAAGAAAAGGTCTTTATAGTAACTTTTCTGTTACTATAATAAAACATCATGTCTAAGAACAGAATCTAGATCAGACAGGGTCTAAAAAATTAAGTTTAAAAATAAAACTTTTTTCTGTGACCATGGAGGCCTTTTTTCCCCCCTGTGATGGCTGACAAACATGATTTTCTTGGGCTTGGTTGTTAGGTCCCCACATCCCCCTTCTCTTCCTTCCCAAATCACTTTCAACCACTTTCCCCTGCACATGCACTTAAACCATATTCATGGACTATGTTGGTAATTGCAGGCTTTCTTCTTCTATGTCCTTCATATAGGCTGCAACTGGAAGGTATGACCCAGACTAGAGATGGCTCAGAGGTTAAGCATACTGACTGCCCTTCCAGAGGTCCTGAATTCAGTTCCCAGCAACCACATGGTGCTTCACAACCATCTGTAATGAGAGCTGGTGTCCTCTTCTGGCATGCAAGCATACATGTAGGCGGAACACTACACACAATTTTTTTTTTTTAAGAAAAGAAAAATCCTTTCACAGACAGGTATACCCAGGCATTAGTTCAGATAATCAAGTTGATAACCAAGAATACCATCATACTGGAATACCTAAAACTGAAGAAAAAAAAATAAGCATAACCCAGAAGTACAGGAAGAAAATAAATACACCTATTTGGTGTACAAACTAAGAGTGAGAATACTAACAGCAGCAAAGTGGTGACACGTGGCACACTTTGAAACATTTAGATTCCTGTGTGCGGTTTGGAGAACCTGTGAAGGCCAGGAAAGTAAGTACAAAGAGACCTGGAGGAGTAGGTAGTAAACCATAAATGCCTGCAAAACAGCCATACACATAAAATAAATATATTTTTTCAAAAGAGGGGTGTGGATGGAGAAAGAAGAGTAACAGGTAGTGGACAGTTAAGTGAGAAGGGTAAAGCAGGAGCAGGGAAATAACATGGATAATTGAAAAGGACATAAGAGGAAGAAAAACTTTTGTTACTTACATTTCTGTTGCTGTGGTAAAACACCATGACCAAGGCAACTTAAAGAAGAAAGGGTTTATATTTGAGTTATGGTTCCAGAAAGTTAAGACTCCATTGAGGCAGCAGGCACCACCTCAGAAACAGGAAGCTGAGGACTCGCATCTCAGACTGCATGTAGGAAACAGAGAGGGTAAACATGAAATAGACTTTAAACTCTCAAAAGACTGCCTCCAGTGACAGTTCCTCCAGCAAGGCCACACCTTCTGAGTGCCCCCCCCCAACAGCACCACCAACTGGGGATCAAGTATTCAAATGCCAGAGCCTGTGAAAGGCACCGTACTTCCTTCCAGTGTTGGCCAGCTTTCATAGCATAAGGTGTTAAGGAGGCTGCCAGGGGAGGAAAGGCACTAACAGGGTTACCAGGTTGTGAACTACAAAAACAACTTTTGAAGGGTAAATCCATTGGTGTGTGGTGGCACAAATGTCTTGGGGAAGGGGTAACCCACAGCTATCTGGTTAGATTTAAGACCTCATCAATGGGAAGGAACTGTGTGCCTGGTGTACTGTAAATCCAGTCAAGAATCAAGGGCTAGAGAGCTCATAGATCCTAGGGGAGAACCTGATGCCATATTGCTAACCCAGTAGAGTATCTAACTGCCTTCTAAATAATCAGTCCATATGTTCATAGGCTATAGTCCAGCCCAGACCCTCATCAAAGGCACTTTGTAGTGCATGGAGATTGAGGCTAAGAACTACAGAGTACAGAGATAAGTGACTATAGAATGCTTTTTCTGAAATGGGACATCCCCCAAAGCTCAGGAAAGGTCTTGAAAGAGCCAGATGTCAGGAAGATGTAATGCAAAACAGTAGCTTTTGGACATGATGGGCAGTTGTGTTCACTACTTTTAAGACCTGTATGAGACCAATCTGATCAATACTCTGGAGTGGATGGTTCAAGGGTGTGTCCCCTGGTAAGTTGGCCATGCTACATGCATGCCTCACACTCATACTACATGTGTGTCAGTAAGTAGGTTTTATAGAGTAGAAAAGAGAAGTGTTGGGAAGAGTGAACAATGGATTGATCAAAATATTTTTTGTATTTTTGAGGGGAGGGAATGACTTTGGAGTGATTCTAAGAGAAATACTTTTTGCATATGCATGAATTTTCGTGTGTCAGGTGTCTTCATTTGCTTTCTACCTTATTGGGGTATGTGAATATAGTATATGGAAGTCTGTGCACATGACTGTATGGGCGTCCTTGCTTATTTATATGCCTGTGGAGACCGGAGGTCTTTGTTGGGTATCTTCCTGAATCACTTTCCACTTCACAGTACCTATAGCTCACCCATTCATCTAGAATGACTGACCAGCAAGCCTCTGGGATCTTTTTGACTCTGCTTCCTTGCACTGATAATCCCATGGACTTTTTTATGTGAATGCTGGAGATCTGAACTCAGTTCCTGTGTTTGTAGAGCAAGCACTTTCTGAACCATATCCCAACTCTGTACTTTACAAAGCTGTGTAATAGAGAAATGTCAATATTTAGTAAGCAAACCTGGGGTTGAACACTAGTCTTCACTTTTCTCCTTTGGCTGTCCATTCCCCCTTTTTGAGCATTGGCATCTGTGATTGCCATGTGGTTAGCACTTACATTCACATAGTTGCAAAAGATTTGCAGTAAGACTACTGGAGGGTTACCTAAGTAGTTAAGAACACCAGCTGCTCTTCCCAAAGAACATAGGCTCAAGTTCCTGGGCCCACATGGCAGCTCACAGCCATCTGTAACTCCAGGCTCAGGTGGATTCAACCTGCTCTTCTGACCTCTGTGGACAGTGCACTCACATAGTGTACAACATGCATGTGACACACTCAAATACATACGGTTTTAAAGAGAGGCTTTAACAGTGATGGCCCACTGTCTTGAAGACAGCTCCATAGGAGATGTAAAACATTTGGTAATGAGTCCTGCTTCTCACCACTGCAAAATCCTTTCTCTTTGTAGCTCTGGACTTACTGGATAAAATGTTGACATTTAACCCTCACAAGAGGATTGAAGTTGAACAGGCTCTGGCCCACCCATACCTGGAGCAGTATTATGACCCAAGTGATGAGGTAAGAGTGCACCCTCCTGGTTGTTGCATCAGAGATGTTCAGTAGTCAGTAGAAGCTCCAGCCATGCCCTTGTCACGATTTTCCTGAGGAACATAATGGCATACCCACCTCCTTGAGAATGAGTACTGTACGACACAGCAGGCAGAGCAGTGCGGGCACAAAGAGGGCAGCTGCACCACTGTGGAGCGTTGCAAGAGGGACTTGGGTACAAGACTAATGTTACTCAGCTTATAAATGATTATAGTTCCTGAGGGTTAGGGTCCATGGCCATCATGGCAGGGGCATGGCAACAGGCACACATGACACTGGAGCAGTAGGTGAGAGCTCCCATCTTGAGACACAGCGACAAAGCAGAGGGAGGTACCTCAGAATCATAGTCTTCTGAAACCTCACAGCCTTTCCTCTGACACATCTCCTCCAATAAGGTCACACCCCCTAATTCTTCCCAAACAGTTCCACTAAGGACCAAGTATTCAAGCGTAAGCCTATACTACCACAACAGAAAGAGAACAATGTTGTATGCACATCACCCTGAGGGGGAGGTAGACAGCCTTCAGTTGAGGCAGCAGGTAGAGTCATGAGCTCATGTCTCTTAACAATATGCCATTCCCTAGAGACGACAGACAAAAAGCACTTTTAAAGTAGGAAAAAGCAAGTAGAGTTCACATTAAAATGTAAAAGAAAGACATCATAGCTAAAAGCTGATAAAAATGAAAGAGTATAGAAATCAAGATGTCTTAGCACTTTACTGCGGTAAAGAAACAGAGGTTTAGTCCATTATCATCATGGCTGGACATGCTGGCATGCAGACATGGTGCTAGAAAAGGAAGGGAGAGTTCTACATCTTGGTCTGCAGGCAGTGAGGAGTGAACTGTGTTCCACTCTGGGTGTAGCTCAAAAGCTACCTCCACAGTGATACTTCCTAATTTGCCACTCCCTGTGAGCCAGGCATTCACACATATAAGTCTATGGAGGCCACTCCTGTTCATGTCTCCACACAAGATGAAGATGGTGTTCCCATCCACATCTAAGACCACCCTTCAAGCACTTGGCAACTTGCCGAACACCTACAGTGTAGTTGATGACAACTCATTGGAAATTCAGAGATCTCAGTCCCTTGCACAGGGTATTTGTTTCCTAAGGGGCTGGTGTTCTCCTTAACAAACTGAGGCAGTGCATGACATGCATGGGATATTTTATGTGGTCCTGTACACTCAGTGTCCTCCAGAGACAGTTGGTCTTTTGCTCACATGACCAAAATACAATACAGTGTTTGAGTCATGTATAGGGATTGGGTACTACATGAGATGAGGAAGCCTAGATATATACTAATTGACAGCTTGTGTCATTGTCTACCTTAGTCTTGTGATATTTTAGTTTTAGACATTTAAAATCAAAACATGAGCTGGGCAGTGGTGGCACACACCTTCAGCCCCAACACTTGGGAGTCAGGTAGGCTGAGTTCTGAGTTCAAGAACAGCCAGGGCTACAGAGAGTAACTCTGTCTTGGGAAAAAAATGGGGCCAGCAAGATGGTTCAGTGGGTAAATGCACTTGTCAAACCTGAGAGCTTACTCAGTCCCCAGGACCACATGGTGGGATGAGAGTTCGCCTCAGTCTTCCATGCTCGTGCTTTGGTACACATGTTCTCACCCACATACACACAAGATGTTTCATTCATTCATTCATTCATTTGTTTGAGACAGGATTTCTCTGTGTAGCCCTGCCTGTCTTGGTACTTACTTTGAAGACCAGGCTAGCCTCAAACTCAGAGATCCGCCTGCCTCTGCCTCCCAAGTGCTGGGTTTAAAGGTGTGTACCACCAATGCCCAGCTTCCAGTTAATTTTTTTTAAGAAGTCAAAAAATATGGTATACTAGGATATTGTTTACTTGATCTTTTTCTCACCTGTCATGCATGCAGTTCTGGTGTCCTTCCCAAGCTGTGCATAAAATAGCATGGTGATAGTGCATGCTATGTGATCCCAGTGCTCCGGAAATGGGAAGATGAGAAATGCAAGGCTTCATAAGCAAATGTGAGGCCAACTTGAGATACATGACAGATGTCACCTATAATCAAAGCAATCAGGAGGCTGTGGCAAGAAATGATACATGTAAAGCAAACTGGGCTATATATTATACTACACACAAAGTGAAACTGTCAAAAAGTTTTCAAGTGAGGGTGAAGAGCATTTCCTCCCAGTTTTAAATTTTTCTATGTCTAATTTTTAAAAATAATTTCTTTCTTATGTGTGTTGGTGTTTTGCCTACATGTATGCCTGTGTGAGGGTGATAGATCCCCTGAACCAGAGTTGCCATGTGGGTACTTGAAATTGAACCCTAGTCCTCTGGAAGATAAACTAGTACTCTTAACCTCTGAACAATCTCTCCGGCACCCCTATATCTAATTTTTAAGTAAAGTAGGATTGACTTATATGCAGACATGGGTATTTCTATACAATACTAACCTCCCTTGTAGCTTCATTTTTAATAGCTTATAATGTTCCTTCAGATAATAAATATCAGCATCATGATTTATGTAATTCAAATGTATTTATCTCAGTTTAATGTTTGTTTGTTTTTTGTTTGTTTGTTGTTGTTGTTGTTTTTTTTTTTTTTTTTTTTTTTTTTTGCTACTAGGCATTGAACCCAGGTCTCAAGTGCTCTACTTCCCCAGCTCTGTTTTTACTCTGACAAGTTCTCACTGAATTCCCCAGGCTAACCTCTGGCTAGTTTTATGGTTTTGATTATATAATCATGCAACAACCTCTTTCTGTTACTGAGATATTTGGTATCTTAAAACATTTGAAAATCATTCCAAGAAATGTGTTAAGTTGAAGAAATTCTCACCATAACCATAGTCATGTCCCCTCTGTTTGTGTTTCTGTACTGTGCAGAGCTTCACACATGCCACCACTTTGCTGCACCCTAAGTCCTGGGGTTTTTAGGTTTTGTGAGGCATTGGTCCTGCTGTGTAAGTTTAGAATGTAAGCCAGAGTTGTGTTATAAATCAGTACATCACTGCCTTGACTAGTAGGTGACTAATAAATAATTCTGTTTTGTCTTAAAGCCCATTGCTGAAGCACCATTCAAGTTTGACATGGAATTGGATGACTTACCTAAAGAGAAGCTCAAAGAACTCATTTTTGAAGAGACTGCTAGATTCCAGCCAGGATACAGATCTTAAATTGGTCAGGTATCTAGAACTTTAACTGTACAGTTAACCCCCTAACAAGGGAGAGGTGGTACAAGTTAAAAACATCTTTAGAAAGAAAAAGGAATTCAGTGTTGTCCCTCTTTGATTGATAGAGCTTTTGTTCTGATTGCTTCCTGGTGTGAAATGAAGAAATTAGACTTCATCTTTCACAGATTATGAGGACATGAAATAAAGTGGCAGCTCTTACTGTGACGGTGATGTGTATTGGGGGTGGGGGTCACATAGGAGAAAATAACTTGGGAGGAACCAGCTTTGAGGTATTTACTCCCAAAGCCCTTATTTTATTATATGTGACATTTTAAATGTTCAGAATTTCTATTGTATAACTTTTGTGGCCTTGGGACTGTGTAGTTGGTTGGTCAGCTGGTTGGTTGGTTGCTGGTTGTTGGTTGGTTGTGATGTTAGGGATTGAATCCAAGGCCTCATGCATGCTAAGCAAGTGCTATACCACCAAGCTACACTCCTAAGACTTGATAAGAGGAAATTAATGGGAGAGGAAAAGGGGGTAAGAGGATAATGGGTGAATATGCTCAAAATACATTATACATGTATGAAAATGTCAGTGAAACCACTATGTATAATTAATATATACTAATAAAAACGTTTTAAAAATAAAGATTTGAAAAGATAAAATTTTATTCACTAAACAGTGTAACTGAATGAAACAGATATGGAAGCATTCAGGACAAACACTGAGAGGAGAATTACACAAACTAGGAAGACAGTGAGTGTGTGGGGAGGGTGATGGAGACTATACAGGAGACAGCCAGGAAAGGAAGGAGAGAGAGAAAGAGTTCTAAACAGTCTCAAGGAAATAGACTTCGTGTTGTAGCTTCATATTTTGAAGGATTCAGTTGGGGGCTGGAGTGTAGGACGTGCAGTACATAGCAATTCTTGTGCTGGCTAGGAAGCATGAGTGCCAGGTCCCGCTGCTTTCAGAGAGGAAGGGCCTGTTGTTAAGTGGTGTATATTCAGGGTAGCAGTCCCTCTAGCTTCTGTGTTATAACTCAAGATAGTCCACTTGAAATTGGAAGTAAAAATCTTTTTGAAAGTTTACTCACTCTTTAGGAGTCATGTTCCTTCCCACTCACCCCATCATACCACCACCGCAGTGTCAACTTACATTCAGATTTACATGGCTCCTGTCTGTCCTCAAGGGGCCACTCTGATCATCTTACAGTTGTCCTTTTTGTTCTTAGGCAGATTCACAGCACACCAGCACAGTCACAGTAACCCACAGTGTTAGAGTTCTCCATGTGTCTCCCCTGATTAGACAGTGCTTATGCTGGAGTCCCCTGATGGACCAGGTCTGCAGATGTCACTGTGCCGGAAGCCAGTGTTGTTGGTTCACACATGGAGTGTGGCAAAGGGAAGCCGGGAAAAGCTTTCTCCGGGAGGGGAAATTCAGACTGACCCCTCAGAAGGGTCTGTGTGTGCCTAGGCTAAAGCGTTCTGAATAGATCTGAAGTGGCTGCTGGGGAAAAGGATTTACAGAAGCAGCATGGAACAGGCTGATGTTAGCCTTTGGCAAAGAGTCATGACCGTAGACACTACAGACAGACAGACAACCAAGAAGATGCTGTTAACAGGAAGCCAGTTATAGCAGTTTAATGCTGGAGACCCACAGTTATTCCATATATTTCTAAAGCGTGACATTTTCCCAGTGATCTTTTAATGACAATTCAGCTATTTTAAAAAATTAAAAACAATTTTTTTGAAGTAGGTACTCCTATCCCACCACCAGATGCCGTTAACATTTGGCTGTACTTATTTTTCTCCTTTTATCAGTCTGTATCTTCCTCCATCTACCTATTAACCCAGCTTATTTATTTCATACATTTCAAGGAGAAATTGTTATCTAGAGTGACTTTTAATTTATTTTTTAAAATGAAAATAAGGGGCTGGAGGAATGGGTCAATAGTTGAGGCCAGTGGCTACTCTTCAGAGGACTTGGGTTTGAGTTCTAGCACCCATGTGGTCACAACTCCAGTTCCAGGGTTCTCCCTCCCTGTTATCCAGAAGGTAGCACTGAAGTGTTTGCTAACTGACAGACAAATCAATCCTCTTGGGGTCATTCTGCATGTGGTCATACTCCTCACTGGTCCCTGAGCTTAGCCTGTGGAACTCAGACAAGCTGAGGACAGGGAGTGCTGAGAGACACGGAGACATTGGGGACATACATACATGAAAAAGTAAAACAGAAAAACTACTTGCTGCCTGAGGCTCACTTTCTGATGTCCATGTAGTGGCCTGAGTAGTCCTGAAAGGTCAGGGTGTTTGATTGCATTTTGCGTATGGACATTTCCAGTGGTGATCTGAAGGGATGCAGTCAGTACCTCATTTTCATCCAGACCTGAGTCCCTACTGTGAATATAGAAGTAATCCTTTCTTCCTCTCTACCTATTTCTGAGTTTTCTCAGGTAGATGGATTACTAAGAGCATTATTAGCCTTGCCAGGTAGTGGTAGCACACACCTTTAATCCCAGCACTCGGGAGGCAGAGGCAGACAGATATCTGTGAGTTTGAGACTAGCCTACAAGAGCTAGATCCAGGACAACCTCCAAAGCCACAGAGAAACCCTGTCTAGAACCTCCCCCCCCCAAACACACACACACACACACACACACACACACAAGAGCATTTAGCCTTAGCTCCCTTTGGTTTACTGGAAGATAGAAACATTTTAGGTCTGGTTAACCTGTCAGCCTATTACCTTGTACATAGTTGGCACTCATCCTTACCACCCTGACTTTTTTGGGGGGAGGCACTGGAACAGGGTTTCTCTGTATAGCCCTCGCTATGCTGGAAATCACTCTGTAGACCAGGGTGACATCAATCTCAGAGACCTACCTGCCTCTGCCTCCCAAGTGCTAGGGTTAAAGGAAGAGACAGTGAACCACTGGGCCTGGCTTGAACTTCTGAACCCTTAAAACCCACTCCCAGTGATACACTTCCTCCAACAAGGCCACACCTCCAGTAATGCCACCGTCATGGCGGGGCATTTTCATTCAAACCGCCATACCCCACCAACTTAGCTCTTAAAAATTGTCTGAGAAAGATGGCTGTGAAGTGGGGGCAGAGCTCGGACGGACCTCCAAGGCCTATGTCACACGTGTGTGAGAGTACAGTGACCTTTTTACCGTACTTTAGTCCCATTACATCTTTACTTTGCCATGTTGTACTGTTGCTGCCTTTATTGTGACATGGCTCAATCCTTACTCCTGAGTTTGTCTTTTTTTTTTTTTTTTTTTTACAGGACAAGGGCTCAGAGGACTGGACGCGCTCAGATGTCGGTGTTCTTCCCAGTTCTTGACCCCTGGTCCTGTCTCCAGCCCGTCTCAGCTTACCCACTCTGACTCCTTTGAGCTGCTTGGAGGGGCAGCTTCTGGTAGTAGTGGCTTTTATACTTTCACAGAATCCCTTCATCCAGAGATGTCTTCTGGCACCAGTGTCCTGCAGCAGTGTGCACTTCGGTGCACTTCCTGCCTGCCATTGTTTAGTCACTAACTGCTTTCTGGTTTGAAAGATGCAGTGGTCCCTCCCTCCCAGAACCCTTTTTACATGTCATCCTGCTGAACCATGCAGCCTCACCAGAGCCGAGTCTTTCCAAACTGGCCCCAGTCACTGGCATCTCGCTGTACAGTGAGTAATGCTATTACATAAGGCACTTTTAAGTCAGTGACAGTTCCCAATTTGCACTTCATCTGTTGACTAGTAACTGTCTACCCAGAGCAGGAGCTTGTGGACATCCCTGGATGTTGTTACAGGCTTCAGGGACAGGCTCTTCTTTCACGGGAGTCGTTTGGGGACATTTTTCTGTGTCTCATGTTAGTCCCATATTTAAGGTATGTACTATTTTCCCGGCTTGTAAAACATTGGGTCACTGTTCTAAGAAGCATTGCACCAGCAGTGTGATTCTGCAGGTTTCCTAAAGTTACTTCTCTTGTAATGGAGGTGTAGCACATGCTATCCCTAGCCAGAGATTTAAAATAACAGTTCTGCTTGTCATTTGCTGCAAGATGTACAAGCACTGAGCTGTAGAAGTTTCTGGTGAAGTAGAGAACAAGCTGACCTAGATGTTCAGGGTGGAGTTCCATATATGCCTTGAGCTATTTCACACAGAAGGCTGATTTTGTAACTACATTCACTGCCTTGGGGTTTAGCTAAGAGGAACACTGCGTCTTTAAATGAGAAAGTGTACAGTTCTTCTCCTAAAGCATGTCGGCATCTCAAGCTCACTTTTCAGCGGTATAATGACTTGTAATAAAGCCTTCATGAGCTCTCATCATGAAGCTCTTTTCTGTTGCCAAGTATTGAGGTGTTTCTGGTACTGCTGAGTTAATGTCATAAAAGGCTAGCAGTAACTGTGTTCGAGCTCTCTCCTATTTCCTCATTTATTTTGTTCCTGCGCTGTGTGCTGTGGAGTTGATGGTGTTATCCCAGTACAGTGCCTCCTGACCCCTTCACTGCTCTCTGATGAGAAGTTTGCCTTGTTCAATACTTACTGTGCCCTTGCATGACTGTTAAGGCTTTCTGTGCAGAGATCACTGTCCAAGTGTCACATCCTATGATTGAGCAAAATCTATTGTGACCTCTGAGTTGTATTCCACAGAGACTGCTCTCCAGAAGATGATTTAGGAGATATAATTCTAGTGTTAGCTTTTCATTTCTCAGCTGTCTTCCCCCCCCCCCACATAATTTTTGACAGCAACAGAGAATGGGTTCTATAAAGACTGCCTGCTAGTATGAACAAAATGCACTTGTAACTCATGGAAATAAATGTACATCTTTATCTTTACACCGATAATATGATTCAGTGTTGATTTCCTCTGGATCGGTGTGTCTTAAGTGGACAGATACAATCACAGTCAGTTTAAAATTTGTGCTTTAGGCAAAAATGTTCATGGACCTCACTCCACTCCTCCCCACTCACCCCTGCACTGCCCCACATGTCTGGTTATGTAAGATGACTTAGAACGATCCTTTTCAGCCAGACCTGGTGTTGTACACCTTTAATCCCCTCACTCAGAAGGCAGAGGCAGATGGATCACCGAATTGGAAGCCAGCTGGGACTACATAGGCCCTCCTCAAAAAACCAAAAAGAAAAAGAAAGGTTCTCCCTTCACCCTCTGAGCAGCAAATGATTCTGACGTAGCCCTCTCAATATTACAGGTGTTAAGTAGTCAGATGTTGATGACAACTCCCAAACATGCCAGGTTGGAAGTTCTGGTTCCCTCTGAAAAGGGCCTTCTGCCTGTGTACCCTAGAGCTGTGGGAGGGAGGGGCTGTTCAGTAGTACCCTTGGTGTCTGCTACCAGGTTCAGAATGACACCCCCCCTTACCTGGCTAAAAAGGGTGACTGACTCCTCAGAAACCATATCGTGATTCTTGCTCTAAGTACCTGCTTTTCACTTCCACACATGAAGCCCACCCAGCATTAAAAGATGAAGAATCTACTTTTATTGATGCACTAATAGTGAGTTTTCTTTTCTCTTCTTTTTTTAAGCATTGATAGTTTTCCTACTTGTTTCTTCGTATTTCTAAAGGAGGTATTCACATTACATTATCAGATTAATCTGAAATCTTCTAAATAAGGAAACCATAGCCTCATCATCTAGGGGCCTGAGCTCTCTGCACTTCCCCTCTCTGGTACTGTGAGGGAAGATTGATGTTGAAACCACTCTGCATCCTAGAGTCACTATTCCACAATTAGTGCAGCTTCACTATGTGCACGGCAAATGACACACCAGAGAACAATAGAGCCAGGGTAACTGTGGCAACTGGTAGCTGTCATGTGTGGTCACACTCATTGCTTTGGATCTTCTCACATTTCTAATAAAGATACACTGGTGACACTGAGTAGTTTTGTACATACATAGGCAGCTGTCAGGTGGTGGTTTTTTTCCATGTCTTAGAATATAAGCAGAACACTGGTGAGAACATGCTGCTTCTTTACTTTGTGTGAAGAAGACACCTGCCCAACACTCCAAGAGAGACTGGTGAGAGTTGTGCCCAGGGTTGAGGCCTCTCAGTAAGGAGCAGTGTGGTGCATGTGTGCTCACTCTGCCGTCCCTGCTCCTGTGCATCAGGCAGTGCAGTGGGGTGGAGGTGACCATTAGCTGTGTCTGAGGAATCACAGAGGCCCATCCCCCACGCTGCATGCTGCATAGTATTCAGACCACTTAGAGGAGACTTTCATCTGCTTACCATTAACACTCACATTAATATGAATAATTACATTTGAACTTTGGTGACTTATATAGTGTGGTAACGGTATGTTAATGCACATTCATATATGCATATGCTTTGGGGTCCTTGATAATTCTTTTATATTTGTAAATCAGTGTTTTGGAGCAGTCCCACATTTAAGGGAAATATTTTTGTAAATGTATTGGTTTTGAAAATCTGAGCAATTCTTTTGCTTACACATTTTTAAAGCATTTGTGCTTTAAAATTGTGCTGGTGTTTGAAATATGGTCCCCATGACCCAGATGAGACATGTTGAGGGGTAAACAGTGTGACTTCTCAGACTGTGTCCAGCTTGACGTGATGGATCAGCAACAGTGGGATCCAGAGTCTCTAGGGTTGCACCAGGTTTACCTAAAGCTTGTTGCCCTTTTTGTGCCATTTATTCCTGAAGAACACTCCAGAAGGTTCTTAATTGCTTTGTATCTGCTTTGTACTGTTGGTACCTTTTTGGTATTGTATCCCAAACTGCATAGATATTAAGAATAATGGTAAGTTTAAAAAATAAATGTTGAAGGAAGATTTTATTCAGAATCTAAATGTTTTTTCATTATATTGTTAAACTTGAACATTTATCTGTGGTTTATGTGATTTGGTTAATGTGCACAAAAATTGTAAGAGAGGTTTATATTTCATCTTAATTCTTTTGATGTTGTACACGTGCTTTTTAAGAGAGATAATTTGAATGTTTATGGCACCAGACTTGTAAAAAGAATTACAAAAATTCTTAGACTCATTAAATTGTGTCACTGTATTACCATTCGCCAGTGCTGTTGAATACCGTGTGGTTGTTCCACATAGAGTACCTACCAACTGTGACTGTGCTGGCAGCTGTTAGTAGTAGGGTCACAAATTGGTGCTCTGGGTGACTGGGTACCTCCTGAACCCTCCCCCATCCCCTGGCCTTCAGTGGCCCCATTACAGGCAGACCTCAGATGTAGTCTCTTTTCACACCAGGAACTCATAACTATTAACAGGTCTTGAGCACTTGTTTCTCAGTATTTGTTGGGTGCTTTGGATCACTAAAGCCAAGTTGAGTATTTTCCCCTCTGTTGTTAGCTGCAGCTGGCTCTCTGTGCTCAGTCTACGGCAGACTGCCAGCCATGTGTCATGTGCATGGAAGGTAGAAACATATTCAAATAATTATCACCGCACCACAGCAAGTACTCAGCAAATACCAAGCCTTCACAAATGTCTCTTATGACACTGTATGTTGTTGCAAGGTGTCGGTAAATCCCTACTTACTAAACCCTACTTCTATCCATCTAAGGGGAAAGCCTGTTTTGAAAAGTCCTCAGGGAACGGAGTTGGTGTCAGATGGGTGTCTGAACCACTGGGTATATCACATTCAGATCTTTTCCAGGAGAAAGCAATGGACATGACTCTCTTCCTTATTCAGTGCCGATGCCTGCTGGTTATAGTTGAAGATCTACTAGTTGGGATCTAGTACTGAGGACTGAGAGTGTCCAGAGCAGTGGTGTGATGGGTTTTTCTGGAGTGCATGTTTTTACATCTCTGAGTCTAAAAGCAAAGAGACAACAGGGAAGAGAAGATAGAGTAAAACAAAGGACTGTAGGTACCAGCTTCTTTGACTCTGCCATCAAGAATGGCTAAAGTCATGAGAAAACAGCAAGCTCATGCTTCATAATCGGTCTGTTTTTGTGAGTAAAGATCGCTCTGATGGTGAGGAAGATGGAAATGAAAGGACTGTTGTCTAGGGAACATTGTCCTCTAACCCTTGATGCCATTCTCTGGCTTAGACAAAGCAAAGTGCTGAGAGGACAGAGTGGAACAGTGTCTCAGAGAAACAACCAGCAGAGGGCCAGGGCAAAGCACTGTGCTGCAGGTAAAGTGAACTGTGGACGCTCATTACAGAGAGGGTGTAGCAGGAGGAGGGTCCCCCTTGTGTCTCCACAGGAGAGCAGAAAAGTAGGTAGAGTGTTTGAGGAGTCTGAAGACCACTGCTTTGGATGTGTTTCCCTTATAGGTAGTGATATTGGATAGCTGGAGTGAGAGAGGGAAGAGCAGATCTGATAGAGGCTATCAGATGGTAGCACACATTTAATCCCACTCTAGAGGCAGAGCCTGGTCTTTAAAAAAGAGTTCCTGGTCAGCTGAAGCTACAGGGAGATGGGGGGGGGGGGACTCCCAGTAAAAGAAACTTGTCTGTGTATCTTTCCCCTGGTTTACTAATTTCAAATGAATCCAGCAAACAATGGATTCCTTCTGTGGACCTGCACAGCCAGCAACTGACTGCCTCGAGGACTATCAGTATCTTCAGGAATCACCAGAGCTGCATCTTTCTGCAGAGAAGGGAGAGAACATTCAATGATATAAAATGCAAGAAGACCCGTTTCCAAAAAGAAAGACAACAAACTTGCCTGTACTAGATTTGGGGTTATTCCTTTGTGGGGATTCTTGAAGTATGCACTTAAAAGCAAAGATTGTGACAAGGATATGAAAAGTGGTCACTTAAAATAACTTTCTTGACCATCAGCAGGACCACTGGGTACCAGTCACTCCCTTTCACCATAGACCTGCATACATATGGGAAGTGGTTGTGGGAGGGGAGTGTAGGCTATGTGGTGTCTGGGGAAATCCTTTGTTTTCTTCTTTGCCTTCATTCTCAGTTTTCTACCTTCCTCTTCACAAGGTTGAGAGTTCATGGGAGAATGAAGAGGGCCCTTGCGTTTTGATATTTAGAGTGCTAGAGATGAACTCCAGATCCTTCAGCATAAATAAGAACTAGGACTCCGTCACAGTGTGCCCCCAGCCTAAGGGATGTTCTTGCCTTCCACACATGAGCTTAGAAGTGATCTTCCCTTCACCTGAGGGGCATGGCTTGGAACTGTAGCCTGTAGTACTGGGCTGGACCAGGCCAGGGACAGGAAGGATGCCCAAAGAGTGGGTTCAGTGATGTACAGGGGACAAAAACTTAGAAAAGAAATGGTAGAATTCAAGACCAGCATGGGCTGCATAGCAAGACTATAGATAGATAGCAAGTCTAGATAGATAGGTAGTAGCCTGGCTGTGTTGGTCCACACCTTTAATCCCAGTGCTTAGGAGGCAGAGGCAGGTAGGTCAGTTAGACCTGGTCTACAGAGAAAGACCTGGGACAGCCAGAGCTACACAAAAGCCTTGTCTCAAAAAACAAGGTGGTAAGCCAGGGGTTAAGTGTTGGGTTTCCTAGCAGGAGCAGGGGAGCCAGTGTAGATGTGCAACTGCTGAGTGGAAGCTGCCTCCCATAGCCAGGTGGGTCTATCTATGTAGTAAGAAACCGAGTAATGAAAGCTAGGCATGTAAAGAAGCAGCAAGTGGAGGTGTACAGCCTGGGGGGCTGGGGTCAGGGCTGGCGAAGTCAAGAAAAGACCCTGGGCAATGAGTTG
Source organism: Mesocricetus auratus (assembly GCF_017639785.1). Classification (NCBI taxonomy): domain Eukaryota; kingdom Metazoa; phylum Chordata; class Mammalia; order Rodentia; family Cricetidae; genus Mesocricetus; species Mesocricetus auratus. The sequence continues at coordinate 72,489,258 of NW_024429192.1, forward strand.
CTGCAGACAGGCAATGCAGGAACACACACTAGCTGACATGCTGGGAGCCAGTTCCGCCCTTAAGTCAACCTTGTCATTGTTCCCTTGGGCCTACACCACCTGGTGCCTCGGTGTTCTTACATCTCTCTGAAGACCTCTCCCTTTTCAGCACCAGAGTGAGATTCTCAAAGGCCCTCTAGAACAGAAAATGTGGATTTTCTTAGAACTGACTATACAGACTTGGGGTCACTGAGACAAGACCAAAGTGAAAGACCCATAGAGATAAGTGGAAGCACTGCCAGGGCTCCCAGGCCGACTCAGGCTGTAGCTGTAGTTTAGTGGTGTGTATCACACACAAGTTCCAGTACCCCAAAATACTCCAGTTCTCAGTTACTTTTAGTGCTCACTTCAGCAGCACAAATACTAAAATTGGAATGATACAGAGAAGATTAGCATGGCCCCTGCGCAAGGATAACATGCAGATTCGTGAAGCGTTCCATGTTTTTATTTTCATATTCTGAAAAAAATTACTTTTGGCCATCTGTTGTCCATGTGAAGTCTGCAGCACCATGTTCTCCAGTTTTGGGTGCCTTTCTCACTGGTGCCCTTTCATGAGATGGACTCTGGAAAAGTGTATCTCCATCCTGTCTGTCTCTGGCTCCTAAAGTAATTTTTGAAGACGAAGTAACCATGGAATCGGTGAAGCCACAGCCAATTGTTCACCATGCACAGAGGTGGGCAGAGGGGACTGAGCTGGCAGCAGAGGCCCTGGAGCTGGAACAGACCCAACACAAAATAATGAACTTTTTCAAAACAAGATTATTTCATAACTGGATTGTGTGTTTCCCAAACATGAACTTTGTAGATGCCAGCATCATAATGCCAAAGTCTAGAACTTATTCAGTGAGTTTATCCTGCTGACCTAGAAAGATGAGAAGATCAGACCACTCTGCGTGGAGAAGACATAAGCACGGAGGAAAGGCACCTGAGAGGTAAGGCGCAGCGCTCAGTGCCTGCATAACTAACCCGCAGTGCCAGAGCCTATAGGAACGGAGAGCACCCTGCTCCCACTTCATTAGACAGTGCACTGGCCACTGCTCAGCTGAGAATAAAACAACTCGTGTGGGCTATTGAGGCAGGTGCAGAGATAAAGGCACCTGCCATTAATCCTGAGATTGATTCTTGGGACCCACTTGCACTCACACAGACACATGAAACTTTAAATCCCTACGTGCCAGAACAGCTGCTTCATCAGAACACATTTCAATTGCAAAGCAAATGTAATACCAAAATATTTAATGAAGGAAGCTATGCTATTAGTGGTGGTACTGTCTCACCCCAAGGAACCGTTAGAGAATTAATACAGGGATAAGATTGATTTGCCAGATGGTAGTGGCAGCAGCACTCGCCTTTAAACTCAGCAGTCAGGAGGCAGAGGCAGGTGGACCTCAGTGAGTTCAAGGCCAGCCGAGTCTACAAAGCTACACAGAGAAACCCTTTCTCCAAAAAAAAAAAAAAAAAAGAAAAGCAGATGTCATGAAAGAAACAGCATGCTTCTGCCCTGTCCCCTTTGTGTGTCCTGGTCAGCACTGGAGTTGGCAGAACTTCAGCCTGTGCTCTGCAGTTGTGTCTGAGAGGCAAGCAGCCAGCACACAGTTCTACCCAGACAGGAACTGGATGACTGCTGGGAGCCATGTAGACCTGACATGGGCACCCTTCCCCCTGTCCACTTGGGGTTAAGTGGATGCTTTCTTGCGGTTTCACTTAAGAATGGCTGTAGCCAGAGCTGGAGAGATGGCACAGAGGTTAAGATCACTGACTGCTCTTCACAGAGGTCCTGAGTTCAATTCCCAGCAACTACATGGTGGCTCACCACCATATATAATAAGATCTGGTGCCCTCTTCTAGCGTGCAGGCAGAACACTATACATAATAATCAAATAAAATAAAAAAAAAAGAAAAAGTGGGCTGTGGTCATAGGAACCACTATTGGGACACCTTGGCAGCCAGAGCCAGGCAGCACATCTAGGCTGCTGATTGCTGGCGTGCCTTAGTTACTCCCCTGGGATTCAGAGGGGCCCTGGGTCTGCACACATCCAGCTCTACTGAGTGATTGCATAGCTTTAAACAAGTCTGCATTTTTAGCAAGATCATCTAGTGATTTGCTAAGTGAGAAGTCCTGTACCTTGGTTGCATAGCCACTCTAGGACATATTCCCATCATTGGTTAACTTTCTAATTAAAATACAGTTTATTTTCTCCCTCACAGTGGGCGGCAGGTCCTTAGCTTCATGCACTCCTTCATTTGCAGGAAAAATGGGAAATCGAGTGGCAGCTGGCAGCTCCAAGGAGAGCACAGTGCCATGGCAACTGCTTCCATCAATAGCTTACTTTCATCTCTGCTCTTAGATTTTCCTCGTCTCGGTCCTAAAGCTGGAAATGTTTTAATTTGGAAAGAACATAAGATAATGTGTGGTTGCCATGTAAGTGGCATCTGCACACTTCCTTACTGAGCTTGAAAGGTCAGTGACGTTTAGAAACAGGGCACTCTGAAGAGTTTGCATCCCTGCTCCTCACCGGCCTGAGGGGTCCAATCTTACACCTATGTAGATTGCTTCCTCCTGGCTGATTCAAGGATTTGCAACAGAACTGTGGGGTGGAAGTCAGGCTGGCAGGCCCTTTAGGAGGATTGCTTTAGTTTTCTTTCCCAAGGCCCAGTGCATATATGTCTACTAGGACTGCCATAGCAACACTGGTGGCTTAAGTGATGAGTTGTCACAGTGCTGGCAGTTGATGTCAAAGATCAAGGTATCCCGGGGTTGGTTTCCTCTGAGACCTCTTAGCTTGTCGATGCCTGTGTTTGGCCTGTGGCTTTACATGTAGTCAGTGTCTGACCAGAATATCTTAGGCCCGCCCTAATAACTTGATTGTAACCTAATTACCTCTTGGGAGGAATGGTGGGGGTGTTGGTTTTGGTTTTTTCCAGACAGGGTTTCTCTGTGTAGCTTTAGGACCTGTCCTGGAACTCACTCTTGTAGATCAGGCTGGCCTTGAACTCAGAGATCCACCTGCCTCTGCTTCCCAGTGCTGGGATTAAAGGCCACCACCGCCCAGGCTCCTGATTACCTTTTTTAAGTTTCAGCAAACCAGGCAGTTAGTTCATGACTGTGGTCTCAGTTATTTGGAAGGCTGAGGTAGGAAGATTGTATGCTTGATGCCAGCCTTAACCACACGCTAAAGAGATGACCACAGTTAAGAACACCGGCTGCGCTTGCAGAAGACTGAGGTTCGATTCCTAGCACATGGTGGCTCACAGATGTCTGTGAAAACAGTTCTGGGAACCTGACACCCTCTTCTGGGCAGGCACCCAGCACACATGGTACACAGACATTCAAGCAGGCAGAACACCCACATATATAAAATTTTAAAAACTGCAGTCACATTTGGGGTAACCATTCAGTCCATGACATCTTCCAGCCTGGATCCTCTAAGGCAGCCTTGCCTTTGCCATCTGTGTTTAAAGAGCCAGCTCCCACACAGCTGCCAGCCCTTTTTTGAGTGGGGAAGGTAAAGAGATGTGTAGATACTTGTACAAAGTGTGCACACATGCATGAATGTATGTGGTTACCAGAGATGGTCTACTGTTCCCCTCAGTCACTAGCCACTGTTCTTCCTCCTTTATTATTGTTTGAGAATTTCAGGTACATATATAATGTGTTTGACAAAGTCTGGCCCCCATCCCCTCCCTACAATTAATTCCTCCTGTTCCCACTTTTCCTTCCCATCTTCATGTGTACTGTTTTTGTTTTTGTTTTTTAATTTCAGAGTTCACTTAGTGTTATCTCTGTTGAGACAGGGTCTCTGTACCCCTGACTGTCCTGGAACTTCCTTGTAGACCAGACAGGCCTCAGAATCACAGAGATCTCCCTGACTCTGCTTCCTGAGTGCTGGGATTAAAGGTGTGCGCCACCACTTTTTTTTTTTTTTTTTTTTTTTTTTTGGTTTTTCGAGACAGGGTTTCTCTGTAGCTTTGGAGGCTGTCCTGGAACTCACTTTGTAGACCAGGCTGGCCTCGAACACACAGAGATCCGCCTGCCTCTGCCTCCCGAGTGCTGGGATTAAAGGCGTGCGCCACCAACGCCCGGCGCGCGCCACCACTTTTAAGTGCATGTATTTCTATCGGATCTCAATCTGTGAGTTGTGACCTCTTTGGGGTCAAATGACCCTTTCACAGGGGTCACCTCAGACCATCTGAAAAACAGGTATTTACATTACAATTCATAACAATAGCAAAATAACAGTTAACAAATCCATGAATAACTTTATGGTTGGGGTCACCACAACATGAGGAACTATATTAAAGGGTTGCAGCATTAGGAAGGTTGTGAGCCACATTGGTTTAGGTGTTGTACATCCCTGAAAAAAGAATGGACTCCCGTTTTCTCAGAAGCCACAAATGCCAATAGTTGCTGAGCTAGGGGTGAGACTCAGGGACTACCTCTTCCCCTGTGAGTGCAGCTGCCCTTTTGTGTTTGAAAATGCTACTGTAGGTGTCTGCTTGCTCTCACAACCTCTTCCCTTTCCTGTGATGGTCCTGAGCCTGGGTGGGGGCATGTGATATGGTGTCCATCAAAACTGCGACCTCTAGTCTCATTCTCTGCACCTGGACCAGCTTGAGGACTGGTAATAGTCATCTACCACAGAAAGAAGCCTCCGTTATGCAGGCTGAGAAATGCACCAAGCTACAGGCGTAAGGATAAATCAGTGCCTCTGAACCCTAGCCACAGGTTTTGGGCCCTAATTAAGTGCCAGATGAGTTTGCATCTCTTGGAGCAGGTCTTAAATTCGGTCAGAAAGTAGTTGGCTACTCGCATTCATACACTATTGTGGCAGAGGGCGTATCTCACCAAGCCAGTTGTTAAGAGCTGGCAGAGCTCACAGTTGGTTAAGATTGGTGTTTGTGCCAGGCAGGCACACTTCTTTACTCAGCACTTGGGAGGGAGATTGAGAAGGAGCACTGAGTTTGAGGCCAGCCTGGTCTACAGAGTGGAAAGAGGACACTGACTTCACTCTTTGGCATGGTGCACAGCACCCTCCAGCACTGTATGAGCCAGCCAGGTGGGATGACTCATGCCAAGTTAGTTCTGGAGGGTACCCCATAGCAATGGCAATAGCCTGGAATGTTAGCAACTCTGAGAGGGATCCCACGCCTGACACTAGAGTTTTTATTAGATAGCCTGCTCTAGGAGGACATTGTCCCCACACTTTAGGGTAGCTCCGTTTAAACTTCACCAACTGAGCCCCTGCCAGTGTGTGTGCGCTCACCTGCACATGGGCCTGTGGAGGTCAGAAAACTCAAGTCTCCCTCATAACTCTCCACCATACTTTTTGAGGCAGGGCCTCTCTGGTTAGCCTGAGAGCCTCCTGTCTTAGCATTGGGACTACAAGCACTCCCCACCATGGCGGGCACTAGGGATCCACATGAAAGGCCTTCATATTTGTACAGCAAGCCCTCTACCCACAGAAGCGTCTCCCCAGCTACTGCCCTGCTGTTGGGTTTTTCAACTCAGCCACTAACCAGTAGCCAACCTAATGCTGCCTCTCTCCAGGAAGCCCTGCTCTGGCTCTGAGAGGAAATATCTGGACATAACAGTCCTGAGCATTGACTCTGGCTGGCATCTTGGGTTTTAACTGTGTCCTCGAATACCCTGCAGCACACACACCTCATTCAACACCAGCCAGGATCAAACTAAGTCCCTGCCTTCAGGGAGTAAACAGCAAAGGTGAGGGAACAGGGAGAATGCAGAGGGAGAAGGGAGAGATGAAGGCAGCGGCCTCTGGTGTGTGGCAGAGAAGTCTTGTCTGGAAAGCCCAGGTGAGTAGAGCCCTGGAGGAGAGGAAAGAGTAAGAGTCCCTGCAGGATACATGGGAAGCCATGCATGGAAGGGCACGTCTCACAGGACCCTGCTGTCTACCCTCAGCCTCTAGTGAGGATCTCTAAGCCCCTAAATGCCTGGTCTGGCAGAAGAGTTCATTTATCTGTAGTCATTCCCTGGAAATGGCTTTGCTGTGTGGCTTGATGTAGGGCTAAGCACCACTGACTTCTAGCTCTAGTCCCACATGGCCTGTTACATGAACTTGCACTGAGGATATCAGCCCATTGTGGGTGGTGTCCTGGATTCTATAAGAAAGCAGGCTGAACAAGCCATGAGGAGCAAGCCAGTAAGTAGCACCCCTCCGAGGCCTCTGCATCAGCTCCTGCCTCCAGACATAATAGACAGTTCCTGCCCTATTTGAGTTCCTGTCCTGTCCTGGTGATAGAAAAGTGTAAGCTTTTTCATCAACAAGTTGGTTTGGTCATTGTATTTCATCACAGCAATAGTAACCCCTAACTAAGAGGTATATACTGCCTTCTGGGGACCCCCAGCCTCCCAGGCTGCTTCCACATAATCAGTGCTGTAACTGTGCCTTCAAATGGCCATTCCATCTTTCTGTCAGGCCAGCTGCTTCAAGGTGATGGTGAACAGGGTAAAACCAGTTTATTCCACAATGTACTCAATGTGCCACCTGGTCACTGACTGCGCATCCATCCCAGGCAATGGTGCCATACCCGGGGCTCAGTGTTGGTCTCTGCTTTTAGCAGATCTGGCACTCAACTGGAGCTGTAGCTATGTCGGCTGTGGTGAGTGGAAGTCCATGGATAGCCCCCATCTCTGCCACCATGGCCACTTTGTTTGTGGGCCCAATGGCCAATGACAGGGATGGCTGGGAAGAAAAAGACTATCCACAAAACAGGTCATCTTACCTACTTATTATAGAAGTCACCTTTTGATGAGCATTTACATGGGTCACAAGTATCTTCCCATCTTCATTTGGAGAGACCCAGGTACATATGTCTTCCCCAGATGTCTTTCTCACCAATTTTCCAACCACGATCTTTCCAAGCCCCTGATCATCCAGACAGTCTGTAGGCTACAGCCGATGAATTGGTGAACAATCACACATCTGGCCGTTTCTCCTTCCAAACAAACTGTATGACCATGTGTACTGCCTGGAGTTCTGCCCACTGTGAAGATTTCCCTTTGCTGGTGTCTTTCAGAGTTGTCTCCGAAAGGGATTGTAATGCTGCAGCTGTCCACTTCAATGGTACTTACATCATGTTCAGAACCATCAGTAAACAGGGCCCTAGTCTCCTCTTCCTCAGACAACGGGTCATAGGGCACAGCCCATGAGGCTACGGTGCATACTGGGTAGGACAACTTCATCAAGTAACTTACTTGTGTCTACAGGACCTGCTTGGGACCCATCATGTGTATACCACTTCCATTTGATAATGGGCTGCTGCTGTGCAATCCTTCTTTATGGCTTGATGGGTCCAGTTACCCAGATCATAATGAGCAGCTCAGGTCACATGGTAACTTGGTGGCTCATTGTAAATCCTTCAGTTTCCACTAAGGCCCAATAGCAAGTCAAGAGAGAGCAGTTGTCTGCGAGTAATGGTAGAGCCTTGCTCCAAAATCTCAAAGGTCTCCTCTGTGATTCACCTACAGGTCCTGGCAAAGGCCCTGTAGCCTCCCTATCTACCACTGACATCTCAAGTACCATAGGGTCTGCTGGATCATATGGTCCAAGGGGTAGAGAAGCCTGCATAGCAGTCTGCACTCATTGGAAAGTCCCGGCCCCATTCAAAAGCTAGCAGCTTTCTGAGTCACTTGGTATATGGACCAGAGTAACACACCCAAGTGAGGGATGTGCTGTCTCCAGAATCCAAGTAGAACTAAACATTGTGTTTCTTTCTTTTTCTTGGTGGTGGGAGGAGCCAGGTACAATAACTTACCCTTCACCTTAGACAGAATATGCCGGCATGCCCCACACTCCTGGACTCCTAAGAATTTCACTGAGGTAGAGGTTCTGGAAATTTGGTTGGATTTACTTCTCATCTGATGTGCATGTGTTAACAGGAAGTCAACCTTCTTCTCACTTGGTCCTGTCAGCATAGTTTTGTCAATGTAGTGAACCAACGTGACACTGTGTGGAAGAAACGATCAAAATCCCTTCAACTTTGGGGCCGTGGAGGCACACGCCTGTAATGCCAGCACTTGGGAGGCAGAGGCAGGTGGATCTCTGAGCTTGAGGCCAGCCTGGTCTACAGAACAAATTCCAGAACAGCCAAAGCTACACAGAGAAACTCTGTCTCAAAAAAAAAAAATCTCCCCCAAATGACAAATGACTACACGTTCTACCTCCTCTCTAGGAGCCTACCTTGCCTCAAGTCTGGTTGTAGTCTAGGGGCAACCGTAGGTGCTCCCTGAGGACATCCGTATTGTTTGCCTGGCGTCTCCATCTGAGAAAGTCACTGTTGGTTTAGCAGGCAGTAAAGGGTTAATTTCCTCAGTCAAAGGTGGAAAGGGAATATTTCAGGGGGTTGGGGTACATCTGCTGAAGTGGAGAGACTACTTCCTCAGGTGAGATGAACCCTTGAGAATCTGAGGGTTCAAGTTCTTGGCTTCAATAGGATCCTCCCACACATCTCCATCCCGAGATACAAGGTCCCATTTTTACCAGTTGATGTCCTTACTTTAACTGCCAGCACCTTCTGAGGCTGGGGCTTTAATTTAGTTGTAATTATGCCAACGTTCTAACAAGGGCTTCAGTTGATTTTTTCCACAGAGCAACTTGAGCTCTCTGGCTGCTGGAGAAGATTCTCTCCTGGGCATACTTGGACACCTTTAGACTGTTAAATGGGCATCTGGAGCTGGTCAGTTTTATCACTAAATTCACCATCATCCTTCACTATTCTGAGATGCTAGAAGTTGGTTACTTTTACCTCAGAGCTCATTCTTTTCCTTTGCCAATTTATCCAGTGGTGCTAATAATCAACCAATTGATGTCATCATTTTCCTTGTTTTCCCACAAACTGTCAAAAGTTTTATACACAGTCACCAAGTTCATTGCCTCTTACAGTTGGTGAATCAGGATAATCAGATGCGTTTGTCTCCCTCGGTTTGTAATATAATCTACACCGTGGGCTTTGAATACTCTAAGCTCCTAGGAGAGGCTTCAGTGACTGTAGGTGTCAGCAAACTGAAAAGCCTGGCCGGGCATTGGTGGCGCACGCCTTTAATCCCAGCACTCGGGAGGCAGAGGCAGGCAGATCTCTGTGAGTTCGAGGCCAGCCTGGTCTACAAAGCGAGTTCCAGGACAGTCTCCAAAACAATACAGAGAAACCCTGGCTCGAAAAACAAAAAACAAAAAACTGAAAAACCTATTCCAGATACTTACTCAGCCTTGCTGAGCTTGGTGGTACACACCTTTAATCCCAGCACTTGGGAGACAGAGGCAGGTGGATCTCTGTGAGTTCAGTGCCCTCCTGGTCTACAAAGTGAGTTCCAGTACAGGCAGGGCAGTTACAGAGAAACCCTGTCTCAAAAATAAATAAATACATTTTAAAATAATTTATTTATTATGTATGCAGTGTTCTGTCTGCAGTGTGTCCCTACAGGCCAGAAGAGGGCATTACAGGTGGTTGCTAGCCAACATGGTTGCAGGGAATTGAACTCAGGACCTCTGGAAAAGCAGTCAGTACTCTCAACCACTGAGCCGTCTCTCCAGCCGAAAAATAAAAATTTAAAAAACAAAACTCACCCCTATGCTTCTGTTACTCTTGAACCACGTCTGTGTGTTCAGTGTCTTCTGGACATGGCAGGGACATGACACCCAGGAACTCAAAGCAGCTATGGCACCTGGACATAACCAAGTCAGGCAGTACTCCACAGGAGCTTCAGATGCCCACCTGTAACCAAGGAGCCTTCGGCCATAGGAGAGGGAGAGTCAGTTTTCATCAGCACCGCATTTGGTAGATGGGCCCATGTGCCAGTGGATGGCCAGATGTTTGGGGAGGTCCTTCACTGGGTAGGGCATGGCTATGACTTAAATACATTGTATCTTTTTTTAAAGCAAGGTCTAGAGCAGATATGCGTGCACTCATGCATAGCAGCATTGTTCACCCTAGCTAGATGTTAGCAGTCCGAGATCACAGGGCAGTAAGTGATCTATTGGCAACAGTGTTATACCTCCCTAGAGAGGAGAGAAATTCTAAGGCATGCATGGATGAACCTTGGTATTAATACACTAAGTGAAGTAAGTCACAAAAGGACAGTTTGTGATCTCATTTATGTAAGGTATATAAAGTAACCGGATTTATACACAAAGAGTGATGACTGCCAGGGCCTGGGGAACTATTGCATAACAGAATTTTAGTTTATGTCTGAATCTTGTCAAAATTGTTTTTTTCCCCAGTGTTTTTAACTTAGCAAAAACAACAGGGACTTACAATACTTAAGAAAAAAAACTTGAAATCTTTTGAAAAAAAATCATGAAAAAGAGCAAATCTGCAATCTGGAGTAGCAGATAGGATGCTAAATCCTGCAATCTGGAGTAGCTGATAAAGGATGCTAAACCTAGCTGGGCATTGGTGGTGCAAGCCTTTATTAATCACAGCACTCAGGAGGCACAGGCAGGCAGATCTCTGTGAGTTCAAGGCCATCCTGGTCTACAGAGCAAGTTCCAGGACAACCTCCAAAGCAATACAGAGAAACCCTGTCTCAAAACAAAACAAAACAAACAAAAAAAGGATGGTAAACCTATGTGAATAAGTCACAGTGGGCTGGGCTAGAGCTTACTTGGTACAGACCTTGCACAAGCATGCTTCAGGCTCTCCATTTACCCTTATACCAAATGAAGCAGGTGGGCACGGTGGTACACACCTATAATCTCAGCAGTCAGGAGAATTAGAAGTTTCAAGGTTATAGGTGCGCCCTCCAGCAGCACATATACCAAAACTGGAGGATACAGAGATTTGCATGAACTCTGAAAGGGTGGTCGTTTTTTGTTTTTTGTTTTTTTTTTTTTAACAGCAAGGTCTCATATAACTCTGGCTTGCCTGGAAACCAGACTCTGCTTCCCCTCCCTCCAATCATTGCAATCAAAGGTGTGTGCCACCACACTGGACAAACACAAAAATTGTTTTGTGTTTTGTTGTTTGTTTCTGGTTGGGTGGGTGGATTGTTTGTTTCATTTTTGGTTTTTCAAGATAGGGTTTCTCTGTGTAGCCCTGGCTGCCCTGGAACTCACTCTCTAGATCAGGCTGGCCTTGAATCAGAGATCTGCCTGCCTCTGCCTCCTGGGTGCTAGGATTTGAGTTGTGTGTCATCACTGCCCAGCTTCACAAAAATTCTTGGAGTATCAAATAACACATTCTCTCTCAATGTGGATTCTAGCTCTTAAAATTTTTAGATTCATGTGTCTGTCCTGGAGTGCTTCTAGAGGCCAGGAAGCTAAAAGGGACACGTCTTTAATTCCAGCACCCGGGAGGCAGAGGCAGGCGGATCTCTGTGAGTTCAAGGCCAGCCTGGTCTACAAATCAAGTTCCTGGATAGCCAGGACTGTTACACAGAGAAACCCTGACTTAAAAAACAAAAAAAAAAAAAAGAAAGAAAGAAAAGAAAAACAAGTCTGTTGAACAGAGTAGCCTATATGGATGATCAAAAGCCAACTCTAGAGGCAGCCATGATGCAGTCATGGTAACACCTTTGATCCCAGGCCCTCAGGAGGCAGAGGCAAGGGAATCTCTGAGTTCAAGGCCAGCTTGGTCTACATAATCAAGTTCCAGGAGAGCCAGGGCTATACAGTGAATCCCTGTCTCAAAAAAACAACCAACAAACAAGAAAGGCCATACTAAGGAGGTGATCAGCCCTGGGGGCGTGCCAGCTGTCCTGTTCAATGGGTGTGTGGTCAAACTGCCTTCTAAATGTTTGTGTGTGGACCAGGGCTGCCTTCAACCTTGGTCAGAGAAGCTTCCGTTTACAGTGGCCAAGAATTAACAGTCATAACTGGTTAAAGTGTTGAAACAAGACTGTTGAATGCTCAGCCCTAAACAGGACATCTGTATCTGAACCTCCACGGCTCAGGAACCTGTGAGGACAGGGCAAAAGGAATGTAACAGCTGGAGGATGGGGAGGGGTCTGTGAAACAGTCTTCTGAACATGATATGGTTGCTGTACTCAGGAACTCACAGCACAAGATAGGGCCCAAACACATTATCACCGGTGGGAGAAGAATTACAAGACTCCACCCTCCCTGGAGATCTACTGATAGTTAATAGTTACTGGGGATATCAAACCTGCTTTTTAAAGATTTATAGTATAGTATAGTCTGTGTCTGCATGTATGTACCTGTGAGATTTATAGTATATTTTAAATTTATGTGTCTGTGTCTGCATATATATACCTGTGTTTATCTGCATGTATGTTTAGATGACTATGAAGGCCAGAAAAAGGTATTAGATTCTCTAAGTGAGTTGTAATGTGTGTGCTGGGAAATGAACTTGGGTCCTGCAAGAGCACCAAGGGCTCTTAACCCTCTAGTCATTTCTCTAACCATTTTAAATCTCACCCTCCTTTGGGAACAGGGTCTCTCACTATGTAGCCCTGGCTGGAATTCACTATGGAGTTCCATAGACAGGTGGAACTCACAGAGAATCACAGACTCCCACCTATCTCTGCCAGGATTAAAGGTATACCCCACCATGTTAGAATCTGTCTTTAGTGGTGTAGTCACTGGTAAGTTGCCCTTGCTCCAGCAAATAACCACCCTTATGTTCATGCAAGCATCTTTTTTTTTTTTTTTTTTTTTTTTGGTTTTTCGAGACAGGGTTTCTCTGTATTGTTTTGGAGGCTGTCGGTCCAGCCTGGCCTCGAATTCAGCAAGCATCTCTTAAACACAATAGATCTCTGTGTCTCTGTCTCTCTCTTACACACACACACACACACACACACACACACACACACACACACACACACCATGAAAATAAGAAGGTTCCAGGAACCCCTTGAGTGGTTCAAAACCACCAGTAATTCCAGCTCCTGAAAATTGATGCCCTCTTCTGGCCTCTGTGGGTGTGCAGGTATGTAACATACACATCCATGTATATAAAAATAAACCTTTAAAAATTAGATTAAATCCTTTAAAAATAAAAGGGCCAGCTAGATGGTTCAGTGGGTAAAGGCGCTTGCTGTCAAGCCTGATGACCTGAGTTCAAACCCCAGGACCCACATGGTAGGAGAGAATCAGAGCTGTCCTATATTCTCCGCGGCATGCTGAATGCACAGAAGCACACGCTTATTCACACAGTAAGTTTAAAAGTAAAGCTCAAGGTCATCCTTGGGCTACACAGTTGAGGCCAGCTTGAATTACAGAGACTATATCTTAAAAACCAAAAACCGCCGGGCACTGGAGGTGCATGACTTTAATCCCAGCACTCGGAAGGCAGAGGCAGGCGGATCTCTGTGAGTCTGAGACCAACCTGGTCTACAAGAGCTACTTCCAGGACAGGCTCCAAAGCTATATGAAAAACAAAACAAAAAAACCAAACCCAAAACCATGAGATTCCATCTTCTAGCTAGGAAGGATATAGAAGAGAGTAATCGATCACTTGAGTGAGTCGCTAAGTAAATGGCAACTCATGGGTACTGTTGTGCCCACCAGATGACCTCAAAATCCAAAGAGCCAGCGACACCCGAATGCAAGCACATAAAAGGTTTTATTTCGAAAACCAATTAGCTGGGGCCTCACTCTCATTGGGAGAGTGGAAGCCCCAACTACGGATGCAAGGTGTTTTTAAAAAGAACAAGAAGGGAAGGGGGTCATGAGACCCCTGATCTCATGTCACAAGATTTCCATGGTTACAAAGTTTCCGTGCAAGGTTATCACAAGACAAAGGGTATTGAGCAAAGAGGCTGTAACTGTCGTTTGTTCAGGTAGGGGGTGGGGGCTGATTAACACATCCTGTGGTCTGGGGGATTTATGACCAGCAGATCAAGAGGCCATCTAGTTCCCAGTATTCTTAAAGACAATGGGTTAGGGACTGATGTTGACACAGTTGGTGATGGGCTTAGGTTCCCTTTTTCTTGTGGAAACTGCTTGTGGCTCCTGTCACTTAGCCTAGGGTCAGAGGTCTCTCATCACAGGTACCTGGCAATAAAAGCAGCAATCTAATCAATTAGGAGCATTTTCAATACAATAAATCCTAACACTCTAGAGGGTGCTAGCACGTATTAAAATGTGCACACCCGCCCTCAGCAGTGTACTTTTATTTAAGAATCGATCTAAAGAGACCAAGAAAAAAAAACAGGAATATGGACGAGACAAGTGGATGTAGGCTGCTTGTGTTGTAGGCGGGAGATCTGAACTGGGGGTTCCACAGTTCAAGTCCTCGGAGATCTTGGAGAGTTGAGAAAGGGGGTTCGGGATGGAGAAGCCAAAAAAGCTTGCACTCCAGGAATCCAACTGCAGAGGTTCTTCTGCGTGCCGCCTGAGGCGCAAACCTGTGGGAAAGCTGGGCCATGTGGCCTTCTTAGGGCCTGGACCTCCCTACCCACAGCCCAGCTACCTGCTCAGTCGCCTCGGATTCCGGACTCAGGCAGTTTTTCTCCAGGCCCCGACCCTCGAGACCCCAGCGATCTCAGCCAAGGGCAGGCCGCTCAAGCCGAGTGCCTGGGGCGCAGCGAAACGCGTGTGGACGCGTGGGGCAGGACGAGGGCGGGGCACGGCGGAGGGGCGTGGCGGCGAGGGCGTGGCGCGGGCACCGATTGGCCGGCGCGGCGTTCCGAGGCCGTTTATGGCGGCTGGGCCGGGCCACCGCTCCAAAACAAAGGGCAGGCGGCCCGCGGGGCGGCGGCAGGAAGATGCCTCGCGCGGGGCTGGGGCGCCAACGGCCGGAACGCGTTCCGGGCCGCACCGGGACCGCCTGAAAGCCGAGTCCGCGCCGACCGAGCCTGGGCCGGATGGGCGCTACGGACCGGGCCGCGGACCGCCGAGCGGCCGTGAGTACGGGCGGGCCCCAGGCGGGTGCTCTGCGGCGACCTGAGGATCGGCGGCTCCGGGAGGGCGGGGAAGCACCTGTTGGGCGTCGGCAGGCGGGGCGGGAGCGCGGAGGACGCGTTGACTTTTTGTTCAGATTTTCCGGTGTGTTGGTATTTGGTTCATTTCGTTTTGGAAGACAACACAAAACCCCGGTCTTTTGATTTTTTTTAACACCCCTTTCTCCCTATTGTTTTTCTCTACCTTAAAAAAATGGGAAAGGAAATGAATGCAGAAGATACCACCAATAAAGGATTGTTAAGTAAGGGGTGGCATTTTCGAGTTGCCTGTACGACAATAACTAAAAGGAATCGTCCTCATTGTTTACCACTTGTGACTCTAGGCTTTATTCATGCAAATTGCCCACAGTAGCAACAAAATAAGATATCCTCTCCGCAATACCGATATAAATGCTCATCTTTGACGTCCCTATCATGTGCTGAGCTTTAGGATGAAAAGCAGGCAGAATTCTGATTTGGATGGATGATAGACGTTGAAAATACCATATTCCATCCCAAGAGCTTTCTAATTCAGTTGCCGCCTTTTGAGTATCCAAAATTATTTACCTTAATCTGATGTGTCTCGGCCAAGAATTGTACACACCTGCCCCTTGCTCTGCTAAACTACTCAGGTCCCAAGGCTAGGCTTACCTCCTCTGAGGAACCCATGCTCACTCATCCCGTTACCTCTGCACATTTGTAGGTGTGTTAACCAATGTTTGCCGTGGACCTGCCTCCCCCTCCCCGGGAGCTGTTGTCCTGTGACATCAAACATATGCTGGTCCTGGGGGTGGGGGGTTGTGCATGTGTATAGTGGGATAGAAATACATACATACATGTATTTGTTAATGCTTTCCTGCATGTATGTATGTTTGCCATGTGTGTACCTGGTGCCTACAGAGGCCAGAAGAGGGTATCACATCCCCTAGAACTGAAGTTACAGACGGTTGTGAGCCACCATGTGGATGCTGGGAACCCTACCAGGGTCATCCACGAGAGCAACAAATCCTTTAAAATACCAAGCCATCTCTCCAGCCAGTGTTTGCGGGCTCCTAAAAAGACAGGGTGGCGTATTTGAAGAATGCTGCTACCAGGCTCTCTAGGCCTTTGTGTTCCTGACCAGTGCCTATGTAGTTATTATGTCTTCTTAAGGATTAGAGCAAATTCCTGCCTCACCACAGACATGTATAGTGCAGACATGTGAAACACACACACACACACACACACACACACACACACACGTAACTGAACAATGTTAGTGACCAATCTGAATAATAGTCTGTCTTTGGTTCAGAGCCTCATGCATTCTAGGCAGGTGCTCTATCACAGCTTACCCACAGCTCCAATTTTGTTAATAAGCTTATTTTAGAATAATTTTAGAATGACATAATGTCATAGAAGAGCTGTGGGTGTGGCTCAGTGGTAGAACATGTGTTGAGCACGTGTGAGGCCCTTGGTTCCATACCTACTAAACACACAAATCAAAAGTTTCCAGCTGCCAGGTGGTAGGGGCACACACCTTTAATCCCAGCACTCAGGAGGCAGAGGCAGGTAGATCTCTGTGACTTTGAGGCCTGTCTGGGTCTACAGAGTGAGTTCCAGAACAGGCTCCAAAGCTACACAGAGAAACCCTGTCTCCAAAACACAAACACACAAACAAAAAGGAGAAGCAGGGATGGAGAACAGGATGCAAGTCTGGGTGGCCAACAGAGGCCTGATAACTGCCCTGGACATTTCAAATATAAAGAAGCAGCTTGTTCGCAGGTACACGAAACCCAGTCTGACTCATACTAGGCAAGTTGGGTGGGATTTAGCAAAAACAGGTGAGGGAAAGCCCTGAGGAGGTGGAGAGCTAAGGGTTCTAGGGAAGGCAGTATGAGATAGAATCAGATAGGAGATCCATTTTGTCCCCCAGGATAACTTCCTGTTACAACTCAATGCCTGGACCCTGCACACTACCAGCAGGCATATGTGGAGTGAGAATCCTTGAATGTTTGATTATGTTTTATTTAGTATGTAAGGAAATAAAGTTGTTTAGCTAGGCCAAGCACTCAGGAAGCAGAGGCAGAGATCTGAGTTCTAGGCCAGCCTGGTCTACTTAGTTAGTTCCTGGTCAGTCAATCACAGCAAGACTCTGTTCTTTAAAAAAATTAGTTTAGCCAGGCATGGTGGCAGGATGCGGAATTCAAGGTTATCCTTGGCTATATATGGAACTTTAGGCCAACCTGGGCTACATGAGATCCTGTCTAAAAACAACAAAATAAAGGGCTGGAGAAACGGCTTAGTGGTTAAAAGTGCAGACTGCTCTTGTAGAAGAACCAAGTTTGATTCATAGCACCTCATGAGGCAGCTCCAGCTCCAGGTGGTCTGATAGCCCTGACTTACCCACCAAGTGCTCACACTCATAATTAAAAGGAGGTCTTTAAAGCTCTCAGCTGTGTTTCTCCTCTCCAGCTGTCTATTTGAGGAACCCAGGCAGCTAGCTTTCTGCTGGCCTGTGTCTGGCCAGAGCTGTGTAGAGCTTTCTTGTTGGTGACAGAAGGGAACAGGATGTGCTGTGACACCTTCGACAAGAAAAGCTGGTTGCACACACATCAGCAGCAGCCATTGTTGTGCTTGAGCCTGGCAGAAGATGAGGGATTGATGGAAGAGGTGTCTAGAGCGTTGCTGTGGAGGGGCCAGATCCCCCGAAGTCCCGAGAGAGGAGGAGACACAGGGCATTTTGTCTTGGGGCCACCGTCTAGACTGCTGTGCCTGAAGGGCAGGAGAAAGCTTGCTTCTCATCCCGTGATTCAAGTAGGAAACATGGAGAAGAAGAAAGAAGTAGGTGCTGCTGGGGGCCAGCTACAGCAACACTGGCTGTTTGAATCTTTCCAAGCTTGTGAGTGTAGGTACTGTGCTTGCTTGGCATCAAAATATAAAGGTGCAGGGCCAGCAAGATGACTAAGCAGCAAAGACACCTGCCATCAACCCTGACAACCTGAGTTTGGTTCCTGAGACCCACACAGTGGATAGAGACCACCTCAGCATTGCCCTCTGACCACATGTGAGGTGCACGCGCGCGCGCACACACACCCACACACACTCAGGACAAGCAGGCTGTCCTCACTGCAGCCTCAAGCCCCATCTCAGCGGTGTCTCTTACACATGAGGGCACTTGCAGACTCTCAAACTTAGGGTGTTTTCTAATTTGTTGTCATTACAAGGGAATGTTGTGACTGCTTGTATCCAATTGTTTTGCAAATGTAAACTCCCTCAATGGACCAACCACTCTAGTACAGAGACATACATCCAGAAATGTTCTAGGTGAAACCTCTCCCCTTTCCCCAGAGTCCTCCTATGTTATCCATCCTGGCTTCAAATTCTTAGGCTCAATAGGTCTTCCTGCCTCAGTCTTCTGAGTCGCAAGTGAAATTATGGAATGACCCAAGTCCACCTGCTTGTTAGTGGCAGTTGTAGAGCCTTTAAGCCAGGCTGTGGAGACTGCTGGGCGCAGTTCAAGGTGTGAGGCAGGTGGTGGTGCACACCATTAATCCCAGCAGAGGGAGGCAGAGGCAGGCAGAGCCCTGTGAGTTCTAGGTCAGCCTTTCTACACAGCAAGTTGCAGGCCAGCCACAGCTCTGTAGTGAGTGAGGGGGGAGATACATGGCCTGCTGGAGAGGTACCAAGGCTCACACTTCAAACCATTGGACCTCAAGAGCCACTGGGCTTTCTTTTGTTCCTCAGTGTCTGGCACAGTGTGGACACGATGAGCCTGATCCACCAACTCTCAAAGTGTGCTTATTTTAGGTGAGAAACTTCTGGAACCCGGCATACTGGTTTGCTAAGAAAAAGGGAAAAAGGAGAAAAAAGCAACAACCAAAACCTGTCTGTTGTGCAGGCAGATGTCTTCCACACTCAGGAACTCAGGAACTTCTGGTGATGGTCACGACTCACCTGGCAGACTGGCCAGCATTTGCTTCCCAGTCACATCACCGTGGCTCGCTGCTTAGACCTTGCAGGGTTTCCCAATGTGTCGCTTCTGATTAAAAGCCAATTAAGTTGACACACATACACCATGTCAGGGATGGCTGCGGTCAGGCCTGTTGCTGGGCAAAGATTAGAGTTGCGAGATGACCTGAAGTTTGTATGAGGCAGCTACAGACCAAGTCCATTAGGAGCTGCTCTGGGGACTGTGACAGACACATAGGACGTTAGATTGGGATTAATGGAAGTGATGTGGAAATAAGAAAGCCAGGCATCTCCAGAAACGGAACTGAAGGGCTGCCATCTTTAGAAGCAGAGACTACACACATGGTGTGGGGGTCTTGGGCTTTACAGGATGGAAAAGGGAACTTTGGGGATGGAATTGTCCACGTGCAGGCCAGGTCCCTGCAGTCTGGAAGTGGTAGACACCAGTAGGTTTGGTGCAGGGTCTCCTGACCAGGTGCCATCAGTCAAGTCAGCTTCCCTGAGGCTTGTGGGTCATTAACCCTTCACAGCCGCTTCAGGTAAGGACACCTTGAGAGCAGGGCCACATAGTGACGGCCTCTGCCATAGTCTGCTTTCTGTTGTCATGATAAACACTGTGACCAAAAGCGACTTGAGAAGGACAGGGTGTGCTGCATCTTCCAGGCCATACTCCGTCACTGAGGGAAGTCACGGCAGTAACCACTGAAGACTGCTGCTCACTGATCTTCTCACTCTCTGCTCATGAGCAGCTAGATTTTACCTAGTCTTTGTTTTATGTGTGTGGGTGTTTTGCCTGCATGTTTGTCTATGCACATATGTGTAGGTTCTGGGGAGGTCAGAAGAGGGCATCAGATCCCCTGGAACTGGGGTTACAGGTCAGTGTGAACCCAGAAACTGAGCCCAGGTCCTCTGCAAGAGCAGCAAATGTTCTTACTCATTGTACCATCTCTCCAGCCCTCTGCTTGAAATGTTTAATTCATTCTGGACCCAAGCTATTTTAACAGTAAGCTAAGGACCTTGAATCTATATAGATGAGACTACTTCCTGCAATCCCCAGAGACTGATCTGTTAAGCCCTGGTGTTTTGGAGGACTATGGTCCTCAACCTAGGGAAGTGTGTGTCAGGATGAGAGGGGTCCATGTCATGCCAAGCCACCCACCAGCCCTTCAGAAGCTGCATTTTCCTTGGTGAGTCTCATGGCCACCTTGTCTGTCTGTCTGTCTGTCTGTCTGTCTGTCTGTCTGCCCGTCTGTCCGTCTGTGCACATGAATGCAGGTTCCTACAGAAGCCAGAGTTCCCCTTGCAGCCATAGTTACAGGTGCATTTGAGCCACCCCACACAGATGCTGGGAATTGAACCCAGGTCCTCTGAAAACATAGTACACACCTCTCCAGCCCTGTCGTCTTTTATTACCTGTATCTTGTGTCTTCTTAAATCATTTCAGTTTTAATTTCTTCTGTATTAAGCACATAATACATATGAGCATTGTAACTCAAACATGGGCGCCCTCATGAAGGCTCTGGCCTTGGCATCTCCACTCTTAGGTTGGAGCTGTGTCTCTTGTGAACTATGTCTACAGATTTTGCTTGCTGATGTAATCTGAAACCTTGAACTTTTAATGCATTTATGATTAATATTAACATTGATGTATAATTTAGGTTTAAATCTTCTTTATTTGTGATTTCTATTCCTTTTGTTGTTTCCTCCCTTGAGTGCTTCTAAACAGATAATTTTTTATCATTCTTATTTCTCTTAATGGATTTGGGAGTTATTCACTTCAGTTTTATACTTATATAAGTTTCATTTACCCTTTATCAGATTCAGAACTTCGTTTATAATGACATTTTGGTTACCAGTGTGCCACATATATGTTGACTCCCCTACAACCATCTGCCTAGTGTGTACAAGGACATCTAGTAATATTTGCACAACAACGAAATCCTCTGATCTCACATTTCTCGGAAACATATCTGTAATTAAACAGTACTGTCTTTGGAGGGCCTCAAGGACTGCAGTTTCCACTTCAGCTGTCTCCTCATTTACTGCTGTCCTCTGTTGCAGTCGGATCTCTTTAAGACGCTACATGTTGCTTGTCCACATAGGCCATTTTGTTTTCTACCTGTAGTTTTGAGTATGAAGTTTAGGCTGTATGTACAGTTGCTTTCTTCTCTAGAGCCATATCCTTGAACTTCCTTTACTAATATTTTACTACAATAACTTTTAGATTGTGTAACAATCTTTTGTTTTTTGTTAGAGGGTGGTAAGGAGAACAGATGTTTTGTTGGGTAGTCCAGGCTGGCCCAGAACTCAAAATCCTCCTGCTTCAGCCCTCAAATTGCTGGGACTAAAGATGTGAGCCTATACCTAATTCTTTTTTTTTTTTTTTTTTTTTGGTTTTTGGAGACAGGATTTCTCTGTGGCTTTAGAGACTGTTCTGGAACTAGCTCTTGTAGACCAGGCTAGTCTCGAACTCACGGAGATCTGCCTGCTTCTGCCTCCCGAGTGCTGGGATTAAAGGCGTGCACCACCAACGCCCGGCTATACCTAATTTTTTGTAAAAGTGAATTGGTTCTGTTTCAGGAGTTGCTGGGGTTTGAGCCCATCTGATCCCATCTAGAAAGACTACTGCATATAAAGCTCTAGGATAGCAGCTAATGTAAAAATCTTTGTTGTTGTTGTGGTTTGTTTGTCTTTTGGTTTTGGGTTTTTTGTTTTTGTTTTTGAGACAGGGTTTCTCTGTGACCCTGGCTGTCCTGGAACTCACTCTGTAGACCAGGCTGGCCTCAAACTCAGATCCGCCTGCCTCTGCCTCCCGAGTGCTGGGATTGATGGTGTGCATCACCACGTCTGGCTGTCTGCAAAGTCTTGTTGACACCCTCTTTCGCACTGTTTGGGTTTCAGTTTACTGTGGAAGCACTTCTGGTCATCAGTCCTCTCCCCCATTACTGGACATGTTTATGACCTTTTTGTCTGTTTTCTTTGGTGTTCTTCAGTTTCCCCGTTCTATGTCTAATCATGATTTTATTTTTGTTTTTCCTGCTTGGAATTTAGCCCAGATACTTCTTCAGTCTGTCTCTTGAGTTCTGGAAATTCATCATTAATTTCTCTGACTCATTTTCAGTTCTGAGTCTCTCTTCATCTTCATCCCATTGTATTAATGGGGTTTACTTCTAGTTGTTTATACCAACTGCTAAATCTGCAGGGTCATTTTCCCTCTTTTGCTAGTTGTGTAATCTCTGTAAAGGGCTATAGGTAAGAGCTCCTTCCCGTGTACATGGCCTGAGATGAGGGCTCTGTGAGTCTCCACTTGTCTTTGCCTGTGCTGCTGCTTTTTTCATGACAGCCTGCCATGCTAGACTAGTGTTCTACCACCCTGAGCCTTACCCTAGCCCACCTGGCTTTGTTTTGTTATACTGTACTCTTTTCTAATGTTTAAGATCACATTTATGATTTGATTGCTTGGGAATTGGGGTGTGCCTCAAGAGAAGGTCAGAGGGAGACTTTTGGGAGTTGGTTCCTTCCTACTGCCCTGAGGACCCTGGTGATCCATCTCAGGCCACCATGCTCTGTGGCAAGTACCTTTGCCCACTGAGCCATCTGGCCAGCCCATTATATGTTCTTCCTGTGAGGATTTCTCAGGACTGGAAATCCTAACTTTCTCCAAACTAGATGTGTGCTTCTACCTGCCTCTGCCAGGTGCCTTAGGGACTTGCAGCAAAAACCCATCTGCTGGGAGTCCCTGAAACCCTCTGACTGATGGAATTAGGGGCTGTGATCCACAAGAGGGCCGTGCTGTGATTACTGCCTCTGTGGTGAGCACATCTGCAGGCAGCCTTCAGCTTGCAGAGAGATGCCCATGGTGCTAGGTTCTGCCAAATGCTTCTAGGGCAAGAACAACTACCATGCTCAGCCAAGACTTCTGGGGTCAGCTGTGTAAAACAACAACAAAAAATCCAAGAACTATTTTATTTGACGAGTATTTTCAGTACTTCTCCATGGCAATGTGTGATTGATCATAGTTTTAGAGTGGAAGTTAACTTTTTCTTTTCTTTTTTTGTTGTTGTTTTCTTGAGACAGAGTTTCACTGTGTAGTCCTGCCTGTCCTGAAACTCACTCTGTAAACCAGGTTGGACTTGAACTCTGCCTCCTGAGTGCTGGTATTAAAGGCATGCATCACTACTGCCCAGTGGAAGTTGAAGTTTTGTTTTTTCGAGACAGGATTTCTCTGTGGCTTTGGAGGCTGTCCTGGAACTAGCTCTTGTAGACCAGACTGGTCTCAAACTCAGAGATCCACCTGCCTCTGCCTCCCAAGTGCTGGGATTAAAGGCGTGCACCACCACTGCCCGGCAACTTTTGATATATTAAACAATCTATTTTTCACTTACTTTTTAAATGTGTGAGTGTCTGTCTCCATGTACACCTGCATGTCAGAGAGGGCATCAGATCCCACTGCAGGTGACTGTGAGCCACCATGTGGTTACTGGGAATTTAACTCAGGACCTCTAGAAGAGCAACCAGTGCCCTTAACAGCTGAGCCCTCTCTCCAGCCCCATTTACTTTCATCTTTAAAAAAAGATTATCTTTTTAATTATGTGTATATGTATATGGTTGTGCGAATGTGAATAGCAAGTGCCTATAGAGACTAGAGGGCTTGGGTCCCCTGGGACTGGAGTTGCAGCTCTGAGCCTCCTGACACAGGTGCTGGGAACCACACTTGGGCCCTCTGCAAACTCTCATACTACTCTCCAGACAGGGTCTCTCTGTGTAGCCCTGACTGTCCTGGAACTTGCTCTGTAGACCAGGCTGGCCTCAAACTCAGAGATCCTCCTGCCTCTGCCTCCTGAGTGCTGGGATTAAAGACATGCACCACCACACCTGGTCTTCTATTCATTGTTCTGAAACAGGTCTGTCCTTGAACTGTGGGCTTTTCCATGGGTACCAGGGATCTGAATTCAAGACCTCATGCTTCTGAGTAAAGGACAAAGACACTTTGCTGACTGAACCATCTCCCCAACAATAGGTGTGTAGTATGTTGATAGGTTACAGTGTGTCGATAGGTGTGTAGTATGTTGATAGGTGTGTAGTATGTCAATAGGTGTGTAGTATGTCGATAGGTTACAGTGTGTCGATAGGTTACAGTATGTCGATAGGTGTGTAGTATGTCAATAGGTGTGTAGTATGTCAATAGGTGTGTAGTATGTCAATAGGTGTGTAGTATGTCAATAGGTGTGTAGTATGTCAATAGGTGTGTAGTATGTCAATAGGTGTGTAGTATGTCAATAGGTGTGTAGTATGTCAATAGGTGTGCAGTATGTCGATAGGTGTGCAGTATGTCGATAGGTGTGTAGTATGTCAGTAGGTGTGCAGTATGTTGATAGGTTACAGTGTGTCGATAGGTGTGTAGTGTGTCAATAGGAGTGTAGTATGTCGATAGGTGTGTAGTATGTCGATAGGTGTGTAGTATGTCGATAGGTTACAGTGTGTCAGTAGGTGTGTAGTATGTCAATAGGTGTGTAGTATGTCAATAGGTGTGTAGTATGTCAGTAGGTGTGCAGTATGTTGATAGGTGTGTAGTATGTTGATAGGTTACAGTATGTCAATAGGTGTGTAGTATGTTGATAGGTTACAGTATGTTGATAGGTGTGCAGTATGTCAATAGGTGTGCAGTATGTCAACAGGTGTGTAGTATGTCAATAGGTGTGTAGTATGTTGATAGGTTACAGTATGTCAATAGGTGTGTAGTATGTCAATAGGTTACAGTATGTCAATAGGTGTGTAGTATGTCAATAGGTGTGTAGTATGTCGATAGGTGTGTAGTATGTCGATAGGTGTGCAGTATGTCGATAGGTGTGTAGTATGTTGATAGGTTACAGTATGTCAATAGGTGTGTAGTATGTCAATAGGTTACAGTATGTCAATAGGTGTGTAGTATGTCAATAGGTTACAGTATGTCAATAGGTGTGTAGTATGTCAATAGGTGTGCAGTATGTCGATAGGTGTGTAGTATGTCGATAGGTGTGCAGTATGTTGATAGATGTGTAGTATGTTGATAGGTGTGTAGTATGTTGATAGATGTATAGTATGTCGATAGGTGTGTAGTATGTCAATAGGTGTGCAGTATGTTGATAGGTTACAGTGTGTCAATAGGTGTGTAGTATGTCAATAGGTGTGTAGTATGTCGATAGGTGTGTAGTATGTCGATAGGTGTGTAGTATGTTGATAGGTTACAGTATGTTGATAGGTTACAGTATGTCAATAGGTGTGTAGTATGTCAATAGGTGTGCAGTATGTCGATAGGTGTGTAGTATGTCGATAGGTGTGCAGTATGTTGATAGGTGTGTAGTATGTTGATAGGTGTGTAGTATGTTGATAGATGTATAGTATGTCAATAGGTGTGTAGTATGTCAATAGGTGTGCAGTATGTTGATAGGTTACAGTGTGTCAATAGGTTACAGTATGTCAATAGGTGTGTAGTATGTTGATAGGTGTGTAGTATGTTGATAGGTTACAGTATGTCAGTAGGTGTGTAGTATGCCAATAGGTGTGCAGTATGTTGATAGGTGTGTAGTATGTTGACAGGTTACAGTATGTTGATAGGTTACAGTATGTCAATAGGTGTGTAGTATGTTGATAGGTGTATAGTATGTTGATAGGTTACAGTATGTTGATAGGTGTGTAGTATGTTGATAGGTGTATAGTATGTTGATAGGTTACAGTATGTTGATAGGTGTGTAGTATGTTGATAGGTGTGTAGTATGTTGATAGGTTGCAGTATGTTGACAGATTTTGTTTTCCGTCTAGCTAGAATTTTCTTTTGGAGAACTTAAAACTCATTACTGAATGTACACACATATAGGCATATGTGTGTTTATATGACACAATACTCATTCATCTGTTATCTGAGTAGGTTTTCTGGAGTTCATAGCTTGCATGCACGTGTAAGATGCAGCATTCAGCATTATACTGCTCATAATGTATCTGACACAAAGGGGAGGCCATGAGAGGGCTGCTCAGGACTTCCGCTGGACCAGAGCCACTGGCATTTCATTTTAAAGCAATGATCCCATCCGGATGTTGGCTTGCATCTACAAGTCCCCCACAGGTCACCAGGTCCCCAGCTGGTGGTACTCTTTGGGAGGTTGTGGGTTCTACCTGGAGGAAGTGGGGAGGCCTTTGAAGGTGACATCCTCTTCTTGTTTTGGCTTGCTGTCTCTGCTTCCTGGTCCACTGCCATTATACCCTCCCTGTCACAAAGAACTGAAACCCCTCAAAATTGTAAGTTGAGATGAACCACTTCCTTTAAGTGGTTTCTTTCATACCGACATAGAAGCAACTACTATAGTTGTCCATAGTTACACGGCTGTGGTCTCTGCTTTGGCTAACCAGGCAGGGCAAACCACAGCTTGTCCCCAAACATCTCTCTGCCAGGAGGCAATGACATGTCCACCCTACAGTTGTTTGTGGTCTGTTTTGGTCCCCACAATGTGTCATGTGCCGTATAGTATACATGAACAAAGCATCAACAACTAATAAAGGGTAGAAGAAGAAATCAACCACTTCAAGGCCAAGTTGAAGAAAACGAAGACACAGGATAAGAATAACCTATTAACCAAAGACCACTGAGGCTAGTGATGCTTCCGGTGAACCAGGCCCGTTCCCCGCCATTGTCTCTAAGGCTCCGTAGTGTGGAGTCGCATGCAAGGAAGCCATAGGCACACGCTGCACTGGGAACCCAGCACTCTATGCAGACACGTCTCTGAGGGGACCCCATGCTGGCTTCCAGGTTGTTCAGCTTGCCTTAGAGTTTATAGAAACTTGGTTGTATGGATACAACTGTAATGGAAATGAATAAGACCTCATGAAAGGGAAGACCCTGGAGAGATGCCATAGAAGAGAACCCGTATCTTACAGTCTCCTGTGAGCGGCCAGCTGGAAGCAATGCTGTCACATGCTGTCTTACACCTGCCAGGGGAAAGAACACAAAATGTTGCCTAATCAGCAGACAGGATGAAGAGTATTAGGAGCTGACCCACTGTTAGGTGTCCCTGGCCCCTTCACTCCCAGGGCTGACCAGTGACACACCTGTTGTCTACCAAAGACAAGCATCCATGGTGGCGCTGTGCCCTGAGCAGTCTGAGGGCTGCTGCACACCTACAAGCTACCATGAGCACTCACGGCACAGTCGCCCAACGAAACGCAAGCTGCCATATTATCATGGTAGTGTCTCCACAGCACGGCTTGGAAGGCACAGTGGTGTCGCACACTTGGGGCCACACACAGGACATAGCTGTCATAATGGATAAACCACCACCACCGCCACATTAGGTGGTGTCTAGATGGGAGGCTGCGGAAGGGCGCACGCAGTTACCCAATGGTATTGAAAAAGACTGGAATGGAAGGCAGCCTGGGACAACTTGAGATGCCTCTGTCTGCTGGAACAGTGAACTCTGGGCTGGAGACAGAGGTGACAGAGTCTGCAGGCAGCTTCTACCAGGCCTCCCAGAAGCTTGCCAGCCCCCCGTCTCCCCCCTGGGCCTGTGCTCTGTTGGACCCACCCTGATAGCTTCATCTTAACTTCGTTACTCACTGAGCCATCTTGACAGCTCCTTTTCTTTTTTTAAAAGGCCCATTTGGAAGCTGGGCATAGTAAGTTCATGCCTGAAATCCCAGCTAGTGCTTAGGAGACTGGGTAAAGGCGAACAGATTTGAGGCCAACATGAGCTATGTAGAAAGACAAAGTTTTAAACAAAATGCTGGGGAGTGAAGGTCTTGGATGTGGGTTCAAAGCATCACAGCATGAAGCGCATTCGCTGGATTGTTGGAAATGAGGCGTGTACTAGGAAGGCTGTTGATGCTGTAGAAAGAAAACAGGATGTTGGGGACTCTAGAGTGCCGGACCCAAGGGCAGACAGCGTGGGGGAGGGGAGCTCTGAGAGAGGAGTGAGACCCACACGGCAGAAGTAGGTCTCTTCTTGTAGCTCTCTGGGGATGGAGCCTGCAGCCAGGTCCTGAGCAGGGCACAAGGAAGGATGGGCAGCTGCGTGGGTGACTAGCAGTGTCCTGTAACTGCATCCTAACATCACATTCTTAAGGGCACAGGACATGTGACACACGCTATAATCCCAACACCAGAGACAGAGACTCACAGGTCCCTGTAGCTTGCTAGCTTAGCCTGACTGACAAGCTCCAGGCCACCAAAGGACCCTGTTTCATACAAGGAGGCCTGGTGAGATGGCTCAGCAGGTAAGAGCTCTTGCTGTACAAGACTGAAAATCTGAGTCCGTCTCTGGAACCTACGGAAAGCCAGATGGATCAGCACCTGTTTAATTACAGCCCTTCTGTGGTGAGATGAGAGCTCTGATAACTGTTTTATTTGCACTAATAAACAAGGACCTGTGAACATATCAAATCATATGCATCACACCACACAGAACCCCTCACTTGTGACCATAAAGAACCCTGGGGACGGGGGTATGGCAGGCACACTGACTCATCTGGTCACATGGATACACCTCAAGGACCCCACACTCCAGCTCCGGTGCAGTCTCTCCCACCTATGGTGACTGGCACAGCCCGTAAGCCAGGCCTGCCTGTGACAGCCTTGCACCTGGACAGTTCTACACCCATCGGTTATAGGGCTGGTCTGGTCCCTAGAGACTTCACTTTTTGTTTGTTTTTTGAGGCAGAGTCTCACAAAGTAGCCCTGGCTGGCCTGGAGCTCGCACTGTAGACCAGGCTGTCCTTGAACTCAGATCTGCCTGCCTCTGCCTCCTGAGTGCTGGGACTAAAGATGTGTACCACCACACTGGGCCAGACCATTCTTTCTGCCTGTGAGTTCTCTGCCTCTGAATTCTGTGAGTCAGTCTTTCTGAATCATTCTGAAACCTGTACCTTTACAAATATTTAAAATAATGTGGAAAATAGAATGTGTGCTCTGGGAGGTAATATTCACAGTTAAGATCAGAGATCTGGGAAGATGGCTCTGAGGAAAGTCTTACTGCGAGCATGAGGACATACACAAGGTCAGAGCAGAAGAGGAGCTGGGGAGATGGCTGGAAGGATAAAAGGCTTGCACAGGCATGAGGCTGACATCCAAACCCTAGAGCACAAACAGCTGGATATGGCATCAGATGCTTGTACTGGGGGAGCAGAGAAAGGATCCCCAGGCCAGCCAGTCTAGCCAAACCTAAGTTCCCAAGGTGACCTGGCAACTAAAAGCACTTGCCACACAGTCTTGACAACCTGCATTGAAATCCTTAGAACCACAGTGGAAGGAGAGAATTGACCCCTGAAAGTTACCATTTGCCCTCATGTACACACACACAGGCACACACACACACATGTGGGCACCCACTCATGTGTGTGTGCATGCGCGCACACACACACAGTGATAATTTTTTCAAATGAGATGAAGAAGGGTTGAGAATGACACCAAATATTGATCCCCAGCACATGTACCTACACACACAAACATATGTACATACATACATTGCATTTACTCATATACAGAAATTGGAATAAAAAACCCTTTAATCAGCAATGAGCATACTACCAAGTAAAATCAGGGTTACTTGGCACAGTGCAGCCAACAACTTTCTGTGTTGTGCAGAGGCACAAACGTGCTTGTCTCTGTTCGTGAAACACATGCTTACAGCATTAGGTGCACATGCAAAGGCGGCTCTCAGAGGAGAATGAGGCAGGAGGATTAAGACCAGTCTGGGCTACAGAGTGAGACCCTGCCTGAAAAAAGCAGAACCTCAAGACAAAAGAGATCTTGGGCAGAGGATATAGCTCAGTGACCGGCTTGTGCTTCCTATGCACAAGACCCTGGTCTTGACTCCTAGCACTGCAAAATAGGATGGAAGGGGTTAGAACTTTAGCTTTTAGGCCTGCTCCTGTTTAAATTACCTGAGCCCTAGCATACCTCCTCACGTGTCTGCTGCTGTTGTATAAACCAGAGCCTGTCTGATTTGTTCGCAGGTCGTACTGCTTTTCTCTCGCCCCAGTGTGTGGACACCACCACACGCCCTCCAGACCAGCAACGGCTCTTGCGTGTATTGCCCAGTGTTTCTGTCAGAGAGTCCGACAGAGCCATAGATCCTCCAGTGCTGGCCTGGAGCTGAGTCACGAGCGCCCAGCAGACATGGTGAAAATGACCAAGTCCAAAACTTTCCAGGCTTATCTGCCACACTGTCACAGAACTTACAGCTGTATCCACTGCAGAGCCCATCTGGCCAATCACGATGAGCTCATCTCCAAGGCAAGTGATCTGGATTCGAAACTGATAAAACAAGGCTCGAATGCCTCTAGTCCCAGCACTGGGAGGCAGAGCAAGAGGATCTCTGTAAGTTCAAGGCCAACCTGGTCTACAGAGTAAGACCCTACCTCAAAAAGAAAAAGAAAGTCATAAGGTAATGACAGGCAGAACTGGTTGGGAATGACAGGGCTTTGGTGACTTGGTGACAATTTCTGTTAAGATTGTCACTTGAGCCAGTAGTGAGAGTAAGGGACCATGTACGACCATTTTTCCTTCAGCATGCCAGGCATATCCATCATAGAAAGGGGCACAAAAGAAGTTTGAAAAGTGATTTTGACATTAGCTGTTTAGAAGCTTGCTAGAAAAGGAGTGATTTGAAACTTATCCATAGCATCAAGTAAGCATTTCAAGTTGGAAGATGCCACAAATAAAATTCTTAAAGATATACAGACTCCCAAGAGGTACGAAACCTTCATCTGAGCTGGTGGTTGGTGGTGGTGAGGGTGACTTTTAGCTTTGTGTTCCTGCAACAAGGATACCTGAGAAAATCAGCCTAAGAAAAGAGGAATTTGTCTTTGGTTTCAGAGTTTCCCTGCGTGTCCAGGCATCCCAAGCATGTGGCAGAGGACGATGGAAGGCAAAGAGGAGGAGACTGGTGTTGCAGCAGCCTCCAAGGCTTGCCTGCGGTCACCTAACTCCCTTCCACTGGTCCCCACCTCCTCATGGTTCCCGCGCCTGCCAGTAGCAGCACATTCAGGATCCAGATAACAGTGACAGCCATGGCAAACGCTCTACTTTGGCGGGCTTTCTGCTTAGGGCTTAGTGAAACTGAGGAGCACATGTCATGAGAGTAGTTTCCAGCACGCTGGGAACTAGAGCCACCTCCGCGAGTCTCTGGGCACACATTTGTCACTTAACAAGGAAGCCTCTGGTCCATAGAAACCCCTCCCTTCTTAAAAAAATGGTCTCACTATGCAGCCCAGGCTGACCTCAGACTCAGAGATCCACCTGCCTCTGTCTCCTGGGTGCTGGGATTAAAGTTGTACTCCAGCACATGTGTCCCTCCCGCACAGTGGACTCTCGGGTGTGCTCCAGCACATCTGGTCCTTCGCACAGTGGACTCTCTGGTGTGCTCCAGCACATCTGGTCCTTCTGCACAGCTGACTCTCGGGTGTGCTCCAACACATCTGGTCCTTCGCACAGCTGACTCTCCGGTGTGCTCCAGCACAGCTGGTCCTTCTGCACAGCTGACTCTCTGGTGTGCTCCAGCACATCTGGTCCTTCTGCACAGCTGACTCTCGGGTGTGCTCCAGCACATCTGGTCCTTCTGCACAGCTGACTCTCGGGTGTGCTCCAACACATCTGGTCCTTCGCACAGCTGACTCTCGGGTGTGCTCCAGCACATCTGGTCCTTCTGCACAGCTGACTCTCGGGTGTGCTCCAGCACATCTGGTCCTTCTGCACAGCTGACTCTCTGGTGTGCTCCAGCAATCTGGTCCTTCACACAGCTGACTCTTGGGTGTGCTCATGTCTCCAGTCACCTCAGATGACTTGTGCTACAGAGTAACTGTGTTTCCTGAGTCATCACTCTCCAGCTGTCCTTCATAAACTGCTCTGTCACTGAGGAAAGCCTTATGGAAAGCGGAGGGCTTACAGAAGTTGCAAGCAAAGAATTTAAGGCTGAGGGGTGTGTAAAAAATATCTAGAGATGAGTGTTAGTTAAACTGAAAAGAGAACACAGAATAATACTCTTAGTCCTAGAAAATTGCTTTAGGAGATACTCCTTTTAAGCCTGAAATCTGTATTTTATTTATTTAGTTTGTTTTTTTCTCTGTGCAGCCCTGGCTGTCCTGCAACTCACTTTGTAGACCAGGCTGGCCTCAAATTCAGATCCATCTGCTGCTCTGTTTCCTAAATGGGATTAAAGACATTCACCACTCTGCCTGGCTGAAATCTGTATTTTAAAGTCAAACTCTGGGTGGGCTGGGACGTATCGACATGGCAGAGAGCTTGTGAGGTGCCCAGCCTTATGTTTTTGTTGTTGGTGGTGGCTTGTTTTTGTTTGTTTGTTTTTTTTTTTTTTTTAATGAGACAGGGTTTCTCTGTATTGTTTCGGAGGCTATCGGTCCAGCCCGGCCTCGAACTCACAGAGATCCGCCTGCCTCTGCCTCCCAAGTGCTGGGATTAAAGGCATGCGCCACCACCGCCCGGCCTGTGTGGGAATATTGAACCCCTGGGTGTAGGTGTCCTCAGAGGTCAGAGTTGTTGGATCCCCTGGAGCTAGAGTTGCAGGGTTGAGAGCAACCCAAAGTGGCTGGGGGAACCCCCTCAGGTCCTCTGTAAAGGCGATGTGTGCTTTTAGCTGCTAAGCCATGTCTCCATTTCCTTCCCCCGTTTGTAGCTGGGCTTCTCTGCCGGGCCTCAGTACACCATGACTCAGCCTCCCAAGTAGCTCAGCTACAGTCACAGAATGTGACTTTGTTACCAGTTTTTCTGAGGCAGGGTCTAGTCATATAGCCCTTCCTGGCTGCTTGGAGCTTGAAATGTGGGCCAGGCTGGCCTTAAACCTATGGTAGCCATCCTGCCTCTGCTCCCAAGGACTGGAATTAAAGACTTTTTTTTCTTCTTTATTGTCACTTTTGAAAAAGTACAGAAACCTCAACTTGTCCCCTAATACCTGAAGATAGGTAATAAGGTGGCCAGAGAGATGGCCCAGGGTTACAAAGTGCTTACCACTCTGCAGAGGGCCTGAATTGGGTTCCCAGCACCAACATGATGGCTTACAACTTCCTTCAACTCCAGTTCAAAGGGGTCCGGTACCCTTTTCTGACTTCCAAGGGCTCGTTCATGCACATGGTGTAACCCAGACACACAAACCCACACACATACACACACACACACACACACACACACACACACACACACACACACACACACACACGCAGAGTAAGTTTAAACAAAGACGAGAAAAGAACATGTTTATCTATAGGACCCCTAGAGTCCCTGAGGGCAGCCATGTGAGCATACAGAGCCTACTCTACTGTGTAAAGCTGATTTGCAGTGATTTTCTCTTAACTGTTATCCAGGCCAATCTTGAACCTAAGTTGAAGCATTTCTCCTACCTGAGTGTTTGTAACTGGGGCTGCAGGAAGTCCCAGTTGTAGCTCTGGTGTGCTGTGAGTTGATAGTGCAGACAATTGCACAATGATACCCCACCTTCTTGCGGATGAAGTCTAGATGCAGAATTGTCATTTGAAATTGGAAGGCAGTGTCTGTCGTGTCTTTTGTAACCTGTCCCAGAAGATGCACAATCCACAGAGCTTTAGGAATTGCACTTGTGGGGTGATTGGTGGCCAAAGTGACTGCACCTCTCCTCCAGCATCCCAGAAAGCAGAGCCTTCAGTGTCTTGCCTGACCCCCTGCTAACACCTTCTTCTTCTTTGCAGTCTTTTCAGGGGAGTCAGGGGCGAGCCTACCTCTTCAACTCTGTGTGAGTACGTGCTGTACTGGTGTGCCTGACTCTTGGCCTGTTTGGTGGTTAGGAGCTGGGGTTGTAGCTGAGCTGCACAGTGCCTTGATCATGGGAAGAATCTAGCCTCCTGCATGTTTTGAAAGCACAGTTGTGTCTGAGAGTTTAGCCTCCAAGCCTGACCCTTTAAGATCCCCTTGGTGGGCTGGGTGTGGCTCGGTAGTAGAGTGATTGCTCAGCATGTGGGAGGCCCTAGGTTTCATCCTGAACACAAGAAAAAAAAAAGTTCCCTCTTGTTAAAGTGGGGGTAGGAGAGCAGAAACGCCTGTGATGATGTGGGAATTCTGTTTCTGGTACACTTAATGATGTGGGGGAGGGGGAAGGGGACTGAGCAAGGGGACCCCCAGCACAGTCACCCTGTGTCTTGACAGGGTGAATGTGGGCTGTGGCCCCGCTGAGGAAAGAGTCCTTCTGACTGGGCTGCATGCAGTGGCTGACATCTACTGTGAGAACTGCAAGACCACACTCGGGTGGAAATACGTGAGTATCTGGGCCTGGAGAGGGATGGTAATATGAGGACACTGCAGGTTCTCATGGGAACACAGCTCAGCCGGTAGTGCTTCAAAGGTGTGCACAAAGCTTCCGTCCCCACAGCTTCATAACACCCGTCCTGGAGCCAGCCACATGGCTCAGCAGGTAAAAGCGCCTGCCACCAAGTCTGAGAGACAGCCAGGGTCTGACCCCTGGATCCACACGGGGAAGAGAGAACCGGATCTTGCCACTTTTCCTTTGAGTGCCACAGAACACACATGCACAAACACACATGCATTCCCGTGTGTGTGTTCGTGTGTGTGTATGTGTGAGACAGTTGTACACTTTTGTGTGTATGTTCCTGTGTGTGTGTGTAAAGTGCACACTTCTGTATGTTCCTGTGTGTATGAAGTACACAGTTTTGTATGCATGTTCCCGGGTGTGTGTGATGTGCACACTTCTGTGTGTTCCCATGTGTGTGTGCCATTATACATGTTCCCATGTGTGTGAAGTATACACTTCTGTATGCATGTTCCCATGTATATGTGTGACGTGCACACTTCTGTATGCATGTTCCCATGTGTGTGACATGCACACTTCTGTATGCATGTTCCCATGTGTGTGTGTGACGTGCACACTTCTGTATGCACGTTCCCATCTTTATACCTGGAAGCCAGAACCTGATGTCCAATATCTCCCCAGTCTCTGCTTAACTTTCTAAGGCAGTGTCTTCCCAAGTGCAGAACTGATTCTGATGGTCTTCAGTCTGCCTCCCAGGCCCTGTGACTACAGGCAGTTATCACATCTGACCTGCTCTTACATGGGACTTAGGGAACCAAACTGTAGTCCTCATGCTTGTGTGGACAGCATTTTATCCACTGAACAGCCCTGTGTCTTCTTTTGACTTCTGGATTCTCATAGGACATGGTGGCCTGCTCTTTCCTTGAATTCCTGAGTCTTCCAAACTCCTCACGAATGGCAAAGAGCCAGACACAACCCCACAAAGCATTGGCTTTGGGAAACCCAGCCCCTCACCTGGTTGGCCCTGTGTCTCCAAGTCCCCTTTGTCCTCCCTTGTAGTAATCATGCTGCTACTGCTATGTACTGCTGGGACTCCTGAACCAGTCACCAGGACTCATCTCACACGTGTCTCCAGGACCTCACCAAGCCACATGCTATAAAATGCTAAGGGAGCATTCACAGCCGTACTCCATAAAGCATCTGCTCTTGGGCTGGGAAGATGATTCACTTGGGAACGTGCTTGCTATCCAAGCAAGAGGACAAGTTCAGATTAGTGTCACATATTTGTAAAAGGCCAGGTGGGACAGCGTATGTCCATAGCCCCAGTGGTGAGGAGACAAACAGGTGACTGGCCAGTCAACCCAGCTGAGTTAGTGAGCCCTAGGTTCTCAAAAAACAAAGTGAAGGGGCTGGGGAGACAGCTCAAGGGCTAAAAGCACCGGCTGCTCTTCCAGAGGACCCGGGTTCAAATCCCAGCAACCTATAATGGGATCGGATGCTTTCTCTGGTATGCAGGTATACATTAGGGCACTCATACATGAAATATAAGCAAATTTTAAAAAATTTACTGGGTGGTGGTGGTGGTACACACCTTTCATCCCAGCACTTGAGAGACAGAAGTAGGTGGATCTCTGTGAGTTCAAGGCCAGTCTGATCTACAGAGTGAGTTCCAGGACAGGCTTCAAAGCAATACAGAGAAATCCTGTCTCAAAAAAAAAAAAAAAGAAAAAGAAAAAAAGAAAGAATAAAAGAAAAGAAAAGGAACACTAACTGCTCTAACAGAGAACCCAGTTCAATTCTCAGCACCCACATAGGGCAGACAGCTCACAAGTTCCAGGGGGATCCAGAGCCGCCTTCTGGCCTCCATGGGAACTGCATGTGCATGATGCACAGACATGTGTGCAAAGGAGACATACAGGGACACACCCACACAGTGAGAATAACATCGCCGGGCGGTGGTGGCACACGCCTTTAATCCCAGCACTCGGGAGGCAGAGGCAGGCGGATCTCTGTGAGTTCGAGGTCGGGCTGGACCGATAGCCTCCAAAACAATACAGAGAAACCCTGTCTCGTAAAAACCAAAAAAAAAAAAAAAAAAAAAAAAGAATAACATCAGCCAATCAAATCAAATAGAGAGCTGGCAGCATGGCTCAGCAGATGAGATCAGGCCTGATGACCTGAGTTTCCTCTGAAGAACCCATGATGGAAGGAGAAAAGACTCCCAACTGCTGTTCTCTGGCCTCCACACACATGCTATGACATGCCTGCCTCCCCACAGTAATAACAAAACTTAAAAGTGGAGGGCAATCTAAACATCAGCCTCTGACACACACGCACGTACACACACCCCAGCCTCACCTGTGAATGGCTGGCTGTTCCCATCACTCACCTCCACACACAGTCACTGCCACGTGAGCGGTGTTTGTGTTGCTGGGGATGGAGCTCAGAGCCACAGGCATAACAAACAGCACACACTGAGCTGCAGCCCCAGAAACAGGTTTGAGTTAACGTTGCTCCTGAGTGTGATGAGCCACTCAAAATCACCCACAGATCAGAACCAGGCCACAGATCCTCCTGGGCCTGGATCAGGGCACAGCTCAGAGAATGTCTGAGTGGAGATGCTACAAACTCCACTGTTTACCAAGAGTATAATAGAACAGGAGAATAAAAGTGTGTATTGAAACCTTCTCTCTGTTTTTCCCCTCAAGGAACATGCCTTTGAGAGCAGTCAGAAATACAAAGAAGGAAAGTTTATCATTGAACTTGCCCACATGATCAAAGACAATGGCTGGGAGTAGAGCGAAGAGGTCCACTCCTGCCGAGTACCGTTATAAAAGCTGAGTGTGGCGAAGGCCTGGCTTCTGGGGACAATACTTCTTGAACTTTGACCTCACAGGCCACCCCAGTTCAACACTTGGGGGCCTCTCTCTAGTCTGTTTACTGGGTAAGGTGCCCCTATCTGAGCTCCCTTCATGTACACTGTTGTTTCTGGAAGTTTGCATTCTTTTTCTAACTTCTTACATTCTAGAGAAAGAATTAACCAACTGACGACTCACCTGCCTAGTTAATAACTCTGTACATCTTCAACATAGTCTGTGTTTTCACCAAACCCAAAAAGGGTCACTCGCACAAGCAAGGCATAATGGCACTCAAGAATCTTCCAGAAATAGTAAACAGATTTACAGGTGAAACATATGGCTTTAAATCTGAAGGCAGCCACTAATAACAGTTAGAGAAGCTAAGGAAGAGAGACTCAGTGTGCTTTATTTAAGCCAACACCCCCATTCCCTCGTGTAGAAAGCCTGTGACTAGTGGCTAAGCATTCTGTCGCTAGGCCTACAGGAGGCTGCCACGGCACAGCAGCTCGTATGTGGGGCTGGTCCCTGACATAGAGCAGCAGGCTGAGGTTCATCTCACCCCTGGATGTACTTGAAATACATTAGTCATGCACACAGAGGCTGGAGCCAGCACGGGAAACTTGAGAACTTGAGATTTTCTGTGATAAAGGAAGAGCTTTCTCAGTATGGGAGTTGCCTTTCCTGCCTGGGATCACCTTATGACATGGGAGGGATCTGGGCCATCCCCCAGGTCCTACATCTCAGATTTTTAAGTCACAACCGGTAATCCTCCATGCATCTGCAGGGGATGGTCAGTTAGCAGAGGATGGAGGCCAGGCATTCCCAGATAAGTTTTGTGGTTCAACTTTCTGTACTGAACACAGAAGAGCAGGAAGGAGGCCTGGGAAGGCTAAGCACCACCGTAAGCTGGGTAAGCAGATGGGGAAAAGCTGCAGCTGCCGCCTGGGGTGTGCTTAGTCAAGAGCAGCTTCTAGTCCTCCCAACCCCAAACCTTCCAAGCCCAGATCCTCTGGCCAAGACAGGCACTTCTTCATCAGGCTGTTCCAGCTCCCTGCTCACTCCAAAGCCTACATTTTGGAGCCATGTCTTTACCTAAGTTTGGAAGCCTGCTAATACAAGAAATGCCTAGGCAGCAGAAGACATGCTTGCACGGTCTATGAGCCTCTGTGCCTGGTCCTGGCCAAAGCTGCTTTCTCCCCAGCTATGCCCCGGTTCCCTCTAGACTAACCCAAAGCAAGGTTACTCCACCCAGTAAGGTAACTGCTGAAGTCCAGCATAGGCAGCTAGTCCGTGTGAAATCTAGCAGGCCCAGACTCCATCCTTGTCTAGAATAAACACTAGCCACAGTCAGCACCCAGGCTGGTTCTCAGTACTCTTGCCAGTGGGAATGTGGCTGCTGAGGCTGGGAGACCAATGTCACCTCAGGAAAGGTGAGGGCACGCTGAATATATATATATATATATGTATATCCCCATGAATGCTTCACGTAAGTTGAAGAGCCCAGAGTCCTTCTGACCAGTTTTTGTATATACTAAGATTATATCTACAGCTTTTTATGTTCTGGGCATGCTTTCTGCCCTGCTACTTGAGCACTTTTTGTATTGTCTTTTGTGATAGCATTGACTGGAAATTTTTTGCCAGTACCCTGACTTATTTTGTATTGGGGGGTAATGGATATCAAAACTTTTATGGAGTTTTTTGGATTTTGTGTTGGCCTTCTGTGATATACAAACTTTTTAAAGCAAAAGAACTGACCATGAGCTGGCTTCAGGGGAAGTGACATGACTCCACAAGCAGATGTGCTGATAAACTGTGAGACTACCCACCTTCTTCAGTTTCTACAGCGTCGTTCTGTGACGATGCTGACATGCTTTCTTCAGAGCAGTGGGAGGTGGCACCAGGTCACAAACACTACTGCTTTAGAATTGTGGGTTATTTTGTTGCTGTCTTGTTAGCATATTCATAGTATTTTTATACCTTAATGCTTATTCTCGATGGCATCAGTTGGGTATTTGAAAAGATCAGAAATGAGATTTTCTTTTTCTTTAAAAAAGTCCTTTATTTTCTGATGACCTCATCAGGCAGTTTTTAAAACCCAAGTGTTAGTACTGTCTAAAAAACTACCATTTAAGCTCTGGACAAGGCGTGGAAATGCAAGCCCTGGCGGGGCCCGTCCTCTATCCTGGATGGCAAGCATGGAGGAGGATGCAGCTGTTCTTGGGACAAGTATAGGCTCTGGGTAAGGCTGACTGGACAGTGACCTGGAAGCAACTGGGAGTTCACCATGAGTAGCATGACCACCAAGCTCAAGCATACACAGTGCCCTTGGCCTCCCTGTCCCTGGCAAAACTGTCGCCCTTGGAGTCTTGTCTGTGAAGGATAGAAATAAAGCTGCTGTTGTCAACAAGGTTTCCAGAGTGCACGCTGTCTTGGAGGGATAACCACACTTTCTTGCAGCATCCACTGAGAACAAAGGATGTGTCAGGGTTTCAGAGCCCTTGAGGAGCCAGGCTTCTGGGAGTCTGGTGCTTCTCTGACACCAGCTTGTAGGACCTTGTAAGTGTGGCCTGAGAAAAGTATGAGAATGCAGTCAGACACTGCTGTCTGTCCAGAGAGTCCTTGACTTTTTAAACAAAGTCTCACCATCTATTTTTTTTTTTTTTACTTTAGGGGACAGTTATGTGGCCTTGACAGGCCTAGATGTGCAATGACCCTCCTTCCTCTACTTCCCAAGACTGAGACTACAGGTGCAGTGTCACTGTGTCTGCCCCCCCCCATGACCTGTCACAGCACAGGCATCAACAGAGGGTCCTGAAAGGATAGAGGAGGGCAGGGTGGAAGGATAACATGGCAGGTGGCTTAGTGGGCTAGGCTGGAGAAGTGTAGCTGGCCTATGAACAATCAACAGATCACATTCTTGCCTCAAGAACAGCCAGTGATGAACAGCAGTCACACCCTGAGATCATGCACAGCAGAAGGGGAAGGCAGGGCAATCAGGACAGATGCTGTCCGTCTCCCAGAAATACAAAAGGCTTGGGGTATGCTTTTAACATCAGAGTTGAAAAGAAGTACAAGGCTGTATTCTAGAACCAAGAACTTCTGAGATTTTGTGGATACAAGGTTTGGGGCAAGATAGGAAAAAAATAAGAGCCTAAGTTACAAACAATATAAATGTGACATGCTCTAAGGAGTGATGGCCCAAGGGCAAGAGAGCCCTAGACAGGCTGAACATGAAGTGATTAGTGCCAGAGAATACAGTGACATGGCACTGCCTGCAGAGGGGACAATCTGCCCACACTTCTGAAGAGCAGCTGGGGAAAGCCAGCACAGGTTCAAGACGGAAGGCAAAGCAATGAAGAACAGAAGGCTCTAAGCTGCCTGGACATAGAAAAGCCAATGGCAAAACCCTTTTCAGGGTAGAGGCAACTGTCCTGGAATCAAAAGGGGTCGGTAAGTCAGGCACAGCACACCCCTTTAACCCTAGCACTTGGGGAGGTAGAGGCAGGTGAATCTCTGAGTTCAAGGCCAGCCTGGTATACAGAGTGAATTTCAGGACAGTCAAGGATACACAGACCCTGTCTCAAAAACACAAAACAAGGAGTTGGTGACTGTTAGGAGAAAGGAGTCAGCAGGGGGCCACCTCTTCAGTAGCACAAGCTACTGACTCAGCTCACGGAGGTATGGTTGGTGCAGAAAGCAACTGAGAAGATAGGTCATTAAGCATGCGTGTCCCAAGCAGGGGGCAGCGCAAGCGCCTTGTGGAAGTGGTGTCAACAGAAGGAAGTCCTTGGGGTCTCGTCAGAATAGTCTGGGAGTACAAGCAGAGTCTGAGAAGCAATCTCCATCTCCATTTCTCTTTTGAGACACTCTCCCTATGTAGACCAGGTTAGCCTTGAACACTCAACCCTCCTACCTTGGTAGTCTGAATGCTGTGATTATAGCAGCCTCTTGATAATCTGCATTTTTAAGAGAATACACAGGTGGTGGTACTAGAACACATAGCCATCCTGAGGCAGAGACATCTTGGGTGGGGGTAAAGGATACAGCCTTCATCACTAACCCAAGATAGGTCCATTAGCACCCAGATGAGGGGTGAGGAGGCCAGAGGTCCCAGGGGTCAAAACTGGACCCAGCCACAGGCAAGAGGTTTATTGGCTCATAGTCCAAACTGACAAGGGCAGACAGCTCAGACACAGACCCTGAAGCCCACAGCCCTGCCCCTACCAGGATCAATGAGCCAGCCTACGGCTACCAGGAGCTGAAGTCCCCAAAGCCCCGGCTGGGCTTCTTCTTGGCCATGGGGACAGCCGTGCTGGTTGATGGCTCTTCCTCTGCTGCTCGTTTCCTGAGAGACAAAGAAAGCTACTCCAGTTGGCACCAAAGAGCCAGGTGCCCATACTCGAGTCGTCTGAGGAAGCACCATACAGATGGCTTCAGAAGGGCCCTCTCTACAGAGGGCTGCTCCCACAGTCCCAGCCACTAAAGCATCGTTGGCCTGCACTGGGCCCTTGTCTAGATCCCTTAGCTGTAGTGTCCAGTCTGGTTTGTGGTATTCTTACCACCACCTGGTCACCCCCTAGGAGCACTATGAAGAGAGGTCCCAGCTTCCAGAGAGAGATGAGAGATGCCACTCTGATATCAAACACACTCACGTGGCTGCTGGGCTGATGTATTTGCCCACCCCCTGGCGGTACGTCTGGGGGCCCTGGTTCCCAGGCTGGGGCTGGCTCGTCTTGACCTTAGCCTCTGGTTCCACTTGCTGCTGTGTCTTCTTCCGCTCCTGGGCAATCTGGGGATAGCAAGAATGTCTGATCCAGAGCCTTGAGGCGGGGTCTTCTCACTCCTAGCTAGGAGGGAGGGCAGTGTCTGATCCAGAGCTTCAGGGTGTGTTCACCTGCTCCCAACCAACGGCATGACTTGCCCGGCACCTTCCTCACCTGGGCATCAGCCTCCTCATAGGGATCCACAAACACTGTGGTTGCACATATACGAACTTCCTCCTGATGGCGAAAAGGCTCTGTGAACAGGCA
This sequence comes from Mesocricetus auratus, assembly GCF_017639785.1. NCBI lineage: Eukaryota > Metazoa > Chordata > Mammalia > Rodentia > Cricetidae > Mesocricetus > Mesocricetus auratus. The sequence goes on from NW_024429192.1 coordinate 72,531,271, forward strand.
GCAGATCCCCCAGCCGGCACCCAGTAGGCAGTGGTCTGTTGTCCCTCGGTACATACCTTAGGACGGTCAGTTTTGGGGTCACTCTCCACATTTTCCATAGCTGTCAGCGTGTCAAAACCTCCAACAACCCTGTAGCAGAGGGACAGAACTGGGTGTCTGTGTACCTTGAGCAGAGCACCATCATGGCAATGTCCAGACATCAGGAGGAGGACTGGCAGACAGTGGAGGGCCTCAGAGCCCAGACTAGTCACCAGGCAGCACAGGATGAGCCAAAGCACAGAAGGGGGCAGCAGACCATACCCAGCCGTTTGCTCACTAAAATCTTACTTGGACAAAATCCGAGTCCTTGTTTCCATACTTGGTTTTCTCCCAGTTTGCTAAGGCAGGGTCTTAGACAATCCAGGCTGGCCAGGAACTAACTGATCCTTTGTACCTAGCTCTCTTCCCCCCATAACTCTAACTGGATCATCAGCACAGACTGGGTGTCCTTTGGGAAAATCTGCTGACCCCCAGACTAGGGACTGAGGAGAAAGGGGAATGTGCTTCAGATACCCAAAAAGGTACCCTGAGAGGAGAGAGGAGCTAGAGCTGCCTGGATCTCCTCTCCTTGGCTCCACAGGCCTGAAGAGCCAACCTTCCCCCACAGAAATACCCACAGTCCTCAGCGGGGACTGTATGAGGATAATCCCCAGGTCTAGGGAAAGACAGTGAAGGCCCACACTGCACTGTGAGCACGCACAGCCTCTGCTCTTACCGTCCGAAGATGGTGTGCTTCTTATCCAGGTAAGCGCAGGAGCGGAATGTGATGAAGCTGGGGAAAGCACATGGAGGTCAGGGGAGCAGCGGGCTGGCCCACCCAGCATGCTCTAGTTGTAACGACTGCTCCTCAGTGGAAGCCATCTGCTCTTTCCCAAGTAAATCCAGACCTCTGGGACCCAGAGCTCCGCTGCCAACATCCCATGAGAGCCAAGCAGGAAATAGTGGAGGCTTGAGCTCACTACCGGACTATTTGCAAGAAGGCCATGTTAGGGGTGAAGTAAACAGGCCATGGATGTGCTGCCTGGAGGGAGCCCTGGACTACAGCTGTGAGTGGGCGACAGCAAAATGCTGGAAGACAACAGACAAAAGGAGGACATACAGCTGGGGGTGGGGACTGACACCTGCAACCCTAGCGCAGGGGGCTGAGTTCCAGGCCAGCCTGAGCTCCACAGTGAGACCTCATCTCTAAATAACATGGAAAGCAGGAAGTGTACGGGATGGGTTGCAGTGCAGGAGGTATGCAGTCCCTACAGAGTGGTAGGTGGACTCGGTCCTACTGTGACCACAGGACACAAGCCTCATCCTGACAGCCCACAGAGACCCCTCAGTGAGCCACAGAGGACTGAATCTGCAACCTGTAATGAAGATGCAGCACCCAACAAGCAAGGGCACTCCTGAGACCACCAGGCAAGTCAAAGAGCCCAACCTATGCACAGTCTAAGCCCTCACACTGGCTGATCTCTTGTTACTGCTGTTGGAACAAGGACTCATTTGGAGGACTGAACTGATCCTATTACCCCCACACCTAGCTCTCTTGAATTTCTAACATAATAAAGGAAGCTAGAAAAAGAATGCAATGAACCTGAAAAACAAAAAGAGGGAAGTAAAAAACAGCAAAAAACAAAACTGCAACGGGAATATTTCAGTTTTAAGTTTTTGAGGAAACTGTAGGGAAATCCTGACAAAGGAAAGCTGTCACGTGTCCTGGAGAAAGGGCTCAGCAAACACAAGTAAGCACAGCTCCTTCAGGGTATAAATTCAGCCCCACAAGAGAAAATTACTCTACATGCACACCTCTCCTATCCATACCAGCAGCAACGGCTCAGTCACATGGCTAAGTGACATTTAAAACCTAGACCCCTGGCAACTCAGCCACCTATCCTAAGACCCAAGCCCTGTGACAAACGTTAGACGACTAAACCACATTTCATCTGGCGAGCAGCAGGACACATGTGCCTACCTCCACCAGCCCAGTGACAATGTGACTGATGTGCACATGGGAAGCTGAAGATGTCTCCTCCTCTGGTAAGGTCAAATATCTACAAAGAAACTTCATTCAAACTGAGGAGAAATGGCTCAGCAATTAAAAGCACTGGCTGCGCCGGGCGGTGGTGGTGCACGCCTTTAATCCCAGCACTCGGGAGGCAGAGGCAGGCGGATCTCTGTGAGTTCGAGGCCAGGCTGGACCGACAGCCTCTAAAACAATGCAGAGAAACCTTGTCTCGTAAAACTAAAAAAAAAAAAAAAAAAAAAAAAAGCACTGGCTGCTCTTCCAGGACGACAGTTCTATTCCCAGTACTTATACTCACAACCACCTCTAACTTCAGTTCCAGGGACCAAGGCCCTCTTCTATCCTCCTCTGGCATCGGGCACAAACTTACATGCAGTGTACGGACATACATGTAGGCAAAACACCCATACACATGAAAAAATGTTGATTTTGTTTTTCTCTGTGTAGCTTTGGAGCCTTTCCTTGAACTCACTCTGTAGACCAGGCTGGCCTAGAACTCAGAGATCCATCTCCTCTGCCTCCCAAATGCTAGGAGAAAAGGCATGTGCCACCACTGGCCAGCTAAAAAATTTTCTTAATTTTTTTTGGTTTGTTTTAAGATTTGATTGTAGGGGCTAGAGAGCGGGCTCAGCAGTTAAAGAGCACGGACTGCTCTTCCGGATTCAATGCCAGCACCCACATGGCAGCTCTGTCTGCATCTCAAGATCCCACACCGTGGTACAGACATACAAGCAGGTAAGACACCAATGCACACACATAAAAAAATTAAAGAGGACTTGACTGTAGCTGTGTGATGGCCCACACCTGCAATCTCAGGGCTCCAAGGCAGAGTTCCTGTACAACCAACCAGGACTACATAATGAAACTTCCCATCAACACAGGTTGGCAGTGGAGGCCCACACCTTTCATCCCAGCACTCAGGAGGCAGAGGCAGGTGGATCCTTGTGATTGAGGCCAGCCTGGTCTACAGAGCGAGTTACAGGACAGCCAGGGCTACACAGTGAAAACCTGTCTTGAAAAAACAAACAACCCTACAAATACTAAAATTCCTTTGGATAAACATTACCCAGGAAGTCAGAAGACCCACATAAAGCAAATGACAAAATTGAGCTGAGAAGCTGGCTTGGCACATGAAAACACCTGCTGAATATGGATACGCCTGGCAGCCTGGATGTGATGACACAGTGAATGAACAGTCCTGACCCACAAAGTTGTCCTCTGTGGTACAAATCCCCTCACATAAGATAAGATGTAGTCAACTGTGATGTTTTTTTTAAATGATAGCCACGTTTATTAAAGATACCTTTCATAATAAGAACTTCAAGAAGATATAGAGCATTTTAAAGATTTTTCTTATTTTATGTGCACTGGTGTTTTGTCTGTGTGAGGGTGTCGGATCCCTGGAACTGGAGTTACAGACAGTTGTGAGCTGCCAGGTGGATGCTGGCAACTGAATCTGGATCTTCTGGAAGAACAGCCAGTGCTCTTAACCACTGAGCTATCTCTCCAACCCTGATGGTGAAAGTTTTTAAACACAGCACCCAGGACACAGAGGCAAGCAGAACCCAGTGAGTTCAAAACCATCCTGGTTCCATAAGAACCAGACTACATAATGAGATACGGTTTCAAAATATTTTTTAAAAAAGAAAATAACAAAACTATACTCATAGATAAAATATACCCTGGATGGAGACAGTTCTCAATAGTAGAACATGCATATAGCATGCACAAACCTTAGGTTCACACCCCAGCACAAAAGAAAAAAAAAAAAACCATATCCAGGAGAATTAAGCCATATCCTTAGATGAAGAATAGAATATAATACACACCTATTCCAAAACACAAGACCAGACATCCAAGAGCCTTACCGCCCACCAGCACACACATTGGGCCTTGATCCAAGCCAGAGTGTTAGACATCAACACCACTACCTGACCATTTGTCCTCAGAATACCTCCTCCCAAAGCACTGGACCAGCAACCTTGCACGGCACCTGGAACCCACACACTCCTGATTTCCCTGTTGTACCCCAAGAGGCCTTTGGGGACCCACTCATGATCACTATCAGCTGACTCCGGCTCCTCTCCTGGAGGGGCCTGTGTTCCACTGGCTGAACACCCCCTTGCTTGGATTTGACTTGGGCCCTGCACAACCTTTAGGGAGAACACCAGGCACTTTGCAAACCATCCTAGCAGCTGAGCAAGAAGAGCTGGACTCACAACTGAGACTTGTTGGTGTTGGGCCCCGAATTGGCCATGCTGAGCACCCCACGGCCTGTATGTGAGAGGTTGGGGCGGAACTCATCTTTGAAAGGCTTGCCCCAGTAGGACTCTCCGCCTGGAACAGAAGAGCAGAGTCAGTGGTCAGCTACAGAGCCTAGTCCAGAAGCAGAAGAGAGCACCCAGGCCCTGAGACACCCTTCTTGATGACCCCTAGATTCCAGTGCCTTCCTCAAGCTGGGACTGCTCACTCACCCTGTGGGCCAGGGGCTATAGGGCCAAAGCTACAAGACATCATTCAAACATATGGGTGGAAGTCTGACTTGGCCCATGCAGCTGAAAGTTTGGGGAAAAGGTTATTATGCCCTGTAGGGGTCATGGGACCACATTATATTATTATGATGGAAGGGCATGGCCAAACCTCCTGTCAATGAGCAGGTGGTTCCTCTGTCTTGTTATGATAAGACCCTGGGCTTAGGAAAGAAGAAATGATCCTCACTGTGGGAAAACTAGGGCATGCCCAGGTGGCCCAGGAGGCCAGACACTGAGATGTAAACCACCCTCCACCCCCAAGTCTGAAAGAGTCCATATCTAGGGCTCTTCAGCAGACCCAGCTTCCCCCAGGCCCTGTAGTACAACCACATACATTACTCCAACAGAACAGGCCTGGCACCAGCACCTACCTGTGCCTGTACCTGTGGGGTCACCACCCTGGATCTGCAAAAAAAAAAAAATTCAGTGAGGTCACTGGCTCTGCTGCTGCCTATCATCCATGCTCACCCTGCCTCCTAACTAGACGGGCTTCCCAATGGCATTTGCCGCAGTGAGGACAGGGACTGCCTCTCTGACCCCAGGTCTTCCTGAGCAAGCACTCAAGGATCCCTGGCACAAGATACACCTTAAGACCCTACCCTGACCACACACAGCCTGAACCAGGTGTCTGGGACAGGGCAGGTACAAGCCCATTTGGTCATGGATGCTGCCCATGTAATCACGCATCTATGGCCAGCACCAACCTGTACCACTCACCACAAAGTTCCTAATGGACCTGTGAAAGATGGTGCCGTCATAATACTGTTTCTTGCAGAGCTTGATGAAGTTTTCACAGGTTTTTGGTGTCTGTAAAATATTCCAATGTTCTATGAGGCACAATGGTCAACAGCACAGTCACAATGACAAGTAGGCCTTTAATCACACCAGGAGCTACTGTTGCAGACCTTGCTTCAATCTGACCTCCAAAATCTAAGCAACAGAGTCCTACAGCCATGTGGCACATGGCAGAGCAGAGGCAGAGCCAGTCCTGTTCCTAGGATTTGCATACACACCCAGCAAGCGGCAGTCAAGGAGGCACGTGCTATGTTGCTTAATCCAGGGAAGGAAGCCACACTGGTTCCCAGCTGGAGTCAGGCATAATTCTTAGAAGTAAACTAACTACAGCCCCACATTTAAGATATGGCTACCCAAATACCCCAGGAACCAACTGGAAACAGCCACATACTCACCAGGTCACAGTGCAGCTCTAGGTTAAGGTCGCCCTTGTTGGTGTGGAGCCTCACATAGCCCTTCTTCTTCACAAACTGGTAGCGCAGTACATCTTCATCAATGACAGCTGCAAACAAGTCCTGAGCTCTGTACTTGCCCTGCACCTGAGGTAGCGCCTCCACTCAGGCCTCATGGCCTGTCACACAAGATCTGCACCAATGAATCTCCTGCAGTCAGGAGCCCCCAACTCTAAGAATGCAGGAGCCACAGGCTAGCGGAGATCATATCAAGGACAATATGATGCCAGAGGCTCTAGGGACCTAAGAGCAGGGCACTTCAAGATAAGGGCCAAGACCTTATGGTCAGAGTGCCTCCTGACTCAACACCAAGCCCACTTTCTATGAAGCACCCCACCAAAACTATTGACCACCAGGAGGCACAATGGGGTTGCTGAGGCAAGTAAGCAGGAAGCCCTGATCACTCCCAATGTAAAGTCTGTCCCAGTGAACACAGGACGTAGAGACAGCTACCTGCTTCGTGCGTGGTCTCAGGTGCCATGGCAGTAGAGGTGAAGGACGCACTGACCTTTCCTGTGGAATAGTGGGCCTGCAAGAAAACCATGTGTGCTGGGCGCTGGTGGGCACGCCTTTAATCCCAGCACGGGACGCAGAGGCAGACGGATCTCTGTGAGTTCCAGGTCAGCCTGGTCTACAAAGGGAGCTCTAGGACAGGCTCCAAAGTTATAAAGAAACCCTGTCTAGGGGGGAATGACGGATGGACAATTAAAGGCTTAGTTGAGGGAATCAGAGCCCACAGCCTCAAACACATTGAAACTAACAATATTAAGTCAAGACAGAAGAACCTCACAGGTGTAGCATTCTCCCAAGACAGGAATCTGAAGGCACTTAGTTTATTTCTAAAGGCTTCTTTTTTGTTTGTTGTTTGTTTTTTTGAGACACAGTTTCTTTGTAGCACTGGCTGTCCTAGAACTCAGAGACATGTCTGCCTCTGTGCACCGCCATATTCAGATTGTGGTGCACACCTTTTATCCCAGCACTCTGGAGGCAGAGGCAGGCAGATCTATGAAAGTTCAAGTTCAAGGCCAGTCTGGTCTACAGAGTGAGTTTCAGAAACAGCCAAGGCTGTTTCGAGTAACAAACAAAATGATTATGTGTACGTGTGTTCTCCTTGTATGTATATATCTTTGTACCACGTATATGCCTGGTGCCCTCAGAGGTCAGAAGAGGGAGTCGGGTCCCCTGAATGGTTGTGTGCCACGTAGATGCTAGGAACCAAACCTGGGCTCTCAATAAGGACAAAAAGTGTTCTTAACCACTGATTCGTATATATTATGGATCAGTTATTACATATTACTAACCTGGTAATATATATTTTTTAAGAGTAAAACACGTGATCTCTTTAATGGGGAGGGAAATATTTTTTTCATTATATAAACAGAAGGAAAAATAAATGAGGACAGTTCAACATAACAGTAATACTAAGAGGTGCAATGCCCATGTTCAAACAGGGAAATTATAGACAATGAACTTCATTTACTTTTCCAAATTTTCCTCAGTAACTCCCTATATGGGAACCCCACCTCTGCCTTTCCCATGGTTGAGGCTTTTTAGGCTTGGCCTCAATGGGAAAAGGCCAGCACCTACCAGCTAAATGTGCTGGAGAAATTCCAGCACCACCGTTGCAGACAGGACCTCAGGCAGACCAGCACCTGCACCCCAGATAAGGCCTAAGCAAGGTCAGAGACCTCAGGAGCCTGGCAGCCCCAGGCCTCCCCCATCTCTGTCCTGAAATGGAGACGCTGCCTCCATGTCAGAGACAAGGCAGCTTGGCACTGAAGCCTGAGTCAAGGCCCACAGCACAAAACAGCCCTGCTTCTGCTGATCCACCGCTGCCCCAGGACCCCAGCCTGTCAAACACTCCTCCACCCCAAGAGTGTATTACTCCCTGCTGATCTGTTTGGAGCTGGGTCACCTCAACAGCCCCGGAGGGTCCCAGCCACCACACCTCCAGGTCATCTCTTCCCCAGCATTTTCCACTGGTCAGAGGCAGAGACAGAGCAACCCACTCACAGCGTTCAGTTGGTCCACCTTCTTCTTCTCAGGTGCCTTCATGGTGGCTGCTAAGATCTCATCTCCTTTGAACTCTTTGTAGAGCTCCTGTAGTGTCTCTCGGGTCTCAGTATTTGTATTTTTCAAGTAATAAGATGGGTCCTGTTTGGCCTTTTCCTCATCTACAAAACAGGGTACGGACACTGAGCAGCCAAGACAGCAGGCAGCCAAGGCCACAGAGGCTCAAGACGAACACAACAGGAATAAGAGCTGGAACCCGCCACATGGCAGAAGCTGTGGGCGGCCTGACTAAGACAGGCTTCTCTGGCCATGGCACAGCCAGAGCTTACTGCCCTGGGGCATCTGGCAGCAGCACTAGTAGGTGCAGCAAGATAGGATGCACACAGAACACAATATCATGGGGCCTGGTCCCAGCCTACAGGGGTCTCCCTCATACAGTCAATGGGAGTCTCGGGATGGTTCAAACTCAAGTGTCGCCGTTCTCTGTATTCACCTGTATACTGCAGCCTTTTCACAATGATGTTTTGCTTTTGTGATTTTGAACGTGCTTCTTTTTCTTTTTTGGGGGGGCAGTGTTTTTTCAAGATAGGGTTTCTCTGTGTAGCCCTGGCTGTCCTGGAACTCACTCTGTAGACCAGGTTGGCCTTGACTCAGAGATTCACCTGTCCCTGACTCCCAAGTGCCCTGCACTGCCCCACTAAAAGTGCTTATTTCAAAGGAAGGAAGAGTCTGGGGTATTTCATATATGAAATGCTTCATCTATGCCGCACATTGCTTGCCAGGCCACCTACTGGGCAGTGGGCATCCCTAGCTGGTCTCTTGCTCTCCTGAGCTCAGCTACTCCTGAGTTGTTCTACCTCCCTGAACCCTGACTGGTCCACAGTGTACATTATGAGGGTCAGAATACTGCTTCCTGCTGAAGGGGCCAATTAAGCTCGGGCCATGAGGGAACTGGGATTGATATGTAAAATAAGATTGTTTCTAATTTTTAAAAAAAATTTATTAAAAAAAAAAGCTCTGGCCATGAGTCTAGCTGGCTCCTTGGTATGGAAGAGCAAATCCAGAAAATTCAGCCACTCGATAGTATGTTATAATGTGATCAATGGCATGGGCCAAACACAGGAAACGAGAGGACCAGGGGCCCACTCTACTGTACCCTAAAGGTCTGATGTCACCCAGAGTCTCACTTGCAGCTCGTCTATCACTGTTCCTGGAAAGAACACAAGCCAACGGAATCCAAAACCCGCAGGGCCACCAGGGCTGAGGAAGGAAAAGAGAGGTGTCCTGGTATTTCCAACACTACAGCCAGCTGCTTCTCTGACCACCTGGAGTCTGACAGGCATGGTGGTGCATGCATTTAGAAGGCAGAAACAGGAGGGACACTGCCAATTTGAGGCCAGCCTTATCCATACAGAAAATTTCAGAATAGCCAGGGCTTCCCAAAATAAAGAAGTCTGAAGCCCAGTTAATGAAAAGCTACTGTGGAGCCCCAGTGTCTGGGCCCCCAGAAGGAAGAGCTCGCCCGAGAATGAAGCTCACCCCCACTCTACTCACCACAGCCTCGGCTGTCCATACCTGGATCTATGACTTTCATGTTGTTCTTCACATGGAAAAAATTGGAAACATTGAACTTGTCCAGATTGGTGGGGTCCTGTGACAAGAGGAGAACACTCAGGAGGAAAGCCAGGCCTGCAGCAAGCACCTGCTGCTGGCGGCAAGGCTTGACAGGTGCCTGCAGGGGAAGAGACTGCAGCTGGGCTGTGAAGCAGGGAAGGAGGCTGTGCCCCGACAAGATGACAAGCAAAGGCGCTGAGTCCAGAGAACAGGCTGCCCAGCAGCTCATCAAGCACGGTGCCCAGCCTCCAGGGCACAAATACCAGCAAGACTTGCTGCAGGTAGCACAGATGCAGACTGGGCAGCCATGGACCAAGTTTCAATCAGAAAGGGACAAGCCAGAGTGCTTTAAATCTGTCCTAGACTAAGCTCCATGGAGCCTTCCCTACTTTTCTGTCAGTTTCACCACTGACCCAAACCGATGCAGACACCTGTACCAGAGGCTGCTCTTGGAGCAGTGGGGTAGAATCTGACAGCAGCCTGTGTCCTGAAGCCTAGGATGGTTGTGGAGCAGATGTAGCCCTGTGACACAGAGCCAGGGTGGTGTGGGGGAGAGGTATGGCACTACAGAACAGTGGGGAGCAGTGGCCAGGGGTGCTGTGGTACAGAAGCCTCATGAGGAAGCTGGAAGGCAGAGGACAGAGCTGAGGGTCAAAGGAGGCAGACACTGTGGAGCACTCACCTGCAGGGTGATGATGTCTTGCCGGGAAAAGGGCTCATCAGTCAATAGGTCCCTCAAGTTCTTGGCTTTGATGTTCAGCTGCTCCACTGCCTAGAGCAGGACAGACTGTCACGATCCCTTCTGGGCATGGCACATAAGTAAGAGGTAATCCAGCACACAAAGAGCCACTCCGGGGTACACAGTCTCAGATGCTCTCACCTTCCTGGCAGAGACTGGCTAAACCAACCCGGCTGCTTCAGGCAAGAAGTCTAACATGGGTTCTTCTGCACCACAGACTGCTCCTTGCAGGAAGACAGCTCCCGTACCTCCCATCAACCTGACACCTCCTCCTCCCTAAGAGCCTGGCCTCCCCATTCTCCCTACACTCCCAGGGTCCTTTCCAGAGTCTGGTCCATGCTGAAGACAGGGAAGACTCCCTGGGATGCAAGGAATCCTTTCTTAGGCTGTACCAACTGCCTGCCTAGGTTTCAGGGTCAAAGGCCACCAGAGTCACCTGGGTTCTCCCCACCCCCCCAAGACAGGGTTTGTCTGTATAATAGTACTGGCTATCCTAGACTCCCTCTGTAGACCAGATTGGCCTCAAACTCACAGAGAGCCGCCTGCCTCTACCTCCTGAGTGCACCACCACCGCCCAGCTGAGGTCACTTGATCTTTATTTTAAACCCTCATAAAGCAGGATGGCTGGCTACCTACCATAAATGATGCCTTGTGCTGAAGGCTATAAAACCCACGAGGACAGGCATGCTCACTGTTCCTGGTTCACCTCCGGCACTCAGCCAGGCTTTTGCACTATCCCCAAAGACATGTGACGGCCCCACATTTGACAGTCGCACTCACTACAATGGGGGACTACCTCATAGGTGTAGACATTGCCGGTTGTCCTGATGGCCACAATATGGGTGTTGTCAGTGAACACGGAGTACAGCACTGGACAGTGGTACTGCCCTAGAAAGAAAGCACACACAGGGACAGCGGCCCTCAAGAGCTGTGATTAAGCAATCGTGATAGTACATATTTATAACCCAGCTACTCCAGAGGCTGAGGAGAACAGAGTACAAGGCCAGCTGGACAACTGAAGAAGTCTCAGGTCTCAGCTGCAGAGAAGGCTCTGTGCTTAAGAGCACTGATGGCTCTTCAAGAGGACCCAGCTTCAACAGGGCAACTCACAGCTGTCTGTAACTCTAAGACCTGACACCCTCACACAGACACACATGCAGCAAAACACCAATGCAGATACAATAAATTACTACGAGAAAGACTACTTTTGCCTCAAAGTGAAATTTAAAAGGGAGGCTCACTGCACTTCCTAGCATGTACTGACACTGCATTCAACCTCAGGTCACGATGGGTGACGCTGGGGACGTGGGGGGGAGGAAGGACTGTTGGTGGTGGCACACACCTTTCGTCCCAGCACTGGGAGGCAGAGGCAGGCGGATCTCTGAGTTTGAGCTTAGCCCGGTCTACAAGAGAAAGTTCCAGGACAGCCAGGGCTACACAGAGAAACTCTGTCAGGGTGGGGGCAGGGAGGAAGAACCAGTAGGGGTTAGAGGAGGGAAGGAGGCAGAACCTTAGGCCAGATACCAAGACTGGGAACTGCAGGGATGTCAGCCATTCAAGCTCCCTTCCCACACTGTTAACAAACGCCTATTCATTGTTACAAGACCCAATCCTTGATTTCCCTTACTCAGAACAGTGTTAGCCTCCCCACTGGCTCAGGTGATCCACCTTCTCTTAAAGCCAAGCCTGACAAGAAGTGGCTTATCTTTCTAGAGACCCTGTTTCCATGGCTTTCTACCTCAGACACACAGTACCCACCAACCCCTTTACCTTTTAATTAGTGTACTACACTTGTGGGTTTTTTTTGTTTGTTTGTTTTTTGGTTTTTTGAAACAGGTTTTCTCTGTGTAGCCCTGGCTGTCCTGGAACTCATAAATTTGCCTGCCTCTGCCTCCTGAGTGCTAGGACCTTGCAACCACACCCAGCTCTGTATTATATTTTTATTCATTAATTTTGTGTTCTGGGGGAGGGGACAGGGATGTACACATGTCACAGTGCAAGTGTGGAGGTCAAAGAAGAAGTCAGTTTTCTCCTTCTGTAAGTCTTGTAGATGGAACTCAGGTTGTCAGGCTTGGCAGCAAGTGCCTCTACCCCCTGAGCACCACGCTGAGAGTGCCAAGTGCAAGCCCTACACCAGCAGGCTGTAAGGATCTGCTGCTGAGAGGCACAGGTGGAAATGTCTCACTAATGCTCTTTTCATGGGTCTGAAATTTCAAATCAAACCAAAATAGAGTTGGCCTAGGTAGTATGAGCCTAAAATCCCAGTACTTGGGAGTATGAGAAGGATCAGGAATTCAAGCCAGCCTCAGCTACAAAGTGAGTGTGCAGCCAATCTGCACTTTACCTAAAAATACTGGAGGGAGGGGCTGACAAGGCCAGTTCATTAGTAGAGGATGGGGGGGGGGCAACAAGGCTAGTTCACCAGTAAAGGACTTGCATAGTGTGTAAAGCCCTCCCTCCCAGCACATCAAAAACATGAGGCCCAGCTTTGAGCTCTAGTCTGGTCTGACTCCCTAGTGTACTGCAGGACTGACCTGCCTCCCATCCCCACCCCTCACGTCTTAAGCCATCTGCCCTTGATCACAGGATCTCAACAGTAATGGACTCCTGCCATGCATGGGACCCTCGAGCACATGTCTGCCTTTGAAGTGCCTGACCCCTCTGCCTAGGGTTCTTTCCATATCCTCAAACAGCTCCCTCTCACCAAGTTCCCTCTCAGATCCCGTCTGCTACCCTCAGTGCTGGCCCCTTCCTTCGTCCACTTCTGTCTAAAACAAAGGATACTGGATGCCCTACTTATCTCCTGCATAGATTCCTCCCCCAGCAACAAAAGAACTTCTCACTCAAGACACACACACACACACACACACACACACACTCACTCGTGCACGCTCACACACCCCCTCACCCCACCTGCTTGTTCTCTGCACATTTCCAAGCAGACACTCCAGGAAGACCTGCTCTGTAACAGACACATATGACTTATGAACCCAGGGCTGCTGTAGATCAGACAATGAAGAAAAAGACGGCTCATTCTCTCTATGCTTGCAACATTTCCATGGAAAACACACACCCAGTGAGCACTGACAGCAACCCCAACTGTGGTACTTACATAAGAGTGAAAGGAGGCCCCTTAGTCAAAACCACCAAGAACCTGCAACAAATTCAGACCCCAGGACAGGGGAAGGGCAGCTGGAACTGAAGCTACGTTATCTAACTGAGCACAAAAGGACTTCGAGCAGGAGGTCCCAGTGGGGCAGAAGTCTGAAGGAGCAGTGAGGATTGACAGTCTGTTCAAGACTAGAAATGCCTCCCAAACATCACAACCACAGTTGGGCTAGGCACCCTGGCCTGAGCAACTTCTACCTACAGCCAAGAACAGACCACGGCCTCAGCCAGGTATGGCCCATGCAGGAGGCCCAACTATGGCACCAGCAGCTCACAACAGCCCAACAGCTTACTTAAACTAACCCTACTTTGAGAAGTCATGTGTCAACTTGGCAATCAAAAGCAAGTGTCAGGAAGGAATGAGTGAAATTTGACTCAGGCAGATCACTTGTGTTGCATGTGTGAGGCCCCAAGTTCAGTCTCCAAACACAAGAGAAGAGAAAGGAATGCTTGATTATAGACAAGGAGCTGGTGAGAGCAGTGAGAGCAGGAGCTTAGGGTTCTACGGACCATTTTAGAGCTAGCTACAAAAGGGACTCTCACCTTCACTGTTCTTTGCAAAGTTCAGCTTGATCAGGGACTTGCCATCAAGTTTCTGGAAGACAATTAACAATAATGAATAAGGGGAGGAAGAACATGAAGGCTACCAAATCAGGAGCACCAGGGACAGAACAGAAAGATCTGTCCAACTGACTCTCTTCAGCTTACACTAGGGGAACTTTCTCTGGGAAGTCTCCAAGACACAGCCAGGACTCCTGAAGGATGCAGAATGGCAAGCCTATATAGTTACATTGATGTCATCTATAAATCCAGGCTGGAAGCAGATCCCCAGATTTATAACCATCAAATCCAACAAACAGAAGGGATAGTCACTTGGCTAATGATGAGACTGTGGAATAACGACTGATGCGTATTTCCACAATGTCTGAACTTTTCTTTTTGGTGCCAGGACCTCATATCTATTAAGCGTGTGCTCTACCACTGAACTCCATATCCAGGCCTTGTCTAAACATCTTTATGGTAAGCACACTTAATGAGTGAGTGCAGGGCCGTTGAGATTGCTTTATACAAGCCTGAAAACCTGAACTCAATCCCTGAAACCCAAAGTGGAGGGAGAACAAACTCCTCAAAGTTGTCCTCTGGCCACATGTGCAGCACTCTAACACCCACATCATATCCTCTCTCTCTAACAATAATAATGCTAATAAATAAAATAAAAACAGAAACAAAAATGCGTAGTACTAAAAATGAGTAGGGAAGCCAGAGAGATTGCTCAACTGGAAAGGTGCTTGTCATTGAGCCTGATATGTTCCGTGCCCAGCAGGACCTACAGAGGAAGTCGAGGACTACTTCCCACAAGTTGTCCCCTGACCTTCACACACATGTGGCAGGCCCACGTGCACATATGCATGTACGTGCATACACAAAATAAATAATACAACAAATAGAGCTAGTGAGAGTACCCACACAGTCTGCTTGTGCTGTGGTACAAATATTTTTCAAAGGAAACAGAACACTGAAGATGGAAAAACTGGTGATGTAGCTCAGTGGCAGAGTGTGTGTTCAGCAGGGTTAAAGACCTAGGTACAGAAGAAAAGGAATGAACACGCCCACAGACTAGGAGTGCTATAACAGAACAAAGGAAATAGCCAGCTTCTCATCATGACCAAAGTCACTGCTATATGTAGTTTGGCAGCTGTAGAGCACGGGCCAACTAACAAGATTTGATACCCCAAAGAGCACCTGTTGCAAAAATAACAAAAAGCACCCGGTGTAACTGAATAACAATGTCCACCAGAACAGAGGCTGAGGTCATGAGGACAACTGTAGACAAGATAGCAGGGGTGCAGCTTGGAGACAGAGGACAGAGAACACTACCAAAACAGAGAAGAGTAGGGCTGCAGCAGGGGAGCCAGTTCAACATCCTTAGTTAGCCACAGCCTTAGGAAGGCAGAGACCAACCAACCCAAGGCACAGGCAGGCAGCAAGACCTCATAATGAGGAAACCAGTAAAGGCTATCCTCCTAGCCCCAGGCCTCAGGAAAAAGCCCCTGGAGCTTCCTGGATGTCAGCAGAAAAAGCTGGCCACACCTTCAAGGGGGAAACACCAAGGAAGGAAAGCAAACTACTTTGGGAGGTGAGACCCAAGCTTCCATCCCAAGCAGCTCCCGAAAAAGCACACAGGCTCTGGAAGCAGTCTAAGAACCCTGTGTATAGCACAGTCCCCCCTTCCTCAAGAACAGGGAAGAAATGAGCTGACAACATATGCATCTACACTGGAAAGAATCCCTGGAGAGCCGGGCGTTGGTGGCGCACGCCTTTAATCCCAGCACTCGGGAGGCAGAGGCAGGTGGATCTCTGTGAGTTCGAGGCCAGCCTGGTCTACAGAGCGAGCTCCAGGACAGCCTCCAAAACAATACAGAGAAACCCTGTCTTGAAAAAAAAAAAAAAAAAAAAAAGAATCCCTGGACCCCACAACACACCCAGACTGTCACCAGGCAAAAGACTGTGGCTACCTTCCTGCCACTCAATAGGTTGAAATTTTATATATGTGGATTTGGGGGTGGGGGAAATGCTAGAAAACAGAAGCCAAGGCCTTCTACAAGCTAGGTAAGTGCCCTATTACTGAACTGCAACCCCCAATCCAGGGGTTCTTCTTGCCAAGGAACTCCTGTCCCAGGCTGCCAAGTGGAGGAGCAACATAATCTGCTCTAACAGGACAGGCGGGGTCACCAGAGGAAACACATTGTAAGTTCCCTAGACGTAGGCTGAAAATGCTTCCCCACACTTTACAAGCCCCAGAAACCTTACTTCAAACAGGGCTTTCAAGAAGGTAACCAAGTTAAGGTGGGGTACTCTGGCAACAGTGGTGGGATGGGCCTAGCCTCAGATCCTGAGCCTGGACTAACTACCAGATTCCACTGGTCCTCATTGCTGATCAGGATAGCACCAACTTCTAAGTCCCCAAGACGTCACAATGCTTGCTGCTGAGTGCTGAGATCTGTCCCTACTGCCCTAAGGACAGGACTCAGACCCAACACCTTAAACATCCTGCTGCCCCCTTTCCTCTGCCTTCAGCCTGGTGCAAGGGCACATAGCACAAATGTATGATCCCGGCAGATCTCCCCAGGGCCACCAGGCTCCTTAGAGCGCCTTCCTAACAAAACCAGAGCTCTCCTCAATACAGGCCGGGTCATGACCCTGCCTGGGCTTCCAACCCACCATAGCTGTCCAGGGCCAGCAAAGTTCTCCAATGTGGCATCTAAATGCCATCTTGTCTCATCCTCAGGACTGAGCATGACAGCAGCCCCTCAAAGATTGCTCAGCCCTCCCACCCTCCCTGTTCCCCCTCGCCATCTCCCTGTGTGTCATTTCAGTGACTCACACCTGACCTGTCTGCTCCATCCCCATGCTGGGCCTGCCACATACAAAGTTGATGTCTTCTTCACAGGGACAACCGAACGGATGGAGAACTAGGCCCACAGAAGACGTGGACATAAACCTTTGAGACGCAAAGGGTCAAAAGGACCAGAGGATGATTAAAATGTGTGAATAAGTCAGGCTGGAGAATGAGCTACAATCTTAATCAGAAATACTGGTCCTGGGTGGCACAGAAGTCACAATATTGAGCCTGTGTGCAGGTCACACAAGAAGTGACTTATTTGATAAAAAAAATGACTTGTTTTTGCTTTTTCGAGACAGGGTTTCTCTGTAGCCTTGGCTGTCCTAGAACTCACTCTGTAGACCAGACTGGCATCAAACTCACAGAGATCTACCTACCTCTGCTTCTCAAGTACTAGAATTAAAGGCATGCATAACTTTCTTTTTGCCCATTAAAAAAAAAAAAACCTACCAGGTGATAGTGGCACACGCCTTTAATCCAACGTTCAGGAAGCAGAGGAAGGCAAATCTCTGAGTTCAAGGCCAGCCTGATCTACAGAGTTAAGTTCCAGGACAGTCAGGGTCACACAGAGAAACCCTGTCTCAAAAAACAAAACAAAAAATCTCTGATGATACCCAGAATTGTCAAGGACATGGGGAAAAAGCATTGTCTTCTTCACAGTGTGGCTAAAAACTTCAAATGTATAATAATTTTGAAGGCAGTTGGCTAGTAGCTATGGAAATTGATAATGGACCTTTTTTGACTCTGAAGTCCTAGAATAATCCTGTATGCTCAGGAAAATGTGCATGGGACCATTACTGCACTTCTGCTGCTACTGGCAAATGACAGAGGATTCAGTACCGGCTCAGCCACAAAGATAGACACAAAGCCGGGCATTGGTGGCGAACGCCTTTAATCCCAGCACTCAGGAGGCAGAGGCAGGTGGATCTCTGTGAGTTCAAAGCCAGCCTGTTCTACAGAGCAAGCTCCAGGACAGGCTCCACAAAGCAATACAGAGAAACCCTGTCTCAGAAAAAAAAAAAAAAGACAGACACAAGACCAAAGATGGCTCAGTGGTAAGTAAAGTCACTTGCTACCAAGCCTGACACCTTGAGTTATATCCCTAGGACCCACATGGTGGGAGGAAAGAACTGACACCCACAAGCTGTCCTGACCCTGTGCCGTGCCATGTGAACTCACACAGATATCCTACATACTTACACATACACTAACACATAAGTAAGTGTAAAAAGCCATTCTTTCTAAAGAACAGACAGAGTCTCACAGAAAAGGCTGTGCTTTCTGTACTGACACCCATGAGACTCACCAGCACCTTGCAAAGCACACAAAGCAAGATACAGACAAGTCACCCACTCTGATCAAACAAGAGAAAACATAGGACAGCCAAGCATGGAGGCTAAGGCAGGACTGTTGTGAGTAAGAAGACAGCCTGGGCTACAGAATAAGACCCTGTCTCAAGCAAACAAAGACATATACAATAGTGTACACTCACAAGAGATTAATACCAAGACTCCACAAATATTCCAGTCTCAAAATGATGTAGCATTTGAAAATCAAAACAACTCTGAGATACCATCTTACTCCTGTCAGAATGGCTAAAATCAAAAACACCAATGACAATTTATGCTGGGCAAGATGTGGAGAAAGGGGAACACTCCTCCACTGCTGGTGGGAGTGCCAATTCGTACAGCCTCTTTGGAAATCAGTATGGAGATTCCTCAGGAAAATGGAAATCAGCCTACCACAAGACCCAGAAATTCCACTCTTAGGCATATACCCAAAAAATGCACATTCATACAACAAGGACATCTGTTACACTGTGTTCATAGCAGCACTATTTATAATAGCCAGAACCTGGAAGCAACCTAGATGCCCCTCATCTGAAGAGTGGATAAAGAAAATGTGGTACATTTACACAATAGAATACCACTCAGTGGAAAAAAACAATGGAATCTTGAAATTTGAAAGCAAATGGATGGCACTAGAAGAAACCATACTGAGTGAGGTAACCCAGTCACAAAAAGACAAACATGGTATGTACTCACTCATATATGAATTTTAGACAGGGATCAGGGGAATGTCAGCCTACAATCCCACTGCCAGAGAGACAGGGAAACAGGAAAGACGCTAAAAGAGATATGCATGGTACCCTAGAGAAGGGGAATGAAGCAAGATCTGAGCAGATTGGGAGCATGGGGGGAGGGGAGAGGGAGCCAGGATAAAGAGAGGGGGAGAAGGGAAGGAGAGGACATTGGGGACCAGGAAGGTTGAGTCAGGGGAAGAATAGAGGAGAACAGGACGAGAGATACCATAATAGAGGGAGTCATTATAGGCTTGAGGAGAGATTTGGCACTAGTGAGATTTCCAGAGATATACAAGGATGACACCAACTGGCAAACTAAGAAATAGTGGAGAGACTACCTACCGTAAATGCCCCTCCCTGATAATGAGTTCAACTACTTCCTTATACGCCATCCTAGAATCTTCAACAAATGACTGATGGGAGCAGAGGCAGACACCCACAGCTAAACACTCAACTGAACTCCTGGAACCCAGTGACAGAAGAGGGAGGACTGATGAGTAAGGGGGTCAAGACTGGGCTTGTTTAACCCATAGAAACTGCTGACCTGAACAAGGGGGAGCTCTTGGACCCCAGACTGATGGCTGAGAGGCCAGCATGGGACTGATCTAGATTCCCCTGAATGTGGGTGTCAGTGAGGAGGCCTCGGCCATCTATAGGGCCTTGGGTAGTAGATCAGTATATATCCCTGGCACACAAATGGACTTTGCATGCCCATTCCACAATGAGGGATGATCTCTCAGCTTGGACTCTTGGGGAAGGGTCTAGGCCCTGCCCTGAACGACATGACAGACTCTGGATATCCCTCATGGAGGGCCTTACTCTCCTTGAGGAACAGAGTGGGAAATGGGTGGGGTCCTGGGGGGGCTGGTGGGGGTTCATGAGAGGAAGGGAGGGAGAGGGAGCTGGGATTGACATGTGAAGCAGCCTTGTTTTTAATTTAAATAAAATATCTAAAAAATAGATGTAGCATTTGAATGGAACCTATGTGTGCCCTCTCAACAATTTTAAACCACCTCTAGACTGCTTGCTACCTATTACAATATAAATGCTACACAAATAATTATTATCTGATACTTTTTAGGAAATAATGACAAGAGAAAGTATGCAGATATTTAGTACAGATACAATTTTTCCACAAATGTTCTTTTTGAGCATGATTGATTGAATCCAAGAACACAGAATCTGCAAATACAGAGGGCCAGCTGTACATGCACATGTGTGGACACAGAGGCAACACTTCTGGAAAGTGAAGGACTGTCATTCTAGGCCCTGTGAGCAGTTCTCCACTGAGGACATGTGGGAGGACAAAGCAAAAGCAGGGCACAGCTCCATGGCAATAAGCACCTGCATGGCCACCTACCTCTCCGTTGCTGGGATTGGTCCCATACTTCTTAAGCCATGGAACAATGTTCCTGATGGGAAAGAACAAACAGAGTCACTAGGGGGCTAGAGAGATGGCTCAGCAGTCAGGAGCACATGGTGCTCTTGCAGAGGACCCAAGCTCCCAGCACCCACATGACATGCCAGTAACAATTCTCTGTAACTCCAGTTCCAGAGAATCCAATGTCTGCTCCCGGCTCCCACAGGCACTGGCCAATCAACAACAGACAGGTAAGGAGCTGGGCATTAAAACATGGGGCTAGGAGGACTCAGCTCCATCCTGGCAATGGCAACAGCACTGCCAGCCAATACTGCCTGCTAGAGGTCACAGAGCACTTTCTGCCACGTCCCTCAACACCTGGCCGTCCTTCCCAATTCCCTAAAAGTGACAGGAGATGTCCTTCTGTATTCTGTGAATATATGTTTCTCTTATTGGTTGATGAATAATGCTGTTTTGGCCAATGGACAGGCAGGATTTAGCCAGGTGGGAAATCCAAACAGGGATAGAGAAAGGTTGTAGGCAGAGCCAGGGAAACACCATGTAGCTGCCGAGGAACAGGAGTCCCAGGCATCATCAGTAAGCCAATGGACATGTGGAGATACACAGATTAATAAAAATAGTTTAATAATTAAAAGAGAGCTAGCCAATAAGAAGCCTGAACCATTGACCAAACAGTTTATAATTAATATAAGCTTCTGTGTGTTTATTTGGGACTAAAAAGCTGTGGGACCAGACAGGACAGAAACTCTGGCTACACAAAGAGGCTCACCTAGACCTCATGAAGATTCTAGGGACAAGATTTTGGTGACCCTGTCCCTGCTTAGAGCCACAAACTCAACATCTCTTTCTTTGGTAGGTATCAACAATCACACAGTACTTGTTAAATCAAAATTAAAGGCAGTGCTGGAAGACAGCTTACTGGATAAAGTACTTCTATGTAAACACAAAAACCTGAAATTTGGATCCCAAAAACCCATATAAAAGGCAGACAAGGCAGCGCACATCTGTAACTTTAGTAGGGTTTAAAGTACTCAGACAGGCAGACTGTGGGGGCTTGCTGGTCAGGCAGTCTAGCTGAGACAGCAAGTCCCAAGTTCAGTGACAAGGTCCTGTCTCAAAAACATAAGGTGGAGAACAGAGAAAGACCCCTGAGGTCAGCCTCTGGCCCCCACATACACATGCACCTGCACACAATCACACATACACACTACCACATACCCGGACACACACACACACACAGAGACACAGACACAGACACACACAGACACACACAGACACACACACACACACACACACACACGTATAAAGAAACTTAAAAATTCAAGAGGAGACTCACAGCAAGTCAAAGACGACGCCTTCCGGGGTGCAGACCGGGTAGACAAATGGCTGCAGAGAGAGACTGAAAAGGACAGATGTCTGGTCAGCTTGTGGGCACACTAAGCATGCTACAGTTCCTATAACCTTCCCAACAGTTCCAAGTATGTCCTGCCACTGGTCCATGGCACCACTAGGGATGAGGCATCATCCCAAAAGGTGCCTCAGCACTTGGTGCAGAAGCAGCTAGGCTTCTTCAAGCCCACGTCATACTATGTAAGGGTTCTGTTGTCAGATTCAAGTCAAAAAGAGGTCCCCAGTGATGGCCTTGAGAAAGCAAGACTAAGATCCCCTCTCCAGTTCCTCACACAGCAGGCAGACCAAGCTTTCATCCCAAGAGCCACCCTCCCCCATCCCAAGCTTTGACAAGGCCACTTTGGTAGGGTGCCTGCACCACTCTGATGTGTGCTGGGAACATGACTGAGTAAAAGCTGACTGAATCCTTGGAATCTCTGAAGCAATGGGTGAAAGGTCGGCAACAGCCTCAAGTACCATAACCACTTCCCACATGAGGTGTCCTCCTGGTGAACAGCCCAGGCTGCCGCTTTCCCTTCTTTCTCGTGATGGTCTCAGCCTTTAAATCTAGCACAAGGGAGGCACCCGATCTGCTTGAGAAGCAGGCCAGCCTGTCTACACAGTGAATTTCAGGTCCGCCAGAAACCAGAACAGTATATAGACCCTATCTAAGAAACAAAAAAAGAGCAGGGTGGTGGTGGCACACACCTTTAATTCCAGCACATGGGAGGCAGAGGCAGGAGGATCTCTGTGAGTTATAGGCCATTGTGGTCTACAAAGTCAACCAGGACAGCCGGGGAAACCTTGTCTCAAAACAAAAAACAAAAAACAATAAAAACTCCTTTGATTCTAACTAGCCAGTAAGTGGCCGGAGCAGAAGCAGCAACAGAGCCAGTTCCACAGACTCTGGTAGAAAGCTTACTCCCCAGCACATCCTCAGGGGCTATGTTCTCCACCACAACCCACTGAGGCTAAAGGCGACGAGTAGAGTCAGAGGCCTCCAAAGATGCTAGAACGAAGAGAGGAAGCTCTCTCAAAGACCGATGTAACCCAGACAACATTCATTCCAACAAGGTTGATGACGGAGCCAGTAATGACAGAGAATGCCCAGGGACATCTTATTTGTTCACCCTCCCTGAACAGGTGCTACCTAGCTCCCATTACCACTGCACGGTGCTTCCTGAGGGAGGCCTGCTTCTGGAAAAAACAACTATCTCCAGGCCTTTCTGCACTTGATCTGTCCCTCTACTTCCTGTGCTGCAGTTCCCTCCCTTTCTCACTGCACTGTGACACGTGGCTGAAGGCTCCACCTGGGTGGGTCACCTGACCTTCAGAATTAACACTTGGAGGAAAGGACACCAACCTTACCAGAGTTCCCTACCCTTATAGTATCCCCCCCTTCCCACCTTACCCTCAGAGAGACAGTATGTGTGTGGGAACAGACCTTGGCCATAGACCCACTTCCCCATCAGCCTGGGCACAGGCAGCTGTGAGACAATGTTTACTGAAAACAATCCAGTGCCCTAAGAAAAGTTTACCGGAGCTATAAGTTCCAGATAAGGGCTTGCTCACTGAAACACCCTGACTTTGATCTTTCCAATGGCTAGCTGCCTCTTCCTGCCCCCTGCTGCTACTACCGATTCTGGTGTCAGGGATATAACCACCAGCCAGGAGGAGGTAGGTAGGTAGGGTGTGTGTGTGTGTGTGTGTGTGTGTGTGTGTGTGTGTGTGTGTGTGTGTGTGTGTGTGTGTGTGTGTGTGTGTCAGAAGCTTTTCTGGAGGGAAGCATTTTCTTGGGAAGTTCTCTTGAGCCTTCTTGGGGAGCATAAAGTTTTCTTAACACAACCGACTGGTCTCTGTGTTATCAATTCCAACACCCTCGCCACAATCTCAGATACATGCTGCGCAGCAGGTGCGGCATATGTGGAGACAGCTGGGTCCTAGACATGCTTTCACAGCAGGCCCTCCATCCAGATACCAATATGCCCCAAAGCAATACTTGATGACTCTTCATCTGGGCTACCCTCCCCTTCCCACCAGTACCTGAGACCCCAGAGAAGGAAGGGGCCTACCAGAATCATCACTATTGCTGATGCCACGATGACTTACAATCTGGAACAAGAATATATAGGCAAGTCCAGAGTGAGACCACTGAGGCCACAACTCAGCAGTGCTACTTTCCAGATGTGACACCAGGGAATATTCTATCCTCCTAGGCACTTGTCCTCTCAGACATAAAATAAGCTTAGCCGGGCAGTGGTGGTGCACGCCTTTAATCCCAGCACTTGGGAGGCAGAGGCAGGCGGATCTCTGTGAGTTCGAGACCAGCCTGGTCTACAAGAGCTAGTTCCAGGACAGCCTCCAAAGCAATACAGAGAAACCCTGTCTCGAAAAAAGCCAAAAATAAATAAAATAAGTTTAGCAACAGGTCTACTCAAACTCAGAAGAATGAAGCTTAAAAGCAAAACTGGTAAACACAGACACAATAACCAGAAAATACCCATGCACTGTCCTAATGGCCCACTCTCCCAGCTCAAGTTATCTTGAAAGGCACAGAGAAAACCCTGAATGTATGTCAAAAGGTCAAGTTCACACAGATGGTACTTGTTGAGCATCCCTAAACTTAAAATTCCCCCATAGAAGGCCTTACCCTTCCTATGGAGCAGAAGAGGGATGGGATGGGGGTCGGTGGAGGCATGGGAGAATGGGAGAGGGAACTGGGATTGATACATAAAATAAGATTATTTAAGTTAAAAAAATGAAGAAAAAAAAAAGAAAACAGAACCCTTTCAAAGGTCTTACCTACAGTGATCAAAAGGTAAGCGGCGAAAACTTGTCTGTGTGATATCTGTTTAAATAAAAACCAGAAAACTTATTTAGAAAATATTTCATCTAGTGTACCTACCATTAAAACTACATTACCATGGATTAAATTTTTTGTTGCTGTTGTTTCAAGAGAGAAGAGTATATTATGTATTTCTGGAGATGAAACTCAAGACCTTATATGCCATGTGCTAGGTGTAGCACTGAGCTACACCTCCAGGCCCCTGACAGAATCTTTTAGTGCTGGGAAGTGGTGGCGCACACCTTTAGTCCCAGCACTCAGGAGGCAGAGGTAGGCAGATCTCTGTGAGTTTGAGGGCAGCCTGGTTTACAAAACAAGTTTCAGGACAGCCTGGATTATACAGAGAAACCCTGTCTCAAAACAAAAACAAAACAGAAAAAAAAGAAAGAAAAACTATTTTGGTGGGGACCTAGAAAGATGGCTTCACAGTTAAGAACACATACCACTCCTGTAGGAGTTCAGTTCCCAACACCCACATCAAGTGGCTCACAACCGCCTATAATCACCAGAAAACCTAGCTCCTCTGGCCTTTGAGGGCAGACACACACTCACCTAATTAAAAATGGCTAGAGAGACGGTTTAGTGGCTAAGAGTATACTTCACTGGAGGTAGAAACAGAAGGAACTTACTAACAAGTCAGCCTAGGCAATCAGTAAGCTCCAGGTTCTGTCTCAACAAGAGATGGGCTGAGCAGTGGTGTTAATTCCAGCAGCTGGAAGCAGAGGCAGGTGGATTTTTATGAGTTCAAGTCCAGCTTGATCTACATAGTGAGTACCAGGGCAGCCAAGGCCACATGGAAACCTTGTCTCAAAGAAACAAAAACAAAAACAACAAACAAAAAAGCCCACCCACACTCATACACAAAAACGACATTGATATACGAATTCATATACACACATCACCTCCATACACATTCACATTCATGCACATACAAACACCTGACTTCATACTCAAACACCCAACTTCATACACAAACACCCACATTCATGCACACTACAAACACCAGCCTTCATACATAAACACCCACATTCATATACATACAAACACTTACAGAACCTTTTTGCTGTTTACCTTTTTGAGACAGTGTTTCTCTGAATATCTCTAGCTGTCCTGGATTAAAGGTATGCACCACTACACCTGGATTCACAGAATCTTTTGATATTATCAACATAGATAGAGGGCCTGGAGAGATGGCTCAGTGCTTAACAGCACTTGCTCTTTTCCAGAGGACCCAAGTTCAGTTCCCAGCACCCACATGGCAGTTCACAACTGTCCATCACTCCAGTTCCAAGGATCCAATGGCTCTTCTGGCCTCCAGGGACACCAGATACAAACATGGTACACATATACATGCAAACTTAACACTCATACACGCAAGATAAGTGAATCTTTAAAAAAGAAAACATGAACCATGAGCAGAGTCCCATGCCTATAAGTAATCCCAGTACTCAAGACTGACACAGGAGACTCAAGTTCAAGGGCTACCTGGGCTACACAGTATAGGCTAGCCTGAGCTACAAAGCAAAACAAAACAAAAAACGTCAGAGGACCAACAAGCTGGCTCAGTGGGTAAAGGCTCTTGCCATGTGAGCCTGACCACCTGAGTTCAATCCCTGGAACCCACAAAAAGGTTCCAAGACAGCCAAGTACATCAAATTTGCCTCTGGCCTCCACATGTATACCAAGGCATACCCACACCTGCACTTATATCATATACACAACAATAAAATTTTACATTTTTCAGAAAAATACCTAAGAGTGACTGTAAGCTTAGCATATGCAAGGCCCCAGCATTTTGAAATTTAGAGATAGAAGAAAGGAGCATATTTTACTGGGCTACAGACATCCCTCAGTCGTAAAGTGTTTGCCTAGCATGCAAAAAAGCAGGTGTCTTCAAACATGCTGAATAATTCCAATGAATTTTTTACTGCATAGAATTTTTTTTTCTGGTTTTTTTCGAGACAGGGTTTCTCTATGTAGCTTTGGAGACTGTCCTGGAACTAGCTCTGTAGACCAGGCCGGCTTCGAACTTACAGAGATCCGCCTGCTTCTGCCTCCCGAGTGCTGGGATTAAAGGTGTGCACCACCAACGCCCGGCTCTGCATAGAATTTTTTTAAACGACTTATTTTTATTTTAAATGTGTCTATGTTTTATCTGCACGTATGTCTGTGTGAGGGTGTCAAATCCCCTGGAACTGGAGTTACAGACAGTTGTGAGCTGCCATGTAGGTGATGGGAATTGAACCTAGGTCCTTTGAAAAAGTAGTAGGTGCTCTTAACCGCTGAGCCATGTCTCCAGCCCTATCACAGAACTTTTTTTAAATTTTATTATAGATAAAATATATAATAAAATAGTATATATGTTTTTCAAGACAGGGTTTCTCTGTGTAGCCCTGGCTGTCCTGGAACTCACTCTGTAGACCAGGCTGGCCTTAAACTCTTAAATCTGCCCGCCTCTGCCTCCTGAGTGCTGGGATTAAAGGCATACACCACCACACCCAGCCTGACTGAGCTGTTTTTAAAACACATATTCATTTTTTTTTTTTTTTTACGAGACAGGGTTTCTCTGTATTGTTTCAGAGGCTATCGGTCCAGCCTGGCCTCGAACTCACAGAGATCCGCCTGCCTCTGCCTCCCGAGTGCTGGGATTAAAGGCGTGCGCCACCACTGTCCGGCCCCAAAGCACATATTCTTTACTAACATTTCAACTGTGACTATGACTGGGTACAGTAGCTCATGACTATAATCCCAGCACTGGTGAGACAGAAGCAGAAAGATCTTGAGTTCAAGGCCCCAGCCTGAGCTACACAATAAGACTGTATTAAAAAATATATAAATACATAAATTATATATACATATGTGCATCCATGCACTGGAGAGTCGGCTCAGTGGTTAAGAGCACTGGCTGTTCTTCCAGAGGACCCAGATTCAATTCCCAGAATTCACATGGCAACTCACAACCAACTCCAGTCTCACAGGATCTGGCACCCTCACAGAGGCATACATGCAGTCAAAACACCAATGCAAATAAAATAAGTAAGTGAAAAAAATACAACTACATCCTTTTTTCTATAGCCTTAGGAACCTTGGATATTACCATTCATGTTTTCCTCCTTTATAGGAGGAAAAAGTTTATCGCACTTCCTAAAGAAAAAGCCATTTTACATTATATTTTAAAAACTCTCCACTGGTACACTCTATTATGTCGAGTATGCATCCTCTTTTGTGGACTCTGCACTCAGCCCAGTAATATACACTGTAATGTCAGCATTCTGGACCACTATATACGCTCCTCAGTACCACCAACACCCTTACCTGGCTTCCTGCCACCGTAGAAGTGAGTGTATTCAGCGCAGGTGATGTACCTAAGGAAGACAGAGGATATCACTAGTTGCCCTCACAGAAGGGACAGAAGCCGTAGACGTCACATGACAGAACTGCCACTCACTTGACAAGTGCACACCGAACATCTGCAGCATTAGACATAATGATACGGACAACACACAGAAAGATAGACATCAGTGGCCTTGCCTGGATAATCTGGCCATGAGAGGGAGCCAGGCTTACAAACATCTGGGGATGCCCTTTACAGGACAGCACTTACTGAGTCTGGAGCAGGAAAAGCTGAATGTGCGCCAGGAAGGAGACACTAGAGAAACGTGTGAGGAGGAGACAGAAGCAAGAGCAGTGGCTGATCATAAAGGAGTCCGAGGATCACAGGAAGTACTACTTGTTGCCTTAGATGTGATGGGAAGTCATTGAACCGCTTTGAGCAGGACCCAGACATGACCTAACATAGCTCTGTTTGCATGTGCTGGTGTGTAAGGCTGAAAACCGTCTTCACTCTATGTATAGCAAATAAGAACTTACTATGTAACCACTGGAATAAATGGACATAGAGCAGGCTTAAGGTGTGAAAATTATCAAGAGTTCCCTTTCAGGCATACTGATTCTGAGAAAGCTACTGGGTAAACAGCTGACTTAGTGCAAGACATAGACTTCTAGAACAGATCACCACGGAGAACACAAATGAAGGGATACCCATGAAGTCTGGGGCAAGGGAAGAGAGCCCAGCAAAGAGGAATGAGAAAAAGAGAGGTCATGGTCATGGATCTTACAAGCAAAGCCGCTTCTAAGATCCCACTAAGGTCAGTTTCGGAAACGGAAGGAGCCCAAAGACTGAGAGCTGCGCACTAGATTTAGCAATACAGAAGTCAAAGGAGTCCTTGCAAGCAGTTTGGGGGGAGAACATCTGATTACACTAGTTTCAAGAGACACAGAAAACAGCATGCAGACAGACAGTGGCAAACGAGAGGAACACGGAACACAGCCCGCTAGTCTTAAACTGTCGCTTGTATGTGGGCTGGCAGGTGAGAGCCAGGGCCTGGCTGAGCAGGGCAGACAACCTACGCAGGGGCAGAGAAAGGGGCGGTCAGGGTAAGCCCCAGATGTGAATCAGTCCGGCCAGCAAAACGCCCTGGCCGCGGAGGCCGCGCTGAGGGACGATATCGGGCCTGCAAGAACTGAGGCTTCCGGGAGGAGATGACCTTCAGGAAGGTGATGAGGTGAGAAATGCTACCCAACTTACATCTTGTCCTTCTGGTGCTGTCGCTTCCCCATGGCGGCGACGAAATCAAGGCGAACCCTGAAGACGATCAGACTCTGGCGCCTCCGCGTTCTCGACTACTTCCGGAGTTCGACTCACCGGTCCCGGAAGTTGGGCTGAGGCATTCTGGGAATTGTGGTTTCCAGGTACCCAGAGTGCCTGCCGGGCATGGCCACCGTGCGAGGCTGTGGCTTGCTGACTCTGAGTAGAATCCGTTTTTCTTGTCTCCCGCCAAACTGCGTGCGACTTCTCAGAGGCTTCTCTACGCACTACCTGGTTACTTGCCCAGCCCATGCTATAGTGGCCAGATCTGCTCAGACCTGCCCAGCCTTGGTTCTAAAGCCTTTTTCCCTAGCTCCTGGACCAGCGCCCACAAAGGCGTGGCTATCTCACGGTCTACTCACCTCCTTTTCTTTGCTCTCCAGCCCCCACGTCCTCCATGGCAGGTGATGAAGCCCTCAGGTGCAGTGCCCTCTCCTCTGCTAGATCGTTCCTTGGGGCCAGATCCTTGGTCTGGTTTGTTTTTGCCCGAGGATGATGAGGACTAGAGATTAACCCTAAAGCGTACGCAAAGTACAAACGCCTGAGTTTCCTTTTAAAGTATGTGTGTGGTCAACTATGTGCCATGGCACATGTGTGGAATTCATAGAACAAGATGTAAGAGTTGGTTCTCCTTGCCAGGCTCGTCCGAAAGTCTGTGAAGTCTCCAACCTAAGCTTGTGGCTTTATTGTTTATGTGCACTGGTGTTTTGCCTGCATGTATGTTTGTGTGAGGGTGTCAGATCCCCTATGGGTGATGGGAATTGAACCTGGACACTCTGGGAGAGCAGGGAGTGCTTTTAACTGCTGAGCCATCTCTCCAGCCCCCTAAACTTGTGGTTTTAAACCCCACTTATATCGTGACTCTGGTCTACATGTCTGATCAAAAATTTTCAGTCTCCCTGTCCTCTGTTGCAAATCTCCACTTTGATGTTGACATGCTCCACACCCTATATAGCCTGACCTCCAACTGCTGGGTCTCAAACTTGGGACACACAGCTGAGGTGCCTGGTTAACATATCAAAGTGAATGCTGGCCACCAGGTTCTCCCTGCGTTCTTCTGTCCCTACCTGCTACAGAGGCCTCCCAGCTAGCATACCCTGCCCCCTACCCTAAACTTCTCCAGCCCAAGGGCTGGGCTGCCCTTCCCCCAGCTGCTCTCCCCATATAATCCAAACCTTTTGGTTACCTGGCCTTTTCATCGGCTCTCTTTGAGCCTCGTGGCTGCTACACCTGGTTCCCCTCTCCCCCTTCCCCTTCTCCTTGTATGGTTCAGGGTCATGTCCACTCTGGACTCTTCCAGATGTCCCTGCCTCTGGCTAAGTTCTTCCTTTTATCTATAATAAACCTTCTCCTCCTCCACACCTAGGATCAGTCATGTTCCTTTCCTTTTTTTTTTTTTTTCATTCACCACCCTGATAAGATGGTTCAGTCAGCCAAATTCCTATGTAACCAAAAAACCTTTGGAAACCCCCTAGCCTGGCAATGTTGGGGGCTATAAATAAACCATGTTTCCTGTGTTTAGGGCTATTCTCTCAAACCCTGCTTTTAGAGAGTAGCCATGTCTGGCAGGAAATAAAGCTTGCCTATTCAACCAAAAAATTGGGGTAATGGTCTTTACTCTCATTGAGTGGGATTAACACGGACCACCATCCCCCATCACCCAAAGCAAGTTACCTTCACCTCTTCTCATGTCATGGCTTATGGTTTCCAAATAAATCTCACCTCAAAAGATCTTTTAGTCTAGCATGGTGACACACACCTTTAATATCAGCACTTGGAAAGAAGAGGCAGGAGGATCAAGTTCAAGTCCTGCCTCATCTACATAGTGAGTTACAGCCAACCAGGAATATACAGTGAGGCCTTGTCTCAAAAAGAGAGAAGAAAAAAAATACACTTCCTTGGCCACCCCTCATCTCTCTCCCATAGTTTATCACAATTTGTAATTATGCAGTAATTTTGCCTATGTTCTGATTTTTTTAAATACAGAGTCCCAAGCAAGGCATGGGCATCCACCATGACTAATATGTTACTAATGTCCAATAGTGATCAACATCTGGAATGGAGAACAGGCTCTAAGGCCTGCATATGAGATAACAATGAGAATCACATTTTTGAAACTTAGAATTAGCAAGCTGGAAACTGACAGACCTACTGAATCACTTCCAGGCAAAAACACTCACCAAAGTAGGCTTGTGTTTGGAGAACATATATAAGGAAAATATACTTCACTTTCAAGGAAAGAGCAACCCAACCCAACGGGGTCAATCACTGAAGAGAAACAATATCCCCACCCCCTTCTCTCAAAGTGCACATACGGAATTGCTTGTTGGGAGTGTAAGCAAGGGGCCACTGCATGGTACTGATCTAATAAACACATACAATCCATATTTGGCAGGAGGGGGGTGGGACTAAAGGTGTGCACCACACATGACTGAATACATACTATACATATTCTTCTTCTTTTTTTTTTTTTTTTTTTGGTTTTTACGAGACAAGGTTTCTCTGTGTTGTTTTGGAGGCTGTTGGTCCAGCCCAGCCCGAACTCACAGAGATCCGCCTGCCTCTGCCTCCCGAGTGCTGGGATTAAAGGTGTGCACCACCACCGCCTGGCATACTATACATATTCTATGCAGCTTTAAACTGGGAATTCAAGTTGGCTGTATCCCATTTGTTTTGATGGAAGTACAGAGAGGATGTAGAAGCCCTGGGGAGCGCAGCACCAGTACACTGTGATGATGTGTCTTTGCCAAGGCACCTTCTGATTGGTTTGATAAAAGAGCTGACTGGTCAGTAGCTAGGCAGGAGGTACACAAACTAGACAGCCAAACAAGATGCTAGGAGGAAGAAGGGCAGTATCTCAGGAGTCACAAGAAGGTACAGCCACATGGCCGAGGGTAGACAACAAATATATGCGTTAATTTAAAATGTTAAGAATCAGCTAGTAAAGCTGGGCATTGGTGGCTCACACCTTTAATCCCAGCACTCGGGAGGCAGAGGTAGGCAGATCTCTGTGAGTTCGAGGCCAGCCTGGTCTACAGAGCGAGTTCCAGGACAGCCTGCAAAGCCACAGAGAAACCCTGTCTTGAAAAAAAAAACAACAACAACAACAAAATAGCTAGTAACAAGCCGAGCTATTGGCTGAGAATTATAATAAGTCTCTGGATGGTTATTTGGGAGTGGTTGACAAACACAGAGAAACTCCGCTTACAATGCACCTCTGTAGGAATTTTATTCATTCCTGGGGCATGGTCTGTAGGGAAGAGGCTACTCGCCCTTCTCGGCAGGGATGGACTCTGCACTGCCTGGGTCATTCTCGGAATCGTCTTTAGGTCTGGGCACAGGCTGGAACTTGAGTAGAACAGGCGGGGTGAAGATGGAAGCTTTCACGACAGGAGATGGAGTATCATCAGTGTTGCAGGGTTCACTGCAGGCTGCTGTCCTGCATGGGAGATGGCCAACACATGCCATGAAGTAGGACACGAGCACACAGGGCTGCCAGACATCCATGTAATAAAGTCCCAGGCTACAGGGTGTCTCCCAAGATATTTCTTCTTCTAGAGACCTCTGCCAAGGAGTCTGCTCAGCGCTGTGTGTTATAGCACTAATAGTACTGTAGAAAACCTGAAACGAATCTTAATGCTTATGAATGACACCTGGAGGAGCACGGCACAAACCACCAGTGGGCTACCCTGCTGACGCTTAAAGGAATGTAAATGTCATGATGGCTGCTTTGTTTTGCTTTTTGGGGACTGGGTGCCCTCAAACTATGTAGTTCAGACTGCTTTTGAACTTGCAGCAATCCTCTTGCCTCAGCCTCCCAGAGGCAAGGGTCACAGGAATGTGCATGTAACCAGTCACCGCCTGCACCCCCTTTGATCAGGGTGGTAGATCAAAGTGTGACTTCCTAACATAACACTTCTACTTGGGCATCATTCTGTGAAGATATGCTTGCAGCAATTGTCTCTAGATTGAAACATTTCCTCCTGGATAGAAACTCCTAAAACTCAAGAAAATGCCAAAAAACTAACAAAAAAGTAGTAAGGGTATATAATCAATAAAACATGGCTAAGAGGAAGAGAGCCTCAGAGTTGGGGAAGGCACTCAAGCAACACATTCGAGCTTTTCAGTGATGTAACCGACTGAGTTGACCTCCCTGCTAATCACAATAAACTCTAGCTCACCAAGCTAAATGTGTGTGCATTATTTCTTTGATCTGTCATCAGAAAGTTATCTAAGAGGAATAGACATTCGCTCACACATCTTCCCAGAAATGCCATTAACAACTATTTTTTCATAACTTGAATAGCCGTACAATATCCCATAACATGAATGAATATGTTTCTTTCTAGATTTTTAATTTTTTTTCAAGACAGGTTTTCTCTGTGTAGTCCTGGCTGTCCTGGAACTCACTCTGCAGACCAGGTTGGCCTGGAACTCACAGAGATCCGCCTGCCTCTGCCTCCCGAGTGCTGGGATTAAAGGTATGTTCTACTACTACTGCCCTTTTATTTTTTTGAGACAGGGTCTTGCTATAATAGCCCGCATAACCTTGGTTGGCCTGGATCCCTAGAACTTTTTTTCTTGAGCAGGCTGATGACAAATTTGCAGCAGTATTTCTGCCTCAGCCTCATGAGTGCTGAAATTGAAGACAAGTATTATCATGCCTGGATTCATATTTCCGCTTTGTGTTTTGTTGTTGTTGTTTTGTTTGTTTGTTTGGCTTTGGTTATTTTGGTAGTAGTAGTGATTTTTTGTTTGGATTTTGATTAGTGTTTTGGTTTGGTTTTAAGAAGACAGGGTCTCACTGTGTTGCCCTGGCTGACTTGAAACTCACTATGCAGACCAGATTGGCTTTGAATTTACAGAGATCTGCCTGCCACTGATGCCCCAGAGCTAGCTTAAAGGTGTGCACCACTATGCTCAACCACATTTCCTCTTTTTAATTGACATTACCATAAAGTTTTACAGAAGTGTCTTTTCTCCATTAGTCTAACAAAAAAGTTATGAGGCTCATAAGGACCCTCAGAAAGTTCAAGGTCAGACTGATGAACTTAGTGAGATCCTGATTCGGAAGCCAAGACAGAGGGTCAAGGGTGTGACTCTGTAGTGAGTCACTTAGGACACATAAGCCCTGTATTCAAAAGGACTTTTGCTTTGGAGACAGTTTCCAAGATATTAACCAAGTTCAAACACCAATTCACTGATCTGAGACCTTTCTATAGTTCATGACCTATTTTGAAAAGATGGCCTTTAATCCCAGCACTCAGGAGGCAGAGGCAGGTGGATCTTTGTGAGTTTGGGGCCACCCTGTCTACAGATTGAATTCCAGGATAGCTAGGGCTACAGAGTGAAACCCTGTCTCAAAAAACAAAACAATTTTTTAAAAATAGGTAAAAGAAAAAGAAATGGAAAGTAAAAAGAGTGGGAGAAGCTGGGCGTTGGTGGTGCATGCCTTTAATCCCAGCACTCGGGTCCCTGTCCCCCAGCCTGGTCTACAAGAGCTAGTTCCAGGACAGCCTCCAAAGCCACAGAGAAACCCTGTCTCGGAAAACAACAACAACAACAAACAAACAAAAGACAAAGAAAGAGAGACAAAGAGGGGAAGAGGGGACTGGAGAGATGGCTCAGCGATTAAGAGCACTGATTGCTCTTCCAGAGGACCCAGTTTCAATACCCAGCACCCACAAGACAGTTCAAAACTGTCTGTAACTCCAGTTCCAGACGATCTGACAACCTCACACAGACATTCAGGCAAAATACCAATATACATAAAATACAAATAAAAAATAGAAATAGACAAAGAAACCAAATACACATTTCCCTAATACAAACAAATCAGCAGTTCAGGAAAGTCATCCAACATCATTGGTCAACAAGAAAATGTAAACCATAGCCACAATGAGATCTGTCCACACCCCTGGGGCTGCTATGTCAGAGAAGCTGCTTCTGAGGCAGCATAATAAAGCCCCAGTTGTTTAGGAGGCTGAGGGGGGGGGACTGCTTCAGCCTAGGTAAGATTACCTGGGCGCCGGGTGTTGGTGGCGCACGCCTTTAATCCCAGCACTCGGGAGGCAGAGGCAGGCAGATCTCTGTGAGTTCGAGGCCAGCCTGGTCTACAGAGCAAGTTCCAGGACAGTCTCCAAAGCCACAGAGAAACCCTGTCTCGAAAAACCAAAAAAAAAAACCCAAAAAAAAAAAAAAAAAAAAAAGATTACCTGGGCAACATTGTGAGCACCATCTGAAAAACTGTTTTAAATTTTACTGCATGTGTTTATTGTGGGGTAACATGCGGTACTACAGTGTACTTGTACAGGTGAGGGGGTGGCTGTTTGAAGGAGTCAGTTGTCCCCTTTCACCATGTAAACCAAACTCAGGTCTTCAGCCTTGGTGGCAAACAACTTTCCTCACTGAGCTATCTCATTCCCACATTTCTATTTACTTGTTTAAAATACAGCTGTAAGGATGACTAAGAGGGAGAATGAGCACTTGCCTAGTAGGCCCTAGCCCTGATCCCTAGCGCAAAAACTAAAACAGATGGGTGTGGTGACACACCCCTTTAGCCCCAGCACTCAGAGGAGAGGCAGAGGTGGGTAAATGTCTGTGAATTTAGGGCCAGCATGATTTACATACTGAGGTCCAGGCTACCAGAGCAAAAGAGTGAGGCCCCGTCTCAAAAGAACAAAAGAAACAGCAAACAAAGAAAGATTAATAAAGCCATGCAAAGCATGGCAGTGCATACTGACAGTCCCAGAACTTGGAGACAGGGTCAGAAGGAACAACTCAAGGCCAGCCTGGTATACCTAGCAAATTTCAAGTCAGCCAGGGCTACACAGCAAGGCCTTGTCTCAAAGCAAAACAAAACAAAACAAAAAACAAATAGAAAGAAAAGAATAAAAGCTGACACTTGGAAGGCAGAGGCAGGTGGATCCTGAATTCAAGGCCAGCCTGGTCTACAGAGTGAGTTCCAGCACAGCCAGGGCTCCAAGAGAAATCCTGCCTTAAAAGATAGATAATAAGTATTGCCAGGGCCAACACGTAGGTAAAGGTACTCACCATTAAGCCTGATGACCTGTGTTTAATTCCCTGAGCCCACCTATGACAAGGAGAGAGCCAACTCCTTGTAAGATCACATGCATGCCCCAGGGACACTGTGGTGTACACATACACACACACACACACACACACACACACACACACACACACACACACACACGAATAAGAAATCTTTTAATAATATAAGTGTTCCTAGCTTATGGGGAAAAAAATGAACCCCCAATATATCACTAGTGAGACAGTATAAGGCTACTTTACAGTATGGCACTTTCTCAAACTAGTAAACATGGATCCTGAATGCAG
This sequence comes from Mesocricetus auratus, assembly GCF_017639785.1. NCBI lineage: Eukaryota > Metazoa > Chordata > Mammalia > Rodentia > Cricetidae > Mesocricetus > Mesocricetus auratus. The sequence continues at coordinate 72,567,738 of NW_024429192.1, forward strand.
GTCAGTGGTAGAGTACTTGCCGAGCATTTGTGAGGTCCTGGGTTCCATCACCAACACTGTAAAAAATGTATAGACATGTATGTGGGTATATACATATGTATATAATACATACAATGTATATTATATATGCATTAAATTTACCACATGACCTAGATGTCTACTCAAGAAAAGTAACTATGACCTCGCTAAACCTTTTCCAAATCGTTCACAATGTCATTATAGTCAAAAGTGTTGACTGGATAACTTAGAACTGATGCACAGATAATAACACGAAAGCAGAAGCTGAGGAGACTGTTCAGTCAGTAAAGTGCAAGCCTGGGGGCCTGAGTTCTCATCCCCAGCATCCATCCAAAAACTGGCACAGCAGCATGCATGTACACGACCCAGGTTCACAGCCAGCCAAGCAAGCTCCAGGTTCAGTGAGAGCCCTTGTGTCAAAAAAAAAAAAAAACTAGATAAAAGGGCTAGAGAGATGGTTAAGTGCTCTCACAGAGGAGCTGGGCTCAGTGTTCAACCCCTGCATGGTGACTCACAACCATCTGTAAGACTCCAACATGCTCTTCTGACTTCCTGGGACACCAGGCACACACATGATACACAGGCATGTATGTGGGCAAAACACTTACATTCACAAAATAAAAACCATTTAAAAGGAAAATGTGAATCGTGATGGAGGAAAAAACCTGACTTCCACCCGTATTCTCTGCACACGCACATGCACACACATACAACACAATACACATACAGAAAAAAATGCAAAGAAATATTATTGAACCATAAAAAATGATTGAAGGATACCTGCAGGATGCATGGACTTTGAAAACATGACCCTAGCTGGGTGGTGGTGGCACACCAGGCTGGACCGACAGCCTCCAAAATACAGAGAAACCTTGTCTCGTAAAACCAAAAAAAAAAAAAAAAAAAAGAAAACATGACCCTAAATGAAATCAGACAGGCATAAAAGGCCATCTTTTTTTTTTTTTTTTTTTTTCCGAGACAGGGTTTCTCTGTGGCTTTGGAGGCTGTCCTGGAACTCACTTGGTAGTCCAGGCTGGTCTCGAACTCACAGAGATCCGCCTGCCTCTGCCTCCCGAGTGCTGGGATTAAAGGCGTGCACTACCACTGCCAGTTTAGTATTTTTCCTGTGTATCTTATATTTCAATTCATGTACTCTCTGTTCATGTATATAATACTCTATGGGATGAACATGTAACATTGTTTATTCATCTTGGATTCAGGTAGGTGGTTTCCATGTTTGTATGATGATGTATGAACACTCACATGCAAGCACCTGTTTCAGTCCCTGTCTCAGGCCTTCCCAGGACATACACACAAGTGGAATTACCAAGCTATGTTAGGACTCTATGCTTAACCTCTGAGGAACTGCCAAGCTGATTTTCACAAATGGCTCTACTGCTTTACATTGCCACCCATGTTAGGCTGTAAAGAAATCCTGAGAGAAATTATTCAAAGGGAAAAATTTGTCTTTAATCTCAGCACTTGGGAGGCAGAGGCAGACAGACCATTATGAGTTCCAGACCAGCCAGGGATACATAATGAGACCCTATCTTAAAGTAAAAAAAATAAAAGGGGAGCTTATTTTGGTTCATAACTTTAGAAGTTTTTAGTCTATGATCTTCTAATTCCATGGTTTTTAGATGCAGGGCAAAGCAGAAACATCACAGCACAAGGAAATAGGAGAAGAAATCTGTTCACTTTAGCCAGGAAGCAACGAGTAACAAGGGTCAGTGGGAAGAACCAGCCATCAGAGACATGTCCTCCTGACCCACTGCTTCCGTGTAGACCCTATCTGTCACAGTGAGTCTACTTGCCAACAGTCACTCATGGTTTGGCTCCAGTCACCTGCAGAAACACCATCACAGGCAAACCAGATGCATGCTTTCCTAGTCCAGGAATCTCTCAGTCCAAAGAAGCTGACAGAGCAGCCATCAGAACAAAGCCCAGTGGTACGTGCCTGTAATTCCACTGCTAAGGAGGTTGAGGTAGGAGGATGATAAATTCAAGAAAGAACAGTTTAGACAACTATCACAACCAGCTTTGCAACTCTCCAAACCCTTAATACATCATTTTTGCTTAATTGCAGGTCCTGAGTTGATGGAATGTATAACTTCATTGTAGTTTTGAACTGCATTTTCCTAATTATGGAGGATGATGACCAATTTTTTTTCCTGGCTATTTGTAAACAAATCCTGTACAAATGACCTGTAAATATTTTCTCCCTTTGTGAAGAACTGATTTATAAAACTGACATTACCTGCTTCTCTTCCTCCTCCCCCACTCCCTTTCCCTCGCCCGTTTTTTCTCTCCTCTTGCTTTGCCTTCTGTGGACTGGTAACACATCTTCTAAGATAAAAATGTTCTAAAATTACACAACTATGAACATATAAAACCCCAATGAATTTCCGGTATGGTGGCGCACACCTTTAATCTCAGCGCTTGGAAGGCAGAGGCAGGCAGATCTCTGTGAGTTTGAGGCCAGTCTGGTCTTCAGAGTGAGTTCCAGGACAGCCAGAACTGTTTCACAGAGAAACCCTGTCTTGAAAAAACAAAACAAACCAAAACACCAACAACAAAAATCAATAAATCAATGCAATTGGATTTCCCCTTCATAGAGCAAGCCTTGATTTTTTATTACTTTTAAAAGCCTATGCCAGCCGGGCGTTGGTGGCGCACGCCTTTAATCCCAGCACTCGGGAGGCAGAGGCAGGCGGATCTCTGTGAGTTCGAGGCCAGCCTGGTCTACAGAGCTAGTTCCAGGACAGCCTCCAAAGCTACACAGGGAAACCCTGTCTCGAAAAACCAAAAAAAAAAAAAAAAAAAAAAAAAAAGCCTATGCCAAGCGGTGGTGATGCACGCCTTTGATCCTAGCACTCAGGAGGCAGAAGCAGGAGGATATCTGAGTTTGAGGCCAGCCTGGTCTACTTAGCGAGTTCTAGTACCACCTGCAAAGCTATAAAGAAACCTTATCTCAAAAAAACAAAATAAAACAAAACCAAAAACGCCTCACACATTGCCAGGTGGTGGTGGTGTATACTTTTAGTCCCAGCACTCAGGAGGCAGAGACAGGCAGATCTCTGTGAGTTCAAGGCCAGCCTAGTCTATAGAGCAAGTTCCAGGACTGACCCCAAAGCTACAGAGAGACCCTGTCTCAAAAAACAAAACAACAACACCTAATTCATTTTCAGACTCTGCTTGTGCCTTCAACACTCATGATTTTCTGCTCTTTTGTAAGGAAAGCACTCTTATTCCTGTCACAGATAAAGCACACACAGAAGGAGCATTGAGCCTGTTGATGTGTTAGACAATCTTATATGGACTTCAAGTCTCACACCACAAATGCCTCAAAGTCTGCCTGGCTACAAACAACATGATGGATTCTGGTGCCCTCCTAGCCTTCATGGTATAAAGGTAAAATATTCATATCATGGGGTTGGAGACAAGCCAATTTTGTCGGAGGCTGTATAGGAGGGAAGCTGATGATGGTATGTTATTAGAAAAGCCTCTAAAAAAATTTAGTGTGAGCAAGTTTGCCACAGCATGCGTGTGGAGCTCAGAGGGCAGCTTGCAGGAGTCAGTCTCTCCTTCCACCATGATCTCCTTCCTCAGGGATCAAACTCAGGGTCACCCAGAGCAAATGCCTTTACCCACTGAGACGATTGTGGTGGCATGAGTGGGCCCAGAGGCTCATGTGTTCAAATATCTGATCTGAGTTGTTACAACTGTTTGAGAAAAAATAAATGATGTGCCACAGGGTGGGCTTGGGGTTTCAAAAGCCTTCCACGATCCTCAGTGTACTCTCTGCTTCCTGTTTGTAGATGAGGATCTGAGCTCTAAACTGCTACCCCCACGCCATGCTTGCCTACCTGCTGCCATTCTCTCTGCCATATGGTGATGGAATCCTGTCCCTTTGGAATTATAGCTCCCAATGAACCCGTCATTTCATAAGTTGCCTTGGCCATGACGTTTTATCACAGCAATAGAAAAGTAACTAATATACCAGCCCTGAATTGAACACTAAATGTGTGAGTCATGTGCTAGGTAAGCTATTATTTTGGGTTTTTTTGTTGTTGTTGTTTTGTTTTTGAGACAGGGTTTCTCTGTATTGCTTTGGAGGTTATCCTGGAACTTGCTCTGTAGACCAGGCTGGCCTCGAACTCACAGAGATCCACCTGCCTCTGCCTCCCGAGTGCTGGGATTAAAGGAGTGTGCCACCACCGCCTGGCCCAGGTAAGCTATTCTTAAAGAAAGAGTTATAAAAATGAGGCTAGGGCTGAAGTGTAGCTCAATGGTGGAACACTGGCTCATAGGCAAAGCCATGGATTCCATTCCCAACAACAACAATACACACAGTTTTGCACACACAAAAAATTTGGGAATGGACGATGGTGACACACACCTTTAATCCCAACACTCAGGAGGCAGAGGCAAGTGGATTTCTATGAGTTCGAGGCTAGCCAAAGCTACATAGAGAAACCCTATCTCAAAAATAAATAAGTAATAATCTCAATGGGGCTGGAGAGATAACTCAGTGGTTGGAAACACTGGCTGCTCTTCCAGTGGACCTGGGTCCAATTCCCAGCACCCCATGGCAGCTCACAACTGTCTGGAACTTCAGTTCCAAGACAACCAACACCCTTATACTGGCAAACCAATGCACATGAAATAAAAATAGATCATTAAAAAAAATAGAAGAGGCAGTTTCTAAACCCTTGACAGTACAATTCTCAGTTTATTTTGAGCTTTGATGGGTGCACAGCACTCACTGTAGAAATCTCAGGGCTCCATCTCTTGGCTATAAAGAAGCCTGAGACAAAGTTCTACTTGTTTGCAAGTCGCTCTGGGTAAACTCTGAGAATCTGTGACTCCGGTATGTAAATCATCTGAACAGTCCTAATACTCAGAGTAGTGAAGCCGAAAGATCACTCGTGTCCAGGAGTTCCAGAACAACCTGGACATTTTTAAAAAGGAGGGGCACTGGATTGTGGTGGCACGCGCCTGTAATCCCAGCACTTGGGAGGCAGAGAGATGTGGACCTGTAAGTTCAAGGCCAGCCTGATCTACAGAGTGAGTTCCAGGACAACCAAGGCTATACAGAGAAACCCTGTCTTAAAGAGAAAAAAAAAAAAGGTAAAACAATGAAGACAGTGAAAAAGATGGTGATTTGAGGCTAGACTGGTGTCTGCCAAAGAGGTGTGAAGACCTTACTTCATATCTTCCTCACTCACATAAAAAGCCAAGCACAGCAGGGCACTCCTATAGAACTAAAGCTGGGAGAATAGTGACACAAGGATGCCTGCAGCTTCAAACTATGACATTCCAGATTCAGTGAGAAACCCTGCATCAGTAATAATAATAAAAGGTGGAGGGTGATGGAGGAAGACCTCCATCATTCACTTATGACCTCTATACACATGTGCACAGACCAAAATCAATACATACATGCAGTGCCTTCGTGTACACACACACAGACACAGGCACAGACACAGACACAGACACAGGCACAGACACACACACACACACACACACACACACACACACACACACACACACACACACGCACCCACCAGGGGTTGTCAGGAATTTAGGAAAGGAAAGGATGAATAGGCAAAACACAGAATTTTCCCCCTTGAGACAGGATCTCATGTAGCTGAGGCTGGCCTTACACTGACTACATAAGCAGAGATGACCTTGAATTCTGATCCCTCTGCCTCCACCTCCCAAGTGCTGTGAATGCAAGCTGCTGCATTTCTAGCTCTATACGTGATTTTTTTTTTTTTTTTTTTTTTGGCTTTTTGAGACAGGGTTTCTCTGTGGTTTTGGAAGCTGTCCTAGAACTAGCTCTTGTAGACCAGGCTGGTCTCAAACTCACAGAGATCTGCCTGCCTCTGCCTCCCAAGTGCTGGGATTAAAGGCGTGCGCCTAGCTTTCTATAAGTGATTTTTAACTATCTACATTTAGTGAACCCTGCTTTGCAATATGATTCCAAGGCTACCCCTTAGCTGCTTCCTTTAGGCTGGGCCTGGGTTTGGCCAATCATGGACGTTTTCTACCATTGCAAACACTGATTACATGTGCAGTTCTGGGAGTGGAAAGAATATCATGAACTTCTGCCCTTGAACATACTATCACAGTACCTGTGAGAGGTAGGACCCCAGCACTGGAACACAGCCCAAGGGACAGGATTGGAAAGCTGCAGACACTCACCAGGGGAAGCCAGGACAATGAAGCTTGTGTGCACTGTTTCCTGTCAAATACGAGAAATGGAAGCCTCCAGGGTTGAGGACCAAGGGGGTCAGATCGACCATGTGGCTGTAAGATAGGGAGGAAATAGGATGTTGGCGCTGGGCCCATCCACCGCATCAGCTTATGTGTGACATAGGTCCAAGGATCCCCTCACAGTCCAAACTCTTGGGAATAAGCACAATCACCACCCAAAACTGTCAGAATCGAGAGGCTGAGACAAAATAACCAAGTTTGGCACTCAAGATGTCCCCCAAATGTTTTTTGTTTCCTTCAAGCTGAGCAAAATCCTTTCCACCTCTTTGAAGTTGATGAAAGACCATTCCAGCTTAATTTCACTTCAGACCTTGAAACATCCAGTTTCTCCATCTACAGGAAACAAAGGAAATGTCAGGACAGAATGAAAAAGAGCAGAAAAGCAGTCCTTACACAGGAAGCAAGAATTGATTTCCGAAAGATAAATAGTTGATTTCAGGAATGCAGAGAAAATGGTAGCTGGGAACTGAGGAATCCCTACTCCAAGACAAGGGTAATGGGTAAGGGGAGGGTTTCTGGAGAAGGGGGGCCTGAAGTGAACGACACAGAATAAACAGGAGCCCAAAGGTGCAGATGGGGGCAGAGAAAGCACCGAGAGGCAGGAATGGGGAGACGTGAAGAAAGTCTGTGGCGTGCCTCCTATTCTTGGGGACACCCCAAGTACACCTGGGTTGCTGGCTCATGAAGGACAGGAGGTGGAACTCTGTACCGTTCACCTCCACTGTGGCCCTCAGCCAGGGCAGTGCCCCTTATTTGTTTGACCTGCTGCTAGTTCATACACAGAGCCCCTCTGTAGGGATCTGAGAACACTGCCGGGGGCGGGACAGGAGGAAAGAAGCAGCCCGGCTAGCACTAGAGTAGAGCATGTTCCCACTGACCGGCTTTCCAGACATTGGAGGAAAGGGGCCAAAGACCCTGGGCATAGTGTAGACAGGGGGTGATGCAGCCACTACAGAGGCCACGGTGGTGACAGGCGGTGGCAGTGGCGGTGGCGGTGGCGGTGGCAACGGTGGTGGTAACGGAGCTGGTGGCAGGCATGGGGAGGTTGACCGGTCTCGGAGGACAGGATCTGCTTTCTTTGGTTTCAGCTTCCTCCTCTTCTTCTTGGCACCTGCAGCAAATGGCACCGTGAGTTCTGACAGCTTGGCCAGTGGGACCCAGACACAGTAACACAGGGTTTCATGAGCCCTCGCCAGCAAAGGAAAGCCTTCCCAGGCTTTTTACACTACCTAGGGCCACCACTGACAGGGGCCAGTAGCCATTATCTTACCAGCTACCCAACACCTTAGAGAAGGGATCCAAAATCAATCTCTCTCTCTCTCCCTCTGCCTCTTCCCTTTTCTCTCCCCTCCTTCCCTTCTACAACAGGGTCTTATGTATCCTAGGCTGGCCTGTATCATCAGCTGAGAATCACCTTAACCTGTGGTCTTCTTACCTCCAACCTCCACATTACTGGGATTATATGTACACAGTTTACGCGCTGCTTGGGATTAAACACAGGACTTCATGTTCTAGGCAAGCATTCTACCAACAGAGCCATATATCAGCCCTACTTTTACCTCTTACAGGCAGAGCCAGATGCCCTATCTGCACAAGAGCAGGCAGAATCCATGCCAAGATGTCTAACTTTAAGGGTATAATTTTGAAGGGAGTAGTGGAATGAACCAGCCCTGTGGGCTAAACTGTGGCATCCAAGGCAAGAACTGTGGAAGACTGAGTCTGCTAACACCAGCAAGGATATCCAGGCCCCAGACAGTGAGTCCCCAGACTACATCCTGCCCCAGAGGCAGGATGGGGTGGAAAAGGGTACAGCTTTTAAAAGAAAACCCATAGTGAGGTCTTGCAAAGGCAGGTTCAAGTAAAGAGATACCTGAGCCAGGCCCTACTCTACTTTCAGGTCTTATGGACTGCACTGAATGAGTTTGGAGAGTACATTGAGTGTTAAGAAACAGCTCATGCAACCCATCAGAAGAGTTCATTAGCTGGATGTGGTGGTGTATGCCTGTAACCACAGAATTCAGGAGATGGGTCCAAGGATCAGGAGTTCAAAGCTAATTTGAGCTACTTATCAAGTTAAAGGTCAGCCAAGGTTATGAGGCCCTGTCAAACAAACAATAAGGGTTGGCAAGACGGCTCAGCAAGTAAGGATGCTTACCACCAACCCTGCTAACCTCAGTTGTGGTAGAGAGACCTAAAGCCTTGCAAGTTGTCCTCAGTCATCCACATATGCACCATGGAAAGTATGTGTGTGCACGCATGCATACACACACACACAATAAATAAATGTAATAGAAGTGCTGGAGAGGTGGCTCAGTGGTTAAGAGCACTTATTGCTCCTGCGGAAGACCTGTATACACATCCCAGCACCCATGTTGGGTGGCTCACAACCGTGACTCCAAGTGCCCTCTTCTGGCTTCCACAAGTATCTGTATGAGTACACATTCCACAAGTATCTGTGTGAGTACATGGGATACATGCACACACACACATTAAATAAGTAAAATGCTTTAAATGTTTTTTAGCAGCCGGGCGTTGGTGGCACACATCTTTAATCCCAGCACTCGGGAGGCAGAGGCGGGCGAATCTCTGTGAGTTCGAGGCTAGCCTGGTCTACAGAGCGAGTCCAGGACAACAACCTCCAAAACAATACAGAGAAACCCTGTCTCAAAAAAATTTTTTTAACCAGGCGGTGTTGGTGCATGCCTTTATTCCCAGCACTCGGGAGACAGAGGCAGATGGCGGATCTGTGAGTTTGAGGCCAACCTGGTCTACATAGTAAGTTCTAAGACAGCCAGGGCTACACAGAGAAACTCTGTCTCAGGAATGATGGAAAAAGAAAAAAAAAAAAAGATCTGAATTCAGATCCCCATCCTACAGAAAATTCAGGGCAGGCCAGCACACACCTACAATCCCAGCACTCTGAGGATGGATACAGATAGATGCCTGATGCTCACTGGCTGGCCAGGCTACCCAAATCAATGACCTTAGGTTCAGACACAGACCTCGTGTCAAAATATAAAGGTGAAGAATGAGAACAGAGAGCCAGATGTGCTGGTGCACACCTTTAGCCCCAGGCAGGCCAATCTCTGTGAATTTGAGGCCAGCCTGGTCAACACAGTGAGTTAGTTCCAGGCTGGCCAGTGTTACATAGTGAGACCCTGTCTAAACGCGCACAGACACACACACACACACACACACACACACACAAATGGCTCACTGGGTAAGAGCACTGGCTATGTAAACCTGCAACCTGAATTGATCTTCAGATCCCACAGTGGAAGAACTGACTCTTGCAAGTTATCCTCTGATCTTACACACAATAATAGTGTTTTGCTTTAGAGCCAGATGTGGTGGTGCATGTCTTTAATGTATTCTTTGAAGGTAGAGGCAACCAGATCTCTGCAATTTTGAGGCCAGCATGAATTCAGAACGAGACCCCATCTCAAATACGTGGCTAAACTTTTAATTAAAACACATCCTAAGGAAAAAAAAAAAAAACACATCCTAAGGCCTGGACTAAAGACATCTGCCACCCTATCCCTAACTCCTTCTGTAGTCAGCCTCTAAATTAGCTAATCTTGCTAGAAGGTATGCCTTCCTTCCTCCCTTTCTGTCCCAGGCCCTCCTTCCTCCTCATCATTAAACCAGATCCAAGAAGGTTAAGTCCAACCTACACACCTTACTTGCACCTAGGATGTCACCAATCTGAGCTTGACATACAATGCAATGTTGATGGGAATTGAAATGGGGGAGGGGAGAGCAGCTGCCTGAGCTCAGATTCCCAAGGGCTCACAACTTCATTATTGAGCCTCACCCTGGGAATACAGGTGTACACGGTGGATGCGCCTCTTCAGCTGCTCCAGGCGCTGATGCATCTCCAGGGCACCCATACTGTTGCACTGGTTCAGTTCCCCCTGGACAGCACAGACAAACTTCGCCTGCAATAATGATTGAGGAAAGGCAGGAAGCCACAAGAGAGTCGCTTGCCTGCTCTACACCCAGGCTTGGAGTCCTTGGCTTCGGAAAGACCCTTCTGGCTTCCCGAAGCTCCCCTCCCCCGACAACACACACACACCCCCGTTAGGTGACCTTCCCATTCATCCATCCCTCAGTCAAAGCCCACCCTCAAAACCCCGCCCTAAGAAACAGCAGGTGGAAGTGGTGGCCTCCCGCCGCCCGCACCCAGAGGCAGGAGAGTAGTCCCCGCTGCTCGATCTCAGTCTGCTTGCCCTTGCGCACGACCCTCTCCGCCAGCGCTGGGTTACGATCCAAGGTGCGGAAGAGACGGCGCAGCGCGCGCTCTGTGTAGGTCGCTGCTTGCCTCTCGAAGTCGTCCTCGGAGATGAGCTGGCAGAAGGTCACACTCTGGGGGAATTCGTTATCGTACTCGTCCAGGACTTCCATCGAGAGGGACTGCTGGTGGTAAGCTGGTGCTGCCTGGGGGCGGAGCGGCAGTCAGGGCAGGGCTCCTGGGGCAAGGGGACCCTCCCGAGGGCTAGGACTGAGATCCGGAAAGGTGACAGGAGCCCAGTGGGACTGCAGGACGCACCCACTCTTTCCCTACAGCCACAGTGCAGACTCCAGTTCCCCAGACTGTCCGCCCACCTCCCGGTCTACCCTAGAGAGTCAGGGGGCGGGGCCAGCGCCAGTACACGTGACAATGCCCACCTCTCCGGGCATGCGCGCTGATGTGCTCCCTCTCCCCAACCCTCGACCACTGGAGGCACCCAAGTTCTTGGAGATTTCAATCTTCTGAGCCATGGTCTTGCCCAAAGCACCCAGCCCTCTCCCAGTTTTTCGTTCCCTCCCCACCCTGCATTACCAGTCTGCCCTGGAATCTAGCTTCCAGTTCATCAAGGCGATATCCAAAAGGATTGTCTTCTGCCCCCAAAGCGCTTTAAAAGCTTTGGCTTTTGCACACTCTCAGTTTCCTGTCCTACTCCACAACATTCCACACAAACCTCTCCAGGTCATGTCCTGGCCTCGCCTTCAGGAACGCTTCTTGGTTTGTTGTTTGTTGTTTTCTGAGACAAAGTGTAGTTCTGGTTGTACTGTAAGCCACTGTAGACCAGGCTGACCACTGGACAGGGCAGACAAACTTCGCCTGCAATGAACGACTGAGGAAAGGCAGGAAGCCACAAGAGAGTCGCTTGCCTGCTCTACGCCCAGGCTTGGAGTCCTTGGCTTCGACCTCTGCTTGTCTGTGCCTCTGGAATGATGGGATTAAAGGTGTACGACAGCATGCCCCGACCCATGACCGCCGCTTTGTCTGGATGCCCTCCTGTCCTTTCCTTCTTGCCCCTCTGCTACATTTCTAAAGGTTGTCTTCACCTGCCTCTTTTTTTTTTTTTTTTTTTTTTTATGAGACAGGGTTTCTCTGTATTGTTTTGGAGGCTGTCGGTCCAGCCTGGCCTCGAACTCACAGAGATCCGCCTTCACCTGCCTCTTGACAGCCAACCTAAATCCTCTGAGGCCCAGCCCTCCCTAGAGCTCCCGGCCCACACCCAAGATATTCATCTCGGAAGGGTCTGCTGCCCCAAGAGCTACTGGCCCACATCTGCCCTGGCCACTGAGGAGGGTGCGTGCCAGCTGCTTCTTCACCATCAAAGCCCTCCATCAGGCCTGAAACCCCATATGTACCAGAGCAGTTCCCCTGTGGGTGCCAGGACTTGAAAGCTAGAGTAGCATTGTGGCTGATTTTCTCAAGCCAAGGGGTGAAGGCTACTCCCGAAGGCAATCTGAAAGCCCAGGCCTCCTTTCAAGGAGACAGTCCTGACCAACTCTCACTAGATCTTTTTTTTTTTTTTTAGGGATTGGGCTGGGGGCATTGAAACAGAGTCTCACCGTGTAACTCTGGCTGTCCTAAAACTTGCTATGTAGAGTCTTGTCCTCAAATTCACAAAGATCCACCTACCCATGCCTTCCCAAAGCTGGGTTCAAAAGCATGGGCCTCCACACCCAGCTTCTCACTGGCTCTTATTGGTAAAGGTTACCCTGCAAGCACACCACGGGCTTAAAAGTGCAGCTCAGCCCTGCCTGGAAAGCAGACATGCCAGACACCTCAGTGTCCCTCCTGTTCAGGACACACTGTCCTGTAAAAGAGTGCGCCCGGCATGGCTGACAGGTCTCCTCTGCAAGTCCTATTCCAAGTCCATCCATCCCTCCCAGGCAGTATACCCCTGCTGAACCCCAAGACCCAAGGTAATGCCCTGGTATGAGTCCTTTTCATGCCTCCTCCCAAACACCACTCAGAACATCCTCTCTTCACCTTGGTTACCTTCAGGCATTCGGGAAGGCTGAGGCCTGTTCTTCCTGGTGTAGTCAAGGCTGAGCAAGGTACATAAACCTTTTCCGTACAAAGAGGCGAACATTTGTTTCTCTCCACAAGCTCCTGGAGTCCCTAATTTTGTTTTGGTTCTTGAGACAGCATTATGCCATAGACCAGGCCGGCCTCGAATTTGAGGCACTCTTCCTGCCTCGGCCTCCAGGCATGAGCCACAACACCTAGCATGGGCACCTGAGTCGTAACCTGGGGGGCCAAGTGTCCACATTATCCTCTCAGATGGGTGGTCTCATCCAGCCCTGCGCCCATGAATAGCAATCCAAGCACTTGCCCTGGGGGAGTGAGGGAGTGTGTGGACAGTGGGCAGGGCCTGACAGATGCCCTTCCATCATTGCCCTGCTCCCCAATGGCCCACAGTAGTGCACCAGGGAAAGAGTGTCCAGCAAGCCTGTTGGTCTCTCTGGAATGCATGCCCACCTAGGCGGGGCCTCTGCCTGGGCCAAGGGTGCCCTCTGACCCCAGAGACACAGGCCTGGCTAGAATCTCAAGTTTCCGTGGAGGACAGAGTAAAATGAGCATGGAGGGGGAGGAGGGTGCCTGCAGGCGCGAGGGGCCAGGTCTGGAAAGAAGAAAGAACCTACAAGTGTAGGTGAAGAGGTGGTGGTCTACAAGGCTGGTCCCAGATGCTTTGACAATATCATTGCACTGCTTCTCAGAGCACAGTAGTGCAACCTAGTCAGAGCTCCTGCAGCCAGCAGGAGTCCACCACCCTCATCGTGTACAAGGCTGGAAGTTCAACCACCACAAATAGGTGGGACCTCTGTCCAAGGCTTGGAGCATAGAGGGGATTCCAGGCAAGATACAGTCCTCGGGTCTTATGAACTTCAGGACATCCAAGCTTTCCCCAACATGATTCTGATTCTGGTGAAAGACACTCCCAGGAGAAAATGTAAGGGCAAGCACCTGAGGGGGGCTCACACACAAAGGAGAGAGGCCTGTGCTCAGCTACAGGGGTGGGGGGGGCACAGTGGGCCTACCTTGTACTCTGTTTCAGCCTGGAGTTCCTTCTAGAGTAAAAAGGATGCTTCACCCATAGCAGGTGAGGCCCTTTTTGTTACAGACCTGGTCCTTGGTCCATTCCCCCAGTATGGGTTCTGCATTCTATCCTTACAGATTCTTCTGCCGGGAGAAGCAGAGCGAAGGCTTTCATGCCATCTGGAGTTTCCTGCCCTGGGAGGGTCCCTGGCCTCACAGCACACCCACACCCCCCACCTCAGACCAGATACTCACATGGGCGTCTAGACACCCCTTGTTTCCACGATGGGGACAAAGTGAAGATTAGTGGGAGGAGATCCTGGTTGTCGCCGGCCCTGTCCTACCCGGACAACCCCGCACCTCATGGCTCCCTCTCGCCGGTGGGCACCATCTTTAACCTTCTGACAGTCCCAAGGGCCGAGCCCCAGGCCTTAAGCAAGGCACAGCGCCAGCCTCATTGGCTTGCGCCAACACCAAGCTTCGCCTACTGCACACCTATTGGCTGCTGCTGGAAAGATTTCAAAATAGCCTCCGGGCTCTGATTGGCCAGGCGCCCGAGTTTTGGCTCTGCCGTTTTAACAATGAGCCCTCCACACACTTTCTCATTCATAACTTATGAAAAGGAACTCTGCCCGCCTTTTCCCAGCTTGCTTCTCTGTAAGTATTGTAGTGATCTTCGTGAGGGCGCGTACATGCTGCCACACAGCTCACCAAATTAAGGAGGGTGCTGAGATTCCAGGAAGTGTCCGAGCCACTGGCTAAACCTGCGATTGAAGGAGCCCTCAGGCTCCTAAAAATAGGACGTCATTTCAAAGACAGTGGCCTTCCCTATTTCTGTCAAACTTTTAAGAATGTCGCCATCAGGAAACCTCCAGCTGGAATAGGGAGGCCCTGGCGTACGTAGGGGAAGAAAATGCCCTGATGTTGCTGAGACTGGAAACTACTTTGTGGGTAAGAGTTCATTGAGTGACCTTTCTGGGCTTACCAAAGATACACATTGCCTAGCACACAGAAGCTGAAAAGCTCTCTCTACTCAGGTGTGTGCTGGGGGAGGGAAACATGATTTTGCAACTGGCACCTGTGCTTTCTCCTGTTTCACCCCAGTTCCATGGCTGAGAGAAATTTTTTTCTTTTTCTTTTTTTGGTTTTTTGAGACAGAGCTGCTCTCTGGATTGTTTTGGAGGCTGGCCTCGAACTCACAGAGATCCGCCTGCCTCTGCCTCCTGAGTGCTGGGATTAAAGGTGTGCACCACCAACACCCAGCTGAGAAAATGTTTTCAAAACAGCTGGTTTTCAATCTTCAGGAATGTATGTTGCCCAGTTTATTTTAAATGTGAGTGGTGTTTTGCCTGCATGTCTGTGCACTATAGGCATGCCTGGGTCCAAGGAGGCCAGAAGAAGGTGTTCAGTCCTCTGAAACTGGAATCATAAACAGTTGTGAGCCACCACATGGATGCTGGAAATGGAACACAGGTCTTCTGGAAGAGCAGCCAACGCTCCTAACTGCTGAGCCATAATCTCTTCTTTAGGGAAAAAAATGCTGTTGGCTTTAGAGACAAGGTCCATCCTGTACCACTGGCTTGCTGGGGACTCACTAAGTGACTCAGCTAGCTTTGTGTTTATGGTGATTCTCCTGGGTCTTTGTAATCATGGGCCACCATACTGTGCCTCTCCACACTAATGCAAAACAAAACACCCAGAAATCTCAGCATTTGGGGAGTGGAGAAGAGAGTATCAGAAGTTCAAAATCAAGACCAGCCTGAGCTACATGAACTACTCTCTTGGGGTGGGGCACGCTGGAGAGATAGCTCAGTGGTTAAGAGGGCTGGCTGTCTGCTCTCCCAGAGGACCCAGGCTCCATTCCCAGCACCCACAAGCCCTTTCACAACCATCTGAACTCCAGTTCCAGGGTTTCTTTTTTTTTTTTTTTTTTTTTTTTTTGGTTTTTCCAGACAGGGTTTCTCTGTGGCTTTGGAGGCTGTCCTGGAACTGGCTCTGTAGACCAGGCTGGCCTCGAACTCACAGAGATCCGCCTGCCTCTGCCTCCCTAGTGCTGGGATTAAAGGCGTGCACCACCAACGCCCGGCTAGTTCCAGGGTTTCTGACACCAGGTTTCTGCAGGCAAAACACCCACCCACACACATAAAAATAAAAATAAATTTTAAAATTAAGTGTTTTATGGATGTTACTTTTGCTAGGTTTGGTCATGTTCTGAATTCTACATGGAATGTTTTTGCTCCAAAAATATATTGGGTTACCCAGGATTCCTACTTGCTGTGCACCTTAGTTCTTCTCCTAATCAGCATTCTAATGCCTCACTGCCTGTAGAGGTGGGCAGGAGGAGTTCCCCCTTGCATGTACTGGGTGTAGCAATGCTGGAGTGCCCCACCCCAATCTTAGCTCTTCTCAGGAAAAAAATAAACAGCCCACTTGTGATTCTGTCTGTGGTCTTCTGACTGGTAGAGCCCTTATCGAATGCGTAAGAAGTGCTACTGAGCAATTGCTCCCACCCACCCAGCCGCCCTCAGTCAATGAGAGAAGACACTTTGGCATGTGCATACACTGGCTTCCTTTCCTCTCAGGTAGTATAACTTTAGTGAGATTCCCCAATGAGACCAAGTACTAGGGTGGACTAGGACCCCACAATGCACCTTTCCCTTCCCTTGCTCAGCCCCACAGCTCTGTCCCGCATTTACTGAAATCCTCTCCCAATCATCTCCTTCCATCTAAATCCTCTCAAATCTCAAGAGATGGAGAGGAGTGCAGACTCCTAGATGAAGCTCAAGAGTTTTTGGATCTGGAGAGATGGCTCAGCTATTGAAATTGAGTACTACTCTTTCAGAGCTGTTACAATTGTACCTGAATGAGGTTCCTAGCACCCATACTAGATGGCTCACAGCCATCTGTAGCCCCAGCTCCAAGAGATCCAACACCCTCTTCTGACCTCTGAGGACACTACACTCATGTGCACAGTTACACACACACACACACACACACACACACACACACACACACACACAAAGATAACATTTAAAAGTTTGGCTGCATGGTGGTGCACACCTTTAATTCCAGCACCCAGGAGGCAGAGGCAGGTGAATCTCTATGAATTCTAGGCCACTGGGTCTAGTGAGTTTCAGACCAGCCAGAGTCACATGAAGAACCCTTGTCTCAAAACAAAAGTTTGGCAGCGGGAAGACAAGGGTCTCATAGGGCAGGAGAGTAATGGTTTGAGACACAACCACCTCTCCTCAGAATTCAATTGACTACAGCTTTTGTCTCACCCACATGCTTTAATAAAGTCTAATGATTTCTCAAATCCATGTGTTTCCTGCTCTTCCCATCCTATTCCAAGTCCCTTCCAGACAACTGTCACCCCAGCCTCTTGGGACTTTTTCTGGCTCTCAGGAAATCAACACTTTCCATCCCCAGCAGTTCCCTGAAGTCCTCATGACCTACACGGCCAAGCCTGGACAATCTGTCGTTTCTTCCACTACCTCTAGAGGCCACACACACACCACTGGTGAGCTGTTAGCTTGCTTAACGTGAGCCCTTCCATTTCTTCTGCTTGTGCATTTATTTAGACTGTATGCTTCGTTGGGTGCGTGCCTTTGTTTAATTCTGGAGCTGGAGCTGGAAATGGGCCTCATACCTCGCACGTGCTAGCCTCGTGCTAGAGGACCAATTGTTCCCCCACGCTCAACAAGCACCTGCTCCCCAGCCCTCTCTCTATTCATGTCTTTAAACTGTAGTGCCATGACTGCCGGGATTGTGCCTCCTCAGATTTCTTTTTTTTTTTTTTTTTTTTTTTTTGGTTTTTACGAGACAGGGTTTCTCTGTATTGTTTTGGAGGCTATAGGTCCAGCCTGGCCTCGAACTCACAGAGATCCACCTGCCTCTGCCTCCCGAGTGCTGGGATTAAAGGCGTGCGCCACCACCACCCAGCCAGAGATAAATCTCAAGGCTGCCACAACCAGCAGAAGAGTGGGGTCGTGAGGGCAAGGAATGAGGGGCCTGGGGAGCTTGAGCACCAACCCAGTTGGCAGGGACCCTGAGACCAAGGCCACACAATATAAAAATTGCCTAAGTTCAAGTCCTGGTAACTGCGGTTCATGGCTATGAGGTTGCTGTAGTTCAAGTCCTGGTAACTGCAGTTCGTGGCTATGAGTTGCTGTAGGGTAGACAGGTGAGATGACTGTTCAGAGCAGATTGTTTTTGTTTTTGTTTTTACGAGACAGGGTTTCCCTGTATTGTTTTGGAGGCTATAGGTCCAGCCTGGCCTCGAACTCACAGAGATCCACCTGCCTCTGCCTCCCGAGTGCTGGGATTAAAGGCGTGCGCCACCACCGCCCGGCCAGAGCAGATTTATGGACAGGCACCAAAAAAAGAGATTTGGGGCCACTGAGATAGCTCAGCAGCTAGAGTGTGTGCTACACAATCCTGGCAACCTGAGTTTGATCTCTGGAACCAAGACAAAGGTAGAAGATGAGAATCAACCAAACAGAGTTGGTCTCTAACCTCCACACATGCACTGATGTACAGGTGCCAACATATACACAGCACATACACTCACACTAATAAAAAATGACTTTATGAAAGAGTTTGGGGCCAGTTGTGGTGACGCACGCCTTTAATCCCAGCACAGAGGCAGGTAGATCTTTATGAATTCCAGGTCAGCCAGGGCTACATAGTGAGACTGTCTCAAAAAAAAAAAAAGTTTGAACAGGTACCTAGAGATAGGAGAGATGGTAACATGGACAGACATGGCTGGTACCTCCAGATCTTTCCTGGGGTTACAGCAAATATAAACACAAACCAACATTTTTTAATCATAAAGGCACTTGAGGGCTCTACAAACAAAGTCTCACACAAGAGTGGCCCTGCAGAATCCCTACCCAGCCACCCTCCCTCCCTTCACCCATCCAGTTCTCAGAGTTCATCATGACCTGTAGAGAGATCTGCTCCAGGCTTGATGAAGATACCTTCCATGGCCTTCCATGTGTTGTGAGCATTGGCACTAGCCATGCCGTGCACCTCATGCTGCCCACGAATGGGGTTTCCATACTGCTCACCAGTGACCGACAGGAACACAGAGGTGCCCACATGCTGGAAGCGGACGCTGGCCTCACGTTCCCAGTGTTGCCCGGAGCATCGAACCGTCCACAGGTCCAGGTCGTCACCCTCACCGTCTTCCCCGAAAGCACTCACCTCCTGAGAGTGTAAGGTGTGGAGGACAGTCACACAGAGCAGAGCACCGGAGCTGCATGTCTAGCACCTACTATCCTGGGCCTCTGGGCCGTTCCCTGACCTTCAGCATCCACAGCTGTGAAAGTGGACATCAAGAGTTCCACACTAGCTGGGCGGTGGTGGCGCACGCCTTTATTCCCAGCACTTGGGAAGCAGAGGCAGGCCAATCTCTGTGAGTTCGAGACCAGACTGGTCTACAGAGTGAATGCCAGGCCAGCCTCCAAAGCTACACAGAGAAACCCTGCTTCAAAAAATAAAAAACAAAAAAAGAGTCCCACCCTAGCCAGGTATGGTGGCGCACGCCTTTAAGTCCAGCACTCAGGAGGCAGAGGCAGGCAGATCGCTGGGTGTTTGAGACCTAAATTCCCATCCCACTGAAGGTTTCTTTTTTGTTTGTTTGTTTGTTTTTTGTAAGACAGGTTTCTCTGTGTAGCCCTGGCCATCCTGGAACTCATTCTGTAGACCAGGCTGTCCTAGAATTCAGAGATCCACCTACCTCTATCTCCTGAGTGCCAGGACTAAAGGCATGTGCCACCACCAACCAGCACCTAGAGCCCGTGTTAGCAATCAGTCTTTGTAGTGCCTACTGGCCCCTGGAACTAAGACCTTCTTTCTCTCCACGGGCTTCTTGTACTAACCTAGTGAAGGCAAATCCCCTAAGTTCTTCCCAGTCTAATGGCCATGTTCCCTGTCGCCAACATTTCCCCCCAGAAACTCTCCCAAAGCACTGTCAGTTCCTTCTCAAGCCCTCCACCCCGACCAGCTGCAGTGACCCCATGCTTTAAGCAGGAGCTATGCCACAGGGGAAAAGGACTAGGGGAAAACTCCTACTTCTCTTTCAGAACCAGCCCGAGTTGCTCCTTCCTTCAATGTTCTACTACTTATCAGTTATCCCCTTCTGAGTCGATATAGGAGCTAATCAATCGCACTCGCTGACTTCTCAGTCCTTCTCCTAACTCTGGGGTAAAAATTCCTGAGGACAGGACGCAGAGAGGGAGCTTCATAAACGTCTGATTAGAAACAGTCCCATTTCACAGCAGCTGAGACTGAGTCCCCTCTCGGGCCCCTCCCCTTCATCCCTCCCTCACACCTCCCGGATGTCGCTCAGGTTCCTGCTCGCTCAGCTTTCGGCGGGGCTCGGAACGGGGCTTGCCTGGTTGTTGGATAGCGGCGACGGGAAGTGGTGCGTGTGCAGGTTCTTGCCGGTGAGCACATGCGTGAGGCGCACTGCCTGCCCGCAACGCACTGGGAGCCCGCGCGGGCACCCGCCCTCGGAGCCGCCACGAATCCGCCAGTAACTATTGGCATCGTCGGACGCCTCCACGCCGGTTACCGACTGTTGGCCGCTGCCTGAGGAGGGACAGCCCACCCCGTGGTCTCTGTCAATTGCAGATCTCGGGATCCTCGTCTTGAACATTAAAAAGTTCCTCCCACAGCCTTCGCTAATTCAGGACCCCAAGGGCTCACCCCAGCCCAGGTCCCCTCCGGACCCACAAGTCCCGGTGGACCCTCCACATCCTCGATCCCCGCGGCTTGCCTCTCACGACCCTGCAAGCGAGTCTAGACTCGCAACTACCCAGCTCCCTGACAGCCCACAAATCCCACTAGGACCACCCGGCCTCTGAGCCTCCTCCCCAGTGCCGGTCCCAGTCGCTACCCCTGCGCACCGGATCCGTATTTGATGTCGTGTGAGTGCAGCCGCACTTTGTGGTGGGTGTTCAGCAGCTTCAGCACTGACCCGCAAGTCACGAGCCCGACGCTGGTCTTGGACGCGCCACCGCTCCTCACCGACAGCACCAGCAGCAGCCCCAGTAGCGCCCCCGCTACCCCGCCGCGGCTCGCGCCCGGCATCGCGACGGCCGGCTGGGTTCCAGCAGCTCCGGACCTCTGCGCTTCCGTCCTCAACACCGGCCAATCCGCCTCTGACAGCGCCTCTCATAGTAGCCAATCGTCTTCCCGCGCGCGCTCCTCCTGCACTACTATTGGATCGTTGTGGAGCGGCCCCACCCCCAGCTTTCAAGGAGGTAGCTGGGAGGGGGCTGGAGACACTAGCAGGGTTTTAACTGGTCCACGCTTCCGAGGACCCGCCAATGAACGTCCAGAGAGCGGCGGCGGCGGCGACCAGCTCCGAGAGGCCTCCGAGTGGCGCACCGCGAGGTTTGTGGCCAGTAGTCGCTTGGCCCCTGTCTTAAGCCCTTTGGGTGTAGTCAGGAGCCCCTTTGACACTGGACCCCTGGACTTCAGTCCTGGGCGTAAAGATGCACAGTCTTGTGAATCACTAGATTTTGTGGTCATAAAGCAGACAGATCCCAGTTACTGCAGTCTCCTGGCCCCAGGAGTTAAACTGTCACTGGACCATGTAATCAGCTCCTGGATCCCAGGGTTTCTGAATTCCCTTGGCCATGCAGCTACTTGAGTGATTTGGTGGCAGAATATCAAGGTTGCTGGATGGGTCAGCAAAAAACAGTTGGGAACTGTCATTCATATTTAATCATACATACACTTTTTTCGATGTTGAGGATCCACAGAGAAACTGCTTCCGGGCTACATTATCAAGCAGCTTATGAAGTATATAGCTGGAGCACTAGCTAGATACTCATTAAAGTTTCTATTTAGGGACCGGAGATGTGACTCAGTAGAGTGCTTGTCTGGCTAGCACAAAACCCTGGGTTTGATCCCTAGCATATCAACACTCAAGTGATGAAGGCCGGAAGTTAAGGAGGAAGTTTGAGGTCATTCTCCTAGAGAGTTGGTGGCCAACCTGGGCTAAGTAAGACTCTTCCTCAAAAAAAAAAAAAAAAAAGTTTAGGCCAGAAGTAGTAGCACACTTAGGAAGCAGACAAGAAAATCAATTTATGTTTCAGAGTTTCAGGCCAATACGTCCTATATAGAAAGTTTCAAGCCACCCAGGGCTACATGTGAGACCATTTTTAGAAGATTGAAAAATTCATATTGAATTAAACTATCCAGAATTTTGCACTCAGAAAATAGAAAAGTCATTAATAACAACAACATGGTAATTCAGGTTTTGTGTGTAATTTTGAGGATTGAACTCAAGGCTTAGCCTATGGTAAACAAAAGACCTACTGATGAGCTATATCTACAACTCAATGTGGAGTTTTCACACTTAATGTTTGTTTTATTTTGGATTACATATGGGATAATGCACCTTATTCTATACTTGGAAGACCATGCCCTTAAATGATTTAGTGTATCCAAGATGCACTAAAAATGTCTTGTTGGAAATGTTAGTAGAGATATGAAATTTAGCATGTCTAAGACAGAATTATTGTCTCTTCCCTCAAACTACCCCCCCCTTCAGGTTTCCAAGGCTCAACAAAGGAAGCACTAAATACCAAGTGGTGGTGACACACACCTTTAATCCCTCAGGAGACAGAGGCAAGCATATCTCTAAGTTTGAGTCCAGCTTGATCTATAGAGTGAGTTCCAGGACAGCCAGGACTACACAGATAAATGTTTTTTTTGTTTTGTTTTGTTTTTTGTTTTTTTTTTTTTTTGGTTTTTCGAGACAGGGTTTCTCTATGGCTTTGGAGGCTGTCCTGGAACTCGCTCTGTAGACCAGGCTGGCCTCGAACTCACAGAGATCCACCTGCCTCTGCCTCCCGAGTGCTGGGATTAAAGGCGTGCGCCACCAATGCCCAGCCAGATAAATGTTTTGAAAAAAAAAGAAAAAAAAAGGAAACACCAATGATCAATTGCTCAAGACAAACTTGGAGGGTTGGCATACACACACACACACACACACACACACACACACACACACAAATAAATATAATAAAAATACGAAAACCTGAAACTTAGAATTCTGATTCCTGCTATTTGTTGGTTGATAGGTCAAATGTAGCCCAGGCTGGCCTTAATTTCCAGTAGCCAAAGGTAACCTTGAACTAGTGGTCCTCTTGCTTCCACCTCCTAAGTGCCAGGTATCATACTAACCACATAGCTGACTCCTCTTCTGTATCCACAAGAAAGGATGTCCAAAGTGAACTCTATGACATCTCTTCCAAGTGTCCCTTCACTGGTCTAATACAAACTATCCCATTCTTCTTCTAATTGATACCTACCATCACCTACTAATATATCTCCCTCCTTCTGCTATGCTGGCCCTTCACAGCATTTTCTACGTAGGAAAATGAAGAAAGCAGACATCGGCACCAGCTAAAAGCTGGGGGGCTGAAGTATAGTTCAGTTGGTAGAGTGACTAGCTAGCATGTATGAAGCCTTGAATTCAATCCCCAGAAACACAGTAAACACAGTCAGAGTGGTAGATGCTTGCAACTGGGGCACAAACAGATGGATCAAGAATCCAAAGCTATCTTTAGGTCCCTGATTCAAAAGAAGAGAAAAAGACATGGTTTTCTCCATTGAACTTAGGGTCAAAGATGGCAATTACATAGGCTCCATGACAGATAGAAAGAAGCAGGTTTCTAAGTAGGCTGTTTCAAAACTGCTAGGATCAAAATGGAGTCATTTTGCCAAACCCCTAAACAAAATTAAATGTAAATATGGGAGAGTGAGAAAAAGGGATCTTATGCATGCATGTCTGATGAGAATAATCTACAAAATACTGCAGACTTGCACAAAATGTCTCTGTGAGGACATCTGCCAGCAGCTGCTGCCACCAGAGACCCCTGAGGAACACTGCTCACTGCTTGCGTTCTTCTCCTTGTGCTCAGCTTTCGTTTATTTATTTGTTCATTTTTGGACAGGGTTTCTGTGTAGCCTTAGCTGTCCTAGAACTTGTTCTGTATTGCTCTCTGGCCTTGAATCCAGAGATCTGTCTGCCTTTGTTTCCTGAGTGCTGGGATTAAAGATTTGTACTACTAGGACTGGCCTCTGCTTTCTTGTTTTTTTTATTGGTATTGTTTTTTATTTTTGTTTTTTTATTCTTTTTTTCAAAACAGGATATCATTATATGGCCCTGGCTGCCCTGGAACTCTCTATGCAGACCAGGCTAGCCTCAAACTCCCAGAAATCTGCTTGGCCTCTACCTCCCAAGTGCTAGAATTAAAAGCATACACCATCACCATCAGGCTCACTTAGCTTTCTTATTCAACCCAGGACTACTTGGCCATGGACTGGTACTGTCTCCAGTAGACTGGTCCCTTCTACATCAATTAGGAATCAAGAAAATCCCCCCACAGAAATCCCCACAGGCCCATGAGATGGAGGCAGTTCCTCAACTGAAGTTCTGTTTTTTCAAATCAAACTGATAAAACAGATTAGCCATCACACTCCCTATTTAATCTCAGACTGGTACCATATTTACTATCAGTCCTTGCAGCCACAGATTATTGTTATAGAATCATTTTGTAATTTCCATTTATCCTTTTAAACTTCCTTTGCCTTAACTTCCTGTAAGACATTCAAACATGACTATACCAGCATATCCATTGAGAATATTTTTGGAGACTCTTTTTCTTTTAGGTAGACAGCTTAGACTCCAGAGCCTGGTGACATTTTGTAACTCCTCCTCCTCCTCCTCCTCCTCCTCCTCCTCCTCCTCCTCCTTCTTCTTCTTCTTCTTCTTCTTCTTCTTCTTCTTCTTCTTCTTCTTCTTCTTCTTCTTCTTCTTCTTCTTCTTCTTCTTCTTTCTTCTCCTCCCCTCCTCCTCCTCCTCCTCCTCCTCCTCCTCCTCTTCCTCCTCCTCCTTCTCCTCCTCCTCCTCCCCCTTCTGTTTTTCCAGACAGGGTTTCTCTGTGTAACTTTGGAGGCTGTCCTGGAACTCATATTGTAGTTCTGCTGATTAGTGTCAGAGTGTCTGCACAGAATCAAGTGGGGGAGAAATGGACACTTTGACTTTTGCTAACAGGGAGGAGAGGAACCCATACTTTTACGTGTGTTGACAGATATGCAGACAAGTCCCAAAATGAGAGACATTCATGACCACATTTGGAGACCCGCTGTGAACCCCTTCAGCAGTTGGCTGGACCTTGAGTTGCCTGTTGATTCACTCTGAACTGCTCAAACCGTCTTGAGAATCTGAACCTAGAGACAAACTATGATTGGAAGGTGGAGGGCATGGGAGCGGTCATGAACACAGCTGTGCAACTCCTCACAGAATGAGCTGGGGACTGTGGTGCAGGGGAGGCATGAGACAGAAACAGTTACAAAGCTGGGTGGTGGTGGCACACGCCTTTTATCTCAGCACTTGGGAGGCAGAGGCAGGCAGATCTCTGTGAGTTCGAGGCCAGCCTGGTCTACAACGTGAGATCCAGGACAGCCTCCAAAGCCACAGAGAAACCCTGTCTCGAAAAACCAAACAAACAAACAAACAATCAAAAAACAAAGAAAAGCACAATTCAGGGCTAGAAAGATGGCTCAGTGGTTAAGAGCTCTAGTTGCTCTTTCAGAGGACCTGGGTTCAATTCCTAGCACCCATATGGCAGACTACAACTGTCTATAACTGTAGTTTCAAGGGATCTGTTGTTCTCTTCTGGTGGGCAGACATACAATGTAGGCCAAAAAATCCATATACATAAAATAAGGAGAGAAAGAAAGAAATAAGAAAAGTAAAATTCGGGCTTGATGACTAAATCTAGAGAGGCTACATGCAAGAGAGACAGACCCTGTAGGGAGAGAGCCTGTCAACCTCAATGGCATGATAAATTATCACTGCCTTTGAAGTCACTTACATCTTCCAAAAGATGAGTGGAACATAGGCTAAAGGTACCATGTTTCTAACATTAGGTATTAGTGATTCCCAAAGGGGCTTCTCCCAGTCTCCCCAGAGATGTGTATCTCTGAGACTATGGAAGAGCAATGCTCTCTTTTTGGACTTGGGAATTGACAGTGGTAGTAGCTGGAAGCCATTGTTGTTTGAAAACCAAGCAGTTCTCAACCGGTGAGTCATGACCCTTTGGGGGATTGAATGACCCTTTCACAGGGGTTGCCTAAGACCATCTTAATATCAATATTTGCATTATGATTCATAACAGTAGCAAAATTACAAATATGAAATAGTAACAAAAATAATTTTATGATGGGGGTCATCACAGCATGAGGTGTAGGGCTATAGTATTAAGAAAGTTGAGAACCACGGTGCTAGAGTCTATACAGCCTGGGTATGTGGGGGTGGTCTGTCTATGCACCTATGGGGACGTCAATATGCAAACTGGGTCTTTGGTGATGGAGTTATTTGGGGGGTCACACACTCCTGTAAGTAACCATTCATCCATTTTCCTGTAAACCCAGTAAAATCATTGGTTCACCAAATTGGACCTTGGTGAAATTACTTTGGTGTGTCATTAGTGCCCTGTTTTGTATCCCAAAGAAAAGTTTGTGTAACATCAGGACTAGCTCACCCTGAAGGTGCTGTTCAAGGGTAGGCATGCAGGTACAATGAAAGATAACACACCAGGCAGGACCAGACAGCTGTGTCCATCAACATGTAATTTATTCCTATTTGTCTCTGGCTCCTTTGATAACATTAGCAGAATTCTTGTCGAGCACTCGGTTGTCTGAACCTTACTCAGGACAGGGCCTGCCTTGGGGGCCAGCTACTGGGATAGGGCAGGAGGAGGCAAGGACTAGAATACTCTGTGTGGCTTACAGGGGTCTCATGGGGAGCGATGGGGGCTCATTAAAGTGAACTCATTGATTAAGTCCTCCAATTCAGGCTCAGGCAGGCTACTGGGGGCGAGCTCATCCTCAGAGAGATCCTTGATTTCATCTTTCCCACTTCCTCTGTCCTCCTCCTCTTCCTCCTCCTTCTGGCCCTCCTCCTCATCCTCCTCCTCTTCCTCCTCCTCGTACTCGTACTCATACTCATCCTCCTCCTCCTCGTCCTCCTCGTCCTCCTCCTCCTCCTCACTGCCCTCACCCTCTTCGATATTTACTATTTCCTTGGACTTGAAGGATATGGAGCCCATACCAGCATCGGAGAGTGCAGACAGCTTGTGCTCTGAAGATCTCCTGGGCATCTGTTCCTGGCCCATACCAGGACCCCGAGGGCTGAGCAACTGGCGGATTGGCAACTCAGGTCGGAGGGAGAAGCGGGACTCTGTACTCTGGTCCTGATTGGTGTTACCAGTACGCTCTGGTTGCACAGAGTGGGATTCTCTGCTATGCAGAGAGGTGCCAACACGGGAGGCACTAGGTTGGGAGACTCCTGGCCTGGAGGCATGGCGTATGGCCTGCCGTGCCAACTCAGCTTCTTCCAACTTTCGCAGAAGGCAGGTCCAGTTGACGTCTGAGGACAGACGGATGTGGGTGCCCTTCACCTTCTTGAAGCCCAGAAAGATGTCCATGAGAACCTCAGTGATAGGAAAGGAGATGAAGCCAAGTTGCTTATTGAGGCTTTCCTCAAACTTGTACTTGCAAATAAGCAAAGAGACTGCCTGCTCAATCAAAAAGTTAGTGAGTTCCTCAAGCCAGGGGTTAGAGATGTGGGACAAGCTAGACACAGTTGAGATGGATGGCAGAGGCTTCTTCTTCGGAAACTTGGTGCTGGGACTCTGTGCAACAGGCAAGGAGGGAAAAGGAGATGTTTAGCTCGTGTTGCTGCCATCCCTCCTGCTGCCTGTGAAAGTGCATTGTTATACCCTCCCTGGCAGCGGTACCAATCCTCCCCATTACAGACAAGGAAGTCACACACAGAACACTGGAATACAGACCTGCCACACCTGCTCTGCCACAACATTCACTCCACATGCCTCACCTATCAGGTCTAGAGCAAAGCCTGCCAGCCTGACCAGCCTGTGCTCCTGCAAGCTTGTATGCAGAAGGAATTACATCTGAGCCCTGATGATGGTAGGTTCAGAGATGTCCAGGACCACCAAGGGTCGGACCACCTATGTCTTCATACACATTTCCTGATCAATGTCCCTTTTACTGACCAAAAAGACTAGAGAATCATAGCTGGATTAGGATAGCTTTGACCTAGCTCGACCCTAGAATACAGAGTGGTGCTCTTGGCCAAGGTTCCTGTCCATAAGAGACATGTGGGATAGCCTCTGAGATTCACGAACAAAACCAGGTGGTGGTAGTGCACGCCTTTAACCCCAGCACTTGATAGGCAGAGGCAGGGGAATCTCTGAGTTTATAGGCCAGTCTGGTCTACAGAGCAAGTTCCAGGACAGCCAGTGCTACACAGAGAAACCCTGTTTTGGGTAGTCCAAAGAATAACTTTTTTAAAATACCCAAATTGAGCCAGGCGTTGGTGGCGCACGCCTTTAATCCCAGCACTCGGGAGGCAGAGGTAGGCAGATCTCTGTGAGTTCGAGACCAGCCTGGTCTACAGAGCGAGTTCCAGGACAGCCTCCAAAGCCACAGAGAAACCCTGTCTCGAAAAACCAAAAAAAAAAAAAATACCCAAATTGTAGGCATGGTGATGCATGCCTATAATCCCAGCATTTGGGAAGGCAAGAATATAATGAATTTGAGAGAGCATCTTAGGCTACATGACACCCTGTCTCAGAAAAAAAATCGAAGGAAAAATAGCCTTTATTAATCTTTGACAGCCCCTGGGGAAATAGGTACACTAGGTGTCTTGATCCCAGCAGCTTGTATCTACCCCAGGAGGTTTCTGCAACGCAGGGCAAGAGATCTTGTCCTTGGGCATCAACCAGCAACAGTGGCTACTAGACGTGATGGGAAAAGGAGCCCTTTCCCTGCATGCGTCCCTCTAACACCTCCAGCCCTACTCTTGCAGTCACCTCTGGACACGGTGTAGTAGAGGGAGGGGAGAAGTTTTTTCCCGAAGAAAGGAATGGGGAGAACATAGGAATAGGGATATGGGGGGGAAGAGGGCTGTGGGAGGCAAGATGATGCTGGATAGGGCCCCTGAGATGGCCCTGGCAGGAGGCCACCTCCACTCTGATACCAGGGGCAGGCAGGGTGAGGTGCAGGCAATGACGAGGCTGAGATATCTGATTGGAGCTTGGGGCCAAAGTTGATTTCTGTAATTTGGGATCAGAGTAAGGGGACTCCTGCATGGCGTGGAATGGGGGGCTACGGACATTAGACACTTGTTCAGGTGTCACCTTGAGCCTGAATCTGGTAGCCATCTGGGCATTAGACATGGAGGGGGAATCCCGTCTGTCCTTGCTTTTCCTGGGAGATGTCTTAGGGCTGGAGGCTTTGGTGGGAGAATCATAAGGCTCCTCCCCATCCCTGCTTGTGGGTATTGATGCCTTCTGCAGAAGATCAGAGTCCCCAGGCAGCACTGGGGTGGGCTCTGAGGCAACAGGGAAGAGGGGAAAGCCATCATGGCGGCAGGCATGGCTGAGCTTGTCTACAGCCTGGCAGACTACACGCTGCAGGGCAGGAAAGAGGTGACGCTCAGCCAGGAAGTCCAGGGTACGATGGGGATCCCTGAGCGAACAATACGCGGGCAGGTTGAACGATGCCGGCTGGTTCAGCAGTGACTTTATCTCCTTGTTCAACTCTTCTTTGAGGAAAATCATCTCCTGTTCTCCAAGTCCCAACTCCGATGCTTCAGGGGTGACTGAGCTGGAGCCCAAAAGCCCAGAGAACCAAGACAGGGGCTGCTCCCGGGTCCACTGACTGCTGGTCTGGCTGCCCAGTGAGTCCCACAGCAGAGAATCCCTCCGGGAGCAGGACTGATTCAGGCCTTTCTGCAAAGAGAGAGGAAGGCTGAGGTGTCCAGCCAGGTCTAACCCTAACACTAAGCTCAGGCCCACCCTAGGCTAGCCTTAGCCATGGCAACAGATCTCACCCCTTTGTTCTCCAGTCGCAGTAGCCTCTTGAGGTTTTTCTCAAGCAGAAGTTTGTCCCTCATAGGTGGCAGTGAGCCTATGCCTCGGCCACCAGGGGCGCTGTCCTGGCTGTGGGAGTCAGACATGGAGCTGGAGCAAGATGGGTAATTGTTAGGGGGCCCAGCACACAGTGTGGGCCGAGGTCGGTGCCGATGCACACGGCTGACGTTGCGTCTGGCTCGAGCCCGCTGCCTGCCACTTGGCTCCTCCAGCGGGTCTTGTACATCTACCAGTGGCATTCCCCTCTCGGTCTTCGAGGCAGCTAAATGCTCTGTTGCCTTCTCCACCACTGTCTGCAAGCTGTCCAGTACCTGACCCTCTGTCAGGAAATCCAGAAAGCTGCCAAATGCCTGAGGGCGCTTAGGGTTTTGCTGCTGGCTCTGGTGCTCTGAGTATCGGTTCATTGATGGTAGGTGTGGCACATGTCCAGACTTGTAGGTTGGCCCCCTTTCAGACAACAGGTGCTTCTTGGGCAGCTGCATCTGAACAGACAGGCTTGTTATAGCAGGCAGGATGTTCTGCAAGGGTGGGGGCTATCTCTGGAGTGCCCCGAGGGTGCTATTGGGGGCTGGGTGGGTTTGAGCAATGGGAAAGACTTTTTCCTTTTTTAGGTTTGTTGGTGCTGGCGGTTGAACCCAGGATGTTGAACATGCTCTGAATTGCATTTCAAATTTTTGACCGTTTACTTGTGGGTGTGTGCATGTGTGGAGGTCAAAAGACAACCGGCTGTAACTGGTTCTCTCTTACTCATGTGGCTGTTGAGGATGGAACTCAGGCCATCAGTCTTGAGGCCAAGTGCCTTCACTCACCGAGCCATCTTACCAGCTCTAAACTACATTTAAAGTCAGGTAACTGTGGGTTTGAATCCCGGCTCTGCTACCTGCAGCCTGGGTGACATCACTCAGAGCAGTCCTTCTTCAGGACTTCTCTGCAAAGTACGGGTCTATTAAGGTTGACCTGAAGGTCCCCGATTCTATATTTCATATATGCTCAGCTTATCTGGAAACCTGAAAATGGAGATCTGTGTTCATGGTATGAAAGGGCAACTGTGAGTGCCATCTTCCCTCTCTGCCTCCTCCTGTCTCTAGCACAGATTTGCACTGTCTTCTCCACTGTGCTGCTCCCCTGACGACTTGAGTCTGCTTCTCCACCTTGAGTCCCCACACTGACTCCATGCGCCTTCTCAGGGCTCCTAGCCCACCCAAGTACTGCCTGGGGGTCAAGGAGAGTGAGGTGGGAAAGAATGATCAGGGCTCAGCAGGCAGACTTAAGGGAAGTCAAAGCTACAATAAGGGTGTCACCAGGTGACCCAGTGAGATCAACTGGAAATGAGAAAGCAATGGAAAGTGGCCCAGACACTATGGTTGGGTCAGCTGGACATACTTACCGGAGCCATGTAGGCGCTGTGACCACCCTCGTCATCAGCCAGATATCCTGAGTGGTGGTGGTGGTGGTGGTGGTGGTGGTGCTGGTGGTGGTGGTGCTGGTACCTTGCCATGATGTGGGTAAATTTGTCTTTTGCTTCCTTTCTCGGGTTCTACAGCACAGATGCAGACTCCTCTGAATAGGGTGGGGAGGGGAAGTAAAGGTAGATCTAGGCCTCCATGGGTCCCTCACTCCTGTACCCTATGTCCTTCAGACATCCCACCCTTCCCCTACTGGGACCCCCCCCAAACATCTGCGGACAGCCCCAAGTTGTTTCCTTCTGTTTGCAACTCTCTGGGACGGGGATGGGGGTGTCCAAACTTCCTTCTTTCAAACCCCAGGTGCCCTGAAGCCCCAACCTACTCACCAGAGTCTCCTCTGTGCTTCTTAGGGTTCGCTGGGTCAGTACCCTATTAAGAACTACCGCACAGTGCCCTGGAATCCCGCCCCCGCAGCCTCCCAGGATGCTCATTTACATACTTCGTTCTGATTGGCCAGAATCTGGGCTCTCGTTCATTATCGTCCCACAATGGTTGGGGTGGGGCCCACACTGGCTCCTCCCCAACCTGGCTGGATTTTTCTGTCAAGCCAGCTAAGCAGTGCTTGGGTATCTTTAGAGGTCTGACTTACTCCGCCAAGAGGTCTGAATCTGGGTCTTGTTTCTCTAATTCTCAGGGTGAAAGTCACAGCCTCCACTTATGACACAAACACCTTTCTCAGCTCATTTCCGGTGGCTGCACAGACTTGGACCTCCGACTCTGTTGGCTTCCTTCCAGGGTTTCTTTCCCTCATCCAGTGTAGACTAGCCAGCATCTTCCTTTTCAAGACTTTCTTTTTGGAAGCAGTGAAGAGTCCTGGTTTTCCACACAGACCTAGCTGCAGTTCCTGTCCCTGTTTGTTTGTTTGTTTGTTTTTTGGTTTTGGTTTTGCTGATATGATTCAGCCTCTCAACACCGTCTATAAACTGAGCTGAGCATCCTTCCACAGGTAAGTATTACATTATGCATATGTACATTGTTTTTTTGAGACAGAGTTTTTTTGTGTAGCCCTGGCTGTCCTAGAACTCACTCTGTAGACTGGACTGGTCTTGATTCGCCTGCCTCTGCCTCCTGAGCACTGGGATTAAAGGCGTTCAGCCCCATCACCCGGCTACATAAAATATTCTTTCAATACACATTGCACCTTATGGAAACTCCATATAAACTCACCTCTACCTTTTTCTTTCCCCCTTCATTCTAGAAGTTTGTCATTCCCAACAGATTCACAAGCCTGTCCCCCACTGTCACATTGTTTCTTTTTGTCTAACAGCTGGCATTTCCTTAGGACAGGAATCAAAGCAATGAGTCCTAATTTCTAATGACTCTGTTCCTGATACAATAGGTGCTTAGTAGTTTCCTCTTCTCCATCTGTGGTTTCATGGCCCAGGGCCCTCAAGGTTTCTGGCCTTTCCAAGAGCAGTCTCCCAAAGGGGCACAGTGGCTGGATGACACCTGATGGTTCAACAGTCACTATGACTGGACACAGCAGTGTTTACACCAGGAACTTGGCTGAAGGGTTCTCTGAAGCCTCCAACCCTTCCAAAGCATCATCAGGTACTGTTGACGATTAAACTGTACTCTTTCCCCTCTGCCTGTGATTCAGGGGGTCAGACAGGATGGAGGGAATGAGAACAGGTCAGACTTCAACATGTAGAGAAGTTCCTGCTCTATTTCTCCATCCGCTGTGGCTGTGAAACAGAAACAAAATTACCAATATCACAGGCTTGACCCAAGTAACACAGGAGAAACCAAGACAGGCTGATAGAGTGCTTGCCTAACATGTATGAAGTCTTGGGTTCAATTCCCAGCACTACACAAGCCAGACATGGTGGCACATACCAGTACTGAAGAGGTGAAAGCGAAAGGGTCAGAAGTTGCTTGAATGAGAGTGAGGTCAGCCATACATACAACTTTCAAAACAATATCAAGACAGCCACATTGCCGAGCCAACACTGGCTGTCACCATGGTGACTATTGGTAAGTCATGGGTAAGAAAGCTTCACTGGGCAAAGAGCAAAAGTGAGGTGTTGGAGGTAAAGGTTGCTGAAGCTCAAGGTGGAAATGGGCTAAGGCTTTCTGCAGTGTGGCCACCGGCTTGCACAACTGTTTTCTCATCATGTAGAGCTTTCACGTCCAGGCAGTGGTGGTGCAAGCCGAGGCGAGGCAGATGGAAGGCCAGCCTGGAATACAGAGTGAGTTCCAGGACATCCAGTGCCACACAGAGAAACCCTGTTTCAGGAAGAAAAAAAACAGAACTTGTACTAAGAAAAGGCCTCCCCTTAGAAACGGGAAAGAGCAAACTATTTGAAACAAATGTAAAACACCTAATAAGAAAGGGCTCATAGGCACTGCATAAAAACAAAAGCAACATTGCAAGAATGAAATAACCTGGCATCATCCCTGAGTGGTGGGTATTCCTTTTCTTTTGTTTTTTGTTTGTTTGTTTGTTTGGTTGGTTGGTTGGTTGGTTTTTCAAGACAGGGTTTCTCTGTATTGTTTTGGAGGTTGTTCTGGAACTTGCTCTGTAGACCAGGCTGGCCTCGAACTCACAGAGATCCGCCTGCTTCTGCCTCCCAAGCGCTGGATTTAAAGGCGTGCGCCACCAACACCCGGCGGGTGTTCCTTTTCATAGAGAAAATAATGGAAGGACAGTACACTGCCCAGAGATTTAGCAATGGTAAACACTGGGAAGAGTAAGGGGAATTTTTCTTGTGCATTTCTCTTGTTTTCAACATTTAAAAAATTACTTTTCAAAAATCAATTTTTTTTTGAGAGAGATAGTTCAGTGGTAAAGAGAGCTTATTGTTCTTGCAAAGGACTGGAGTTCGGGTCCTAGTATGTGTTCACATGGTGGATCACAACCATCTGTTAACTACAGTTCCAGAGGATCCTATACCCTAGTCTGGCCTCAGCAGAGGAGTGAGAGAATGAGAGGGGGAGGAGGTAGAGGAGAGAGTGAAGAGAGGGAGAGGAGGGGGAGAGGAGAAAGGGAGATGCAAAAATAAAAAAGGAAATTTGCATTGCAGTTGATCCGGGCGTTTACAGGACGCTCCGAGACCTCTCTAGGTGGCAAAAACAACAGCGGCGTGCAGTCGCATTAAGGCGTGTGCGTGGGGGTGGGACCTCGGCAGCGTTCAAGGGCGGGGTCTGGATGCTGCAGCCCATTCCCTCTGGTCTCCAGCCAGCGTTTGTTTGGCAGCCATGGCTTGGCCCCGTGTGCGGCTGGTTGTCACCGCTGATGACTTTGGTTACTGCCCGCGGCGCGATAAGGGCATCGTGGAGGCCTTCCTAGCAGGCACTGTGACCAGCGTGTCACTGCTGGTGAACGGCACAGCAGCAGAGAGCGCGGCCGAGCTGGCCCTCAGGTGAGGGCGGCCCCCTGCAGGACCCGGCGGGTTTGGGGGGCTGCCCGCTAGGTAGCAGCCAGTGCTGGCTCTCGCGCTCCTCCCGCAGGCACAGCATCCCCACGGGTCTCCACGCCAACCTGACTGAGGGCCGTCCTGTGGGTCCGGCCCGCCACAACGCCTCGTCGCTCCTCAGCCCGGAAGGCTTCTTTCTCGGGAAGATGGGATTTCGGGAGGCTTTAGCGGCTGGAGACGTTGCTTTGCCCCAGGTGCGGAGGCGTGGCTGCAGGAGGATACTCACCTAGATCCTCAAAGCACAGCCCAGAGGGTATCATGGAAGTCGTTGGGGCAAACGCGGACGCTGGATACGTTCACACACTGGAGCAGTCACACCGTGGCAGCAGACGGAGCTCGTCGTTTTGTGCCTGCTTCTAGAAGCTCAAGGTATCTGTGTCCCTCCAGGTGCGAGAGGAACTAGAAGCTCAACTCAGCCGCTTCCGGGAGTTGTTGGGCAGGTCCCCCACGCACGTGGACGGGCACCAGCACGTGCACGTGCTCCCAGGTACGTGGATGGAAGCGCCCAGGTTGGGAGGAGGCTTCTTTCCTGGGTTGGTGGGAGGTCGCTGCTGAACCCACCCCTCCAAGCAGGCGTGTGTCAGGTGTTTGCCGAGGCTCTACAGGCGTTCGGGGTGCGCTTCACACGGCTGCCAGTGGAACGCGGCGTAGGCAGCTGCGCGTGGCTGGAAGCGCCAGAGCGTGCCTTTGCCTGCACTGTGGAGCGCGACGCCCGGGCCGCCATGGGCCCCTTCTCCCGCCACGGTCTGCGGTGAGCACCGCCCTCCCCTCCCCTATCCAATCCTGCTGAGTTCCCGATGGTCCCAGTGCGTTCATTTGGCCAGATGTGACCTTTTCTCAGCCAAAAAAAGTTAGGAATTGACCTGCGTCCTGCTGATTGACCCTCTGCCTAGCCCTACCGGCCCACAGGTAACACCTCTGATACCCTGGCACTCACAGGTGGACCGATGCCTTTGTGGGCCTGAGCACTTGTGGTCGACATATGTCTGCTCACCGAGTCTTGGCATCACTGGCACGGGCCCTGGAAGATATCCCTGCTGACCGCGCGCTGACTGCTGAACTGATGGCACATCCGGGATACCCCAGTGTGCCTCCAGCGGGGGGCTGCGGTGAGGGCCCCGATGCTTTCTCTTGTTCTTGGGAGCGGCTGCATGAGCTGCACGTCCTCACGGCACCCACCCTCCGGGCTCGGCTGGCCCAGAATGGTGTGCAGCTCTGCGCCATAGACGACCTGAATTCCAAAAGGCCCGGGGAAGGTGTCCCCTGCGAGGCGGCTCTGGAGCCCTTCCTGGAGCCTTCCCCACCCTGACACCAAAGGCCAGCTACGAACTGCCTCTCTTGTGGAGGAAGGCCAGAGTTAAAGCTCTGGTCCAGCCTGGAACCAGGCCTTGGAGCAGGGGTCTGGCTTCCCAGAATGACAAGTCACTAGCCCTGTTCCCAGGTCCTCACCGGACCTCGAGGCTGACAGGCAGGTGACCTCGAGGCTGAGTCGGTGACATCTGAATTTAAGGCCTGTTGAATGAGCATTTGGTGCCAATTCATGTCGCAGTTACAACCTTTTGTTTAGTGGAGCAGTGGAGAGAGGTTGGTGTGTTAATAAAATAATGTCTTGCAGATTTGGCTTGTTTATAAAATGTCTAGGTATCCTTCTCAGAAATAAGATAGGGCATAGAGAACTCCTTTGAGGCTCAGACCAAGATAAGCAGTAATATCTTCGGTTTCTAATTTTGCTTATACTTACATATGGTTTTCTTTTTTTAAAAAAAGATGTACCAGTGTAATATTTTTTTAATTTAATTTTTATTTATTTGTATTGGTGTTTTGCCTGCATGTACATCTGTGTGAGGCTGTCAGATCTTGGAGTTACAGTTGTTAGCTGCCATGTGGGTGCTGCGAATTGAACCCAGGCCCTCTGGAATAATAGTCAGTGCTCTTAATCACTGAGCTCTCTCTCCAGTCCCCATGCTTACATGTTTTAAATCCTCTAGTTAAAAAATTTGCATGCACTTGTGTTGGGGGGTATGTGCATATCATGATTCATATACATTTTGTTTTCGAAATGGGGGTCTTAACACGTTGCTCAGACTGGCCTTTGACTCCAGGGCTCAAGGAATCCTCCTCCTCTCACTTGCTGGGACCAAAAGCACGCACCACTGTGCCCAGCAATGCTTACATTCCTCTTTTTTTAAAGGGAGGGGAACAAAAGATCCTCATTAGATTCCATTTTGGCTTAAAAGAGGTTATCTGAGGGGCAACAAGATGACTCAGTGTGTAAAAGTTCTCGGGTTTGATCCCTAGGACTGGTGGCAGGAAAAGAACCAACTTCCGAAAGTCGTCCCTCAGACTGCCACAACCCCACACACATACTATAGAAGTAATTTTAGTCATTTAAAGAGGGGGAGGAATATTATATGTAAGCCGCTTCAAAGAACAGACTGAAAGAGGCTCTGCAAGCTTGTAGGCATGTTTACATTTTTCCAGGGCAGGTAGTCTTCTGCAGAAACGAGAAACTGGGATTCTAGCTACATCTAATATATATGCATGTTCTGCAGGCAGGGAATATCTGGGAAAGGGGGGCCCACAGCCTTACATCACTTTGGCAGGTGGAATATCAATCACATGACTCCTTTTTTGGTTCTAGGTATTGAGCCTATAGTTTCACACATGCATGCTATGCAAAACAACTAGACTGTCTTGATATTAGATTGCCAAGGATGACATTGAACGGATATTCCTGCCTCCACTTCCCAATACTGGGATTACAACTGCATCACCACTCCCAGTTTACATGGTTTTTAGAATTAAGCTCAGAGTTTCGTGCATGCTGTGTAAACTTTCTATCAACTTAATGTCCTGTGCATCCACCACAAACTTACAAGTGAGGGCTGGTAGAGCAGTGCTTTGAACTTACCTGACATGGCCTACATCCATCCTGGAACTGGGGATCAGGGAAGCAAGCTCTTGCCTGCCTGATAAGACATTGTGGCTTTCTTTTTTTTTTTTTTTTTTTTTTTCTGAGACAGTGTTTCTCTGTATTGTTTTAGAGGCTGTCCTGGAACTCGCTCTGTAGACCAGGCTGGCCTCAAACTCACAGAGATCCGCCTGTTTCTGCCTCCCGAGCGCTGGGATTAAAGGCGTGCGCCACCACCGCCCAGCAACATTGTGGCTTTCTAAAGGGATCTGCTCCTCCTCCTCTTCCTCCTCCTCCCTTGACTGGCTTCAGTCTATTATAACCTTTCTGGACCTTGACTTGGGCAGGTTCAATAACCTGCCTGATCCAGAATATTGAGTTTGAATCCTCTGCTGTGTGCCACTCACCTCAGCTGACTCCCGTGCTGCGGGCACATACTCCGGTGGCGGCCTAGTACGGGGTGGCATGTTTCTAGGGACAGCTCCTAGGTATGGAGTGCTCAGGAAAAAGCTCTGCTGGCGTACTGCCCAGCCTACAAATGGCAAAGCACCCTGGAGGACGAGGGGGTTCTCTAGAGACCGCTTCCTTAGGTGGACCCAGGTAAGTGGTCTGTACTGTCTGCTTTCCCAGGACTGCTGTCGAGTCATCCAGGAAATGAGGTTTCCTAGGCATGGCCTGGGTTGGGCACCATGTTGCACTATGCTGTCTGAGGGTAGCATTGTTTGCTCACAGAGGATGTGGGCAGGGCAGGAAAAATCAAACTGACATCTCCCTAGACTAGACTGCAAAGGTGTGTGGGGACACATCTCTTAGGGCAAGAGGAAGTAAAAGGCCAGACAAAAGCTGAATGGCTTATAAGCCGCTTGTTCAGCAGTAAGGGACTATGGGCCTCAGCTACAGGAGTGGAAGTTTAATAGTCTGGACTCAGTGTGTATGGGACTTAGGAACTAAATACTTGAAGGGAAACAAGGTGCGGAGGGATAAGTGGCTAAGGATTGAGTTCAAGCCAGCAATGCTCCAATAAAAGGATGCCCCAGGGGGGTAGTCCCACAAAACCTGCAGTGAGTTTCCAGATGATTATAATACATACTCTTCAGTTCAAGTCATTGATCAAACAAGCCCCTTAACTTGTTCTCACCTTTGCTGAATGCAGTTCACATTTTCTTGGGGCTACAAGGATGGAAGTGACTTTCCCAGTGTTGACTGCCCCATCTACTTCTACCAGGCAAAACAGCCCCACCTAGATGCCTCTTTTAGAGGCTAGCAAGTGGAGAAGAGAGCAGAGGCCTAGACACTACTCCCTCTAGTCTCTAAGAACATAGGCCCCCAGCAATGTTCATCCCCAAAGGAAGAAACCCATACACCCAAACTAGTGTCTGAGAACATTTTTATTAAGGACAGAATGGGGTCACAGCATCTTAGAAAGCCTATTCTCTGCCATCGTGGAAAGAGCAGGACAAGACCTGGGCACTTCAAGGAACCAGGGGGATGTGAATTCCTGAGCCAACTTGTGTCAGGGGTGGGTGCTTGTCTGGCTGCTCCACAGATCTCCTCCTCTCCAGAGGAGCCAGCTCTTCACTTTGGAGCAGCCAGGGCTGTCTGCCAGCTTGCTCAAAGCCTGCTCCAGGGCAGAGCTGGAAAGAGCAAGGCATGCAAGCCCAGAGGGACACCACTGACTCCAAGCCAGGCCTCTGCTTCCAGGGCAGGCCATGGTTGTCGATACTGGGCTGAGAGTCCCTGAGAGGGGTGCTGGCGTGAGAGTACCCTCCCATAGTGAGCAGAGAGCAGTGAGGGGTAACAGGCAGGTAGAGCTAAGCAATGAGACAGTTGGACTATCTCTAAATTCAGAAAGGCAACAAGAACAAATGGTGGTTTGTTTGGACAACTTCTGACAGAATGTGGCATTTTATTACAAATCTGAATGTGAATGAAATAAAATCCATTGTCACTTTTCTGCCAATGAAGAGACAGACATAGAAACATAGGCCCAGTGCTCTGGCCATCCTGGGCACATGAAGTCTCCAGAAACCTGCCCCATGCATACCTAGAACTAAAGCATAGTTCATTTATGCACCACAGGAGCCAAACCCTTGGAAAACTAAATAGTGTTACACTGCCTGAGAGAACCTGTCTCACTTCTTTACAGGCGAAACCCAGAGCTGTTTTCCAAGTCTGTGAGCCCTAGGTAGCCCTGAAGTTAAAGAACTAAGGTTAAAGCAGAAAGCAAGATTTCTTGAGGCCATCTTCTCCACAGGATCTAGACCCCTAAGAGCAGAAGTGAGTTAGTGAACAAAAGCCATCAGGCCAACAGCTTCCTTGGGTGTCACTACTGCTTCAAGGACAGTCACTTGTCTTGAAAAGATATTAACATTCAAATCTTGACAAAGTTCATTTGATGATAAATTCTAAGGTCAAATTTTATTTCTACAAAAAAAAAGGCAATGAAAACAATATAAAACACATTGAAAGGATATTACTGAGTGAGCTTCAGTGGGGCTTGACTCTGGGAAGGCGGAGTCCAGAGGGAGGGAAGGCCATCCTGTTCCTGGGCTGCACAGCAGCTGCTCTGAGGAAGGGGCAGCTGGTTACAAAGCAGAAGCCACCAATGCTGATCCCACAAAGGGCAGAACATGCGGAGGGAGACAGTGGTGGTCTGCTGTGCAGAGGAGTGGGGGCTCCTTGGCACACCTCAGCAGAGCTCAGTGGTGGAGGAAGCTTGAGTTTTCAAGAATATTCTGGCTTTTGCTTTGCCTGTGATAACCAGGTCATCCACCACAGCTGCAGGGAGAGCTGCTGACCGGAGAGGTTCATCACACAAATGCACGGCGATGTCTACTGGCAGACCCTCCCACCAAGGTCAACACAAACCTGGTATTGCAGGGTTCTCTACAAAGTCCCGGCACAGCCTGACCACGGGTACGGAGCATGGAGTCTGCCCCTT
This sequence comes from Mesocricetus auratus, assembly GCF_017639785.1. NCBI lineage: Eukaryota > Metazoa > Chordata > Mammalia > Rodentia > Cricetidae > Mesocricetus > Mesocricetus auratus. Next base: position 72,608,070 of record NW_024429192.1, read on the forward strand.
AAGACTGTTACTGTGGAATCACTTTGCTAAGATTGTATGTAAAAGCAGCTTCCCTTTGCAAGGACATTCTATTTTGGGGGGAGGGGAGAGGGTATTGGTATTGTTTTATAATTTCTTAAAAGGACACTAATAAGGTGGCATGAGGAGGACTTGAGCTATCACCACAGGCAGTGTGGCACAGGAGAAGAGCTCCCAGTGCTGCTGCTTCTGTGGGAAGTGAAAGGACAGAGGGCAAAGAAAACAGGAACCACAACTTTTTTTAAGTCTTCTGGGCTAACTGTAACTCTGAGTGAATCTGGGCAAGAGAAGAAATGCCATTCTTTTGGAGTAGACTAAAGCAGTGATTTTTAAAACAAAGCAAGCAAAACTAGAACATGTGAATTTTTTAATCCTTCTTTACAGGTTACCTAGACCACTTTTGATTAAGAAAACTGTAGAAAGTTAGTAACTGCCACAAGCGGACGCCAGATGGTGGCACGTGTCAATTTTCCACAGAGTCCTGCTTTGCGGGGTATTTGGATGCACTGCTCGGGGGCTCTGCTCAAACTTGCTGGAATCACTCATGGCAGATTTTAGTCCACAGGTCGTTTTTCCCCATATTTCTTTGTAAACTCTTCAGCATTCTTACAGAATTTTTTACGGTCCTTAGAGTATTCTTCAGCTAGGTCAGCTCGGAGTGGGTGCTCAGGCTGGGGGTCGTTCACCAGTGCTATGAGGGACTGGATTACTGCCAAAAGAAGGACAAAGCACTGTGGTTAAAACAGACTGAGAAATAGCAAACTTCAGGAAAGAAACTGCAACCCCTGCACAGACTCAAACGCTGGTTGCTTGCTCTTTCCAATCTGTATCAAAGAATGACCTCGATCGGGTTCCTGGCCTTGCTGAGTGTTGGGATACAGCCCAGTGCCACTCTGTCTGGTGTTCTCGAGTCAGGGCTTTCTGAATGCAAGGCTACATCCCATGCCCATGAGCGTTAAAGACAGAGCGGCCTTCTGTTTATTCTGACCACCAGAACTCAACCCATCTCTTCTGCAATCAGGAGAGAGACACATGACAGCGAGCAAACAGCTGACTGATCCCCAGCCTTAGAGAAGTCTTCCAGCCATTGTGGAATGTACATTTTACTGGTAAGCTGTCCTATGTTGTTTTGAACTGAGAGCTGGCTCTGGAAGAAGGGTTGCCTGCTCCTCCAATTTCAGAACCAAACATAATCATGTCAAGTGTTCTCCAAGGTCTTCTATCTAAGGATATACCACAGTACTCATGACAGGGTACAAGAACAGCAAAACAGCCTAAGAGTAAACATACTGTGCCCTTGAGAACAGCTAGTAGATGAACAATTTCCAATACAAGTTACTACTGTCTATCTCATGATGTAAAACTCAGCCATGGAAAGCTCAATTAGGAACTCAGCTGACATCTCCACTTCCTCGACAGCTTCTGTTATAAGCACCTGATTTGGTGCTTTCTCTATCTGCTACTTGTTCTTTTATCTGGAAGTCTCACCTGAGGAGACTGTTTTGCCTGGGACTCTCTCTTGCAGATGCCAACTGGCTGCCTTTAAAGACAGACCAGACCAATGGCTCTGACATCTGACAGTAAAGTTGACTAGACAAAAGGGTGTACTGTGCCACACTGCCCCCAAACCCACCAGGACCAATGAAGATGCACTGGAGAGGCAGGCAGGAAAGATACAGAAGTGAAGAAGGTTTTGGGGGACACTGCAGGGGTGAAGGGAGGACACAGGGGGACCTGGGAAGTGAGTTGAATTGGGGTGTATGATATGAATTTCACAAAGAGTCAATAAAGAGATGTTTAAAAAAGGATCTCGCCCTAATGTAGATGCCCTGATGATTCCAGACAGGGTTTCACTATGCAGCAGTGGCTGACCTGGAACTCACTAAATAAACCAGGCTGGCCTTGAATGTACAGAGAGATCCCCCTGCTTCTGCCTCTCAAATTCTCGGACTAAAAGTAAGTACCTCCTACCCAGCACTATTTATTCTTTTACTCTGGCTTGCTGTATACTTAATAAATTCACTCATTCAAAACTGAAAATATGGCTAGTATAGATCATTTTCTGGACAGTCCAGAATATCTGGACCTCCTGGCCCTTGTCAACCCCATTCTTCTGTGCTCTGGAGACAGTGGGCCATCCACATCTGTATGTATCTGTCTATAGGGTCACCTCTGCAGGCAGTTGTGGGTGGTAGGTCGCAACTCTGGTCTGGTGCTCAGTTAGGGCACTTCTTTTTTTTTTTTTTTTTTTGGTTTTACGAGACAAGGTCCAGCCTGGCCTCGAACTCACAGAGATCCGCCCGCCTCTGCCTCCCGAGTGCTGGGATTCAAGGCGTGCACCACCACCGCCCGGCCAGTTAGGGCACTTCTAAGCCCAAGAAAGAAAAAAGCATATTGTGAAGCTGTACCTGTCTGTGAGCAATGAGCCCATCTTAGAGGAACTGCAGGAAGATAAGATTTACCACAAAAAGTGCTGTATCGACTGAGAAATCACAAAGCACACAAATTCCCAAATTCATAATCTTTAGATGTGGTGGCTTCACAGCTGAAATTATCACTTAAAAGCATGTAACAGCTGGGTGGTGACACATGCCTTTAATCCCAGCACTCAGGAGGCAGAGACAGGTGGATCTCTGTGAGTTCAAAGTCAGTCTGGTTTACAGAGTGGCGAGTTCTAGGACAGGCCCCAAAGATACAGAAAAACCCTGCCTCAAAGGAAAAACAAAAACACTACATGACAAGAAGATCCTTAGCTTGGGGCCAGCCTGGACTACATAGCCAGAATCCATAAACTATAGACAGGATCACATTACCATGTTGTCTCTTTGTTTATAAGTAACGGTTTCATACAGTATACTATTTTAAAAGTTTATATATCTTCTACCATAAATGCATGCTTTATTATTTTTGTGTGGCTATCACAGTATGTCACTGTACAGAAATACCAGTTATTTATTTAGTGTCAACTTGACACGCAGACCAGGGTCATCTGAGAAGATGCCTCCATCAGACTAGCTTGTAGGCAAGTGTGCAGAGCATTTCCTGATTAGTGGCTGGTGTTTAATGGCAGACAGCTGTAGGTGGCAGGTGGGTGATATGGGAGTGTGCAGCTCCCTCTGGGCTGGGCCACTTCTGAGCAGCTCGTGCTGGGATCTCTCAGAAAGCAAGCTGAACATGCCATAAGGAGCAAGCCAGTAAGCAGTACTCTTCCATGGTCTCTACTCCAATTCTTTTTACTTTTTGAAACTATTTCTCTGTGTAGGCCTGGCTGTCTTGGAACTCAGAAATTCACCTGCTTCTGCCTCTAGAGTGCTGGGACTAAAGGTGTAAGCTACCACCCCTGACTTCTGCTTCAGGTTCCTGCTCTGACTTCCCTTCATTTTGGATTGATTATGAGCTGTAAGCTGAAATAAACCCTTTCCAGTAGGGCAGTGGTGGCTCTCTGTGAGTTTGAGGCCAGCTTGGTCTACTGAGCGAGTTCCAGGTCAGCCTCCAAAGAAACTCTGACTTGAAAAAAATAAAAATAAAAAAATAAAATAAAAATCAAAATAAAAACAAAACCAAAAAACCCTTTCCTCCCCAAGTTGCTTTTGGTCAGATGTCTTTGTACCAGCAATAGAAAGCAGAATAGACAGACACACACACACATACTCTCTCATCCATCCATCCATTTATTTGAATTGCTTCTCCTTTGTGCCTAGTATGGACAAATCTACAACGAACATTAATACAAGTGTTTCAGGGCAGAGAGGTACTCGATTGGCAGATAAAAGCTCTTGCTTCCAAGCTTAATCCCTGGCATTCATATGGATAAGGAGGGAGCTGACTTCCTCAAGTTCTACTCTTGACCTCCATATACATGCTGTGACATGCACTCATGAACACATATATAAACACATGAATATAATTAAAAAGATGTTTGTGTGGATCCATGCTTTCGGTTTTTCCCATGCTTTCATTTTTGGGAGGCACATACAACTAAGAGTTGACATGCTGGATCACAGGAGCACTTTTTTTCCATTGCTTAATTTGTGTGTGTTTTAAGTGTCAGAATGCACACATTTGTGCAGGTGACCTCAGGGGCCAGAAGAGGGCATCAGATCCCTAGAGCTGCAGAGAAACAGATGGCTGTCAACCACTCAATGTGACTGCAGGGAATGGAACTCAAGAACTAAGGACATTTTAACTTACAAGTCTTAAGTTTTTTCTTTTAAAAAAAGATTTATCTTTATTTTATGTGTATGAGTACATGTATGTCTGAGCACTGTGTGTATACAGTGTTCATGGATGTCACAGAGGGCACTGGATCTCTTACAACTTTAAAGATGGTTGCTAGCCACCATATATATATGCTGGGAATCAAAGCACAGCGTTGAGCCATCTCTCTATCCCCCAACCATATCATTTTTTTCCATATCTATCTAATAAAACATGACTTTGAGGGACTAGAAAATCTGGGTTCCATTCCCAGAACCCACATGGCAGCTCACAACTGTCAGGAGATCTAATTTCAGGGGATCCAACACCCCCTAGATACCAGGCATGCACAAGGTACACAGATATACATAAGGTAAAACACCCATACACATAAAATGATAACACTAACAACCTTAAGGCTCAAAACAGAAAAACCCTAACAAAGTCTAGAGATCACAAAAGGCCATATAGTGGATGACTGACATGAGCTAGAGCCTGTTACTTTAAAAAGATCAAAGAATGTGAAACTAGATCTGAAAGGAGTCATTGATGGAAAGCTCCTAAGGACACAGGCAGAAGAAAAATGACAATTCAATGCCATTAAGAAACAAGTTCATAGTCGGGCAGTGGTGGCACACATTTAATTCCAGCACTCGTGAGGCAGAGGCAGGCGGATCCCTGAGTTCAAGGCCAGCCTGGTCTACAGAGCAAGTGCCAGGAGAGGCTCCAAAGTTACCCACAGAAACCTTCTCAAAAAAAAAAAAAAAAAAAACAAGTTCACTTCACAACTTTAGAACTACAGCAGACCGCCGGGCGATGGTGGCCCACGCCTTTAATCCCAGCACTCGGGAGGCAGAGGCAGGCGGATCTCTGTGAGTTGGAGGCCAGCCTGGTCTACAAAGTGAGTTCCAGGACAGCATCCAAAGCCACAGAGAAACCCCATCTCGAAAAACCCAAAAAAAAAAAAAAAAAAAAAACCAAACAAGAACTACAGCAGAACTGTAAGACATCAAAAAAGAAAGATGACATATATAGGTTGATGGTGTCTAGAAAGCAGTCAGAAGTCAGTAAATAGGACCAGAAATACAAAGGCAATGAACACAACAGCATCTGCCATGTGGCCACAACAGTGTCATATACATAAGTATGTAGAGAGACTGGACAGAGGGCCCTCCAGAGGACCCACGCTCCTTAGTGCTCACAATGACACCTCACAAGCATTTGTTAACTTCAGTCCCAGGGGATTGGACGCCATCTTCCAATCTCCTCAGCACAGATATACATTCAGACAAACATACACATTACAAAGGAAGAAGAGAAGAGGGAGAGGGAGAGAAGGGGGAGGGGAGGAAGGGAAGAGAGGGAAGGGGGAGGGGAGGAAGGAAAGAGGGGGGGGGAGGAGGGGAGCGAGAGGAGAGACAGTAAGGGAACTTGGTGCCAGTGGTCCCTCCTCTACTGTGTCTCCACCTCTCTCACCCTGAATACCCTTCCTCAACTCCTTTAAGACTCAGTCTACTTCCCCTTCTCATGACTGTCCTTGTTTGACCAGTAGGATCCAGAAGGGACACAATGACAGCACCAGCACTACACTTAGTTCAAGTAGGTTGTTGGCTTCAGCTTTCAACCTAGAGCTCCATCATTGCTATGAAAAGGTCCAACCCACTTCATAGAGAATAAGCAACACAAAGAAAGTTAAGTGCCCAGCCAGCACCAACTGCCACATATGTGAATGATGCCAAATGGGACAATTTAACCCCAGCAAGGGTGTGAGTATCCTCAAGAATGACCACCACGGTTTGAGACAGCCAATCTACAGAATGAGCAATAAACTGTTACTTTAAGCCACTGTTTCATTTTATCTTTAGTTGAGCCATCTCTCCAGCCCCTCCTTTTTATGTGTACCAGAGTTGTACATACATGCATGTCTATGTACCATGTGGTCAGAAGAGGACATTAGATCCCCTGCAACTGGAGTTACAGATGATCTAGAACTACCATAAGGGTGCTGGGAACTGAACCCAGGTCCTCTGGAACAGCTTCCAGTGAAGCATCTCTCCAGCCACAAGCCACTGTTTCAATGGGAGTTATAATACAGCCACGGGTAACGGAAAATAGAATATGGCATTAAGTGCTATTGTTGAGTGAGAGGACAGACTCAAAGCCATGCTACAAAGACTACAAGCAATTAGTTTTCTAGGAAGAAACCCCAAGCTATTCCAAATCACAAAAACAATAATTCTGTCACTATACTTGAAATGAAATTTTGGTTTTTTTTTTTGTTTTTTTTTTTTTTGGTTTTGTTTTGTTTTTCGAGACAGGGTTTCTCTGTATTGCTTTGGAGGCTGTCCTGGAACTCACTCTTGTAGACCAGGCTAGCCTCAAACTCACAGAGATCCGCCTGCATCTGCCTCCCGAATGCTGGGATTAAAGGTGTGCACCACCAACGCCCGCTGAAATGAAATTCTTAATAACCAATAAGCATATTTTACAAAATAGGAAAATTACCCTAAACTGCACGGCAGTGGTGGTGCACACCATTGATTGATCCCAGCATTTGGGGGGCAGAGGCAGGTGATCTCTCTGAATTTGAGGCCAGACAATAAGACTAGGAATATCTGTACCCAGGCCTGAGAGCCTCCTGGCCCTGACCTTCATGCCATCAGTTCTCAGGTAAAGAAGGAGACCCTAAACTGACCAGTGCCAGAGGGCCTGGTGTAGAAGCACTTCTCTTCAGGCAAGGTGACTGAGCAGCAACTTAGCCCAGCAAAGTCTCTGGTAGTTGCAAGGACTGACATGATGGTGCTGTATAAATGAAGATCAGGTTTCCAACACAGAGCCAAGAGTCTGTACAGGAAAATAATCAGGCCACTGAGGTGAGAATTCAATCAACCTATCCAAAGCATCAATACTTTTGTGTACTGCTGAAGGTGAGTCCTGCTAGAAAATGCTCTTTGATTGGACATATATATATAGCATCTGCTCCTTCCAAATGCTGGAACCTGATAGTCAGGTTTCATGGGAATTATTGCCAAAATGTGATCATCTCCATCTTCCAGGGCTTCCTTCCACCAGAAAGGAAAAGTCACCTGTAATCTTACTAAAACTACCTCCATCCACTCTCTATAATCTAACCTAATGTTACATTGCTTCAGTTACTTAGTAGAAAGTCACCAAAATTAGAACCTCAAAAGCAAGTCTGGAATTAATAAAAATTGGAACCAGGCGTGGCAGTGTATAACTGTAATCACTCTGGAGGTTCAGGTAGAAGCATCCTGAGTACAACCTGGACTACAAAGAGAGTTCCAGGCCAATGTGAAAGCTATGACAAGACCTTGTTTCATAAAGTCTATATGAACAATACTAGGCAAAATCAATAAAGTCTCTCTCCTGGAAGTTGCAAGAAAGGGACAAGCAGGAGAATAATCATGACACACATGGAATCAAATGCTTTTCTAAGAAAAATGAGCATGGACACATCTAGCCACATCTCACTCTAAGAACTATAGACACTGCAGCCAACGATGTGTGTTCACAGGGATGCTACCCAAGATGCATCTTTGTCTTGAACCCCCAAACCACCTACTGGGGGCTACAGGACTTGGCTTTAGCCCATCTGGTAGTCTGGAAAGTTTTAACTAACCTTTCTTTGAAGTGATTACAAGTGCTAACTGTGTGTGCATCCAGCAGCACCCTCTCTTTCCCTAGCTAGGCAATATCAACCCTTTAGCACACCCAGGGCCAGTGCCCTGCACAGCTAACACTTCAGCTGAGACGAGGCAGCCGCACAGGACTGCTGGGGTCTTAGCCGTCCTTACTTTATGTGCACTTGAGTTGCTGAGGTAGTGTTTCTTACTCTGTCTGATAGGGTATTAGAGAGAAACTTCAAGCATCCATCACAAACTAGTATTCCCAAAAAAGAGCCCTCTCTAAGGCAGCAAGAAGAAAGGCTCACCTTGGTCAGTCTTGGTGGCTGGCTTCCAGTTTTCAGCACTAATTACGGGCAGACAGACCTGCCCCTTCTCATCAATGTTAGGGTGGTAGATCTTTGTTTTAAATGTGATCTTGGGTGGTTTGAATGGATACTCTGCTGGGAAGTTGATTTCAATTCTGAAGGCCCCCTTGTCGTATGGAGGGTTGTCCTAAAAGAAAAAAAGGGGGGGAAGATAAAAATAAACATTTGTATATTCCATACACTTATGGCCATGCCAGGGCTGCCTTAATTGCTCATTAATTATTCCCAAAGGTACATCGACTGACGCCCCACCACACAAAAGGTTAATACAACAACCAGCCAGTATCTCTAGATAAGGCGTTCAGTAAATTTTGTAAGGTTTGAAATCAATGTCATACAGCCTTATTATTTTTCAGTAATATGGTAGTTTGAATGAGAAGGCCACATAGGCTGTTTGAATGCTTGGTCTGAAGTTTGTGGAACTGTTGGAGAAAGATTGGGATGTGTGGCCTTGTTGGAAAAGGCATGTCACCTGGGATGGGCTTTGAATACCAATGCCATGCCCACCTGATTACCTGCCTACAGCCTTGCTCTCATGATGATCATGGACTCACCCTCTGGATCTATAAACCCTAATGAACTTTTTCTTCTAGAAGTTGCCTTAGTCATACAGCCTTATAACAGCAGTAGAAACAACTAGGACAAATAGACTGCCTTTTTTTTTTTTTTAAAGAGTAGCTTTACTATTTATAGTAGAGGGTCCTCCAAATTCAAACCCTAACCCTGCCCAACCATCTTTCAAAGTTCCATTTGCACTCCTCCAGCAATGAAGGACCATTCCTGTTACTTTGGTGTTATCCACATTTAAAGTTGCCAATATTTTTTATTATCACACTAAGAGAAATGTGGAATGACACTTCACTGTTGTTTCAAGATTTTTTCAATGACAGTCAAAATTAAGTGTGTCATCTGTATATTTCTCCTTTTAAATTTCTTAAAACAAAAAACATTGTGTGCCAGGCAGTGGTAGTGATGCATGCCTTTAATCCCAGCACTCGGGAGACATAGGCAGATGGATCTCTGTGAGTTCGAGGTCAGCCTGGTCTACAAAGCAAGTTCGAAGACAACCAGGACTACACAGAGAAACCCTGTCTTAAAAAAGTAAAACAAACAAAAAAATTGAAAAAGAAAAAAAACTTTGTGTGAGTGCCCATGTATGTAATGTGGTGGTCAGAGGACAGCAGTGAGTCAGTTCTCTTCTTCCACCTGTGGGCTCCAGGGAATTGCATTCAGTCATCACCCTCAGCAGTAAGCACTCTCACCCACTGAACTATTTCACCCATTAGTCCTCCTTCTTTGCCCCCTCCCCTGTATGTAGCTGAAGCTACCTTGAACTTGGAATCTTGACTCTTTGTCCTGAGCCCAAAGATTACAGCTATACACCACCACACCTAGCCTTAGTTGCTGCTCCTCCATTTCACCCCACCTCACTTCTAAGAGAAGGGTTTTGCATGTTGCCCAGGCCCAGAATATCCCTAAAATACTGGGTTCAAGTGTTCCTGTAGCCCTAGCCTTCCATGTGCCTGGAACTACAAGTACATATCACCATGCTTTACCTGTATCATTTGTGACTTAAGATTTTGTTGTTGGCAAGTGGTGGTGGCACACACCTTTAATCCCAGCGCTCGGGAGGCAGAGGCAGAGGCAGGCAGATCTCTGTGAGTTTGAGGACAACTTGGTCTACAGAGTGAGTTCCAGGATAGCCAGGACTGTTACACAGAGAAACTCTGTCTCAGAAAAACAAAACAAAACAAGTTTTGTTGTTATTCCTATTTCACATTAGGTTTTCTCTCCCCACTCCCAGAGCTAACTACCCCACCCCAGACAGGGCTTCTCTGTGTTCACCTATCTAACCTGGAACTCTCTCTGTAGACCAGTCTGGCCTCCAACTCAGAGAGATCCGCCTGCCTCTGCCTTCCAAGTGCTGGTATTAAAGATATGTAAAACCCCAGTCCAGATAGAGATAACTTGAGAGAGAGAGAGAGAGAGAGAGAGAGAGAGAGAGAGAGAGAGAGAGAGAGAGAGAGAGAGAGAGAGAGAGAGAGAGAGAGAGAGAGAGAGAGAGAGCGAGCGCACACTCTTGCCATCATATGTTATAGAGATCAGAGGAGAGCTTATCCAAGTCAGTTTTCTCCTTCTACCATGTGATGACCCCAGAGTCCCTAAGAATGAACTCTTTGGCCTTTCTTCCAACCTCCTCATGTGCAGAACTGAAGAGTCATCCACATTGAACTTACTGCTCTCCTTCTATCTGGGCTCTCTGGTTTGCAAGATACTCAGGAACACCACAGCAGCCCCATACTCATCCTATCTCCTTACACCAGGGACTGACTAAATCAGGTCATCAGGCTTCACAGTAAATGCCTTCAATCCACTAAACTATCCTGAGGGACATCAGTCAAATCTATCATACTTCTGGGCCTATTATTTGCAGACTGGAGGCGAAACTATAAAAGGACTCATAATATTCACATGTGGTGCCAAAGCTTCATGTGTTCACCTTCTTTTTCAGGGACTTGCAAGAGCTCGTGTCGATGTAGCTGTTCCTGTATGGAGGAGAGACATTCTCACACACTTTGCCCTCCCCTCCTCTTGACCAAGCTTTTGTGCAAAGTCCTTATCCCAACAGCATCCCTGGTTTCCAACTTGTTCTCCTATTCTCAATGCAGAATTCCAAAAGCGCTTCACAGATAAGCAGTTTTGTTGTTTGTTTTTGAAGCCAAAGATAAATAACTCAGGGCAGAACACACTAAGTGATGACACTCAGAGAAGAGTGCAGACTCTGAGCTCTAGGAAGTTTGGTCTCCCGAGGTGAGACCAGCACTCTGCCCAACGGTTGAACCTGAAGGAGAAGCACTAATTACTGGTTGGTTAACATGAGCCAGTATCACAACCCCAAGAATGAACTCTTTGGGACCGTCACCCTCCTCACCTCTAGAGATGGATCCTTCCACACTGTACTGTCCTCACATTTGGACTCTCCATTCCAGGAGAGGTCCAGCAGCACTATGATAGCTCCCACACTCCATCCTTCCTCCTCACACCCCGGGGGCCACATGAAAACTCTACAGCAAGTCATGTATCTACGGGGAGCTGAGACATACATGCAGTCTCAGTCTCCAGATTCCCACAGTCTAATCCCAACCAGAAAAGGGAGGCACTGAATAGCATTCTCAGGAAGATAGGGGTAGGCTGAGCAAAAGAAAAGAAAGGCTTTCTAGCAGAGGACTAAAGACTAAAGTGTCAGGTTGAGGGAACATCACAGAACATACTAGGAGGATGTGAGCAGGCAGCTGGCTAAGAAGCTGCTAAGGCTGTAAGTGGTAGCCTAAACAATGCACTGAACACAGGAACTACCATGCAAGCTGGTGGGGAGTGGGGACACACAGAGACTGGCTAGAACAGGGATGCTCAAGAATGGTGGCGTCTACAGTACCTGTGCGCAGAAGGCAGCCCTGCACCACTACAAAATACAGGATTACACCACCAGTCCCTCACCACCTGGATTCATCCAGCAAACCTCCTTAATTACATCTTTTAAAAATAATTTCAGCTGGGTGGTGGCGATGAACGCCTATAGTTCCAGCGCTCCAGAGGCAGAGGCAGGTGGATCTCAGTGAGTTCGAGGCCAGCCTGATCTACAAAGTGAGTTCCAAGATAGCCAGGACTATTACAAAGAGACACCTTGCTTCAAAAACCAGAAATAATAACAACAATAATTTTATTTTGGGGGACTTTTTTTGGGTTAGTAAAGCTTTTATTTCTCTTTTTCACATACTAATCCCAGTTCACCCTCTCTTCCCTCCTCCTGCTCTACCAATTAATAATAACAATAATTTTAAATCATGCTTGTTTATTTGTTTAGCGTGTGTGTACCTATGGAGGTCAGAAGTGGGTTTTCTCTTTTCATCACAACTTAGGCTTCATGCCAGAAGCCTTTACCTGACGAGTCATTTCACCAATCCCTCAATTCTTTCTTTATGGTACAGTGTTCTACATTACTCCAAAACCTTGTCCTGTCTGTACTGAGACCTGTTCCACTCAGGACAACTAACTCTTTGTCCTACTGCTTCTGACTTTTAGGGGGAATGAAAGTGGAGAGGTAGAGGATGGGGTAAGGGTGCAACTAACTGAAAACCTTATTTATGCTGTGATACCCATGTAAAATAGCTTGCTCCTGCAGGCTGCTAGCTGAGAAGAGCTGCTAAATGTCTTTACTCTGCATCCAGGACTGATTGACCTGTGTCCTGCTATGTTCATTATGCTCTGTGCAAGAAGCTGGAAAGCTGAGAGTGCCACTCTAAACACAGGCCAGAGACAAGTCTGAGAACATGCTCAACCTTGTAAAATGGGAGTATCAGGAGCCTGCACCAAAGATACTGCAATAAGAAACTAGATTTGTCAAGTTCCTTGTGCTTGTCAAAGGGACTCTTTTGCTCTAACAGCAGAGGCTATCCTCACCAAGGGTTCATGGCCATACTTACCTAACTACTATGAGCCTCTTTCCTTGTTGCGGTGGTTTGAATAGAAATGGTCCCATCGGCTCAGAAATGTGAATGCTAGGTCACGAGGGAGTGGCACTATTAGGAGGTGTGGCCTTGTAAGAGGAAGTATGTCACTGGGGGTGGGCTTTGGGGTTTCAAATGCTCAAACTAGGCCCAGTGTCTCTTTCTTCTGTTGCCTGTCATTCCAGATATAGAACTCCCAGCTATTTCTCTAGCACTATTTCTGCCTGTATACCACCATGCTTCCTGCCATGACAATAATGGACTGAACCTCTGAACTATAAGCCATCCCAATTAAATGTTTTCCTTTATAAGAATCGCTGTGGTCAGGGCTGGGCAGTGGTGGCTCCCAACTTTAATCCCAGAACTCTGGAGGCAGAAGCAGGCAGATTTCTGTGAGTTTGAGGCCAGCCTGGTCTACAAAGAGATTTCCAGGACAGGTTCCAAATCTATAGAGAAACTGTCTTGAAACAACAAAACAACAACAAAAAGAATCGTCGTGGCCATGGTGTCTCTTCACAGCAATAGACCCTAAGACTCTTAGGCTGGAACTCAACTTTATCCTGGTATTCCATCCAGCTCATGATGGTCTAACTCAATTCAGAACTGGTCATTCCAACGTAGTCTTCTATGGAAATGTGAACTCTCACCCTGTCTCTGTCCCCCTGCCCCAAGCCATGCGTACATACTCAAGCGATTCTAAATCCAGCCAAATTTACAATGAAGATTAAACCACCACAGGTCTAAAATGCCACAAGTAACAATGTGACGTTCTAGAGATAAACTTGGCCTATGAGAAGGCAGCTGAGAAACTGTCTAGGACACAAAGGAGAAAACAATTTTCTAGAAAAATATTACATGATTTTTTTTAAGGAAATTTACCCCTCCATGCTACACTTACTATTTTTTAAAAAGATTTATTTATTATGCATATGGTGTTCCTCCTGCATGTATGCTTGCATGCCAGAAGAGGGCACCAAATCTCATTATAGATGGTTGTGAGTCACCATGTGGTTGCTGGGAATTGAACTCAAGACCTCTGGCAGAGCAGTCAGTGCTCTTAACTTCTAAGTCATCTCTCCAGCCCAGTTTCTTCACTTTTTTCAACTTTAAGTGTATGCATCTATGTATTTGTATGACAGAAGTGTATGTGTGCCCACAGAGGCTAGAAGAGAGTATCATATTCTCCGGAGCTCTTTACAGCTGGTTGTGAACTGCCTGACAAGATACTGGAAAACTCAATTTACTTCTCCAGAAGAGCAGCAAGTGCCTTTATCTCCAGAGCCACCTCTGTGAACCAGTTTTACTCATTTTTATCATTATTATTTTACTCTTAATCTTCCCTCAGAGATGCCAGTACGTACTCCATCTACTTTGTGTAACAGTAGGTTATAAGATCCTCCATGGGCCATGAGTGGTAGTATGCATCTATAATCCCAGCACAAGCAAGGCAGAAACTAATGGATCTCCCTAAGACTAAGGCTAGCCTGGACTACACCAAGAGCTCCAGGCCATCCAGAGCTACACTGTGAGTCCCTATTTAAAGAGAAGGGAAGAGGGAAAGATCCTCTTGCCCCAAGCCATAAACAAAGCAATATTACACAGAAAGGCCATGAAGCAGTTGGGCAATGGTGGCACACACCTTTAATCCTAGCACTCAAAAGGTAAAAGCAAGTGAGTTTGATGCCAGCCTGGTCTACAAAGTGAGTTAGTTCCAGGACATCCAGGGCTACACAGAAAAACTGTCTGGAAAAAATGAAAATATAAACAAAAAGAAAGGAAGAGGGGAGGAAGGGGTTGAAGCATGTAAACAGATATATGAACAGATAAGATTCTTGGGCTCCTATTCAGTCTGTAGTAGATCACATGTCTGTGCACAAGCTGTCCATTCCTGGAACATTTATGAAATAGCCATAAAACTTCAAATCCAGGGACACAAGTTTTCAGACAACTTGATCCTGCAGAGGCTCCTGGAAAGAGTGTAGAGTACGCTCCAGGAAGGCATGGACTCCCTATGCTCCTTGATAGACAGCCTTGCTTGTTAAACACAGAAATCCCATGAGGTTACAGCTGGCCTTGTTCAAAACACTATCAATGAGCCAAAGAAAGGGAATGTTTTGCTGAGACTGTCTGTCTTTCCAAAATAGTCTGTCTCAATTGAGCAAATAACCCCAAGAAGGAGGGACCAAAGGCCTGGAAGTAGTAGTCCCCCTCAGCTGCATCAACATCTTCATTCCCAAGACCTACATAACTCCAAGTATCACGCCCCTACATAGACCACAGACCCTCCCTTTCCAGCAGGAAAATGTCTGTCCTTGCTCTCATCCACTGAGGTCACACTCTAGTCTGCTGGCTGCACTCTGAAATCTTCACATCCCTGATCACATCCATGCCTTGCTCAAAACATCGCTTTATTTGTATCCTCATGCTTTTTATACACTAGTGAATGTGTCTTCTTGAGTGAGCCCCTCAGATAAATTCATCAAAATGCAGAGATGGTTATAGAAGTCGTGTACTTAGGTCAGGAAACAGTGTTTCAAAACAAACAAACAAAATAAATCAAACTAACCAAAACAACACAAGAGGCTGAAGGTATAGCACAGTTGGTGAAAGGTTCAGGCATTGCACTGGGTTGATTTAAATTATAAGAACTAGTTAGGAATTAGACTAAGCTATCAACTGAGCTTTCATAATTAATAAGCCATCTCATTGCCATTATTTGGGAGCTGGCTGTCAGGACACAGACGGACTAACTGTTTTCCTTTATAAGAATTGCTATGATCATGGTGTCTCTTCATAGCAATAGAACACTGGCTAAGACAGTATACATGCCTATAATTCTACTACTCAGGAAGCAGAAATTTCAAGTCCAGCCTAAGCTACATAATGAGATCAGATCTCAAAAAAAAAAAACAAAACAAAAACACAAACAAACAAAAAAAAAACAGAAAACAAATGAAACCATTTAAGAACAACAAAAGACTACTTATTTTATAAATATTTATTTACAAACAGTATAGTTAAGAAAAAGCAAAAACAGCCAGGCGGTGGTGGCGCACGCCTTTAATCCCAGCACTCGGGAGGCAGAGGCAGGTGGATCTCTGTGAGTTCGAGGCCGGGCTGGACCGACAGCTTCCAAAACAATACAGAGAAACCCTGTCTCGTAAAAACAAACAAAAAAAGAATCCCCAGACGCTCTACTGTATTTAGCCAAAGATGAACAAAAAAGAAACAAAAAGACCCTTTATAGGAGGAGGTAAAAGAAAACAGACATCCTAAAGCTGTCCTCTGAACTCCACTCACACCCTTACTTGCACCCACAAAGACAGCCTTTTCTAAAACTTGAAAGCCCAGAAACAAACCTCTATGGGGATAGAGATGTAACTCAGCTGGGAGAATGCTTGCCTAGCATGCTTGATGCTCTGGGCTTGGTCCCCGTACCCCATAAGCCTATACTCAACAGGTGAAGGCAGAAATACCAAGAATTCAAGGCCACACTCAGTTATATAGTAAATTCAAGGCCAGCCTGGGACACACGAGATCCTGTGGATGGAAGTGGGGGGGGGTGGCAGGAGAGGGGAGGGAAAGAGAGGAAGGGAAGAAGAAGGGAAGGGGAGGGGAGGGGAAGGGAGGGGATTAACTAGCTCTGTTAATTTCAGAGCTAGTCTCCAGCTACAAAGTGAAACCCTGCCACAAAATACAAAAAGGAGCCAGGAGTGGTACTATACCTGTATTCCCAGCATTTGCAAGATCCAGACAGGAGGATCAGGAGTTCAAGGTCATCTTCAGCTAGCTTGGGCTACAAGAAAGACTGTTTGGGGGGGGGGAGTGTGAAGAAACAGCTAGATCTCTGTGAGTTCGAGGCCAGCCTGATCTACAGAGAGTTCCAGGGTAGCCAGTCCTATGTAGAGAGGCCCTGCCTCAGAATTAGTTAAGATAGATTTAGGGTGGGACTAGAGAGATGGCTCAGAAGTTAAGGGCACTTGTTATTCTTACAGAAGACCTGGGCTTGGTTCCCAGCACCCACAGAGAAGCTAACAACTCAGTTCTGAAGGAATCCAATGCCCTCTTCTGGCCTCTGAGGGCAACAGGCATGCATACAGTGCACATACACATGCAGGCAAAACAGTCCTACATCTAGAGAAACATGGAAATGAAAGAGAGAAGGCAGCAGTAGGCTCGGTGACAGAGCACTGGCAGATACAAAGTTCTAGTTCAGTCGCCAGTACAGCAGACAGATGAACAAACGTGCACTGCCACAGCAATGACACACTGTCTATACGAAGTGTCACTCGGCCACCTTGCCCTTGAGTGCTACAGCCAGGCTCAAGGACTAAGGATCATCATCCTCTTATAAAGTGGAAGGGTAGGGCTGAGCACAGCTCAAGTGCCATGACTTTTACCAGTTAGTTCTGCTTTCACTCCATTCGACAGACTTCGGGTAAACTTAAACACAAGATTCCCATGCGGGCCCAGTCCCTGGGATGCAAAAGAAGTCAGGTCCGGGGAGGAAGCACATACACTAGCTATGCTGAGGAAAGAAGAGATGCCCTGGACAGTGGTGTCAGAGGGAAATGGGAAACAGAGAAGATTTCAGCAGCCCCTGCCACAGTTGTCCTGGGTACAGCTGCCTCAAATAAAGGAAAATATTTGACCTAGATACTCCCAGAGTCTCAACACACACTCGGATTTGAGTAGTCAATCTCTACAATAATGAACCCCCCAGACCAATATAATACAGGCTCAGAGTCAGTATTGAGCTGAAGGCAAAGTTTGTTGACAGTAAGCTCATATGACACTACCCCAGCACCACTTAAAGCCATCATTCATTCCTTTCATTTCGCCAAAGAACCATAGATTATCCATTCACATTTTAGTAATATACAATCTCAATTAGAAAAGGGACAGATAGGCCAATCGTGGTGGTGGTGAAGCATGCCTTTAATCCTGTGGGGACACCAGACCTTGAGCAGAAACCCACTTCCCCTTCGGCCTGGGAGCAGGCAGCTGTGTAATGTTTACTGAAAAACAATTCAGTGCTTTAAAGCTCTTGATAGGGCTCAGATAAGGGCTCGCTCACTGAGATACCATGACTTTCACACCCCCTACGGCTAGATGCCTCTTCCTGTCCCCCCCCCTGCAGTGTCTCCCCGATTCTGGGGCCGGAGATTAACCACCAGCCAGGAGGGTAGAAGTCTGGAAAGAATGGTATGTAGATGAATGGCAGAAGTCCTTAAAAAGGGAAGCTCCTTTTTCTTAGAGAGACTTCTCCTGAGAGCTCTCTCCTAAGCGGACTGGGGTCTCCTCCTAAGCTGACTTGGGAAGATAAAGTTTTCTTAAAGCAACCGACTGGTCTCTGTGTCATCTATCCCGACCACCTCGCTACATTCTCGGATGCAGGCCGCACAGCAGGTGCGACATAATCCCAGCACTCTGGAGGCAGAGGCAGGTAGATCGCTGAGTTTCAGGCAAGCCTGGTCTACAGAGCAAGTTCCAGGACAGTCAAGGCTACACAGAGAAATCCTGTCTTGAACTGCCCACCCCCATAAGAAAAAAGGGACAGATTCCGGATCAGATGGTTCCAGCTGCCCCCCATAGGTCACAATGACAAGCAAGAGCTGTAAACACAGGCCAGCCCCTAGTATCTAAAAGTTTCGCAGTCACCCTCTTTGTGTGCGGGAACCCACCCACTTTCAAGTCTAAAGAAACCCAGAGAGGGTTTATTTGCAAATCTAAACTGGCAACTCTCAGATTTAAAGTTCCAAGTCATTGTTTGCTGTCTAATCCTATAGTCAGAATCAAGAAGAAAGCATCTGCAGTGAGTAGACACTACATCCTTCTTGATAAAGGAGCCATGTCTCCATGAGAAACATTCCAAGTAACAATGGAAGGAGTGTCAGTCAGGTACAGGGAAAGGCTCAGACGGGCAAAGCAGAAAAGGAAGAAGATGGTGACTGTGGAAGAAAGAAAGGAGAGCAAAAACACACCAAAGCTGTAGGCTAAGGTGACTAGATGTCACTGATGTCCAAGGGGGCCGACGGCAGACAAATAGTGCAGCTCCAGGAGAGAAGGCAGGGGAAGGGTTACAACTCTCTCACATATAGTAAGCAACCTGATGCTAGAAGGGTCTCCAGGGACTTAAAAAAAGAAAGCTTTAAGTGAGGAGAAAGGAGTAGCAAGTCAGCAAGTAGAAACTGATTACAGGCTCAAGGGCTAGGACCCTGCGAAAGGCTCAGAGCTTTGAAGACAAGCAAGTGTCAGATATGAGAAAGCTGAGAGGGCCCAGGGTACTTGGTATGAAGCACTTCAGATGAGTGGGAGAAACAGGAACTGCACACTGAGTAAAGTGCAGGTCAAATGTCAGGAAGGATAAGGGATCTGAGAAGACAAGGAACACAGACAAAGTCAAGAGGATGATATGGCCAAAGCAAAGCCATTTTAGAAGGAACCAGAGCCTACTGGAAGGCTTCCTTGAAGGATGTAGGGCTATCTGGGGCAGACAAAGGAGAAAAGGTTCTGGAATGCATAAACGGAGGAACATACTGGAACATACCAGGAATAAAGCACAGGTTAGTCACAGGTGCAAAATCAATGGAGAAAGTCAACAAAAGTCTACATGAGAAGCCAGCTCTCTTCCAAGGCAGACAGAGGGATCTCAACCTGATAGACAGGGCAAGTCTGAGAAACAGGGGAAATGGACAACAACAGGAGCACAGGGGCATACTCCTCCTCTTTTGTCAATAACCACAGATCTGTAAAACACCAGTGCAAAGCCAGGATTCTATTCAAGAGCCCAAGGCCATACACTACCCTACTTGTCACCCGTTAGCCACTGCCCACTTCTTCCCATCTGTGAGCTGCCCAGACTAGGAACTTGCTGAGGAACACAGAGCCAGCAGTAGGAGTACACCACCTGGAAGAATAATCTAGTAAGAAGTGGAAGTGTTCAATACTCACAGGAACAATAAGCCCTTGCCAAGTCAATAAATTAGCTTCATCAACCTGGATGTTACGGAAGTTTTTCATTCCACATTTGCGGATCTCTTCAAGCTCCTGTTGATTAACAAAGCATAAAGGGGTGTCAAATCAGGGAAAGCACCACATATTAAGATCCCTCCTGACTCCCTCAAGTTAAACCAGGTGACAGCATCACCAATGACAACATTTGAGTGAGCACCAGAATAAGGAAGCATGGAGCCAGGGTAGTCCCATATGTAATGCTATAGCCTCTATAGACCCTTGTCCCAAACCAAGCCAAGCCCCAGCCTTAGACACCCATTGAATACAATGAGAAGAACCATGCTTCTATAGCTATACCACCTCTACTTTTGGGCTGGTCATGCTGCCCATGTAAATACCCTCAGTAGAGCCAGATAGCGCACACCTGTAATCTCAGCATTTGGGAGGCCAATACAGATGGACCACTGTGGGTTCAAAGCCAGCTAGAGCTATAGAGTGAGACTCTAGATAAAAAAAAGGGAGGGAGGGAGGGAGGGAGGGAGGGAGGGAGGGAGGGAGGGAGGGAGGAAGGAAGGAAGGAAGGAAGGAAGGAAGGAAGGAAGGAAGGAAGGAAGAGGGGCTGGTAAGATGGCTCAGCAATTAAGAGCTCTTTCAGAGGTTCTGAGTTCAATTCCCAGCGACCACATGGTGGTTCACAAGCATCTACAGTGAGTGGGATCTAATGCCTCTTCTGGCCTGCAGGTGTGTATGCAGACAGAGCACTTGTATATAAAAAATAATTAAAAAGCTGAAGAAAAATGGAAAAAAGAAAGAAAAGAAATAAACAGAATAGCTGGAAAAAATGAACGAAAGAAGTAGCTGTCCTCTAGCTACACAAGGGCAGACATGCAACAGAGTCCTGTGGTGTCTACAGACCTAGTGTTTCCAAATGAACACTAGCTACAGATGGGAAGGAAGATGACTAAGTCTGGAACTAGCAGGCAAACAAAGGAAATGGGTATCCACAAATCTACCTAACACTTTAAGAGCAATTTCTGGACTCCATTCCAGGATAGGCAGAGGCAAAGAGCACAACCGACCAGTATGGAATAGAGAGGAGACAAGAAACCAGCACTAAGGCTCAATTTCTTCAGCTATCAACTGGGTATTAAGTTTCTGAGCTAAAGACAATGGAGCAGTAAACGCCATCATAACACACTTTGAAACTATAGGGGTTCTCAGAAACAGATAATATAACAAAGGTCACTTCACTCAGTAAGCATAACCACCATGGCAAATTATTTCAGAATCCTCGGTCTTTAAGATTGCTTGTCACTTGGTTTTCCATTGTATATCAGACTGATGTTTCCCATTGCTTCTCCAACACCAATGAATATACAGCAGGCATCTTAACCCAAGCCACCCAGAATGTATCATGACTCCTGCCCACACATACATACACCTCCAAATTCCTAGACTGTCAGACCACACAATCAATGAGATGACAGCCTCCAATCCACCCAAGATGCCTTTTCACCTACATCCTGAGCATGAACGCTATCTCATCTGCCAGGCTACATCCCCTGTCCCAGGCCACACGCTCTCTAAAACAGGAAAGGGCCCTCCTTAAGTAGCCATGGCTCACAATGGCAATGGCTACCCTATTGTGTTCTACACCACCAAACCAAAAGATTCTTTGCATCACACATTCCCATCATGCCACAGTAGTAGGGCTAGAAAGTCACAGAAGGAGTGATTCTCAAAGCACAGTGATGCAGAGTCAGTTCTGAGTTGGAGGA
Source organism: Mesocricetus auratus (assembly GCF_017639785.1). Lineage (NCBI taxonomy): Eukaryota > Metazoa > Chordata > Mammalia > Rodentia > Cricetidae > Mesocricetus > Mesocricetus auratus. The sequence continues at coordinate 72,629,540 of NW_024429192.1, forward strand.
CAAGTGAGAGACCTAACTCAGAATGAGCCAAGGAGGAGAACGTGTGGCTTGGGCGTCCCACAGGGTGCTGCCTACTTGTCAACCACAGGTGCCTACTGTAGGCACCTGGACCAACTCTGGAAATTCTAGTCCAGCAAGTGTGGCTAGAGCTTTAATATGGGAATTTTTAGTAATAGCACAAGAAGACAAAGGGTGTTACCATGTTTAACCAGTTCAGTTCTAAGGAAGGCCTAGCAATACTGCAGGTCTTTGATCTTCAGAAACGGACAATACAATGAGATAACCTGATTGCTCTACAAAGAGAGCATCATGGAACCTGAGAGAATACTCTAATGTGCCAACTACCATCTTGGTCTTCCAGCTGATACTCAGAACTCATTAGAAATATGTCTGGGGACTATGACATATGGACACACTCAAGAAAGGGAAGGTTTCACACTTCACTAACCACCACTCTTCAAAGGACTTCAGTTTCTTCATGAGGGCAGGGCAGACACATAAGGTAAAATATTCCAAACAGAACTATGAAATCCGCCGGGCGTTGGTGGCACACGGCTTTAATCCCAGCACTCGGGAGGCAGAGGCAGGCGGATCTCTGTGAGTTCGAGGCCAGCCTGGTCTACAGAGTGAGTTCCAGGACAGCCTCCAAAGCCACAGAGAAACCCTGTCTCGAAAAACCAAAAAAAAAAAAAACAAAAACAAAAAACAAAACAAAACAAAAAACAGAACTATGAAATCAAGACAATCAAAAATACTCAGGAGGCAGCCAGGCGTTGGTGGCGCACACCTTTAATCCCAGCACTCGGGAGGCAGAGGCAGGTGGATCTCTGTGAGTTCGATGCCAGCCTGGTCTACAAAGCGAGTTCCAGGACACCCTCCAAGACAATACAGAGAAACCCTGTCTCGAAAAACAAAAAAAAACAAAAAAACAAAAAAAAAAATACTCAGGAGGCAAAGGCAGGCAGATCTCCGAGTTCAAGGCAAGCCTGGTCTACAGAGTGAGTTCCAGGACAGTCAGGGCTATACAGAGAAACCCTGTATTGGAAAAAAAAAATCAAACAACAAAAGAAAAAAACAAAGAAAATACTGAATGTTCATATAAGAAAAAGAATTTTAAAATGGCCTGTGTACAAACATACTTTATAGCTTTGGAGTTCTGCTAACAATATAAAGTATGGCTAATAGACACAAGGCAAATTTCATGAGAATTACAAAGACGGGGCAAGCTGGACTTAGTTTTAATGGGGCAGAAAAATCTAGCCTTGTTTAAGGACTGCAGGCTACATTGTAGAAGCTTAGCAATAGGTCAGTGGTCGACTGGCAGCACAGGATCATGCAGTACTCAATCCCAGTAGTATAAAACTACCAAGAAAATAAAAGGCACACAGTTTTCTGGGGACATAGCTCAGGTCACAGAATGCTTACCTAGCATCTACAAAACCCTGAGTTCAAGTCTTACACCCAAGGTAGATCACAACCACCTCTAACTGCATCCCAGGCCATCCAACACCCTCTTCCTGGCTGAAAGGGTGCACACACACACACACAGATCAACATCCACACACACATGGAATTAATCAATTATTTTTTAAAGTAAAGTCAAGGCCACCCTGAGGTATGTAGGGAGTTTTAGGGCTAGCCTGGGGTACATGATACTAAGACAAAACCTATGAACTATGTGCCTAGGTGCTGGGATATCAGCTACCTCAGTGCCGACATATCAAGCAGACACCTGAGTAAAGATTAAAGCCCCAAGCCGTCTGGCCACAGAAGGAAGGGCGCCACTAACAAGGACTGAGTTGGAGGCTCAGCAAGGCCAAAGCAGAGTGATCAGATAAACTCACTTTGCTGTCAGGTTAAGGTACCCAAGAAGGAAAGGCAACTGCTCTTTGCACAGTTCTAACCAACCAAGAACTGATTATAAAACAGAAAGAATTGAGACTGGGCATTGGTGGCCCATGCCTTTAATCCCAGCACTTGGGAGGCAGAGGCAAGCGGATCTCTGTGAGTTCGAGGACAGCCTGGTCTACAGAGCTAGTTCCAGGACAACCTCCAAAACAATACAGAGAAACCCTGTCTCCAAAAACCAAAATAAATAAATAAATAAATAAAAAATAAATAAATAAATAAATAAATAAATAAAAAAGAAGTGAGAGCCGAGACAAGCCCTGACATCTTCTGAGAAGGCTGAAGGCTGGGTACCCTAAAGAACAGCATTTCTCAATGGGATCAGGAACAGAATCACGCTCGAGTCCTGCCCATAAGACAGATGTAAGTTCAAGGCCAGCCTGGTCTACAGACAGGACAGGCTCCATAGCCACTGATCTTGGAAAATGAAACAAAGAAAAAAGGAAGGGAGAGAGAGAGGGAAGGAGAGAGAGGAGGAGGGGAGAAAAAAGTAAAGAAAGAAAGCAATAAAGAAAGAACACACTTCCCCAAAAGGTTTTTTTCACTTCTGCTCAATGTCAAAAGCAGCCTGAGGTCAGCTGCTCAGGGCTGATGGTGCAATGCTGACAACCAAGAGATGAGCAGGGAGAAAGCAGAACCAGCCAGCGCCTTAGTCCCTTCTGCTTGTCGGTAAGCAGCACACAGGGAAAAGCCCAAATGAGGTTCCCCCCCCTTTGAATTCAGCTGCTCACAGCTTTGGAAGGAACCTGAAAAAGTACAGGGTACTGCTCAGTTTCTGTGGGGGCTTTGTTTTATTTTGTTTTGGGTGGTGCTAGAGATCAAACCCAGGGCCTCAACAAGTGTACTGGTGCATACTACATTCCTAATACACACACACACACACACACACACACACACACACACACACACACACACACACACACACACACACCAGGGTCTCAAATGTGCCAGGCAAGCAAGCACTCAACCACTAACTTATAGCCTGTGGTGCTTGAATGAAAATTATCCCCATAGGCTCGTATGTTTGCATGTTTATCCCAGGTAGTGGTATTATTTGGGAAGGATTACAAAGTGTGGCCTTGTTAGAGGAAGTGTGTCACTGGGGTGGGCTCTGAGGTTTCAAAAGCTCACACCAGGCCCAGTCTCACTCTCTTTTTGCTTGCAGTTATTGATCTGATGTGAGCTCTTACCTACTTCTCCAGCACCAGGCCTGTCTGCCTGCAGCCAGACTCCCCGCCACGATAATAGACTAGTGCTTTGAAACTGTATGAAAATCTCCAATTAAATGCTTCCTTTAGCAGGTACACCTTTAATTCCAGCACTCGGAAGGCAGAGGCAGGCAGATCTATGAGTCTGAGGCCAGCCTGGTCTACAGACTGAGTTCCAGGATAGCCAGGGCTATACAAAGAAACCCTATCTCAAAAAGCATAACAATAATAATAATACATAAATAAATAAACCATGAATTCAAGGCCAGCCTGGTCTACACAGCGGATTCCAGCACAGCCTCCAAAACAATACAGAGAAACCCTGTCTCGAAAAAGAAAAGAAAAAAAAAAAAAAAAGCAAACACGGGCAGTGGTGGTGCACGCCTTTAATCCCAGCACTCGGGAGGCAGAGGCAGGCGGATCTTGTGAGTTCGAGGCCAGCCTGGTCTACAGAGCGAGTTCCAGGACAGCCTCCAAAACAATACAGAGAAACCCTGTCTCAAAAAAAAAAAAAAAAAAAAGAGGCAGAGATAGAGACAAAAAAAAAGCAAACAGATACACTGTTCAAAATCTCCCTAGTATTATCAACTTGCAAGGCAAGGACTAAGAAACCCTAAAGAGCCACAGATTTTTTGAGTAATATGTAACGAAGATACTCTTTACAAAGCCAAAATTAAGCAAAAAAAAAAAAAAAAAAAAAAAAGGCAAAATCTGATAGCTAATCTTGGTTGTTAAATTTGACTACATCTGTAACTTACTAAATCCCAAGCAGCTGGGATCATTTGAGGTCATTTTGGTGGCATACATCTTTAATCCCAGCAATCAGGAGGAAGAGGCCAGCCTGGTCTACAAAGCGAATTCCAGGACAATCAGGACTACACAGAAACTTGGTCTTGAAAAACTTAAAACAAAGGTCATTTGAGGCCAGAAGACCCATCTTAAATCTAGGCCACACCTTCTGGTGGCAGCCCCCATAGAACAACACGGAAGAAGGAAACTTGTGCTTTCCTTCTGCTTGCCCTTACTCCCACAGACAAGTTCACCTACTGTGATCCATTCCTTGGCTGTTCGAGCCTACTTCTTTAGTATTCCAACATGGACTGAAAACTGGTGCTCTCTAGGACCTCCCTGGGACATCAGCACCAGACTGCAACTGAGACCTCCAGTCTCCTGGCTTTCCCGCCAGGAGACACTGCTATTGGACTACTCCAACCACAGCTATAGGTCACTCTAATAAATCCCTTACTAATATATAGATATATATTAGTTCGTTCTACCACTTCTGCTCCTCAGAAAACCGTAAGTAGCACATGTTTTTACTGAACTAGGCACATGGAAGCAATAAAAAAGAAAAATCCCTTTGACTACAAGTCTGAGATCAGAGAAACTCAGACATTTTTCTGAAAATGTTTTAAAGTTAGTAAATACTAACCCAGCAGCACTGAGGAAACTACAGGAGAATTAAGAGGCTAAGCCCAACAGGCAGGCAGATTTCTGTGAGTTCAAGGCCAGCCTGGTCTACAGAGCTAATTCCAGGACAGCCTCCAAAACAACACAGAGAAACCTGTCGCGAAAAACAAACAAAACAAAACAAAAGGGAAAAAAAAAAAAAAAAAGAGGCAAGCCAGGCGTTGGTGGCACATGCACTCGGGAGGCAGAGGCAGGTGGACCTCTGTGAGTTTGAGGCCAGCCTGGTCTACAGAGCAAGTTCCAGGTCAGCCTCCAAAACAACACAGAGAAACCCTGTTTCGGAAAGAAAAAAAAAGAAAAAGAAAAAGAAAAAGAAAAAAAGAGGCTAAGCCCAGGAACCCCAAGAAGAAAGAAGAGAAGGGAGAGGGGGAGGGAAAGGGAGAGGGAAAGAGGGAGGGAGGGAGGGAGGGAGGAAGGGAGAGAGGGAGGGAGGGAGGGTGGGAATAGTACAATGGCTCAGCACTTCAGCACAGGTCTGATGACCTGAGTTCAATGATGAAAGCAGAAAGCCAACCACTGAAAGTTGTCTTCTGACCTCCATGTCCTGACATGCCATGGCATGCCCATACACAATAAAATTTTAAAAATTAGCCAGACAATAGTGGTGCACGCCTTTAGTCCCAACACTGGGGAGGCAGAGGCAGGCGGATCTTTGTGAGTTCAAGACCAGCCTGGTCTACAGAGTGAGTTCCAGGACAAACTCTAAAGCTACACAGAGAGACCCTGTCTCGGAAACCACAAGGCATGGTGGTGTCCACCCATAGTCCCAGCACACAGGAAGCAGAATCAGGTAGACTTTTGAGATCTTTGAGTTCAAGGTCAGCCTGGTCTATAAAGCGCTACACAGAGAAACCCCAGGAGGAGTTAGTTATGGCTTCCATTACTTTTTTCACCGTTATTTATTCTAAAGTCGTGTGTGTGTGTGTGTGTGTGTGTGTGTGTGTGTGTGTGTGTGTGTGTGTGTGTGTGTGTGTGTGTCTGTATGAGATGGGAGGATCTCATGTAGCCCAGGCTGACTGAATTCACATTCACTATGTGGCTGAAGATGACCTTGAACTTCTAATCCTCCTGACTACAGATGAGTACCAGCACAAACTTTCTTCTTCATATGCATTTTGCCTCAGGGCTCTTTATCTTTCTTTCATTTTATATGTCCTACTCTTCCTGTCTGACTAGGTGGCTGGCTCCAGCCTTCTCCCCCTCTTTCTCCCTTGTTCTCTCTTCTCTCTGCCCACCAGCTCTGCCTAATTGTTGGCCATTCAGCCATTTATTAGGCCAATCAAGTGCCTTAGGCAGGCAAGGTGAAACAGCAACACATCTTTACATAGTTAAACAAATATAACGCACCTTTACATAGTTAGAGTAACATTCTGCAACATACTCTGAAGATTTATTTTACGTGTATTTTGCCTGTATGTTTGTATCCTGTGTTCATGCCTGATGCCAAAAAAAAAAAAAAAAAAAAGGCCAGAAGAGGACATGGATCCCCTAGAACTGGAGTTAGAGACAGTTATGAGTCACCATGTGAGTGCTTGGAAACTAACTCAGGTCCTAGAATATCAGGTAGGGCTCTCAATCGCTGAACCATCTCTCTAGGCCCTGTACACAAATTTTCAGTACCAACTCATTCTGTGGCAGTCGTTGTGTCCTATTTTGAAGATTGTTATAGATAATAAAATGAAAATATGCAGGGCTGGAGAGATGGCTCAGAGGTTAAGAGCACTGACTGTTCTTCCAAAGGTCCTGAGTTCAGTTCCCAGAAACCACATGATGGCTCACAACCATCTATAGTGAGACCTGGTACCCTCTTCTGACACGCAGGCAGAACAGTGTACATATAATAAATAAATCTTTAAAAAAAAATATGCAGTCCCCACCCATTTTCTTCAGCATTACCTTTTTAGTGGGCGGAAGGGTGTGCAGGTGAGTGCAGTGTCCATGAAGGCCAGAGGTATCACACTCCCCTGGAGCTGGAACCCACAAAGGCAGTCATAAGCCATTTCATGCAACCGCTGGAAATCAAAGTCTGGTCCTCTCTAACGTGATTAGCTAGCAGCAATAGCTCCTAACCAATGAACATCTCTCCAATCCAATACCAATTTCTAAAGATTTCTTTAAACTGTTTTTATTTTTGAAACTATAATTTTGGGGGGGTTAGAACCAGGGTTTCTCTGTAGCTTTGGAGGGTATCCTGGAACTAGCTCTTGCAGACCAGGCTGGCCTGGAACTGACAGAGAGCTACCTGCCTCTGCCTCCCGAGTGCTGGGAATAAAGGTGTGTACCACCACCACCCAGCGTGTTTATGATTATTAACACAAAACTTTCTGAAATGAACTGAAATACAAGGCATGGTTCTTGCTAAAAGGCCATCATTACCACATTTATCTATCAAAGGCATCAGTTCGGAGTATCATCCAAAATTCCAACAACAATCAGATATATATGCCAAGGAAAAAGCAGGCAGGGTTAGGGATGGACAATCATGACAACACTCCACACTGTTTATAATAAAAAGCACATGAGCTATAACCAGAGCTTTTTGTTTGTTTTTGAGACAGGGTTTCTCTGTGTAACAGCGCTGGCTGTCCTAGAACTCTTTGTAGACCAGGCTGATCTCGAGAGATCCACCTGTCTGTCTCCCAAGGTACTGGACCTAGAGGAGTGTACTACACACCCGGCAGCGATCAGAGCTTTAAACAGCAGAATGAGAACAAAGCAGGCACAAACATCCCATTCTATAGAGGTAAAGCAAAGGCTCAGAGAAGCTCACAGAATTCTCATAAAGCAGGTCCAGGGCTAGACCAAGGCCAGAATAGCTCTTCCACAGTAATTGAAGCTATATAAAGCACTGGGCTAAGCTGGTTAATACTTCCATTAGAAAAGGACAGAACAGCCGGTTGTGTGGTGGCACACGCCTTTAATCCCAGCACTCGGGAGGCAGAGGCAGGTGGATCTCTGTGAGTTCGAGGCCGGGCTGGTCCGACAGCCTCCAAAACAATACAGAGAAACCCTGTCTTGTAAAAACCAAAAAAAAAAAAAAAAAAAGAAGAAGAAGAAGAAGAAGAAGAAGAAGAAGAAGAAGAAGAAGAAGAAGAAGAAGAAAAAGAAAAGGCAGAACATCAAGATGGTCATGTGGTAAAGGCACTTACCACCTAAACTGGTGATCTGAATTGGATACCAGGAACGCACACACAGAAGAATCAACTCCCCAAGGTGTACACACACAGTGGTAAATACGTGTGCACAATTTTTGTTTGCTTTATTTCAAGACAGGGTTTCTCTGTGTAACCCTGGTTGCTCTGGAACTTACTCTGTAGACCTGGCTGACCTTGAACTCAGAGATCCACCTGCATCTGCCTCCCAGTGTTTTGGGATTAAAGGCATGGGCCACCACTGCCTGGCAAAGATGATATTTTTAAGACAAAATAAATACAAACATAAATAGAAAGCTGGTGAGATGGACCAGTAAGTAGGTAAAGAAGTTTGTCAGCAAGCCTGACAATCGCTACTCAATCTCCAGGACCTACATGAGCAAAGGAGAAAACCAACTCTGTGTGTGTGTGTGTGTGTGTGTGTGTGTGTGTGTGTGTGTGTGTGTGTGTGTTTCTAGCCTATGGTAATATAGGTAATGTTTCTAGCCTTCCACAGCTAGTCAGTATCTCCACTATGTAAAGAATGTTTTTTTTAAGCTCCTTTTATCTGACTAAAACAAAACCTAGCAGATTGGAGTTGGATATGTAAGAAGAGCTCAAACACAACTGGTAGGAGATTGACAATGCAAATAGCACCTCCCTGATTTTGTGTGACTCCATCCAAACGCCTAATTTTGCCAGGGAGTGGTGGGTGGTACATGCCTGACAAATCTCTGAGTTACAGGCTAACCAAGGCTACATACTGAAACCCTTTCTCAAAAAATGAGATCAAAGTGGACTTGGAAAGATGGCTCAACAGCTGAAAGCGCATACTGCTTTTGACAGAGGCCCCAAGTTTCAATTCCCAACACCCATGACAGGCAGCTCACAACTCCCTGCAACTCCAGCCCCAGGGATTCAACGTCCTCTACTGACTTCAGAGAGCACTGTATTCACATGCATATACTGACACACAGGAACACACTTCAAAATACAAATTTGGTGTGGTGACACATGCCTTTCATCTCAGCAGCAGCCGGCTGATTTCTCTGAGTTTGAGACTAGTCTGGTCAAATAATGATTTCCAGGACCAACAAGACTACACAGTGAGACTTTGTCTCAAAATAAATGTGTGTCAATAAAATAAAACTTTCCAAAAGTCTGTACAATGCAACTGCTTGACAATGAAATTATGATTTTAATAATTACATATCCTGCAAATTTAAACATAATCCTTCAGAATACTTGAGTGTAAATCTCATTTCAATTAATTCTTAGCAAACAGGGGAAAGAATGACTCATGCCTACTCATGGACCAGCTTTATGCTTATACTTAATTATTATTACAACTAACATAACACAACTATTACTACAATTCTATGAGGTCATTTCATTACCCTCTTTGTAAGTATGAAGATGCCCACCCACCAAGTCTCAAAGTAACAACACAAGTGAGTTAAAAGCAGAAATCAACATTTAAGTTTAGGTCCTTGCTACTCTATCACAGCCTCAGGTCAATCTAAGAAAATAAGTGAAGACAGCTACAGCTCATGCTTAAAGGGGAATACTGCCTACACACCCCATGGGCAAGCCCAATCAGGGCCTAGCTCCACAGGCAAGCAGCTTCTCAATAGGCCTAGCTCTTGGAATGTGTTTATCTTCATCTGAACAAGGGTGTGCCTGGCATTGTTGGCCTACATTACACTCTCCAGAGTCCAGCACCCCAACTAAACGGGAAGCTCAAAGACTGGGACACCAGTCTCAAGTCTGCTCACAACAGACTAGAGACACAGAACAAGACCAGTAACTGCCCAAGTCAAACATGAGGGCTGGAAAAGCAGGCCGGCTTAGAGTGCTGGGGGAGGGGGCAGGTTCCTCTGCAAGCTTAGGTTGACTTTTCATAACAAGAAGTGCTGAGGTAAACAGTTACCACCTTAGAAAAAGCTTCCCAAGGACCCGCAGAGTTCTGGGACCCTAAAAGAGACTGTGTGGGGGTCAGGCAGTTGGCTCAGTGATCAACAGCACTTGTTGCTCTTACAGAGACCAGGGTTCAGCTTCCAACACCCACATGATGGCTCAAACCCATTTGGCACCCTCTTCTGACCTCCTCAAGCACCAGACATGCAGGCAAAATACCCATACACACAAATCTAGAAATGTTTAACTATTTTGTGTTATAGTTCACGTTTCATGTGTTATATTTACATTTGCCTGCATGTGGACGTGGACCACATGTGGGGTCCCCTGGAGGTGGAATGACGACGGTTGTGAAGCACTGTGTGGGTGCTGGGTCTTCTGCAAAAGCAGTATGTGTTCTCAACCACTGAGCAACTCTCCAGACCCTTTTCATTTTTTTCAGAGAGACTCTGTGAAAAAGAATTTGTTTTTTGGGGGGTGAGGGTGAGGGAGGAAGAACAGGCCTGGAACTCTCTATGTAGACCAGCGTACCAAACCAGCAAGCTTCAGATTCAGTGGGATACCTTATAGAGTGACAAAGCAGCCCAGTCGGTTCTCTCTTGCCTCTATTCACCTGCACATTGGTATACACACCACCAACACACATGCATACACTGCACACATACACAAAAACAAAGAAAAAAAAAGGCACCCTCACACTCAGGATGAGATACTGAGACATTTTATTTAGTTCAGGGATTTTTCTCAGTTTTAAGAAACAAACAGCAAGCCAGGCAGTGGTGGCACATGCCTTTAATCCCAGCACTCGGGAGGCAGAGGCAGGCGGATCTCTGTGAGTTCGAGGACAGCCTGGTCTACAAGAGCTAGTTCCAGGACAGCCTCCAAAGCCACACAGAAACCCTGTCTCAAAAAAAACAAAAAAAAACAAAAAATAAAATAAAATAGAGAACTTAAGTTCTTGACCACCAAGTCTAGCTCCCAACAGTCCAAAAGGAGAGCTCTGTCTCTCTCATCCTCCATCCCCACCCTCTCCAGGCACTTCTAGAACTGCAACTAAAACCTAAAGGTAGCTCTGCTACCTGTCATTAAGTCCATCAGCCTCACCTTCTGTGACATCTCTAGATGGAGAACCTGGCCATAAGAGCAGAGGTAGCATGCCTATGCTATATGCCCAACCCAAGGGTAAAATCAGGCCAGTTCCTTGGTGCTTCTGGAAAGTACCTACAGGCTGGCTGGCCTAACCAAAATCTAAGGAGGGCACAATACAGTATCAGAAGCAGGTGGCCTGCTTAGTTCTGGGGCCCCTAAGGGCAGGTCTCAGAGCCACTGCCCATAACCACTCTGGAGAAGGACTCAGCTTCACTGGTCTATATTCTAAGCAGGCCAAGGCTGGCTAGAAGGAAAATCTGCAATCCCACAAGGGTTTTGTCTTCAACTACTGAAATTTTATTCAATTCTTAAAGAACTAAGCCATTTGCTACCTAGTGTTGGGGGCTGGGTTGTCATTGAGTTGGCAGACATGGGATACCCGATGAACAGATGGAATTTCTGAGGGCTAGGTGTATACCACTTTTCATAACTCACTCACCAGGGTCCAAAGAAGGTACTCTTATGCAGAGTCTCAAAGGACAAGAAGCCACTTGGTACAGAGAAGACACAGACACATCCTGCTTGGAGTAGAGTGTCTTCCCTGACATGCTTAAGGTCCCGGGTCAGGCTCAGTGATAGTATTATAAGGCTCTAAGGTAGAACCCTGTCTGATACTACAGGGGGATGGAGGGGATAGGTGGTGTTGGGGTACACCAATCAAAAGATTCAGAGTTGAGGCTGCTCTTCCAGGGGACCAGAGTTCAATTCCTAGAACCACACATGGTGGCTTAACAACTGCCTGTAACCCTACTTCTTTTTTTTTTTTTTTTTTTTTTTTTTTTTTGGAGACATGGTTTCTCTGTAGCTTTGGAGCCTATCCTGGATCTCGCTCTGTAGATCAGGCTGGTCTCAAACTTACAGAGAGCTGCCTACCTCTGGCCTCCAGAGTGCTGGGATTAAAGGTGTACGACACCAGTTGTAACTCTACTTCTAAGAAGGTCAGACACTCTCTTCTGGCTTCTGTGGGTACTACACAGACATACACTCAGGCAAAAACACCCGTGGACATAAAATAGGTTAAAAATTTTTTTTTGGTTTTTTGAGACAGGGTTTCTCTGTATTGTTTTGAAGCCTGTCTTGGAACTAGCTCGGTAGACCAGGCTGGTTTCGAACACACAGAGATCCGCCTGCCTCTGTCTCCCGAGTGCTGGGATTAAAGGCCTGCGCCACCAACGCCCGGCCAAAATAGGTAAATTTTTAAAAAGAAAAATCTCCAGAGTGGCAGGGAAAGATGGCTCAGCAGATAAAAGGGCATGTTCTCAAGCCTAACTCAGTACTGGTGGAAGAGAAAAATAACTTCCACAAGCTACGCTCTGGCCTCTATATTTAAACTGCAGTCCAAGAACACATACCCAAAGTTACATACATACACAATTATAAATATAAAAACAAACAAACAAAAAACCTTTTAAGCCAGATACAGTGGTGCTTGCCCCCAGTACTGAGGAGGCAGAGGCAGGTGGATCTGAGTTCGAGGCCAACCTGTTCTAAATAGCAAATTCTAGGACAGCTAAGACTACATAGAGGGACTCCTAAAAAAAAAAAAAACACAAAAAATTAGAAAGGTTTGGAGAGATGGATGGTCCTCTTCCAGAGAACCCAGTTCAATTCCCAGCACCCACATGGCAGCTATAACCATGTGTAACTCCAGTAGAATGAGAGCCAACACCCTCTTCTGGCCTACTTAGGCACCAGGCATGCATATACTGCATAGACACGTACATGTAGGCAAAACACCCATACACATAAAATTTAAAGAATTTTAAACCCAGTGAGAAGCCAGGTGGTGGTGGTACATGCCTTTGAACTAGCACTTGGGAAGGAAAGGCAGGTGGATCTGAGTTTGAGGCCAGCCTGGTCTACAGAGTTCCAGGACAGGCAGGGCTAAACTGAGAAATCCTGTCTGGGAAAACCGAATAATAATCATCAGCATCAGTAGCATCATAATCATGATCATAATAAATAAATAATCAGATCCAGTGAGAACAGCACACTATGTTTAGGGCATTCCATGGCCAAGTGGGGAGCAAATAAGATGAAAATCAGATCTTGAAGGAACATGCTAAGGAATGTAGACTTGTTAGACCAGAGTTCCAGCCTCACCCCTGCTTCAATCCCAATCTCTGAGCCTGCACCTGGGCAGCTGAAATCCTTTTAAGCACCACACAACCACACTTCCATCCATAGCTAGGTAGGAAATGTATATAACAGGAAAGGCTAGCTAATAAGGAATCCTAGGAATGGGAAACTGGTCCACAAAGACAAAGGCAGTGTCTCTTGTAAGTGAAGGCCAGGGTAGAGTGCTTATGAAGTCCTCCTGAGTTTGATCCCAGCATTGCTTATTATAAGCCAGGCTTGTGGTACATATCTGTGATCCAAGCATTCAAGGTGAAGGCAGGAAGATCACAAATTCAAGGTCATCCTCACCTAAAAAGTGAGTCTGAGGCTAGTCTGGCTAGGATTCTGTCTTGCTGTGAACGCATTCTGAGAAACAGAACAAAAGCCCATTCAAATAACCAGCAGACATACTCTCAGAACTCCAGAAGCAAAAGCAAATCTCTTTAAGTTCAAAGCCAGGCCAGGGAATATACATTCTCAAGAACCAGTCTCAAAAAATAAATAAATAAGCCAGCGATGGTGGCAAACACCTTTGATCCTAGCACTCAAGAGACAGAGGCAGGCAATCTCTGAGTTGCTGGCCAGCCTGGTCTAGACAGCACGTTCCAGGACATCCATAGCTGTTACACAGAGAAACCCTGTCTCAAAAAACAAAACAAAAACAGAATCTATTTCCAAGATGGATCCAAGTAATTTATAATGGCTTATCATGCGTAGCATCATGTAAAAAACTTCCCTCACTCCTGGACTTTGGTTTTTGAGCTAAAATCTCATATACACTTTGTTGCCCAGGTTAGTCTGGAACTCCCAGCTCCCAGGGATCTTCCTGCCTTAAGCTCCTTAGTAGCTAGGACTACATAAACACATCTCCTCACCTCCTAAGACAATCACCAGACCATATCATTGCTCTATAGTTAATTACCAAGTTGGGAGGATATAAACCTGTATTCAAGAGCAAAACCGTTCATTGTTTAGCACAATTAATCCCAAGGAATGAATTGCTACTGAATAACTCCTGTGCCTGGCATATGCTTACAAACTGAGGAAGTGCACCAACATGGAGTTTGGAATCAACACTGCTTCAAAAGCACTCAAAAGATGCTACAAGCCGGGCGGTGGTGGCGCACGCCTTTAATCCCAGCACTTGGGAGGCAGAGGCAGGTGGATCTCTGTGAGTTCGAGACCAGCATGGTCTACAAAGCTAGTTCCAAGATAGTCTCCAAAGCCACAGAGAAACCCTGGCTCGAAAAACCAAAAAAAAAAAAAAGATGCTACAAATCTCAGTTCCTTGGCTCAACTATTATACCATAATAATAAAATGTACCTTCACTGCCTGTAAACCCACAAAGTTCCATATGAGAAAAGTCCCTGTGGGAAGCTACTCAATGGGAGAACCCCTAGGGGAGATGTATATCCTGAGGCAGGCAGCCCGTGATCAGTTGGATCAATTTTTACAGAGTTTTTGGTTTGGGCTTTGTAGCTATTTCCTTGTTACTGACTGAAGTAATGGTTACAATCTAGGCGTTGCCTTCAACGCCTTTGCAAATTAAAATGTATTTAATGCTTTGTTAACATTGTAAATCTTTTTTTGCTAATGTTGAAATTTAAAAGGTTCTCAAAACTCCCCTCTGAAGAGATGGCTCAAGAACTAAGAGCACTTGGTTATTGTAAAAGACCCAAGTTCCGGCTGGAGAGATGGCTCAGTGGTTAAGAGCACTGGCTGCTCTTCCAAGACCTGGGTTCAATTTCCAAAACCCCAAGGTGGCTCAACAACTGTGGGCAACTCCAATCCCAGGGGATCCAACCTCTTTTGGCTTTCGCTGACACCAAACACCCAGGCAAAACACTAATAACAAAAGCCAGGTGCATGCCTTTAATTCCAGCAACTGGGATGCAGAGGCAGGTGGATATGTTTGAGTTCAAGTCCAGCTTAGTCTACAGAGAGAGTTCCAGGAAACCCAAAACTATACAATGAGAACCTGTTTCAGAAAAACAAAACAAAAAAGCAAAAACAGTTTCGGTTTTTCAATACTGGAAATTCCTTTATTTCTATCTTAAGCACTGGGATACTACGGATCAATGACCTTCCTTTTCTTCCTTTTGTTTGTTTAAGACAGGATCTCATGCAGGCTGGTACTGGAACCCCCCTCCACCCACCAAGGAGCCTTGAAGAAGAAAGGAAGACAAAGAATGTAGGATTTCATACTGGAAGCCAGGGAGACTCAGTGCATCATGATCTACTATTACTCCTTAGTTATAACTCTCCCAATCTATTGAAACTCAAAACTTCTTCAGTTGCAAAAATAATTATACACTAATTTTGAGTGTTGAAAAAAAAGGGGGGGCTTGAGAGATGGCTCAGCAGTTAAGAGCACTGACTGTTCTTCCAGAGGTCCTGAGTTCAATTCCTGACAACCACATGGTGGCTCACAACCACTTTGAATGAGGCAGGCAGGCAGGCAGGCAGGCAGGCAGGCAGGCAGGCAGGAAGGCAGGAAGGCAGGAAGGAAGGAAGGCAGGAAGGAAGGAAGGAAGGAAGGAAGGAAGGAAGGAAGGAAGGAAGGAACTTAAGTAAAATAAGCTTGGATTAGCATGTACTGAAACTTTTTCCTGAGCTCTAATTTTTAAATAACAATTTAAAAACTGTAATTCCGAGCACGCCTTTAATCCCAGCATGGGGGGGGGGGGGATGAGGCAGGCGGATCTCTGTGAATTCGAGGCCAGCCTGGTCTATAGAGCTAGTTCCAGGACAGACTCCAAAGCCACAGAGAAACCCTGGCTCGAGAAAAAAAAATGTAATTCCCCTCCCAGATGTCTGACAGCTTGGGGATTCCAAGTTGGGTCAATAGGGCTAGATCAGGGAGATACCAGGATGAACTCAGGTCAGCTGGTCCTGACTGTTCACCCCTGTAATTCTAGCAGTCAGAAGGCTGCAGCAGGAGAATCACTTTGGGTTTGAAGTCAGCATGGGATACAGAGTAAGGCCTTTGTCTCAAAAAACAAGAGGCAAAACGGAAAAAAAAAAAAAAGGAACAAAGTCAAAATTCCTGTTCTTCAGAAATGCAAACCCATTATAAGACAGAAATCTAACAGCTACAAAGAGAAATGTAAAGTGCTGTGTTGTGGGGGGAACCTCACACAGTTGGAGGGATAGGTGTTAAGCCCAAGGCTCCCTGGAAGGAAAGAGGATTGAGAAGATAGTTTCTCTCAGGCTGAGTAAACAGCACACACAAAAGGAGGACCATCCCTTACCACAGAGTGAAATTAAGCTTTGTTTGGAACTCTTAGACCCGAGTTATTTTTCTCCTTTGTGGGGTAGCCAAAGAATCTCCCTGCATTCTCTTTTCTCATCTAACTCAAAAGATTAAGCATGATCATGAGTATGAAGCACACAATAAAAATTGGAAAAATGGTAACTGTTGCAATAATTAGGTACAAAAGCATCCAGAATCTCTTAAGTTGGAGGTGAGACCAAAGAGACTGTTTTCTAAGAAAGGTCTTTCATGGAGAAACTGTCTCAAAACAAGCAAAGAGAATGAAAGTTCTTTTGTGCCAAGTTAGCAGTTAGGATGGGGAGGTGAGATGGCTCACAGGTAAGCCTGTCCCCTGAGTGGAGCACCCTGAACCCACAAAGTAAAAGCAGAGAGCTAACAAGTGTGTACTCTAACCTCCACATGAGTGCCATGCACAACATATTACACACACACACACACACACACACACACAGAAAAAAAGTACTTTAAAGAAGTTAGGGAGCTGGAGACATAGCTCAGCGGTTAAGAGCACTGATTGCTCTTCCAAAGAACCTAGTTCAATTCCCAGCATCTTTAAGGCAGCTCATAACTGTCTGTAACTCCAGTTCCAGGGATCCAACACCCTCACACAGACCAGACATACTTGCAGGCACATGAAATTAAAAATAATTTTTTTTAATTTTTGCTGTTGTTGTTTTGGTTTTTCAAGACGGGGTTTCTCTGGAACTCACTCTGTTGACCAGGCTGGCCTCGAACTCACAGATATCACCCTACCTTCACCTCCTGGCAATGGGATTAAAAAACGTGCGCCACCACTGCCCAGCTTTTTTTTTTAATTTAAAGAAATTAAAATTAATTGTTACCGACAAAACCATAGAGGATTTTAGCCAGAAGGAAAAGATTAAGTGCTTGCTTTAGAGAAAAGAACTCTGGAGTGAAGGGTAGTCAGGGAAAAGTATTTAGAAGGGTACCTGAGAGAGAGTGGAGGAATTCAGGTCATTTCAATAAAGATAGGAAAAACAGCATGCATTCACATATCTTCCTAAATTGAAACGTACAAGGCTATAGAGGGAAGACAACTTTGGGGGATGTGAACACGGAAGTGATTAGCATCCCTTTCTCTTAGGAAATCGATGGAGTGTCACTGGCAGAGCAGAGTAGGAGGTTGACCATAATTGTTTTGTGCCTACTTCCACTCTAGTTTTAAATGTTCTCGCTAGGTTTCAGTGAACAAACGTTTTCTTTTGTTCCCAGTGACTCCATCGACCAAATACAACTGGGGCAGGGAGGAAGCCCGGCTATCTGTTCTCAGGCGCCAGCTCCGGGACCTTTTGTATTTCCGGTCAGGCGGTAGCTGCGCCGCACTACCTGGTAGCACTCAAACACTGGCGGGGTTATCTTTAGAAGATGTCGGAAAATCTACCAGTGAAAAACTGAAATCAACGGAGCACCTGTAAGCCTCACAAAAGGAGTCAATTAGTGAGATGACACTCCGCTACATTCAAGATACAAAGTGCGTACACCATGTTATTTTTGTAAACTTTGGCCGGTTTTGATTCGAACGACAACAGCCAACCCCCACCTCCCACCTCAAAAAATATCACTTTGCTTCTTCACCAGGGAAAGGAGATCAGGATGACTAAGAGGTGGATAAGAAGGAGAACCTAGCTGCGACAGGGGACGACCCCACGCCTTCCTAGAGTTGGAACTTGTCCGCCGTGTGACTCCGCAGTCACAAGGAGACAGTTTGCAAGAACCCAACACAATTTCAAAAGACCACCAACTAACTGACCTAACTTTGGCCGCCTGCCCTTCCTTCCTTTCCCGTCTCAGGCCTCGCAGCCTCCCGGTCCCGGAGCTGTGGGCTGGCGGAATGGGGCTCAGAGTCCGGCGACCGCGGCCCAGGACCGGGCGGCTCCGCGGCGCGGACTCCCAGCCGGGGCTCCGGCTTTCTGCCCCGAGGGCGCCCAGCTTGGGGGCCTCCAGGCACGGCCCACACATCAACGGCGTCCTCGACCCGGACCGCGGCCGCTGCGACGGAGAGCCCGGCTCCGCTCCGGGAGGAGGGGGCGCGAGAACTGCCCAAGCTGATCCGAGGAGCCGGCGGCGGCGGCTCCCGGCGCGGCCTTGCGCTCCCGCCCAGGCTGCGGCCTAGGCGGCCCCGTTAGATCTGTCCTCCACACGCGGCACAGCGGCACTGAGGGGCCACGCAACGAGAGATGGAGGGTGGCGACGCCCCAAGGAGCCGCGGCCCGCCGTGGGGGTCCCGGCCCGGGGACGCCGCCCCCCGCCTGGCCAGCGCCAGAGAATGGCTTTTACCTTCATCAGCCTCCTGCTGGCCGCCATCTTGGATCTGGTGCTGCTGCTTTCCCAAAATGCATCGCGGTAGGCCAGGCGGCTGGAACCCCCTCACTTCCTGGAACGGGGGAGGGGCGAGCCGGGAAGAGCGCGGAACAGAGAAATGTGCCTACTGTGTGCGGATCCCAGTGCTGGAAGAGACCTGTGTAGACGCGAGGGACCTGGACAATTAAAGACCTTTGCCTCGTGCAGCCTCCAGTCCGACGGATAATACATACCGTGCCTGGCACGTAGTAGGTGATACATGTTGTGTATACAAAATAACTGAATAATCAAGACTATTTTAGGCACTGCTAAACATTGTGAAAAAGTAAATCTGAAAAATGAGAAAGTTACTGTGGGACTGACGATATAGTTGGTCAAGTGCCTGCGTGTGCAAGTAGGACCTGAGTTTGGATACCCACATAAAAAGCAAGCATAGTCCCCTGCCTGTGTAGATAGATACAGGTGGATCCCTGAAATTCTTTGTCTAACTACTCTAAATCAGATTCAAGAAAACCAATGAAGTGCAAGCATGGAAAAGCATGTGTGGACCTCAGTTCTGCGTGTGTGCGTGTGTGTGTGTGCCCACACTAACTTTCACACACAGCCTCCCACACACCAGTAACTACAAGGACCTACTTTCAGGAAGGCTCACTGAAGAAACTGAATAAGAGAGAGAAGAGCAGCCAAACATAAGTGGATTATGCCTTTATTTCTGGCATTTGGGAGGTGGAGTCAGGCATGACTAGCCAGCCTAGGCTACATAGTATGACCCTATCCACTGTCTCAAAAATAGTAATAGCAGCTGCCAGGAGTAGTGTCACACACTTGTAACCTCATAATTCTAACAGTCCAGGGAATGAAGCAGAAAGATCCAAAGAGAAAGAAACTACTAGATGGTAACCCCCAGCAGTGCCTTTGCCAGTGGGGAGGTTTTGTTGAGGGATACAGAAATGTAGATGAGGTCTCATGTCACCCAGGGTGGCCTCAGAATTCACTAACTAAGGTCTAACTAAAGATGACCTTAACCTCCTGATCCTCTTCCACCCTCAAGTGCTGAGAGTGCATTTGAGTCACCTGTACTTCTCTAAGTAACTTCAATAAACACACTAAAAGGAATCTTTCTTTGGTCTTTTGGTGCCCTTTCTATCTAGTCTCCCCAAGAGAAATCGCTTGACACCAGGACCTGACCCCATGTCTCAAGAAAACTGGGGCTCTAAGGAAATGAGAAATACAGAGTTGGCAATGTGGGGCAACTGAGATGTGAAAGGAATGCTGGGATTAAAAGCATGCGTAACCACCACCTGGCAAGAAGTGTTGTCTTTATGGAGTCCTTTACGCAGCACTGCTTTACAGAGAGGATTCTTGGGTGTCCGTGGCTTCCTAGGGCCTGTGGCAACTAGGGTTTAATAGTTAGGTTGGTATCTCATGGTGGCTGAGTGGCTTCATAGCTTGTGCAACCTGCTGCAGCCTTAAGTGGGACCTCGAGCAGTGAGGTGAGGATGCATGGATCAAGATTCACGGGACTAGGTTCAATATAGGTTAAATATAAGTTTACTTGGGGAGAATGCACTTATGCATGAAATAGATGACCACTGCAGGTTCCCTCTTCGAGGGTTCACCCAGGCTGCTTTCTGTGACCTGACCAGAAGCAACAGAGAGACCACCTGTCCCCTGACCCCAGACCTAAACCCACACTCTGTCGTGTCCGAACCTGTGACCACACCCACGTGGTCAGTGCTACAGGTGCGGGCTGGGTGGATTTCTCACTGCAGTGAAGTCTGGAGGTCAGTCTGTTACTGCAGGAGGGCTAGGAGTGGATCACAGTCACTGGGCTAGTCATGCCAGAACCCCCTACACCACGTCAGAGGTGTTCCAGAAGGTGGTGGAGTATCTTCCTTGGTCTCCACGCTGTTCCCTTGTGGGACTCAGGACACCACTGTGCATAAGATAGATGAGAGTTGTCGCCGGGCGTTGGTGGCACACGCCTTTAATCCCAGCACTCGGGAGGCAGAGGCAGGCGGATCTCTGTGAGTTCGAGACCAGCCTGGAATACCAAGCGAGTTCCAGGACAGCCTCCAAAGCCACAGAGAAACCCTGTCTCGAAAAAAACCAAAAAAAAAAAAAAAAAAAAAAAAAAAAAAGATGAGAGTTACAGACTTGGAGATGCTAGTATCTTCTCTGAGTATCACTCTCATTTACAAAATGAGAGATTACATGGGCTGTTTTCAGACATGATTCTGTAGCAGTACAGAGTTCCTTGGAGATACCACAGGACTAGAGAGGAATGATGCTAGGAACTGAAGGAAAGAGAATGGCCTACCTACCTCAGTGTGCAGATCTAGCCGTAGGTGTCATGTATCACATTCTACGAAAGACAATAATTTAAGAAAGAGGCAGTAGGCCTGGAGAGATGGCTCAGGGGTTAAGAGTACTGGTTGCCCTCCCAGTATGGTGGCTCACAAGTGTCACTCTAGTTCCAGGGAATCCAGTACCTTCTTCTGGCTTCAACAGGCACCAGGCACACAAGTGGTACACAGACATACATGCGGGTAACACACACACACACACACACACACACACACACACACACACACACACACACACACACACTCGCGCACTTAAAAAGCAAGGAGAGAGCCGGGCGTTGGTGGCGCACGCCTTTAATCCCAGCACTCGGGAGGCAGAGGCAGGCGGATCTCTGTGAGTTCGAGGCCAGCCTGGTCTACAAGAGCTAGTTCCAGGGCAGCCTCCAAAGCCACAGAGAAACCCTGTCTCGAAAAACCAAAAAAAAAAAAAGCAAGGAGAGAAACCCTATCTGGGGGAGAGGGGGAGCCCAGACATTGTGGTGCACACTTTTTTTTTCTAGATAAGGTTTCTCTGTGGCTTTGGAGGTTATCCTGGAACTAGCTCTTGTAGACAGGCTGGCCTGGAACTCACAGAGATTCACCTGCCTCTGCCTCCGGAGTGCTGGGAATAAAGGTGTGTGCCACCAACGCCCGGCTGTGGCTCACACCTTTAATCCCAGTACTTGGGAGCAATATGCAGGTGGATCTCTGTGAGTCTGAGATAGGTCTGGTTCAAATAGTGAGCTCCAGGACAGCCAGGAATATATACCAAAACTTTGTTTCAAAAACAAAAATTTTGATTATTCTTGCCTTCATCACATCAAGACTGCCTCTTCAGTATTATTTTTAAATGTATTTTTATGTGTGTTGGTGTTTTGTCTGCATATGTGTCTGAGCACCACCAGGTGTATGCCGTTCCCTCAGAGGCCAGAAGAGGGTATCAGATACCCTGAGATTGGAGTTACAGATGGTTATGAGCTGCAATATGGGTGCTAAAAATCAAACTTGGATCCTCTGAACCAGCACCCATCCATTTGTGTGTGTGTGTGTGTGTGTGTGCATTCGTGCACACGCATGCATCCCCCTGACTGTTACAGTGAGCTTGTGGGAAAGAGGACAACTTGTGGTAATTGGTTCTCTTCTTCTACCATGTGGGTTCCAGTAATCAAACTCAGGTCATCAGATGTACTGGCAAATACCTTTGCTAGCTGTGTCACCTCACTGGTCTGGGAAGAACTATTTTTTTTAAAGATTTATTTATTTATTATGAATGCAACATCCTGCCTCCATGTATGTCTTCACATACCAGAAGAGGGCGCCAGATCTCATTACAGATGGTTGTGAGCCACCATGTGGTTGCTGGGAATTGAACTCAAATGAGCCACCATGTGGTTGCTGGGAATTGAACTCAGGACCCCTGGAAGAACAGTCAGTGCTCTTAACCTCTGAGCCATCTCTCCAGCCCAGGAAGAACTATTTATTTATTTATTTGTTTGTTTATTATTTATTTATTGTGTATACAGTCTTCTGCCTGCATGCCAGCAGAGGACACCAGATCTCATTCAAGGTGGTTGTGAGCCACTATATGGTTGCTGGAAATTGAACTCAGGACCTCTGGAAGAACAGTTAGTGCTCTTAACCTTTGAGCCATCGCTCCAGCCCTTTATTTATTATTTTAAGTTGAAGATCATAACCCACACCTTTCATCTTAGCACTTGGTAGGCAGTGATTGGTAGGTCCCTATGAGTTCAAGGCCAGCCAAGGCTACATAGCAAATCCTTGTTTCAAACAACAACAAAAATGAAACAAAAAAGTGTTATATTGTTTGAAACAAATTTGAAAACCTCTGAGTTAAATGTCCTCCTGAAAGAATACTTTAAGACTGCTGAGTACCAGGTGGTGGTAGCACACGCCTTTAATCCCAGCACTCAGGAGGCAGAGGCCAGTCATCTCTGTGAGTTCGAGAGCAGCCTGGTCTATAGAGAATTCCAGGACAGGCTCTAAAGCTACACAGAGAAACCCTGTTTTGAAAAACAAACAAGCAAAAAAAGACAACCCTTCTTCTAACCCAGGACAAATTCAAAGCTAAGACCGTAATCCTACTTTCTTTTTTTTTTTTTTTTTTTTTTTTGGTTTTTCGAGACAGAGTTTCTCTGTATTGTTTTGGAGGCCGCATAATCCTATTTTCTTACTTGCCACTCTTACACCACATCTGCTTCAGTTCTGAAAATGATTATCTTGAACTATACTTCTCACGTTCGTGCTCCACAGGGACATTTTTCTGTGCCACCACTGCCCGGCTACTACAGAGGTGTTTTTTATAGGCTCAGGTGAATCTGGTTTGGAATATAAGTACAGCAGTCAGAAGGTCAGGTGCCAAGAACAGGGTTAATTGTAAGTCCCAGTGCTTGCTAGGAAGGCACCCCAAAGGAGCTTCTGATGGAATGTATGGACACGGAAAAGTAGCTAGAAGAAAGCTATACACGTGATTTTGTTTTTCTGTCTTGTTTTTCGTTGGGGGGAAAGAGGAGAGTCTGTTTCCTCTCTTTAAGGAATGGACCTTACCAACAACCTGGCTGAAGACTGGCCTTCACTCCTTGGCCAGCTTGATGCCTCTGCCTAACACCCCAATGGCCAGTGCACACCCTGAGGCTCCAGACCTTGCTCAAGGGTGGCATCTGAGTGTTGGAGCTAAGCAGGCCAGGAGACCACGCTGAAGAGCACCCTCTCTGTCCCTCCTGCCTTTTTGGTCCTAGGTCTTGTACAGAAAAGGCATTACATTTTTACCTCCTCTGAATCCACTTTGGTCAGAGACACAAAGGCATATTAGACATACTCATTCCTCAAAGGAGAAACAGCAGCAAGTAGAGTGGCCAGGGTACCAAAGAGGCTGTCGTATCTTGAGAACTCCAAGCCTAGCCAAGAAAGACCAGAAAGGCTTCCTGGAGTAGGAAACTACCAAATTAAATACCAAAGGACAGAAAAAAGTGAACAGCCAGCCAGGCAGTGGTGGCGCACGCCTTTAATCCCAACATTAGGGAGGCAGAGGCAGGCAGATCTCTGTGAGTTCGAGGCCAACCTGGTCTACTGAGCGAGTTCCAGGACAGTTTCCAAAACAATACAGAGAAACCCTGTCTCGAAAAACCAAAAAGAAAAAGAAAAAGATTTGAAAAGGAGCAGGAAAATGGTGGCACAAGCCTTTAGTCCCAGAACTCGGGAGGCAGAGGCAGGCAAATCTCTGAGTTCAAAGCCAGCCTGATCTACAGAATGAGTGACAGCCAGGGTGACATACAGAAACCCCATCTCAAAAAAAAAATGGTAGGGAGCTGGAATGATGAGGGATTATGAGTGTTTTCTGCTCTTGCAGAAAATATGGAAATATGGGTTCAGCTCCCGGTACCCACATGGTGACTAAACACTACTTGTAGTTCCAATTCCAGGGTATCTGAAGCTCTCTTCTGATCTCAAAGAACATCAGGCTTGCATGTGGTACACGTAAACTCAGGTAGGCACATATACATAAATGAATAAAATAATAAAACATCTTAATTTTTTTTTGCTATTTTGGAGGGATTTTTTTTTGAGACTGTGTTTCTCTTCATGGTACTAGAACTCAACTCTGTAGACCAGGCTGGCCTTGAACTCACAGAGATCTACCTGCTTTTGCTTTCTGAGTGCTGGGATTAAAGGTGTGAGCCACCACTGCCCAGCTTAACATCTGGTCTATAAAGCAAGTTCAAAGACATCCAGGGTTATACAGAGAGACCCTGTTTCAAAACAAATAGAAACCAAAATAACAACATAGGAACAAATAAAAGTTCTCAGATGTGTGCCCAAGACAGGACACTGGCTGAGAAAGGACTTAAGGCCTTGAGCTTCCACACTGCCCTTGTTAATCTAAAGATCCAGTGCAGGGGCTGGAGAGGTGGTTCAGTGGTTAAGAGCGCTGGCTGCTCTGCCAGCACCCACATGTCTGTCCACAACCGTCTGTAACTCCAGTTCCAGAGGATTCAACACCCTCACACAGACATGTAGGCAAAACACCACTGCACATAAAATAAAAATAAATCATTAAAAAAAACTTTCTTTAAGCCGGGCGGTGGTGGCGCACGCCTTTAATCCCAGCACTCGGGAGGCAGAGGCTGGCGGATCTCTGTGAGTTCGAGGCCAGCCTGGTCGAGGCTAAGCTAGTTCCAGGACAGCCTCCAAAAGCCTCGGAGAAACCCTGCCTCGAAAATCAAAAAAAAAAAAACTTTCTTTAATGTTTATTTATTATATATACAGTGTTCTGACAGAAGAGGGAGCCAAAACTCAATAGAGATGGTTGTGAGACACCATGTGGTTGCTAGGAATTGAACTCAGGACCTCTGAAAGAGCAGCCAGTGTTCTTAACCTCGGAGCCATCTCTCTAGCCCCCCCCCAAAAAAAACTTTTAAAATTCAGTGCAAACAGTGAGGCTAAGACAGAATTGTAAATGGCTTGGCTAAGATACTGGGGAGGGAATCCTCACAAGTGACCCTGAAATGGAGCAATTAGAGATTACTCATGAACTTTGGAGGTAGAATTTTGCATGTTTGAATCCCCACTTAGCTACTTAGCTGTGTAGCCATGGAAAGTTCCTCATCTCTTAGCATCCTTGCTGGATGAAGGTAAAGATCAATCAAGAAGCCAGAGATCTCAGGAGGTGGTGGCACATGCCTTTAATTCCAGCACTCGGGAGGCAGGGGCAGGCGGATCTCTGTGATTTCGAGGTCTGCCTGGTCTGCAGAGAGAGTTCCAGGACAGCCAGAGTTACCCTGTCTCGAAAAACAAACAAAAAGTTTTAGTTGATGTAGGAAAACACTTAGCAAGCAGGGATTCTAGTAAGAGTAGCAGAGATGTTACAGCCACACTGGGTAACCTCACCCACTTAGGGGCTCAGGGCTCGCACAAATTTAAGCAGATCTTGTAGTAAGTACTCAGTTACCTAATTCAAACACTGTACCAGAACCCGGCGTTGGTGGCACACGTCTTTAATCCCAGCACTCTGGAGGCAGAGGCAGGCGGATCTCTGTGAGTTCCAGGCCAGCCTGGTCTACAGAGCAAGTTCCAGGACAGCCTCCAAAACAATACAGAAGAAACCCTGTCTTGAAAAAACAAAACAAACAAACAAAAAACCCAAAACAAAACAAAACACCGTACCAGAAACCCTAGTAAAGCCAGGTGAGGTCTGACCACACCCATTTTTACCCACACCTGTGGCCCCTTTCTTCAGGCTCAGGAACGTGACAGTTCAGGGTCCCCACGAGGAATCTAGGTCTGAAAGGGATTGATTTCAGTCAGTGTTCGGGAGAGAATAGAATGGGTCGCAAAAGTCACGGAGCAGATGAAATGTGAGCTCAAATATATGCCCAAGGTATCCCGGGAAGTTCAGAGGCCAGTTTGAAAGAGGCCTCAGGAGTCGCGCCCTTCCTAGGGCGCTCAGTCTGGGAAGAGGCGGCAGGTTTTAAGAGAGATCACCCCCAAGGCGGAAGGGGCGCGCGGAGGACCCCTAAGAGGAGCCGGAAGGGGCGCGCGGGGCGGTTGGCAGCGGCCGGGGGCGGCGGCCGTTGGCTAACTGGCCTACCAGGCTAGCTCTGGCTTCTTGCCCGGCTGCTGCCACAATGACAAAGGATTCACCCACCTCCGTGGGTGGTGGTCGCGCGTCGCCCAAGAAGCCAGGCAGCCCCGGCCCAGCGGCAGCAGTGCTGGAGGAGCAAAGGCGAGAGCTAGAGAAACTGCGGGCAGAGCTAGATGCCGAGCGCGCGCGCGGCCGGGCAGAACGGCGACGTTTCGCGACCCAGGCGCGCCAGCTGCGGGAGTCCGCCGAGCAGGAGCGGCAGCAGCTGGCTGACCATCTGCGCTCCAAGTGGGAGGCACGACGCCTCCGGGAGCTGCGGCAGCTGCAGGAGGAGGTGCACCGCGAGCGTGAGGCCGAGATCCGGCAGCTGCTGCGCTGGAAGGAGGCAGAGCTTCGGCAGCTGCAGCAGGTGCTGCACCAGGAACGCGATGGTGTAGTGCGCCAGGCTCGGGAGCTTCAGCGCCAGCTGGCCCAGGAGCTAGTGAACCGCGGTTACTGCGGCCGCTCGGGGGCGTCCGAAGCCTCTGCGGCTCAATGCCGCTGTCGCCTGCAGGAAGTGCTGGCATTGCTGCGCTGGGAGACCGACGGCGAGCAAGCCTCGCGCATCCGCCACCTCCAGGCGGCGCTGGACGCGGAGCGCCAGCTCTTTCTTAAATACATCCTAGAGCACTTCCGCTGGCAACCCGCTTTGCCTGAACCCGCGGACCCTCAAGCTGCGCATTCCTTGGGAGAGCCACCCCTAAAAGCCCAGAGCAACACTCGTGGTACCTCAAAGCCTGCTCGTCGACTCGGATCTCTCGAAAGCCTGCGCACTGACGTACGAGTTAGCTCTCCAGACGACCTGCTGCTCACGCGCGCCAGCTCCCTCGAATCCTTGGCATCAGCACATTCCTGCTCACTCGACAGCACACGGAGTTGTTCCCGGGCTTCCGAATCCGAGGTAGGGGCCCCTTCGACCAGCGCCTCCAACCCAGTTACCTCCAGTCCTCCTCCGCCGCCTCAGCTTCCATCAATACATAGAAAACCTAGTGACCTGCAGGGAGAAAGCTCTGAGAACAAGCCCTGCGAAGCACCAACCCTCTCACCACCAGGTCAGGACTACCAGGAACTGGTGAGGCAGAACTCGGAGCTGGCCGAGGCATTGCAGGTGCTGGTTCGCCGATGCTGTGACCTGCGCGAGGAGAACTTACAGCTGCGGTGCACGGACTTCTCCGATGAGACCGATGAGAAAGTGAAGTGGCTCAAAGTGAAGCACTCAGAGCTGACCGATCTCGCTCAGCGCCTTGAAGACAGGGCCCGCAAACTGCAGGAGACCAACCTTCGGGCGGCGAGCGCTCCTGTGCCGGGTGAGAGCCTCGAGGGCCTGGACCAGGGCCAAGTGTTTGCCAGTCAGCGCGCTCAGGATCTGTCAGAACAGGCTGGCGCGCTGCAAGCCAAGGACCTGCAGATCGAAGCACTGAGGCGGGAGTGCCACCTGCTGCAAGCGCACATCGCCGCGGATCTCGGCAGCTCCTCGCTTCCTGGAGAGGGCGCCACCTGCGCGCAATGGTGCAACATCAGTGACTTGGACCGGCTGCAGCGTGAGTCTCAGCGGGAAGTGCTGCGTCTGCAAAGACAGTTGACTCTACATCAGAGTAAAGCCGGAGCCCGGGCAGAAGCAGGCAGCCTAAGCTCACCGTCTGAGATAGCGCGATACCAAGTGCAGGCCCTGGAGCAGGAGCTGGGTGCACAGCGGCGGGAATGCGAGGAGCTGAGCGCTCAGGCAGCCGCCGCAGAGCGGCGCTACAAGGAGGCAGAGGCACAACTGCAGGCTGCGCTGAACAAGGGCGCCAGGCTGTCGGAGGAGAATGCACGGCTGCAGGCCCTGGCCAGCTGGGTGAAGAAGATGGCAGATGAGAACAGCAATGTTCCCCGGCAGCAAAACCACTCGAGGCAGAGGCAGGATCTCGAAGCCACTGGTCTGCTAGCTGAGCAGCTGCTGCAACAAGCGGAATATGTGCAAGACGGGTGGCAGCAGCTGCAGTACTACCAAAATAAAGCCCCTGGTGACCCCCTGCCTTCTGGGAAAGAAACACAGGGGTTGCAGTGTCAGCCTGGCCACCCCCTGGAGACAACAGAGACCACCCAAGCTTCAGAATCCCAAACCAGGGATAGCAGGAGACCCAAGTTCAAGCCAAAGTCTGAGGAACATGCATTGTCACTGCCTACCAGGGACACAGAACCTCCTGTTTGTCTCTCCCAGCAGGAGAACTCAGTTTCCCTTGGGGAACCAACTGGTATGCCCCAAGTGTCAGAAAAAAATTCTATCAGTCAGCCTCTGGACTCCAGGCCCCAAGCCAAGAAAGCCAGTTCCCAGTCAAATTCCTCCTCTGAGGTAGAATCCATGTGGGCTACAGTGCCATCTTGCCTTTCTCTGGACATGGATACAGCAAGTGAAGTGGATGATTTAGAGCCAGACAATGTGTCCTCTCCCCTGGAAATGAAGAGCTCTGAGACTCCCGCCACTCCCCAGCTCAGGGTCTTCTTGGCTAGACACAACTACACTCCATTTGAAGGGCCTAATGAGCATTCTCAAGGCAAGTTACCCCTCACAGCCGGGGATTATGTGTATGTCTTTGGGGACATGGATGAGGATGGCTTCTATGAAGGGGAGCTTGTGAACGGGCAGCGAGGGCTGGTGCCCTCCAGCTTGGTGGAGCAGATTTCAGGAAGCCATATCCTGAGCCATGTGCGCCCCAAGTCCCCTGACATGAGCCCCACTGCACTGCCGCCTGAGCAGACCCACGCTTTGAAGAAAGGCAGCTTGTCACTCGGGGACGCTCAGGGGTCTCTGGAGAGAGGCCTGTGTCAGGTGGGAAGGACAGACTCTAAGACAGATGTGGCAGCAGAGATCTTGGAAACGAAGACAGAAGCCTGCTGGCTGGGCTTGAAACCAAGCATGGAGGAGCAAACCGTCTCCAGACCCCTTCTGGAGGCTAAAGGTGTGTTCTATCTGGCCCCCATGCAACTGCAGCTGCAGAATGTCACAGCTACCTCTGCCACGATTACATGGACCTCTGGCAGTAATAGATACCCCCATGTGGTGTACCTGGAAGATGAAGAGCATACCCTAACTCCCTCAGGCGTGAGCTGCTACACCTTCCAAGGCCTGCATCCTGGCACACGGTACCGGGTGAGGGTGGGGGTACAGCTACCCAGGGACCTGCTCCAGGTGCTCTGGGAAACAATGTCCTCCACGGTAACTTTTGATACACCTTTAGCAGGCCCCCCTGACCCTCCTCTGGATGTGCTGGTGGAGCAGCATGCCTCTCCGGGGCTCCTGGTGGTCAGCTGGCTTCCTGTGACCATTGACTCAGCCGGGTCCTCCAATGGAGTGCAGGTCACTGGCTACGCTGTGTATGTGGACGGGTTCAAGGTGACAGAAGTTGCTGATGCCACTGCTGGAAACACCCTGATGGAACTGTCCCAGCTTAGGGTTCCCCTCACATGCCAGAAGGTGTCAGTGAGAACCATGTCACTCTATGGCGAGTCTCTGGATTCTGTGCCAGCTCAGATCCCCGAGGACTGTTGTTCTTATTACCCATTCCTAGATACTCCTCCTTTTAGCTACACAGATGGGGACCCTTCTACCTGCAGAGTTGTTTCTCTGAGTACCAAGCCCAGCTCCCACACCCCTGGAAGCTGTGGGGAGCCTCAGGCTAAGTTTCTAGAAGCATTCCCTGAAGAACTTCCAAGGAAGCATTTACCAGTATCCAGTCTGAGCTCAGAAGGGGCAGACAACCAAGTCCAGGGGCCCACAGGGTCGTGGAAGGACTATGAAAAGGGCCTGTCTCTTCAAGAGAGTCCCCAGAACCACAAGCCACCTCTGCTCTTTGGCCACTCTGGGGTGGAAGAAGGCCACTCCCCACACATGTGCATCAGTGGATGTCCTGCTCCAGGATTCATCCATCTCTCCCCAGAGACTGGGCCCAGGAAAGTACTGTGTTGGGAGAAGGCTGGCCTTGAGAAAGCCCTTCAAAAGCCGTATGCCCAGATGCTCCCACCTCACCAGCAAGACTCCAGTCAGTACCCGACAGCTGACTTCCATCATGTTCTGGAAGAGGAGGCGGCTGTGTGTATGGATTCTCGGTGCACAGAGAAACTAGGGCAAAGAAAGAACAAGTTCCAAAGTGGACAAAGACGGGAGACTCCAGGAGGCAAGAGAGAGTGCCAGTTTCACGAGCCTACCTCAGCGTTGTGCCCAGTGCCAACCAGCAAAGTCATTAAGATGGCAGGTGGTATCCCTGAGCAGTTGGAGACAGAAGCTAACAATCTAGTCAGGGTCTTTGTTGCCCTCTTTGATCATAGCCCCCTGGTAATGCCTGTCAATGCCAAGTCTGCAGATGAGGAGCTGGTATTCCGGAAAGGACAGTTGCTGAGAGTGTGGGGGTCACGGGATCCCCATGGCTTCTACCATGGAGAATGCAATGGACGAGTGGGCAAAATCCCTGGGCACCTGGTAGTTGAGGTGGAGGTGGGCACAGAGCAGACAGACAGGAGGTGGCACTTGCCAGTACAAGGGCATCTGCATTCTGAGGCGCAACATGAAGACTTGGCGGGCCTAACCAACTCCCAGGGACCTCTGATGCCTCAAGGGAACTCCAGAACACCCACACTGTGGACCCCAAAGACAATGGTGGCAGCTCTGGACTATGACCCCAGGGATGGGAGAGCAGGGGTCCGGGCAAAGGGCAAGCTTGTGCTGAGGGCTGGAGATGTGGTCACAGTTTATGGGCCTGTGGATGATAAGGGATTCTACTACGGTGAGTATGGTGGACACAGGGGCCTGGTCCCAGCCCATCTGCTGGATGAGTTGCCTGTCCACAGAGAATAAGGAGGACTCCTTTGTAGGGTGGTAGCCTCTGGCTGCCCACATTCCTTGGAAAGAGAAGCAAGCACGTGTACCTTCACACATCACCCCTCCTCATCAGCCACCTTAAGACTGGCTCCAGGCCAAATCACCTGAAACTGATAACAGTCCTCAGATGTCCTTCTAGTGTCCAACAAAGGCAGGACTTAAATCTGAGTTGTTTCCAAAAGAAAACTAAACCAGCCAACCCCGAGAGTTTGATAGGCATTTTCAAAGGCATGAATAACCATGATGGGTACTAGAAATGCCTTTTTCTGTGATACTATGTTTTCTTTAGCAGGTTAACATTATCCATCCATTGCCTTGTATGAAAGTCTCAAGAAAAGTTGCATCTTAAAAAGAAAAAGCAATCAGAATGCTATTTTTCTAGTTTATGTTCAACTCTCATTAAACTGTTCATAGAAAAAGAGAATACTTTGGAAGTTAAAGCATGGCCAAGGGAGCAAGGGCATGCCTCCTCTGCACTGCCTTTTGCCCAGTGCATGTAGAATCATGGCAGAAGTCATTTCTTGAGAGGAAAGATACATCCTCACCCTAGGGTGAACCTTCCTTGGGGCTGGCTTACCTGGTCAGAGAACCCAAAGAAGCATAGCTGAGAAGTCCCTGGGCTGGGGGTCTGTACTGCCAGGTGGAGTCAGTGTTGCTTAGCTGGGAGCCCTATTCCACACTCCAGTAATTAGCTGATGTTCCCATGATGCTTTGTAAGAACGTCCCGTGGGAAATTATTTCATGTCAAACTTTACAGAAGGACCTATGGGGACTCAAAGGAGACTGGTTAATGTCAAGAGTCACACATCTCCTCCCATGGGCTTCAGGGTTCTCCAGGCCAGTGCACATGAAGGATGGTCGTCAGCCTTTTCCCCTCAGATCCAACAGTGTTATCAGAGAAAGAACTCTGCCTTCCTTAGTGCAGCCAGAAATGACTGAAGCCCCCTGAGGCAAAAATATTGAGTCATCTCTGTCCCACAAGGAGGAGGTTAACTTGGACTTGAAGACTGCTATCTGAAAGTGGGAAGAAAGAGGCAGCTAAGAGATCCCTCAAAGGTTATACAAACTCCACGGAAAGACACAGAGTGGAGTCGCACATCCATTCACCACTCGAGAGCTGAGATTGCAGAGTGGAGAGGAAATCCACCGAATCCCCACAGGCTAAGGGCCA
Source organism: Mesocricetus auratus (assembly GCF_017639785.1). NCBI lineage: Eukaryota > Metazoa > Chordata > Mammalia > Rodentia > Cricetidae > Mesocricetus > Mesocricetus auratus. Next base: position 72,662,050 of record NW_024429192.1, read on the forward strand.
TTGTCCCTTCTCTCAGTCTCCACGACCTAGGAGGAATGGTCTCAGACTCGCTTGCAGCTAATGGAGGGTAGGGGGCACCGAGGACTGCTCACCTTGCTGGGCTTAATCTGCCACGTAGTGCTTTTTCTCTTACTCCTTTAGCAGCCTGGAACAACACCCTTTCCCAATCATTTTTATTTCTTTTTGTCTTTGTGTGTTCTTGAGAACATACCATGGTATATGCATGGAGGTCAGAAGACAGCTTGTGGGAGTGAGTTCTCTCCTTCCACCATGTAGGTCCCAATGATCAAACTCAGGACTTTAGACTTGGCAGCAGGTGTCTTTACCTGCTGAATCATCTTACAGGCCCCACAGATGTTCTTTAAAAGGCTGGGGCTGATGGTGCAGTGTGTGAAGGCACTGTAGCCAGCTCTGAAGATCTGAATTCAGTCCCCTAAAATCCACATTGTGGAGGGAAAGAACTCTTTCAAGTTGTCCTTTGACCTCCACACATGAGCCATGGGATTCTCAGGCCTACACACATATACACACAACATAAGTATAAAATACCCACTGGGCATAATGGCACACGCCTTTAATCACAACTCTATGGAGGTAGAGGCAGGTGGATCTCAGTGAGTTCAAGGACAGCCTGGTCTACATCCAGAGTTACTGGACAGAGAGAGATGATGTACTACACCCCCCCCATTCAAACAAAAAAAATCAACACCAAAGAAGCTGGAGAGATGATGCAGCAGCTAAGAGCACGGGCTGCTCTTCCAGAGGACCTGGGTTCAATTCCACATGGCTGGTCATAGCTACCTGGAACTCCAGATCCAGGGCATCCAATGCTTCCTTCTGACTCCTGTGGCACCTGGCATGTGGTATACATACATATATGCAGGCAAAACACTTATACAATAAATCCTTAAAAATGAAATTGTAAATACCAACCAAAATATAAACTGCACTATCGAAGGAATTAGGGTTATAGTTTGGTAGTGAATCATTTGCCTGGAATATGTATGCAAAGTCCTGTGTCTGATACCTAGCGTACTAAAAAGTACCTTAAATTGTTTTGGAGACAGTTTATTTGTGAAGCTCTGGCTGTATTGGAACTCATTTGGTAGACCAGGCTGGCCTCGAACTCAGAGATTACTCTCCTCTGCCTCATAAGTGCTTAAGGCCTGTGCCACCACAGCCCAGCGCTAAAAAAAAAATTTGTTTTTCTTTTTTTTTTTTTTTTTGTTTGCTTTTCGAGGCAGGGTTTCTCTGTGGTTTTGGAGCCTATCCTGGAACTAGCTCTTGTAGACCAGGCTAGTCTCAAACTCACAGAGATCCACCTGCCTCTGCCTCTCAAGTGCTGGGGGATTAAGGGTGTGCGCCACCAAGACGGGATAGTTTTTGTTTTTGTTTTTTTTTTTTGTTGTTGTTGTTTTTGTTTTGTTTTTTCTTTTTTTTTTTCTTTTTTTGGCTTTTTCGAGACAGGGTTTCTCTGTGGCTTTGGAGACTGTCCTAGAACTCGCTTGATAGTCCAGGCTGGTCTCGAACTCACAGAGATCCGCCTGCCTCAGCCTCCCGAGTGCTGGGATTAAAGGCTTGGGCCACCAACGCCCGGCTTGTTTTTGTTTTTTCAAGACAAGGTTTCTCTGTGTAGCCGTCCTTGGCTGTCTTGGAACTTCCTTTGTAGACCAGGCTGGCCTGGAACTCACAGAGATCCGCCTACCTCTGCCTCCCGAGTGCTGGGATTAAAGGCGTGCACCACCACCGCCCGGCACCAACCACCATCTTAACCACTTTTAACTGCAGTCTCAACGAAAGCCCCCAAACTTTTCATTTCACAAACTGAAACTGAGTCTAACAAACGATCATGCCCATCCCCCACGAAGCTCCCGCAACCATTAACTTCCTCTGAGACACTGCCTGGGGTGCTTTCAGTCAGAGCTGTGAAAAGGCTCCTGCGGGGCAGTCTCCTGGGCCCTCTTTCTCACCTATGTGATTCCTTCCATTTTTCTTGATATTCCGCAACATGTGATCTGGGCAGACCTGTTTGGACCACATTTGCCTTGTAAGACCTGGTGTTGAGAAAACAGGATATTTCTTTTTTTAACCCTGCAGGCCTGGAATCCAGTTGACTCCCCTCCCCACACACATTTATGGGAGGTGGGGAGGGCATGCCTGTGAAGGTCAGAGAATAACCCGTGGGTCCCAGAAATCTGGTTTAGGTCATTAAGCTTGGAAACACTTTTGCCCACTGAACCATATCCCTGGTTCCTCTCCCCACCCCACCCGGCTAAGAACACCCAGAATGCCCCCCACAAACCCACAGCAATCATTTCTCTGAGGGCTGGAAACAAGTGTCAGGTCTGCCCAGTCTGGCAACAAACTGCGATCTTCTCACAACCTCGCTCCCACAACTTTTTTGTTTTGTTTTGTTTTTTCCAGCCAGGGTTTCTCTGTATTGTTTTGGAGGCTGTCCTGGAACTCTCTCTGTAGACCAGCCTGGCCACAAACTCCTGCCTCTGCTTCCCGAGTGCTGGGATTAAAGGCGTGTGCCACCAACGCCTGGCTTCCCATAACTCTTAAGTCCCAGGGGCCATAGGACATTTAAGGAAATAGTTTTTGAAAATAGACTGGAAGAGACGGGGCAATTAAAAAGGAAGCTGATGAAGGCACCAGTAGAGTGCTGGGGCAGGGAGACATTGTTTTGGGCCCAGCTTGGTTCTTTCAAGAACCCTGAGAACCTAGAGACCGGCCCTGAGCAGCAGAAAGGGTCTATCGACGGTGGAAAGGCTACAGGTGAAGCAGGATGCCTGGCTGTGTCTGTAACGGCCCCTCCCTGGCTGACCACATGGCTAGAGACCCTAAGTTCACACCGTAAGGGAGGTAACTAAGAAGACCCCAAGAGCCTATGCCATGAGCAGAAGGACAGGGATCAGTGAGCTGGTGTTGACTGACACTGTTCATCACTCCCTGAAAGAGCCCATTTGTCCCCTACTACCCCGTTCCCTGTGTATTTTTTTTTTCTTTTTTTTTTTTTGGTTTTTCGAGGCAGGGTTTCTCTGTGGCTTTGGAGGCTGTCCTGGAACTAGCTCTTGTAGACCAGGCTGGTCTCGAACTCACAGAGATCCACCTGCCTCTGCCTCCCAAGTGCTGGGATTAAAGGCGTGCGCCACCAACGCCCGGCTCCCTGTGTATTTTCATCAGTGTCTGGCCCTGTGTATTTTCAAACTGAAGATGAGATGAACTGATCCATCCCACTAGATATTGTGCTAGGCGTAAGGCCCTGTCTTAAGACAAAAGAACAAAACAGAGTTGGAGAGTGCTTGCTTGGTATGCAGGAATTTGATCCTAGCACTGAATATAGTGGGGCATGGGGGTCCCCAATAGGCCAAAGGTAAAGGCTGAAGAAACAAAAGTTGAAGGTCATTCTCTTGAGTAGCATATAGAGTGTGATGTTAGCATTCTCTGAGTCAGAATCTCACACACAAAAATTGACCGTGGTGGCACCACCTTTAGTCCCAGTACTCAGGAGGCAGAGGACTACATAGAGAAACCCTCCTTCTCATTGGGCAGTGGCTATCCACGTCTTTAATCACAGCACTCAGGAGGCAGAGGCAGGTGGATATCTGTGAATAAGAAACCGGTCTCAAAAACAAACAAAAAGAACTAGATGGTGGTGGCACACACCTTTAATCCCAGAACTCTGGAGGTAGAGACAGCCAGATCTCTGTGAGTTTGAAATGAAACACTCTGAGTTTGAGCCCAGCCTGGTCTACAGAGTGAGTTCTAGGGCAGTCTCCAAAGCTACAGAGAAACCCTGTCTCAAAAAAAAAAAATAAATAAATAAATAAAAGAAAGAAAAAGAAAAGCCAAAAAGAAAAAAAAAAACAACCCTTTCTCAAAAAGCAAAAACAAAAAAAATCAGCTTCGGAGGCTGGAGAGATCGCTCAACAATTAATAGCCATGGCTGCCCTTCCAACAACCAGGATTAAACTCCCAGCACCCACATAGCAGCTCATAACCATCTGTAACTTCAGGGATTGAATACCCTTGTCTGACCCACGAGGCACATGTGTGTTGCACAGACATACATGCAGAAAAAAACACTCATACACAAAGCCGGGCGTTGGTGGCACACGCCTTTAATCCCAGCACTCGGGAGGCAGAGGCAGGCGGATCTCTGTGAGTTCGAGGCCAGGCTGGACCGACAGCCTCCAAAACAGAGAAACCCTGATGTGTAAAACCAAAAAAAAAAAAAAAAAAAAAAAAAAAACCACTCATACACAGAAAAAAAAATGTTCTTGATTTTTCAGTACAGAGTTTCTCAATGTAACAGCCCTAGCTGCCCTGGAACTCTCTTTGTAGAGCAGGCTGGCCTGGAACTCACAGAGATCTCCCTGACTGCCTCCTGAGAGCAAGTCAATATATGTACACATATTTTAAGTGAAGGTGTGTGTGTAGTGAGCACAGGAGCCCACGGATGCCGATGATGTCAGATCTCCTGGGGCTGGAGTTACAGGAAGCAAACTTAGGTGCTCTGTAAGAGAAGTCTGCATCTTGAGTGCGGATCCCTCTGTCCACCGCACAGCATTTTCTTGTTTGACTCTCCACTTCAGTTTTCTCTTGAACATGGCCTTCTGATAAACATGGCCCCCAGTGAAATGGCTCAGCAGGTAAAGCTGATTGCTATGGAGCTTAGTGAGTTAAATCTTCAGAACCTAGCACTTGGGAGGCAGAGGCAGGTGGATCTCTGTGAGTTCGAGAACAGCCTGGTCTATAAGAGCCAGTTCCGGAACAGCCTCCAAAGCCACAGAGAAACCCTACCATGAAAAACCAAAAAAAAAAAAAAAAAACCCTTCAGAACCCACATTGTGGAGATAGCTGAGGCCTTGTTGTTAGCATGCTAATTGAAGAAAGAGACCATAGAACACAAACTTAATTTTTTTTTTAAATGGCTTTCTACCTGGCCTGAGTCTTCAACTAGATCACTCCAGCTTCTTCAAGTTTTTTTAAGATCCCAACATTTAGCCGGGCGTTGGTGGCGCACGCCTTTAATCCCAGCACTCGGGAGGCAGAGGCAGGTGGATCTTGGTGAGTTCGAGGCCAGCCTGGTCTACAAAGTGAGTTCCAGGACAGCCTCCAAAGCTACAGAGAAACCCTGTCTCGAAAAACCAACCAACCAAACAAACAAACAAAAAAGCTGGTTGGAGGCTAGCCTGGTCTATATAAGACCATATTTCAAAAAATTGTCCTTAGGCCTGACATAGTGGCACACACCTTTTGTTGGTTTTTTTTTTTCGAGACAGAGTTTCTCTGTATTGCTTTGGAGGCTGTCCTGGAACTCCATAGACCAGGCTGGCCTTAACACACATCTTTAATCCTAGCATTCAGGAGGCAGAGGAAGGAAATCTCTGTGAGTTCAAGCACAGCCTGAGCCCACATAGTGAGTTCCAGGACCGCCAGAGCTACTATCTCAAAAAATAAAACTTTGTTCTTTGTCATTTATTTGGGAAACTGTCTTTGTCTCAACCGTCCCAGATTAATTGACCTTCCTACATGCTCCAACATCCTCCAGGCACAAACCCCAGTCACCGGAATTACTCATTTACTCCAGTACCTCCCCTAACGAACAATGCCTTTACCACACTGTCAACATTTATGTGGTTTAGAACAGTACCTAGGAAAGGATGGGTCAACTTGTGATTGAGGCCACAAACAGACTTATCCAGAGTTCTGTTCAGCTCCCCTTCCACAGATGGGGAAACCTGGGTTCAGAGAGCAGAGGTCGTCTGCCAAGGTCGGTTAGCAAGTGGTGGCAGGGCCTGGGTCTGAATCCAGGTGTGTCCCTTTGCCCTCATGTCCTTATCTGGAAGATTCCTTCCCCCACCCTGGAGAAGGAACAGGGTCTAGGGAGGAGGCAGAGGGAGGGTTAGGAATTCAAATTGGCAGGGCTTGGGGGGGAGGGGATAGGGAGTGGCAGTGGCTAGGACTTGGGCAACAGGGTCCTGGGACTATAGCAACACCGGGAGAGGGCCTGGAGCAAATCCTGCCTGCTGAGTCAGAGATACCTGAGGGACTCCAGGTGGAAACAGAGATTTCCGAGAAATGGATCTGGGTTGGGGCCAAGAAAGCATCCCAAAGTAGTGGACCAAGAGGTAGAACTGGTGCTGAGGACCCACCCCAGGAGAAAGAGGCCTCAGCAGGGCAGAGGGCCACATTTTCCAGAAGCTGGGAGTGGTCAGCCCTACAAGGTCAGGCCAGATAAGAGCTGCAATAAGGCCCAGCCTCCCTTGTGATTATGACCAAAGCCTCCTGTCCCAGGCCCTGGGGCTTCCTGGTGTCCTGGCCAGGCAGGAGATAGCCCCTTCCCCCACTGCTACAAGAGCCCCATCAGGCTCTGGTGATGCAGGAAGGATGATTTCTTCCAGCCTTCCCCCAACTGCTCCTGACCCTCACCCCTGTGGACTGGAATCTGTTCTCACTATTTCTGTCCTCTTGACTGCTGGGAAGGGACCTCTGGGAGGGCATTGACCCATGGCCTAACTTTGTACCCCTTTTGCCCTGGAATGCCCCCATGCCCACTTCTCTACACAGCCACACACAGAGACTGCTGAGCACGTGTTAGCCTGCCTGTCTGACTCCTCACATTCACCCTAGCCTAGGAAGTAAATATGGCCATTTATTCCCATTTTACAGGTGGGAAAACCACAGCCCACAGAGGTCAGTTCTGGGGCAACAAGCTGGTCAACAAGATGGCTACGATTTAAGGCCATGGGGTGCCCACAGAAACCAAAGCTTTTGTCCCTCATCTTTGCTTCTCTTCAGACACTGCCTTCCCAGCCCAGATCACAGCACCAGAAAGATGGATCCCAGGAAGAACCTGACTGTCAAAATGATGGACTCAGGAAATCCAGGGTCAGGTGAGAGACAGACAGGGTGTTTAAGACCAAGCAGGTAAAGGGGTAAGGAAAGCTCACTGACTTTTTATTTTGTTTTTTAAACAAGAGAAGGAAGGGTTCATTCTGGCATGTAGTCTGAGGCTATAGTCCCAAATGGGAAGTGGTGTTGGGAGGTTTGTGAGGCAGCTGCAAACATTGTTTTTTGTTTTGTTTGGTTTTGATTCTTTGAGACAGGGTTTCTCTGTAACAGCCTTGACTATTCTGGAACTCACTCTGTAGACCAGGCTGGCCTAGAACTCACAGAGATCCGGCTGCCTCTGCCTCCTGAGTGCTGGGATTAAAAGCAGGTGCTACCACCGCCTGGTTGGTGGCTTCTTCTTCTTCTTCTTTTTTTTTTTTTTTCCCGAGACAGGGTTACTCTGTATTGTTTTGGAGGCTGTCCTGGAATTCGCTTTGTAGACCAGGCTGGCCTCGAACTCACAGAGATCCACCTGCCTCTGCCTCCCAAGTGCTGGGATTAAAGGCGTGCACCACCAACGTCTGGCTCTTCTTCTTCTTCTTCTTCTTCTTCTTCTTCTTCTTCTTCTTCTTCTTCTTCTTCTTCTTCTTCTTCTTCTCTTCCTCCTCCTCCTCATTCTTCTTTTTTTGGGGGGGATCTCCTTGAGTCCAGACTGAAACTTGCTATGTGGCAGAACATCTAAGCCCCCTGCATCCACTTCCTGAGTGATAGACTAGGGTAAAGATCCATACCAAGGATCAAACTAGTGCTTTTCTCATGTTAAGCAAGCATTTGACCAACTAAATTACACCACCAGCCTCATTGCAATTGTTTTTCTGAAAAGCAAGCTCCTGTGTTGACATGCACCTGTAGTTCTGGCTACACAGGGGGTAAACACTATTTGGAGAATGGCCTGGGGGACATGGTTCATTGAGTGAGACAACTTGATGTTTAAGCATGAGGATTTACCTGGGTTTGAATCCTTGACATCCATGTAAATACACACAGATAATACATAAATAAGTGAATAAGTACCTCATTGTGGTGGCACACATCTCTAATTCCAACACTTGGGAGACAGAAGCAGGCAGATCTCTGAGTTCAAGGCTGGCCTGGTCTACAAGAGAGGTCCTAGAGGACCAGAGCTACACAGAGAAACTTTGTTAAAAAAAAAAAAGAAGAAAAAGAAGAAGAAAAGAAAAAATATTTATATCAAGGCAATGGTGGCTCAAGCCTTCAATCCCAGCACTTGGGAGGCAGAGGCAGGCGGATTTCTGTGAGTTCGAGGCCAGCCTGGTCTACAGAGTGAGTTCCAGGACAGCCTCCAAAGCCACAGAGAAACCCTGTCTCAAAATAAATAAGCCCGTTACATGTTTATTAATGACACTATTTATTTGTTGGAAGTGTGCTCATGTCCCAGGCCAAGTGTGGATGTCAGAGAATAACCTCAGCTCTCTCCTTCTGCCAAGGGGAACTTGTGGATAGAACTCAGGTCTTCTGGCTTGGCAGCAAGAGCCTCTGCCTACTGAGCCATCTTATCAGCTTCCAAATAAAAAAACAGAAAGATCAAGGTGGTGAAGATAGCTCAGTCGGTAAAGTGTTTGCAGAACAAGAATGTGGACCTGGGTTTGATCCTCAGAACCCAACAAAAAGAAGTCATTTCAAGGGGTAAAGAAGCCAGAGCTGGGCATTGGTGGCGCATGCCTTTAATCCCAGCACTCCGGAGGCAGAGGCAGGCGGATCTCTGTGAGCTCGAGACCAGCCTGGTCAGCAAGAGTGAGTTCCAGGAGAGCTTCCAAAATAATACAGAGAAACACTGTCTCGGAAAAAAAAGGAGGGGGGAGGGGGATAAAGGAGCTTGCACATACATAAAATAAATAACTGTAATAGAATTTAGAACATGAGATTTGGGACACACCTCTGTGATCTAGCATGTGTGTGTGAGTTCATAGGTTTGATTCCCTAGCACCACAATAAATAAATAAAAATATAAAAATCATCATACAGGGACTGGAGAGTTGGGTCAGCTGGTAAGAACACTGACTGCTCTTCCAGAGGAGTTAGGTCCAATTCCCAGCACCCACATGGCAGCTCACAACTGTCTGTAACTCCAATTCCAGGGGACCTGGCACCTTCACATATATTCATGTAGGCAAAACACCAATGCACATAAAATAAAAATAAATAATCTTTAAAAAATCATACAGAAGCCTGGTGGTAGTGGCACGTAACTTTAATGGCAGCACTTGGAAGGCAGGGGCAGGCAGATCTCATGTGAGTTGGGAGCCAGCCTGATCTACAGAGAGAGAGTTCCAGGACAGGTTCCAAAACTACACAGAGAATCCCTGTCTAAAAAAAAAAAAAAAAAAAAAAAAATTGGGTCTCACTGTGTAGCCCTGGCTGGTCTGGTCTGGAGCTCACTATGTACTCCAGGCTGACTTTGAACTCACAGAGATTCCCTGGCCTCTGCTTCCTTAGTGCTAAAATTAAAGGCTTGTGCCACCAATAAATACTAAAGTCAGGTGTATCATGCAAGTTAAAATGCATTGAGAATTTGGTCTGGAGAGATGGCTCAGAGGTTAAGAGCACTGGCTGCTCTTCCAGAGGTCCTGAGTTCAATTCCCAGCAACCACATGGTGGCTCACAACCATCTGTAACAAGATATGGTACCCTCTTCTGGCATGCACACAGAACACTGTATATTTAATAATAAATAAAATAAATGCATTGAGAATTTATCTCATGACAGTCAAATGACTTTCATCAAGAAAGAGGAATAGAGCCGGGCGTTGGTGGCCCACGCCTTTAATCCCAGCACTCGGGAGGCAGAGGCAGGTGGATCTCTGTGAGTTCGAGGTTGGGCTGGACCGATAGCCTCCAAAACAATACAGAGAAACCCTGTCTCGAAAAAAAACCAAAAAAAAAAAAAAAAAAAAAAAAGAAAGAGGAATAGAGCAGGAGGCCCTGGAGAGAGGGCTCAGCAGTTAAAAGCACTACTGTTCTACCAGAGGACCAGAGTCTTATTCCCAGCACCCACATGGTGATTCACAGCCTCTGTGACTCCACTTTAAGGGGAGCTGACTCTCTTTTAGCCTTCCAGAACTCTTGCCCTTGACAGACATACATGCATGCAACACACCCATACACATAATACAATCTTTTTAAAAATGCTAGGTAGGATATAAAGAAAGATGAATTTTTTTTTTTTTAGGGAGAGCACTCCCCCAACCCCTCTCTCTCCCTCTCTCTCTTTCTTTTTTAAGTTTTCCACACCAGATTTCTCCCTGTGTAGCCCTGGCAATCCTGGAACTCACTTTGTAGACCAGTAGACCATTCAGACCTTGAACTCACAAAGATCCTCCTACTTCTGTTTCCCAAGTGCTGGGGGATTAAAGGCCTGCACTATCACAGCTCAGTGAAAGAGGAAAGAGGAATTCTTTTTTTTTTTTTTTTTTTTTTTTTTTTGGTTTTTTCTAGACAGGGTTTCTCTGTGGCTTTGGAGGTTGTCCTGGAACTCACTTGGTAGTCCAGGCTGGTCTCGAACTCACAGAGATCCACCTGCCTCTGCCTCCTGAGTGCTGGGATTAAAGGCATGCGCCACCAACGCCCGGCGGAAAGAGGAATTCTTATTCACTACTGGTGAAAGATAAACTAGTGCAACCATTATCAAATAAGCATGAAGGGTTCCAACACCACCTCTGTGATTATTGGTTTTTCCCTTGATAAACATTTTACGTCCCCTTGATACATAGAATACTCACACATCTAGCCTGGTCTACAAGAGCTAGTTCCAGGACAGCCTCCAAAGCCACAGAGAAACACTGTCTCGAAAAACCAAAAAAAAAAAAAAAGAATACTCACACATCATTAAAAAGTCCTTATAAACACCATTTGTTGTCAGGTTCAAGGCTCATACCTGTAATCTTAGCTCTTGAGAGATAGAGAAAGCCAATCAGGAGTTTAGAGACATCTTTGATTGTCTAGAGAGTTCATGGCCAGCCTGGACTACATGAAGTAAACATTATTTGTAAATCTAGTTACTCAAAAGGTTAAGACAGGATAAGATGAGTTATAGAGGTCAGGAATAGACTAGGGAGACACTTTTTTTTTTTTTTGGTTTTTTTGAGACAAGGTTTCTCTGTATTGTTTTGGAGGCTGTCCTGGAACTCCCTCTGTAGACTAGGCTGGCCTCGAACTCACAGAGATCCGCCTGCCTCTGCCTCCCGAGTGCTGGGATTAAAGGCGTGCGCCACCAACGCCCGGCTATTCATTTATTTTTGAGACAAGGTTTGTCACTGAACTTGGAACTCAAGAATTAAACTAGAGTGGCTGGACAGTGTGCTCCTAGGGTATCCAGCCATCTGCTCCCAAGTGTTGGAGTTACCGACCATGCCCAATGCCCACCTTTATACCTGGATGCTGGGCACAGGTCCTCAAGCTTACACATCAATCCCTTCAGCAACTGAGCCATATCCTCCACACATCAAGATTTCATTATCTATTTAGCTGCTTATGGCGACTTAACCTGATTCTTGGCTATTGTAATTAGTGGCATACATACATGTGTGTAGGTATGTATGTATATATGTATAAATAAAAACCAGGCACTAATTAAAAGTTTTCCAACCAAAATGCCCAGGCAGGACCAGAAGGATTTAATGCAGAGTTTTACCAGACCTTCAGACCTTCAGAGAAGAATGGACATGAATATTCTTCATTAAATCTGCAAAACAGAAACTGACATTTTCTTTTTTCTTTCTTTTTTTTTTTTTTTTTTTTTTTGGTTTTTTGAGACAGGGTTTCTCTGTATTGTTTTGGAGGCTCTCCTGGAACTAGCTTTGTAGACCAGGATGGCCTCGAACTCACAGAGATCTGCCTGCCTCTGCCTCCTGAGTGCTGGGACTAAAGGCGTGTGCCACCAACGCCCGCCGAAACTGACATTTTCTAATTCTTTTTAAAAAGGCATTCTTACCCTGATACCTAAACCATACAAAGACCCACCATAGAAAGAGAATTACAGACCAATTTCTCTAATGAACATAGATGCAAAAATTCTCAATAAAATACTTGCAAACTGATTCCAAGAACACATCAAGTGGGCTTCATCCCAGAAATACAAGGATGGTTAGACATATATAAATCAGTAAAAGTACTCCATTACATAAACAGATTGAAAGACAAAAACCGTGTGATCAGGCCAGGCGGTGATGGAGCATGCCTTTAATCCCAGCACTCAAGAGGGAGAGGTAGGCAGATCTCTGTGAGTTTGAGGCCAGCCTGGTCTTCAAAGTGGTTCCAGGACATCCAGGACAGTTACACAGAGAAACCCTGTCTCAAAACAAAATAAAACTAAACAAAAATATGATTTTTCTCAGAAACAGAAAAGATCTTTGGCAAAATCTAACACTCCTTCATGATAAAAGTCATGGAGAGAATATGGACATGAGGGACATAAGGCAAAAAAAAAAAAAGGTCATTTACAGCAAGCCCACAGCCAACATCAATCTAAATGGAAAGAAACTCAAAGCAAAATCACTAAAATTCACTAAAACTTCCACTGAAATCAGGAACAAGACAAGGCTGTCCACTCTCTCCATGCCTGTTCAATATCGTACTTGAAGTTTTAGCTAGGGCAATAAGACAACTAAAGGAGATCAAGGGGATACAAGTAGGAAATGAAGAAGTCAAGCTATCTTTATTTGCAGATGACATGATGTTATACATAAAAGACCATAAAACTCCACTAGGAAGCTCCTACAGCTGATAAACATTTTCAGCGAAGTGGCAGGATACAAAATTAACACACAAAAATTAGTAGCCTTCCTATATAAAAATGAGAGAAAGAAATCAGGGAAACAGCATTTTTCATAATAGCGTACAATAAATCTGAGAATAACTCTAACCAAACAGATGAAAAATTAGTGTCACCAGGCTGGAGAGTTGGCTTAGATGGTTAAGAGCTCTGACTGTTCTTCCAGAGGACCAAGGTTCAATTCCCAGCACCCACACGGCTGCTCACAATTGTCTGTAACTATAGTTCCAGGAGATCTGACACCCTTACACAGACATACATGTTGGAAAACACTAATGAACATAAAATAAAAATAAAGTTTAAAAATTGCATTGAGCCGGGCGTTGGTGGCACACGCCTTTAATCCCAGCACTCGGGAGGCAGAGGCAGGCGGATCTCTGTGAGTTCGAGGCCAGCCTGGTCTACAAAGTGAGTTCCAGGACAGCCTCCAAAGCTACAGAGAAACCCTGTCTCGAAAAACCAAAAAAAAAAAAAAAAAAAAAAAAAACTGCATTGGATGGTGGTCTCGAATGCCTTTAGTCCCAGCACTTGGGAGGCAGAGGCAGGCGGATCTCTGTGATTTCGAGGCCAGCCTGGTCTAGAGTTCCAGGACAGCCTCCAAAACAATACAGAGAAACCCAGTATCCAAAAAACAAAAAACAAAAACAAAAACAAAAAAACCCCAAGATGGAAGATGGGAAACCCCAAGATGGAAGATGGGAAGAATCTCCAATGTTCATTGATCAGTGGGATTAATATTGTGAAAATGGCCAGCGTGGTCTACAGAGCAAGTTCCAGGACAGGCTCAAAAGCTATAGAGAAACACTGTCTAGGGAAAAAAAAATGAAACCCTATATCGAAAAACCAAAGAAAAAACAAACAAACCAAAAAAAGAATATATCATATGAAAAAAAGTTACAAAAAGGCAAAAAAACTATAAAATAAACATGGATTTAGAGGTACCTCAGGAAGCCAGCTGGCCTAGCTACGCCAGGGGTGATACACTAAGTCTATTTTTCAAATCTTATTAAGACAGGGTTTTAAGCAGGGCGTTGGTGGTGCACGCCTTTAATCCCAGCACTGGGAAGGCAGAGGCAGGCGGATCTCTGTGAGTTCGAGGCCAGCCTGGTCTACAGAGGGAGTTCCAGGACAGCTCCAAAGCCACAGAGAAACCCTGTCTCGAAAAACCAAAAAAAAAAAAAAAAAGACAGGGTTTTTCTGTAGCTTCGGAGGCTGTCCTAGAACTCAGTAGATCAGGCTTGACCTCCAGCTCACAGAGATCTACCTGCCTCTGCCTCCTGAGTGCTGGGATTAATGGAGTGAGTCAACACCACCTCCATTCAGTGTGTACTCTTAAATGCTGAGTCATCTCCCCAGTCCCTCTCTTAGTATAGTGAGTAGACTGTATACCAGTTCCCAGAGTGGCTGGCCTGATTTACATTTCAACCAATAGAGTAGAAGGTCCCTCCCACTGTCATCCCCTGCATTTTCTTTTTTTCTTCTTTCCTTCCTTCCTTCTTTCTTTCTTTCTTTTTGGTTTTTCGAGACAGGGTTTCTTTGTATTGTTTTGGAGACTGTCCTGGAACTCACTCTGTAGACCAGGATGTCTCAAACTCACAGAGATCCACCTGCCTCTGCCTCCCAAGTGCTAGGATTAAAGGCGTATGCCACCAATGCCCGGCTGCATTTACTTTTAAATGGATGATTACAGCCATCTGACTGTGGTGAGATGGAATCTCAACGTAGATTGTTTGTTTTGTTGTTTCAGAAATTCAGCATTCTTGGGTTCAAAGCCAATTTATTTATTTATCTCATGTGTGTGACTGTTTTGTCTGCATTTAAGTATGTGTTCCATGCACATGCTTAGGGTTCCAAGAGGTTAGAGTTTGGAGAAGGGCTCGAATCTTCTGGCACTGGCATTATGAATGACTGTGAGCCACCACATGGGTCCTTTGCAAGAGGAGCAAGTGTTTTTTCTTTTTTTTCTTTTTTTTGGTTTCTCAAGTCAGGGTTTCTCTGTGTCTTTGGAGGCTGTCCTGGAACTAGCTCTTGTAGACTAGTCTGGCCTTTAACTCACAGAGATCCGCCTGCCTCTGCCTCCCGAGTGCTGGGATTAAAAATGTGCGCCATCCCGGCTCGGCAGAGGAGCAGGTGCTCTTAATCCAAGTATTGAGGTTATAGGAGTGAGTCTCCTTACCCTATGACTTTGCACTGTCAGCATGCTATCTTTATTACCATTATTATTATTGCTATTATCTCTATTATAACTTGAAGTATTTCTATATTTTCAGCATTAGTCTTTTTTTTTTTTTTTTTTTTTTTTGTTTCTTGAGCCAGGGTTTCTCTGTGGCTGTGGAGGCTGTCCTGGAACTAGCTCTTGTAGACCAGGCTGGTCTCGAACTCACAGAGATCCGCCTGCCTCTGCTTCCCTAGTGCTGGGATTAAAGGCATGTGCCACCACCACCCGTCATCAGTCTTCTTCTTGCTCAAGGTTGTTTTAAGTGATGTTATTTCCCCCATAAATTCATTATTTGTGTGCTTCTCTATTAATTTTACGATTGTCCTATTATTTTTGTTTTTCTAGACAAAGTTTTTTTCTGTTATATTTATTTTTTATTTTGAGACAGGGTTTCTGTAGATTTGAGACCTGTCCTAAAACACACTCTTTAGACCAGGTTGACCTCAAACTCACAAGAGTTCTGCCTGCCTCTGCCTCTTGAGTGCTGGGATTAAAGCTGTTCCATACCTGGCTTTCCTATATTTTTAGTGTGTATTTCTTTGGTTAGAGGAACAGTTGACTTTTTGGTGGGGTGTATGCCATTTTTTTCCCTTGGTTTTTTAATTTTTGGATGGAATTGTTGAGACGGGGCCTCATTATGTAGCCTTGGCTGGCTTGGAACTTAACAGAGCTCCACCTGCCTCTGCCTCCAGACATTTTTTTCTTTTTTCTTTTTTGTTTTTTGCCACACAGGGTTTTTCTGTATAGCTCTGGCTGACATGGAACTCACTGTGTAGATCAGACTGGTTCTAATTCACAAAGAACTGCCTGTTTCAGCTTTCAGAGTTCTGGGACTAAAGACATGCACCACCACACCCATTTTAAATCTATGGTTGTCTTATCATTTCTAGGCATTGCTTATGCATTGTACCCTGCTTTTTGGCTGGTACAACCCGCAGCAGTAGCTTTGTAATTTGTTTTAATAGGACAAATAGGCTTTCATTTCTGATTTTTTTTGTGACTCTAAGTGGGTAAGATGATAGTTTTTATTTTAGATATGTATTCGGGTGAACTAAGAATTTTAAGTCTATGACAGATCACATGAAGCTCGTACATGAGGGAGGGCAGCACGGTTGCACAATTAGCCTCTGCAAAATGTTATTGAATTGGGTTTCAATGTTGATTGGCCCTGGGTCACAATCTCCCTATAGAGCACTTGTGGGCACTGACTAGGACTTGGGTTCCTTTGTTTAGTGTTCAAAATAGAGAGAGGGCCATTCAATAACCCCCAAGAGAATTAATTACTCCGTGTAAGCCCCAATACATTTAGATGGTCACAAGCCTTTGGGTCTTACTTGGCTGCCTTTTGACCCTTAGGACCTTTTGTAGTCACCAGAAGATTCTGGATAAGCAAAGGGTGCACAGCGAACTCCTGGCCCTTGTGAGCAAGCAGGGTCGACCGACCTTCGTGGGTGTGGGTACAAGAACCCCAAGAGGCATTTGGGATTAGGACTCCTGCCCCCTCCCCCATGGTGTTTCGAGACTTGGTTTCTCTGTATTGCTTTGGAATTTGTCCTGGAATTCGCTCTGTAGACCAGGCTGGTCTCGAACTGACAGAGATCCACCTGCCTCTGCCTCCTGAGTGCTGGGATTAAAGGTTTATGCCTGCAAAGCCCGGCTGGACTTGTCTTTAAAATCAGAACCGTGCAGGCCTTCCTGCATCCCAGACCGTGGATGCCGGCAGTCTTTGGGGACTAAACCTTACAGCCTGGACTATTCTGTATAGTTGAAGATCAAGGGAAGCAAAAGGATAGAAAAGGCGAGGCGCAGGTAGGTGGAGATGGTGTTCAGGATGGTCAGGATCAGGCTCAAAGAAGGGCAGTCTTCCGTTTGGGGGATAGTCATAGAGATATGCCTGTGATAGAGAACAGGGTCTCTGTTCTTCAGTGCGTGCAGGTCAAGTATTTCGAGATGAGGTTGCCATCGTCCTTTTCTGGCGCCTGGGTCGGGACTCGGTCGGCGTCCGGGTTAGGGCTCCCGGGGCCTCCCGTGCGCCCCTCCCCCATTACGCTGTCCAGCAGCAACCCGGCCCTCCCTGGACTCAGACCTCTCCTCGGCCCCGCCCAGTCTCAGGCTCCGCCCCACGAGGGTCCACCCCCTAGGTCCGCCCCATTGCTCGCCCATTCAGATGTGGGTCAGGGGTGAGCGGGTGGAGCTGACGTCACAAGCTTCCAAGATGGCGCGGAGCGGGCGGCTGTGAGCGGCGCTCTGGGCGCGCTGGGCGGGGAGCCGAGCGGAGCCGGCGGCGGGCGGACAGGGCGGGCGCGTGCGGCGCAGGTCGGGCGCCGAAGAGTAGGGGCCGCTGGCAGGCACATGAGGTAAGCGGCGTCCTCGAGTGAGGGGGGCGCGGGCCGGGCGCGCTCCCGCAGAGGGGGGCGTGGGCGCGCGTGGGACGAAGCGCGCGCACGGCCCCGAGTCCCGAACCGAGGCGCACGCGGGACCCCGGACGGGCGGGGGCTTTGTGGCCCAGGTGCCCGGCGGGTTGCGGCTAGCATGGGACTCCGGGCACAAAGCCCCCAGGGCCGCGCCGGTCCTGGGGCGCGAGTCTCTGGTGCGGGTGTCGACGGGGTAGCGGGCGCCGGCTCTTTGTGCCTTTTCATTAGCAATCTAATCCGAACGGCGTCGGGCGAGCGGTGCTGCCTGACAGGCGGGCGGACTCCCATTATGCAAACGGCTGTGCTCCTGCGGCTGCCCCTCGCTGGAACGTTTTACGATTTCCAGAACTGCGCTTGTGTGTATGGTCTGCTGTCCTTTTCCTCCGGTCCCCTTCCTGGCTGGGAGACTGGCCGTGGCAGGGACACGGACGGGCATGGAGGGTTCGGCTCCGTGGCTGGGTGGGCTTTCTGCCCTGCCCCCAGACCTTTGCTGTAGGCAGCCGCCTGGCAGGAAGAGAGATGGGCTTGGGGGGAGGGGGTCGGGTGGCAAGAGGAAGGGACTGGTTAGGTCAGGGAGTGAGCTGAGGGGCCCTAGCTTGTCATTCTCTGTTTATCTTCCAAAATGGTTCATATGCACACAGGCCTGGGTGTGTGTGCTGGGGGAAATGCCTCTCCCAGGGGGGTACTGACTTAACGTACTTGGAGGGATTGAGACCAGATAATACTCCCAGCAGCCCCACCCAGAACAGTTTTGGACGGCCTCGAGACGAGAGTCCAGTGCTGATCTCCGCTGGCCGGAGAGATTTAGAAGTTTTTACTTATGTCTTCTGTTCCCTCTTCACAGTGTCTTTTCTAGTTATGTCAGGCGCATTTGGAAAGCTGTGTTCCAGGCCCCTCACTCCCAAACAGCAGGAGGGGTGTAACACGGAGAGGCCACCCCCACTGACATATGTGGTGGTGGGGGAGGGGCGACTCCTTGCCCATAGGAATCCTGTGGCTGTGGATTGTTTCTGGGGTTTGTTAGCTGTGTGTCTTTTACTCCTAGGGCAGGGAAATCGGTTAGGTAGTGGAGGGATTCGCCTTCCAGACTGAACTTGGGACTTCCTGTCTGAGACACAGGATGGAGAGATGGAGCTAAATCCTAGAGGGGTACCGAATTTATTATTGCTTCTGATTCCTCCTGGCTTTGCCTCTCCCCTGTTCTTATCTGCCTGTATCTGGAATCCGTGACTTTCGAACAGACATCTTTGGGATCTGAGGCTATGTGACCACTCTGTAGCCCTGGCTCAAGGAGAAAAAGTATGCTGGGTGGAGCAGGGCTTCTGGAGTAGTCTGAAATAAAGCAGATGGGCCAGCCTCAGGCTGGCCTCTAGAGACAAATGTGTGGCTAGCATAGCCCTTCAGAGTAGGGTTTCTGCAAGAAGTCATGTTGCCTCCAGGTGATCTTTCTGTCCAGTGCAGTTAAAGTTTTAATGAAAATTTCCAGAACAGTTGAGAAGAGTCTTTGCATTGTCCACCTGCTTGCATTGAGTGGGGTCAATGCTGTTTGCTCAGCTTTCTGTTTGGCTCCTGGCTTTCTGAGGGTTACTTGTAAGGTCTTGGAGAGTGCTTGTTGACCAGCTTCTCTGGCTGTTTGAGTGCTGCTGTGTGCCCAGAATTCCTTCCTGCAATGCTTTCCTGCCAGCTGTTGGAACTTGTATATATTAGTCACTGGGCTTTTATGAGCAATTCCTGAAAAGAAAAATCTTCTCTGATTGCTGGATTCACATAGAGGAAAAAGCTCGAGGGAGCCTTGCCTTGAATGAAAGCGGAGCCAAAATGGTTTGCTGTAATTGCTGGAAGAGACAAGGTGCAGGTGGGCAGAGGCAGTGTATCCCACTCTGCTGCAGAGTGCCTCCTCTGAGGACAGGTAGGCAGGGAGCCTTCCTCACTTGCTGGCCTTGGCCAACAGCCTAGCCTCTTCCACAAGCTGCAGTCCTAGGTTAGTCTTCACGTAGTGTTTTCTTTCCACATATCAGATTTCTCATTTTGTTAATAAGCACAGCCTCTGATCCACTTGCAGTCAGCTGTTGTGGATGGAGAGCAACAGGGTTTTGCATTATTGAGCTGTAGGGAATGCTGTGCAATCTTCCTAGGAGTCTTTATTGCCTGTCAAGGTCAGGCTTGAGGGGGTGGGGTTAGGGTCATGAAGTACCCTTTTCCCTTTTAACTGGAGTTGGAGTTTGTTAGATGTTATTACTTGTACTCATTTTTTATGTATGTACGTACATAGATGGGTACTCTGCTAGAGGTTAGAGGGACAACTTGCAGGCATTGGGTCCTGGGCATCAAAGTTAAGTCATAAGGCTAGTCAGCAAGCACTTTTACCCACTGAACCATCTCTCTGGCCCAAGAAAGTATTACTGTTTTTAGAGTGAGGGTCTCACTATGTAGCCTTGGCTGGCCTGGACTTCACTATGTAGACCAGGCTTGCTTAGAACCCAGAGATTCACCTGCCTCTGTCTCCAGAGTGCTGGAATTAATAACATGCCACCATGACATCTTATTTAATTTATTTTTTTAAATAAAAAATAAAGGGTTGAAAAGCCAGGCTGTGGTGGTACATGCCTTTACTTCTAGCACTCCTTAGTCCTAGCTCTTAGGAGGCAGAGCTTTGTGGATTCAGGGCCGGCCTGGTTTACAGAATGAGCTCCAGGACAGACAGAGCTACACAAAGAAACCCTGTTTTGAAAAACAAAAACCATCAACACAAACAAACAAAAGCTTAATAAACCCAAAGGGTCTGAGTAATGGTTCAGAGGTTAAGAGTGCTGACTGCTCTTCAGAGGACCAGGTAGCTCACAGATGATTATCTATAACCCCAGTCTCAGGGAACATGGAGTCTGCTCTCTGGGCCTCCAAAGATACTAGACACTAATGGGGTCCTTGCACATAAAGTTAAAACAACAAAAACAAGGAAACAAGGTCTTTATAGCTGTAACTGGCTTGTAAGTCACAGAAATCCATCTGCCTCTCCTGTGATTTTTTTTTTTTTTGACTGTCCTGAAACTCACTAGGTAGACCAGGAATGCACGGAGATCTACCTGCTTCTATATCCTGAGTGCTGGAACTAAAGGCCCTGGGAAATTTTATACAGATTTTAAGCCCTAGGATTAAGAGAAAGGTTAAGAGAAAGGCATTCAGGAAGAAAGTAAGATTTGTGGATGTGGGCTTCTCTGAGGAGAGATACTTTTTGATGAGCAGCTCCTAAAAAGGGATCATTTTTGGAAGTTTAGAGGAGAAGGAATAAAGTTAAGTTCACCTAGGGAACTCATGTCTGTTCTTTTTGGTTGGTCTGTTGTTGACCTTGAGGTGTCTGTTTCACTCATCCTTGCTCTTGTCCACTAGGATTGAAGGCCACTGTCTCCTGAGTTTGATTACTGGAAGGGTGTGGGCTGGAGGGAAGTACTCCTTAGAGTCTGGCTAAGCAGGGCCCCTGCAGGTCAGTTTGTAGGGTGGTGACTGGACTTGCTTAGAAAGTCTCAGTGTGCCTGGTTCTGCAGTTCACTCTGCAGGCAACCTTGGGCAGTGATGACTCTCCCACTTTACCCCCATGTCTACATGGACACCTGCCTATTACCAGAGGCATAGTGTGGAGTGACAAGCATAGTGGGTGGGACCATTTGTAGGCTGGAGGAGGGCTCTGAATGCCATGGTAGGGTTTTTTGTTTTTGTTTTTCATGACAGGGTTTCTCAGTGTAATAGCCTTGGCTATCTTGAAACTCACAGAGATCACTTGTCTCTTCTGAGTACTGGGAATAAAGGTGTGGGCTACCATGACCAGCACCATGCTAGGTTTTTGTTGGCAGAGCTGAGAGATTTTTTTTCTTTTTTATTGCACTTATTTATTTGTTATTTGTGTATTTGCTGTTTGGGAGCTGTTGATGCTCTCTTACTACCATGTGGGCTCCAGAGATTGAACTCAGATTGTCAGGCTTGGCAGCAGGCAACTTTACCCTGTCTTGCCAGCCCTGGTTTGTTGTTTGAGATAAGGTCTCACTGTGTACCCAGACTGGCCTCAGACTTGTGCCTCAGCCTTCCCAAGGGTTGCCATTATAATGTGCCTCTTCTTGGGTAGCTGAGGTAAGGTTTTTGCTTTTTTCTTTTAAAGGCAGTGGTTCTGTGAAGGATGGACTAAGGGTAATGGTCAGGAGACCCTGGAAAACATAATCTTGTAGGCATTTGAAGCTTGAGGACTACTGCCCACCAGATGTGTGAGACTCTTGCAAACTGTATTTACTCAGACACATTTTCTAAATGTTATTAGCACTTAGCCTCAGTGGCATGTCTGAATTGTGCTGGCTTTTCTGCCCTCTGGTGCTCACAGACTTGTGTACCACTGCTCTGCTTTTAAGGCCAAGTGATAGGGGCATCATTCCAGTTCAGTGGGAGTCTCCTGAGACTGAGGTTAATAACTTGCTGGGGTTGGAGGGTAAATGCCTTTGACTTGAGAGCCTGTGAGAGCCTTTATTTCATGGATGTCTGTAGATACTTGAGCTCAGACCAGGGAGGGATGGTAGAGAGTCTTTTCTCTCAGAAAGACTGGACTTCTGTTAGAAGCTTTCAAACAAGCCTGGGAGGCAAGTAAACGTGCCTTAAAGGTTAGGGAAGGACCCTAAGGAACAACTGCTCTCTTGAGCCTGCTGGGAGATGGGTGTGGGGAACCCTAGTAAGTTTGATTCCCTGAAGGCCAAACACTACCACAGTCCAGAAGGGTAAGGAAGGGCAGGCAGGCCCTGGGAATGGCATGGCTTGAGTGAGTGGGGAGAATTTGACCCCGTGATACTCCCTGGGATCTTCAGAAAGGCTATCATAACTGATGAAACTACTGCTGGTAGGGGAGGAAGCATGGTTTGGGGCTTGTAGTAGGGACTGAGGCTCGTCTAACCTTCCAGGTGAGAAAGGGTGAGTTAGCCACTTGCGTCTAGGCCAAAAGTTGCTCCTGTGTCTTGTGAAGTGGAAAGAAGTCTAGGTCCTTGTTCCCTGATTGACATGAGCTACCTACCTCAGGAGAACTTTTTTGTTGGTGAAGAGGGAGCTACAGGGGATGGAAAGGCAAGTTGTTGTCCAGGTTGCCATGTCTGTTCTATGGGAATTCCCAGAGTGACAAGGATGAAGGGACCAGGTGAGAGGGAGCCCCTCCTGTATGTGTGGAAGGGCAGTTTGGCTCTGTGAGTACAGCTGCTCGGCGAGCTGTTCTGTGTGGGCCCCTAGCAGCACCTATGGGTGGGCACATGCTTTGGCTGGTGGGAGGGGCCACTCCCATTTCCATTAGGGGTCTGAGCCCCATCAAAGTCTTCCTTCCTTCCTTCCTTCCTTCCTTCCTTCCTTCCTTCCTTCCTTCCTTCCATCCTTCCATCCTTCCATCCCTCCATCCTTCCATCCTTGTTTTTGAAAAGACAGGGTTTCTCTGTAGCTTTGGAGTCTGTCCTGGAACTCACAGAGATCCGCCTGTCTCTGTTTCCTAAGTGCTGCTGCTGCTGCTGCTGCTGCTGGAATTAAAGGCATGCACCACCAATACCCAGCCATTTATTTATCTATATATATATATATATTGGTTTTTTTTTTTTTTTTGAGACAGGGTTTCTCTGTGGCTTTGGAGGCTGTCCTGGAGCTCACTTGGTAGTCCAGGCTGGTCTCGAACTCACAGAGATCCGCCTGCCTCTGCCTCCCGAGTGCTGGGATTAAAGGCGTGCGCCACCAACACCCGGCTGTATTTTGCTTTCTTTTGGGTTTTCAAGACAGGGTTTCTCTGTGTAACAGCCCTGGCTGTCTTGGAACTCCCTCTGAAGACCAGGCTGACCTTGAATTCACTGAGATTTGCCTGCCTCCTGAGCGCTGGGATTAAAGGTGAGCGCCACACTACCCAGCCCCTATTGGAGCTTTCATCAACCTAGTTGTGGATTCTTCCAGGGGAAGGACCTCATGACTTGAATCTTGTCCATGGTCTTTGCAGCTCCCTTACCCTGTTGCTTGGAAGCAGATGAATTCTTGGTAAATGAGAAGGGACCTGAGACCTCAGGGGCCTATTATGCGAACAAGGTGTCCATACTGTGTGGGATGATGGACTTGGACTGTGTATGAGGCAGGCACTGTTGTTGCCTGTGTTATGCTTGACTTTAACTTTTGGGAGCTCAGTTTATCCTTAGGTAGGTCCTGTGTTTCCTGCAGTGAAGTTGGTATGTGGTCAAGTTTGAGAAACACTGGACCCAGCAAGTGGCATATCTTTGCTTATAACAGAAGGATTGGGCAGTATGCTGTTACTGAGAGAGCATAGCGAGGTTAGCAGTTAACCTAGTGAATGAATGACCATAGCAGATTCTTAGCTGAGGAGCACTGAACAAATGGTGAACAGCAGGGACTGAACATGCACTGAGGGACTTCATAGAATGTTCTCTGTGAAGCCACCTCCTTCCCTATGCCCCAAGACTCAGCCTCACCAGCCACAGTTATCTAGCCCTGGCTTGTTTGCATTCTTAGGTTCCCATTGGCCTCTTTTTTTTTTTTTTTTGAAAAGGGTTTCTCTGTATTGCTTTGAAGCCTGTCTGGAACTCGATCTGTAGACCAGGCTGGCTTCGAGGCTTCCAACTCGCAGAGATCCGCCTGCCTCTGCCTCCCAAATGCTGGAATTAAAGAGTGACACCAGCGCCCAGCCCCATTGGCCTCCTTTGTAACCTGGCTTGGCCTGACATAATGGCTCTCTGACAAGCCCACTTTGGCCCTATCTGAGATGTGACTCTAGATAGATTGGCACTGCTGCGATAGCTGCCTTTTGTCTCTGCCCTCAGTGTCTCTGGGAGAGACATTGGTCCTGGAGGTTGTTTGTGGGCTGCATTATATAGACAAGGTGTGTGAAATACTAGTAAGGGATTGGAAGGAGGGCTGTGGGTGCTCTAAAAGCGTGGGAGCGGCAGGGTTTCAGGCTCTGCCTCTGTAGGAACAGAGCAGTGGGATGTCCGGGTGTTTAGTTGGTGTTTATTGAGGTTAGGGCAATAATTATGTGACACCCCTGGGTGTGCTGTCATCTTGGTGCCCTGGGTAAGAAGTGTGGTCCTTTAGAGGAAGCAGAGCAACCTAGGTAGAAGAAGTGAAGGGCTAGGGTACTGACTGAAGAGAAAGATGGTAGTAGGGACACAGGCAGAGCAGACTTTGCTGTTGTGTGCATCTTGGTAGAGTAGCCTGAGTAAACTGTGAGTAGTTTTTTGGGGGGGGGTTAATCCAAGGTGCACACACATTCTTTGCCTGTATACTCATGTGACACCATGCTTAATTTTTTGTAGGCTAGGAATCAGGATTTCATGCTTGCTAGACAAAGACACTCACTCTACTAACTAAGTTACAGCCCCAACCCCACCTTTCCCTTCTACAGGAAGTTGGTGCAGGTGCTCTGGAGCTTTACAGAGTTCTTGACAGAGTGTCAGGAAGGGGATGGTAGAAGAAGGGTGGCTACTTATTTTGAGCCCTAACCCTTGCTCAGCTTTGTGGTAGCATGTAGGCCTAAGTTTACTCTGAGCATCCCTTTGCAGTCACATGTTTAGGGAATGGGTAGGGAAGTTGTAGCAGGGAGTTTGCACATAGTCTGAGGGCACCTTTTTCTGGGTGATACTTGGTCTGGAATGCCTCTTTTTCTTTTTTGAGATAGGATCTCACTGTGCAGCTCTGTGTGTTCTGGAATTCCTTATGTAGACAGAGTTTATGTGTCCTAATGTATGATATGTGTGTCTAAAAGTCAGGACCACCTATAGGAATTGGCTCTCCTTCCTTGTGAATTCTGGGAATCAAACTCAGGTTTGGTAGCATGTGCCTTTCCTGATGAGACATCTTGCTGGTCCACAAATGAGGGTTTTTTTTTTTTTTTGAGGGGGGGTTTCAAGACAGGGTTTCCTTTGTATTGTTTTGGAGGCTGTCCTGGAAGTGGCTCTGTAGACCAGGCTGGTCTCGAACTCACAGAGATCCTCTTGCCTCTGCCTCCCGAGTTCTGGGATTAAAGGCGCGGGCCACCAATGCCCAGTTCACAAATGAGGTTCTTTTTCTTTTAAAATTGCATCATTTTTTACAGAGCAGGGAGCTGCTGCACATATGTATTCAGAGAGCAACTTGAGGGAGTAGGTTCTCTCCACTTTGTGGGTTTCAGGATCTAACTCAGGTATCTAGGTTTGACTGACAGCACCTTTATAGAATGTACTATCTTGATGGCTCTTAAAGCTGAAGGGTTCCCCCACCAAAGGGACTAGAAGAAGATAGAGAAGGGCTCCCTGGATCATCTTAACTTTAATCACAGCCCCTTGTCGGATTTCTGATTTCTGTGGCTTGGTACCTTTGCTGAATGACTCCACGGGAGGGCTGTAGCCACAGACCTGACAGCCTCCCTTCTCCTTGGGTATTTTTCAGTGTGGGCAAATGAGAGGTGCTCAGCCACTGCCCTTGGTGGTGTTAGGAGCAGGGTGACCCTAGTAGATGAGTCCAGAGGCTGGAGAGAGGATGGGAGACTGAGCCACACAGCCTTCTGAAAGTGCCTCCAGGTAATCAGGCACTGGGCTTGGATTGCCCTTTGGCTGTGATAAGTGAACCTAAACTCCAGAAGGCCAGGTGTGAGCCTGAGGCAGCCCCCATACTGGCTGAGGGGAGAGGGTTGTTTCCAAAGTCCCACATTCCATGCATGTGTGGACGCTGATAAGAGTGCACTGCTTGCTTAGCCTTCTTTGGGTAGAAGGGGACTTTGACTTCATGCCCCCAGCAGGCAGCGTGCTCATCCACATCCTGCTTCCTGGTAGCACCCTTCCCCCACTGGTCTCTGTTTCTTGTATCCACTGTCCCAGAGCCTGAGATGTGGTTTCGAACAGCTCTTTCATGTATTTAAAAATTGTTAAGCTCAGGGCTTCTCAACCTTCCTCAAGTTGTGGTGACCATAAACATACAGTTATTTTTTTTGCTATTTCATAATTGTTATTTTGCTACTGTTATTAATTGTTATAAATATCTGACCCAGAATATCTGATATTTGAGCCCCAAAGGCGTTGTGATCCATGGTTGGAAACTACTGCTCTAACTGGATGCATGCTTTAATCCTAGCATTTAGGAGAAGGAGGCTCTGAGTTTCAGGCTATCCAAGGCAATATGGTGAAACCCTGTCTCAAAAGTTAAAAAAAAATTGTTATACTTTAAAGTTTGCTAGGAAGCCCCTTTACCCAGGATTTTGGCACTTTCATGGAAAAAAATATTTCACTGTCAGATGGTGGTTCACACCTTTAATCCCAGCACTCTGGAGGCAGAGACAGGCGTATCTCTGAGTTCGATGCCAACCTTATCTAGACTGAGTTCCAGGAGAGCCTCCAAAGCTACACAGAGAGGGTGGGGGGACATCACCAAACAGAAAAGCAAAAGCTAGGCATTAGGCATGGCACATTCCTCTAATCCCAGCACTCAGGAGCATGGAGGCAGGAGGATCAGGAATTTGTGACTAGCCTGAGCTATATGAGACCACATCTCAAAAACAAAACATCCCAAAGAATATAGTAACAGGCTTTTTAACTTTGAGTGCTGGTCTGTGGGGCTAGCTAGGGTGGCTAGGAGGGGAGGTATACAAACAGAAGTGCTTTGGCTAATGCTGATCCTAGGTGAGGAGCAGAAAGGGAGAGGAAGGGACTTAAGGGGGAAGGATCATCCATTGGAGGCATGGCCTGTTGGCTTCTCATGACCCATTTGTGAGAGCCGAAACTACTACGGCTGAGCTTGAATTTTAAGGGACGAGGTAATGGGGGAGTGTGGTGTGGATTTGAGAAGGGTGGCAGGATGAGTTGTACTCAGTCAGAAGGGTAGAGGCAGGCGGATCTCTGTGAGTTCAAGGCCACTCTGGTCTACAGAGCCAGTTCCAGGACAAGCTCCAAAGCTATACGAGAAACCTTGTCTCAAAAAACAAGCAAAAACAAAAAAGAGAAAGAGAGAAGGGCAGGGATTCAATACTCAATGTGGGCTTTTGGGAAGGGCCTCAGGAGAGGGCATTTCTAGCTATGGGTTACTTTTGTTCTTCTGTTTGTTTTTCTCACGAGACAGGGTTTCTCTGTGGCTTTGGAGGCTGTCCTGGAACTAGCTCTTGTAGACCAGGCTGGTCTCAAACTCACAGAGATCCGCCTGTCTCTGCTTCCTGAGTGCTGGGATTAAAGGTGTGCACCACCAATGCCTGGCAATTTTTTTATTTTTTAAAATTAAAAACAGATTTCTTAGCTGGGCGTTGGTGGCTCATGCCTTTAATCCCAGCACTCGGGAGGCAGAGATGGGTGGATCTCTGTGAGTTCGAGGCCAGCCTGGTCTACAAAGCGAGTTCCAGGACGGCTTCCAAGACAATACAAAGAAACCCTGTCTTGAAAAAAAACAAACAAACAAACAAACAAAAAAACCAAAAAAAAAAAAAAACAGATTTCTTACCTATGTGTGTGAGCTCTGGCATGGGAATCAGAGGACAGTTTATGGAGTTGGTTCTTTCCTAGGATGTGGTTCCATTGAAGTCAGCAAGCACCTTTGGCTGCTGAGGTACTCTTGCTGTCCGTTTTGCTTGCGTTGAAACCTTGCATCTTGTATATGTTGGGCAAACTTGCAGACTGACTCTGACTCTGCCATCTGGTTACCTGTAAAGTTAGACATACCCGCTCCTGCACAAGACAGTATGGCCTTACCTTAGGACTGAGTGATGCTTCATGTGTGGTTTCTTGTGGGACCTGAATCTTCCAAAGCCCTGCCCGCAACTCTGCATTGTTAATAGAGTTGTGCAATGTTGGGACCCCTATACTGGCTGCTTGGGGACTTTCCCACCCCCCAGGGTTTCTCTGTATAGCCCTTACTGTCCTGGAACTCACTTTGTAGATCAGGCTGGCCTCAAACTCAAAGATCTGCTTGTCTCTTCCTAGGATTAAGGTGTGGCCACTACTGCTTCGGAAATTTTATATAGAGCAGTCTCAGCTTCCCTAGTAGGTTTAGAGATTAGCTCTAGGAAATTAGGATATTATTACAAATATTGTAGCAAGATGATATGAGTATATATACATCTTAAAGAATGTAGAGATTAATAGTGGAAAGCCTACTTCAATTGAAGTTAATATCTACTAATAATCTGAGCTCTTACCAGTGTCATGTAAAAAGCAATCCTTTACCACAGTTTTCTGGACACACCTGTCGAGACAGGATTTCTCTGTGAAACAGCCCTGGGTGTCCTAGAACTCGCTCTATAGACCAGACTGGCCTCAAACTCAGAGATCCACCTTCCTCTGCCTCTGGAGTGTTGGAATTAAAGGTGTGCACCACTAGTGCCCCCGCAAGATTTAGTTTATTTTTAATGAGTGTTTTTCCTTCATGTATGTGTGCATACCATGTTGTACCTGGTACCTTCAGAGGCCAGAAAGGGGCATTGAATTGGATTAAATCTCCAGGCCTTTGCCTGACGATTGCCTGGAACTGGGAATGTTTGTGAGTCACCACATGGGTTCTGAGAGTCAAAACTGGGTCTTCTCTGTAAGAACAAGTGCTCTTAAAACCCCACCAGTACCTCTCCAGCTCCTAGGTTTATTTTTAGTTATGTTTGTGTATGGATATGTGCACATGAACACAGGTGCCTTCAGGGAACAGAGTTTTGGGGTATCATGGGTTTGTAGTTAAGGGCATTTTGTTGAGCTGCTTGAAATGGATGCTGGGAATAGAAGCCGGGGATCTTATGGAAGAGCAAGAACTCTTAACTGCTGAGGCATCTCTCTAGCCCTTTATTTTATTTTATTTTTTGGTTTGGAGACAAAGTCTTTCACTGAGTTTCTTCTTCTTCTTCGTCTTATTTTTTGGTTTTTCAGGCTGGTCTCGAACTCACAGAGATCCTCCTGCCTCTGCCTCCCAAGTGCTGGGATTAAAGGTGTGCGCCACCAACACCCAGCTTCACTGAGTTTCTAGGTAGGCTTTAAACTTGTGATTCTCTTGCCTCAAGTTTCCTGAGTGGCTTGGATCTCTGTGTTCAAGCCCAGCCTGGTCTAGAGAGTGAGTTCCAGGATAGGCAGGGCTACTCAGTGAAACCCTGTCTCAGGAAAACAAAAATAAATAAACAAGAACAAACAATTTAAAATAAATAAACTGCCTATTTATTGTCTGTCTATATCTATCTATCTATCTGAAACAAGAACTCTTATCCCTGAGGACCCTAGAACTCACTGTTTTGACCAGGCTGGCCTTGAAATCACAGAGACCCACCCCCTCTGTTGGGATTAAAGGGGTGTGCTACCACACCCAACTAAAATAATTTTAAAAATCCATCATCACTTTCTGGCTTAGGATTTTTAGGATTATGCTTTTGCTGGCTCTTATGACACATACCTTTTCAAAGTTTGTCCCAGTCAGAGGTCATACAGTGATGGGCATAGTGGGGTTTTGGTGTCTTTGAGACTACAGGCTCTTATTCTGTAGTAAAATTTACCTCAGATTTGTGGCGATCTTTAGGCCTCAGACTCTCAGTGCTAGAGCTATAGGCAAGCATCACTATGCCTGGCCTCACTTCATTCAACTTTTACTGGTGAGTGAAGAAGATCTTTCTTAGGAAGATGATTCTACTGAAAGATATGTTTTATAAAGTTCCAGAGACCCTCATAGTTTCTTTTAATTTTACTTCTGTAAATTTCCCACTTTGTTGACTGCTAGGGTTGGTTTTAGGGAAGCTGGAGTCTTGTCTCCCACAGCCTTGGGCTAGGTGGATGCCTAGTGACTCAGCTGTGACATATACTTCCCTCTGGGGTTCAGTTATCTCATTTGAAGGATGTCCCCAGGCAGAGGAGATGGTTGTGATAGTCCTTCCAGCTGGGTGGCCCAGGCTTCCTGGTGCCCTTTCAACTCCTTGCCTGTGGAGTTTCTCCCTGCTTGCCTCTGTGCTGTCACTGCTCGTCCTTCCTTGCACATTTGCTTTAGCTTTTTTCCCCTTCTTTTTTAGTGTTGGAGTTTGAACACACAGCTTCTTTCATGCTTGGGTTCCTGTACCAGAGCTCTTTCTCTTTAATCCAGCACTTGGGAGGCAGAGACAGGTGGATCTCTGTGAGTTCCAGGCCCCTATGGTCTACAGAGCGAGTTCCAGGACAGTCAGGACTGTTAGAGAAACCGTGTCTCAAAAAAAGAAAAAAAAAAGTGTTTAACCAATGGTGGTGGTGACATTAATCCCAGCACTTGGAATCAGAAGCAGGCGGAAATTTGAGGCCAGCCTGGTTTCTATAGTTCCAGGACAGCCAGGGATACATAATGTGTCCATGTGCAGAAGTTCACACAATGCTTTTGGAGATGAGAGGACAGCTTTTGTAGGAGTCATTCTGCCGAGCTTGGTGGTAGGTAATGTGCTGAACCATCTCACCAGCCCAGAGCCTCTTCTCTTCAA
The DNA here is from genome assembly GCF_017639785.1 of Mesocricetus auratus. Classification (NCBI taxonomy): domain Eukaryota; kingdom Metazoa; phylum Chordata; class Mammalia; order Rodentia; family Cricetidae; genus Mesocricetus; species Mesocricetus auratus. The sequence continues at coordinate 72,692,802 of NW_024429192.1, forward strand.
GTTACCATGCCTCTTCTCTCTCTGTCTCTCTGTCTCTCTGTCTCTGTCTCTGTCTCTCTCTCTCTCTCTCTGTCTGTCTCTCTCTCTCTCTCTCTCTCTCTCTCTCTCTCTCTCTCTCTCTCTCTCTCTCTCTCTCTCTCTCTCCACACACACACACACACACACACACACACAGAGTTTGTTTTGTTTTTTGAGCTAGGGTTTCTCTGTGTAGCTCTAGCTGTCCTAGAATTCCCTGTAGACCATGCTGGCCTCAAACTCCACATGTCTCTGTTTCCCACATGTCTGTTTCCCAAGTGCTGGGATTAAAGGTATGTGCCACCACCATCCAACTCTTTCTTTTTAAATTTATTTATTTTATGTGGATTGATGTTTTGTCATGGGTGTCCAGTCCCCTGGAACTGGAATTATAGACAGTTGTGAGCTGCCATGTGGGTGCTGGGAATTGAACCCAGGTCCTCTGGAAGAATAGTCAATGCTCTTAACCACTGAGCCATCTCTCCAGCCCCCAGCCTTTTCGAGACAGGGTTTCTCTGTATCGTTTTGGAGGCTGTCCTGGAACTCGCTCGGTAGACCAGGCTGGCCTCGAACTCACAGAGATCCGCCTGCCTCTGCCTCCCTAGTGCTGGGATTAAAGGCCAACAACGCCTGGCCCCAGCCTTTTCTTTAAACAAAGTATCACTCTGTAGTCCTGATTGTCCTGGACTTCACAAGAGAGTCACCTGCCTCTGCTCTCCAGGTGCTGGGATTAAAGCTGTGCACCTCTACACCTGGCTTGAATTTCTACTTTCCCATTGCCTAAGAGGGTTTTTCTCTCTCTTTTTTTTAAGACGTATTTATTTATGCATATGAGTGCTCTATTTGCATGTGTGCCGGCTTGGGAGCCACCCTGTGGTTGCTGGGAATTGAACTCAAGACCTCTGGATTCTGGAAGAGCTAAGCCTCTGTTTGTTTTAATGAATGAGGCAATTTTTTTAACCCAGCATCCTTTGTTTTAATGCTTCTTGTTGGTGGCTGACACCTGTCCAGCAATCCTGTCCAGATCTCTTTGTCTCTGCGGCCCCTATCTTGGTCCACCATTGGAGCCTCTGCTGAAGTGGCTGGGCCTGACACCATTTCTCTGCCCTCCTCCATAGATCTTGGTCATGGAGCCAACTCTGGCACCACCGTGGAGGTACAGGTGCCGTGCTGTGGAAGCAGCTCATGTGTAGAACCAGTTCTCATCATAGGGAGCAAGTTCTTTATGTTTGGCGGGCTTGACTGTGTCCACCCATTGGAGACTTTCAGCTTCCCGGACTTTTTGAGGAAGGCTGCCAGAGTTCTGACAAACTCCTGCTGGTTAAGGCATGCCAGCCAGGGGAAAGGGCACCTGTTTGTTTTTAAGCTTCTGTTGTGTTGCAGGTAATCTGGGTTTTGTAGTAATTAATCACAATCTCAAATTATTATTCCACTTTGTCAGTGAGGATTCACTTGCCATCCTCAACTATAATGGCCTAGACTCACCAGGGCAGATGTAGCAGGGAGTACCCTTGCTCTAGCCCTTGTTGGCTCTAAAGTTAAGCAGGCTCGGGGCATGAACAGATGAGGCTGTGCCTTTGTGTGATATGGTGCTGCATAGTGCCTCTCTCCAGGCCTTCCTCATAGCACCAGCCCCCTCTTATACTGAGGGTTACTTGCCTAACTGTGGGAGCAGCATGTTTGGGCAGGTGGTCAGGGTCCAGGTAGGTCTTAGCTTTGGGTAGACAGCAAGCCTCTAATAGGGCCCTGGAACATTTTTAGGATAGACTTGGAAAAGGCCATAGGCTGGAGTGGGTGCCACTCTCCCCTTTGTGCAACAGAGCTGGTCTTAGGGTTGGAGGAGGAGGCCAGTCCTAGTGTCTGATACCACATCACATATGTTCTTAGTAGAACCGACTGTTGCATTTCATAGAGGCTGTCGCAAGAGGAGGGCTGGGCTCTTGACATTTAAAATGCTTATTGCTTTCCAGGAGGATGGCCTGGGAGAGAGAGCCAGAAGTGACTGGCTAGTATCCAGGTCTGGGCCAAATTATTTGGCTGGGCTTGCCCAGAGCAATGAGCCCCACCTACTACCAAGCCCAAACCTAAAGGGCAGGAGGTCACCACACCTGGCTAGGGGTATTGTTAGAGAGGCAGCAAGCTCCCTCTCCTCTAGTGCATGCTGAATGTCACCTCTCTTTGTTTCTTCTGGTGGAAGAACTAGACACGTGCCCTCACAATGAGTTCATGAGAAAAGGCAGGTGGGGACTTTTTGTGAAGCTGGATTTGAACCCAAGGCATTACTTTATATCAGTGAGCTAGGCTTCCAGGCCTCCAGGGATGGGAGGGAAAGAGCCTGAGTTTTCCAGAGCAGCTCTGTAGTTAGAGGCCCTCCCTAGGAGTGAGGAAAATTGACCACAGCCCCTAAGTCAGGTTTAGATCCTCACTCCGCTCTTTCTGTGGGCAAGTTGCTTAACCCCCAAGAACCTTATCTGCAGCTGGAGGTAGAGATAATGGTCCTCATAAGCCTGTGGGAGGCTTCACTGAGACCAGACCTGCTCAGACCTGTTCAGTCACCGTACAGCCCCCCACCCTAGGAAACCTATCTCACTTGGGCAGATGTCTGGGAAGGCCAGGATGGATAGGGTTTCATGGAGGAGTCCAGGAAGGGACAGGATTAAATGGAATCTTGAGTTTGTGACTTTTCATAGTTAGGCTCTGGCGGACTCTTTGAGAATCTAGTCTAGGCTTGGGGTGAACTGCATTTGGGATATGAGATTACCATAATGGAGAGTGAACCAACTGCTCTCCCATTGAGGTTACAGAGGTAGTAACATGTGCTTCAATCTTGGGTACAGAAGCTGTCTGGTGGCTCTGTTGTGTTCATCAGTGCTCCTGGGCTCACAGTTTACCCCTCTCCTGGTAGTGGCACTCAGGCCATGGGTGGTAGAAAAACTCACTGGGATGAGCCAGGCAGGAGCTTTCCCTCAGTCCTCCAGGCCTTCTGCAGAAGCACACCAGCTGCCAGGGGGAAAAGGTTCTGAGGGCTGGGTGGGATGGCCCCCTTTTCTGGCTTTTTCCCTTTTCACCAGGCCTTCTGGCTGGGTGTGAAGCAGAGGAATTCCAGTCCAGGTGCCCTAGGATGCCTCCAGGAGGGTTCATTCCTGCCTGAGGGGATCAGGCATTGAGTAGAAGGGTGAGGAGTATCATGTGGCTTGAAACCACACCCTGAGTCTGGGCCCGGAGTCCTCTTGTCCTACAAGTTGAGCTACCAACTTGGTGTCTAGAGGGAGTTGCAGGAGGCACAGAACAGTGTGCTGCCTTTGGAGACCATGGCACTATGCAAGGTGGGTATCTAGGCTGACTTGGGGCAGCACTTTTTGGAAAGGATAGATTGGAGTCTTTCTCAGTTTCCTGCTTAAAATCTTTCTTGAGTCTTTAAACGCTGGGCCATAGCAGTGCTCTCCTGTCCTGTGGTCGGGTACAAGGAAGAGAAGCCTTCTCCTTCACTAGTCCTAAGGCTACACGGGCACCCTAACCTTTTTTTCCTCAGCAGGGCCATGGTAGGTCATTCCCCCAGTGACATTCTGGTCTGAGGGGCAGGAAGCAGCAGGTTATGGTGGGAAAGCCAGGCTCTGTCATCTGTTTCCTTGAATGCAGCGTTCATTTAGGGAAGTGGGGTGAATGAATACTGAGATTGTGGGTGTGTTGGGAGGGAAGCTCTCCAGGATTGTGCTGGGCTGGGGCTTGGGCCGACTGGAGGAGACACATAAAGAGTGCCCCAATCAGAGGAGGCAGGGGGCGACAGCGGCCTGTATTGCTCTGGCTACCCAGCCCATGCAAGCCTGTACTAATTTATCTGTCTGTGCTTTCATGGTGTGTGTGTGTGTGTGTGTGTGTGTGTGTGTGTGTGTGTGTGTGTGTGTGTGTGTGTGTGTGTGTGTTGGTCAGAGGACAACTAGTCAGTTCTCTTTATATAGCCCTGGCTGTCCTGGAACTCACAGTGTAGATTAAGCTGGTCTTGAACTTACTGGGATTAAAAGAGTGTGCCACCAGACCAGGCTGGTCCTTGTTTTTGAGACAGCTCTTCCTCTGATGTCCACGGCAGTTTTGAATGTGTGGTTCTTGTGCCTCAGCCTTCCAAGTATTGAGATACAGGCCTGAGCCATCACATCTGGTTTAAAATGTAAGAGAATACTGATTGTAGTTTGACTTATTTTTCTCAAAACGATATGGCACAAAATCAGTAAGTGTTTGTGTGTGTGTGTGTGTGTGTGTGTGTGTGTGTGTGTGTGTGTGTGTGTGTGTGTGTGTGTTTCGAGACAGGGTTTTCACTGCTTTGGAACCTGTCCTGGAAGTAGCTCTTGTAGACCAGGCTTGGTCTTGAACTCGAGATCCGCCTGCCTCTGCCTCCAGAGTGCTGGAATTAAAGGCGTGCGCCACCAACGCCCGGCTAAGTGTTGAATATTGAGGCGGGTATGTGTTGCTTGTAATACCAGTTTGGGAGATAGAGGCAGGAGGATCAGGTGAAGGTCACCCTGATTGCCTGTAGCAAGTTGGAAGCCAGCCTGGGATATATGTAACCCTATGTAAAAGACAACAAAATATTAGAAATTTGATCCCGTGGGTCATTGATTATTTGGTCCTGAGACCAAAGGGTAAAATCACTATAGTGCCCTGTAGTGTGGAGTATTACTAGGTTGTGATATTCTGGATTAAATGCATTTTTGAAAAATCTTGGAGGGAGCTGTATGGTATTTGCTGTGCTACGTGTGTGTCCTATGCTAGCCCCTTTCTGGGCTCACAGGCTACCTCACTTGTGTGATGGGAAGGAGTGGAAGAGGAGGATAAATGGAATGGGTGCATACTAGTTCATCAAGGCCATACGCTGATGTCTAGTGTGGGGGCTGGGAAGGTAACCCAGAATTGTATTAGTTCTTGTACTTGTTTTTACAGTAGAGCAAGCTAGACCTTGTCTACAGAGGGTCAGACTTGCTGGGCCCACCCACAGGGGAAGCCTGGAGCTGGTGGAGGTTTCTACAGTGGCTTTCAATTCCCTTTACTTGGCCTCTGAAGGATTTGTTTTGGTCAGCCCTGGGATCCAAGGTCATCCTGCCCCATTGTCCCAGATTGCTATAGGTGCCATTGTTCTGGGTTGGCAGTCCTGGGCCAGGATCACTAATAGACACCACTACCTGTTAGGAGCTTCTGGGTGTTAATCTACATGTGCCCTTGTTTTAGGTTAAGTCAGCATCTGACTTCACTGGCTGGCGTAACTAGCCATGTTCTCAGTCTCCCAGGTGCTGGCTTCTCCAAGGACAGTAGGTAGAATAGACATCTGGCCGTCATTCAGATTGGGAAGAAAAGAGCATGGTTTGTAGGCTATGGGGCCCTCCCATGGAGTGAGGAGGACCTGAGTCAGTAGGGGTGGCATCACCTCCCCCTGGTGGAGGACACAGGAAGGATCTTTATTCCTTTCCTCGATAGATCTTTGTCAGCCACTCAGCCTAACCCTGCTGTGCAGCAGGCACTCCCTGCTGCTGTCTAGTAGCTGTCCCAGTCCCTAAGTAATTTCTGGATATGGGAAGTGTTGTGGCAGAGGACTGAGCAGGGGCTGGTTTAGGCTGCTTGGTAGGTGTCTGGAGGGGTAAGATGGGTTTCCTGGCTCTGTGGTCATTCACCCAGTTTTGTTGGTTTCTCTTCTGTCCCTTGTCCTCTTGGGTGACCAGCTCATTAAACTCGGGAGCTCCAGAGCTGTTCTTTGTTCTGCGGCCTTTGGGATAATGAGCCCACTCAGAAACGGGAACTGCTCAGAGGGCAGGAGAGACAGCTGACAGCCTGAAGCCATGGACTGAGGCCTCTCAGCCTAAGGCCTGCACCCCAGGTCTGGTCACATTCCTGAGGGACCTGCCCTCATGGCTCAAGGGATGGTGTGGGGGAAGGGCTGGCAGAGATGGGTTCCTGGCTGCTGCAGGCTCCTTCTGATTTCTGGGGGGAGACCAGGCTGTTCTGTATGAAGAACAGGGACCCGGAATCTCAATATTCCTCATCCTGTGGAACCCAGAGTGGTGGTGATGATGGGAGCACCTCTCACCTAGGGCTGCTGTTGGTTGTTTTGTAGGGTTGAGAGCTGCTAGATAGACAACCAAGTTGCCAAGAGAAGAAGGCAGATTGGCCCTCCTTTCCAGCCTCTTATAAATGGCCCTTCCACGAGTAGTTCCATTTCGACCCTTTGTTATGTAAATGTGGCCAACCTTACTTTAGCTTTCCAGGATGGCAGCCTCCAGGGTCTGTTTTCTTTTCCTTTGTTTCTTCCTTTTTTTCTTCCCTTACTTCCCTCCCTCCCTCCCTCCCTCCCTCCATTTTGAGACAGGGTTTCTCCATGGCTGCCCTGGTGGAATCCTCTTATGTAGAGCAGGCAGGCCTTGAATTTACTTGCAGACATTTGCCTACCTCTGGGATTAAAGGCCTGGGACATCTACAGTGTGCTTTAGATGTTAGGTAGTGCCTCCCAGATGCTCATACCTGGTATTAGGTTCCTCATTCTTTTTTCTTCTTCCTCTTGCTTTTTGCACCAGCTGTTAGCGGACCCATTTGGGAGTCGAGCATGTGACCCTCCTTCGTGTTCCTCTCTCCTCCCTCATCACTGATGCCTGCCTTCTTCTTTCCAGGTAACCAGGCTTTGATGTGCCCTCAGGAAGTCTGCATACTCAAGGAGGCCACCCCCGCCGGCTGCTGCTCACATGGTTTCTGGGCCCCTGGCACTCCGGTAGGCCTGGGAGAGGAGTAATCATGATTTCTAGTTCTTGGGGGCTTTCTGGGTCTCTCATGCAGCCTGTGGGGGTATCTAGGACTTGTGTCCAAGTCCTTGGGCAAATAGCCTCTCTTGTTTCTCCTGCTAGGCCTGAGGCAGCACATACTGCTAACAGCTGGCACTGCCGTTGCCCTGGGACTGATAGGGCCTGATGTGGAAACCATACCTAAGCTTCTTGTTTCTACCTTGCTGGTAGAGAGAAGTTTGGTTTTCATTACCTCGGCCACTCAGTCACCTGAGTCAGCTGTTGTGGGCAAGGAGCAGGCTTGAGCCCTTTGGCAAGTACTTTCTGTAAGGTTGAGCAGTAGCATTGTTTGTTTATGTTTTTGGGTTTTTCGAGCCAGGGTTTCTCTGTTGCTTTGGAGTCTGTCCTGGAACTAGCTCTTGTAGACCAGGCTGGTCTTGAACTCACAGAGATCCACCTGCCTCTGCCTCCTGAGTGCTGGGACTAAAGGCAGCTGCTACCACTGCCCGACTGAGCAGTAGCATTCTTATACATCTGTGTTAATTCACAGTGTACTCTGGAACTTCCTGCCTGGGAAATGAGATTCCCTTCTCTGAACAAGAGCAGGTGTTGGACTGAAGAGAACCTTTTTTGGGGGGGGGTTTCGAGACAGGGTTTCTCTGTGGCTTTGGAGGCTGTCCTGGAACTCGATCTGTAGACCAGGCTGGCCTTGAACTCACAGAGATCCGCCTGCCTCTGCCTCCCGAGTGCTGGGATTAAAGGCGTTCGCCACCAAAGCCCGACTGAAGAGAACCTTTTGTCAACTGTGTGTGGGGGCATAGCGGGCCCACCCTATTGGTGGACAGGACTGGGAGTCTTTCGAGGAAAGGGCAGGACATGGGTGGTGGAGGACTTCAGAGGAATTCAGTACTTTCTGGACCCAGAAGCCAGGCATGGTGGTCACAGCACATGCCTTTAATACTAGTGCTTTGAGAGGCACAGGGAGGTCAATTTTTGTGAGTCCAGGCCAGTCTGGGGCTACAGAGGGAGACCCTGTCAAGAGAGAGAAAAGGAGGGAGGGAGAGAAAAGAGAAAGAAAGGAAGGAAGAAAGAAAGAAATTGGACCCTGAGTGGGAGGTGCAGAGCTATCTGTGTGTTAGCTGTTGGAGCCACAGAGTCTTCCTGTGGGTCTGGGTATTGCATTGCTGGCAGCTGTGTCTCCATGACTTGTGGTTTCAGGAAGCTTTGTGGTGGGCTTAGGCAGCCACTTGGGCACTGGAATGTGTCATCCCCCCCCCCCCATGGTGTTGGGTGGAGAACAAGGCTGGCCATGTGGAGTTGAATGCAACTGAGGTCTACTTGAAGTAACTTCTGACCTCCTGGGGCCTTTGTTACACTTTGCTATTGTGTGTTCCTGAAGCACTGTCTGCTGCGGAGAGTCCTGCCTGACTGAGGTGCTTCTCCACACAGGTGGGCAGCATGCCTGAACCCTACCTGTACACACTGCTTTCCACTGACAGTTTCCTTTGGAGACTAGAGACACTTGTATGCTTATTACCTAGGACCTCAGAAAGAATCTGTGCATCCTGTCTGTAAGGGCTAGCTAGCTGCCTTTCCCAGGACCCAGATGGCAAACCTTCTTTCCTAGAAGGGCATAGAACCCATGTGGTTTACAGGCTCAAAGCTCAAACAATGCCCAGTGTCTGCAGACTCCTGGATAGCGGAGAGCTTTGTTAAGGACCTAGCAGTTATGGGAGAGAGGATACAAAATCTGGGTCAGGACCAAGAGCTAGCAAATGAAGAGCCCTTGGCTGCCCAGAGGAGTATGCCAGGGTAGAACAAAAGTTGCAGGCCAGAGGCCAGCAAAGGAACCTGGTTTGGTTCATAGGGTTTTTTGTTTGCTTTTTCATCTTAAAATTTAACCTTTTCATTCAGCATAAGGAAATTACTACCACCACCACCACCAACAACAACAACAAAATCTGGAAATCTGGGAAGACCAGTCCTGTAGGTTTGCGTGTCTAGGCAGGACTGTCCAGTTTACTCTGGCCCCTAGTCTGTCAGAGGGGCACTGCTCTCTTCAGTAGCCACCTGCTGGCCATTTTGTAGGTTTTCTGCATATCCCTTAACCTGTGAATGACTCCTTTAGAATTGAGCAGTAAAAAAGTAAAATTCAAACCCCATTAAATTTTTTAAGGATCATTTCTCTTTATGTGTGTGAGTGTTGTGTCTGCATGTATATGTGTGCTCCACTTGAGTGTCTGCTCCTGTGGAGGCCATAAGGGGACCTGGAATTACAGATGTTTGTGAAGAGCAACACACACTTAACTAATAAGCCGTCACTCCAGTCTGTAAACCCATCTTTTGCTTGGCACCTTTATAAGCTCTTTTTCTCATGTGAGTGAATGGCAGGGCCTGGGTGGATATACTCTCCTTTCTCATGGATTGAGACCTGTCCCTATACACTGTTCCTGAGGAGGGTGGAATCGAGTGGACTTAGATCATGCCCTGTGCCAGGCTTTATGCAGGTCGCAGGTTAACTATCCTGCCTGTTCTTGCCCACAGGTGGTGCCCGTGGGCAGGGCGCAGGGACATGGGGCCAGACATGGAACTGCCCAGCCATTCAAAACAGCTCCTGCTGCAGCTGAACCAGCAAAGGACCAAGGGTTTCCTGTGTGATGTCATCATTATGGTGGAGAACTCTATCTTCCGGGCCCACAAGAATGTCCTGGCTGCTAGCAGCATCTACTTCAAGTCCCTGGTCCTGCATGATAACCTCATCAACCTAGATACAGACATGGTCAGTTCCACCGTGTTCCAGCAGATACTGGACTTCATCTACACCGGCAAGCTGCTGCCCAGTGACCAGCCATCTGAGCCCAACTTCAGCACTCTCCTCACTGCCGCCAGCTACCTCCAGTTGCCTGAGTTGGCAGCCCTGTGCCGTCGCAAACTGAAGCGAGCTGGCAAGCCCTTTGGCCCTGGGCGAGTGGGTACTGCTGGCATGGGGCGACCAACCCGTAGTCAGCGGCTGTCCACAGCCTCTGTCATCCAGGCTCGGTACCCAGGACTTGTAGATGGGCACAAAGGACCCCCTGTTCCCCAAGAGCTCCCTCAGGCCAAAGGGTCAGATGATGAGCCTTTCCTGGGCAGCCCCACCCAGGAGAGTACCCATGGCCTGGGCCTGGGGGGCTGTAGCAACAGCACCAACGGGAGCAGTGGGGGTTGTGAGCAGGAGTTGGGTCTGGACCTGTCCAAGAAGAGCCCTTCCCTACCTCCTACTACTACCCCTGTCCCCCACCTCACTCCTGAGGACCCGGCCCAGCTGAGTGACAGCCAGCATGACTCACCAGCACCCACTTCAACCTCCGCCCTGCCTGTTGGCAACAGTGCCTCATATGCTGAGCTGGGGGCCGCTCCTGATGAGCCCATGGATCTGGAAGGGGCTGAGGACAACCACACGAGTCTGCTAGAAGGGCAGGGTGGGCAGCCTCGCAAGAGCCTCCGGCATTCAGCCCGCAAAAAAGATTGGAACAAAAAGGAGCCCGTGGCCGGGTCCCCCTTTGATCGGAGAGAAGCCGGGACTAAGGGTCCCAACCCAGGGGAAGAAGGCGAGGGGCTTGGGGACAGGGTTCCTAATGGCATTCTCGCCAGCAGTGTTGGTGGAAGTGGTCCCAGTGGGTCATATGGGGAGCCAACATACCCCTGCAAGGAGGAGGAAGAGAATGGCAAAGACGGGAGTGAGGACAGTGGGCAGAGTGGGAGCGAGGGGGGCAGCGGCCACACTGGTGCCCACTATGTGTACCGGCAAGAAGGCTACGAGACGGTGTCATATGGGGACAACCTCTATGTGTGCATCCCTTGCGCCAAGGGCTTCCCCAGCTCTGAGCAGCTCAATGCTCACGTGGAGACACACACAGAGGAGGAGTTATTCATCAAGGAAGAAGGGGCCTATGAGACCGGCAGTGGGGGTGCAGAGGAGGAGGCTGAGGACCTGTCAACACCTAGTGCGGCCTATGCAGCTGAGCCTCGTCCTTTCAAGTGCTCAGTCTGTGAGAAGACCTACAAGGACCCAGCCACGCTGCGGCAACACGAGAAGACACACTGGTTGACCCGGCCCTTCCCCTGCAACATTTGTGGCAAGATGTTCACACAGCGAGGCACCATGACACGCCACATGCGGAGCCACCTGGGCCTGAAGCCCTTTGCCTGTGAGGAGTGTGGCATGCGCTTCACCCGCCAGTACCGCCTCACAGAGCACATGCGTGTACACTCAGGTGAGAAGCCCTATGAGTGCCAGCTCTGTGGGGGCAAGTTCACCCAGCAGCGCAACCTCATCAGCCACCTGCGCATGCACACCTCCCCTTCCTAGAAGCCAAAGACCCGAGGGAGCCCTCTGCAGACTTGCCACTTGGGAACCCACGAAAGGAGGAGTGAGGAAGCATGGCGGGAGGGGTTGAGCCCCAAAGTCTGGCACGAGGCTCCTGGCAGCTTCTCTGGCCCAGCCTCCCCACACCTAGAGCTTTAATCAACAGTGTACCAAGGGAAGCCAAGAGAAGAGGAGCTGCCCAGGCCAGCCCTGTGCGTATGGTTGCTGGTGACTACTCTCCATCCCACTTGGCTCCTGAGCTCCATGAAGGGGCTGCTGGAGAGCCGGTGGGAGTCCATGTGGGTGTTAGTGGGACCTGGTCCCTTACCTGCAGTCTGGGCTGGGGGGGGCACAGGGCTTCCCATGGCCAAGAGTGGTGCCTGGAGCAGGCCCTCAGCTGGCAGGGACCTCGACTGTGTGTGTGCATGTGTGCTTGTGTCTTTGCAGTGCAGTGTGACTCTGGTGTTGGGAAGCTGGTGCTGGGTGGCAGTTCCTTTCTCTTTGAGCTGGGGTGGCAACTGCTAGCTGGCACTGGGACAGTCAGGGTGACCCCACTGCCTACCTCTCTACAACTAAAGAGCCCTCTGGGCCTGTATTGCTGTTATTCCTACTGAGCTGTTCCTATTTCTTTTTTACAGTTTTTAAAAATTTCTTTTTTAAAACCAAAATGAACAATATTTTCCTTCTGCCTCTTTGGGGATGAGCCTGGGTCTGCAGACTGAATGTAACTGGGGCAGCTGCCCCCCCCCCCCTGTCATTTTCCCTGGCCCTGGTGCTGTGGGCATGGTTGAACCTGCCTCTCCAAGGCCCCAGAAACCTTTCTTGCCCAAAGGCTTCCCTGACCCTGAGCCCTGCCTGTCTGGGTTTACTCAGGAGAACATGCTTTTCCCATAATGTCCAAGGAGTATCACTTGTTAGAGGTACTTGTTTTTGTTGAGAGCCCCCACTCTCATACATTTTTTTAGATGTTGGAAGGTCTGAAGTTCCAGAGGGGGGAGGGGAGGATAGCCTTGGTGCCAGGCCCATCGGTACTCTTGTGTGTGCGTGTGTGTGCATGTGTTGTGTGTGTTTCTTATGCACAGACGCTTTGCTTCCTTGCTCATTGAACAAGGTGGAGAGCCTTCTGACCTTTTGCTACCTCTTGAATTCAATACCACAGTACAGTTGAGGCTGAGCCACTTGGTTTTGTTTTCCTATTGTGGGAGTAAGCTGGGCTTGGGCTGGCCTGAGCCCCTCGAGGGCCCCAGTGTTCTCTGAAGGGATGCTTGCTGCTCAGGGCATGCTGTATGTGGGGCAGGTGCTGGGCACCTGAGTAACGGAAGCCATGAGGAGGGAGCAGCCCCCTGCACGGGTGAGGTGGAAGTGAGTCCACCCCGTCCTGTGTCCTCCTGAGCTCTGAGGTGTGTCTTAACTCACTGCAGAGCCAGAGGTAAGCGTTGGCCCCTGCCTACAGACTTATCAAGTATAAGGTCAAACTAACCCTTACATGGGTGTGTCAGCCAGCCTCAGATGCTTGCATGGACTCCAGCAAGGGGCAAGACCAGACCAAGATTGTCTGTGTTCCGCCCTAGATGAGCCACAGATCGGAGCTGGTAGTCCTTATCATCATGTTGCTTGATGGCTTTTCATTTTCCTTTTGATTTCTTTTCTTTCTTTTTTTTTTTTTTTTGGTTTTTCGAGACTGGGTTTCTCTGTGGCTTTGGAGGCTGTCCTGGAACTCGCTTGGTAGTCCAGGCTGGTCTTGAATTTACAGAGATCCGCCTGCCTCTGCCTCCCTAGTGCTAGGATTAAAGGCGTGCGCCACCAACGCCCGGCTTTGATTTTTTTTTTAACTGCAGACCAAAAAATTCCAGAGTCATCCCATTCCCACCTCTCCAAAGACCTTCCGGCCTGAGTTCAGGGACCCAGTGAGTGGCAGGTGTGGTAGTGAGGGCACCTGGCCAGGCTTCCACGTTGCACTGAGCCACATCTTCTTAACCCTTTGCCTAGTATCTGTTTCCTGCTCTTGCAAGTCAGGCTGAACAGCTGAGTGAAGACCTGGACCCATTCCTTCTCCACCCCACCCCACCCAACCCTACCCCACCAGCACTTAGGACACAAAGTCTGTACAGCATAGGAGCCTCATGTGGTCTCCCAGGCTGTGGGCAGCCTCATCTGTTGTGCAGAAATTCAGGGACTGGGAGCAGAGCCCCTCAGCACGTCTGTGCAACAGAGTATTGTACCCACCTTAGTATTGTACCAAGCCTTTTCTGTATTTTAATGAAAAAGCAAAACACTAGTTTCCTATTTAAGATTTTAAGGGTTGTTGGACTGGGCGGGGTTGACACTTGGTTTGTTTTCTTTTTCCTTTGTTTCCATGGGTGCATGCATGCTTATGAGTGTCTGTGTGTGTCTGTGTGTGGAGATATTAAGAGCCTCAAGGAAATCAGGCCATAGGAGGCCAAGATGGCTTACAGTTCTCTTTTAGTCATTTAATTACTGAATGTTTTGGAGAAACAGGAAACAGAAAATAGCAGATGTCATGTAGGAAAAATTTTTAAAAAATATCAAAAGAAAAAAAGCTCATACCCAAATTCACAAACCTATTTTTTAAACCAAAGCACATTTTGAATGAGTATGGAACCTCAGTGGGCTCAGAAAAAAAAGATACTAATATATTTATCTCATTGTTTACATAAACTTTTACAGTTTCAGACCTCAGCAGCTATAAGGCCAGTCCCAGGGAACTCTCCCTCTCTTCCTCCCGGGTCCTTCTGAGTCGACCCTTGAGCAGCTCAAGGGCAGAGGCAGCCCTGGGTGCTGGGTAAGAACTAGAAGCCCCTCCCCCCTAGCTTCACCTGAGCCCTAATCCCCATTTTTGGGACCTCTTCAAGCTCAGCTGCCACCAAAGAGCACGCACCAAGCTGACCAGCCCCCCAGGCCTCCTGGCTGGACCCAAGGGGTGGATGTCAGCCCTGCCCATGAGCCTTGTGTTACTGTGAGAATCACTCAAGCCAAAAAGCAGGGAACTTTACGAAGCTCAGTAGACTCTGTCATGGCACATCCCACCCTGGGCAGCAGAAGGGTCTGACTTGAGTCTGGTCCTCACCCACAGATGGTGCGAACACTCTCAACAGTGTTGTTTTTGTATCAATGTTTGTGCAGTGATGAATGTATTTATTTCTCAGACTTAGGGTTAACTGGCGGGAGCAGGCCCGGCCCTGCCAGTGCCCACTCCCACTGGACCGAGCTACTGCAAGGGCTCTTCCAAGATTTCGAAAAAGGAAAAGATGTACTTGTGAACATGTAAGACCCTCAGACTTGCAGCATAGCCATACACCTCAGCCTGTGACCCCTGACCTCACATGGCCCAGGAATTGTGTTTCCGTCCATCAACACTGAGGGGAGCCAGGTCCCCACCTGCTGCCCACACTGTCAGTATTCACTAGACCTCAGGTCCTTGCGCAGGAGTGCGATCTGCCGAGCTGTCAGCAGGCACACTGCTGCCTTCCTGGGTAGGGGGAACCCTGGGCAGCCAGGAGGGCAGGGCTCAGGGAGCAAGTACTAGGAATGGAGGCAGAAGCCAAGAGGCCGGGCCTGAAAAGAATGGACAGGCTCTCAAGCCTTGCTGTGCTCCACTAAAGGGACCAAGGTCTTCCTTTCCCCAGTCACTATGGGGCCAATGTTACTGAACTATGAAATGGATGCCAGGAATGAGGGATAGAGAGGAACCTGACCTCAGTCTGACATTCCAACCCAGGAAGAGTGGAAGCTGTGGAACTTGCTGCCCAGGGCCCCCTTCCTAGGACACCTGCAGCTTCAGTCACCTTACTTTAACTCTCTACCAGGGACCCCTCCCCTACCTCACCTTGCTATTTATTGCTGTAATTTATTGACCTCAAAAATGCTGCATAACAGACCTCACTTGGGTCAGGGAGAGTTCCCAGGGTCCTCCCCTCCACTTGGTGGGGCCCCATGGGGCCAGGTGCTTAAAGGGACCTCCCTGTACCCAACCCATCACTCTTTCCTCCAGGGGCCCCAGGTTGGGCTCCATCCCATTTGCAAATACCTCAGGAGGGATGGGGTATATCTGTTTCATTTGATTGGAACTGGAAGAGGGATCACATCCTCTGTGCCCTTCCTGGAGCAGGGGAGGGGTGCGGGGATCGCACTCCTGTACTGGTCACCACTGTTGCCACTCATCACGTTGACTTTACTTCCCTAGAGTCTGGGTGGATGCGTTCAGGTCAGAGCTGTGGCTGTGCAGCTCTCCAATGTCAGAGTGATTTATCCACGACTGATCTCTCCATTCAAAAGCGTGCAGTCTTAATGTACAGTGATGAGAAACTGTTATTTTATGATCTTTTCATTAAAAGCTTGATTGAAAACTGTGGTGTCTGTCTTGTAGCTACACCCTCCAGCAAAGTGACAAGTCTTAGGAGAGCAGGGTCTAGGGTGAACTGATGGTGGGGATGAACTTTTGATGTGAGCAAGGTCAGAACAATACTGGCTCACATTAGTTGAGAAAGTGGACATGGTGGAGAGGCTGGGCTGAGGTGTGACCAGGAGCACAGTTGTAACTAAGAAAGGACTGGACAAGATGAGAGCCCTCTAGGTAGGTGATCTCAGAACTAGTGCTGCTGCCCTGACTCTTGGTAGGTTTAACTTATATCAAAGTGGATTCCTAAATGCTGGCATTGTGGCCGAGCAGTTTTCCCAGCATGTGCTAGGACACTAGGTTCAAACTCCCCTGTGTGCACTTGCAAGATGGGGTGACTTAAAAGACAGAGTCATAGCTGGGCAGTGGTGGCGCACGCCTTTAATCCCAGCACTCGGGAGGCAGAGGCAGGCGGATCTCTGAGTTTGAGACCAGCCTGGTCTACAAGAGCTAGGTTACAGGACAGCCTCCAAAGCAACAGAGAAAACCTGTCTCGAAAAAACCAAGGAAAAAAAAAGGAAAGGGGTTCATGAACATTGAAAGCCTGACTCTTGCTTTTTAAGACTAAAGGCATTTGCCCTCATATCCAGCTAAGTTAAGTTATTCATTGGCTTTTTTGAGAGAGGATTTCTGTTTAGCTTTGGAGGTTTTCCTGGAACTCAGTAGACCAAGTAGGCCTCGAACTCACAGAGATCCACCTGCCTCTGCCTCCCAACTGCTGGGATTAAAGGCATGTGCCACCAACACCCAGCGTTAAGTTTATTTTTATGTCTAATTACATGTGTGATTGGTGTCCTCAGATCCCCTGGAACTGGAGTTGATGGATGGTTGTGGGCTGCCATGTGGATGCTGGGAAACAAATCCCGGGTCCTCTGCAAAAGCACCCAGTGAGCATCTTTTCTAGTAAAATTCCTGAAGATGGTAAAATGCTGTGGTAGCCGGGCGTTTTTGGCGGCTCATGCCATTAATCCCAGCACTTGGGAGGCAGAGGCAGGTGGATCTCTGTGAGTTTGACACCAGCCTGGTCTACAGAGTTCCAGGACAGCCAGGGCTACACAGAAACTTTTTTTTTATTACAGGGCTGGAGAGATTGCTCAGAGCTCTGGCTGCTCTTTCAAGAACCCAGGTTCAATGCCCAACACTCACATGGCAGTTAAAAACTAATTCCAGGGCTGGAGAGATGCCTCAGAGGTTAAGAACACTGACTGCTCTCCCAGGGGTCCTGAGTTCAATTCCCAGCAACCACATGGTGGCTCACAACCATCTACAATTCAATGTGGTGCCTTTTTCTGGCATGTAGGCAGAACACTGTATATGTGGTAAATAAATAAATCTTTAAAAAAAGAAAATATCCTTTAAAAAAAACTAATTCCAGTTCTGGGGGGTCTTCCTGTTATGATAAAGTGTGAGGAACCTTTCGTGGGGGGACCTTGGCTGATTCTACGACAGGCGAGGCTGACCTGACCGAGGCAGGGGACATGCACTACCACCCTCACAGAGACACAGAGGAAAAACACAAATGTAGATAAAATAGGAATAAATCATTTTTAAAAAAGAAAGTCTAAATTTCTTCTGTGTGTTCTCCTTCTGTGTCATGGTATGTGTATGGAGTCTGGGCCTTCATGTATGACAGTTAAGCACTGCCAGGTGAACTATATATATCCTAGCTCCTATACCTGCTTTATTTCAAATTCCCATGGGAGGGTTTCTCTGTATTGTTTTGGAGGCTGTCCTGGAACTCGATTTGTAGACCAGGCTATCCATTGCAAGGCTTTAAGGTGTTTCCACCACTCAGAAACCCTGGCCTTAGCTTGTTTCCTTGTAGGTCCCCTTTACAGTTTTCTTTTGCAGTGCTGGACATGAAAGTACAACATGGTATCATGGACTCTGGTCAAACCCTGTACTACTACTGAGCTGTGCTCAGTCACCATACTCTGAGTTGGAAACATCTCTTTTTTTTCCCAGAGCTGTTGGAAGAGGCTTTTGACAGCTCTGCTCCTAAGGGAACTACTTAGTGGTGAGGGTGACTCAAGGCTTCAGTACAGGCTACATTCCATCTACAGCGTCAGCACCCACAGGGTCTGTACGTGAGCTGCAGTAAAGACCTGACCTCAGTGTCATTTGGTAACAGGAAGGAGCCAGGATGAACGAAGTAGCCTTTTGTTTGTGTGGGACTGCTTGTGATGGGGAACTTTTTTTTTTTTTTTTTTTTTTTTTTTTTTGGTTTTACGAGACAGGATTTTCTGTATTGTTTTGGAGGCTGTCGGTCCAGCCTGGCCTCGAACTCACAGAGATCCGCCTGCCTCTGCCTCCCAAGTACTGGGATTAAAGGCGTGCGCCACCACCGCCTAGCTTTTTTCTTTTTTGAGACAGGGTTTCTCTGTGGTTTTGGAGCCTGTCCTGGAATTTGCTCTTGTAGACCAGGCTGGTCTCAAACTCACAAAGATCCTCCTGCTTCTGCCTCCCAAGTGCTGGGATTAAAGGTGTGTGCCACCAACGCCCGGCTGGGGAACATTTTCTATGTTGAGGCTCACTGTGTAACCAGGCTGGCCTGGAAGAGAGCTGACTGCTCCTGAGTTCTGGTGTTAAAGGTTTGTGCCAACATACCTGGCATCATTTCTTAGGGTCCCCTGTTACCCAGGCTAGCACCCAGAAAGGAGAAGTGGGGGGGAAACAAGAGTCTGGGTCCTCTGCAGGAGCAGCAAGTGTTCTTAACCACTGAACAAGCTCCCCCAGCCCCGGAAACTTGCTTTTTTTGGGGGGGGGATTGGCTTTTCGAGCCGGTTTCTCTGGCTTTGGAGGCTGTTCTGGAACTTGCTCTGTAGACCAGACTGGCCTTGAACTCACAGAGATCTACCTGCCTCTTCATCCTGAGTGCTGGGACTAAAGGCGTGTGCCATGGTGTCTGGCTTTAAAACTTGCTGTGTGAAGTGTGTGTGTGCCATGTGTGTGTAGAGGTCAGGGGGAGGGCCTTGCGTGTCAGCCTTCACCTTCTACATTGTTCGAGATAATATATTTATTTAGTGGCTTCTAGGGATTCTTCCCAGTTTCCCTCAGAAGCCCTGGGACTTGAGACAAACGTTTTATGTGGGTTCGGGGGTTTGGACTTGCGTCCTCACCCTTCTCCACTTCCCATTTCCCTAACCCAAAGGGAACTGTTGATGTCTTGTTCTCAGTGTCTGCTGCAAACCGGGAGGTTTAGTCCATCATCATGGCAGAAGCAAGGCAGGTGCTGGAGAGGTACCTGAGAGTTCTACATCTTGACCCACAGGCAACAGGAAGTGAACTCTCCCTTAGTGGGTTTAGTCTGAGCAAAGGAGACCTCAAGGCCCACCCCCACAGTGACACTTCCTGCTACAAGGCCATGCCTACTGCAACAATGCCACACCCCAAATAGTGCCACTCCCTCTAGGCCAAGCTTTCAAACACACCTTAGGCCCAAGTACAGCTGTGTGTAAGTAAGATGCTTTAGGGGAGGGCACATGTATAACAAAGAAATGAATATATAACAACCTGTCAGTCAAAAAGAGAACCACGCAAACTAGGCCCCCTAGTAACTAGGGCCACTTTAGACCCCATTGGCATCCATGTCCTTGTCTGTGACTTTCAGACTACTGTGGCTTCTCTGTGAAAGTGTTTGTGTAATTTTCCTTAAATTCATTCTGAGTAAGCCACTGAGACCCCCCCCATAGCAGGGTGGGGTCTTTTTTTTAAAGTTTATTTATTTATTATGAATACAACATCCTGCTTCTATGTACATCTACACATCAGAAGAGGACACCAGATCTCATTACAGATGGTTGTGAGCCACCGTGTGGTTGCTGGGAATTGAACTCAGGACCTCTGGAAGAGCAGTCAGTGCTCTTAACCTCTGAGCCATCTCTCCAGCCCCCAGGGTGGAGTCTTAAGTGTCACTTTAGTACTAAGGGGACTCAAAGTTGCCCCTTAGATGTAGGAACAGTTGGGTTGGTATCCCAGGGAAAGAACATTGCATGCAAGTGTGGGGGTGGTCTCTGAGCTCTGAGCCTGGTCTACAGAGCAACTTCCAGGACAACAGACACAAAGCTACACAGAGAAACCAGAAAGCAAACAAAAGAATGGGGGTAGTTATCTGGCACTTGCTAGAATTTTGAGTGGTGTGTGGGACAGAGACCAGGCACCAGTTGTCTCAATGAAGGAGGCTGCCCACTGCTGAGCGATAACACTGAGCAGGGTGGGTTGGATTTGGGGTGCTGGGATGCTGGGAAGGCACAGTGCCCTGGCAGGTACATTGCTGAGGAGCAGCAGGAGGCAGGGTTCTGTGCCTGGGAGCCCAGTGGGCACTGACTTGAACTTGTGTTTTGTGAAGTCACAGCTGTGGAGGGTTAGGGAAGGTTAGTGGGGGGGTTGGTGAGGGAAGCCGACCTTGGGGAGTTTGGAGTGATCTGGTCTGAAGCGGCAGCCATGAGGGTGACAAGGCAGCTAGTGCTGTCCTCAAGACCATGTCCCCAACCTCCTCCAGCATGGAGCTCTCAGTGCTGGGCATACGGTAGCCAAGTCATACTGGGCTGAGGCGGGGGCTTCCCACTCATAATGGAGAAGTCTGGGGGATAGGTCTATGGTTTGCACTAGGAATCGGGGACAGGCTAGATAGAGTGAAGGCCGTGCATGAGGCTGGAGGCATCAGAACAGGGTCAGCAAAGGGAGGCCTGGGGACTGTTCAGGGTCTGTAGAAGCTGCCCAGGGGCATCCTAGTGGACAGGTCAAAATGTTTGTCACAGTGGAGCAATAATTTTGGACCTTGGGTGAGGGGTGGAGAAGGTATGAGAGAATCCTGAGGAAATGTCCAGAGAACAAATAGGTAAATGTCCCATTAGGAAGACCAACACCGACCATTTCCCTGGCAACTACGGCCTTGTATGTAGTACCCATTGGAGCATTGACCCCTTTCCCAGGCAGGGGATGGTGCCTAGGTAGCAGGGAGAAACCCTCAGATCAGGGCTATCCTTCACCCTCCCCAGGTGAGCCTGGGTGCCAGTGTCACAACCGTCTATGTCCCTGTGTATAGGTGTTTGAGTCCTCAGTCTGCCGCCGGGAAAAGGCCAAGATTTCCCAAGCTGTGGGCAGAGGTCAGCCTGCCAAGTCCTTAGTGAGGTGCTGCCATTTTGAGTAGCTTTTGTCAAGGGAGGTGGGGACTAAGCACCACTTATGTCGCAGCAGGCCAGCTCTGCCTCTGCCTACAAGTGCTGGGGCTAAAGGCGTGTGCTACCACCACCCCCAGACTTGAGGTTTTACTAAACATCTTGGGGGCTGGTGAGACAGCTCAGCAGTTATGAGCCCTTTCCCAGAGGAATTAGTTGGATTCCCAGTACCCATAGCTCAAAACGATCTGTAACTCATTTTCTGAGATCTGATGCCCTCTTCTGGCCTGGTGCATGGTCATGCTGGTAAAATACCCATACATAAAATAAATAAATAAATAAAATGAGGCTGGGTGTTGATGGCACATGCCTTTAATCCCAGCACTTGGGAGGCAGAAGCAGGCGGATCTCTGTGAGTTCGAGGCCAGCCTGGTCTACAAGAGCTAGTTCCAGGACAGCCTCCAAAGCCACAGAGAAACCCTGTCTCGAAAAACCAAAAACCAAAAAAAAAAAAAACAAAAAACAAATAAATAAATAAATAAATAAATCAGACAAAAAAATAAAACGAGACTTACTATTTTGTGTGTCTTTGATGTTGGGGTTGGCACACTTGTGCCATGGCCTCCATGTGAAGAGATCAGAGGACAGCTCTTCAGAGTTCTCTCCTTTTACTGTGGATCTATAAATTGAACTCAGTTTACTGGGCTTGTCTGCTGAACATGTCACTAGCCTAAGATATTACAGACTTTAAGCGTGAGGGGTAAGAGAGGGCAGGATGCTCAGAAGAAACTTCACCCAGAGCATAGCTGTGGGCTCCTCAAGGAAGCAAGACAGCCACGTGTGGATGTGGGCGTCTCTTGTGGGACTTGTCCCTTGGGAGAAGTGAGCAAACGATGGTCTTCTGACCCCAGATAGGAACACTGATGGCCAAATAATGTACGGGTACATCCCACAAAAGCCCAATATGGTGGAGTGGTTGGTGACAATGTTTATTTGGGCTACCTACAGGGTGCTGTAAACCTGCACACAGCCTGCTGGCTGCTCAACATTGGGGAGGGTCCTTCAAGGAAGTGGAGTTAGTCTGGACATCTTCCGGGCAGTGAGGCTGGCCTCCTGTGACCATGAGGTAGGAGGGGTCTGGTGCCTTTGCTCAGCCTCAGGAACTTCCTGAGTCTTAACAGCTTCACTTTGAATCTTGAGGCGCCTCTCTGAGGAAAGTGCTCTACAGTGGCTTCTTAAGGTAGAGTCAAATGTTCTTTATGATGGTCACAGGTAGGATTTGAAGCTGTTGTCTTCAAAGGCTGGACAAGGAGCCTGAGATCTGAGATCACAGGGAACTTTCAGAGGGTTACCTAATAGGATCACTGCCGATAAGACAGGGATGCAGAGTTACCAGAGAGACTGTCCCTGAAGTGCATGCACTTGTGCAAGTGTGTGTGTGTGTGTGAGTGAATGTGCGAGTGTGTGCATGTGTGCTTGCGTGTGTGTGAGTGAATGTGCGAGTGTGTGCATGTGTGCTTGCGTGTGTGTGTGTGTGTGTGTGAGTGAATGTGCGAGTGTGTGCATTTGTGCTTGCGTGTGTGTGTGTGTGTGAGTGAATGTGCGAGTGTGTGCATGTGTGCTTGCGCGTGTGTGTGTGTGTGTGAATGTGCGAGTGTGTGCATGTGTGCTTGCGTGTGTGTGTGTGTGTGTGTGTGTGTGTGTGAGTGAATGTGCGAGTGTGTGCATGTGTGCTTGCATGTGTGTGTGTGTGTGGTGATGCCCTAAGCTAAGTCACACACATTTGGGCCTTAAGCAGAGTCCATTGCCATGTTAGCATACAGTGTCTGTAAACAGAGGCTCATTACACAGCAAATGTTGACCCTGGTGGGTGACTCCAGGATGGGGGTGGGGGCTCCTTTCCTTTCTCATGTCCTAATTTTCTCTAGCTTGCCTCAACTTTTACGTTTAGCATGGTGTTTTTCTTCTGCCAAATTTTAGCCAGGGTTGGGGGTACAAGCCTTTGTACACAAAAACAAGATTGCCACAACTTGGAGGCCAACCTGGGCTACAGACTAGCCAAGGCTACTTAGCAGGAACCTTCATCATCATCATCATCATCATCAAAGCAACAGTTGACCACAAGAAATGGCCAGCACAGAGGTGCAGTCTGTGGTCTCTGCACTTTGAGCAGTGAGGTGGGAGGGTAAGGAGGCCCAGCTCATCCTTCTCATCCTTGGCTACACAGTTGAGTTTCAGGCCAGTCTGAGCTACATGACACCCTGTCTCAAAGGGAATAAAAGGGAACAAAATCAAACAAAGAACGAGCTGGTCCTAGACTGGTAAGGCCAAGTAGCTGCAGGTGTGCTTGTGGAGGGGCCAACGAAGGGAGCTGCTCAGAGGCAGAGAGGAAGGAAAGGCCTCAAAGGGTAGGCGATGGCTGCTGAGGCGTCTGGTAGGAACAGTTGGTGAACAGTAGTTCTCAGAGGGAAGACTCAGCAGGCACCGAGCCTCTGTCTACCCCCAGTTCAGCAAATACAAACCCCGAGCGTTCACACACCCTCTCCCAAATGCCTAGGGCCAGACAGGCTTCAAAGACTTGGAGTTTTGAACTATTTGTATAGACATAACCACACAGCACCCTAACTTGAGATTCTGAAATGTGCTGACGGTATCTGAAAGTTCTGGGTGTCTAGGTCAGGCATATTTCTGGCAGCAAGGGGAGTTCCAGTTTAGCCAGAGCTATCAACTGACACAGTCCATTCTTTAAATAAGTGCGTGCGTGCGTGCGTGCGTGCGCGTGTGTGTGTGTGTGTGTGTGTGTGTGTGTGTGTGATGTGTGATACTGGGGTTTGAACCTAACACCTTGTGTATGGAAGGATTCTTCGGACCAAGCTGTATCCCAAGCACACTAAAAAAGTCTATTCATTGTTGTTTGTTGAGACATGGTCTATGTAGTCTAGGCTGGCTTTGAAAAAGTCACAGGCTTCAGTGAGAACACTTTGCTGCTCTTCCAGAGGCCCTGAAACTTAGTTCCCACACCCAACTGGGCTCACATAGGTGGCTCACAACTGCCTGAAACTCCAGCTCCAAAGGATCAGAGGTCCTCCTGAGGCAACTGCACACATGTGGTACATACCAACATACACACACACACACATAACCAAAAACATAGGCAACTGCACACATGCAGTACATACCAACACACACACACATAACTACAAACATAGGTACCTGCACACATGTGGTACATACCAACACACACACACACACACACACATAACTAAAAACATAGGCAACTGCACACATGCAGTAATACAACACACATACATACACATAACTAAAAACATAGGCAACTGCACACATGCAGTAATACAACACACACACATAACTAAAAACATAGGCAACTGCACACATGTGGTACATACCAACACACATACATACGTGTAACTAAAAACATGTTGTAAATGACAATTTTTCAGTCAGGTGTTGGGTGGTGCACACCTTTAGTTCCAGCACTCCGGAGGCAGAGGCAGTCGGATCTCTGTGAGTTCGAGACCAGACTGGTCTACAGAGTGAGTCCCAGGACAGCCTCCAAAACCACAGAGAAACCTTGTCTCGAAAAACAAAACAAAACAAACAAACAAACAAAAACAAAAAAACCACTTATTGAACCGAGTGCGATGGTGCACACCTGTAATCGAGTACCAGGGAGATGGAGGCAGCCGATAGGCTTGAGTTCAAGACCAGGCTCTGTGCTAACAAACTCCCTAGATCACAAAACACCATCATTCCCTTCCTGCCTAGACCACTCAACAAGCCCAGTCAATAGGGTTTTCTAGAGCCATGGCATTCCAGCACCTCAGAGCCGCCCCCCAGTCACTGCTCACTGTCCTGTCACCCCTCACTCAGCAAGGCACAAGGCCTACCCACGGAGACCACATCAACGTCATCATTGTTGCAATACATGAGAGAGAAAATTAAGGAACTTAATTTCAAACGTTTTTCTCAAAATTCTAGTATTCCCCTGCTTGGATACTCAGAATCTAAGTGAGCTACACCCGATTTATCCTGTAATTACAGTTGCTGTGGTAATTCAGTTTCATTTTTTCCCCCAGTCATGGTCTTCTTGCTATATAGCTAAATACTGCTATATAACTCTAGGTGATCAATCCTGTTGCCTCAGACTCTGGACTTCTGGGATTACAGGCATGAACTGTTAAGTCCGGTCTTTTATTAACTTTTTATCAATCCGATTGAGAGTCGATATTTTTGTTGTGTTTTTCGAGACAGGTTCACTTGTAACCCTGGCTAATCTCAAATTCGATGTGTAGCAAAGGATGACCTTGAACTTCTGATCTTCATGTCCCCATACCCCAGGAGATAGAATTCTAGACCGGCCACCAAGTTCTGCTTTGATGAAATTTGTGTACCTGAATCCACCAGGAGTGCCCCCGGTCGGGCTCTGGCGTCCCCCGCTGCCCATTGTGACGCGGGCCAGCGGGCAGTCCAGGCGGCGGGAGTCTGGGGTGGGGAGTGCGGGAGCTATGGTTGAGCCGCAGGAGCAGCTGCTGCAGCTGCAGAAGGACAACCGCGATGGTCGTCTGCGGAAGCAGGAGCTGGAGGAGCTGGTGCGTGGGCTGGAAGCCGAGAGCGAGAGCCTCACCGGGCGCCTGGACGAGCTGCGCGAGCGCGAGCGCAGGTGCGAGGGCACCGAGGCTCCAGGACTGGCTTGTGGCAGTCTGGGCTCTGGGTAGTGGGACCTCAGTCTGGAACTCAGGCTGGCGGCTGGGCCTTCCCAGAGGAGCCTGCGCTCTAGTTTCATCCCTGGCCAATTCCCCCGCCGTACAGCCTGCAGCGGAGACGAAGCCAAGCGTCGCGGGCTATACGAGGGGAGGCGCGCGAGGCGGCGCGGGAGCGCGCAGAGCGGGCTCGTGGACTGCTGGAGGCGGCGGAGCAGCACCGGCTGGACCTGGTGAGGGCAAGAGCAAGGGGCGGGGCTCGGGGTAGCGAGGCTGGCGAAGAGGCCTAGACAGCCTGGACTCTGTCCGCAGGAGCAACACAATCGGAAGCTGCAGGAACAGTGGGAGGAGCTGTCCAGCCAGGTAAGTACAGAGAGTCAGGCCACGCCCTCGCCCCCCAGTCCCAGAAGCCAGTCACTCACAAGCTCCGTCCCCAGCTTTTCTACTACGGAGGAGAACAGCTGAGTCAACAGCGAGCAGAGCAGCAACTGGGGACTCAGCTCCTGGCACTGCAGGTACACGGGCGGGGACGGGGACGGAGTATGGCTGTGGGCGGGGCCGCGCGCTTGCGTGGGTGGAGCCTCAGACCCTAAGCCAGGGACCGAGCCTGGGGCACGGAGGTGTGCGCAGGTTCTTGACATCACTTGGATCCTCCCGAAGAAACATCTGGAGCTGGCAGAGGCCAAATTCACCATGCAAGCAGAAGGCCTGCGACAGGTGCGAAGGGCGCTGGGCTCCGAGGGGAGGCCTCGCGGGGAGGGCGTGTCTTGGCTTTGCTCAACCAAGCCCCTGGCTTCTAGGGCGCACAGCGTACGGAAGAGGCCTGGGCTAGTTTTCAGGAGCAGAGTGGAGTTCTGCAGGTGCGGTCCCATCACTTCTGAGAGCCGGCCCTTTTCGAATGCCCCGCGGCCTCAGCCCTTTCTCCTCACCCCTGACCCGCGGTGGACCGCATCCTCCGCCATGAGTCCCTGTTGCCACCCTCCAGGAGCTGCAGGGAAAGGTGATGGAGGCAGCAGCTGCGCTGGAGGCTACGCGCGGTGGCTCGGAACCGTAAGGTTTGGGACTAGGGAGGATGGCAGGGCAGCGCAAGGCCAGGCCAGGTGGGTCATCTCCGTGCCCATCCTGCAGGTGGAACTCGCAGCCTCGTCGGGTGCAGGACTGCGCGGGCTCACTCATGGAGGAGGTGGCCAGAGCCGACTGTGTGAGCGCGGGCCGGGGCGTCTGGGCTGGAGTTGGGACCCGCCCGCTACGGGCGACCTGCTCTCTCGGGAAGAGACAGGCCTACAGCCTGGCCTCTGCCCTGGTGCAGAGCTGGATGCGGCCCTTTCTCTGCAGGAAAAACGGCTGTTTGGCGGTGCGGGCGCGGGGAGCATCAGGTGAGTGGCTAGCGGGGACCCCCAGCGGTCCGGGCTCCCGGAGCCCCCACCCACACGTTCGTTGGTGGTTCTACAGGCTGTGGGCGCTGAGTGCTCTGCAGACGCTGCTGCTGCTCCCGCTGGGCTTCCTGGCGCTGCCGATGCTTTACGTGGCGCTGGCGAAGCCCGACACCGACGGCTCTGGACTCCCGAGTAGTCTTGGCTCAGACGCAGTCTTCCGCCGGCTGCGCTACACGCTGTCGCCTTTGCTTGAGTTGCGCGCTCGCGGACTGCTGCCTGCTTAGAGCGCATCATGCTGACTTCGGCCGCCTGCACCTGTCTCTTTGTGGTCTCTGGGGTGTCTGCCTGTGTGCAAAGGGCGGGATGGAGCTTGTGTGTTCCTTGTCACCTGGGCGTAGCGGGGCTGCTGGAATGCCCAGGCTGTCCTTGGTGTCACAGCCTTGGCTACTGAGTCCCGGCCCGACCCCCTAAGGAGTCGTTTGGTACTGTGAGCCTGAGCTTTGGGCAGGGCTCTGGCCTGTCCGTTCCCCTCTGGGGTGTGTTGTTTTCCTCGGATGCGCAGTTACCCTAGATCCCCCACAACATTGGGGTTCCCTCTGGGCAGGTTTGAATTTGCCAAACCCAAACTTCCTCACAGCATGTGAGCACACCGATAGTGTGTGCTTACCACTGTGGACTTCGCGGGGAACATGCTAGTATATGAGGAATGATTACTGGAAATTAACCTGTCGAATTTTGATCCTGCACATATAAGCTCTAGACCACTTATTTGGAGTTGGGTGTCTCATGGTAGGCCATCCCAGCTTTGAACTCACAGTGTAGCTGAGTGATCCTGAACTACTTCCTGCCTGCACCTCCTGGGGGTTTGGATTGCAGGCATGAGCCACCAAGTGTGGCTGATCCTGTATGGGGATTAAACAAACCATTTGTGAATGCTGAGCTAGAACCACGACAGTTAAACAATTGCAGCTTTTCTGGTAAGTTTATTGGCGACTCACTTAATGGCCTGACAAAATGGTCTGTAAAGATGAGCATGGAGAAAGCACCTGTTGTGGTTAAGGTCAATGGCATATAGCGGCCTATTAGTTCTACCCACTGGAGTCTCCTTGAACGGGTGATGGCTGTCTTGCAAGCACAAGGACCAGAGTTTGATCCTACGAACCCATGTACAAATGCTACATGGTGAGGGTGTCAGTGACTCCAGTGCTGGGGAGGTAGAGATAGGGGCATGCCAATGAGCTCCAGCCAGTGGGAGACTGTCCCAGGAAACTAGCTGGGGCTGGAGAAATGGTTGAGGGCATTGCTGGTCTTAAAAAAAAATATTGTTATGTATACTGCTGTTCTGCCTGCCCGTATGTGTGAGGGTATCAGATCTTGGAGTTACAGACAGGTGTGAGCTGTCATGTGGGTGCTGGGAATTGAACTCAGGACCTCTGGAAAAGCAGTCAGTGCTCTTAACTGCTGAGCCATCTTCCCAGAACTTGGGCTGGAGTGGTACAGCGGTTAAGAACACTGGCTGTTCTTCCAGAGGACCCAGGTTCAATTCCCAGTACCTACAGGTCAGCTCACAAACTATCTGAACTCCAGTTCCAGGGGATTCAATGCAAATAAAAATTAAACAAAACAAAACAAAAACCCATGGGCTGGAGAGATGGCTCAGAGGTTAAGAGCACTTATTGTCCTTTCAGAGGTCCTGAGTTCAATTCCCAGCAACCACATGGTGGCTCACAACCACCTGTAATGAGATCCGGCGCCCTCTTCTGGCCTGCAGGGATACATGCAGACAGAACACTGTATACACAATAAATAAGTAAATCTTTAAAAAGAGGACCTAGGTTTGGTTTCCAGTATTCACATGAGGTATCTGACAACATCCTGTAACTCTTGTTCCAGGGGATCTGATGTCCTCTTCTGGCCTCCTCACCAAGTATGGTGCACAAACTACATGCAGACACTCACACATACACATAAATAATCTTACAAAAAAACAAAGCCGGCAGCAAGGTGGTGGCACATGCCTTTAATCCCAGCACTGGGGAGGCAGAGGCAGAGGCAGGCAAATCTCTGAGTTCCAGGCCAGCGTGGTCTACATAGTAAATCCAGAACAGCCAGGGCTACACAGGGAAACCCTGTCTTAAAAAACAAAATAAAACCAAACCAAACAAAAAGCAAGGTCAGCGTTACAGACCTGGGCAACTGCTCTTGGGTTCACTTTTGTATGCTTTCTATTGATTGACGTGTGCATTTTGGGGGCTACTGCAGATGGGCCTTGTGCATGTCAGGCAACAGCTTGCACTACTGAACTACAGAGATGGAGACAAAGGTCAGCCTAGGCAAGTCTCCCCTTGGAGAGGACGCCTGTTGGGAGGAGGCATTAATCCTGAGGTCACAGGCTAGGGCTACGGCCAAGGGTGGTGTGTTTGCCTAGCATGCATAGGCCCTGGGTTTGATTCTTAGTACTAAAACCAAACCAGATTCCTTAAGCTAAGTGTGACTTGGAAGGATCAGGAATTCAAGGGCAGCTTCAACTACAGGGCAGATTTGAGGCTAACAACGCAAATGTAGCACATTTTTGGGATTTTTATTTTTTTCATGTTTATACAAGAAAATACTTCATGTACCTATGTAGTAAGACAGTGAACAGGTAGGGAATGTATCCAGTGCCAACACTCACACCTGTGCATACAGCACCACCACACGCTTGTCAGTCTCCCGAAGCAAAGCTCCATGTGCCTGTCACAGCGCCACGCCCCAGCACGGTAACATATGAGGTGCTCTGGGCACCAGAGGTTTCAGAGCTGCCTGCCCCTAGTAGGGGATGTCATTCTGGTAGTACTGGATCATGTCATAGGTCCGGCTCCTGAAAGGTCAAAGGTCAAGTGAGAGTGAAGGCCCTCGTCTCCTCTCCAGGAGCCCTAACCCCACCTGCTTGCCCTCGGGAGGCTCAGGAATGCTGGGTGACTTGCCTGTTGCTGAGGAAACAGCTCTGGATGACCTTCATGATAAAATTTGCAGCCTCTCGCTCTGTCATGTTAGGGCTGAACCTGTGTCTGTGGAGATGAAAGGCTGCATTTGTGGGAATCTCTTCAGCGTGGCCCCCTTCTGCTGGTGAGGCCTAGTGTGTTCTCTGACCCTTTCCAGCAACTACTAGGTCACTTGGGGAGCTCAAGGCCATCTTGCTATCCCAGGGACCCCGTCTGCTCTGGGGTTCCAAGGATCCATAAAAGGTTTCTGGGGTTCAGCAGATGGACAGCCCTTCCCCAAGTGGCACCTACTTCAAAAGCTTGATGGTCTGGCCTCGGAAACAGGGCAGGCCGGTGTCCAACATGAGTGTAACCAGGGAGACGACTGCATCCATGTAAGGTCTGTGGAGACAGCAAGGTGGGGACAAAGCCAGCTTAGCGGGGACCTGGCTGGCAGTCCTGTGACCCAGCTGCCACTTGCCCACCATCTGCCTCCCTCCCTGAGCCACGCTCACGCAGCTCTGTCCCCAGCAGGCCAGGCTTCCAGCCGTGCTTTCAAGAATGCTGTGTGGTGTTAACCACAGTAGCATGTGGAATGTGGCAAAGTGACACTCCATGGGACATGGTGGATGCCAGTCACTATCACGTGGCTCTGGAGGTGCTGGGGCTGCGGTGAAAGGGTGGGCAGGAAGTCCAGAGGGGCAGCCTAAGGTGCTGGCAGATGTGAGGTCCCTGCGGGAGATTTCAGGGTGTGCTGGCGGTTCAGAATGGGAAGTTGCTCACGAAGGTAGAATAGGCGACTAGAAGGCCAGGTCCTTCACTTTTAAAAGATTTACACTGGCCTTTAGTCCAAGCACTCAGGAGGCAGAGACTGGACTCCCAAGTTCTAGGCTGGCCTTGTCTACAAAGTGAGTTCTAGGACAGCCAGTGCTGTTACACAGAAACCCTGTCTTGAAAAACAATGTCATTTGGTTGTGACCCTGTCTCGGAACAACAGATTATGTGTGGTGTGTGCCTGTGTTTGAGTGGATGCGGATGTGTGTGCAGGCGCCTCAAGAGGCGAGAGAGGGCATGCGTCTGGGAGCTGGAGTTACAGGTGTCTGTGGGCTGCCTGCTGTGAGTGGCAGGTGTGTGTGTGTGTGTGTGTGGTGTGGTATGTGTGTGTGTGGTGTGTGTGTGTGGTGTGTGTGTGTGGTGTGTGTGTGTGTGGTGTGTGTGTGGTGTGTGTGTGTGTGTGTGGTGTGTGTGTGGTGTGGTGTGTGTGGTGTGTGTGTGTGTGTGGTGTGTGTGTGTGGTGTGTGTGTGTAGTGTGTGTGTGTAGTGGGTGTGTGGGGTGTGGTGTGTGTGTGGTGTGTGTGTGGTATGTGTGTGTGTGGTGTGGTGTGTGTGTGTGTGGTGTGTGTGTGTGTGGTGTGTGTGTGGTATGTGTGTGTGTGGTGTGGTGTGTGTGTGTGTGTGTGGTGTGGTGTGTGTGTGTGTATGTGGTGTGGTGGGGGGAAGCTCCTTTTCAGTGCCTTTGAGCCTGGTTCCCTTCAGGAGGCACGAGTGTTCTTTCACACGTGGATATCCCTTCCACATTGCCCGTGGGCTCACCGCACAGCCAGATAACCTCGGACACACATCTCCATGAACCACTTGAAGGGTGTGGCTTCCATCTTGCCTCCCATAATCATCACCATCTCATCTGTCAGCTTGATGTCTGGTTCCCAGCCAAGGTTGCCACCCGGTGAGCTTTCAAACATGAAGCCAAAGTCTGCAAAATTCCAAAAAGCTGCCTGTAACTGGGGCAGGAGCGAGGGCAGGGTGGGTTATTTCCAGTAGAGAAGGACTCAGCCACACATGGGCCAAAAGCGGGGGAGGAAGCAGGGGAAGAGGAAGCAGGCTTGTGTCAGGCTAGAGCAGAGACATTCCACCAGCGTTCCCGTCTACCAAGTGTGAGCTGCTGCCATTCTAGTTCCCAGCTCCCAGGGCCTTGGCTGGCTATTCCTACAGAAGTACAGCCGCGGGCTTTGGGTGCGCTCGCGCTCTGCAATGGGCAAAGGGAGCGCAGGGGGCAGCTGGCTGACCGATGTGGATGATGTGGCCCTTCTTGTCCAGCATGATGTTGCCGTTGTGCCTGTCCTTGATCTGCAGCAGGAACAGCAGGAGGCTGTAGGCGGCCATGCTTCGGATAAAGTTGTAGCGTGCCTGTGTGGAGAGGGCTGTGGTCTCACCCTGGCTCTGTGGCCCAGCTTAGAGGCAGAGCTGGGTCAGGAAGGCAGAGTCAGCTCACTGCAGTGAGTGCGGCTGTGTGGTGTGCAGACAACAGCACTTTCTGCCCCCTGGGGTTCTAGGCTTCTGTAACACTAAGAGAAAGCAATGGGGGACTGATTTAGCTCCTAACAGAGGAAGACAGACAGTGAGGTGAGGCCCTGGGGTTAGCTACCTGTTGGAAGGCCAGGGTAGACTCATCCCCATACTGGCGTGTGAAGTAGTCATACATGCCGAAGTCAGTTTGCCGGCCCAGCTGGTCTCGGGAGGTGCAGTCCGGTATGCACTCAATTACTCCACACTAGGAAGGGCAGGAGGGACAGTTAGGTGGCACAGTGATGCCATGATCCCTCTGCCTACCATGCTCCAGGAACTCACCCCAGGGGCAGTAGCCACCACCCGGTAGGGAAAAACAAAGAGGTCCAGGCCAACCAGCTGGAAGATGTTCTTGAAGAGGTCGATGATCTGCAGGGCTAACATGTCCTGGACCAGAGAAGGCACAGCATACAGTCAGGGTCCGCCCTTCAGCCTCTGGACCACTTGGAAACTAGTGGCCCTGGAGGCTCACACAGTAAAGGCCAGCAGGCTGTGGCCAAATGAGAGTCTAGAGGTCGGGCCTTACAGCCCACCCAGGCTGGGCTGTCATGGGACTGTCCAGAGGGGTTGGAAGGAGGGGTTTCTGGTTTGTTCTAATGTGAGGGGCTCTGTGGTGGCACTAGGGGATAGAGCCCTGCCCTGCCAGCCTAGGAAAGGCAGCTCTGTCACCTGCCGGCAGTCATCCCCCACTTTGAAGATGGCTGCTTGCCAGCAGATCTTCTTGCCGTCAGCCTCCTGCCCTCGGCACTCATCCTCAGCATCAGAGCGGCACTGTAGACCTGGGGTGGGGGAGGGGCACTGTCTGTTAGCCTAGGGGCCTGAGAAAGAGCTGGGATCTTGAGATCACCTCTGCAAAGCACTAAGGGGGTCCAAGAAATGTCATGGGTTAAATCACAGGGCCAGGAGTTTTCCTAGGAACACCCAAGTTTACAACTTGTATGAAACAGAGCCCCCTGGGGGCCAAGCTGAGAATTCAGGGACGAAACAGAGCTAAGTCACTGAGGACATCTTCACATTGGTCTGTATCCCCAACCACAACTGTGATCTTATTTGGAATTAGGGAATTTGAAGATGCAATCATGTTAAAAGACTCATACTAGATGACAATGTCCTTTTAAAAGACACACAAGACCACTCAAGGCAGAGATGGAGTGATACTAAGTAGCATCATCTACATGGATTGCTACAATCACAGGAGGGGAGAGCCAGAGAACACCCAGCCCAGGACTTAGGTTCCTGCGTGGTCACAGCCTGACCCTCCCCTCACTGGAGCATGCCCAGTGATGTCAGCCTTCAGATCTGTGAGACTGCATGCTTGCATCTCCATGTGCAGTCAGACTATGCTCCTCTGTACAGAGCCTGATACAACTAATGTGCCCCACAAAGGCTCAGTGAGCAGGCTCCAGTGACTTGGGTGACAGATTCTAGGGGTACGCAAGTTACTGCAGAGCAGAGAAGGGCGAGCCCACAGGCATGTGTGGCAAACATCTTTTACAGGATGCTCGTAGCAAACCTGCACTAATGAGGAAAGACAGCCTATACTGCAAGGAGCTTCTGACTGACCTTCTTTTTCAAGTTCGCTCACTCCACATCGCTTCACCTTAAACTTGGCTAGATACGGCGCCTTTGCAGCACTGAAAAGAGAATGTAGCACATGAAAAGGCTAGCAGACTCCAAGTGAGGCACAAGAGTGTGGGGCAGGAACTCACCTCTGCATTGGTGTCCCTGACTTGTAGTCAATGTCTAGCACGATTGCTTCAGGGTTGCTGGGCAAGTAGCAGCCTGGGCAGACACAAAAAGGAGCTATACGTCACCACAGGGAGCCATAAAAAGTCCCCACCACAGGCTTCCCGTGCAGATTTGTTCTGTCCTCGCTGTGGGTCTGTCCTCCCTGACTCAGACCCTTCATGATCCATCCAGACAGCCAGCAAAAGAACCCCAGCCTGCCAGGGTGTGCTAGACCTTAGCTTTGTGGCAACTCCCCTGCTGCTGCCTGGACAAGTTTTGGGTCTGTTACACTCTCAATAGAGACTCCCACCCTGGCTGCACTGGCCTGCTCTCAATACACTCCTCCATCTTTGTGCTCTGTGCACGGTTAGGTATTCCTGTTCCTCAGTGGTGGTTTGAATAGGAATGGATCCCATAGACTCATGTGTTCGAATGCTTGATCATAATAGCACTATTAGGAGGTGTGGCCTTGCTGGAGGAAGTGTGTCACTGTGGGATGAGCTTTGAGGTCTCAGCTCAAGCCAGGCCTAGTTGCTCAGTTTTCTTCCTGCTGCCTGTGGATCAAGGTATAGAATTCTCAGCTACCTCTCCAGCACCATGTCTGCCTGCATGACACCATGCTTCCCACTGTAAGGACAAAACCTCTGAACCTCTGAACTGTAAGCCAGACCTAATTAAATGTATTCTTTATAAGAGTTGCTGTGGTCATGGTGTCTCTTCACAGCAATAGAAACCTGACTGAGACACTCAGTAAATATGTCCAGACAAGAGGAAGGTCATCCCTCGGGTATGTGATACTGGAGGCCCTAAGTGTGCAATGTGGTCAACATAGTCCTGTTTCCACACCAGCCCCACCCTGACACACACACACACACACACACACACACACACACACACACACACACACACACACACACACACAGCTCCCTCTTGCCCTGAGGCTGCCAGCTTACCAGGCTGCACCTTCACTTCAGAAAGAGCTGACAGACAAGCCTTCTTCCTTTCGTCACCTTTAGGGTAGGGCCTGAGAAACAAGACAGAGATGCTCTGGACACGGTGGCGCAGACAGAGCTGTGACGGCAGCACTCAGATGCGGGGCCCGAGGGTCTGGAGCTTACAGCACCTCTGCTGTCTAGTGAGTCTGAGGCCAGTTTGGGCTACCAAAACTGTCTAACGCACAAGGTCCTGCTCTGTCCTGCAGAAACTGGCTTCCAGGGACAGAGAGCTCAGGAAAGCATTCATAGTCATGCCTGTCCTGCATTCCTCAGAGAAGCCTGATCACCCCAGAAGGTGGTAGGGGCAGAAGTGGAATTGTCTGCACATTTGATGGTGTGTGTGATGCTGTCGAGGTACTAGGAGAGCAGGTGACTGTGGGGCCTGACCCCGTTCTGGGTAAATGCCAATTCTATAACTGACCGTATGACCTTTGCTGGTAAACCCTTCGACCTGGCTCTGCTAGGGTGAGGCTGAGGGTAACTGCACCTTTGTTGTCATGTCATATTGTCTGAGTTGAATCTGGGAGTGCTCCCCAAAGGCCCAGATGCTAAGGACAGGGCCTCACTTTCAACTCCCCAGTAAGGGCAGGCATGGTGGCATACACCTGTAGTTCCAGCACCCAGGGGACAGATCTTTGAATCTGAGGCCAGCCTGGTCTACATGTCAAGTTCCAGGACAGTCAGGACTATAGAGACACCCTGACCCCCTCTTATTCTCTAGAGAGGAATTTTAGGTCACTGGGGCCTTGCAGGGGGCTATGGACACCATTCCCTTTTTCTGCTACAGTTGTCATATGTACTAAGCGCATACTCTCTCACTGAGAAGACATCCATATTGTCCCCCACCTCCCCTGTGTGAGTGTGCGTGTTTGTTCTTTGAGAGGGTCTCTCTATGTTGCTCTGTGCACTACCACACACAGCTGCATTGTTCCTCTTAAGTTGGCTGTCTCAGGTAATGTTGTACTGACATACCTCCCTACCCTTTGTGTGTGATCAGGGCCCCGGAAACACGGTGAGGGCCCTCAGTGAATGCAGCAGGAGCAGCCTGCATGTACACCGAGGACAGGTGAGGGACTGGAAGAAGCTGGGAAGAGCTGTGTCCAGTGTTCTTTTCCCAGGTCACCTTGGGCAAATGTCAAATGCCAACGATGCTCTGCCTTGTCCCATGCTAATAGGCCATGTCCCCAAAAGCCACAAGAGTGCAGAAGAGCCCAGGCTAAAACAGACGGGAGCTGGGGGGGATGAAGATAAAACGTTTCAAGACTGACTCTCAGGGCAGCCACTTACTTGATGATGGCTGACACGTTGGTGATCTTGTTAAAGAAATCAAATTCCCGCTGATAGAAATCTTTGGCTGGGCCTGATAGGGACCCTGTGATCTCTTCTACTAATTGCTCCAGAAGGTCACCAATGTCAGCTGAGGAGACAAAGACAGTGAGTTTTATGGCTGCCACAGAGACCCTTAAAAGACTATGATTAGGGAAGCGGTGGTGGCCTACACCTTTAATCCCAGCCAGCACTCAGGCAGATCTCTGATTATGAGGCCAGCATGCTCTACAAAGCGAGTTCCAGGACAGAGAAATCCTGTCTTGAAAACTATACCAAACCTACCCAACAAAAAGCCCTTAATCCTAAAGATGTTTGCTAGACAATGGGCGCTGGGGTCTCCAGCACCCTGCCTGCATGTGGAATGCACTCTGCAGGGCTCATGAAGCCCACAACAAACCATGTTTCCCCCACTGCGGACACTGGACACGCTGGCGGGCAGAATTGCTAGACCCTGAGCCAAGTCCCAGGCAGGCCTATATGACCAGTTACCTACGTCCCAGGTGAAGCAATGCCGATTGTTTGTTTTGAAATAAGTAGCCCAGGTTGGACCTGTACTTGTGCCTCTACTTCTCCAGTGCTGTTTACACGTGTGCCACTACTCTTAGCTTACTTGGTGCTGGGGATTTAACTCTGGGCTTTATGCACGCTGGGCAAGCATTGCGTCGGCTAGGACACTTGCCCAGCCTGAATTACTTGTTTTTGTTTCCAGACAGGGTCAAGCTACAGTGCTCAAGCTGCCCAGGAAGTCATGATCCTCTTTTCCTAGCACTGGGTGCTGGGATTACAGGCATGTACCACAACTAGTTCCAGTTACTGGTTTTCTTATACTCTACCCTGAAAACATGCCTTCTCACCATTGTGTGTGAGCAGACAGAAAGTGCACGCAGGGCTGGCACACGTGAAGACCCCATGGTCTGAGAAGCACCTGGCTGTCTGAGAGATGTTCCTTTGTATGTGGGTTGTACATGTGTGCACGTGGAGGTCAGAGGTCAACCTCAGCCTGTCCATTTGGTTTCTGCCAGTCTCTCACTTCAGGTCTGGTGAAGAATCTAGGCTGGCTGGCTAGCAGCCCCAAGGACCTGTGTATCTCAGTATTCCTAGCTCAGGGAATGCAAATCCCTGCACCATTGCACATATAGGGGTGCACACAGGCCGAGGCGCTGTGGGAGGCCAGAGGACAGTTTGCAGGAGTTGGCTTTCTCCTTCAACCTGGGAATCAAATGTGCATCAGGTTTAATGGCTTTACCCACTGAGTCATCTAGATGGATTGATCATCTATTGATGCAATTGAGATAGAGTCTCATTTTCCTAGGTTGGAGCTGAGAGTGACCTTGAACTCTTGGTCTTCCTGCCTCTACCTCCTCAGTGAGAATGCCATGATTACATGTATATGCTCCCATGTCTGGCTTCATGGCTTCCTATTTTAGTTTTTTGTTTTTTTGTTTTTTTTGGTTTTTCGAGACAGGGTTTCTCTGTGGCTTTGGAGGCTGTCCTGGAACTCGCTCTGTAGACCAGGCTGGCCTCGAACTCACAGAGATCCGCCTGCCTCTGCCTCCTGAGTGCTGGGATTAAAGGCGTGTGCCACCAACGCCCGGCTTCCTATTTTAGTTTTTTAATTTGTATTTTTCTTTCCTTAAAAAAAAAAAAACAGCAACAACAACTGTGGTCTCACAGAGTGCAGACTGGACTACACGGTACGTAGCGGCAGGCAGTTTTGAGACTTCCGTTGTTCTACTTTCACCTCCCAAATGGGAGGACCACAGGCCCCCCGTGCACACCTGGCCCCTGGAGACAGGCTCACAGGGATCCCCAGCTGACCTTGAAGCTCTGATCCTTCCGTCTCTGCGTAAGTGCCAGCATTACAGGTGCACACCCACCACATCTGGCTCAGGTGGCATTGAGCATCGAATCTAAGGCTTTGGGTATGTTAGGCAGACATTCTATCAACCGAGATGCATCCCAACTATGTAAGCCCCTTAAAAGGCAGGGTTTCGTGTAGTTGAGGCTAGCCTGAACTACTGATCTTCCTGCTTCTGCCCCCCAAGGTTGGGATCATAGGCATGTGTCACCATACCCAGACTTTTTTAAAAAATGGGTTTACTACACAGTCCCAGCTGGCTTGGATCTCACAGAGATCCACCTGTCTCTGCCTCCTGAGTGATTTTTGGAATCACAGTGTACAACAACAAATTATGAGAGGGACAGTGCTGGTTGAAGAAGCTCAGGCTCCTATGGTGGTGTGAGTGGGGGAGGGTCTGGGTGTAGCCTTAGCTGGTCTGAACTTGCTTCTTAGACCAGGCTGGCCTTGAACTCACTGAGATTCACCTGCCTCTGCCTTCCAAATGTTGCAGTTAAGGGTGTGTGCCAGGTGTGTACACACTCTCTGTGTGGATGTATACACTATGTCAACAGTGGAGGCCAGAGGACAACTTGCAGGAGTCTGTTCTCTCCTTCCACTGTGTGTTCCAGAATTAAATTCATTTTGCAGGTTTCATGGCAAGTGCCTTTATCTGCTTAGCCAGGTATGGGAACAGAGGCACGGGAACCAGAGTAAGCTCTAGGGTACACAGCAAAGCCCTGTCATAGATAAGCAAGCGAATAAGCCAATCAAAGACAAAAGTGTGAGCAGCTTATGGGTTACTCTGTCTGAGAAGTGCTGCCTGAGTTCCCGGCTGTGCTAGCCGCAGACTCTGACGGGACAGGCAGCTACAAATGCCATGAGAGGACAGGACATGGGAGTCCCCAGGCTGGGGTAGCACACAGAGGGCTTCTAAGAAAGCATAAGCCCTATGTAGGCTCTAAAGGAGATGGCGATGGGGAGAGGCCTGAGAGGCCAAAGTACTCACGGTCTTTCTGGTGCCCTTCTTCATCGAGGTAGATGTTAGTTTTCATGTTCCAGATAAACTGATGTGCTAGAAGCTGGGACTTGGCTGCCGCCCAGAGAATGTACTCACGCACATAGCCCATCTGTAGGAGGGCGAGGCCACAGTCAGACTTTACACCTGGAATACAGTCTTCCTAACCTAGGACAAGAGGTAACTCCATGTCCTGGCTGTGTGGTTCCCATCAACATGGATGTACTGTCAGAGTCAGTGTAGCACTGGCCTGGCCCCTCATGGCTAGGGCTCAGGGCATGAAGTCCACAAGACAGGCCTGGTGTCCTGTGTGGTCCCCTTGGGTATTTAAGAACCATGACTCATTTGTAAGATTGTACAGAATGTCACTGCACAGTGACAGATCCAGGAAGCACTGAGGGTGTCCAGAGGAGCATGGCGCCAGCACATCGACGGTTACCATCTTACAGACAGCTTCTCTTTTTCTGTCTCATTTTCCCTACCAACAGGTAGCTCCTGTTCTTCTGTTTTGTTCTTTCTCTCTCTTTGGTATGTGCATGCATGGGCATGTATGCATGTATGTGGTTGTGTGGGAAGGACAAAGGTCAACACTGGGGTCCTCCTCAATCACTTTCCACCTTAGTGTTGGAATATGGTCTCTTACCAAACTGAAAGCTAGCCCTGGCTGCCCTAGAACTCACTCTGTAGACCAGGCTGGCCTCGAACTCAGAGATCTGCCTGCCTCTGCCTCCCGAGTTCTGGGACTAAAGGTGTGTGTTACCACTGCCTAGCCCAAATTCACAAGTTTAAAATGATATTTAAAACTTAGTGGTAACCTTTGAATTAATTAATCCAGAATTTTATTTATTTTTAATTTTTTGGTTTTCAAGACAGGATTTCTCTGTGTAGCATTGGCTGTCCTGGAACTCACTTTGTTGACCAGGCTGGCTTCGAACTCAGAGATCTGCCTGCTTCTGCCTCCTGAGTTCTGGGATTAAAGGTATGCCACCATAGCTGGTTTTTTAAAATTTTCATTTATTACTTTGTGTTTGGTGAGTGCCTGAGTGCCGCAGTGCACATGTGGAGATCAGAAGACAACTCCACAGATGGCCCTCTTTTCCCACCACTTTTATCCTGGGTGCCATCTGGCCTCCAAATTTATATGAAAACAAATGTCTTGTTTAAGTCACCTGGCTGTTGCCACTTTTATATGCAGTGTGATTAGAACACATCCTTTATCACCTAAGCCTCATCACTTTTCTATGACAACAGCCAGGCTCAGGGATGTCATGTGATCCTAGAACAGGCTGCCCATAGGAAACAGCTGGACAATGTAGCAGATCCAGCCCTCTCTGCAGAGCATGCTCGACAATGTAGCAGATCCAGCCCTCTCTACAGAGGATGAGGCAGTAAGAGCAAAGGGCTCAGTAATGACTGTGAAGTTCTGTTCCTGAGGGTTAGGGTTAGAGGAAGCCAGTTTGAGCTGGAGACTAAGGGCTAAGGGCAGCAATATGCACAGCTCTCAGAGGAAGTGGAAAGTTGTTCCAATACGTACCTTGTCATATCTGAGGGCTTGAACAATCTGGGGGATGTAGAACAGAATGGCATCCTGTAGAAGGAAGAAGGACTGTGACTTCAGAGTTAACAGTTAAAACAGTAATGAGCGCTGGACCTGCACATGGGATGCTGCCTCCTGCTGCAGAACTGGGGAAGGTGCAGAGGATAACGAGAAACATATCCAAGGCTTTGACAAACACTCAGAATAGTACCTCACCTATAAGGAGAGGAGCCTGGCCCAGATAAATGGACTAAAAGTTACTACAGACTTTCTGGTGCTGAAGCTGTAGCAAGCAGAGCTCTAGAAGATTCTACAGACCTTCCCCTGCTATAGACCCTCCATCATGGCTATGACATTGAATTTCCAGAAGTTTGCTACTGGGGTAAGAGGCATAGGTACAGTGCTCACCTTTCATGGCAGGGACCACACTCAAGTAAATGTTCTCTTTAATCAAAAGATCCAATTAAAGCTTAAAAAAGCTAAAAACTAGAAAACA
Organism: Mesocricetus auratus; assembly: GCF_017639785.1. Classification (NCBI taxonomy): domain Eukaryota; kingdom Metazoa; phylum Chordata; class Mammalia; order Rodentia; family Cricetidae; genus Mesocricetus; species Mesocricetus auratus. The sequence goes on from NW_024429192.1 coordinate 72,733,809, forward strand.
CATGAATTGCAACTGAATTCATTTATTCTTTCTTTCTTCTGAGAAAGGCTCTCACTGTGTAGCTCTAGAACCCAGATATCCACCTGCTTCTGCTTCCCTGGTGTTGGTATTAAAGGCATGTGCCACCACAGCCCAAATTAATCTTCTGCAAATACTGGATCAGTAAGAAAGGCATGCTCTAGATGAACCCTCACAGTTGGGTGCACCCCAGGCTGCACTGTCTTACCTCTACCCACATAGCCACACCCGGACAGCTCCACCCTAGGCTGGCTTGGCAGGGCTCTGAACTCACCGGAGGGAAGGACCGCAGGACTTTCACTCCGTATTGTGCAGTGAGAGGGTGTGGTGGGTACATGCTGGAGAAGTAGGAGAGGCCTGTGGGTGGGTCCGTGGGTGCCCAGCATAGAACATGGCTGAGCTCTGGAGCGTCAGCATCGATGGTGTGCCAGGTGACAAGAAACTGGGGAGAAAGGCGGGAGACAGGGATGCAGTAGTAGTCTTTTTAGTCATGACCTACTCAAGAGGGCTCATAGCAAAGGGTGATAGGCTGGGTGTAGTAGTGCATGTCTTCAGTCCTAGCATGCAAGACATAAAGGTAAGCAGATCTCTGTGAGTTTGAGGCCAGCATGGTCTACATACATAGCAAGCTCTAGGCCAAAAAAGGAAAGAAAAAAAGAGTAACAGTAAAAAAAAAAAAAAAACATTTATAATAAAATGATTGATGTTTCTGACATGTTATGCAAAGTAGTGTAATTGTAATAAATCCGAGTTGAGGGGCTGAGAATGTGGCTCAATGGGAAGTGAGTGTTCCAGGCTAGTATGCACTGATCTCCAGCACTGCATAAAAACACCTGTAACATCTTAGCAGGTGGGAAATGGAGGATCAGAAATTCAAGGACAGTTTTAGCTATAAAGTGAATCTGAGGCTAGCGTGAGACATATGAAAACCCATCTATAAACAGAATTTAAGCAGACTAAATATTTTCTTATCATAAATATGATACTTATTATATGCTAGAAGTAGAAAATGAAGGGAGTTAAGAAAATTCTACCACTGCGGTAACCCGGTAACTTTCTGTCTGGTGTGATAGATAGAATAATTTTGTTTTAGAGACAGAGTCTCATTCTGTAGCCCAGGCTACTTGCCTCTGCCTTACGACTGCTGATATTAAAGGCGTGCATCACCACACCCAGCATCGATGTCATTTTATCTGGTGGTGCAGAGATTGAATCCAAGACTCACAGAAGCTCCGCTGCTTTAACCATTATACCAGCAGTCCTCTTTAACTTAACACTTAGTTTTCAGATTTTATTTATTTTTGTTTTTTTGAGACAGGGTTCCTCTGTGTAGCCTTGGTTGTCCTGAAACTCACTCTGTAGACCAGACTGGTCTCATACTGCACCTGCCTCTGCCTCCCAAGTGCTGAAATTAATGGAGTGCACCATACCACCTGGCCAAGATTTTATTTTTATGTGTAAGAGTGTTTTCCTAAGTGTACATCTGTACACTATGTGTGTGCACTGCCTGCACAGAACAGAACAGGGTTGGATCTAGTTCTGTAGACCAGGATGCCCTCGAACTCACAGAGATCCGCCTGCCTCTGCCCTCCAAGCACGGGACTAAAGGCGTGCGCCACCACTGCCCAGCTAAATCTTTTGATAGATTCATAATGTGATGGTATTATTCTGAGGTGGTGAAAAGTACATGGGGCCTGTTGGAGATAAGTCTCTGGAGCCATGTGTTTGGATGCTGCACTCTGCCTGGGTCCCTTCCTGAATTCTCTTACTCTCTGTCCACATCCCAGGATGTGACAGCCTCCTGCACATGGTCCTGCTGCCATGATGCTCTGCTCAACCACATGAGGCTGGGCCCTCTGACACTCATCACGATAACCCTTTCCTCCCTGAGTTGTTCTGTGGGCTATGTGGTCATAGTAATGAGAGTAACCAGGCCTTTCTGGAAGACATTCTGGATGTAGATTGTACTTGAGATGGTGTGTGGGAGCTGTACTACCTTGATGGCTTCAGGGACATCACTAACAGCTCCTGGGTCCAACCGAACGAGACGGGTCACTTCATTTCCAATGGCTTCTGTGTTCTTGAACCTACAGTGCACAGAGTTTGGATGGGGTAGCCTCACCGGCAGGCACATTCCTTCACTGCCACAGAAGAACTATAAAAACACTCAGTTGGAGGGCCTTAGATCAACACTATATGATAGATACTAAATGTCGCAGGCAAGTAATACATTACAAAGCCTGAAAAGGACCCTTTGAAAACTTACATCATTACAGTATTCACAAGGAGGTGACAGGATGAATGCCACAATTTGAGGCAACCTTGGTTACATCGAAGTCTTTTCTTTTTTTTTAATATTTTATTTACTTATTATGTATACAATCTTCTGCCTGCATGCCAGCAGAGGGCATCAGAGCTGGTTCAAGGTGGTTGTGAGCCACCATGTGATTGCCGGGAATTGAACTCAGGACCTTAGGAAGTGCTCTTAACCGCTGAGCCATCTCTCCAGCCCCATAGAAGTCTTTTCTATGTAAGATGACTTAGTGGACAAAGGTTGATGTCACCCTTGATGACCTAAGTTCATTTCCTAGTCCCACATGGTAGAGAGAGAACCAACTCTAGCAAGTTGACTTCCAATCTACACACACACACACACACACCTTCCAAAGCAAAAAAACAAAAAACAAACCCCCCCCCAAAAACCCCAAAACCAACCAACCAAACAAATAAAAAACACCAACCAAACAAAACAAAAGGGAAGGAAAAAAAGGAAACTGGTGGCATTACTAGGATGTTGTGAGGGAATGGTGGCATTACTAGGATGTTGTGAGCGAATGGTAGCATTACTAGGTTGTTACGAGGGAATGGCAGTCCTTTCTTCAGATCTATCCTACCCTACGTAACCATCCATCCTTCTCACTACTCTGCCTTCTCACGGCCTGGTGGTGAGAGGGCAGACACAAGCCTGTGGGTCTCCCTGATCCAGGTTAATGCAAGGAGCAGTCTCCATGAACACTCTGCTTTGGAAGACTCAGAACCAGTCTGTTGTCTGGGCCTGAGGACCAGGTAGAGGAAACAGGAAAGTGCCCACCTTGGCTCCCATCACAAACACCCATCTTTGGTTGTAGGGAAGAGGCTGAGGGACCATGTAGGCCATGGGACCTCTGTAGCTCATCTCACCTACTGTTCAGTCTAAAGCTTTTATTTCTGTCTGAGATTCTCGCCTTGAGAGAGCCTATGGTACACTAGGCAGATAGCCACAGCAAGAGTGGATACTCTCAGCTTGAGCCCAAACACAATTCAAACTCTCCCAAATTGTGTCTGTGGACCACCTCCCAGGAGGAAAGCCTTTACAACTTATACCGTGACTGCCACTTTTAAAACAGTGCCAGGGATCGCATCAGGGGCTTGTCCGTGCTAGCTGAGAGTTCTACCCGAGTACAGTCCTCGTCATACACGTGCTCTGAATTCACCCAGATACTACTTTCCTTGGACCTGGGTGTTATGGCGCCTAGGCAGGAGCTGACAAGGTCACAGGGGTATGGGCTAGGAGATACCCTGCGTGTTCCAGACAGGAGCCATGCTGTATCTCACGGCACTCGAGACACAGCAGGCAGGTTCTACCCTGGACCTGTGGTGCACTGGGCGACTGAGAGGCCCACCTGGCTGGCAGCTGCACAGCGAGGTAGGGAGAGATGCTCCAGGCAAGGTTCACGTTGTCCTTCCACTGCTTCTCACTCAGGCTGATGTACTTGGACCTCCAGTTGGCCACACTGTTCTCTCCTGCCTGGTCCAGCTCTAGTTCTGGGGCTGACAGCGGGTTGTACCAAGTGAGGAGGCGCTCGATTTCAGTGGCCTGGTGAGACCAAACAATGTCCAGTGTATTTTCTGCAGGTGTCCACATGCTACTCCCACCCTGAGGTGCTACACTGTCACACAGTGGAAGTGGCTGTGGCCATGGGTCTTACCAACAGTGACAACAGCAGCGTCCTGCGTTTCATATAGTACTTGTGAAGCTGGGAACCCCGGTTGGTTTTCTTAGACATGCCTAGGGACAAAGACAAACATGATCATTGTCCTTTGAGGCCACTTATCTGCCCTGGTGTGGTGAAGACTGAACCACAACCTTTGTCATGTTTTAGAGTCTAGAAGAAGTTGCCTTTTAATATTCTATTCTGCCATCTAAGTGAGTATCCATCAACCACCAGGATGGGAACTCAAGACTGCAGAGAAGATGTAGGAGCCACCCCCTACCCTGACCAACCTGACTTTTTGGAGATGGTAGACATGCCACTGGAGAGGGGATAAGTGTTGATCCAGCCCTGTGTGGCCTGCTGTCGAGAGCCCACAGTTATATCCAGGTTGCTCCGGGTGTCTTGGTTATCTGTGGGCAAACACATTACAGACTCTAGGATCATGTGGCACCACGGGGAAAGAGTTCGGCAAGCCTTGCTCAGCACACACAGGTACCAAGGTTGACTTCCCTAGAATCTGTATTAGATAACTTGGGTTTGGTGGCCCATCCTCCTAGTCTTGATGCTGGATAGATGGAGACAGAGCTGGCTTGGTGGCTAGGCAACCCAGCAAGTTATAGGCCAGTGAAAGACTTTGTCCAGAGAAAAAGAAATCATAGAGCCAGGCATGGCAGCGCACGCCTTTAATCCTAACTCAGGAGGCAGAGGCAGGTGGATATCTGTGAGTTTGAGGCCAGTCTGGTCTACAGAGTAAGTTGTAGGACAGTTAGGGCTACACAGAGAAACCCTGCCTTGAAAAATCAAAATAGAATAAAATAAATATCATCAGTTAAAAAATATCTTATGTGTATGAGTGTTTTGCCTGTATGCATGCATGCATGTATGTATGTATGTATATGTATGTATGTATGTATGTATGTATGTATGACAGAAAACTGTGTTGCACCTCCTGTTATAGATGGTTGTGAGCTACCATATGGGTGCTAAGGATTGAACTTGGGTCCTCTGGAAGAACAGAGTGCTTTAACCACTGAGCAGCTTCTACGGACCATTATTGGTTTTTTGATAAGCAAAGGCAGTTACTTGCTTAGTGGCACTGTACTTTCCTATACAGCAGGAACTTAAGTATCCAGGGGCCAAATTACACAGTTTGTTGGTCCTGCTCTCATGGAAGCTGAAAAGACACCTAACTTTAATGCTTATTTCCTTTTCCTGGGAGAGACTGTCTGCTCTGCTGCAGTCAGGTCAACCTCCAGGGACAAACCCTCACCTCTCAGCGAATGTTTGTCAGCAACTCTGCTCAGGAGTGGGATTTGCTGGTTTGCTCTTGATGACACATCACCATTCTCCTGGAATGCTCTCCTCTTTGTCCTGGAAAGCTACTTGTTCCAGTATACTCTGGCTTCATATATATATGTATGTATATATATGTGTGTGTGTGTGTGTATATGTATATATATGCATGTACACATATGTACACACACACGCTATGTATATGTATGTACATACCCTCATACATATATATTCTGCTTCCTTCTAGACTGAGTTCAGAGGTCACTGTCTCCGATCTAACCTGGTTGGGCCATGTGCCAGTCCTGCAGGTGTGCCCCTTGAAGTTATTTGACTGTCCTTAAATACGACAATGGATTAGGATGAATTCATCTAGGTATACTGACCTTCCGCTACGCAGTGGGCATCTGGGAAGTGAGCCTGTCCAGGGTGAAGCTCTAAGAAAAAGTGTCCTGCACTTGCCATATGCATTAGCAAGGGTTGGAGGGAAGGTAGCAGGCAGGCAATTAGTGGGTTTCAACAATGTAAGGCACAGTCAAGATGAGGGCTCACTTGGGCACTAACTGTTCTTGTCTGGCCTTTCTAGAACAACTCACAGAACACCCAATCCCTCCTGTGTGCTGTCTACACTCCATATGCAGCAGCTGCTGTGCTACAGAGGGCAGTGCTTACCTGGGGGAACAAGCTGACTGGCAGTCAGATACTTCTTATCTGAAAACATGGCAGTCCAAAACTTAATCATTATGCTTATGTCTTCACGCAGCCTCTTCTCTCCTTGAGTAGGGAACTTTGGTGGACAACTGCAGACAATCATGAGGGAAAGAGACTGGAAAGTGTTACAAGGCAGTGAGAGCTGATGTCAGAGTTCACTTAACTCTCTTCTTTGGAGGTTAGCCAAGGTGGCATTACATAGCTCAGACTGCCTGTAACTCCATATATATATCCCTACACATTGCAAGGTGGCCTTGATCTGACTTCTTGTCTCACAGCTGCTAGATCAATAGGGCTGTAGTCCTGCACTACCATACCTGGCTCATATTTACAGCTTCTGGTGAGTAGCATGCTGTGGCAGATGGTAATATAGTTGTCTACATACAACCACACAGCCTATATTTGCAAAGACTCATGCAGCTGATATTTGTAGAACTTTTGTAACAATCATTTACATTACCAGGAAAAGTAAATGTATGCATTAATCTCCCTGGCTGTCCTACAACTTGCTCTGTAGACCAGGCTGGTCTGAAACTCACAGAGATCTTCTTGCCTTTGCCTCCCAAGTGCTGGGATTAAAGGTGTGTGCTGCTGTCACTGCCACTGCCACCTCCTATTCTTATAGCTTTTTTATTCTTTGAAAATCTCAGACATGAATGGCATATGTCTTGATCACATGCATCCTCTCTTCTCTAATCCTACCCCTTTAACAAGCTCCTTTCCAGCATTAACTATTTGCCCCCTTGTTTTTAGACAAAATCTCTCTATGTAGCCTTGGAACATGCTACAGGGTCAGGCTGGTCTAGAACTCAGAGATCCACCTAAGTGCTGGGAGCAAAGGTGTGTGTCACCATATCATACCTAGCTCTCCCTTCCCTTTTCTATTACCCACTGAATTCAATTAGTACTGTCTATATATGCGTGGGCGTGGGTCATTCATGGTTTTGTCTTTGACATAGTAGTCTTAATATATTATAGAGGCTGTTGTCAAATTCTGTTCTCAAGTGCTCCTCTTGCATTCATCTTTACAAGTAGACAAATAAAAAATTAGACCAGAGTTAGAGATTGTTGTGTCACCTGAAATGGGTGGTGGGAACTGAACTCAGAACCTCTGGGAAAGTAGCAAGTGCTCTTAACTACTGAGCCATCTCTCCAGGATTGCTCCTTGCTCCTGTTTTTCTACCTTTAAATCTTTTGTTTCAACACAGTGAGTTTAGTTAGGGTTGGAGAAGGTTGGAGAAGCAGTGGTAACAGGTTATTACAGCAACATGGGCAACTAGTTAGTTACAAAACTACTAAAGAAAATATCTCTGTGTCTTCCAGGAACTATTAACTACCTGTAGAATCTCAGGACCAGGGCCCTGTGAGGCCCTGCTCCCAATCTCTTAAATGAATTAAACTCACAGGACAATCTGCAGGCATTTCACTGGGCACTTGCTCTGAGTACACATGGCTGAGGATATTTCAGTCTAGTCATGCTTCCAGCATGAGCCAGACAAACCATGTCCTTATGTAAGTAACTTCCTGGGGAATGAGGGTGCTATAAGCTGGGTTGCAGCTATGTCTGGGCATGTGCACAACACAGCTTGAGGTAATACCTGAAATAGTCAAAGGCTGTTGAGTAGATCTTCTCTCGAAGCACGTTTCGAATGGTTGCATTTGGAACCACATCAGCATGCAGGAGGGAGAGCCCCAGGGTGAGCAGTCTGGGAGAGAGCCACAAGGTTGAAGCCCTAGTCAAGGGCTGAGCCTCAAGCAGTATGGTCTAAGCAAACCCCAGAGGCCCTGAATATAGAGCCCAGAAACAACATTACCAGTACCAGTCTCTCTCTCTCTCTCTCTCTCCCTCCCTCTCTCTCTCTCTCTCTCTCTCTCTCTCTCTCTCTCTCTCTCTCTCTCTCTCCCTCCCCCCTCCCTCCCTCCCTCTCTCTTTCTCTCAAGCCAGACTTCAGTTCCCTTTTTGAGTGTGAAGATAAATCTGATTTTCTGAACCCTTTGCCTATGTCTTTTAGGTGCCAAGATTACAGTGTTTTTGTGGTTTGTTCGTTTGTTTGAAAGGATGCTGGTACATACTTTTAATCCCAGCACTTGGGAGGTAGAGGCAGGAGATCTCTGTGAGCTCGAGGCCAGACTGGTCTGCAGAGTGAGTTCCAGGACAGGCTCCAGAGCTACAGAGAAACCCTGTCTCAAAAAAAAAATCTTTCCATGGATGGGTGAAGGTATTGTATAGTAAAGCCCTAAAGTTAAAATGATTAATTTAGTTAACTAAAAGAAAAGTTTTCGGGCTGGAGAGATGGCTCAGAGGTTAAGAGCACTGACTGCTCTTCCAGAGGTCATGAGTTCAATTCCCAGCAACCACATGGTGGCTCACAACCATCTGTAATGAGATCTGGTGCCCTCTTCTGGTGTGTAGATGTTTGTAATAAATAAATAAATCTTTAAAAAAAAAAAGAAAAGAAAAGTTTTCCTATTCTAAGCTGTAGCTCATTAGTCTAGCACTTGTGTAGCGGAATGAGGTCCTGCAACATATAAAAACTGACACATTCTAGAGTAAAGCACTCTGAGTGGGTTGGGGATATAGCTCTGTTTGTAGAGCTCATGCCTCGTATGCCTGATGTCAAGTTCCATTGCATAAAGTGGGTATAGAAAGACTTTTCTTCCTGAGATAGGGTTTCTCTGTGTAACCCTGGCTGTCCTGGAACTTTCTCTGTAGACCAGGCTGACCTTGAACACACAGAAACATGTCTGCCTCTGCCTCCTGAGTGCTAGGATTAAAAGCGTGTGCCACCACCAATGACTGGCCATGGTCTGGAGTTCTAATGAGTGATCAGTGGTCATGGGGTCATGGTATGTAGTTCTAATGAGTGGTCAGTGGCGATGGAGTCATGCATGGTTTGGAGTTCAGGGAAGAGGTAGACAGAGAAGATGTCTTGGGAAGATAAGCACACTGGTACTAGCCATAGGTCCCATAGATGACAGCAGAGTCCATGTTCTAGTGAGAAAGAGTGGACTAGGGGAGCAGGGAATTGAGAGGCTTTTAGCTAGCCAGAGGCTCATGGGTTCATATCTTCTTCACATTCTTCCTGAGAACAGTGCCAAAGAATTTACTCTCATTGCACAGAAGCATCACAGGACACACCTACCTACCCACACCATGATTCACATGTTACAGACATGCCCCACACACCAGTAACAGGACACCCAGATGCCCCCAGAAAAAGAGCCTCACTTGAAACGTGGTCCGATGGCTGCCACATGTCTGTTCATGCTCCCCTTCGCTCCACCAATATTCAGGGACATAGAGCGCTGCAGCAGGCTTGAGAAGATCTCCACCTGGTCAGAGCTACAGTACTTGGCGATCTCAAAGCGCTGTACCAGGAACTGGGTAAGAGGTAAACAAGCTGCCTAAGTTGGGGTGGGCCAGTCTCATCCCAGTGCTCGTAAGAGCAGCTAGTAAGAGGGGTTCTGGGTGACAGGAAGGCCGGGAGGACCAGAAGAGGGGTCTAGACAGCACCCGTTCTCCCAGGTCGGGGCCCTAGGCTGGCAGGCGTGCCAGCACACCACAGGCGTGCCTGTACAAAGGGGAGGCTGACTGCAAAGCACAGCGGAGCCTGGTAGGCACGTACATCGATCCAGATGTAGTGGGGTGTCACTTCAGGGGGACACGGTCTAGGCTGACTTGCTTCCGATGCCGCCAGGGGGTCTGCTTCCTTTGTTTCGGCAGAAAAGAGGCCAGACTTCTGCTCCACTGTCATGTGCCAGGCCCCTGCCATCTCCCGCATAAACTGCAAGTGGAAAGAAGTGTCAGCTCCTGCAGACTGTCTGTGATTTACTGCGAAAAGCTCAAGTGGCTGCTCCTGCCTGTGGTCCCAGCCTTCAGGAGCCTGGGGCAGGAGGACTTAATGAGCTCAGGTTTGGTCTGGGCTACAGAGTGAGTTTCAGGACAACCAGTGCTACAGAATGAGGTGCCTTCTAAAAAAGCAAACAAAGTAAAACAATACTGGATAAAATTAGAGGCCTAGAAAAGAATGAGATGGCATCACATAACCCCATGTCCCAGGGCAGCCACTTAAGGGTTTGGTATGTCTCTTCCAGCCATTCCCCTGACTGACTGTCACCCAGGGCAGGGTACCAGGTGAAGCACACCTGTGATGTACCTAAGGCAGTGCAGGCTCTGTCTTGGCCAACCCTGGAAACAATTCTGAAAAATATCTGTGTTAATTAAGGAGGGCGAGCACCATATGCAGGATTTCCAAGCCACAAAGGCAGGCCTCCATTAGCTTATCAGATTTGACAGTAACCTTGGGGTCCAAGAGAGGTAGGCTGCAACTGCCAGGGGCCTAGTCATTCCCTTGACCTAGCTATACTGCTTGGAGGTAGGAGGGTAACACAGAGTAGTGGCCTGGAAGAAGTGGGCGCTAATTAGGAACTGTTCCATCTGACCCTGGGGAAGAATCAGCAGTGTGCGAGCTGCACAAGGCACAAGTGAGGCAGATGCTTGGGCTCCCTTTCCAGGACCACTATTTACCTTCTGCAAGATGTGGCTCACAGGCTGGGGATACTGCAGTAGAGTGCTTGCCTCCTTATACTTGCAAGGTCATGGATTCAATCCTAGTACCAACACACACATACACACACACACACACACACACGCACGCACGCGTACGCATGCAATGTTGTGGAATATTTGTTTACACCGAAAAGATGTGTCTCTGCCTAAGGAGCCTTCTGATGGTTTAATAAAGAGCTAAATGGCCAACAGCTAGGCAGGAGAGTATAGGTGGGACTTTTGGGGAGAGAGAGGACTTTGAGAAGAGAGGTGGGGATGCCAGCGAGACATATGGTACAGAGGAAAGGTAACTGAGTCACTCTAACTGAGTCACTCAGAAGCAGGTTAGGGGCTGGAGAGGTGGCTCAGCAGTTAAGAGCATTGGCTGCTCTTCCAGAGGATTGAGGTTCAATTCCCAGCACCCACATGGCAGCTCCCAACTGTCTATTAATTCCAGTTCCAGGGGATCCAACACCCTTACACAGATGCGCATGTAGGCAAACACCAATGCAAACAAATAAATCATTAAAAAATAGAAGATTAATTTGAGTCATAAGAGCTAGTAGGGAAAAAGCCTAAGCTAAGGCCAAGATTTAATAATAAATAATAAGTGTGTCATTATTTGCAGGCTGGCGTCCTGATGAGAAAGTATTACAAGTCACAGGCATTTTCTCTTAGGTTCTCTGTGTCTTGGGCTGATTGCTGGGTTCTCATGAGTATTAAAGAGCAAGATGGGAACCAACTGGGCAAGGTGAAGGAAAGCCTGGGCATACTTTTTTTTTTTTTTTTTTTGGCTTTTTGAGACAGGGTTTCTCTGTATTGTTTTGAAGGCTGTCCTGGAACTCACTATGTGGACCAGGCTGGCCTTGAACTCATAGAGATCCACCTGCTTCTACCTCCCGGGTGCTGGGATTAAAGGGATTAAAGGTGTACTTCACTACTTCCTGGCCTGGGCATGCTTCTTAAATTGGCATCTCAGTTCTTTTCCCTTCTGCTGCCTGAAGAACATTTGCCATGATGGTAAAGATAAAGGCCATTTGTGCTAAGGATAGCACTGCCATAGGTGGGAACCCAAGAATGCCAAGGAACTACAGCTGTCTGTGGCTTCTCTTGCACTCTGGCCTCTAGCTACTGTTAGTATTATAGAGAACCCAGAACTGCTGGGGCCAAGGCGCCCAGCAGAGGCCAGACTCCCACTCATTTGTCTAAGATCCTTTTCTTTGTCAGCAGGGCCTCCCAGATCTGGAAGCAAATAAATACACACAGTCCAAGTAAGCACGAGACATGGAGCTAAGGCTGAGAAAGAAGCAATGTGGAGAATGGAGTGAAGCTGTTCTAGGCAGGGTGGCCGTGGTGACATATCATCACTGCAGCTGGGCAGGAACAAGCCTGGGAGACCAGGGGCAACAGGACCTAGCACAGCTACAGCAGAGCCTGTGAGAAGACAGGAAGGGACCGAGGAAGGTGGGAAGGTGAGCTTGAGGTTTTAGAGTAAGTATGTCAGACGAGATGAGGTTGGTGGGAGAGCAACAAGGGGTCTGGGAACAAGAGAGATTAGATTCAATCTAGCGCAGGTTTTCCTGGCATGCTCCCATGGCGGTTTGAATGAGATGACCCCAAATGTCTTGGGCATTTGAACACCTGGCCCCAGTTAGTGGCAGTTTGGGAAGCTTTCTGGAGGAAGTGTGTCACTGGAGAGCAGGGCTTTGTGGTTTCAAGACTTTTAGGGCTAGCTCTGTTTCCTGCTTGTAGTTTGAGATGTGAGCTCTCAGCTGTGGCTCCAGCAACTGTTTCCTGTTACCCCCATTCTGCCATCATGAACTTTAACCCTATGGCACCATGAGTCACAAATAAACTCTTTCTTTTATACATTGTCTTGGTTATGGTGTTTTATCACAGCAACAGAAAAGTAGCTAATTCATTGGTTATGGTGGTTTAATGGGATGATCCCCACAGTCTCAGGCTTTCAGTGGGCAGCACTGTTTAGGGGATGGCATGGAACCATTAGGGGGTGTGACCTTGCTGGAGTAAGCACATAACTGGGGGTAGGCTCTGAGCGTTTATAGCCTTGCTGTCCTTCTAGTTCACTCTCTTTGCTTTGTGTTTGAGAAATCAGCTCTGAGCTCCCAGCTCCCTGCTCTGATGACCTGCTGCCACGGCTCTGCCAGTTATAGACTCACCCTCTGGAACCATGGCCAAAATAAATTCCTTCTTCCATAAGTTGCTTTCAGCCATGGGGTTTTGTCACAGCCTGAGAAAAATAACTTACACATTGTGGCTACCTTAAGGTTATGGGAGAGACAAAGGAGGCCAGGGCCACAGGTGTAGCTGTAATTAATGCTGGGATATGACCAAATTCTGGATCTATTTAAAGGCAAAAAGATACAGCTAGTAGGACGTGTGGTGGGTCATTTGTAGGAAGCATGGAAAGGAACTCTTAAGATGTCCTTGGAGAGTTTGGTCTACACAGAGATAAGGTAAGGATGGTATTGACCATAATGAGGTGTCTAAAACAGGAAGCAACTGGATCTCTGGAGCCCAGGCTTTGTTGTGCTACTGGAAATTGAATCCAAGACCTCACATATGCCTGGATCTTCTGATGCAGCTTCTTGAACAGCTAGCTGGATTATGAACTTAAGCCACCAGGTCCAGCTGTAGCCGACCTGACTTTGTCAGTTGGGGTGCTCATCAGCTACCCTCGTGGCGCTTGGTGGCAGGTGACTAGAATACATTTAAGACTGGTGGTGCCAGGAATGGAGGTGCTGACAGATTTGTAGGTGATGCTGTCCCATTCCTCCTTCCTTCCCCACCTCAGGTTAGAAAGTCAAGAAAGCGATTGCTCCCAGTCAGCTCCAGCATCAATGGGCATGTAAGACAGCCTGCTGGTCTCACCACGGAGACTGTTTTCCGTTCTGAGCCTCCCATATGCAGGCTCTATGAACACCCCTCCACCATCACGCCCCTTACTACACACAACATTCTTTCTGCAGACAGGGATTGAGAGTCACAAAGCCCTGGTGGTAGAGCCAGGCCAGCAGCCCCTCCCCCTCTCATCCCACACAGAGACAAGCTGGGCTCATCTCTTACCGGCACTTCCACTCCATTCTTGCCAGCCAGCAGCCACTCCCAGCAGGCTAGCGCAGTCTCCATGCCGTGCTCATTGAACATCCGGAGGGGACCCCAACACAGATGATGAAGGAGCTGCGGGTCACAATCTAGAACCAAACACAAATTAGTCAAAGGCCCTGATTCTGGCTGGGCCTGAACAAGGCTTCCCTAGGCTGATGTGAGAGCCAGCACTAACTGGGCTACAAGTGCCTTTTATTTACTGCTGGCTCATGAGAGATGAGACAGATTTCTACTAGCAGAGCTCCAGTTCTTTCTTTGACCATTCACTTAGAAATGAACCGAGAACCCCATGAAGCTCTGTGCATTACCTTTGCTGCTAATGAGCATTGCAGTCAGCTTGAACATGGCCTGTGTATAGTGATGAGGATTACTGTGGTCCAAAGCTGTAATCAGATCCTGGACCATCATTTTGTTCAGGTCAGATATCTGTCCTGTGGCACCTGAGAAGCGAATCATTCCATGTACCTGTGAAGAAGTACACTGATTAGCAGCTGTGCCAGTAAGCCAGGCCTGGCTACCAGCTGACCAAGCTCACAATGGTACTGCCCAGTGACTCACTGTCCCAGCTACAGCTCACGTCAATGATGCTGTAATTGAGCATCTCTTCCAGAAGTGTATGTTGGTGTTTTCATCACCTCTCTTCCTTGAAGGCAGTGACATGAATTAGTCAGTCACCTTACACAGTGCTAAGCCTGGACAGGGCATGTGAACATAAGCTAGATAAATAAATTTCTTTAGCGTCAATATGACTCAAACAAGAAAGCCAGTGAGTCACTATATTTTCATATATATATTTTTTCCCAGAGAGTGACTTTATTACTCATATACCTGGCTATATAGGAGACAAGACTTATTCCAAAAAATAAACCTATGCCCTAAAGATAAACTTCCTGCTGCCACACAGCATTCAAAAAGCCATGGAATAAGCTCTCTAGCAATTCCCAGCATGTGGTTAGCACATGCTGAGTACACCAGGGGACTCCACCAGGACTCACTGGAGAAGAGCAGCCACTGAATTAAGTAAGAAGCAGAATGTTCGGGGAAGGTGAGCCAACTCTCAGGGAGCACTCTGATAAACTCTGTGAGATGCCCGTCTCCGTGTCAGTGTTAGCCTCCAACAACTCCGGTGTGCGTGGAAGCCCTCTGTGGAGCCAGCAGATGCGGTTCCTGAGTCTACTTTTGGCAAGTTATGTAATCTCAGGAGCCTCTGATTCTTTACATGTAAGGCTAGAATATTGGTGCATACACTTTAGCACATGTCCTGGAGACACCAGTACATGTTTGCTAACACTTCACAGAATGCCTTGGCATGCCTGAGTGCGCCCATGTGATACCACTTTCTTGCAGAGGTGCTAGGTGACTGTCATAAATATACCACAATATGTCACTGATTTTGCTCGTTCCCAGGTTCTTCGAGTCACCTGAAATGAGTAAATCCTATCATCCAGATCCCTCATTCATGTTCTTCTGTGAAATAGTCACATGGCATAAATCAAGATGCTCAGAACAGCCTCTGAAATAAGGGCAAGAGAAATACCTCGCCTGCATAGCGGTTACGCAAATTCAAGGATGCCATGAAGTTGGAATAATCTTTCTTCACACAGGCTGGCCGTTCAGTTAGCTGAGTTGCCTACAGACAAGTATAGAGAATTATTTTAGATGGTGAAACATCATCTTTTTATTATGTTTAACTTGGTAAACCAAAAAATCCAGGTAAGAAGTTGAGTTCTGAGGCAAAGACTATTAAGTTTTCAGTGCTGGCAAACTAACATAGCACAACATTCCAGAGCACTGTCCTGGTTGTCCTTGAACTTTCTCTGGAGACCAGGCTGGTCCTGAACTCATAGAGATCTGCCTGCCTCTGCCTCCCGAGTGCTGGGGGTACATGTGTGTATTTGAGAGCCTGCAGGAAAGAGACTCACAAGCAAGTCCAGCGAATGGTTCAGACAAGCAGTTCTCAACCTGTGGGTCATGACCTCTTTAGGGTCTACATATCAGATATCCTACGTATCAGACATCTACATTATGATTCATAATAGTAGCACAATTGCAGTTATGAAGTAGCAATGAAACAACATGAGAAATTGTATTAAAGGATTGCAGCATTAGGAAAGCTGAAACTACTGCCCCAAACAAATATGACTATGATATAATGCTATACATGTCCGAGAGGCCAGTTTCTTTCCTCTCTCTAGACACTAGAAAGCCAGATTTCATCAATGCACCAAGTTTTACCTTCAAAATCATATATATTTCAAAACTTAAGCTCTAGGGAAATGTTTGTGCAGGTGGCCATCTCTTTTGGACCCTCAACAAATTCCCATCTGTCAACAGATATCCTATATACCCCACAAATATGTGGGTTATGAATGCCAAGGGGTCTTTGACGAAAATCCACCCTATAATATTTTCTCCCAGATCAGGGGCTCACTGTTCCATAGGATGTTTGCACATACTCCAAGAGTCGTGTTCTGCTTGTTGTAGCCGGCAAAGTGAAGGATGCTCTCGGTGGCCATGGCCAGTCCTGTGTGCTGGGACAGTCCTGACACCCAGTTCTGATGTTTGTTCAGATATTCCTGAAATGGAGAAAACAAGCTATAAAGTATAAAGTACAAATCAGCAGGTCAGACTCCAGGTTTCAGTGCTGACTCTGCCTTGGCCTGCCAGCGATGGGACCTGACATCAGCAGGGGAGGTGGCTCTACTACTGACTGCACGTTTGTTTCTTCAAGCATTCAGGCACTAAAGGACTCCTGCTTTCTTCAGTAGCTACGGCTCTTTTCCTCCACATGATATGAAGGAAATCAGTCTGCAGAATTCCAGGGGGCAAATCTTAAGACTGCAGGGTGTAAAATGGCTGTCCTTTTTTGTGTAACTCGACCCTACGTTGGGTCCAGATGATCTCTCTTCCAGTATTAATTCTTCCCGTTCAGCCCTCTGTAAAAGGAGGAACCTCACAATAATCCTAGGCACAAACCATGGGTTCTTGCTCAATGTATTGTCAAACTGCCCCCAAGTCTCTCAGAGGCAGCTGGTGTAGCCTTCCTGGGCTTCACCAAGAGGAATATTTTTTAAACAGCTTGCCTTGAACTGGGTATGGTGGTGCACACCTTTAATCTCAGTGCTCCGGAGGCAGGCAGATCTCTGAGTTTGAGGCCAGCCTGGTTTACAGAGCTAGTTTCAGGACAGCCAGGGCTATCACACAGAGAAAACTTGTCTCAAAACACAAACAAATCAACTCCCCCCTCCCAAAAAAACCAACCAAACAAAATTATCTCTCCTTAAAAGTCCTACTAAGGGCATTCACAGGTTTCACTCAATAGTAGCTCAGATTTCTTATAGTGGTACCTTTTTTAAAAAATCTTTGATTCCTTCTAAATTCCTTCTAAAACAAACTTTTCCCTGGCATTTTTGTTCTCTTTGCCACCCAGCACTTCTGTCTGAAGAAATGCAGATATACCTAGGCATGTAGCTAGACAGAGCTCCACTGGAATGCATCTGCTCACCAGCCCCTATCAAGGCTCTGCATTGACATGCACATAACCCACCATGTCTAGGTTGTACTGCTGCTGGCTTGTGGCACTGTCCCTGCCTCCCATATTGACCCAACTCACCTTGTAAGCAGCCGCAAGTGCTCCTATAACCTTAACACCTTACATAGTGTGAATACCCTGGCTTCTCCCTCTCCCTGGGTCCTGGGAAACCTGGCCCTGTTCCTGCTCCCGACTCCTCTCCTTCTCCGGCCTCAGTGGTTTCTCCTCAGCACCTGCCTGTCACTCCACACCAGCGCTATCCTGGGCCTGTGCTTCTCCTCAGGGAGCCTTTCCTGGTCGTGGGGCCTCTCTAATCCTTGGGCTCTCTCCCCACCCTGGGATCTGTCTTCGCTGGGTGGTCACTCCTCGCTGTGCTCCTTGTTGATAGCCTGGCATTATGCTGACAGCTCAAAGCCTGTCAAAGGTTGCATGACTGCATTGTGCATGCATTAGGTGGCTGCATAAGGACTCTGCATGCAGAAACCATGTGGCCAAGGGCAGCTCCATGACTTCAGTTTCAAGGTCTCCAATTGCTGAGCTTCATTCTAAACCGCTCCTGTTCCCTTTATATAAGCAAGTGCCTCCTGCCTATTGTCTCTCTTGCCATTTCTACTACTGATCGGTTAACTCCTACTCCTCCCTTTGCTCCCTTTCCCAATAAACTCCATGTGGGTTTGCTGAGTTTGGTGGATCATGTTTCTTCGCCTGAGCCCACTAACTTGACAGTACACTCACCCCACATGGTGTATCCGACAGAATGGCCCCTGAGCACCAGCTATTCTCAGGCTTAGACTGATGTTCCTGGTCTCTGTTACTCACATTAGTGCTGTTTATATTTTGACTGCTGTTTGGTATCTGGAGAAAGTACCTGTAGGTGGGACTTGGTGACGGTGGGTGCCCACTTCATGGCTTCTTGCAGGATCATCCCACAGCGTGCAGCAAAGTCCTTTACGATGCTCTGCAAGTTGAACAACCTGAAGTCAGCCTATCTAGGTTGTCGTGACTGTCATGGGCTAACCTGAGTCCTCTCAAAGTCTTACATTGAAGCCCTGATCCTCAGAAGCTCAGAATGAGACTGCACTTGGAGACAGGCTTTGAAAGAGGTGATTACATTAAAAGGTTGTTGGGGTGAGCCCGAACCCAGTGCAGCTGGTACATTTATGCACAGAAGAAACGTGGAACTATGAGGGACACCACCCTCAGAGGGAGGGTCACATGGGGACATAGGGAGAAGGTGGCCACCTGCACTCCAAGGAGAGTGACCCCTGAATACTCCCCTGTAACACTTCATTCTTAGACTTTTTATCCCCATTAACTGTGAGGAAATAAATCTCTTTCTTTAAACCATGTAGTGTATGGTCTGTAGTTCTTGCATAAGGCTGTGTGGCAGAGCTACACCATAAACAGTGTGTCCTAGGGCCACTGTGCAACATGTTCCAGTGACTAAAGGGAAAGATTTTCTAGGTGAGAAAAAAATCCTCACAGGTGCCACATCACTGTGTCTGGACTCTCACTGCTGACAGTTTGTCCAGCTGGGAAGGCCCAAGGCTGGAGGAATCCTGAGCCTGGCCCCAATTCAGTCCTCTGCAGCAGAGGCTCCAAGCCAGACTCAGTGGAGACAGGAGCATCTTCCGGGACATCTTCCTCATCTGGGATATTTATTCTACCCATTTGCCAAGGGTAAGTCAAAGCTAGAACCTGTCAGTCTATTCTAAAGTGAAAAAGATGGTATGTATCAGAGGACTGAGCTCTGGAACCCATGCTTGCTCAATGCATTTCTGAGGAGCTGGTAGCTGACTCGTAGCCAGAAATGCCTTTGGCGGCTAAAGCAGAAATGAATATTGCAGAGTCTGGATGGCCAAGTGGGAAGCACAGGCCTGGGACACGACAGCCTTGGGAATTAGTGGGACAGTGCCAAAAACCATCATAGTGTTAATGCTGGGGACTTGGGGACGTAAGGTATGTTGAGCACCTGTCTTGACATCCAGGGAAGCCCTCATTCTAGAGGACTAAATGGGACTTACCTCTCGGGCTTCGTATGTGTCAGGGACCGTGATCCGATATGGGGCATCAGGAATGTCATAGTAAGGCTGATCCTTGTGAATATCCTGGAAACATACAGACCCCTAAGCCACCGAGGCTGCTTCTGCCAAGAATGTGGCACAGGCAACAGTTTGGCTGCGAGCCCTCCCCACCATATGCCCCATATGGATTCCAAACTTGCTGCAGCCTAGTGGGGAACATCAGGGAACAATTTTGTACCCACTCCATTGACTACACGTAGCATAAGTGAGGCTCAGGGGTATTACTGGAGGAGCATCAGGACAACACACAGTGGCAGGCCTGTGTTAAGCAGAGCCAAGTCACTGGCACACTCACAGCACTCAGTGATAGTGACAGGGTCTGCAGGATGTCCAGCATGGTCTTCAGCACAGTCCCACTCCAGAGCAAGTGTGGAAACCTACAGCAAGAAAAGGTTCTCAGGGCTAAGGACATGGACTTTCTAGGAATGGACTGTTCACCTCTGTACCTCCCCTGCACCAGCATGAGCTGTGAGACATGGCTCTCCACAGTGAGGTGTATGGAGCCTCGTCAGAAATGTTCTCAGGCCCTGAGGCCAAATGCAGGCTACACAGCCTCCTTCCCAAAGCTGGTCGTGCTTTTGCCGGTGGACCCTCAGCATTTCTCATGATACGGCATTTACACTCGAAGCCTTAGAGGGAAATCAGACTCACTTATCCACCAGACCAGACAGGTATTTGTCAGCCACTCTCCTTATCCTCTTGTGGATGTGGTTGAAGTTCACCAGCAGAAACTGGGCATGGCGTTCCAGCTCCTCTTCATTCTCCTTGGTCTTAGCCTAGAGTGAAAAGACAGGTGCCATAGGGCTTCCCCGTGTGCCTCCAGCAGGCACACGCTGGCCCTCTGGTGAGGCTTACTTTCTCTGCCATCATGTTCAGGAAGGCATCAAACACTTTGTCAGCCACAGCAATGACACACTGCATCATCCCTGAAACAAGACAGTGATTCCCAGGGATTAGTAAAGTCACAAAAACTACCAACAGGCACAAACTCAGAACTATAGAGTAGTACGCATTTCTCCTGTACCTTCCTTGGCTTACAGGATACTAACATCTGCCATAACCAGTCTGCATCTGTCAAAACTTAGAGCAGACACTGGTTACAACATTATCACCTGAACTTCAGCATATACATGGGTTTTCCTAATTCTCCTGGCTCATGTCCATTTCTGTTCCTGGGCTAATCTGGACACCACACAGAATTTTATCACATCTCTTGGTCTCTTATAACATGTTGATTCCTCAATCTATTTCTGGACTTCATGACCTTGGTATATTAAGGACACAGGAAATTTATAGACACAGGTATAGACAGTTCTTCAATTTGCTATCTGACGCCTGTTCATTAGGGTAGGATTTGAGAGACTTAGAGGGAATACTAGAGGTGATCAGCTTCTTCTTCTTCTTCTTCTTTTTTTTCCTTTCCTGGGTTTTCTTTCTTTTTAAAATTTATTTATTTATTTTTTTTACTTAATGTGCATGGATGTTTTGCCTGCATGTTTGTCTGATATTGGAGTTACAGACAGTTGTTAGCTGCCATGTGGGTGCTGGGAATTGAACCTGCGTCCTCTGGAAGAATAGTCAGTGCTCTTAACTACTGAGTCATCTCTCCAGTCCCTTTTCTTTTCTGGGTTTCTTGAGACATGGTTTGACTGGCTTGCTACTTATTTTGTAGCCCAGGATAGACTTGAACTCACAGCAATACTCTTATCTCAGACATCTGGGTGCTGTGTGTAACCTGGCTGTGTGTTTTCTCATCTCATCCTATCAGGGGACTATGACACCTATAGATCTTATCATTTCTGAAGTGAGCTGTCATCATGTGATCTGAGTGACTACTTCTTCCTTTCCATACTTACAAAACTTATACTCTGAGCTGAGGAACTAAATGATACTCTGGAAGGGGAGAGGTGAGCAAGTTAAAGCCACTACCACAGGTAACACATCCGGAAGGGGAGAGGTGAGTGAGTTAAAGCCGCCACCACCACAGGTAACATTCCTTGGGGGGTAGAGGCAGGTGGATCTCTGTGAGTTCGAGGCCAGCCTGGTCTACAGAGCAAGTTCCAGGACAGCCTCCAAAGCCACAGAGAAACCCTGTCTCGAAAAACAAAAAACAAAAACAAAAACAAAAAAAAAACAAAACAAAAAAAACCAAAACCAAAACAAAACAAAACAAAAAAAAACATTCCTTGGGGGAGATGCAGTTATGTAGCTGTCTAATTTCTCTTTGAGATTTTGATTGTTTTGGCCTCTTCAGTGGATTCTGCTGTGGTAAGTACTGTGGCTATCCATGGGGATTTTCTACTTTTATTACTTGGAGTTCTTTTTGTTTTTTTGTTTTTTTTTTCGAGACAGGGTTTCATTGTATTGTTTTAGAGGTTGTCCTGGAACTCGCTTGGTAGACCAGGTTGGCCTCGAATTCACAGAGACCTGTCTGCCTCTGCCCCCCAAGTGCTGGGATTAAAGGCGTGCGCCACCACCGCCGGCTACTTGGAGTTCTTTAAGGAAAGAGTTGCCCTCTCTTTATCTATTTTGTATTTATTTAAAATTTAGTATGGACTTATGTCTTAAACTACATACATTTAAACATATATTAAAATAATATGAAAAGCAAGCTGAGGGTATATCTGTGGTGGAGCATTGGCCTAGTATGTGTGAAGCTTGGGGTTTGATCCTCAGCACCACTAAAAAGTCAAAATCTGAAATGCCCCCAAATCAGAAACTTAAAAAGCTGTTTTTGTAAAAATGATTTATATATATGTGTGTCTCTGTGTCTTTATTGCACATGTATATACAGGTGCCCATCAAGGCCAGAGAGGCACTGGACTCCTTGGAGTGCTGTTACAGGGCGTTGCCTGCTGTGGGTGCTGGGATCTGAATTCCAGCCCTCTGATAGAGCAGTAGTTCTCCTAACTGCTGAGCCATCGCTTTAGCCCCTAAATTGAAAGTCTTTTAAGGGTTGACATGATATTCAAAGACTTTAGAGCCAGTCATGGCAAACTCTACTGTAATACTGGTACTTAAGAGGTAAAAGAAAACAAAACCCAGCCAGGTGTGGTGGCACAGAAAGTTGGATCCCTGAGTTCAAGGCCAGCCTGGTCTATAGAGCACATTCCAGTACAGCCAGGGATACATAGGGAGGCAGAGGCAGTTGGATCTCTGTGAGCTTGAGGTCAGCCTGGTCTACAGAGCAAGTGTAGGCTTCAGATCTACACAGAGAAACCTGGTCTGGAAAAACCAAAACCAAAACCAAAACCAAACAAAACAAAAAACCAAAACACAAAAACCAGAAATAAACCAACAAACAAAAGAAAAGAAAAAAAGAAAGAAAGAAAGAAAACAAAACCCAAACCAAATAATGCCCATGGTGCACCTACATACACACAGGCAAACACTCACACTGGAAATGGTGTGAGGATTTACACAGGGATCACAGTGGAGGGGGTAATCTGAGTAATACAGACATAATTAAAGCCTGCCTGCAGATGTGTGTGGCTTCTATGCAAACCCTGTGCCTTTTAGAAAAGAGACAACAGCACAATACCTTTGAAAAGAGTGTCCCTGTTTTTGTTTTACATTTTATATTAAACTTCACTGTTTTTAGAGCATCATTATGATTAATACCTTCCACAATATAAACTCACTTCAATTAGCAAAATTATGAAAGATACTAAATATATTTACATTCAAGTTATGATAACTGGTTCCTTGATGGCTGGCTCAGGCTGCTCTTGCTGTTTAAAGCAGAACTGCTCCTGGCCACAGAGAGAAGCTGCAGCTCCATAGCTGCCATCTGAGGAGCTCTGGCTCTCTTTAGTGGGACAGTGTTAGAACCCAATGTCTGGATGCAGGGGCACTTTCCAACAGATTGTGTGCTCCTAGCTGAGGTCCTTGCAGCAGTGGCGAAATCAGAAAGATATATGTTTTAGATTAAACTACATTTTTTTGTGGTTCTGGGGATTGAATCTATGGTCCCCATACATCCCCTCTACTATGAGTTATATTCCCATGCCCTCCCTCCCTTGTGTATGTGTCGTGTATGCTTCTGTGAGCACCTGTGTGGGGCACACTTTGACACAGTATTCTTTTCTATCACTATTTACCTGTTTGCAGGCAGGTTCTCTCATTAAGCCTGAGGCCTGTTATTATGGTTAGGCTGGCTGTCAATGAGCTTCAGGAGCCCAGCAGTCTTGGCCCCACACCACTGAGGTTACAGGCAAGCAGTCGTTTTCAGCTTTTGTACCTGAGTGCTGGGAATTTGAGCTCAGATCCTCACAGCAAGCCCACTAAGACATTCCCAGCCCTCTTTTTGCTTGAGAGTTTCTATGTTTCAGGCCTGCCTTCAATTCGCAATTCTCCTGCTACAGACTCCCAGGGAGCCTGGACAGCTACCTCTGCCCCCTTGACAGCGTCTCAAGTTTCCTGCCTTATACCTGAACTCCTTATGTACTTAGAATGACCTGGAATTTGACCCTCCTGCCTCCACAATCAAGTGCTGGGAAAAGTGTACACTAGTGTATGAGGTGTGTGGTTCTGGACACTGAACAAGGGCTTTATGTCCACCAGGTAAACACTTTATCAACTGAAGTACATCCCAGGTCACCTGGAGTATTAAAAAAATAGTCTTTGGAGTGGGGCTGGAGAGTTGGCTCAGAGCACTGGCTGCTGTTCCAGAGGACCAGGGTTCAATTCCCAGCACTAATATGGCAGCTCACAACTGTTCCAGGGGTTTTGACAACTTTACACAAGCATACATGTAGGCAAAACACCAATGCATGTAAAATAAAAATAAATGGATAATTAAAAAGAAGAAGGCCAGGTGGTAGTGATGGTACACACTTTCAATCCCAATCTTTGGGAGGCAGTTAGATCTCTGGGAATTCCATTTTAGCCAGGGTTATACAGAGAAACCCTGTCTTGAAAACCAAAAATAAATAAATAAAATAAAAAAGTCTTTCACATTTGTTATACTTTGTATGCATATGTGCACTTGTATTTCATAATGTGAGTGGACTGTGGGGTCAGAAGACAATTTATGGTGTCAGTTTTCTCCTCCCACTGTATAGGATCGAACTCACGCTGTCAGTCTTGGCAGCATGTGCCTTGCCTGAGGAACCAACCTTTTTTTTTTCTTTTCTATTTTTTGGTTTTTCAAGAAAGGGTTTCTCTGTGTAGTCCTGGCTGTCCTGGAACTCACTCTGTAGACCAGGCTGTCCTTGAACTCACAGAGATCCACCTGCCTCCATCTCCTGAGTTCTGGGATTAAAAGCGTGCGCCTCTACCCACCCAACCCCTTGCAGTATTTTTTAAGGTTATATATTTTATGAAGATGTTTCCAAGGGAGAATGTAACTTCATAAAACTATTTTCCCTATGTGACTAGAAAATATGAAGCATTCTTTTTTCTAGTCAATTATCATGAAGTACCATGACAATAAGCTTACCAGATTTGTCCTTCTGAATAGCTTTATCCTCAAAGTAGCAGAACATTACCTGGAAGCGATCAGGGTCTGTGGAACGCAGCACCCTAACAAGAAGAACAGCTTTGAATACAGTTTTCAAACCCTAACCCTCCCACTGCTCTGGTTTGGCTTAGGTAATAGCATCTCTACTGTTTATAGGAGCGCTACTCATCTGACCTTTCTACAGGGTGACCTATACCACCTAGTACCACAGTCCTATCTCTTTCAATCCAGCAATCATACCACTAGTGACAAATCTTAAGGTCACATGAACCAAGACCCTTTATTTTTTTATTTTTTGAGACAGGGTTTCTCTGTGGCTTTGGAGGCTGTTCTGGAACTAGCTCTTGTAGATCAGGCTGGTCTCAAACTCAGAGATCTACCTGCCTCTGCCTCCCAAGTGCTGGGATTAAAGGTTGCCCCCCTCCCCCACAGAAGCAAGACCCTTTAGAAGTGCTTGATGCATTACTCCAGAATGAATTCCTTGCTGACAGGAGGTATACCTATTTAATTACACATCATCACTGCCAAAAGCAGAGGCCACCTCACACACACCACAGCAGAAACACACCCATGCTATACTGTTAACGGAGAAGGATAGCATACAGTGGAGCAGGTCAGCAGAACCCCCGACAGGTTTCTTAAAGGCTGCATGTGTACATGTGTGCCTGTGCAGAGGACACCGAGGGAGAAGTGACCAAATGAACACAGGTGTCTCTCGACAGTAGGGACAAGAGAATTGAGACTAAGAAATAAGACCTGATTTTTTTTTCTCAAAGACTGGGTCTCACTATGTAGCCCTGGCTTGCCCAGGAATTACTATGTAGACCAGGCTGGCCTTGAACTCACAGAGATCCAACTACTTCTGCCTCCTGAGTGCTGGGATAGAAGTCAGATGCCACTGTGCCCAGCCTGAGACCAGCATTCTTTACTCGTTTATCTTTGGCATGTTTTGTACCATTCTTGGGGGTGTCTTGTTTTCTTTTCCTTTTTAAAGGTTTCATTTACATTCAAATGCATCTGTATGGCGCGCATAGGCCACAAGGGGGCTTTGGACCACCTGAGGCTGGAGCTACAGGGGGCTACAGGCTGCCTCATGTGAGTGTTGGGAAAGAAATCCCAGTCCTCTGGAGGAGCAGCCAGTGCTCTGAACCTCTGCCCCACCTCTCCAGCTCTTTCTTTATTGTTGGGAGACAGGGTCTCTCTCAAACTCACACTAATCCTGCCTTGACTCCACAAGTACTGGGGTTTTATTTTTACTTTTATGGGGAAAAAAAACCCCCTAAAACCCTATCTGGGCCAGCCAGCCGTGCCTGACAACCTGAGTTTGCTAGAAGGAGAGGACTGACTCCTGCAAGTTGCCTCACAATCTCTGCTCCCTGCCTGGCATCATGTGTCCACAGCCACATGCATATATAAGAAGACAAAAACAAAATACCTATAACCTTTGGAGAAAAAGAAGAAAAGGGAAATAAATCCACATGCTTGAAGCATAGCTTCCCAGATCAGGTCCTATACTGCAGAAAGAAAGTGTGGTCCAAGAGTCTGCATTTAACAATTGGTCCCCACACTAGCCTTCCACGAGACACCTAAGTCTTTGTAAAGCACAGCCAGAGTCTTGAAGTAAATACTTTGTACAGGCTCAGGTGCTTTAAACTTCTCACGCTGTGGTTTCCAAGTTTCCCTAATAACCAGGAGCTGGGAATCAAAGCCTTCTCCTTGAATCAGAGTTTCAGGGTTTCTCCATGCTTGCACAGGGTTCTTGGGAGGTCTGCATGGATCATATAACTTGGGGATACTCCCAAGAGCCACACTTGAGGGGCGGGAGACAGCTCTTCTGGTTATGCATTCTAGCACTGAATCTGTGTTTATCATGCTCTGTTTTCCTCTCAGTTTTTCTTTTTAAATGCTGGGATGGAACCTTGAACATGTGAGACAAGAACTCTACTCTACTGAGCTACATCCTTAGCTCTCTGGCTTGCTTTTCTGAGGAAAAAAGGGAGGAGCTACAATAACACACTATAGGAGATGGTAATGGGTCATTTTCTCACATTAACCATTCTTTTCTTTTTTTTTTTCTTTAGATTTATCTGTGTGTGGAGGTGAGAGGATAATTTCTAGGGAATCTGTTTTCTCTTCCTACCTTGTATGGGCCAGCAACTGAACTTGTAGTAGCAAACTCCTTTTACTCACTCAGCCATCTCACCAGCCTTGTTTACTTTTTTATTTATTATTTATTTATTTGTGAGACAGGGGCTCTTTATTAGATAGCTCTAGCTGTTCTGGAACTCTCTCTGTGGACCAGGCTGACCTCACACTCGCAGAGATCCGCCTGCCTCTGCCTCCCGAGTGCTGGGATTAAAGGCTAAAGGCGTGCGCCCCTCCCTCCCAGCAGTTGTTCGAGTTTTAAACACTTGTAGGTCTTGAGAGGAGCTGAAAAAGTCCCATGTCTATTAAGACACAATTGTTAGCGTGTTTCAATGCGTGTTAAAGTGAAGGCTCATATACCTCATGTATTCCAGCCGATACACAGACAAGAGATAGGTAGACATGGCAAAGTCCAACTTGTTGATGAGGGCCGAGACCTCAGGAGGAGGGTCTAGCAAGTTGATGATGGTGCTACGCAGCTCACTCAGTTCAGCCTGGAGGGAAGGCAATAAGCAAGGGTGCAAGAGCTCACGAGGGCGCCTTCCCACAAGGACGCCCAGGGAGGGAACACAGGGGCTCGTGAGGGCAAGGGCTTAGTAAGGAAGTGGAGAGGTTCTGCTCTAATTTCTTTCTGGACAGTTAACGAGAGAGAAGAGTCCTTACAGGCGTAACCGTGTCATTTTTCATGGCTGAGTTGTACTGGAGGACTGACCGAAGGGGCTCCTTGCTGGGAAAGGTGAGCAGAGGTGACTTGGTCGCTATTTCGCAGACTCCCTCATACCATTCTTCCGGCCAGAGTCCTGTGAGAGAGAGTGTGCTGGGATAAGAGCTGGTGCAAACCAGCAGACCACCTGACTAACACGCAGGAGAGAGGGGGGGGGGGAAGGGACAGGGGAGAGGAGAGGAGAGAAACCGAGAGTATAGGAGACTACTGAGTACTTAAGGAAGTCTTACATCAGTATTGACTGGCAATTTCTATAGTCCTAGATCCCTGAGACAATTATCCCCACAATGAGACACAGAAACAAGTCAGCTTTCTCCAGTCATGTGGGACAGCCAGTGGAAAGTCCTGTGGAAACAAGCAGCTACATTTGGGCTGAGAGTAGATGTGCTCAGACTCTGGAGTGGATGCGTCTGACTGACGGCAGCTGTTTCTACTGGACTCTCAGCCTTTCTCTGGGGCGAGAGAGACCATTCCCTACCTGAGCCCTCCACAGCGAATCCCATCAATACAGAGTAGAGCCAGAAGTCCCGGAAAAGCTTCTGCAGCCTAGGTTTAGCTTCCTTGATGGGCGGCAACCGTCGGGTGAGCTGATGTGACAGGAGGGGTGGGAAAGGCCACTTGTTAGTAAAACTATTAAGTGTAAAACCATGCACACGTTCTCCAAGAGCCCCATCCCCGACAGCCAGTCAGAATGGGTACAAACAGGTCACTGAGCAGGGCTGATACATCTCAATTATTCTACCAATTCGTAGGTTCGCTTTCTCACTGTTACATGGAATGCTTACTGTGAGCCAGGCACTGTGCTTGGAGTTCACTCAGAGGCCGGGCGCTCTGTCTAACTGGGAGGAGAAACAATTGCAGGGGGCAGGGTTCCGGGAAGTGTCGTCATGGGTCTCACATGAAGCCTGGCCAGGCAGAGAAGCCTGGGGCCCCCCTCAGAGAAGGTAACACACTTAGAGGGCAGACTGAGCAGTCTTATGGACAGAATACAGAGAGTAGCTTTCAAACCCTTTTCAGCACATGAGTGTTCAGACAGTAACCTTGGGCAGTAAAAGCAGACTGGTTTGAGTGCAGCACGAGCAGTCAAATTCCCTGAACCCTGCTTGAGGAGCAGCCAGCCTGCTCCAAGCACACAGCTGCATGGCAGGTGTAAAACTGCTTCCCTCTGTACAAAGCACTCCACTGAGCACACTGGTCCCCACAGCTCCCGTGCAGTGATGACATCCAGTCCTGTACACCTGCAGGGTGGGGCATGTGTGCCCCAGGTCCTGAGCCAGGAATACAGAGTCAAATGTCAGGACACACTCACAGGTATCTGGCAGGAGTGTAACGGGTACAGCAGCCACAGGGAAGGGTATGGCAGTGCGCATCAAAAGGCTAAACGTCAAGCTGAGTGTGATGACGCACACACCTGCAATCCCAGCACATAGGAGGCAGAAGCAGCCTTGGCTACACAGTGAGTTTAAAGCCAGTATGAGCTACATAAGATCTGTCTTGAAAAAATAATCATATTTTCTATGATCATCTGTCAGTACAGGTAGAATTCACAATGTTAGGTAAAATATGCTAAACATACAAATGTAGATTTCAGTATATGTTTTATATTTTCAATATCCATATATTTCAAATACATTTCAGTATAAATAAGCACAGAACAGAGATGGGGAAAAAAATCCCCAGGTGCCTAATAACAATTACTTTTGAGTAGCTGAGTAGTCAAGGGTTTCAGTTCTCCCCTTTGAGACTGTATTTCCTGGAATTCTGTCAGTCAGAAGCATCTCTCTGTAAGTACAGAGAGGACACAGGTGCCAGTCTGGAGCTCAGCAGCCTATGGGGCAGAGGGCCTACCAGGGCACGGTGGCCTGGGGAGAGTGGGTTTGGGGCAGACTTTGGAGATGGTAAGGAGATGGTGAGTGCAATAATGGACGGAGGAACCACAATGCAGGAAGCCCAAGGCTGCACACAACACGAGCCACTCAGAACAAATGACAAAGTGCTTCCGGTTTGGACAGTGGCCAAGGATGGCAAGCTGAAGTGGCTGTGTGACTGACTATGGTGACAAGTGTGCCTAAGATGAGGTTCTCAGAGGAAGGTGGAGGCCCAAATGGGGTTCCAGATAGCAAACTTCAAGGTGAATATTCTAAGAGGGTCTGGTGGCAGGTGAGTTTGAGGCCAGCCTGGTCTATATAGTGAGTTTTGGACCAGCCAGGACATAGTGAGACCTTGTCTTAAAACAAACGAACAAGCAAGCAAACAAACCTTCAAGTGGCAGAGAAGCCCAACACAGCTTTGACAGGCAAGACAAGGTAGTTAAATTTTCTGTGGTCTGGGATCCTACTCTTCACTCTGGGACTTTGTGGCTCCTTCCTAAGGACTGGGCTTGAGATTAAGCCATGGGCTAGCTCTGTTCTCTCACTCCTCCAGGTCCATTGGTTATTATCTCAGCTAAGACTCCTCTAGTGCCTACGCAGGGAGGATGGAGACAGCTTTAGGAAAGGAAGCAGTAGTTCTTTGATATATCCTAAGATAACAACAAGGCATCATGGTAGGTGAGTGCAGGGCTTCAAGAAAGATGGGGGGGATTTGGGACACCCTAGAAAAGGGCCCCTTAACACAGGACAGGCAGGGGCTACTAGACAGAAGATTGCTTATGCTTAAAAAAAAATCAAAATCCTAGGACAAGTGGGAGAGACAGAGCAAGGAGTCTAGAGTCATGACAGACAAATGCAAAAATGGTTGGATCATTCCTATGTGCTATCCCTGTTTCCCATCTCCATAGGAGTGCTGTGACTAACGTGTGACCCAATTCCAGAGACTGAAACTAGTCCTCAGGCTTGAAAAGATACTGCTATTCACCAAGAAACTCCCTCTTCCCACTCTCTAAACAAAAACTTTAGGGGAGGGAGAGATGGTTCAACAGTTAAGAGCACTGGCTGCTCTTCCAAAGGAGCTGGGTTTGATTTCCAGCACCCACATGGCAGCTAGCAAACGTCAGTAATTCCAGTTACAGAGGAAATCTGATGCCCTCTTCTGGCCTCCATGGGCATTCCATGCATGTGGTACACAGGCAAAACACCACACAGATTTAAAAAAAAAAATATATATATATATATATATTTATATAAAGAAGAGCAGTTGGGTGGTGCTGATGCACACCTTTAATCCAGCACTTGGAAGGCTGAGGCAGGTGGATCTCTGTAAGTTCGAGGCCAGCCTGGTCTACAGAGCGAGTTCCAGGACAACCAGAGTTACACACAGAAAAACCCTGTCTTGAAAAAAAAACATAATAAAACAAACAAATAAAAACAAAAAGAAAAGCTTTAAAAACTTAAAGGGTCATTTCAAAAGATTTATCTATGTCTATGTGTATGGACCTGCATTAGTTTCTGTACCATGTGCATACAGGTGCCTGTGGAGGTCAGAGTTTTGGACCTCTGAAGCCACCCTGCTCCCAGAACATGGAACAGTGCCTCAGACATGCTTAACTACAGCAAGATATCCTAACAAGACTGCAGACATGCTGATAGTAACATCCAAAACCTCAGCAACAGAGGAACTGTGGTTTGGAAGAGTTTGTCACCAGGCAGGGATCAAAGACATAGTTGAAAGGTTTTCTGCTGACAAAGTTAGTGAGTGGTGTTTGAATTGGGACATATTTGCTTTGGAAAATACACAACAGCCCAGCACCAAAGTTCACACCAAAACCCCGTTGGTGGCCCTTTCTGATTTCATCTCTGTAAAGCCACTGCTCAGAGGCACACAGGTAAGTTTGGTTTCTAACATTTTTTTTGTCAATTATAATTTTTTGTTTTTAATGTTTTGAAGTAGGTGACTGGTTCCTTTATTGGAGTATAAATTGAGAAAAAGGAAGTATTATTACTTTAAAAGTTCAGAATAAAATTCTACCAGTTGTACTCGTGGCACAACTGACAAAACTGGAATTAGAATTATAAGAGACAACAGTATTAAATCTTTGATACTTTAAGCTGGAGATTGGTGGCGTAAGGCTGAAATCCAGCACTTAAGGGGTTAGGCCTGGGGATGGGTTTGCAGTTCCTGCATACCTATCACCTCAGGGCCAAAAATAATTTTCTTTTCAAATTAGATAATTATCTAATGATTAAGTATGAGAATAACCTTGTTCTTAGGAAGTTTTCCCAAAGCATTACTATTGAAGGTTAGAGGAATGTAAGAAGTCTAACCTCAAAAGACTCAGAAAACATTTGTATATGTTGATACATACATATGTACACACACCATATACCACACACACACACACACACACACACCATATACCACACCCCCCCACATAGACCCTTCCCATGGAAATGTAAAATTCAATGACAGCAGCTGATCCATTATTCTATTCTTTAAATTCCTTTGTAAGTTTGAAGTTAGTTCAATATAGAAAAGGTTTCCCAGCACTGGGGAGGCAGGGGCAGGAGGATATCTGTGAATTCAAGGCCAGTCTGGTCTACAGAGTGAGTTCTAGGACAGCCAAGGCTACAGAGAGAAACCCTGTCTCGAAAAAAAAAAGTTTCCATATTACTGACAACTACTTTTTCCCCTTCCTGTTTGTTCTGGTCTGAATCTGGAGACATCAAGGTAGGAGAGGGTGTTCTCTGTGACACATGACCAAAAGTGCAGACTCCATGTAACTCATAAGAATATATGATGTTCCCATGAAAACACAAAGTTTTGATGATGTATCTTAAAATTATAGTACTTCAATTCAAAGACAGCAACTTGAATGTATATATATATATCACTCAGAGATGTTTTTAAAAGCCTTAATGTAAATGACTACAAAAATAGAAAGATTTACCTATTGGAGCTCTAGTTTTTCTTTTTTTTTTTTTGGTTTTTATGAGACAGGGTTTCTCTGTATTGTTTCGGAGGCTATCGGTCCAGCCCGGCCTCGAAATCACAGAGATCCGCCTGCCTCTGCCTCCCGAGTGCTGGGATTAAAGGCGTGTGCCACCAACGCCCGGTGAGCTCTAGTTTTTCAAAAATACCTTTACATCTCCTTTCTCTAGTAAGAGAATCATGAAAATTATGGCTTTTGAACATACAATGCAGAAACAGAATAGATGATGTTTAACCCCCTAAACCAAGCCACACCAGCTTCCAAGAAGATCTTTACTTTGTGGCTCAGACTCATCTCCTGAGCCCGCATGGATTCAAGTTGCCTTCATTTTGTTCTCTAACATTATAATTACTAACTACTGTTTTAGCTGAGGATACTTTTCAGTGTAGTCATACAAAATACAAAAGACTTCCATTATGTTGCTTCTATTCTTTCATAAAGGGTTGTATTATTTTTGTGTATATGCATTTGTCTGTTCAAGTGTGTGCCACATGTGTGCATGACCCAATAACCTTTGAGAATGTCAGGAGACATAGGCTGTCAGCCACATTCCTTCAGTAGGTCCTAAGGGAGTCTTGCTAGGTTCCAAATCTTTTTTTTTTTTTTTGTGGTTTTTCGTGACAGGGTTTCTCTGTGGCTTTGGAGGCTGTCCTGGAACTAGCTCTTGTAGACCAGGCTGGCCTCGAACTCACAGAAATCTGCCTGCCTCTGCCTCCCAAGTGCTGGGATTAAAGGCGTGCGCCATCAACGCCCAGTTTAGGTTCCAAATCTTAAACAAATTACCCCCAAATGACTGCAGAGTACAGCCACCAAGATATGTTTTTAGAAGGCTGGCTCATAATCATTCATACCCCCTCTTCCCCCACTGAGCAGTAGTTTGGGCTTACAGGTAGGGTGGAGTCCATCCATTGGAAATTCCCCTCCTGTGTCATGTACTCATTGAAGCTCATCTCTTATGAACCTCTTTAACTTTCTGGACCCCCTACTCTTACTCTAAGAGGTACAGCCATACCCCTCCCTTTCCCTGGCCCCACACTGTGGCACTATGGTTTTGAAAGCTCTTAGCAAATTTCATGTCTGTCCATGAGTCCTTCAGTAGGAAGACCTTGATGCCTCTAGTGCCAGCTGTGTTTTCTGGAGACAGACGATGGTGTTTAGTGAACAAATGAAAAAGAAACTGTAGGCCTCTGCAAAGTTCCTTCTTTTTAAATGCATTAAAGAAGGGGCTCTCGCCGGGCGTTGGTGGCGCATGCCTTTAATCCCAGCACTCGGGAGGCAGAGGCAGGCGGATCTCTGTGAGTTCGAGGCCAGGCTGGACCGACAGCCTCCAAAACAGAGAAACCCTGTCTCGGAAAACCAAAAAAAAAAAAAAAAAAAAAAAAAGAAGGGGCTCTCAGGTTTGCAGGCAAAGGTTCTTGTTGTGTTAGCATGGCTACTAGAGTTTGATCTCCAAAACTCACAGGAAGGTGGAAGGAGAGAACTGTCTCCACCCAGTCATCTGACTGTAGCATATGTGTCTACATGTGTGTGCCCACCCCACATAATAAACAATTATTGGGCTGATGAGATAGTTTAGCAGGTAAAGGTGCCTGCTGCCACAGCTGACTACTTGAGTTCAATCCCTGGGACCCACACACGGTCGGAGTGACTGCTACAAGTTGTCCTATGACCTCCACACATGTAACATGGCAAACCTGTCGACCCACACAAATGAATGAATAAAAAAGAATCTTTTAAAAAATTTAAAGAGAAAAATATTTAGGGAAGTATTTCTCAACCTGTGGGTCATGACCCCCTTGGGGTTACATATTAGATATCCTGCATATCAGATATTTATGATTCATAGCAGTAGCAAAATTACAGTTACAAAGTATCAATGAAATAACTATGGTGAGGGTCACCACAACCTGAGAAACTGTATTAAAGGTCACAGCATTAAGAAGGTTGAGAACCACTGATCTAGAGGTTCCTAGATCCCAGGAGGTGTATGAAACATACAAAACACCTACACTAGTTGTATGTTTATTTCTTATTGGATTCTCTTAAAGTTCAGCACACTCTAAGCTGCTGTAAGAACTGGTGCTGTGACAGGCCTCTTCCTTCCTTTCTTTCTTTTCTTTTCTTTTTTTTTTGGTTTTACGAGACAGGGTTTCTCTGTATTATTTTGGAGGCTGTCAGTCCAGCCTAGCCTCGAACTCACAGAGATCCGCCTGCCTCTGCCTCCCGAGTGCTGGGATTAAAGGCGTGTGCCACCACTGCCCGGCTGACAGGCCTCTTTCTGTGTTAGACCACAGAGAACCCAGCAGGATGGAGCCAGGCTGCCTCTCACTGTTGTCTGTTTTCCACACCAGCTTTAGCTCTGCAAAAATGAAGCATCCATTCCACCCTCTTCTTCTTTCTGCCATCCTGTCTGTATGTGTTGGGAGCAAAGGCCTTGCTGAGCAGCTAGCTAAGGAAAACGTGAGTGTGTCCTTACTACCTGCTAATTTCCACAAAGAAAACACAGTCACCAACGACTGGATCCCAGATGGGGAGGAGGAGGAGGACTATCTGGAGCTGGAGAAGCTATTCAGTGAAGATGATGACTACATTTACATCGTTGATGCAGTTTCCCCAACAGACGCAGAGTCAAGTGCTGGGAACATCCTGCAGCTTTTCCAAGGCAAGAGTCGGATACAGCGCCTTAATATCCTCAACGCTAAGTTCGCCTTCAACCTTTACCGAGTCCTGAAGGACCAGGCTACTGCTTCTGATAACATCTTCATAGCACCTGTTGGCATATCTGCTGCCATGGGGATGCTTTCCTTAGGCTTGAATGGAGAGACCCATGAGGAAGTACACTCAGTTCTACACTTTAAAGACTTTGTCAATGCTAGCAGCAAGTATGAGACTACCACCATTCATAATCTCTTTCGAAAGCTGACCCATCGCTTGTTCCGGAGGAACTTTGGGTACACGCTCCAGTCAGCTAACAGCCTTTACATTCAGAAGCAGTTCCCCATCCGGGAGGACTTCAAAGCTGACATGAGAGAGTTTTACTTTGCCGAGGCCCAGGAGGCTGACTTCTCAGACCCCGCCTTCATACTAAGGGCAAATAACCACATCGTGAAGCTCACCAAAGGCCTCATAAAAGCAGCTCTTGAGGATATAGACCCTGCTACTCAGATGATGATTCTGAACTGCATCTTCTTCAAAGGTAAGATGCACTTCCACAATTCCCAAAGGAAACTCACAAAACAGCCGTCTGCTATACAAAAGATAGCACCGAGAACTGTAGTGTAGCTGTCACTTATGAAGGAAAATAAGACACTACATCAGCCCAGGGACAGGGAAGAACACCACGAGGTGGTAGCTACTAAACTTATTATTTTACAGTCACTAGATTTCCATATGGTAGGTATCATGGTGCTAGAGCTACCAGGATCCTTGTTTTACAGACAAATCCACTAGAGCTAAGAGAAGAGATGTCCTAAGGAAGCGTGGTGGTAGTGGCCTCCTTTAATCCCAGCACTCAGGAGGCAGAGGCAGGTGGATCTCTGTGTGTGAGGCTAGCCTGGTCTACAGAGTAATTTCTAGGACAGCCAAGGCTGTTCTGAAAAGAACCATGTCTTGAAAAACCAAAAGCCAACCTCCCCCCCCCCACAAAAGAAAGATGCCTCAAGGGTAAAAGGCTGTAGAGGCAGTGTTCAAGATAGATCTCTGTAAAATATCTCTACTGATTTACTAATTAAAAGAAATAATATAAGCTCCTTCTTCTTAGTATTTGGCCAGCATGGATTAAGATTTCTTCATCTCCCTTTGAAATTATCAGGGAGTAGAAATATGGACAAAAGGCTACAGAATTTGTCTGGAAACTGTTCAGCTACAGTAACTGTTAACTTCCTCTCAGGGTACGTGCTGTTTTCTGAGACAGGGTCCCCCTATGTAGCCTTGTCTAGTCTAGAGCTTGCTATGTAGACCAAGCTGGACTGCTAGGATCAAAGGTATGTGCCATCATAACCAGCTTTCTCAGGGGACTTTTGTATTGATGGGAGGGTGGGAAATACACAATTAATTCTGTTCCTCTTTTTTTTTTTCCTTTGAGACTGTCAGTTCTCTCCTATAACACGGTCTCTGTGATGGAACCCAGGTTGGCAGGTCTGCTGAAGCATCTTTCTGGTCCTAAATATTTTTTCAATAACTCTTACAGGCCAGGCATGAAAGCACTTTTAAAGAAGTACTATCCCACTAACATATATGCACATGCACATGTGTGTATTTATACCGTAAGACCCAACTTTATAAAAAAAGGTCTTGCTATGTAAGCAGGCTGACCTGGAACTAACAGCCTTGCCTCCTACAATGCTGGGGAATCTGATCAAAATAAACCTGTACTTTAAGCCAAAGCCAGTCAGAGGGGAGGCTTAGCACCAGAGCTAATGGCAGCGCTCTAGCCACATTTCTTTGTTGTCACTGAGTTCAGGGTACTGGTGAAGGCACAGGTGCCGGGAAGCTACACTTCCTCTTTGCTCATCCCAGTGGTTGTACTGCTGGGTGTATTGGAGGGCAGAAGCTGGCTTCTGCATTCAGGGTGGGGCCACAGCTCTGCTGCCCTGTCTATGTGCTACACAGGGCTCCCAGCTCTGCAAAATAAGCATCCTGTAAGACTGGGCTGCTAAGCAGCGCTGCAGAGGCCAAGACTTTAGGGGCTTGGGAGTCTGAGATTTGGCCCCAGGCTTCCTTCCAGAGCCAAAGTTTCAATGAGGATACAGCTAAAGGCTAAGTCTCTGACAAGCCTACGACCATAGACAAACATGTAGCCCATATTTATGATGAAAATATAGTTTTCTTTTTCATTACTGGTTCTAAGTACAAGTTTTGTAACTGAGCAAACAAGAGTCTATGTTCTGGTTTCACCCTTCTTGTTTGTGTGACACTGGGACACTCATTTGACATCTCATCATGGAAGGGTCAGACCTACTCTGACGGGGAGCAGAGAACTGAAGAGACAGTGATGCAGCCCTGTAAACAGTAAGAGCACAATGAACTTGAAGGAGTGTATATAATATAATTCAATATGACAAGATGTAGTGTGACACTGCAGATCATGTTTATTCTGATAAGCCATCAGGCTATGCTTGGGAATGGCTTCAGAGCAGGCTGGCAGACCACCACTAAAGCCCTCAGTGTTCAGTTTGCTGGTTGCTCACAGCCTCCACATTAATTCTGAACCAAGAGGCTATTGTGTCAGCACTGGAGCAGGTGGGAATACAGAACAGACTAAATGTGATCATACTGTCTCGAGTGCAGTATCCATCTTGCACTAAGGCACCTTTCCCTACTACACTAGAACACTGACTGGACTCGTTGCTGGGAATCAGAGGATGCATCTTTTTTGTTTGTTTGTTTGTTTTGAGACAGGGTTTCATTATGTAGCTCTGGCTGTCCTAGAACTCACTATGTAGACCAGGCTGGCCTTGAACTCACAGAGATCTGCCTGCCTCTGCTTCTGCCTCTGGAGTGCTGGGATTAAAGGCGTTCACCACTATACCAGGCTGAGAGGGATGCACCTTAAAGGTTAGAAAATTTCATAAGTACAATTTTAGTTTCTAATTCGCAAATCTCTGTTACTAATTTACCTCTGTGTATAGCTGCTTTGTGGGAGTCGCTTCAGGGATTTCCAGTGGGTCTGAAGTAGCCATCTGTAGGCACTGGGAAAGGTTACAACTTAAGCTGTTATCATGCTGGAGGGCCCAAGAATGCTATTAAGTCTCACAGAGCAGATGCTCCCCACACTATAGCGAATTATTTGGTTTAAAAACACTGGGTGTGGCTGACTTAGAGGTAGCAGCTGAGCTGCAACCATAAGCAGGCCAGAGCTGTCTGGTGTTTAAACTTCCTCCAAAGATCCCTGTTTTTCTCATCTCAGCTGCTCTAGATACCAGATGGAAACAGTGAATGAGTCACCTTACTTCCTGAGTCTCTGTTACCATATCAAAAAGTATGGATGAAAATTAAAATCATCTATTTCATACAGCTTCTGGGATCTGAAAATTAGGTAATACAAGAAAGATGCTTATGCCTGACATGTGGCCTGTTGGTAACTAGTTACCAACATTATTAATGATGAGTGTCTTAGATTTACTCCTGAATAATCGCTCTATACCCAGCTGACATGGCAGATCCTGAGGATACCGCTGTGTCAGATATATGATCTGCCAAATGCTAGAGAACCATAGCACTTTACAAATAGTTAGACGAGAGGCCCAGGCAAATTAGATATGTCAGGGACAAACAAGTAGTGTCAGAATCTAACCCTAATAGAATCTAACCCTAATGTCTTGTGGTCTTTTAAATTTCTCTTGTTAAGACTCTGGGGATTAGTCCTAGAGAGCCCTCCGAGAGAAAACGTTCAAGAGCGAAGGCAACATTCTAAAGGGACATCCTACCTACTGCCTGCTCCTTTTGACTTTACAGGAACCTGGGTGAACAAATTCCCAGTAGAAATGACACATAGCCACAACTTCCGGCTCAATGAGCGAGAAGTAATTAAAGTCCCCATGATGCAGACAAAGGGGAATTTCCTTGCGGCAAGTGACCAGGAGCTGGACTGTGACATTCTCCAGCTGGAGTATGTAGGGGGCATCAGCATGCTGATTGTGATCCCACGCAAGCTCTCAGGAATGAAGGCTCTTGAAGTGCAGCTCACGCCCCAGGTAGTAGAGAGATGGCAAAAAAGCATGACAAACAGGTACGTCAGGTCATTTGTTCCTTTGCTTTCTCGGGTTGGGGTATCTAAGAGTACTGAAGCCATGGCTAATTTCTGCCCTTCCTTCCCCCACTCTGTAGCCCAGATTGGCCTGGAACTCATTATATAGTGCAGATGGGCCTCAAATGTGCAGTGACCCTCTGCCCTCATCAGTCCAATAAGTGCCAGGATGACATGTGCAAGCCACCCTACTAAGTTTCACCAGTTTTTGTTTGTGTGTTAAAAGGGGAAAGTATGTGAAAGAACCCAAGAATTGCCACATAGGCCATGCTTGTTTATTTCTCCTCAGTGGGAGCACTGATGAGAAAGTCATCTCCTCCACAAAGCTGTTTCAGAAGGCAGGGACAGGTGGCTTCAGGTCATCTTAGGAATAACCCCCATCTACTAAACCACGCTTTGTTCAACCGACCCCAAGGTGAGACTAATCACATGACTTATCAGGGCTCAAGGTGAGGAATAAATGGAATAAGTAGGCTGACTGCTCCCAACCCCAGCTCCTCACCCAGTGCCTAGAATGTAAGAAGCTCCCAGCAAAGACAGCTCTCTCCTTTCCTGCCAGGAAATCCTGAGTTCTTTTTAACTCATTGAAGACTTGTCACTAATTATTTTCCTTGGTTATTATTTATTATTTATAGTTGAAACAGTTGATGTTAAACATTTGGTGAAGTTATTACTGGACCTCAGCAGAAAGAATAGAGAAATGGGATACATTTCTGTGTTACTAGGTAATTACTGTTAGGACCATAATGAAAGGTTGGACAAGAAATTTAAAAAATGCAACAAACTGAAAACACTGCTGGGCATAGTATCATACTCTGTAATCCCAGCACTGGAGAAGCTGGGGCAGGAAATCACAAGTACAGGGTTAGTCTAGGAAGAATAACACCTGCTTCAAAATACAAAAACATAGGCCAGTGAGATGGATGAGCAGGCAGACATGCTCACTGCCAAGTCTAACTACCTGAGTTCAATCCCTGGGACCCATGTGGTAGAAGGAGAGTCCTCCTTTATCTTATCTCTACACATAAACTATATACCCTGGGTAATATGCATGCATAAAATATGTAAATAAGTATAATACAAATTAAAGCAAGTCTGGAGGTGGCGGTAGCAGCAGCAGCGCACATCTTTAATCTCAGCACTTATGAGGCAGAGGCAGGCGGCTCTCTGTGAGATTGAGAGCCGAGCCTGGTCTATAAAGCAAGTTCTAGGACAGACTCGAAAGCTACACAGAGAAACCCTGTCTTGAAAAGAAAACAAAACAAAAGCAAAATAAAAACCATAAAATATAAAACCTTAGAAGTAGATTCTTAGAGCAAGGTGGATTTCCCAGGTATATGAGTCACTGAGGCCAGGCTTACCTTTCTCTATAAAATTCTTCCTTGTGGCAATCGCGTTCCTCTTATTTGACCTAGAAATTGCCCTTCTTCTCCCCTTACCCTGAGCCATACCATCTATGAGCCTCAAAATAACCTCAGCTATCACCCCTCACCTCTTCCTCCCTGTGGGCCCTGACAAGAGAAGCCTGGCCAGCTTCTAGCCGGTTCTGAGTTTGCCCTCCCTGTTTACCATCTCCCCCCCCCGGCTCTTTCTTTCATGCTCCAGTCAGATCCAAGGCCTTCATGTTCCTTATATATAAAATAGTCTAACAATTACTTATGTCCTATGCATACTCCCCACACAGACTGTAAGTTATTTATC
The DNA here is from genome assembly GCF_017639785.1 of Mesocricetus auratus. Taxonomy (NCBI): domain Eukaryota; kingdom Metazoa; phylum Chordata; class Mammalia; order Rodentia; family Cricetidae; genus Mesocricetus; species Mesocricetus auratus. The sequence goes on from NW_024429192.1 coordinate 72,774,742, forward strand.
TTATTATACCTAACACAATATGAATATAGTTGTTCTACTATGCTGCTTATAGAATGATGAGAGCTGAAATTCTGTACATGTACAGATACAGTTTTCCCTGGTACCTAGAGTCTGTGGCTCAGGAAACTCATTGATATAAGGGCTAACTGTGACTGGACTTACAGTGGGTGGCTTTTCCAAAACTCTCAATTGACAGTACCAATATATAAAATTTAAATGCCAGAAAATGCTATGCCAATTCTGTGGTAAAGGTAACCCACTGCAGGCCCTGTAAAATTACCAGGGAAAATGTAATTATTCTGTCATTTGTATCCATAAAATTGACTTCCTCCTTCTCCAACTAGAACTCGAGAGGTACTTCTGCCCAAGTTTAAGCTTGAGAAGAACTACAACCTGGTAGAGGTGCTCAAGTCTATGGGAATCACAAAGCTGTTTGACAAGAATGGCAACATGTCAGGCATCTCAGACCAAAGGATCACCATTGATTTGGTAAGGGCTCCCTCCTGTTAGTCCCCAGATCCTGCCTTGCATTGTTGCTTCCTCTTTCCCCAACCTCCTGGTGGGCATGCCATCCAAACTTGAAGGATACAGGGGCTGGGTGGTGATTTTGGCTCCCAACGCCTCTCAGATTCCAACCATGGTCAGTAGTGACTGTAGTGCAGTGTTTAAAGGTAAGTACATGTGCTGTGGCAGAGACTGTAGGCACTCAAAGACCATGTGGGTCATTGTGATAGATGTGACTTTGTCTTATGTGAGGCCTCTGGGGCTTTTCTCTGATGGCGAGTCCTGACCGGGTGCTCCACCCCACCCCACCCCACGCACCTCTGGTGACAACCTCCACAGCTGACAACTCTCCTTTCTGCTTTTAAACAGTTCAAGCACCAAAGCACCATCACGGTAGATGAAGAGGGCACCCAAGCCGCAGCTGTAACCACAGTGGGATTCATGCCACTGTCTACCCAAGTCCGGTTCGCTGTTGACCGTCCTTTCCTGTTTCTAGTGTATGAGCATCGAACCAGCTGCCTGCTCTTCATGGGGAGAGTGGTCAACCCTAGCAGACCTTAACAGTACCACATGGTCTGGGCACCTGGTGTAGTTTGGGGACACTCTGTAATTCTGTTCTCAGTCTAACAAAGAGAACAAAGACATTTTGATGTGATACCTTATGTGGTTTATGATGATATCTGAATTTAAGGCCTACATAGTTACCAAGGACTAAGAAGCTGACACAGTAAACAATGCCACAAGACCACAGAAGTTAATGTAGTAATTCTAGTGCCAGCTATTCCCCAGAGGTCCTAGCAACATACAGACTGCCTCTGCCCCCACTCCTGTGCCCCTAAGAGCAAACCTAAGAGTGTATGTGATGCTTTCTCTGCAGGCAGCCCCATCAACTTTACTTTTCAAGGCTTTTTCTCAACCAGTCCCCATCTAAATGCTATTCAGGAGGCTTCACCCCTTCCAGGGAAGATGCCCAACACCACCATTCCTGCCCAGTGGAAAAGAAACCTCGATATACCTGAGATGTTGGGACTTAATTCAAGGCCCAACCTTCTAAATTCATGCGACCATCTCCTCCCCTGCTGTCTCAGGGTTACCTAGGTATGTACACAAGGCTGTACAGATCCTATTCTAGAGATAAATAAACAACTATATTTACTGTGTATCTGTTATAATTCTCTTTAAAAAAAAAAAGGGTTTCACTATGTAGGTTTGGCTGGACTGGAACTAGCTAAGTACACCAAACTGGCCTTGAACCCATAGAGTATCTGTCTACTATTGCCTCCTGAGTGCTGGGATCCCTAAAGGCATGTACCACAATATCCAGCATAATCTTTTTTTTTTTTTTTCAGCTCAAATAACAAAGGGCAAGCTGAAAAACACTCTTAAGAAAGACAAAGGGCCAGGCATTAGTGGCTTACACCTTTAATCCCAGCACTCGGGAGGAAGAGGCAGTTGGATCTCTGTGAGTTTGAGGCCAATCTGGTCTACAGAGCGAGTTCTAGGACAGCCTCCAAAACAATACAGAGAAACACTGTCTCAAAAAACCAAAAAAAAAAAAAAAAAAAAAAAAAAAAAGAAAAGAAAAGGACAAAAGTTGAAGAAAGTCACTCAGGTGTTGCACAGTGACTAATACATTATAGAAGGCAAGTCCTGGGATGCAGGTGAGGATGTGGCCGAGTCCTGGGTACCAGTCTGATGGACTTCCTGAGACAGGTGCTTTAGTGCCATGAGCTGGAAACTCAGTCTTCAGTGAGGTGGGCACTTCAACTTTCATGTCTCAGACATGGCCCTGTAGTAGATCTGGTCTGATATTCCCAAGGTTTGGATGGTTTGGGGTCATTCACAACACTCCAAAGGCTGCTCCGAAGGCATAGATCAAGAAGTGCTTTTAGCCGGGTGTTGGTGGTACACTCTTTTAATCCCAGCACTTGGGAGGCAGAGGCAGGCAGATCTCTGTGAGTTCAAGACCAGCCTAGTCTACAAGAGCTAGTTCCAGGACAGCCTCCAAAGCCACAGAGAAACCCTGTCTCCAAAAACCCCAAAAAAACAAAACAAAACAAAACAAACCCCCCCAAAAACAAAAAAAAAAAAAGAAAAAAGAAAAGTGCTTTTAATGGGGAGACTGGCAGCTGTAATAGGAGCATCAGCCAGCTCTGTGCATATGGGCTAACTAACTGTAATCCCCATACCTTAGAGGAAGAAGTTTTAATTCCCTATAATGCAAGGGCTGGAAGGGGTCTAAAGCATGCACAAAATACAGCTTGCAAGGTGGGACTGGGCTTGCTAAACGGGAAAGTCTTGTAGGGGGTCCTAGTCACAGAAGACTGACCACATGAGACAATAACAGTAATGGGAACAGCCAAGAGGAGCATGCTACTTCTAGTGCAATGCACATATACAGATGCTACTATACGCCTGACACTGATGGTTTTGGAGTCCACACTCTCATCACCTCCTCTTGACAGCTGAAGGGGAGTAATCTGATGAGACCTAGGTCCAACCCCAGGTAGGCAGGCTCCAGAGCCTGCACTCTTTGGTAACTATCTTATATCTACACCAGCATTCTACTGAGAAAAGACAGTACAGGACGGAGGCAAAATCTCTCCACTCCATCTTTTCAGCTTCTTGGTGAAGCCTGAGTGATAATGGCCTATCACCTTTTCCCCCCCTCCAATTTGCAATTTGTTTTAACACTGTTCTTTGCTGGTGTTTGCTCTATATATTTTATCTTGTTGGTAATTTTTCTTGTCCCTTACATCTCTCAATGTAGTTATCTTAAAATTGTGTCCTAAAAAGTTGAATGGATATGTCCCTGTAATCCCAGTTATTCTGGAGGCTGAGGTTAGGATTGGTTGAGCTTAAAAGTTAGAGCCTGGACTGTAAGGTGAAATCCTGTCTCAAAATGAATACCTCCCTTATCCTAGATCGTTAACCCTTTGTCATGTATCCTTTTCCCAGAAAGCCAATGCTCTCACTTCCAATCCTGACGTCAGCCACAGCCAGTCTTGGCTGCTCCAGGCTCCTGCACAGGGCAGGACCCTCTTGTCTCCTTGCTCCTTATTTACTTACATCTACCTGGAATCCCTGTGATCCCCTGTTAAAGAAACTAGCCTACCATTTCTCAAAGCAGTAGAAGATCAACTCACAGGCAGCATAGGCTCTGGGCCAAGCTTCCTCCACTCAAATCTGATGCCTAGTAGCTATGAGATGTTGAGCAGGTTTTATACCTCACTATGCAAACTTGTAAAGTGGAAATCAAAGCAGCAGTGGTGTCATAGGGCTGTTGTGAGGTGGCAATGCCTGGACAAGGTCTAGAGCACAAGTAAACATTTCTTGTTGTAGTCTAAGAAAGCACCCTACCAGGGGCTCCTAACTTAGAGGCCCTGGACAGTGTTTTCATGAGACACATTGTGAACCAAGATGTATTTCTGTAGAAAAGAAGTATAAAGCTTACAAGTGTCTATAACCTAGAAAAGGATATACCCTGTTCAAGTCCACAAAAACTACTCAGGTGAAGACGAACCTGCTCTCAGTGGGGCGCAGGAGGTGGATATCTCAGTCAGCTACTGCATTCTGAGTAGATACGGTGTCTAAGTATCACACAGCCTTCAAAATGCTTACATGTGGGCTATAGCAGCAAAAGCAATGAAGAAATAAGTTTGCAAAGTTAGGGAAGATAAAGATCACCTAACTAAGCAGGAAGGAATCCCACAACCACATGACCCAGCTCCTCAGCAACTTGAGCGCTCCAGTTTCGGGAGGTCACTGGGTGTTGACCAATGCATTAGGGCAAGAGCCAAGGTTTTTGCTCCAAATCCACTGCCCTTTTGAATCATTAAAAGTCTAAAAAAGAGTATCTCTTTCTCTTTGAAAAACAAACAACAACAACAACAAAACAGTACAAAACACTAATATTAAACACACATACACACACATACACAAACACTAACAAAATCAATTTCTCTCAGAAGGTACAAGAGGTCACTAAAAAGCAAATGCAAAAACTCATGATCCTTTGGCTCTCTGTTGAGCAATTAGATCAAATATTTGTTTCCTCCCCCGTAATATAATCATTAACTTTTAAATACAATACACCTGGGAAGCCCACACTGATCCTTGAGTGTGTATAATTGTTCTTTTGCCTTTTAGATTGTGCCTGGATGTCTGGCTATGTCCCCGTGTCTCTTCTTTCAATACCATGCTTAAATCCGCATTAAAATCTTTTTCTTAATTCCAATTAAAAATGATAACACTTGGTTGGGAGGTGGTGCACATCTTTAATTCCAGCCTTCGGGACATAGAGGCAGGAGGATCTATCTCTGTGAGTTGGAGGATGGCCTGGTCTACAAAGTGAGTTCCAGGACAGCCAGGGCTACACAGAGAAACCCTGTCTGAAATAACAAAAACCAACCAACTAACCAAGATAATATTTATTCTATTCCCACAACTCTCAAAGGTTGGGGGACTTAGAATGCTTGTCCTGAGAAGTCCTTCATTACAGAAATGCCTGAGAGACTCAGACACTCAGAACCCCACAAATATGAACACTACAGGTTCAACCTTGGTCTTTATGACCCTGAAACCTGGATGCTCCCAAGAAACTTCACTCATCATTGCTACCCTTGAAGAGCAAAATGTTCCTGGAAGATTTCTTGAATGGACTTATTACACTCTAAATGAGCATTAATAGACATACTTGAAAGTTCATAGGAGGGGAGGCCACTAGGGGAAGGTGATAAATGAGAACAGAACATGACACACATATACGAAGGTGCCATGACCAAAGTCATATTTTTGTATGCTAACCAACTTACTATTTTATATTTTATTTTGAGACAGGATGTCACTATGTAACCCTGGATGTCCTGGAACTCTCTCTGTAGACCAGACTGGCTTTGCACTCACAGAGATCTGCTTGTCTCTGCTCCCTAAATGCTGGGATTACAGGTGTGTGCTACCACAGCCAGCCCTCAAAAGTTAATCGTAAAAAACTGAATGGAGGGCTAAAGATGTTTTGGCAGTTAAGAGCACTGACTGTCCTTCCTGAAGACCTAGATTTAATTCCAGCACACACTCGGCAGCCCACAATAGCCTGTAACTTTAGGTCCAGAGAATCTGATGCCCTCTTCTGGCCTCTGAGGGCACCAGGAATTCTTGTGGTGCACAGGTACACATGCAGACAAAATACCCTTACACATATAATAAAAAATTGAGAATTGAGTTGGGCCAGGCATGGTGGCACACACCTTAATCCCATTACTCAGGAGACAGGCAGGTGGAGTTCCATGAGTTTGATACCAGTTGTTATATAATCAAAGTATGCAATGAGATCCTCTCTCTCTTGCTCAAAAAAAATGTTTTTCAACCATTAAAAAAAAAAAACTGACTGTTAGGCTGGAGAGAGCACTGGTTGTTTTTCTAGAGGACCTGGGTTCAATTCTCACCACCCACATGGATGCTCACAACTGGTCCAATTCCGGGGGATCTGGTACCCTCACAGGCACACATGCAGGCAAAATACCAATGCACATAAAATAAGAATACATTTTTAAAAATTGACTGTTCCTGGGCAGTGGTGACACACATCTTTAAGCCCAGCACTCAGGAGGCAGAGGCAGGTGGATCTCTATGAGTTTGAAGCCAGCCTGGTTTCAATACAGCCAGGGATTCACAGAGAAACCCTGTCTTGAAAAACAAAACCAACAACAACAAACCAGCCAACCCCACCTCCTCTGTTTTGCTGGGGGTGGAGGAGGACAAGTTCCCTGGGATATAGGTCATAGAGTATTCAAAGACCCCAGAGCTCTGGATGACGCTGTCAGAATCTTTCCTGTCTAGCCATGCTTTTTCCATGGGCCCTGCTGACTCCTTTCCAACAGGCCGAGGGAGTACCTACTGGACTTCATGCTCCTCACTGTTCTTTCTAGGCCAAACACAGGCTAACTGTGAGAGCACTTATGGAGCCACAGTTCAACTTCTGCTGCTGGCAATCTAACCCAGAGCCTTGCATGTACTAGCTAAGCTCTATCATTGAGCTGAGCCTTCAAGCCACAAAGACGCTTCAAAACACAGTTGTATATTGAATAACATTAATGGCCAAGTGGAAGAATTTGTTGTTTTTTTCCTTTTTCTTTTTCTTTTAATTATCAATAGGGGAAATGCCATTATAGAAAGGATTTTGCAACCCTGAAAATCTGGTTGTTTTTGTTGTAAGTGAGTATGGGTGTTTTGCCTACATATTATCTTTGTACCATGTGTGTGCCTAGTATCATGGAAGTCAGAAGAGGGTGTCAGATCTCCTGGAACTGGAGTTGTAGATGGTTGTAAGGTCCATGTGGGAGTTAGGAGTCAAACACAGGTCCTCTGCAAGAGCGACGTTGCTCTTACCCACCTGCATTCAGGAGACAGGGCATGTGGATCTCTGTGAGTTCAAGGCTAGCCTGGTCTACAGAATGAGACCAACCAAAGCCACACAATGAGACCCTATCTGTATTATTTTTCTAATATATATTTAATTTTGCAGGGCAGTGAACATAGCATGAAACAGGACTGGATGAGAACGGGCTCTCTAGCACAGGGGTGCTGCATCAGGAAGCAGGCCCTGCATCTCTTGTAACCACAGGTTTCCATAAGTGACAGGGCTGCAGCCCCACTGTCGCAGGAGAACAAGAAGTTTCCGGGCTTCATCTCACAGGAGAAAGCCAAGGAAGGAGGCAAAGCAGCAGTGAGGGACACCAGCACAGGGCACAACACACACAGGAGCAGGGTCAGACCTCGGTGGCACCATGTAAGAGGAACTGGAGCGAGCTCCTTGCCAGAGTACTGAGGAAGTCTGGGCACAGGGCAAGAGTTACCCTATGCGTTGTCACCAAAGTTGCTGTTGGTGACTGAAACAACCATATCCACAGTATTACTGGGATCTCATTTATTTGTTTATTTATTTATTTTTGTTGTTGTTGGCTTGCTTTCTGAGACAGGGTCTCAATGTATAGCTCTGGTTGTCCTCTGGTTGTCCTGAAACTCACTCTGTAAACAGAGGCACTTGCCTCTGCCCCTTGGGGCTCCCCGCTCCAGTGCAAGGATTAAAGGCATGCACCAATCTTCCGGCTGAATTACTGAGATGTTAGAAAGCATTTAATAAGGAATTTGCTCAACATGAGTAGCTGGGTCTGAAACCATCTGACAAGTAAATACTCACCACAGCAATCACAGGAATGAGCACCCCCAGGTTCCCTGCACTGCTGGAAGCCTAGAAAAAAATATGCATCAGTGACAGAAACATTTCTTTTACAAACGAACAAAAGCCCCAACAGTAATGTACAGATAGGAGACAGGAGCATAAAGACACCATCTGGTGCAATACTTGACTCTAGCACCTTTTACATGCTAAGCACTTAAACTATAAACCCGAGTCCCCACGCTGCATAACTCAACTTGTGCCGTGGTGCTAAGGATTGACCCTGGAGCCCTGCTGCACAAGAGCTCTGCCACTGGACTACATCCTTAGCCCTAGGATAACTGTAATGGGGGTGGGCAGAGACAACTTAAATGTCAAACATAAACCATTAATTTATGATTGCATAAGCAGTGGCAATTCTACATAATTATGACATAGTCATTAAGAAACAACTTTTTGAAAAAATTTAGTCACTTTGGGAGAGTGCTGACAGAAATGTTTGAAAACAAATCAGAGTTTAAGAGTACTCTCTGATTCAATTAGAGTTAGATAATATAGCCGGGCATTGGTGGCGCACTCCCTTAATCCCAGCACTCGGGAGGCAGAGGCAGGCGGATCTCTGTGAGTTCGAGGCCAGCCGGGTCTACAGAGCAAGTTCCAGGACAGCCTCCAAAACAATGCAGGGAAACCCTGTCTCAAAAAACAAAACAAAAAGATAATATATACAAGCAGAGAAAATATGCCAAAATAATATCAGTGATTTCATTTAAGTAGAGGATTATGGTTTTTTACTTTATAAGTTTCTGTATCTTTTCTATAAGTTAGGAAATCCAGAAAATTTAATAATTAAATGGTTAAGTTCTCTAGATAGGCCCCAAAACACAGGTAAATTACAACAACCACTTATGGGAAGCTGAGGAAGCCCTGTGCGAATGCGTATTGTTGACTTAGATCCATAGGAGTGGCAAACCCTTCCCCTGGGGTAAGGCTCAGAGGGATGGCAAAGCCTCTCTCTGGTCCCAGTGCAAATGATGACAGTATGACAATGGCTGACTTGCAACAGCAGCTTTCTCCTCCTGAATGACTGCAGACTGCAGCCTGAGATGGTCCCCTACAAAGCCCCCACCCCTCCCCCCCAGATCTCAGCGTTTGTGCATCCAAGTTTCTTTCTTTATCCCCTCATTGCTCCAGTCAGGTTTCCAGGACTTGGCAGACGATGACGGAAAACCTTTAGAAGAATGCCCTTAGAATACTGAACTATGCTCTGTATTTATAACAGTGACAGCATATATGGGCGCTGAGGACCCACGCTGACCAGGAACTGTTCTGAGTGCTTTCCTTGCATTAACTTCAGCGAGATTCACTGAGGATCGGAGCAGTTTGCCAAGGCCCTGAGGTTTTCCTGGGCTGTAGCAGATGAACAGTGGTCCTCTTGGCTCTGAACTGGAGAAGCAAAAGCCTCAGGGCTCTTACACAGTGAAGTGGAACCCTCTCCATAGGTCTTAGTTTAGCTCGCTCTTCCTTCCTTCCTTCTTCCTTCCTTCCTCCCTCCCTTCTTTTTATCCTTTCTTTGCTTTCCTTCCTTCCTTCCTTCCTTCTTTTTTTTTTTTCTGAGACAGGGTCTCACTGTGTAGCTCTTGCTGGCCTGGAACTTGTTATGAAGACTAGGCTAGTCTTGAACTCAAGAGATCCACTCTACCTCCTGAGGACTGGGATTAAAGGTGTGTGCCATTACATCTGGCAATTATGAATAGTTATGAGCTAGCATCTTCCTCTTGCTTCTACAGGCTCCCCTTACCCAAGAAGGTCCCATTTCAGTAAATACTTAGCAAATAGTAGCTACTCTACAAAGAACAGGTTCCCATGTTTGTACGTAAGAGAAAATGGCATCCTGGTGCTGCTCTTCTGGTCTGTGAATAAGCATTAAACTCCAGGATTCTTGAGACTCTGTAAGTGTAGCAAGAGGAAGCAAACAGGAATGGCCACAGGTCCCAGTAGGTCAGCAGGCACTGGGGCCCACTTCTTGTAGGAGAGAAGATGCCTGAACTATTACCACACTTCCTCACGTGTTGATGCCTTCCTGCATCACCAGCCCTTCTCTCCCATCAACCCGACTTAGTCTCTCCTGAGAACTGAGAAAGTCACCATCCTGGGAATCTTGATAAATTGGTCAGAAGAACAAGGTTGAATTATGGACAAGGTCTTTTATTTATTTTTTATTTTGTGTGCAAAGGTGTTTTACCTGCATGTGTGTTTGTGTGAGGGTATCAGATCCCCTGTGCCATCTCTCCAGCCCCTATGGACAAGGTCTTAAACAAGTTTTTTTGTTGTTGTTTTGTTTTGTTTTCTTTTTGCATCAGCTACACCTTGACCAAGACTTTCAAAGGAAGGATTCCATGGAGATGTCCACTCAGATATTAACTCCACAAGGCATTTCTGACCAGCCCAGTCTAAAGTGTTCCTTGCTGGACTGTCCTGTTCTATACTCTCATAAGTAGAGGGTGCTATCTTATTTACTTGACCCCTCACCTGGAACAACAGTCAGGACCCCGCAGTCCACAGGCCAAATCCAAACATTACCTATCTCTTGCACATGCCTACAGCTGCTGTTGGTTACCACAGCAGAGTGAAGCTGTTGCAACAGAAACTACCTTGAGCCTGCAAAGCCTGCAATATTGATGGCCTTGTTCTTTTTAGTAAGTGAACTGACCCTAACCGGTGACAGTCCCTGGCACACAATGGATGAATAGTAACTGGGAAAGGGAAAGAGGAGGGAACAGTATAAGAGCATGAAAATGGAAACGTGGGGAAGGAAGGCTTGCTGTTAATGGGAGGTGGTGTGGTAAGAGGTCTCCCACGGTCTTAAACACTCCCAAACAAACAACTTGAGCATTTAAAAGGTAGCATTCTGTCTGTCCATGTGGATCTTCCTTTCTTAAGACAGTCTGAGAGCACAAAAAGATGGCACCTCTTAAGTTGCAATGGCAGCATATAAGTTCTTCCTTAGCACAGCCTCAGGTCCAGGACACCCTCAACATCTGCTTCCTGATGAGTGACACAGGGAGAGAGCTGCCTAGAGGAAGTCCATGCTGCTGCTGTTCACACCAGGGCTGATACAAGCCAGATGCAGTTTGGTGAAGAAGCACGCTCCTCCCTAACCCACTAGCATCCCCAGTGAGAACCAACTCTTTTTCTTGTTTTCTCCAGATGTTCTTAAACCAACTAACAGGTAGAAAGGTGTAACTCAGGGTGGAACACACGCTTAGCATATGTGAAGTCTTGGATTTGGGCTCCACAATCAAAAACAGAATAAATTTAAAAATTAAAAATTTAACAGAGAGCATCATATTTCAACCAAGACAGTGCCTCAAAACCCAGCAACCTCCTTCCTCCTACCTTCAGGGCAGGGCCCTTCTCACTGGCCCTCTCGCTGGCTCTTTTCCCCTCCAGGCCTAGCTGCACAAACAGTTCCAGCAGGTTCATCAACAGCTCGTCCACAAGGTGCTCTTCCTGAATGTTGGCCGCAATGTTGGCCAGGGCATTGATCACGGCTAGCGAACAGTGCCTAAAGAAAAGGAACACAGTCAAACCCACCAGCCAACCCTCAGCTATGCTGGGCAATGTGCTGGAGGGAGAGATGCTGGCTCTAAGTGGGCTCAGCCTACCTCACCATGCACAAGGAACTTCCAAAAGGTTCTGAACATGTCATCTTCATGACAAACAGACCCTGAAAGTGAATGACTGGATAGATGACTGTGGACCTTTTGGCCAAGGATCTGGTCCTAGGCACTGGATACCAGGGACCCTGACTTTCCTCTGAACATTAAAAGTCTACTGAGTATTCAGATGAAGAATTACTCAGTTCTAGACTTCTCTGCTTGAGTTCTGAGAACCTAAACATCGTTTCACCTGATGACCAGCTTCTTGCCCTGGGAATGATGCTCCTATTAGCAGACAGCGAACATGAAGGAGTCTCAGGACCACCTGCCCCTGGATCATGAACATCCTACCAAAACCCCAGGTGTGAAACTGATGTTGCCCCTTAGTCAGACGCCGTGGGCCAGGACTCTGCAGCTCTGCAATCAGCAGCTGATACTTCAATGGTATGTTACTAACTGGGGCACGTAAGTCTTTGAGCCTTCGTTTCTTTCTGTGTGAAACAAGTATAATAATCCCCTCTTTATAAGCAGAAGGGGTTAAGCACTGACACAGTCTGGTCCCTAGTAAATACTAGTCATGACAAAAGACACTCCAGTTCCCATTAGTAAAGCCTGGTAGGTCATGGGAAAACAAAAGCTATCAAATGTTCCTATTAGTGAGAAGACAGATTTTGGAGGCTGTGTGTGTGGGTGTGGGTGTGTGGTGTGTAGGGGCTGGAATCCAGGGTTTTGTGCATGCCAGGCGAGTGCTGTAACAGTGAGCTACATCCTTAGATTGAAAAATCATTTCGACAGAAATAGAGGCTTCATGGGAAAAGAGGTCAAAAGACTGGAAACTGAAGAGATTGCAGCATGAGATTAGCAGGGACCAGCACAAAGGCCAGAAAGAGGCCAGTGGGAGCAAGGACAGAGAGCAGGAGGGGCCAGGGACAAGGAGCCCAGAGACCCATTCACATGAAGGGAATGACATGGGAAAGAGGTGTCAGTTCCACTGCAGAGACCAGGACACACAGAAGAAGGTGCAGGCGAGTTTGGCTGGGTCCTCAATCTAGTCCTCAGATTGTTTGCAGACTGGACACACATGGTGGCAGTAAGAAAACCTTGACCTACAACTGTTCCTCAGTACCCATGGAAAACTGGCTGCAAAACTCCCAAGGATATAAACAATCTTTTCACTTAAATGGTGTGGTAGCAAACAGCATCCACTTGTAATCTCAGCGCTTAGATGGTGGAGGCAGGAGCATCATGAATTTGAGGCCAGCCTGAGCTACCACAGCAAGATTGTATCTTAATAAAACAAAAATAAACTAGGATAGTATTTGTATATAACTATGTATACATTCTTGCATACACTAAATCATTTCAAAATTACCGATAGTACTTAATACAAAGTAAATATCACAAAAAGTGGGAGTTTTGTTGTTTTTTAAAGATAGAATTTCACTATGCAGCACAGGCCAGTTTGGAACTTGTTATGTGGCTCAAGTTAGCTTCTAATTCAGTTCTCTTGACTCAGCTTCCTAAGTGGTAGTATTAAAGTGTGTATCACCTCTCCCAGCCTTGAGGACATTTTATTGTTTAGAGAATGTGGATGAGGAAAGCTGAACATGGACAGTATAGACGCATGTCTTTGTTTCCAACATTTACTCCCTGTTGGTGGAGGCAACTGTGTAACAATGCCAAGAGCTCACACAGGTCAAGAATTTTCACATATATATTCTCCCACCGAAGTACTAACCAGACTCAGGCCTGCTTAGCTTCTGGGATTAACTGGGATAAGTAGGGTAGACTCTAGGTGGCCTGGTGGCCAACAGATCCCATGCACATTTCTATTCACTCACACAACTGGAGCTGTGCTCTTTGACCAGAGGAGACACTGAGGCACAGGCAAGTTGAGCATTATTGAGGCTAGGCAGCTGTACTGCTGCCCACTAAACTGACATGGGGAGGGTCTTCGAGGAAACTTGTATTTAATATCAAAAGCAGAGGAGCCTGATGACCAGGAACAGTAATGCCAACACAGGGGCCTCTTCTCTCCACCAGCTCATGTCTTTGTCTGATTTTTCTCCTGTCTTCTATCTCTTCTGACCTGACAAACTCTTGTGCATCCTTCAAACATGAAGAGACATGGCTCTTCCTCAAGGCATTCTAGGTAAAGTCAAGAAGACCTCTCAGTCTGCCAAGGACAATTGGCCAGGCTTTGTACAAACACAGAATACTCAAAGATATAAATACCTATCCCCTTGGGACCCCCAAATTCCAATTGCCTCCCTACAGCTCCCCCACGCCCGTCCATGCCCTTTTTTTTTTTTTTTTTTGGTGCTAAACTGTATGGAGGTGGCACATGAATTTAATACTAGCACTTGGGAAGCAGAGGCATTATGGGCCAGTGTAGCATAACAGAGGGGCACAGCTGTAGTTCAGCAATGAATTGCTGCATGTGCAAGTTTTCACGTGTTACCTTAGATGTACATTAATTTATATATAGCATACAGTACTTCTGTTAGAAGGCTAACACCCACAGGCAAATCCTCAAACGTCCCTCAAACAGAGTTAATAAACAGAGTTAAGCACTGTCAAGATCTAAAACAATGAGGTACAGAAGAGTACCTGTAGCCATGGTCTTTGTAGTCTTTGGTGGCCGAATACACAACTGAACTGGCCTTCACACTGATTTGCTGGAAGAGATTCCACACTTCCTGATAAATATATTGCTGGAAGAGAGGTAGAGATACTGTCACCATTCCATGATTCCTAAGGTCACTGGGAGAAGCTCTGGAATCTGATAACAGTAAGATGATGCAGGGCATACTTTTGTTTACATATGTTTGTTTAAGTGCCAAGGCGTTTATATGGTGACGGGAGGAAAACTTGTGGGAGTTGGCTTTCTCCTTCCATCCCTCAGGCTCCAGGGATTGAACTCAAGTCAACAGGCTGTCAGTAAGTCTTTTTACCCACTAAGCCATCTTTGCCAACCACGTTTATTTTATTGGTTGACTGATTTATACACAAGGTCTTACTATGAAGCCCTGGCTGGCCTAGAACTCACAATTTAGAGCAAGGTGGTTTTGAAATCCTCCTGACTCTGGGTGCCCAAGTGCTGTGATTCCAGGTGTACATACCATGCCTGGATTAAGTATTTCATTGTTTTAAGATCCTACTTTTACATCATGTATATATGTGGGTGTCTGCATGATAGTATGTGCTTGGTTGCAGGTATCCTCAGAAGCCAGAAGTGAGCACCGGACCTCCTGTCTTGGGAGGTCCTGAGCCACCTGACCAGGAGCATAGGACTGAACTCGGGGCTTCTGCAAGAGTAGTATGCATTTCTAACCACCAAACAATCTTTCCAACCCTCTAGTCTTTCTTTTTTTTTTTTTTTGAGACAAGCTCTTATATATAGCAAAAATTAGGTTTGAAGTCCTAATCCTTTTGTCTCTACTTCCCAAGTGCTGGGACTATAGGCATATGTCATGGGGCTCTAAGAAAACCCAAATCAAAAGTGAAAGAGAAGCAGCTTTTATTTAGATTCAATTTTATGCTACCTATGTTGATAAGAAATGAGTTTAAACTTCCTGAGATCCAAACAACCACTGATTACATTATTCTCACCATACAATGTGGAAGCCATTGTGAGAATTTAGCTCAGTTTCAAAGGACATTAACAGTGCGAGTTTATACTCTTATAATCAAAGGTTTCCAGCTCTGGCCTTACTGCAGAGCTCTTCCTTACATTTCCAGTGATGACCAGGCAGCCCAGCTGGTCGATGATGAGCACATCAAGAGGTGAGGGGGGCTGGCAGAATTTCTGCTGCAGAATCTGAAGAATTGGCTCCATGACCTTTGGGGTGTCCCTCAGAGCCACTGCAATGTGTCCCAAGGCACGGATGGTATGGTCAGGAATCAAGTGAGCATCCCTATGGGAGGGAAGAAAAGAGGCATCTGAGAAAAGCTCCGGGAGCCTTTGAAGAAGCATTCTTCTGAAGGAACTGCTGTGGGCTCTCACCACATTCACAGACAGAGACCCAGGCTCCAACTCTAACACTGTGGTCCAGAATGTACATTTGTGGGTGGGATTGACCTTGACCCTTCAGCAGACCCAATGCATAACAGAACCAATGTGAGCAGGGAGGAGGCGCGCGCACACACACACACACACACACACACACACACACACACACACACACACACACACACACACACACACACACACACACGCACACACACAGTGGCAAGCACTGTGACTGAGCCTGCAAAGTACAGCTGTGCTTCCAAACGATAGACACGTACTTGTCACTCTCCTGGGAGATGTAGAGCCGGTTGGAGAGGCTAGCCAGGAAGGCCTCCACTATCACTGGGTCCACGGTCAGGCCAGCCTTCAGGCACCTGTGCAACAAAGAAGTCCAAGTGAGATCAGGTGTTAAGACAATGGAATGATTTTATTTGCTTTTTCCTTGGTTTGTTCCTTGCTAAGGCGAACAACTTTTTACATAGCAGTTCTGAAGCTTCTACTCCAGAAATCCGCATGAAAAGCCATTCCATTGGACTAATCTAAGGAATTATAGTGAACTTCATCTGCCCACTTGGTAGCATCTCTTCTGGAAACAATAACTTAAATCACTTTGCCTGTTGTCAAGGCACATCTTCCTTCAAAATAATGTACCCATGCTAATTCCAGTTTTACACCTCCTTTATCATTCATAGCAACTGTTCCCAGATAGCTGACCACCCCTCCATTAACTCCAGTCCTTCACAAATGCAAAGCACGAGTCCTCCCACTAAGCTGCACGCCTGCTCCCCACCAAGGTCTTTTATTAAGGAGAGATGCTTCTGCTGTAGAGAAAATGGAAACCTTTAAAAGCCCCCCAACAGATAAAGTCTTGTTTTTCAGGTGTGTCTTGCTCACCAGAGCAGTTTGGCTCTTGGGGCACACTGAGAATGAGGAGCTAGAATTCAGAGGGAGGCACAATTCCTAACTCACACGAATTAGAAAGCATCTGATTGCCAGCCTGGGAGAGCAAGAGCATGCAGCAAGTCTCCACAGCAAAGAACACTTAATCTTATTGAAAACAACAGCAAAAACTGCTGCGTTGTATTTGATCACACTGTGAAGATGTGTCTCTGGTAAGGCACCTTCTGACTGGGTTAGTAAAGAGCTGGGTGGCCAGTAGCTAGGCAGAGGGGACAGGTGGGACCTGGGGAGAGACAGGAACTTGGAGGAAGCATCTGAGAGGCAGGGGATTTGCCAGTCAGACACACAGGAAATGGGACGGACTGTACTGAGGAGAGGTAGTAAGCCATGTGGCAGAGTTTAGATTATTACAAATATTCTCTAATAAGCATTTATATTTTTTCGACCAAGAAAAGGAAGGGTGGGGTTTCGAGGCAGGGTTTCTCTGTGGCTTTGGAGGCTGTCCTGGAACCAGTTCTTAGCCAGCCGGTGGTGGCGCACACCTTTAATCCCAGCACTCGGGAGGCAGAGGCAGGCGGATCTCTGTGAGTTCAAGGCCAGGCTAGACCGACAGCCTCAAAACAATACAGAGAAACCCTGTCTCGTAAAAACCAACAACAACAACAACAACAAAAAGAAAAATTAAAAAAAAAAAAAGAAAGAAAAAAGGAACTAGCTCTTGTAGACCGGGCTGGTCTTGAACTCATAGAGATCCACCTGCCTCTGCCTCCCGAGTGCTGGGATTAAAGGTGTGCACAAACAACTCTTTGCCTCCTCATTCCCCCCCCCATCTCCCCACCTCAGGCTTCCTTCAACTAAAGCCCCTACCTGCAGATGTTGTCAATGGCGATGTCCCGGAGCTGCTCGTACATGGAAGGCTGGTTCTTCTTACCCGGCAAGACATTCAGAGTTGACTCGGAATGCTCATTGGTGACACTGATTTTTATATCATTGCCAGCAACTAAAAGTAAAAATTCAAACTTGTGTCTGATTCAGTTTCAGTTTCATCCCCTTTTTTGTCTCAAACTAGGATTACAAGATGGTCAACTTCAGCCTATGAAATCAAGCACTCAACAACCAACCACACCCACTGGCTTTTTTTTTTTCCTGAGACAGGATCTTACCATGTAGCCCTGGCCTACTTGGAGCTCGCTATGTAGACCAGGCTGGTCTCCTTAAAGGCATGCACCACACCACACCTGACTAACTGACCAGACCAAACATTTTAGAGCCAAGACTCTGAGACTGACAGCTGACAGGAAGGATGATAGAGCATGTTTAAATAAATAGGGACAGGTGACTTATAAAGTGTTAAACTTACAAAGTAAGCTCGGCAATTTCTTAATGAACCATTTGTAAAAACTGACAAAGTCGGGCATGGTGGCATATACCTTTAATCCTAGCATTTCAGAGACAAAGGCAGGCAAATCTCTGTAAATTCAAGGTCAGCCTGGTCTACAAAGCAAGTTCCAGACAGCCAGGACTACACAGAGAAACCCCTTCTCAAACAACAACAAGTAAAGAAATGGCAACTATTGACATGGATGCAGCTTTGCTGTTTAGTGGGGCACAGTCCTGCTCTGGGAAGTACAGAGCAGGCAAGTGTGTGTGTGTTTGGGTGGTGGTGCACATAACAAGTCTGGACAATCCTAAGCACAAACTTAAACATCTACACCACTCCTTAACAAAGTTACAATGACTGATTCAAAACACGGTTCCTTAAGCTAGAAAACATCACAATTGTAATCAAGGAGTTTTTTTTCTTCTGTTTGTATGTCTTTACTGTAAGGACTGGGAAAGTTTTCTGATGGCTAGGTTTCTGGTTCTTCATCTGCAGGGAAAAGATATTGTAACTATGCATGACAGTAACTACATTAGTGCCTCACATCCACGGAAGCTGGACTAATTAATTAGCTAATTAATCAATCTGTACTAATTACTACTGTATGAGAAGAACTGTGCTGAGCCTGCATCCTCTTGTGGGCAGTGGGGACCAAATGAGACAGTGTACATGAGACTTCTACCCCAGCTCTGAGGCATGTAGGGCTCTTGCTTAGTTCCTCCAGAGGAAATGCCAAGCAACAAAATAAAACTAAAGCCAAGATTACAAGGGGCCTTCCGTGGGAGGCAGAGAAAGGCCTGAAACCTAGGGAATGGGGGGTCTGTAGAAAAAGACAGAAGGAAAGATGTAGAGGAGAGAAATGGCCCAAACAAGTGTGGTCAGAACTCAAATAGTTACACAGTTCCTCTCTCAAGGACCCAGAAGCTCCAAATGCTGAAGATGAGAGCTTGTTGTGGAATATTAGTTTAAGCTGTGTTACATTTGTTCACACTGTGTAACATTTGTTTAATGATGCAAAGATGTGCTACATTCTTTTATGTTGCATTTATTTAACTCCGTGAAGTTGTGTTTCTTTGCCTGCCTAAAACATCTGATTGGACTAATAAAGAGCTGAATGGCCAATAGAGAGGCAGAAGAAAGGATAGGTGGGGCTGGCAAGCAGAGAAAATAAATAGGAGGAGAAATCTGGGAAGAGAGGATCAAAGTGCAAAAGAAAAGGAGGAGAGGAGGATGCCAGGGACCAGCCACCCAGCCAGACATGGAATAAAAAGTAAAGATATACAGAAATAGAAAATGGTAAAAACCCAGAGGCAAAAAGTAGATGGAATAATTTAAGTTAAGAAAAGCTGGTTAGAAATAAGCCAAGCTAAGGCTGGGCATTCATAAATATGAGTAAGTCTTCATGCATTTATTTGGGAGCTGGGTGGTAGGCCCCCCAAAGAGCAAAGAGTGAGAAGCAAACAACTACTAAAGCTATTACCTGTGTGATACTGACTGTGGTACTTATAGAGCTTCACCAGCACCGGGGATGGAATCACCAGAAAGTCTCTCAAAGATGGTGTCACTGAGTGCACCACCACGGGAAACCTTTCACACAGGCGGCCCAGACCCTGCAACACAACATCAATGTGTCAGGCTGTCTGGAAAAGGACCATCCACAAGGCCCCAAGGTGCTTAAGCCTTCTGATACACAAGCCTGACCCAAACTTCCGAAGTCAAAGCTCCCAGAGACTACCTACTCATGGGTTAAGCAAAGGAAATGGTAGCAATACTTCACCAATCAAGACATACACACACACACACACACACACACACACACACACACACACATATTGCTAAGACTGTGTCTTTTAAGTAAACAAATTAAGGTACAGAGTAGGCTGTTAAGCAATGGCAGGTGTTTGGTGTCAATGGGGTCTACATTAAGGAGCGCCTTAGCTAACCAAGCAGAACTGGGCATCTCTCTGTGAGGTCCCGTGGGCTATGTCTACAGCTCACCTGCTGGCCTTGAGTCTCATATCAAGGAGGACCACAGGTCCTCTTTAAGGCAAGCAGCTCTTGCAGAAATGCATGGCCCTATACAAAGCAGCCTACCCTCAGTTCACAGTAGGCTCTCATAGGACGTTTTAAAGAACAACTTTGCTGCCTCTTGCTTGACACTGGAGAATCAACCACAGCCTGAGCAACAATAAAGACACCTGTGAATGGGAATCTATGGGACTGACCTGTAGGCAGCAGATTAGCAGGGGCAAATGGGCAATGATGACCTTGCTGGATGTCTTGGATTGCAGCTTTTCAGACAGCTTAATGCAAAGGTTTTCTGCACCTTAATTGAAAATCAGAAGGAGATACAAATGATCACCATTCGCAACATTAGAAAATATGTTTCCCTTGCTCCCCAGAGCTGAGCACCAAACCAGGGCCTATCACTGAGCTAAATCCCTAACCCCAAGAAGTATGTTCTTAATGCTTAATCACAGGACATAGAAAACCCAACACTAAGAGGCAACATCAGGCACCCACATGATTTGAGCTTACACTGTCTTCTCTGTGGGTGGGTCCCCTCCTGTCTCATAGTTCTACTGTGTAAGAATGTTTCCCAGACTTCTCCACCCACTGAACCAGCCTCTTCCCTCCAGCTATGAACCTCCACCTCTCCAGAGCAAAGTCTAAAATCCCATCAAAAAACAGCAGGAGAATGCACAGGCTTGGCAGGCTTGGGCTTCTCCTTCCTCCCAGGCCCACTGCCTCCCATTGCAGGACAGGACAGCAAATGACTGGGCCAAGCATTCTAGAAGTCACTTTGGGAAATACACAGGAGGGTCCTTGGTCAGTCTAGAGCTCATAGGATGCAAGGAGGCAGCTTGCGGCTCACCCTGCTCATCTTTCACAGCCCACACCATGAGGTCCACGCAGGCAGCATTTGCTTGACAGCGCAGTTTGAGGGGGCTCATCTCACTGTGGACCCTGTCTGCGTCGTGTAGAATCTTCTGGAGTTCCCCTTGGCTCATGTTGAACTGCTCCAACACAAAATCATGGATCTCTTTCACAAAGGATGTGGGGAGGTCTGCGGGAAAGAAAGTTTGATGTGAGGGCAGGGGCTACATTGAAATAGCCATACTACAACAAAGGCAGCAGGTGCCTATGGCTAAGGCTGTTCCCTCTCAACAAAAACAAAGGTGATGTTTGAGGTAGCTGCTGTGGTTTTAAGAAAGCCTGCAGGGTCAAGCATGAACAGGCTAGGTCGTAATTCCAAAAGCATACAGTATTGGTCAGAGGAAAAGAGTTCTTCTGGGGCAGGGCAGTGGTGGTGCATGCTTTTAATCCCAGCATTTGGGAGGCAGCAGGCAAATCTCTGAGTTTGAGGCCAGCCTGATATACAGAGCATGTTCCAGGACAACCAGGACTGTTTCACAGAGAAACCCTGTCTCTAAAAACAAAGGAGGAAAAAAAAAAAAAAAAAAAAAAGAGTTCTTCTGGGAAGTGAGACCAGCCTTCTGTTTTGTTCTGGGTTATTCTCCTGTTCTGGTGGTGCTGGGGACTGATCCAGATGCTTCTTCCACCTGTAGGGAAGTGCTCTACACAGAGCTACACTCTAAGCCCACAGGACTGTCTTTTCAGCAGTCAAAAACTAAAACTCATATATAGGAAATAACTAAAAAGGGATGCATTATCAAAGGGTCCATTCAGTTGAAAGATTAGAGACTTTCCAAATTCTCATCCTTGGGGTTATCACAGTGGTTCTAACATTTTCAGGCACCTGAATTGATCCCTAAGAGAGTGTTTCTCAGGGGACCTCCTAATTAGATTCAGAATAGCTAAGTAAATTATAGTGTATATATAGCTTAGAAATCTATGTAGTCTGGGCTAGAAAGATGGCTCAGTGGTTAAAAGAGATGTTTGTTCTTCCAGAGGTCATGAGTTCAATCCCTAGCATCTACATGATGGTTCACAACCATATGTAATGAGATCTGGTGCCATATTCTGGCCTGCAGGTGTACATGCACACAAAACACTGTAAACATAATAAGTAAATAAGTCTTTAAAAAAAGGAAATCTATGTAGTCATCAAAATATATTTAAAAGGAACATTTAATGTTATGAAGAAATTAGAATGGGAAAACACATGAGAAATTGGGTGTAAAGACTAAACCTTTTATTTTCTAAAATGTGTAAATCTGATATGTAAAACTATATACACAGGACAGTAATACAATGTGTGTAGAAAAACATATTAAGAAAAAAAACCATCTCTTTAGCTATCATTAGCAGTATTAGAATCAGGGACAGATTTTTAAAATTTCCTATAAAGTTCAGTCATGTGATCATGCTGCTCACATGTGATCTTTTATTTTTGGAGATAGTGGGATATTGCTATAGTGTCCAGACATGTCTCAGACTCTTGGGATCAGCCCATCCTTCTGAGCAGCTAGGAGTACAGCCAGAAGCCACATCTGGCTTTCACATGTGATTTCTAAGTTGGCACCAACAGAAGTAAGTACCAGACTGTAAGAATGTCCAGGAGCAGCCCTGCACTCACACCCTCCAACATCCTTACCTCTCATGTAATACAGAGTGTCTCGGAGCATCTTGAACATGGCCAGGTACAGGGGATCACTGAAGGTTGTATAGTAGAGGTCAGCACTGGGATTGGCCTGCAGAGGAAACAGGCACATGGCCACAGTGCAGAGACTCTCTGCACACCGCCCAGCAAGCAGCTGTACTGTAAACTGAGAACCCACTTCCTCTAACTCATAGCAGACATTTTATTACCCTCTTTATCCTCCCCAGTAGAAGGCAAAAGTAAACAGGAGGTCCAAGAATGTCCTGATGACTACAGGCATGAGTAATACAGACCCATAGAAACAACAACAAAAACCACTAGCATTTCACTGTCTTTGGACTGGCATGGACATGAAGGAGGACCAGAGGGACCCAACACTACCCACCATTTTGAAGAAAGACAGTATAGCCTGGGCACTTCCAGATTTAGCCTACATTTTATAATTAAAATTAATTTTTAATTATTCTCCCTCTCCCCTTCTGAGACAGGGTTTCCCTGTGTAGCCCTGGCTGTCCTGGAACTCACTTTATAGATCAGACTGGCCTCAAACTCAGAGATCTGCCTGCCTCCCTCCAATATGCTAGATTAAAGGCTTGCTCCACCACCGTCTGGCTTTTTTTTTTTTTTTAAGTTTTCTACTGTCTAAAGCCAACATTTAAAACTCTTTGTGTGTGGGGGGGGTGTTAAAATAGGGTCTCATGGTGTAGCCCTGGCTTTCTTGGAACTCACTCTATAGAGCAAGCTGGCTGGGAGTAAAGGCATGCACTACTCCGCCCAGCCATTTAAAACTTTTTTTGTGTTTGTTGGCAAGAAACTATTTCATCAAGTGTATATTTATTCTAAAGTCCAAAATTGTTAACAAACAAAACTGCTCCAAGTCACCTTGGTTCATTCACAGGGAAAAGGGCCCTAGGACTTGACGTTAAAGAGATGGGCCATCGCTCAGAGCACCTACTGCTCTTCTAGAAGGTCTGGGTTCAATTTCCAGCACCTTCATGGCATATCACAACTGTTTGTCCCAATACCTTCTCCTGACATCCATGGTCACCAAGCATGCATGTGGTACCCAGGCATATATGCAGTTGAAATACTCATGCACATTAAAAAAAAAAAAAAGATAAGCCCTCAGGGGGATCTCCAGAAAGTCACAACTCTTCTTCTGGATCCATAGTGACTTCATTACAGGCAGTGTATAGACTAAACAAGTTTCTAGATCAGTGGTTCTCAATCTGTGGGTCACATTCCCTTTGGGGGATTGCATATTGGATATTTACATTACAATACATTTATGAAGTAGCAACATAATAATTTTATGGTTGGGGTTCAGCACAACATGAGGAACTGTATTAAAGGGTCACAGCATTAGAAAGGTTGAGACCACTGGTTTACATGCAGACTGTCCAAGGCCAGCTTTCAGTTCTTGTAGGGCACATGAACCAGTCAAAGATGGTGCTGAGGAAAAGTCAGATGGGTGAGTCCTGAGTTGTTTACAAAAAAGATGATTGGTTGCCTAGATTGAATCAGATGAAGTTACTGCATGAACAGCTCATATTCACTAGGTAAAGCGGAGGGCACCTAGGTGTGTGATAGGCTGACCTTTAAAACCAGTGACCATCCCCACCCCTGCGGTTTTTTTTGTTTGTTTGTTTGTTTGTTTTAAAGGATGCTTGCTGTGGGACAAAAAATGAGTTCCTTTTTGACTAGACTCCCTGCTGCCTCTGATTGTCTCCAGGATTCCAGGGAGGTCCTTCTTCAGACCTAGCTCAGCCTTCCATGGTTGGGCTAAGACCCTTAAGGCCTCAGCTTCCTGGCATGCCCTCAGTCATGTATGACCATATACTAATAAAAGAAACTGGGGCTAGACAGATGGCTTAGTGGTTAAGAGCACTATTATTCCAGAGGACCCGGGTTTAATTCTCAACATCCACAGGGGAGCTCACAACTGTCTATAACTTCAATTTTAAAGGTAGCTTAAAATTTTGGTCTCTGTGGATTCTACAAAGACATGGTGTACAGACATACATGCAAGCAAAATATTCCTATGTATAAAAAATAAAATTAAACTTCAAAGGGAGGGAGGGATGGTGGGAGGGACAGGGTTCTGAGACCACAAACTCAACCTACAGTGAGAGTGAGAGCTAAAACTCAGGTTGACAGGAAGGACAATGACTTGCAAATGGCTAAGGTCTGTAGCAATGTGCCAGACTGCAACCTGGAGTTATGACAATGCGTCCTTATCCAGGATCCATCAAGAGCAAACTACACACCCCACAAATGCTAGCAGTAAAGTTTGCTGATGGCAAATCAAGAGCAGACCTTGGCTACAAATACTTTTTTTTAAAAGTCCCTCAGATGCATACTACATACATTTAAAATCCAGGAATTGCATGTCCACATAATTACACCTTGCAGCTTTAGAAGCAACAAAGGAGTAAGGAAGATAAAATCCAGAAAGACCCGGGCTGACTGCAAGCTTCCTAAGTGTGTGACATGGGCACATTAGGTAACCATCATGACCCTTCCAGCTGTGAAATGGAGACACTCACCAGCAGTCATAGGCATGTGTGTGATGTAATGAAAAGAGGTGGAATGGGAGGCAGATGGGAAGGGTGCTGGGACTAGGGTTAAAATACGCTGAGCACTCACTGCAAGCTACCCGTCATTCCCGCCCTCCTGCAAACACTTCTGCTGCCTCTTTGCACATGCTTAAGTCAGGCTAACTTCATGGTAATGTCCTCAAAGTACGTACTTCCGTCACGCTGGCTACAACTGCATCTAAGGATTTGAGAACAGGCTCCTCCACAATCTTCTTCACCTGTTAGAGAGACAGAAATCAAATGAAGCACCTTACACAGAGAGATAGAAATTCTAGCTTCTTCTACCTAGTGACAAACACTTTGATAGACCAACCCATGATAAGGCTGAGGTAGAGCTCAATGCTAAGGAACAACTTAGCATGCCAAATACACTGGGTTCAATCCTCAAAAATTTAAAAAGAAAACACCAGGGGCCAGAGAGATGGCTCAGTGGTTAAGAGCATTTGTTGCTCTTGCACAGGATTCAGGTTTGGTTCCTAACACTACATGGGGTCTCACAACTGCTTATAACTCTAGTCTGAGGGGATCTGATGTCATCTTCTGACTTCCATGGGCACTAGACACACACACATGATGCACATACATATGTAGGCAAAACATTTACATACATAAAGAAAGTAAATCTAAACAAAATTTAAGAGAAATCTGAAAAGAACCCCACAGATAGGTAATGATAACAGTGATGGAAAGTAGTCCAACAACAAATCAACTTCACAATGATCAAGCCATATGCGGAAAATGCCTTCACTATCCTACTGTCACTTGGGACTTTCTTACCCTGAATATGAATGACAATAAAAATAAGGGCAGCGACTGACCAACTCCCTCAAAGTTGCCAATGTTAGATTTGTCTCTCTCTCTTTCTGAGATAGGAATTCCTTGTGTAGTTTTGGCTGTCCTAGAACAGCCCTCATACTAGAGATCCACCTGCCTCTGCCTCCCGAGTGCTGGGATTAAAGGAGTGCGCTAACAACCCTGTCTGGTACACACCTTTTATCCCAGCACTCAGGAGGCAGAGGCAGGTGGATCTCTGTGAGTTCGAGGCCAGCCTGCTCTACCAAGTGAGTTCCAAAACAGGCTCCAAAACAATACAGAGAAACCCTGTCTCGAAAAACAAACAAACAAACAAACAAAAAGGTGTGTGCCACCACCACCTGGCTGCCAATGTTAGATTTCTATTTTCAAGCTGTCCAAGTATTCAGACTCCAATTCTGCTCAGTTACCAAGCACAGCCATGAGAAAGACTCATGCAATATAATCCTATCCTAGACATCAAGAACTTTAGACACTGATGGCTCCTGGGGCAGCAGCTCACTGGTTCTTCTCTGTAGTTAAGCATACATCACACACTCCATAGCTTGGGACCACATGTATGTACCATCACCACCACCACGATACCAAGTTTCCCTCTCTCTCTGTTGGATTTCTTTTTTTTGTTTGTTTGTTTGTTTTCTTTTGGAGACAGGGTTTTACAATGTAGCCCTGGCTGGCCTCAAACTCACAGAAATTCTCCTACCTCTACCTCCCTGGTACTGAGATTAAAGGTATGCACCATATTCTACCTTATTTTAGTTTTAGTTTTTGAGACAGGATCTTACTCTATAGCTTCAGTTGGCCTTGAACCTTACTGCAATTGTCCTCTAAGAGCTACTTATTTCAACACACAAACAGTGGCACCAAAGCCTCCTGTAATGTCACCTCAGAGGCTACACAAAAAACTCAAACTAGAAAATCTCAGGTTTTATATTAACACAACTCCTTCGAGTAAATCAAATGGAAAAGAAAAGCGCTGTTTCTCGTGGAGTCTGAAAGCTTGGACTGAGCCTGCACCTGCCCTGAATCTGCATACTCTTGACATTCTTGACACTGGCCTCAATGGAAGAGGACGCCACCTCTCCCATATACTCAGGGTCAGGGTTAAATGAAAACGTACTATAGAATGTGTCCTGAGTGAATGTGCTCAAAGCCAAAAGCACCTGTCATCCTGTTGAGCTCAGCTGTGCCCCCACGCCCCGTAAAAGATCATCCCAGAATGATGGGCAATTGTCCACACCCATCCCCACATGCTTCAAGTAGGGCACAGGATTCTCTGGAGTACCTGCTGCTCCTACGGCTCAGCAATGCTGCACATGGCTTAGGGGAGGGGCTAGAGTATGTAGAGACTGGGAAAGCCTGGGGGGCAGGGAGCCCTCACCGGCACTGGATAAGGCTTTCCAGATGTGCTGAGTTGGAGAGGGGTGCCTGCACCCTTCTAAGGAACCTCCTAGCTCCCGACCTAGGCTCTAGAGGGACACCCAATACATTCATTGGTTTTCTAGAGTGAATTTTGGAGGAATTCTGCCTCAGTTTGTCCTTGGGACCCGGGGAGGGGTAGACTGCTTTATCTCTCTCTTAGGGAAAAACTTTTACTCTCCTTCCCTCTGTAATGTGTCAGTTCATTATGTCTATTGTATTTGGAAATTAATGGTACAGGCTGAGTGCCCTATGCCAAAAATCTGAAATCCCAAATGTTCCCAAATCCAAACTATTTTTACAACATTGCTCCAAGTAGAAAATTCTACATCTGACAAAATTATTCAAGACACTGCATGAACCAGGCATAGGAGGCAGCATGTGGTCCAGACACACACAAGGCCAAGATAGGAGGATCTCTGGAGCTCAGAAGTTTGAGTTTGGCCTGGGCAACAGAGCAAGACTGTTGCAAATAAAGAAAATAAAGCTATAAAATAGCCTTCTATATGTGTAAGGTGCATGGATAGAAAGAACAAATGAGGGTGGAGAGATGGTTCAGAAGCTAGGAGCATTGGCTGCTCTTCTTCCAGAGGTCCTGAGTTCAATTCCCAGCACCCACATGGTTGCTCACAAGCATCTATAATGGGATCTGAAGCCCTCTTCTGGCCTACGGATACAGCACTCATATATATAAAATAAATAAATAGATCTAAAAAAAAAGAACAAATGAATTTCATGTTTAGAAGAGGGTTTCATTCTAAGATATCTCATTATACATAGGAAAAAAATTAAAAATCTGTAAATGACCCCAAATTCTAAATATTTCGGGTATCAAGCATTCTGAATGAGAGATATTCAACATATAATCTAAACTTTTTTTGTTAAAAAAATAAATAAAAATTAGAGGCTTCTGATGGGCCTGGTGACACAAATCTGTACTCCTTGCTACTTGGGAGGATGAGACAGGAAGAGCTTAGCCTCAGGAGGTACAGGCAGGAGGAATGTCAGTTCATGGCCAGCCAGAGCTATGCTGCTCTCAAGGACAAACAGCAGCAAGAGTGTGCTGCCTGATTGTCCTGTGGTCTACTGACTGTCACAGCTTGCTTACCAAGGTTAAGAGCTCCCGAAGCATTTCCAGGGGAATACTGAACTCCTTATAGGTGATGCCGTTGAACAGGGGGGAGACAGAAAAGCTGGAGCTGACGGTGGAGAAGTAGTACTCAGGCTCCAAGGCAGTCCCGTCAGGCAGGCAAGAGGCTGTCAGGAGAAACCAAAGTCAGTCAAAAGACACGACAGACACAGATAATTCCCCATAGCCAACACTGTTGTGGAATATTATTCTAAGGTGTGTTACATATGTTTATGCTATGGAACATTTGTTTAATGATGCAAAGATGTATTGCGTTCTTTTAGGTTGCGTTTGTTTAACTGAAGTTGAGTTACTCTGCTGTCTATTTTAAAATACCTGATGTTCTAATAAAGCGCTGACTGGCAAGAGAAATGATAGATTGGCAGGCAGAGAGAATAAATAGAAGAAGAAAAGGAGAAGAGGGGGAGTGATAAAAGGAGGAGAGGAGGACTCAGGGACCAGCCACATGGCAAGCCATGGAGTAAGAAGTAAAGAAAGATAAAAGTCCAGAGGCAAAAGATAGATAGGATAACTTAAGTTAGAGAAGCTGACTAGAAATAAGACAAGTCAAAGCAGGGATTCATAAGAAAGAATAAGTCTCCATGTATGTATTTTGCAGCTGGGTGGGAGGCTCCAAAGAGTTAAAAAAAAAAAAACCAACACACAACATAGCTGTACATATTGTCTTTGTTGATACTACAATTCCTTTGTACCCCAGGCTTCTCTGAACTCACAGCCACTCTCTTCTTTAGCCTTCCAAGTGTTGAGATTACAGGGGTGCACCCACAGCTGCCCTTGTTTCTAAGGGAGGGGGGCTTATCTTTGCTCCTATTTTGAGGGGACAATCCATGACAGTGATGAAGTGATGGTGCAGAGAGCTCCAGGCTGCTTGATCACACCTGGGGGAATCAGGATCCAAGAGTTCTCCTTGTATTTCTATTCTTAGTTTTGTTTTAAGATTTACTTGTTTATTATGAATACAACATCCTGCTTCCATGTATGTCTGCACATCAGAAAAGGACACCAGATCTCATTACAGATGGCTGTAAACCACTATGTGGTTGCTGGGAATTGAACTCAGGACCTCTGGAAGAGCAGCCAGTGCTTTTAACTTCTATTCTTAAAGGGGTGTGTGTGTGTGTGTGTGTGTGTTTCTGTGTCTTCATACACGTGCACATGGCACAGGAGCCCATGGAGGTCATAAGAGAGCATCTGCCCCTTTAGAGCTGGAGTTACAGGTGTTGTGAGCCACCCAATGAGGATACTGGGAGCCGAATTCAGTTCTCTCTCTGTTTTCTATGTTTTCAGATCAGGATGTGAGCTCCCAGCTATTGCTCCTGCATTATGCCTGCCTGTTGTCATCTCTGTGAAATGATGGTCATGAATCCACCCTCTGAAATGTGAGCAAGCCCTTAATTGAATGCTTTCTTTTTTCTTTTTACATTTTTTAGATGTTTTACTTTATGTGTATGGTCATTTTGTATGCATGCACATATGTGCACCACATGTGTGCTGCTGGATCCCCTGAAACTGAGATTACAAATGGCTGTGATCTACTGTGTGAATGCTGGCTGGGAAGTGAACCCAGATCCTCTGCAAGAGTGACAAATGCTCTAACCACTGAGCCCCCTCTTAAGCCCCTAAAGGCTTTCTTGTATAAGTTGCATGGTGTCTCTTCACAGCAACAGAACAGTGACCATAACAGATGTTAACTTTATATGTCTCTGAAAAAGTCACACAAGGATCAATATGGCCCCCAAAGCAAATAATAGATCAAAAGGTCATTTTTTAAATTT
Source organism: Mesocricetus auratus (assembly GCF_017639785.1). Classification (NCBI taxonomy): domain Eukaryota; kingdom Metazoa; phylum Chordata; class Mammalia; order Rodentia; family Cricetidae; genus Mesocricetus; species Mesocricetus auratus. Next base: position 72,804,693 of record NW_024429192.1, read on the forward strand.
CAAGTATGGGTATGGGTATATACACACAAATCCAAATGCCCACAGAGGTCCCAGGTGTCAGATTCCCCCAGGAGCTGGAGTTAAACATAGTTGTAAGCAACCTGATGTTAGTGCTAGGAATTGAACTCAGGTCCTTAGGAAGAGCAGTATGTGCTCTGAACCACTGAGCCATTCTCCAGTCCCTAAAAAGTCATTATTAAAACATTTTATCCAACAACTATAATTAGAAAATAAGTAAGCCTAATACTGTCATATTAAACAATGACAGACAGCCCAGAGTGGTGGCTTATATCTATCATTCCAGCTATTTGGGAGGGTGAGATAGATAGATTACAAGTTCCAGGTCAGCATTAAGACCACATCTCGTAATAAACAAAAGGCCTGGGAAGCAGCTCAGTGGTAGAGCATGCAGGCTGAGTCCCCAATACCACAACATAAGTAGAGAAGTCACGGAACACAATATCAATCCATGAAGAACCTGGTAACCTGTTTGACTTCTCTGGTACGAGGGCACAGAAGCAGGTGACGGCTAGAGAAAGGGTAGTGCTACAACTCTGGCAGCACACTGGCTCTAAGGAGGGACACCAGCCAGCAACGGAAGGGGGAGCCTTATGGCAAATGAGGAAAGGAGGAAGAGAAATTGGTTTAAAGGAACTTGGCCATGGTGAAAGTGAAGAGGTTGTGACCTGGCAGCTCTAGATACTTCTCAGGGAGACACCTGAGCAAAAAGAAAAGGGCTCTATGAACGAGCTGGTGTACAGGTCAGACAGAGGCAAAAGCCAGGAACAGCAACAGCCAAGGACCCAAGAACTGGGATTCACATATTTACAGCTGGGTGTGGTGATACATGCCAGTAATCCCAAAAGTTGTGAGGCAAAGGTAGGAACATAGCTACAAGTTCAAGGCCAACCTGCTCTGCCTGGCAAGATAATGTCTTGGGATAAAAAATAAATGGAATTACATTGGGAGCTATCACTGCAAATTGAACTTTAAAAAATAATTATTTCACCTGTTGATAGTGGCACACGCCTTTAATCCCAGTCCTTTGGAGGCAGAGGGGCAGGTGGATCTCTGTGAGTTCAGGACCAACCTGGTCTATGATTGAATTTGAGGACAGCCAGGTCTACACAGAGAAATCTGTCTCAAAAAATGAAAATCAGCCAACAAACAAACAAGCAAGCAAAGTCCTGGATTTCACTTGTAGAATGTGGGAGTGGGGCAGCTTGGATGAGAATGGCCCCCAAAAACTCATATTTGAATGACTGGCTCCCAGTTGGTACAACTGTTTAGAAAGAATTATGACATGCAGTCTTGTTGAAGGCAGTGTGTTACTTGGAATGGGCATTGAGGTTTCAAAAGTCCATGTCAGGTTCAATCTCAATCTCAATCAATCAATCTCTCTCTCTCTCTCTCTCTCTCTCTCTCTCTCTCTCTCTCTCCCTCCCTCCCTCCCTCCCTCCCTCCCTCCCTCCCTCCCTCCCTCCCTCCCTGCTTCCCTCCCCCTTGGCCAAGATAGAAGCTCTTAACTACTGCTCCAGTGTCATGCCTGCCCACCTACTGCCATGCTTCCTGCCATCATGGTGATGGACTAACTCTCTGAAACTGCAAGAAAGCTCCAATTAAGTGCTTTCTTCTGTAAGTTACCTTGGTCTCACAGCCAATAGAACAGTCACACACACACACACACACACACACACACACACACACACACACACACACGGTGGGGTGGGGCAGGTGGGTAGAAATTAAAATGAAAACAGAAATAAAGCGCACCACTCTAAATGCATAATGACAGAAGTCAGTCCCAGCATCCTCCCCATCACAGAAATCACTGAGGATCTGCTATCTGATACTGGATTAACACTTATGGCACCCAGGTGAAACCTACCTTCAAAGTAGTGAAAAGCAGAGCCTCCAGGAGAGCTGGGAGGGGGCACGCCACGCTCTGGGCTAACCTGAAAGCCAAAGGTTAGATTAGAAAAGGCTCCCAAGAACCAGTCTCTCATCTCAGGTCTCTCTGTCAATCTGCTGTCCACACTTGAAGATCAGCATTATAGCCTTACCTCTTCACTTAAGTCTACTGCTGTATATTGTAACACCAGTAACTATATATTTTGTATTTGTTTACTAAGCTGAATCTATCTCCCACTTTCTTTGGGGGACAGTCTTGCTAACCAGCAATGGCCAGACTGGAACTAGTTATGCAGACCAGGCTGGGTTCTTCCTGAGCTCTGCCATTACAGGTGTGCAGCTTCATACCCAGCTTGAGCTGAAGTTTTCTCAATATGCACATACATACATGCACATATGCATGCATGTGGGGGCTTTGAGGAGAATGGTGTTGGCTACAGAATGGCAGGGTCTTATGTATATGAAGCTACACCTCACTCCCTGCTTTGGAGCCCAATCTAGACTCAACCTCATGATTCTCTGCTTCAGCTTGATGAGTATTGGGACTGCAGGTATGTGCTACAAAGCCCAGAACAATTAGACACTTCTTTATTTTATTTTCAAAAGATAACAATTTTTATTCATTATTTCTATGTAGGTTGAGTGCCTGTCTGAGTTTATTTGCACCATATATGCAGAGGAGCACCTGGAATCCAAAAGAGAAGATCAGATTCCCAGGAACTGGGAGTTACAGGCAGTTGTGAGCTGTCTGACATAGGTTCTAGAAACTGGACCAAGGTCATATGCAAGAACAAACTCTTAGCTGGGCGGTGGTGGCACACACCTTTAATCCCAGCACTCGGAAGGCAGAGGCAGGCGGATCTCTGTGAGTTCGAGGCCAGCCTGGTCCGACAGCCTCCAAAACAATACAGAGAAACCCTGACTCGTAAAAACCAAAAAAAACAAAAACAAAACAAAAAAAAACCAAACTCTTAACCTTGGAGCCCAACTATATATTTTTTGCTGGTGTGTGTGTGCATGTATGTGTATGTTTCATTCAAGTGCACTTGTGTGTATGGGAGTTATCTGCTGGAAAGACATCCATTTTCTTTGAGACAATGTCTTTCATTGGACTAAAGCTTACTAATTAAAGCTCAACTGGCTAGCCAGCCAGCACAGGGGACCCCATGCCAGGATTACAAGCATACACTACATACATTCAGTGTTTTCCTTAAGTTCTGGAGACTGAAGTTGAGTTCTAATGCTTGCAAGCAAGCACTTTACAAACCAGTCATCACCCCAGCTTTCAATTACATACTGTTTTTAATTTAAATTTTTATTTAATTCAATTTTTATGTATATGGGTGTTTTGTCTGCACCATGTCTGCCTGAATATCACATATGTGCCTGATGTCCCCAGAGGCCAGAAGAGGGTATTAGATCCTCTGAACTGGAGTTAAAGATGGTTGTGAGCTACAATGTAGATGCTGGGAGCTTCTCAATTACATACTTCTTGCAAGCACCAACTTTCTCAGAATAAAGTCTGAGGGATGGTAACATAGTTCAGTAAGTAAAGGACTGGTTACTGTGTAGGAAGCCATGGGTTCAATCCTCTGATGCTATCTATTCAACTTGACTACATCTGGAATTAACTGTAACCCAAGAGGTTGGGTACATCCATGAGGGATATTTTTGTTTGTTTGTTTTGAGAGATGGGATTTCTCTGTATAACAGCCCTGGCTGTCCTGGAACTTGCTTTGTAGACCAGGCTGGCCTCGAACTCACTGAGATTCACCTGCCTCTGCCTCCCGAGTGCTGGGATTAAAAGCATGCACTACCATATCCATCAGGATTTTTTTTCTTAATTAAACCATTTGATATAAGAAGACCTACTTTTAATCCAGATCTTTGAGGTAGGAAGATCCCAACTTTAATCTGGGCCACACCTTCTGGTGGCAGTCTATATAAAGAACACAAAGAAGGAAGCTTGCTCTCTTTGCCTGCTTGCTCTCACTCTTGCTGGCAAGGTCATTCCCTCACTGGCATCATAGCCTACTTCTTCAGTGGTGTATATTCTGGTATATACTGAAGCCCAGTTGAGACATTCAGCCACACAGACTGAAAAACTACTTGATTCTTGGACCTACTGTTATTAAACAGCCATTGTTGGACTAGCTAGATCACAGCCTGAAAACCATTCTAATAAAGCCCCTTTGTATAAGCATATTGGCCATTCTATCAGTTCTGTTCCTTTAAAGAACCCTAGCACTGCATAGGATGGCATATATTTAATCCTAGCATCAGGGTGATAAAAACAAGAGGATCAAGTTCAAGGTCATTCTCAGCTCCATACTAAGTTTGAGGCCAGCCTAGGCTACATGTCTCAAAAACAAAACAAACAAATAAAACCCCAACAGGAGCAGAGTTTGCAACAAAGCATTCCACAACTATCAATCACTGACAATTGTAAAAAGAAGCCCGGCACAGCAGCATTCTCCTGGATTCTTAGCACTCAGAAGGCAGAGATAGAAGGGTGAGTTTGAGGTTAGCATGTATGTAGCAAAATCCTCTCAAGAAACAATTTGTCTTGATGTATAAAGCCCTATGGGGTTGATCTTTGGTAAAATAAGTTTAAAAAGGCAGGCATGCTGGTGCAGCCTTGGAATCCCAGCATTGAGGAGGCTGAGGCAGAGTGAGCCCCTATACCTAGTAAAACAAAAATCTTAAAAGGGATGAGGCTGAAGCCAGTGCAGAGGCTCACTTCTGTAATCTTAGCACTCAACAGGGTGAGGAAGGAGGGCCACGAGTTCTAGGCCGCCTGAGTCACAGTGAGTTCCAGCACGACCCTGTCTCAGAAATAGAAAAAGGGGACAGGTCTCTTTTATTATAACAGGAATACTAATGAGAACCTCAAACTGCACACAATGTCTCTCTGCATGAACACTTACTAAAGTCCTTCTCCCCAGCCCTCCCCTGGGAACCCAGCCCCACCTGAGAGATGCTAGATACACTGCTGGTTTTCCTCTTCAGGGTGCCCTCCTGACACACAGTCAGCAGGTTGCTGGGTAGGATGGAGCGGAAGTCATTAAAGGAGCGCCTTCGGACACCTTCTAGTTCCTCTGGGATTCTCAGGGAATGAGGAGGGACTTTGGGAAAGAGCTTGGAGAGGAGAGATTCTTCTGAATTGCTGTAACGTCCAAACGATCTTGAGATTCCTATCAGGCATGGGATTGCATACTTGCAAAGGTATTCTAGAAGACCAAGTAAGAGTGATAACACAGGAGTTACTTATGACAGTCACACTGTAACTTGCACTACTAACATTTTACAACCCACTGTGAAGGCTTAATGTCAGACTGTATCTCTATCACATTCGCTTTCCTTGGGAGGTCTTGATCTATTCATGTCACATTCCAATCAGTAATAGAGTGGACTCATACTTAGGTACTGTGACCACGGCCAATTACATGACTGGCCTATTTACTCTATGGGAAAAGTGACCTATAAAAGTCAACTAAACTACATCCTATATTATACTGGGTAAAACAGAGACACAGGAGAGTCAAGATGCTTGTCAATGATACCTGGCATTTGCATACAGAACTGTGCTCATAACCCCAAGTGACCTCTCAGTATACTGGTAACCTAGTAGAAAAGTTTCTACTCATCAAGTATATACAAAATATAAACAAACAGAACAAAGAAACAGAAAACAAGGGACAGAGGGAAGGGAAAGGAAGACCAACAACTTGACTCAATGGGTAAAGTCCTACCCTTGCAACCCGATGAACTGAGTTTGACTCCTGGATCCCATGGTAGAAGGAGAAAACTGACTTCCAAAAGTTAGTTTTCCTTTTACCACACATATTCATACCTTTGAGTTTGAGTACACACACACACACACACACCACCACCACCACCACCACCACCACATTATACATAGAGACAAATAATAAATAAAAATTTAAAAAGTTTAGTCTGGAAGATTTATGATCATACCTTTTTCTTGAATCTCCAAGGCCTGGCACATTCCCAAAAGGGCATGCATAACCTGCAAAAGTGCCTCTAAAATCTGTAACAGTCAAGGGCACAAAAGAAACCTGTTAACAGAACTAGATAAATAATACAAAATTCAGTCAAAATTTGAAGGAACTTTAGACATTACCTTGACCAACCCTATCCATTCCCTCACAATAGTTATGCCAGGGGCTAGGTGCTGTAACTTCAAGGACATGCTTCTCCTAACCCTGGACCACTGCTGTCTTCGTAGGGTTGTACCCACTGCTCTGGGCCATTTCCCCTTCTTTTTCTCTGAACAGGTCTTTAATCTTCTCCTTTCCTGGCTAAAAGGGCTTAGTTCTTTTCAGTTTACTCTATATGATGATAATTTCTTCATGATACTATGTCATCTGTTTATCACTGTACAACAGACTGCTTTGTCTACATTTCACATGAAGTGTGGGACTTGGAATACACACACATGAACAATCCAGGGTTGCAGTAACTCACCCAGACTAAGCCACATTCGTGGGAGTCTAGACTTCTCTGTGTGAGGCGTTAGTTTTTAGTTTGTTCATTTTTTTGTAAAAATTTCACATTGTTGACTATATAAAACATTTAAATTCTCTTTACACAAGTTAGTCTTTTTTTCTTTCTTCATGTTGTTCTTAAGCTATGAAACTTATACTTATGCAGTTGGTATTTTTAATATCACTAGACTGGGATACAAAGCCTAGGCAAACAAAAAAAGAAACAGATGTGACAAAATTTGTTCATAAAGTAGTCAACATTCCTATATTTTCAGAATATTAATAGTACTACTAAAAATGGTAGGGTAAGAAATGGCTCAGTACTTAAGAGCATTTTCCGTTCTTGCAGAAGCGTTTGATTTGGCTCCCAGTACCCACATAGCAGTTCACAACTGTAACTCTAGTTCTAAGGGATCTAAGATCCTCTTCAGGCCTCCAATGGCACCAGGCAGGGATATGTGGTGCACATACATAGATCCAGGTAAGACACTCGTAAAGTAAAAATAAATGAATACAGTGAGATGAAAATCATTTATGTTTTGTAAAGTTTATAGACACAGTCTGAGTTCATTTGTGTTTTATACACTTTATACTCACAGCCTAGCATAGTTTTATTCAATGTTTTAAATGAGTCTGCATTTTCAATGCAATCCGCCACATGCATTGAGACACAGAATTTTCTACGCATGGAGTGACATTAGTAATCAAAATTTCAGATTTTGGATTGTTTTTATTTATTTATTTATTTTTGTTTGTTTGTATCAAGACAGGGTTTCTTTGTGTATCCCTGGCTATCCTGGAACTTGATTTGTAGACCAGGCTGGTCTTGAACTCAGAGATTCCTCCTGCCTCTGCCTCCCAAGCGCTGGGATTAAAAGTGTACACCACCTGGCTTCAGATTTTGGATTCTTTACTAGTGACACTCAATCTGTACTTTTTCTAATTGCATTGTTGGCCACATTATTTTGGCAAACTTGATTGTTTAATACCTTTAATCCCAGTAGACAGGAAGCAGAGACAGGCGATTATCCATGAATTCAAGGCCAGTTCAGGCTACATAGTGAGTTCCAGCCTAGTCAGAGCTACTTAGAGAAACCCAGTTTAAAACAAAAAACAAACAAACAAAACCCAATTAACAAATGGGACCTCCTGAAACTAAGAAGCTTGTGTAAGGTATAGGACACAGTCAACGAGACAAAAAGGCAGCCCACAGAATGGGAAAAGATATTCACTAACCCCATATCTGACAGAGGGCTGATTTCCAAAATTTACAAAGAACTCAAGAAGCAAGTCTCCAAAACACCAAAGGATGTACAAAAAGTGGTATACAGAACTAAATAGAGAATTCTCAATAGAGGAGTCCAAAATGGCTGAGAGACACTTGAGAAAGTGCTCAACATCCTTAGCCATCAGGGAAATGCAAATCAAAACAACTCTGAGATACCATCTTACTCCTATCAGAATGGCTAAAATCAAAAACACCTACGACAATTTATGCTGGAGAGGATGTGGAGGGAGGAGAACACTCCTCCACTGCTGGTGGGAGTGCCAACTTGCACAGCCACTATGGAAATCGGTATGGAGATTCCTCAGAAAAATGGGAATCAATCTACCCTAAGACCCAGCAATCCCACTCTTAGGCATATATTCAGAAGATGCAAATTCATACAACAAGGACATCTGTTCCACTATGTTCATAGCAGCATTATTTGTAATAGCCAGAACCTGGAAGCAACCTAGATGCCCCATAACTGAGGAGTGGATAGAGAAAATGTGGTACATTTACACAATGGAGTACTACTCAGGGGAAAAAAACAATGGAATCTTGAAATTCGCAGGCAAATGGATGGCGCTAGAAGAAACCATCCTGAGTGAGGTAACCCAGTCACGAAAAGACAAACATGGTATGTACTCACTCATATATGGATTTTAGACATGGATCATGAGAGTGTCAGTCTGCAATTCCACTGACAGAGAGTCTGGGAAACAGGAAAGAATCTAAGAGAGATATGCATGGTACCCCAGAGAAGAGGAATGAGGCAAGATCTCCTGAACAGACTGGGAACACAGTGGGGGAGTGGGGAGTGGGAGCTGGGAAGAAGAGAGGGGGAGAAGAGGAGGAGAAAGTAGGTCATGGGGGAACAGGAAGGTTGAGTGGGGTGTAGAATAGGGGGAGAACATGATGAGAAATACCATAATAGAGGGAGTCATAGGTTTGAAGAGAGATCTGGCACCAGAGAGACCTCTAGCAATCTACAAGAATGACAACAACTGGCAAGCTAAGCAATAGTGGAGAGACTACCTTAAATGTCCATTCCTGATGATGAACTTGACGTCTACCTTATATGCCATCCTAGAACCTTCATCCAGTGACTGATGGAAGTAGAGGCATTTATCATTGGGCTTTTTAAATGTTCAATAAGAATGTGTCATTTTTATATTATAAAAATATTTTTTATTTTGCAAAAAAAACAAAAAACAAAAACAACAACAAAACACCACTGTGATGGCTATTCTTGGTTGTCAACTTGACTACACCTAGAACTAACTAAACTCCAAGCGGCTGGATACACCTGTGAGGGATTATTCATAACTAACTCATTTGAAATAGAAAGATCCACCAATAAGGACGGGGAAGAGGGAAGCTCCTGCTCTCTGCCTGCTTGCCCTCTCTTACTCTCTGGCAAGTCCACTCCTTCATGGCATTACAGCCTACTTCTTTGGGGTTTGTGGACATTCTATTGGTAGACACTCACTGATAAACTAGCTGGACTACAACCTAAAAGCCACGCTAATAGATGCCCATCATTTATCTATTCATTCTATCAGTTCTGTTCCTCCAGAACAGAAGTTCTCAACCTTCCTAATGCTGCAACCCTTTAATAAGTTCCTCATGTTGTAGTGACCCCCAGCCATAGAATTATCTTCATTGATGATACTTCATAACTGTAATCTTACTACTGTTATGAACTGTAATGTAAATTTATCTGTGTTTTTTGATGGTCTTAGGTGACCCCTGTGAAATGGTCATTCTACTCCACAGGGGTCACAACCCACAGGTGGAGAACCACTGCTTTAGGGACTCCTAATTAATACAGACTTTGGTACCAGGAATGGTTCTAAAACAACAGAAGTATAAGGGTGAATGTTGGAATAGGCTTTTCAATTTGCTGACACCTACAGTGACTAAAACCTCTCCTAGGAGCTCGGAGTATTGAAAGCCCACAGTGTAGATTATATTACAAACTGAAGGAGACAAACACATCTAATTATCCTGATTCACCAACTGTGAGAGGCAATGGACTTGGTGACTGTATATAAAACTTTTGACAGTTTGTGGGAAAATCAGGAAAATGGTGACACCAATTGGTTACTCCTAGCACCTCTAAATAAATTGGCAAAGGAAAAGAATGAGCTCTGAGGTAAAATTAACCAACTTCTAGCATCTCAGAATAGTGAAGGATGATGATGAATTTAGTGATAAAACTGACCAGCTCCAGATGCCCATTTAACAGTCTAAAGGTGTCCAAGTGTGCCCAGGAGAGAATCTTCTCCAGCAGCCAGAGAGCTCAAGTTGCTCTGTGGAAAAAATCAACTTAAGCCCTCGTTAGAACGTTGGCATAATTACAACTAAAATAAAGCCCCAGCCTCAGAAGGTGCTGGCAGTTAAAGTAAGGACATCAACTGGTAAAGAATGGGACTCTGTATCTCGGGATGGAGATGTGTGGGAGGATCCTATTGAAGCCGAGAACTTGAACCCTCAGATTCTCAAGGGTTCATCTCACCTGAGGAAGTAGTCTCTCCACTTCAGCAGATGTACCCCCACCCCCTGATATATTCCCTTTCCACCTTTGACTGAGGAAATTAACCCTTTACTGCCTGCTAAACCTTAGCAGCGACTTTCTCAGATGGAGATGCTAGGCAAACAATACGGATGTCCTCAGGGAGCACCTACGGTTGCCTCTAGACTACAACCAGACTTGAGGCTAAGCAGGCTCCTTGAGGGGAGTTAAGGTGCAGTCCGCAAAGAAGTGCACTACACTACTACTAATAAAGAGTTTGCTAATCCATTCAAGCACAAGTCCTGGAAATGTTAGGTTTCAGGTAGTCCAAAAGCCACTCCAAATATCCAGAAATGAGCATAAATTGGACAATTTCTGGACATTAGATAAAAGCTAGCATTTCTCAGGAACTTGTGAAATTGGTTCCCATCTGTCAAAAGGAGTCATTTCCTCTACTTCTGGCAGAATCAGCATATGGCTACCTCTGGTGCCTAGCATCATGCCAAAGGCCATGCTGCCCTCGAGGCTCCCTCGGTGTCACAAATACCTGTTTCGCATTTCAAGTCCATGCTAGCATCCTTCTCACCTCCTCTTCTATCCTAAATTCCCTACAGCTCAAGAGCTTTCCTCCCCACAGCGATTTTCACCATGCTTTCTCCATTCTCTGTTCCCCCTTACTCTCCACTCTCTCACAGTCCTGGATGAGTACACCTACTCGCTCTTACTCCCTAACTCTCTTTTGCTATGCTCTAGTCTCTTTCTCTCCCCCTTCTCTAATGGGAGATATCTGGGAATGGATTTTAAAGGTGAAGGATAATGATGGAAGAAACATAAAACTAGAACAGGCTGCATTTATTGATATGGACCCTCTAAGTGGGGATCCTAGGTTTAATATGGAAGACTGTACAGCTAAAAAAGAATAAAAAATTTGTTTGGACAGTCCTCTGAAGTGTTTGTCAAAGGAGTTGGTGATGCCTGATATCTGTTGGCTTAAGTGCTGATAGAGGGATTTGAAGGCTCAGGAAAATTGCAACACAAGAGTGGGCACACTGTGTGAAACCTAATCCTCTACAATGGGAAGGTCCAGAAGACAGGCCCTTCACTAACCCTATACGACTCAAATGGTGAGAGAGTCACTGACTCGCTAAAGGCAAGATGATCATAGGTATTATAATGGGCATGCCATGAGTTCTATCGCTGTGAAGACACACCATGACCACATTTAATTGGTGATTGCCCACAGTTTCAGAGGCTGAGCCCATCATCACCAAGGCAGGCAGCAAGACAGCAGGCATGGCAGGTATGGTGCTAGAGACGTAGTTGAGAGCTGCATCCTGATCCACAGGCAGAGAGAGGGGGGGACTGGGCCTGGCATGGGTTTTTGAAACCTCAAAGCTCACTCCCAGTGACACACCTCTTACAATAAGGCCAACTTCCTAACCCTTCTTAAACAGCACCACTCCCTGATGACTAAGCATTCAAATATATGAGCCTAAGGGGGCCATTCTTACTCAAATCACCATAGGCACTAAAGACAAAGCAATGTCCATAAGGCCTAACTTGCAATGGCCAGCAGAGGCAAAGTGAATTTTAAGGTGGCATGACTCCTATGGACCTTTGGTGCTGCTAATCAATCATGGTGTTTCCAGGATGAAATAGAAAAAAAGTCTGCTACATTTTTGTTTGATCTGGTTAAGCAGAAGAATTCTCAAACAAACTCACAATACTGTTGTCTCTGTCCCCCAAATTCTGAGGTTACAAGTTTTAAAAAGCTCTGGCTTCCAGGTTTTAAGAACTGATTTTCTAAACGGTAAGTCTGATTAAGAACATGGTTGAACCAGACAGAGGTAGTGCACACCTTTAATCCCAGCACTTGGATGGCAGAGGCAGGTGCATCACTGAGTTCCAGGCTGGCCTGGTCTACAGACAGAGTTCCAGGACAGCCAGAAAACCCTGTCTCAATAACCAAAAACCAAAACCAAACCGGGCTAAATAAACAAAAGGTGTAGGGAGCAATGGAAGATGATCCTCACCGTCAACCTCAGGCCTCCACGTGGCTAGACATGCACGGACATCATATCCACATGCCAAAAAAAAAAAAAAAAAAAAAAAAAAGGAAAAATTGTTTTCTATGAGCAACTTCAATCAAGAACCTCGAGGAGGAAAGTGAGTCACCTCTGTCTTTTTCTGCTTACCTCACACAAAATACACTGAATGAAGGAAGACTTACAAGGTCCTGAAAAATACCCAAAATATCACAGCTGAGAAGTATTGCTATTAATAGCATCAAATAAAGGGGCTTGGGTGATGGTAGAGTGGGTAAAACTGCATGCCGTGAAAGCAGTAAGATGGGAGTTGAATTGCCAGCACCCATGTAAATCCAGGGAGTGCTGTGCAGTGCCTGTAACCCAGCTTTGGGGTGTATAGACAGGTGGATCCCTGGTACTTGACTAGCCAGTGTAGCTCAAACACTGAGCTTCAGTTCAGTGACAGACCCTGTCTCAAAAACATGGAAAGGGCTGGAGATTCAGCTTAGTAGTAAAGTGTTTGCCTGGGAAGTACACGGCCTTGGGGTAAGTCTCCAGCATCAGAACAGACAAAAAGAAAGGGGGGGGGGGGGGAGAGGGAGAAAGAAAGAGAGAAGGAGAGAGGGAGGGGATTTTATACACAAGTGCCAAGAGCTCAAGAAAAAAAATATCTGATGTCCTCCTTTAGCCTCTGCATGTATGTACACATGTGTGTAACAACACATATACATACATGCACAAATAGTACTAAATAAAACCAACACAACCCAATCATGCTTCCCACCCCCTTTCTGTCATTCTGAGGTTCTTTTTAACATCCAGGCAGCACAGTCATTAGACACTTACCTCATCCCTCAGGGAGGAGTCCCTGTAAGCCACATCAGACAGCAATGTGACCAGACAGAAGCTGAAGCTCTCTGCAACTGGGAGGTTCCCTGGAAGACACAAAGCACGAATGACATTAAACACCAGACACATAGCTGGCCAAAGGACCAGCTTACATGAAGTAAGAGAGCAGAAGTGGTGGCTCAAGCCTGCAATCCCAACACTCAGGCAGCAGACAGGAAATCAGAAGTTCAGCTATTCTCATCACACAGAGAATGAGGCCTGGCTGGGATACATGAGACACCACCCCAAAAAACAACACGCAACAAAAAAGACCTAAAAGATGGCAAGGGCACTGGGTGGTGGTGCACGTCTTTAATCCCAGCACTTGGGAGGCAGAGGCAGGCAGATCTCTGTGAGTTCAAGACCAGCCTGATCTACAGAGCGAGTTCCAGGACAGCCTCCAAAACAATACAGAGAAACCCTGTCTTGAACCCCCCCCAAAAAAAACCACACACAAAAAACAAACAAAAAAGCAAGGCTTTGGTTTGCGGAGCTTCTGTTCTATCGGTTTATTATGGACCTTTGCTATAATTTTCAGCTGTTTTTAATTGTGTGCGTGTGTGTGTGTGTGTGTGTGTGTGTGCGCGCGCGTGTGTGTGCGCGCGTGTGTGTGTGCGTGTGTGTGTGTGCGTGTGTGTGTGTGTGTGTGTGTGTGTGTGTGTGTGTGTGTGTGAGAGAGAGAGCGTGTGTGACCTGCATGTGTGTAGAGGTCAGAGGACAACTTTAGGGTCAGTTCTCTCTTTCATCATGAGGGTCCCAGGGAGTGAACTCTTGTGTTTTGTGAGCAGGCATGTGCCACAGCATTTGTGTGGAGGTTACAGGATAATCTCGGGTGTGGGTCCTTACCTTTCACCTTGTTTACGTTCTTTTTTGTTTGTTGTGCTGCATATTCCATGGATTCTCCTGTCTCCAGCCCCTGCCTTGCTGCAGGAGCGGTTGGATTTCTGGGACCTGACTGACCAAATTCAGCTCTTACATTGATTCTGCTGTCTGAACTTAGGACATTAAGCTTTGTGGCCACCTCCTTGGCCCAGCCTTGAATTTATGATCTTCCTGCCTCTACCTCCTAAATGTTGGGATCACAAATTTGGTAACGGCATTATTGGTAATGGATTATTAGTTTCTTGCTTTGTTCATATGGTGCTGGAGATCAAACCCAGGGCCTTAAGTTAAGCATGCTGGAGGCAAGCATTCTAACAAGTGAGCTATATATTCAACCTAAAAATAAATCTAAACAGAGTATAAGCAATGGTGCAGGAACAGTAACCATCAAATGCATATTAACATCACTTTAGCAGGATGAAACAGACACAGGCATATGTTCATACTGTATTGGAGATTGCACAAGAGTTTCAATAAGAGTTTCAAAGCTGGAACCTGCACTCTTGACTACTGAACCACATGCCCCAGGCATGCCCATAAACTTTTAAGTCCTCAGACTAAGCCCAACAGCAGGGAAATTCTCCAAAGCAATTAAGGCTGGAAAGAGCATCTCACTCAAAACACCAAAAATTACACGTGCAAAGTCTTTCTGACCTTCAGATGTTAGAACCACCGCCATCGTTCCAACCATGGTTATCATATGCTACCATGAATCAGGTAATCAATCTTAATTCTGAATTAAAGACATAAGAGTACCCACTTTTTCTAAGCCAGGTAGTGGTGGTGCACACCTTTAATCCCAGCACTTGGAGGCCAGCCTGGCTACAAAATCGAGTTCCAGGACAGCCAGGGCTACACAGAGAAACCCCGTTTTGAAAAACAAAAAAAGAGCACCCACTTTTAATGAATATTCTTTTTTTAAGATTTATTAATTTATTATGTATAGTGTTCTGCCTACATGTATTTCTGCAGGCCAAAAGAGGGCACCGGATCTCATTATGGATGGTTGTGAGCCACCATGTGGTTGCTGGAAATTGAACTCAGGACCTCTGGAAGAGCAGCCAGTGATCTTAACCTCTGAGCTATCTCTCCAGGCCTATGGATATTCTTAGTATATGACAGAAGAGTAAAGATTATTAGAATTTTAAAATGCCACCCAGATAGCTCTGAAACCTGTGTGTGCATCAAAATCACGTTGGGGTTTATAGCAGTTTACACTGCCCACTTTGGGAACCACTACTTTAGATTTTTAAAGCATACGTTATACTGCTTTTCGAAACAAACAAACAAAAAATGGTGGGTAGCTTTGGGCATGGGACCTAAGTTTGATCTGCAGCAACCACATGAAAATCCAGGCAGGCTGCACACATTTGCAATCCCAGTGCCAGCTATGCAGAGACAAAAAAACAGAAGGATCTCTGGGGCTTGCTAGCCAGCCAGCCTAGTTTACTTGATGAGTTCCAGGATAGCAAGAGCCCTCCTCTCTCTCTCTCTCTCTCTCTCTCTCTCTCTCTCTCTCTCTCTCTCTCTCTCCCTCTCCCTCTCCCTCCCTCCCTCCCCCCCCTCGATGGAGTACATAGTTAGCATGCATGAGGCCCTGGGTTCAGTCCCCAGTTCACACACAAATGCTATAAATTTATAGATATTTTAACAGTATTTCAAACATGTCAAAACTTTCATTCTAACATGAATCTGTGTATATAAAAGTGATTTTTGTTTAAAAGATTTATTTATTACCCTAAATTATATGTACATGTCTGTGCACATTAGTGCAGCTGCTGATGAATTCAGCGGGTGGAGGAGGAGGAGGAAGGGGAAAAGAAAGACGAGGAGGAGATGACGATGATTGTTAGGTCTCAGGGAAACCCGAGCAGCTAAGAGGGCAGCCTGCTTTTGCAGAGGACTCAAGTTTTCTTCCAAGCACCAACCAAGCACACAGTGGTTGCAGGAGATCTGACACTCTGAGGGCACCACACTCACATGTACACACCCACACAGACACATCCACATACATATTATTATTTTATACATAATTATATATATTCATAATTAAATATTTCATATATAACAAAATATATATTTATATAATTATATATTTCATATATAATAGTATATATAATTAAAAATATTTTTCCTTTTTTGTCAGGTGGTGGTGGCACACACCATTAATCCCAGCACTCGGGGGAAGGGGGCAGAGGCAGGTGGATTTCTGTGAGTTCGAGGCCAGCCTGATCTACAGAGTGAGTTCCAGGACAGGCTCCAAAGATACACAGAGAAACCAGATCTCGAAAAACCCAAAATAAACAAACAAACAAGCAAATAAACAAAAGAACACCAACAGCTTCTGTTATTAGCTAACAGCTGTAGATACAGACTTCTGTTAATTATGGCCTTTTGAATTGTGGAAACATCATGTTCTGAGGAGTCATGGTCAGTTCTGGCCATGATGGGCAACTAAAAGACTGAAAACTACATATCAGAAGGTGCACAGGCACAATCAGGATGTTTGTGACAACAGCAAAATGTCTGTGGCAAAGTGAGTCCCCTTAACAAGTTAGGGCAGCATCACCTATTGAGAAAAAACAATGTCTTCATTACAGACCCCAACCCACCATGATATATCCAAAGGTTTTATATAAAGTACTACAGAGCTAGATTCCAAAGAAACTTCGGTTTTATGGATCAGGAACCCTAAAACGCTGGAGGTGTTCCAAGAGCATTTGGGAGCTTCAGGGTACCAGTACACACAAACATCAGTGTTGTAGTTAACACAAATCTGGTATATAGTGGGTCTATAGGATTACTTCACAAAGAAGGATAGAAGGAAAAGGAAGGCAGCAGAGAAAATGTGGGACAAAGGCTGTGACTTCCCTTTGACACTCCTAACCCCCCCAAATCCAAAATAAAACACCAGTTAAAAATGAAATGAATATGAATTCCATTTCTTTCTTCTTCTTCCTCATTTTTTTTTATTTTTTGAGACACAGTTTCTCTCTGTAGCCCTGGCTGTTCTGGAACTCTGTAGACCACGCTGGCCTCAAACTCAAGAGACCTGCCTTCCTCTGCTGGGATTAAAGGCATGCACCACCATGTCCGGCATAATTTTTTTTTTTTTTGGTTTTACGAGACAGGGATTCTCTGTATTGTTTTGGAGGCTGTCGGTCCAGCCTGGCCTCGAACTCACAGAGATCCGCCTGCCTCTGCCTCCCGAGTGCTGGGATTAAAGGCGTGCGCCACCACCGCCCGGCCAGCATAATGTTTTAAAGTAGGAGTTGAAGTGAAACTTAACAGCAAAGTTGACAAAAGCTATTTCTAGTGAACTGTGGTTATGTTCCCAATGTCCATCTTACCCTTGGAACAGCAGCATCGGAATGTGGAGAACTGACCTTCCTCTAGGAATAAATCTATTAGCTCAAGGGCAAAATGGTTGGTTTGGGGATGGACAATGCAGATGATTCCACTGTAGCCAATGACAAACAAGAACGAAAGTTTCTGAGTCTCAAAAGAATGTTCTCATGTCCAGAAGAGTGCAATGGGAAGCTGCAGGCTGAGAGCACTTTCCCCTTTACCTATGGGTCTGGGGTAGCAGTGTGAGGGCACTGAAGTTGTTCCACATCTGGGGGAACCAGGCAGAAGCTGTGTAATGCCTATGTTTTTTTGTTTGTTTTTGCATTCAGGATAAACATATGAAATTACCTCTGCCTTTCCGAGCTGTGCTTTCTTCGACCCAGTACACTTTTGGAAGACCTCTGAGAAGTCGAAGAAGATAAGGAACAACACAGTCTTTGTGCTAGAAAACAAACAAAAATGTATTAATAAGTGACTAGTAGGCTTTTTCACATAGATTAAGCTATGCAAACCTAAGAATCTCAGAATCTCTAGGGATAATGTGAAGCAGAAACTCACATGGCATCACCCTTCCTACTTCTTTCTTTCTTTTTTTCAAGACAGGATTTCTCTGTGTAACAGTCCTGGCTGGCCTCGAACTCACAGAGATCCACCTGCCTCTAGAGTGCTGGGATTAAAGGCGTATGCCACTACCTATTTCTATATATCACAGTCCAGAAGATGTCAGTCTGTTTCACAGGAGCTCACACATGCCTACGGTATATAATGTGCAGCCTAGTGGACTTCTCCGAGGGTCAGGCCCTTACAAGTGCCTCTTTGGAAGGCACTCACATGCAAGTACTTAAGTCTGCCTTCAATAACAGACCACCCAAAGCCACAGACGGATCAAGATCCTAAGATGAGATTCTTGAGACTAATGTGACACTCACAGCCTGAGCTTCTGGACTTGCTGCTTTTCTTACTCCTTGACCTCTTCCCTCTACTTTGTTAAATTCTGTGCTTTATGTCCCTTTTAGTCCTTGAAAGCTAAGCATCAGACTTCAATGGTTAACAGTAGTCCAATGAAATAAACTGCTTTCCTTTTTTTATTTAACTCTAGATAACCTGGGATGCTATGCAGACCAGGCTGGGCTTGAACTAGAGAGATTCACTTGCCTCCACCTCCCAAGTGCTGGGATTACAGACGGGAACCACCAACCTAGTGTGGTACCCAGCTTTGAAGCACCTTCATCTGATGCACCACCACCTTAGTGTGCTACCCAGCTTTGAAGCTCTATCTAATGTCCAATGAAATAGAGACTGTGATTATCCCAAGCTTGGCCTAAATGCAGATTTATAAGCAAAATGGAAAAAAATATGTAAATGATAAAAGGTAGTGGTTAGAACATCTGTCTAGGATCATAAGCCCAAAACTCCAAAGGGCTGCACTGCACGGCCATCTGACAAGAGCCTTGGCTCCTCCCTACATAATGTGGGGGCTTTAGTAGTACATGGAGAACAAATTACCTCCACTACTCTGGCCACAACTGTTGCTATGATAGCTCAGGAAAGACATGAAGGCAGCCAATGCTTCCTAGACAGAGTCAAGCAATATAAACAGGAAGTGAACCAAGATAAAGACATGGTCCCTTGACCTTCTCAGGGTCTAATAAAGTATTCTGGGTTCCATCTGTATCCAAGAGTCCAAAGGTAGAACAGGCAGCACAGCTAAATTGTCATGTGCCGTCTGACACTTGCTCAGTTCTTAGGAAGAAACCAAACTACATGAAGGTAGTTTGTACTATGTCTTCCTTTCCATCTTAGAAAAGTCAGGTATATGTTTGGGATTTACAAGTAACTCTATTAAACAATGCATATGTCAAAAATATTTTAAAGTAATACATGTAGAAATTCTTTTCTGCCCTCTATAACTCATTTTATACTTAATACGAGTTGGCAAATATGAAAACTGGAATGTCTGAGGGTGTATATGAATGGTACAACACTTGCCTACCATGTGCAAGGCCCAGAGTTCAGGGACAAATACTCTGCAAAAAGCCAAGTACTCAGTGAAAATGTGGCTCTGTTTCCTCTTTGGAACTGCTGGCTGCATTGGTCCATGAGGGTGAAGGAAGCAGAAGCAGGAAACGGTTAGGACAGCTGTGGGTACAACGGAGAAAACCCTCCAAGAGACGGACTTCAGTGAATCTGCTCAGCTTTATTCCAGAGCATAAGGAATATATAGGACTGGGGAGCTGGGGACAAACCTTAGTTTGCATTAAGGGCCACGCTCCTATCACAAGGCTTCATGTGGCAGTAGGATTCTATAGTAGAGTTCCTAGCACAAGTCTTCTAGCAGGAGTCTGTGCCAAGGGTCAAGCTAACGATAAATCAAGCATCTGGCTTAGAGACAGCTTTCAGATAAAGTCAGTCTTCCAGGCCCAGGGGCATTTTCCAGACAAGGGCAGGTAGAGGCAGGAAGTTTTGATGGGAAGGGAGGAAGTTTCCTTGTAGCCACACTTCTAGGAAAAGCTGCCAGGCCATGACAGACTGCAACCTCAACCAGCTAGCAAGGTCTTCCAACAGAAAAACACATGAGCATGCATGAAATCCCAGCAGTGGAGAGACAGACCCTACCATGTTCAGGGCCAGCCTGATCTACATAGCTGGGCAAGTCTTTACTAATAAAGCAAAGCAGGGATATACAACAAGACTCTGTTTCATAAAACAAAATAAATAATAAATAATGCTTATTAGAGTATAATCTCTAGGAAGTACAGACTAATGGTCTTAGATGAATATTCATTACATAACATTATTTTCCTAACAGAACAATTGAACTTAGAATTCCAAGAATAGTATCTAGAGTTGATAAACAACATATAAATGAATAGAAGTAGTATCCAATGATCAAGAGTTTACTCCAGCTGGCATTGGTAATTATAAAAACAGTGAAGCAGACTGGGCTGGTGAATCCCAGAGAAACAGCTGACCTGAACAGGGGGAGATCTTGAGCCCCAGACTGATGCATGAGAGGCCAGCATGGGACTGATCCAGACCCCCTGAATGTGGGTGTCAGTGAGGAGACGCAGGCAATTTATGTGGCTTTGGGTAGTAGATCAGTATTTATCCCTGGCACACAAATGGACTTTGGGGACCCATCCCACAATGAGGGATGCTCTCTCAACCTGGATACTTTGGGGAGGGTCTGGGCCCTCCCTGGAATAAAATTACAGACTCTAGAGATCCCCCAAGGAGTGGGGACTGGGTGAGGGGCTGGGGGGACTGGTCGGGGGGAGTGGACGTGGAGGGGAGGGAGAGAGAGAGCTGGAACTGACATGGGAAGCAGCCTGTTCTAATTTAAATATATAATTAAAAAGTGTTAAAAATAGTGAAGCAACAATATACAATTTTCCATTGTAGCAAAAGGCTGGGGTTTAATCCCTAACAAAATACTATTAGTATGTATTCAAATTTTATTTCTGTTCAGTTTTGATAAAGATGATCGTATATAACTGATGAACATTTTACCTTACTAAAAAGCAAGCCTACTTTGTAAAATATGCAGTTACATCTCAAAAGAATTTTATCTTAGTTATACTCCCAAATTTCAAAAAAGTTTAAAACCAAAGCTGGGCAGTGGTGGTGCATGCCTTTAATCCCAGTACTCGGGAGGCATAGGCAGGCAGATTTCTGTGAGTTCGAAGCCAGCCTGGTCTACAAAGCTACACAGAGAAACCCTGCCTTGAAAAAAAAAAGTTTAAAACCTTTAATATTTATTTTACAACACATTTTTAAAGAAACAGTAAATTGGCTGGGCAGTGGTGGCACATGCCTTTAATCTCAGTATTTGAGAAGCAGAGGCAGGTGGATCTCTTCGAGTTTGAGGCAGCCTGGGCTACAGTTAATCCCAGGACCACCAGGCTACATACAGAGATCCAGCTAAAAAAATAAACAATTTGGTAAGTTTCCTAGGTGCTCCATACCACTGTCCTATTTACCTTGTCTCACTCTTCCCCTCATTGCTTTGCTTAGGTGAGAAGCACACTCCTCGTACTGTGGGACTAGGTAAATATACACAATACAGTACAGATTCTCATTACACGACCTTCACACTGAAGAAACATAAACTTGGTAAAGACTCACCTGAAGATCAGATTCGATGAGAAAAATGCCCAACGCAATCACTGCATCTCTCCGTCTTTCATCAAGTTGGAAGATTCCATGGAAATCTACTGGGCACATGCAAAGTAGTTTTTGGACCTAGAAAATAAGATTTTGTTTATTTATACATTTATTTATTTGGTTTTTTTCGAGACAGGGTTTCTCTGTATTGTTTTGGAGGCTGTCCTGGAACTCACTCTGTAGACCAGGCTGGCCTCGAACTCACAGAGATCCACCTGCCTCTGCCTCCCCAGTGCTGAGATTAAAGGTGTGTGCCACCAACACCTGGCAAAAATAACATTTTAAAACAAAACACAAGAGGCTGAAGGGATGGCTCAGTAGTTAAAAGCACATACTACTCTTTTAGAGGACCTGGGTTTGCCTGTAACTCTGGCTCCAGGGGAATCCAACTCCTCTGACTTTTGCAGGCATCTGCATATACCTATGCACATACATACAGAAACTTAAAAATAATAAAAATAAGTCTTGTTAGAAAACAAAACACAGGGCTGGAGAAATAGCTCAATGGCAAAGAGTACTTACTGCTCTTGCAAAGGACCTAGGTTAGGTTTCCCAGAATCCACATGGTGGCTCAGATTGTCTCTAGGTCCAGTTCCAGGGATCTGAAGCCTTTTCTGTATATATGTGACATGGCGCACATACATAAATTTAGGCACACCTCAAACACACACACACACTCAGATTAATAAACAAGCAAACACAGCATCCAAAACTAGAAGGCCACATTTGGGGGGGGGGGAAACCCATCCTGCAGAAGTTCACATAACCAGTAAGTCACTGTTTTACTTCACTTAAAAGACTGTACTGGTATGTACTGATAGAGGGTTAGTATTTAAAATACACAAAGAACTAAAAAAAGAATTAAACATCAAGAAAACAAATTACCCAATTAAAAACTGGGGCATTGAATTAAAGAGTTCTCGAAAGAAAAAACACAAATGTTTGATAAATATGTTTTAAATGTTCAACATATTTTTTCCCTTTTTGTTTTTTTTGAGACAGGGTTTCACAGTGTAGCTCTGGTTGTCCTGGAAATCACCACCTGCTTCTGCTTCCTGTGAAGGGGGGCAGGGGAATCAAAGGCTTGTGCCACTACTGCCCAGCTTAACGTTCTACATCTTTATCCATCAAGATAATGCAAACTAAAACTACTTTTATATTTGATCTTACCCCAGTCTGAATAGCTAATATTAAAAAACCAAATGATAATAAGCACTGGCATGGGCATGGGAAAGGAGACCATTCCTTACTAATGGTGGGAGTAGACTGGTGTAGACTTGAGCTGCTCAATGTTCTCAACTTAACTAAACCCAGACCCAGGGGAATGGTGGCACATACCTTTAATCCCAGCACTCAGGAGGCAGAGGCAGAGGCAGAGGCAGGCAGATCTCTGTGAGTATGAGGCCAGCCTGGTCTACAAAGGGAGTTCCAAGACAGCCAGGACTGTTACACAGAGAAACCCTGTCTCAAAAAACAAAAAGACAAAACAAAACAAACAAAACCTCAAAGAAGAATGGTGGCAGCATCCTTCTATGGTTCCTGCATTTCCTCTGACTTCCCTCACTGTTGGACTGAGACACAGAAGTGTAAACCAAATAAACCTTTTCCTCCATAAGTTGCTTTTGGTCACAGTTCATCAGAAATAGGAAGCAAAATAATACAGCTACTGTGGCCAGAAACATGTCTATCATAAAATCTGGACCACTACATCTTATTACAGAGGTACTTGTTCATATACTGTATTCATAATAGCCAGGAAATTAAAACAGTCTGGATAGGGGGCTGGAGAGATGGTTCAGTGGTTAAGAGCACTGGCAGCTCTTCCAGAAGTCATGAGTTCAATTCCCAGCAACCACATGGTGGCTCACGGCCATCTGTAATGAGATTTGGGGCCCTCTCCTGTCGTGCAGGAATATACACAGGCAGAACAAGGCATACATAATAAATAAATAAATAAATAAATAAATAAATAAATAAATCTTTAAAATAATAAAAACAATCTGGATAATTATTCAGAAAAAGGAAATTATGAAATGTGCAGGTAAATGGATGGAGCTGGAAATAATCACATCTGTGGTAACTCAGACTGAGAAAGACAAATGCTGTCATGTTCTCCTTCATATGTAGATACTACCTACCCTTTGAATCTTCACACATGTGAAGTACCTACACTAAATCAGTACGCTAGTAAGGGTCATGAGGATGGAACACAGGTTGTGGTATAAAGGGTGAATGGGGCATAATGGAACAACAAGGATTAAGTAGGGTGGGGATGGGAAGTAGTGGAAAGAATATGAGGAGGGATAATAACACTAAAGATCTTTAAAAAGTCATATGGAAGCTGGCGGTGATAATGTACACAACTGATCACAGCACTTGGGAGGCAGAGGCAGTCAGAGGCCAGCCTGGACTACAGAGTCAGTTCCAGGACAGCCAAGGCTACACAGAGAAACTGTCTCAAAAAAAAAAAAAAGGAAGGAAGGAAGGAATGTGATATAATAACATTACTATAGAAACTTCCTAAAATACACACAGCTACACACCAAGAACTATCAAATAAAAAGTTCAGTGCCAGGAATGGGCTCCTTCCTCTGGAGTTGTTGGTCTTTGGGGTTTCACATACCTCCAGAACCTGATGGTAAGACCCTACTGTTGAAGACACACACACATGAGTCATAGAACATGGAAAACTCCAACTGGCACCAACCTAAAAGCTTCATACCTACTGACTAGCTTTCACAGTGCTGAAAGTTGCTATGTATACTACTGGAGGAGAAAAGTAATCATCAAATTTATCTAACCATCAGCCCTTTGAGTTACAACAGATGACCTGGCAAGATATGGCCACTGGTGCAATAGCGGCACAGATATTAGGGGAAGAACCAACTACTTTCTTATTGGACTTAAGGCCCTCATTCCACAAGACAGAACCCAAGCTCACACTGTTACCAGGGCAAGAACCTGTGGCTGGAAGGGTAATATGCTCTAGTCGAGAACTTCTTACTATCATTCTGTAAAATGGACATAGCATTAAAAGATGACTCCTAATGACTTATCATTGTACACATAGATCAGTATATTTTTCAACCAAAACCAGAGAAGCTTGTTTTTGCAGTAATGATAAACAGAGAAATCCACAACTGGTCAAGGAACAGACTAACAGACAGCAGAGTAATCAGCCTAAACGAGATGTCTATCTATATCATATGCCTCCTCATAAGGTTCGGAGATCATCGCAGAAGAGGGCAGAGAGCTGGTAAGAGTCGGGGGCAGTGGAGAATTACATTGAGATGTGAATTCACAGCAGTTGTGCGGGATGCTTAAGACCCGTGGAGATCAAGCCAGATGAAAGTCTCCACATGGGTGGATGGGTGGGGAGGTAGTCACAGAGTCCCATCCCTGTAAGAGGAGCTACTGCCAACTGCAGCTTCTCGGGGAGGAGTCGTTTTCTTTCAGGGTGCAGTCCCTGAGAGGCTACTCATGCTCTTATAGATGGCCACACCTAAGCACACAGAGGCAGCACTAAGTGAGCTCAGTGGATTTAAACAAACAAACTAAACCCCATGTGAACATGGGAGGGAACAATAGTGGGGGAGTAAGAAAGAAATCAGGAGCAAGGGAACTGGGGTAGACTTAACCAAAATACAAGCATGCATGAAATTCCCACACAATAAGAAAAACATGGGCTGAACTATAGATTCATTGGGACAGTGCTTGTCTAGCATGCACAAGGCCGTGAGTGAAAGCCCCAGCACCATATAAAGCAGGCATGGTGTTGTATGCCTACAATCCGAGCGCTGGTCTGTGGATAGAGAATCAAAAAGTTCAAGGTCAGCCTCTGCAGGGAGTAAGTTCTGAATGAAGAGTGCTATTTGACTTGAACATGGCCACGTCAAGGATGCCAAAGTCTTAGACCCATGGGAAACAGCAAGGACTTCCCCAGGCAGGCTCAGGGGATTGGCAAGGCCTTTCCCTAGTATGTGTGCAGATGTGAGCAGAAAACGTTACCACAGCTTTCTCTTCCTAGAGCAATGGTTGCAACATTCCTAACACTGTGACCCTTTCACACAGTTCTCATGTTGTGGTGACCCCCCAACCATGAAATTATTTCATTGTCCCTTCATAACTGTAATCTTGCTGCTGTTATGAATCATAATTTAAATATTTGATATGCAGGATCTGTGATCTGCAACCTCCAAAGGGGTCGTGACTCACAGGCTGAGAACCAATGTTCATGACCTGAAGACAGCTCTGGCCTAAATTAGCTAAACCTGCCTCTGCTCAGCTGTGTATAATAACTCATCTCTTTATCTGTATGTAATAACCTTTGCCTTATTGTTCATTTGTATGCAATAACCCCACCTCTATGTTCAACTTGATTGGATTTGAAAACTGGAAATGATATAAAATAGTCAGTATTAGTATGTAGGAAGTTAAAGCCTACCAGGTCAAGAGATGAGCCAACCTCGAGTCTGCCTGGTGCTGTCAGAGGTCCTGATCATGCCTAGCCAACGGGAGGGGGGGGACGGACACATGTGATATCAATGAATTGGAACACCTGGGTGCTGGGAGGGTATATAAGGTTCCCCCTCATTGCTAAATAAATGAATCTCCTGTTTATTCTTTCACCTGACTCCTGGTGTCTATGTCATTGACACCACACCCTCCCCCAAGGAAGCTGTTAGGACCCAGAAACATTAGAATAAGCAACAATTCAACCACTTGATTAGGTTAATGTTATGCAATATTTAACTATGTAAAGATGCACTGCTGTTTTACCGTGTCTGCCTAAAGCACCTGATTGATCTAGTAAAAATCCGAATGGCCAATAGCTAGGCAGAGGAGGGATAGGTGGGACTGGTGGGCAGAGAGAACAGGGAAGCCAGTCGGCCAGCCAGCCAGGCGCCAGACAGACAGACACGGAGGCAGCAGGAAAGCAGGATGGACACTACGTAGATGAGGTAAACGAGCCTCAGGGCAACACAAAGATTAATAGAGATGGATTACTTTAAGTTTAAAAAGCTAGCTAGAAACAAAGCTAAGGCCAAGCATTCATAATTAATAATAAGTCTCCATGAAATGATTAAAGGGATGGCAGTCCACAAAATCTTGCTACATTTGGCTCTCAATGTGGGGCACATATTTCTACATAAGGGGGTGCCTCAGAAAGCTGAAAAACCAAACAAACAAAAAAATCCAGCATGGCTTTCTAGTAGCCTGATGCTTGTAGCGTACAGAGAATTGGCTGTCCCATAAAGTGAGTACTTGGGCAGCTAACATGTTAAGTAGAAACAACAAACCAAGTAAAAAAACAAAACAAAAAACTGCCAGGCACAGTGTTGTCACAACTTCTTAGAGCTGGGGTGGTTAAACGCAGCTCCCAGTTAAATGTAGGTTCCAATTAAATGCAGCTCTTGGCCAAGCACATTGGGTGTAAAGTTTGGCTCTCACAGACCTGAACTGGGTGGAGCAAGTCAGTCATCAGCGCAAACCATGAAATGAGTTTAAGGTTTGGCTCACTTGCTCAGAGAATGCTACAGGTGCATAGTAAAACAGGTCTAGACCAAAAGAATCTCTAAATATGTTGCAGTGTGTTTAAAAATGTGCACAGGCACCAGGCAGTGGTGGCACATGCCTTTGATCCCAGCACCCAGGAGGCAGAGCCAGGTGGATCTTTGTGAGTTCGAGGCCCTCCTGGTCTACAGAGCTACATGGAGAAGCCCTGTCTTGGAAAAAAAAAAAAGCCGGGGGTAGGGGGACAATGGACATTGAAGAACCTCCATACAGAGTTTGCTTTCACTGGGGCAAAGCCAGCCATTTTGGCAAGAAACTGCTCTTGCTTTGACTGCTGACAGTATGCTGTACAACCTGGACATACAGGAAAAAGGGAAAAAGACTGCTGAACTTTCCCAAGAGAGTCCTTCAAAATTCCTGTTTCATAGAAAAGTCTGCCAGATAGTCTGTAGGACACAAAGGAAAGCAACTGGTGAACTTTGCCAAGAAAAGGTGGGACAGTCCTTCAAAATTTTCTGTTTCATAGAAAAGTTTGCCAGACAATCTAGGCCTGTAGGCTAAAGATGGATGTCTCACATTGCAGAGGAACCTTGGGTGATTGTCCAGGTGTTAAGGGATATCCACACTGTGAACCCTGAGTTTGCAATTGCATTAATTAAATTAACCTTGGGTCAGGAGGCTGTGTTAGCAACTAGTTGACAGAGGGTAATCATGGAGCCTCAGAGGGCATCGAGGAGAGATGGAGAGACTCAGAAAGTAGTAGGGTGGGGTTTGGGTTGCCACAGGTTTTTCTGATTTAGCAAAGCAGAAGCACGGGTCTTCCGTGAATGTCAGCAAGGAGGGTTAGCTAATCTACCTCTCTGATCTCACAGATTTTCACCCCAGCCTTTGAATCTCAAGTCTTCTTCCTAATTATACCAATAGAGATTTAGTTATAGCTACCTTTAGTAGCAGTGACAGGACCAGTGCCAGCAGGAACAGAATTCATGCCAGGGTGTGGCCTGAATGGCCAGGCTGATACTAGAAGCAAGCCAGTAAATTTGGAGTTGCACTTGCTGGCTATTGAGATAGCAATAGATTAAGGCACAGCCACTGTGCTGAAGATAAAACAACATCCAGGCAGTCTTGTCATTTCTATAGTTTTAGAATTTGCTTGCACTACACTTCCTGTTTACTCAGTTAATATATCCTCCTGGAATCTTCGATGGAGTTTAAAACCAGATAGTTATAATTACAGTTTTCCTTTGTTATGACAGAAAGTAAATTAGGTACAAAATTTTGGACTCACCAAGATGGGATAAATAATGGAGTATTTTCTCTGAATTTGCCAAATACTAATGGACTGGATATTGCAAATGTAATTCTTACTTGATAATTGTTCTTATTACATATAGTTTTACTATGTTAAAATTAAAACCTTCCCTTTTGAGCCAGGCGTTGGTGGTACACGCCTTTAATCCCAGCAGTCAGGAGGCAGAGGCAGGTGGATCGCTGTCAGTTTGAGGCCAGCCTGGTCTACAGAGCTAGTTTCAGGACAGCCTCCAAAACAATACAGAGAAACCCTGTCTCGAAAAACCAAAAAATAAAACAAAAAGCCTTCCCTTTTTATTTAGACAAAAGGGGGGGATGTTGTGGAATAGAATATGTAATGATGCGTTGCATTTGTTTGTGTTGCAGAATATTTGATTAACTATGTAAAGATGTGTTGCCTGACTGAGGCACTTGATTGGTCTAATAAAAAGCTGTACAACCAATAGCTAGGCAGAGGAGGGATAGGTGGGGTTGGTGGGCAAAGAGTAAAGAAAGGGGAGCCTGCCAGCCAGGGACCACACAGACACAGAGGAAGCAGGAAAGCAGGATGGACAGTTCGTAGACGAGGTAAACAGGGCAGCACATAGATTAATAGAAATGGGCTAATTTAAGTTAAAAAAGCTAGCTAGAAACAAGCCTAAGCTAAGGCCAACCATCCATAATTAATAGTAAGTCTCCGTGTCATGATTTGGGGGCCAGTGACCCAGGAAAGCCTGCTACAGTTAACCACATGAAATGGTAAATATTCAACCTTTTCTAGCCCACAAAAATTAATATTTTAAGCTAGAGGCATAGTTTTAGAGTAGTAAAGTACGTGTTTATCCTATACAAGACTCTGAATTTGATTCCCAACATGATGAAAAACAAAAAAGCTGAAAAACTAAAATGGGAGTCATGGAGATGGCTCAGCGGCTTCCCAGGTGCCTGACTATCTGGGTTCAATACTATGGAACCATGAATATGGTACTGTACACCTGTGATTCCAGTATTCCTATGATGAGATGGGAGGGGAGACAGGAAAATCATCCAGAAACTATACACCTTGCCTTAACAAGGTGGGAGAAAACTGATCCCCAAAAGTTGTTCTCTGCCTTTCATATGCACAATAACACACACACACACACACACACACACACACAGGAGATACAATTTGAATTTTTTAAATAGAATTTACTGGACTGGGGAGACAGCTTAGTCAGTAAAATGCTTCCATTGCAAGCATGAGGACAGCCCACATTTTTAAAAAGCCGGGTGACTCAGTCAGTATATGTGGTTGCAATTTCAGCACTAGGGAAGCAGAAACAGGGGGGTCCCTGTGGCTGCCTGGCCAGCCATCTTAGCTCCAGTCCAATGGGAGATGCCAGGTCAAAGGGGGGGAGGGGCACTTGAACAATGCCTAAGGCTGTCCTCTGACCTTGACACACACTGCACATTCACACACCTGTGCAACACCAACTATACCAACAACCCCAATTAAAAACAAAATCATTGTTTTAAAAGTGCCTGAAGGGGCAGACATGGTGATTCACATCAGTAATTCCAGCACTGGGAAAGACAAAAACAGAAGAATCAGCCATGAAATTAGAGGCCAGCCTCAGATACACAGTGAATTCTAGACTAGCTAGCTAAGGCTACATAGCAAGACTTTATCTCAAAAAAAAAAATCAGATATTTACAATGCAATTCATAACAGTAGCAAAATTACAGTTGTGAAATAGCAACAAATAATTTTAGGTTGGGGTCACTACAACACAAGGAACAGTTAGAGGGTCACAGTATAGGAAGGGTGAAAAGCCCTGGTCCAGAGAGATGGCTCACTGGTTACCAGCTCTTTTAGAGGACCCAGGTTCCGTTCCTAGCACACACCTACA
Source organism: Mesocricetus auratus (assembly GCF_017639785.1). Taxonomy (NCBI): domain Eukaryota; kingdom Metazoa; phylum Chordata; class Mammalia; order Rodentia; family Cricetidae; genus Mesocricetus; species Mesocricetus auratus. The sequence continues at coordinate 72,834,899 of NW_024429192.1, forward strand.
TGGTGGTTTACAACCGCCTATAACTTCAGTTCCCAGAGATCCAATGTCCTCTTCTCCTCTCTGAGGCACTAGGCACACACATGGAACACATAAATACATGTGGACAAAGCAGCCATATACACAAAATAAAATAATTAAAAATATTTTAAAGGGAAAGAAGTAACAAATAACCAAGAGTCTTAAAGCGGCAGGGTACTGAGGACTGAAACCAGAGCCTCAGACATGCTACACAAGTGCCCACCACCCCACCCTCAACTGTGTGTCTAGCCCTTTTTCTACTTTTTTTATTTAGAGATAGAGTCTCACTAAATTGTCCAGGCTGTCCTTGAACTCTCTCTGTAATCCAGGAAGACCCTCTTGATTTGGCCCCAAGTGGCTGGGATTATACCAGCACCACAAGGCCTGGTCTGAAAGGAACCCTTCCATGAGAGAGAGTTTCTCTGTCCTTGAACACAGAGAGCCACCTGCCTCTGCCTCCACAGTTCTGGGATCAAAGGCTTTTGCTGCCACTGCCACCTGGCTTCTGAAAGGCAACTTTTGGTAGAGTTACCAAGGAGGGTCTGCAAAGGTGCCCACTAAATTGTAATCTGAAAAACAAAGAAGCAAACAGGGAGGAAAATCAAGAAAGAGCACTTCCAGTGGGAAAGAGAGAGCAGATTTGCCTAAAACTCAAATCCTGGCGAAGACAATGCCCTCAGAGCTACCAGCCAAGTGCTACTGGGCTGTAGTTCAGCAGTGGAGGGCAGAGACTTGCATGAGTTCAGAATGGAGATTTAGAAGCACTCCAGCTGATGCATAAAGAATGGGCGCTGGAGGACAGGAAAGTCAAGAGGAGTCAGGAGACCCCAAAGAAACCTAAGTAAAAGTGGTGACCTGATGGAGAAGACATGGAAACTAACTAGCTGAGGAGTTGTTTAGGAGGATTTGATGCCAGATGGGGCAGGGGAGAGAAAGACTACTCCTGTTGTTTCTTTGCCACACTAAAAAATTTCCAGCAACCAACACCCAAGGCAGGCAAGCTCTAGAAACATTCCCCTCAAGAACTGAGTAAAGAATATTTAACTTGGAAATGGTGATGTTAAAGGTAAATCAACTCAGCTATTTGAAGGAGCCCAATAAACTGTAAAACTGCCAGCTGCTCCACCCCCAGGGCGGTAACTGCAGTGCATCACCTGTTTCCCCACAACAGCCTCCTACATCTGCAAACGCCCTCTGCTTCCCAGCAAGCACACGGGTGAAGGCTCTCACTCTCAACGCACACGGGTGAAGGCTCTCACTCTCGACCACTACTCTTGGTTTTGTTCCGACTTTACCCACAACAGTACAGCAGATCCTCCTCACACTCCTGAGCAGCAGGTGCCCCAGCCTCTCTAGCCACTGTGCTCCAAGGGAAGTGCTCAACTGAAGTCCTCCTTGTAAGCGTCGACAGGTGCTTTGGACTGGGTCAGGTTGGGTTTTGCTTGCTTAGTCCTTCGTTTCCTAGGTGTGTTAGTCTTCTTCTGGAAACTAATACTCAGAATGGGAACCTGAGCTCTAAAATATTGCAGCATAAAAATCAGCAGTATCAACATGCCCAGACCTTACTGCCTGTGCAGTTGTCACTTCACTGGGACACTGGGAGAGTCCCAAAGGCAGTGAGTAGGCTTGTCTCCCCAGGCTGCCAGGGTCTACTTTGACTTCAAACTACCATGACTACTCAATTAAAAAAATTAAATAGAAATAATTTGTAACAAATCTTTTCCTGTTCCACAAGCCAGCTCCCAAATAATGACAAGACTTCTTATTAATTATGAAAGCTTGGTCTATAGCTTCGGCTTGTTCCTAAGTAGCTATTATAACTTAAATTAGCCCATATTTTTTTATTACCCTATGTTCTACCACATGGCTTTTACTGCTCTCCCATTTTGTGTGTCTGATTTGTACCGAGTCCCCATCATCTTTCAAGTGCCTAGATTCATCTCCTACTTCCCCTCTCTCTGCCTGGAAGTCCTGCTATACCTCCTGCCTAGCTATTGGCAGTTCTTTATTAAACCAATCACTACCATATATCTTCACACAGTGTAGAAATATCCCACAACAATAATTTGTGACCATTCAGAAATGACACTAAAATGGGCCTAAATTTTAGAATGTAAAGGGAAGACATCAAAAAGAACTAATAAATAACTCAAAGATCTGTAAAAATGACTCAGTGATTTTACATTGGTAACGAGGAAGAATAACAACCCTCCCAAAAATATGTGTATCCCAATCCCTGAACCTGTGAGTATTCCCTTTACCTGGCAAATGAGAAGCTGCAGACTTTGAAATGGAGAAGGACTCCCCTGGATCACTGTGAGTAATCCATGGCAAGCACAAAGGGCCTTAGAAGCAGTAGACAGAAAGGAGGTCAGAGTGACATTCGATGTGAACACCTGTCCACCGCAGCTCTGCAGATGGAGGGACCCTGACCCAAGGAATGATGACCACTGCCAGAACCTATAAGGGCCTGGAATTGGTTTTTACCTACAGTCCAAAAAAGTATGCGCCTCTGTTGTCTCCAGAGAGACTTGTGTTGGGTTTCTATTCTACAAAACTGTAAAACAATCTGAGTATTATTCCAAATCATCAGGATTATGGTAAACTGCTGGAGCAATAGGAACAAATGAAATTGGTTGTAAAGTATGGAACAAAATGCAACATCCACACTGCCTGGCAGGGATAATAATTTCTCTTGGAAAACATTGTGCTTAGTTGTTCCTTTGTTTCCTGAGTGTTACCCTTCATCTGGAAATGCACACTCAGAATGGGGCCTGAGCTTTAGAAAAGATGAGAAAGCTGCCGGGCGGTGGTGGCGCACGCCTTTAATCCCAGCACTCGGGAGGCAGAGGCAGGCGGAACTCTGGGAGTTCGAGGCCAGCCTGGTCTACCGAGAGAGTTATAGGACAGCCTCCAAAGCAATACAGAGAAACCCTATCTCGAAAAGCAAAGCAAAACAAAACAAACAAAAAAAATGAAAAAAGAAAAGATGAGAAAGCTAAAGAAACAAAGAACACTATATAAAATTTCAATAAATAGGATCTAGAGAATACAATGACAAGGATGTGACATGAAACTGACAGGAATCTGGGCATGTGGCTCATGCCTGCAACCCCACTCAACAGGTCAAGGCAGAACTGCTACAAGTTCCAGGTAAGCCTGGGCTATGAGACCTTGCCTCTAAATGCATAAGTAAATAAATAATAAAGGGGTTGGAGAGAGAACTTTTCTGTAGATAAAGTGCTTGCTACGCAGGCATGAGGACCTGAGTCCTTGTCTCTGCCTCTCATACAACTTGAGCAGCACTGGGACTACACAAATTGAGCCCAGCTTCCCATGAATCCTAAGGGTTCCGAACTGCGCGTCAAAGACTAACAGTGAGTGCTTCTCCCACCTACTGGATACTCCAGACTTGCTTCTCTTCCTCTTTTTCTCTTCTTTTTGGTTTGGTTTTCTGAGACAGGGCTCCTCTGTGTAGCTGTCCTAGAACTTGTTCTGTAGACAAGGCTGGCCTTAAACTCACAGATATTCACCTGCCTGCCTCCTGAGCGCTGAGATTAAAGGCATGCACCACCACTACCCAGGTCCATTGCCCAGCTCCTTTTTTTCTCTTAAAAAAACAAAAACAAAAACAAAACACTGTGGCTGGAGAGATGGCTCAGTGATTAAGAGCACTAACATCTCTTCCAGAGGGCCCTGGTTCAATTCCCAGCACCCATGTGGCAGCTCACAACTGTCTGTAACTCCAGTTCCAGGGGACCTGACACCTTCACACAAACATACATGCAGGCAAAACACCAATGCTCATAAAATGAAAGTAAAGAAATTATAAAAAAGACCATGCGGGTTTGGAGAGATGGCTCAGAAGTTAAACACACTTGATGTTCTTCCAGAGGACCTGGGTTTAATTCCCAGCACCCATGTGTCACAGCTGTAACTCTATTCGCAGGGGGTCCTTTTCTGGTTTCTGTGAGCACCAGGCATGTATGCATACAGGCAAAAGATACATATACATAAAATAACTGACAAGTTTTAATTACATTTAGTGTGTATACGTGTGTGTACAGGTACTCTTGTGCCAAGTTGTACATGTGAAAGTCAGAGGACAATACACAAGAGTCAGTGCTCTCCTTTTATCTGATTCAATTCAGATGGCGATTCAGTCTTGGGAGCAAGTACCTTTACCTGTTGGACCATCTTGTTTGCCCTGCTTTTTTTAAAAATTTTTTTAAAAAATATTTCACTAGTAAATTTTGTTCTTTTCGACTTTCATACACATATACTACATATTGTGGTCCCTCTATCCTACCTCCCTTTCCCTTTATTTACTAGCCTTTGGTTTTGTCTGGTGTCACAAAGTTTAATTAGGGCTGTCTACACGATTCTGGCTTTGAAAATAACCATCAGAGCCTGGCAGGCTCACCAGTGTGTATACAACCACATACTATGCTTCAGTGTTCTCCAGAATCTGCTGGTTGATAATAGATCAGCAGTACCTACTATGTAGGGCCCCATGAGTTCATCTCCTCTCCTTGAATGACTCCTGTGACCCCAGGGCCAGCGTGCAGAGCTGCTGTGAGCTTGTGGTTGCCATGGTGCTGTAAACCTTGGGAGCAGGGGAGATCTAATAGGATGGCTGCTCAGTAGAACTGACAGAATGAAACTACTCCCTAAATATTTGGATATGCCCACAGACAAAGGCTACACTCAGCCTTAAACAGTCAGAGGTAAATGCAAAGACCCATGGCTGCACAAGATGCTGAGGAAAGAGGGTGCTGAGGGCTGGACCCTAAGTAAGACATTTATGCCACCCACTTAAGTCTCAGGGAACACTGCAGAAGAAGGGGTGTGGAAAAAACATAAGATGGGGACAAGGCTGCAGTTTTCTTCTTAATGTGGCAGGCGGTCTCATTATCTCAGCCCCCATTTAAAGCCTCCCCTTGTTGCTCCAGTAACAAGAGAAACTGGAGACAAGAGCATGTAAAGTCAACTTTCACAATTAACACGACAGGAGAGGAGAGGTGCTCGAGCGAGCGAGCACACACACACACACACACACACACTACTTCTGTATGATGTTTGTGTGTGTGAGCAGGTGTGGGACCCATGAGGAGGTAAGAGGATGACCTCAGGGGTCAGTCCCTGCCTCCCCCTTTTTCCTTGACTTTATTTTATTTTGAGACAGGGTCTCTTATTGCTTACTGCAGCATATGCTGTCCTAGTTGGCCCAACAGCTTCTGGAGATTCTCTTTCTGCCTCCCATCTTGCTGTAGGAGTGCAGGGATTACAGAGCATGCTACCCTGTTTACATGGGGAATGAAGATTTGAACTCATATGCACCCACACACACACACACACACACACTCAGCACGCATTTTACCCACTAATCCATCTCCTGAGCCCACTAATATTTTAAATTTATTATCTGTGTGTGTACAATGTGTGACTGCATAGACACATGTGCCAGTGTACATGCAGAGCCTGGTCAGAGGACAGCTGTAGAGTTAGTTCACCTTTGTGTGGGTTCCAGGGATAAAACTAGGGCAACAAAGGACTTTACTTGTTGAGCTATCTGTTGATCCCTATTTAATATTTTTGGAACCCAAATGACAAGTACTTGAAATTATTAAATGCAAAAGCAGGCATGCTATAGGTTATATAAATGTATGAAATTATCAAAGAACAAATTTAATTAATTTTTTTAAAAGTGGTGGTACACATCCATAATTTCAGCTCTTGGATTCTGATTTCAAGGCCAGTCTGGGCTATCTAATGAGAACTTGTTGGAAACAAACAACAAAGAACAGAACCAATCTCAATGCGATCCAAGCACACATCTATAGTCCCTGCACTAGAGAGAATGAGGCAAGAGAGAAGAAAGCTTAAAGCTAGCCTGTGCTACATACCAAGACCCTGACTTAAAAAAAGAGAGGCTGGAGAAATGGTTCAATGGTAAACAGCACTTGTTGCCCTTTCAGAGTACCCAGGTTCAGTTCCCAGCACCCATAACCATCTGTAACTCCACACACAGTACATCCATACACGCGGGCAAAACACTCATACACATAAAATAAAAATAAAACTTTATAAAAATAAAGAAATAAAAAAAGAAATAGTCAAGCATGGTGGCAAATCCCAGTACTCTAGGAAGCAGAGACAGGTGGTTCTCTGTGAGTCTGAGGCTAGCCTGGTCTGTATAATGAGACCCTGTCTTTTAAAAAGAGGGTGGGCTAGAGAGAGATAGTTTAGTAGTTAAGGACACATAATTTCAGAAGACCCACTTTTAATTCCTAGCAAACTTATGGGGGCTCACAACAGCTTGTAACTGCAGTTCCAGAGTATCCAACACCTTTAGGTGTCTTTAGACTGCATTCATGTCTAGACTCCCCCACCGCCCACACACATAATCAAAAGTAAATAAGCACTGTGGCAATGCTTTGACCTGGTCATTTACAGAAACACCAAAGCAAGGAGAAAGTAAGTAGCCCTCCTTCCCAAGCAGGACACAGAGTGGAAACAGCAGACGAGAATCAACCCTAACAAGCTGTGGAAAGTTAAGTAGTCCAAAAGGAATCTACAATGGTAGCACTGCTGAAGCCAGAAAACTACTGTACTCTTTAAGAGTACAACTTTTGTTACTTGAATTCTCTGGGAGAGCCTTTCCAGAGATACAAATTCTCTGGGAACTAAAAAGCTTGAAGTATCAGTGGTATGCGTTTCATTGTTAGACTTTTTTTAAAGACAGGGTCTCCATATGTCAGTGGTTCTCAACCTGTGGGTCACAACTCTTTTCGGGAAGGGTCTCAAAGACCCTTTCACGGGGATCACTCACAGTAATCAGAAAACATGGATATTACATCACAATTCATAACAGTAGTAAAGTTACAGTTATGAAGTAGCAATGAAAATAACTTTACAGTTGGGGGTCACCACAACATAAGGAACTGTATTAAAGGGCTGCAATGTTAGGAAGGTTGAGAACCACAGTTTTATGTAGTCCTAGCTGTCCTGGAAGTCACTATGTAGACGAGGCTAGCCTTTAACTCACAGAGATCTGCCTACTGGGATTAAAGGCATGCACTACTACACTAAGCTAAACTATTGTTATTTTTAATTGTCTTCCTCAGGTGTAATGTCCACTTAGAATGCTAGCTGACATTTTCTAAGTGACTCAACCCATCATGGCAGACAAAGGTAGCTGTGACATGATACACATGTGTAAGTAGTGCAAGACAGAAATGTCATTAAAATGTTCTTCTGCAGCTGATGAGATGGTGCAATGGGTAGAAGTACATGCTGCCAAGCCTGGCAGTCTGCATTCCAGTCCTCAGGATACGCATGGCAGAAGACAGAACTGCCTCTAGAAAGTTGTCCTTTGGTCTCTACATATATGCAATGAGAACACATACACACACACACACACACACACACACACACACACACACACACACACGCTATATAAGTAAATAAATAAAATGTTAATATTCTTATGGCTATCTATAGGTAGATGTATGTTTTTCCTGAACTAACATGCCTTTTCTACATTTAACACAGGCAGCATTATATGTGCTTTAACATAATTAATTAGGCAAAAGCTAGAGATCATAATTTAAGTGCCTTTCCCCCTGTGCTGGCTGGTCTTATGTCAACTTGACACAAGTTAGAGTCACCTGAAAGGAGGGAGCCCCAATCGAAAAGATGCCTCCATAAGATCCTGTTGTAGGGCATTTTCTTAATTAGCTATTGATGGATAAGGACCCAGGCCATGGTGGGTGGTGCTGCTCCTAGGCAGGTGGTCCTGAGTTCTATAAGAAAGCAGGTTGAGCAGGCTAGGGGTAAAAAGCCAGTAAGCAGCACTTCTCCATGGCCTCTGCATCAGCTCCTGCCCTTCTTGAGTTCCTGTCTTGACTTCCTTTTATGATGGACAGCAATGTAAAAGTGTCAGCCTAATAAAATAAGCCCTTTCCTCTCCAACTTGCTTTTTTGGTCATGGTGTTTCATTTCAGCAACAGAAACTCTTAAGACACCCCCAATGTCTTGGTCCTGTTCAAGTATCTGACAGAGAGGGTCAACACAGACATATATCTGATTCCCAGCACACTCATTCCAATGGACACTATCCTGTTAGTCAAGGAGTTGCACAACAGGAGTGCTCAATTTTACTCCATCTCTCCCTCTTACCTAAGTGACCTGATGGGCAAGTAAGATTGTTCACTGTGTGAAGAACACTTGCTTCCAAGCCTGACAACCTGAGTTCAATCCCTGGGACCCACAGAGAGAAAATCAAGCCCAGGCAAGTCACATTCTGACTTCTACATTTGTACCATGGCATGTGTGTCCCCATCCTCACTAAGTAAATGTAATAACTAAAATAAACATTAAAACCTACCTGAACATTTCTGTATTTGCTTTCTTCTATAGGAAGGTAGACAAATCAACAAGTATGCCTACAGACTGATACATCTGGAAACTTACTCATACCTTAAAACTATATAAAATTAGCAAATCTTTCCTGAGTCTTAAGCTTTTTACCTGTAGCTATTAAGAGATAACAAGCTCTGAATTTCTCATCCTAGGAAAAGGGCCAAACACAAGAAACCATCATTTCATCCATTAGGTGAGTAGCACAGGATTGCAGTATCTGATAGAAGAAAACAACATGAACCCTATCACTGCCCTAGATTTCTGTCAGTGACACCTTGACTACAATATTGGGAAGTGCATCTCAAGCAGATATCGCCCTGCTAAATACAAAAGCAGAAGCAGACAGACAGGAAGACTAGCACCTGGTGGCTCAGAAATGTCTGTAACTCTAGTTCCAGGAAATTTGATGCCCTCTTCTAGCCTCCTCAGGTAGCAGGCAAGTGCATGGCACACATGCAGGCAAGCACTCATACACATGAAACAAAAATAAATAAATATATAGATAGTTATAGCCAGGCATGGCCACTAAAGATAAAAACTTAAAAAAAAAACACCAAAACAAACAATACTAATAATACCAGACAACACTCATCTTTGAGAGCTTGTTTGAAGGTTCTAGCAGGGGAGTACAGCTACTCATATACCCTGGACTGAAGACCAGTATTCCTCTTTTGGGGAAGGACAGGAGGGGTGCATATGGAGCAGTGAGGGAGGAAGGGACACCTGCCTAGCCAGCCAGATCAGCCAAATCAACCCTGGCAATCAATGGGGGTGGCAGATGTCACGGCCAGATCGTCCTGACATCCGACAACCCGCATTTTTATACATCTCATTCTCGTTTCACTCTGTCTCTCTCCCCCTCTCTGCCTACATATGGCTCTTAACATGGCCTTCCCAGGGAAAAGAAGATTATTAGTGTTTGATTTCCTGATTCTAAAACATGCCAACAGCTGTTATTTACACCACAGTAAGTCTTTCTAAAGGACAGATTAGATGTGAGGCCAAAACAGGGAAAACATGCCTTGCAGGTTCTGTCTGCAGTTAAGACAGTTAGGAATAAGTTCCCATTTGTCCTCTGTCTGTTTGACCCATCTGCACCAAACGTGCTTGATCCCATATGGGTGGGAGGTCGGTGGGCAGGAAATACATCAGGATGTATGCTTGCCCCTGACTGATGTAGATGGGAGGTCCATGGGCAGGAAATACACCAAGATAAAGTGGTTAAAAAAATAGAGTTTCTCTTTCTCTCCCAAGCCTATGTCTGCTCCTGGCACACCAATTACATCTGAGTTTGCTTTCTACATGGCAAGATTAGCCATTTGAACAAGAAACTGCTCTTGCCTGGACTGCTTGACTGTTGCTGTATAAAATGGACATGCAGGACCCACAGGAAAGTGACTGCTGAACTTGGACATTCCTACAGGGTTCCTGCTTCATGGAAGAGTCTGCCAGACATTCTGCAGGACACAGAAAAATGATTGACAAACTGCCAATGCAGATGGACAGTTTAAAATTTCCTGCTTTGCTGAGAAGTCTGCCAGACACACTGTGGCCTATGGGCTGAAGATGGATGCCCCAACATGGCGTGTGCAAATTTACTTTTCAAGTAAGTGATTCCTCTTTCAATAAAATATCATAGGACATCCATATTTTGTGTAGTTGTTCTTGACAATGAGAAATGTCTTTATGTTTTTCTGCCCATGTGTCTGTTATCTGCTAAACAACATTGCTAAAATCAAAGTGGCAGTGGCTGTTTTAGCTGCAGAGGAACTTCGGGTGACTGTCCAGGTAGTGAGATGTCTCTGTCAATTCTAGTGTTTATATATTATCCTTCTGTGGTCTTTGATGAAGTTGAAGACAAATAGTTATAGCTATAGTTTTTCTTAGTTTTGATAAAAGATAAGCTACATATAAGACTTTAGACTCACATGGATAAGATAGATAATAAAATACTTTCCTCAAATCGTACTAAATATTAATGGACAAAATACTGTAACTATAGTTCTTGCTTGATAACTGTTCTGTTATATATAATTTGACTATGTTAAAGTTAAAACTTTTCTTTTATTTAGACAGAAAAAAGGAAATGATGGGGGAAGTCCTTCTGTATATATGTTTGATTGGTATAAATAAAGCACTGTTGGCCAATAGGGAAGCAAGATAGGTGGGACTAGGAATCTCGGAGGATTCTGGGAAATGTAGTAAAGAGAGTCATTGAGACATGATCCCTGGAGGAGAGAATGCAAGTCTGGCATTCTTGGAAAGATAAGTCCTTATAAAAATATATATTGGTGGGGTTGGAGAGGTGGCTTGGAGGTTAAGGGCACTGGCTGCTCTTCCAAAGGTCCTGAGTTCAGTTCCCAGCAACCACATGGTGGTTCATAACCATCCATAATGAGATCTGGTGCCCTCTCTGGCATGCAGGCATACATGTGGGCAGAACACTGTATAAATAAATAAATAAAATTTATATATATATATATATTGATGTTTATGGGTTAATGATTAAGTCAGAGCTAACCGATTACAAACCACAGCAAACGGCCAACAGCTTCATAATTAATATAGTGTCTTGTGTGTTATTTGGGGGCTAAAGTGGCAATGGGACCAAGGCAGGAATCCCACAACACCCAGGTATGGACCTGGCCTGAGTCCATGCACCTGGCCAGTATTTAAAACTTGGCTCCAAATTGTGGTAGTGGTCTTATTGGGGACCAGTGGAGTTGACAAGACAATCAGAGGGCTTCAGGAAGCCCTCTGTCCTAGATCCCTGGCCATACATCCCTCTAGTTATGGGTTAGGGGTAACAAGCCCATCTTCTGGAGCTGGGAAGTTCAGTCCCTATTGCCACAATACCACCCAAGTAGCAGATCAATAGCTAAGATCCTAGAGACTCTGTCACTCCAACGGAAGAAACAGGAAGTCATTCTTGTCCTGGAGAAAGGACTCTGGAAAAGCCTCCTGACGACGGGGAGAGGAATGCAAGACAAGGAATTTGCTAACTGTGCAGCTCTGTCCAGGACTTTCAACGACACAGAATCAGGGCCCGTTGGTATGATATGGACCAGAGGAGGAGAAGCAGGCACAGGTCACTGCATTTCCTGGAAGCAGAGGAAATATGGCCGGGCAGAGCCAGGACAAGAAGAGGGGGCAAGACTAGGAAACTAGAGCAAGGCTACCAGGCCGACTGAACTAAGGGAACAGGAGCCTGGAGACCAACCTCCATGACAATTCCAGCACTCAAAAGCCTGCTTCTGTTTCTTATCTGTTTCCCTCCTCTCATCTTTCTCCTAGAGAGCAAGGGCTGAGGATGGAGAACTTAGTCTTAAAGGACTTCACAGAAAGTACTCCCAAGTCTTAGGGACAGCTTATAAGGAAAAAGTCAAAGGTCAGTCAGGAATCAAAGTGTTCTAGATGGGCAGTGGAGGAGCATGTCTTTAATCCCAGCACTTGGGAGGCAGGGGCAGGCAGATCTCAGTTTGAAGCTAGTCTAGTCTACAGAGTGAGTTTCAGGACAGCCAGAGCTACATCAGAGAAACCTAGTCTCCAAAACAAACAAATAAACTAACAAAAAACTTAAAATATATTCTTAAAATATGTTAGAGTTCTGAACTAAGGATGTGGCTCAGTTGGTACAGTGCTTGCCTAGCACAGAGGAAGCTCTGTGTTCAATCCTTAAGACTGCATAACCCAGGCCTGGCTGTCGATGTCTGTTATCCTACACTTGGGACATATCCTAGCACACACATCTAAGAGTCTTATGGTTAGTATCTGAGTCTGAGTGACAGGCTCAGGACACCTAATAGATTGGGAACTAACAGTAATTAGACTTGCTGCTGGCTAGACAAATCACCAAATTAGAACTGTTCTTTATTTTCTTAAATTCCCACATACCAATAAACAGTAGCAGCTCAATAAATGCTTTCTGAATGAAAGGGTGAATTAAGTAACTAAGAAAAATAAAATCTAATGAGCAGTCATATAGGTTGGTCTTGTAGCTTGGGATTAGAGGAGAGAACAAACACAGCTGTGGTATGTGAAGGAACAAATGTAGGGGACAAATGTCATTAAGGTGTCTCAGGTGCCAATCACGTCAGAGTTGTCCGTATTACCAATAGCTAAACTCAGATGTCAGGCCTTCTCCCAAGCACTGAGCCTTTCTCAGGTCCACATGACCTGTTCTAACTCCCCTGATACCTCGCTGAAAGAGCAGAGAAAAATAGAAAAAAAAGGGGCTGGAGAGATGGCTCTTTAATAAAGAGGACCTAGGCTCAATTCCCAGCACCCATGTGGCAACTCTCAACCATCTGCAATTCCAGCTCCAAGGAGAACTGATGCCCTCTTCTGGCCTAGGCTTGTACATAGTACACAGGCATACACACAGGCAAAACACCCATACACAGAGTAAAGAAAGAAAGAGAGGAGTATGTGTTGGTTTCAGCACTTATCTATCAACTACACATATCTCCATTTTCACTACCTAGGAAAGCACTACAAGAACCTTGGGAGATTTTTGCCCTAGCAGTGCAGAGGGAATCTTTTCAACTGTTTTAAAGTAGTGAATAAAGTCAGCAGGTGAATATGCTTGAACTAAATATAAAAGGGATTCCTTTCTAACACTATCTCAAAACCTCAGATGAGGTACCAGGCATGGCAGCAAACTACTGTAGTTCTGTGTCTAGGTATTTCCAGGGGATCTGAAGGCCTCTTCTGGAGGAATGAGTGTGGTACATAGACATGCATGCAGGTAAAATACCCACACACTTAAGCTATCTTTTTTATTTTAATTAAAAAATATATATACCTAGACACAGAAAAATTTAAATGCTATTAAAAAAACACTCAAAAATTTAAAATAAGGGGGCTCAGAGGTTAAGAGCACTGACTGCTCTTCCAGAGGTCCTGAGTTCAATTCCCAACAACCACATGGTGGCTCACAACCATCTGTAGTGACATCTGGCGCCCTCTTCTGCCTTCAGGCATGCTTGCCGGCATAACACTGCATACATAATCAATAAATAAATCTTTAAAAAAATTTAAAATAAGAGGAAACTTTGAGCCTTATGTACCAAGGAAACATCAGTTTTACAAAACAATCTGACTACTAGCTTATCTGATTTAAAACAAATAAACAAAAACAGCCAATTTAAAAGCAAATTAATGTTTTATAGATAGACCTTGAGTAAAATAATTTTAATTGATTTTGTAATTCTTTACTGTGGACTAACTTAGGAGGTGTGTTTGAAATAAACTGATAACTGATCAAGGAATTGTAATTTGGGTTATAAAATTCTTGCTTTAAAATATTGGAGTTGGAGAGATGGTTCAGTAGTTAAGAGTACTGGCTGCTTTTCTAGAGAACCTGAGTTCAATTCCCAGTACCCACATGGCAGCTTACAACTATCTGTAACTCCAGTTACAGTAGATAAGACACCTTCACACCAATGCATGTAAATTTTTTAAAAATAATTTATTTATTCTTATTTCATTGGTGTTTTACCTATGTGTATGTCTGTGTGAGAGTGCCAGATCTTAGAGTTATAGACAGTTGTAAGCTGCCATGTGGGTGCTGTGAATTGAACCAGAGTCCTCTAAAAGAGCAGCAGTGCTCTTAACTGCTGAGCCATCTCTCCAGCTCCAAAATATTTTTTTATTTGGTTTGTTTGTTTTTGAAACAGGGTTTCTCTGTGAGGTCCTGGCTGTCTTGGAACTCACTCTGTAGACCAGGCTGGCCTCAAACTCAGAAATCTGCCTGCTTCTGCCTCCTGAGTGCTGGGGGATTAAAGGCATGTGACACCATTAATTTTACAGTGTGTGTGCATGTGTATGTATGTACAACTACAACTTGTGGGAGTTGGTTCTCTCTTCTGCTGTGTGGGTCCCAGAGTCAAACTCAGGTTGTAGGGCTTGGTAGTGGTATTAGTCAGGATTCTCTGTATAAAATGAATCTATATTAAAAGGGCATTTATCTGAGTGGCTTACAGGCTGTGGTCCAACTAGTTCAACAATGCTTGTCTACTGACAGAAAGGCCAAGAAACTGGTGGTCACTCAGTCCAGGAGGCTGGATGTCTCAGGTGGGCTTCAGTCTACATAGGTTCTAATACCATTGATGGAATGTCTTGACAGCAGGATAGATCTTGCCAGTAAGAGAAAGGGCAAGCAGGCTAAAAGCAAAGTGTTCTTCTTCTATGTGGGCTGTCACCAGGAGGTGTGGCCCAGATTAAGGGTGGGTTTTCCCAGCTCAAATGATCCATTCAAGAAAATCCCCCATAGGTGTGCCCAGCTGCTTTGGTTTTAGTTGATTCCAGATGTAGTCAAGTTAATAACCCAGATTAGCATCCCAATGGAATGGCTTTTATCTACTGAGCCATCTTACCAAACCATAAAACTCTTGCTTTAATAAAAATTCTTAGGCTGAAGAGATGGCCCAGTGGTTAAGAATACTTGTTGCTCTTGCAGAGGACTGGGGTCCAGTTTCCAGCACTCATCCATAACTCTAGTTTTGGGAGATCTAACACCCTCATCTAATCTCTGAGGACAGCAGGAACACATGTTGCATATATATACATGCAGATAAAACATTTATACACATTAAAAAGAAGTCTTTAAAAAGAATAAAAATTTAATGTAAATATGTGCATGTGTGTGATAGGGAATGTTCTTCTGTGTATATGTTTCTCTTATTGGTTGATGAATAAAACACTGTTGGCCAATAGGGAAGCAAGATAGGTGGGACTAGAATATGAGGATTCGGGGAAGTGTAGGCAGAGAGGAGTCATCATGTGATCCCAGAAAGTGATGTAGCTGGGCAGAAACTGCCACTAGCTAACCACAGAGGTCTAGAGGTCTTGACAGACAGGCATGAAGTGACATAGCTGGGAAGAATCAGAATATGAACAGAGACAAACAGGAAATCACTCTTTTGTCTTTCTTTGTGGAGATGCTGAACAATCGAGATGTAGGATACCAGAGGAGTAAGATGTCCCTGGACCTTTCTCCAGTAAGATAAGACCATGTGGAAATACTTAGATTAATAGAAATGGGTAAATTAGTTAAGATAGAGCTAGCCAATAAGAAGCCATATCCAGTGGCCAACAGTTTCATAATTAATATAGCATCCTGTATGTACATTTGGGGCTCAAGGGTTCTGGGACTTGCTGGGCCAGAAACAAGAATCTCACATTGTGCATGTGTCTGTGGATGTTCAATAAGGGCTGGCACCTAAAGATTTTTCTAGTTAGTCACATAGACACCATCTGTCTAGCAAGCGACAAACAGACCCCAGAAGAAAAGGAGATTTGTTACATAAATCATACACCACACACAAAGACTTCAGGCACAGTGGATCATACTCATCAAATAGGAAATAGAGGAACAATTCAAATGCTAAAAATCTCAGCCACCTGCCATGGGCCAACCTTACAAGCATGGCCTGCAAAGGCAGAAGCCTTGGCTCCTCTCTGTTAACTCTTCTGCACAGAGTGACTGCTAAACACAGTCAGTATTTCCAAGTGCTTTCCAAGATATGTGGTCTCAACAACTCAAGCAATTGTGACAAGAAACAAAACCAACAAGGTTACAATTAAAGAATCTGAAGGTCTTGTTTTTTGTTGTTGTTGTTGTTGTTGTTGTTTTCCGAGACAGGGTTTCTCTGTGGTTTTGGAAGCTGTCCTGGAACTTGCTCTTGTAGACCATACACAGGACTTTCCCGTCAAATGTGTGCCATTACACAAGTGTGACTGTGGGACAGGTCAGTCCCACATGTTGATTCTCTCTTATAAAAAAAAAAAACTGCCTGCCTCTGCCTCCTGAGTGCTAGGATTAAAGGCATGGGCCACCAACACCTGGCAAAGGTCTTGTTTTGTATTGATTTGGTTACTGGCAATCAAACCCAGGGCCTTGTTCATGATAAGCAAGTGTCCTACCAAACACACATACTCTACCATTTACCTATATCTCCCATAATGTTCTTTTAAATGTTTGTTATTTGTTTTATCTGTTTTTATGTTTATTGAGTGTGTCTGTGTCCAACATCTTACTTGCCTTCCTATGTTTTTATGACTAATGAACAATAAGAAACAAGTTGAGCTTAAAAGTGTACTTTTCAGTTTGCTGCATGAGAAACAAAGCTACTACTGCTAAAGACGAAGGACAACCTTAGAATCACCCAGTTCAGGAACTGGAGAGATAGCCCAATGGTTAAGGGCTGGGATAGCTCTTCCACATGGTGGCTCATAAACATCTATAACACTAGCCCTAGGAGTTCTGATGCCTTCTGGCTTCCTTAGGCACATCATCCAAGTGGTGCATGAACTTATATGCAAGCAAAACACTCATACATATAAAATAAAATAACTTTAAGAAATTACCCAGTTCAGGCTAGCAAGTAACATATAGGTAGAGACTCTTGCCACCAAGCCTAACAACCTGAGTCCAGAACCCACATGGTGAATGGCAAACCAGCTCCCACAAAGTTCTGACTTACTTCCTCCTTCTCCACTTCTCTAAACAAATGAAAACATGCTTTTTTAAGGGGGTGCTAAGTTTATTTTTATTTTGTGTGCATTAGTGTTTTGCCTGTAGGTAGTCTGTGTGCATGCAGTGCCCACGGAGGTGAGAAGAGGGCATCAGATCCCCTGGAACTAGAGTTACAGACAATTGTGAGCATCATGAAGGTGCTGGAACTTGAACTTGGGTCCTCTAGAAAAGCACTGAGTGCTGTTAACAACTGAGCCATTTTTCTAGCCCTTCATAAGCTGGCTTTTATTCGTGTCATTTTATTGACCTTCCTAACACCCCTACCAAGTACTGTTCCAAATTTTGGTTTTTGGGTTTTTTTTGTGGGGGGGGTTTCGAGACAGGGTTTCTCTGTGGCTTTGGAAGCTGTCCTGGAACTCCCTTGGTAGTCCAGGCTGGTCTCGAACTTACAGAGATCCGCCTGCCTCTGTCTCCTGAGTGCTAGGATTAAAGGCATGCGCCACCAACGCCCGGCTTTTGGGTTTTTTTTATAAGAGAGAATCAACATGTGGAACTGACCTGTCCCACAGTCACACTTGTGTAATGGCACACATTTGACGGGAAAGTCCTGTGTATATGTCAATAAAGCACTGTTGGCCAATAGGGAAGCAAGATAGGTGAGACTAGGAGTCGAAGAGGACTCTGGGTAGGAGAAACACAGGGAGTCAAGATGTAACCGCCATGGGGGTAAAAAGCCCAGACCCTTTTCTCCAATAAGAGAAATACTTAGATTAACAGTTATGGGGTAAATACTTAAGTCAGAGATAGCCAGTAAGAAACAAGCAAGGCCAACACCTTCATAATTAATACAGCGTCTTGTGTGTTATTTGGGGACTACAACTTGGCAGAGCCCAGGCGACTGGTGGGGAAAAACCAAAGCGGCTGCAAGGAAAAGTCTTCACTCAACATAATGGTGTCAGAACGGGATTGACTTCCCACATAGAACAACAAAAGATTTAAAGGAATTTTAGAAACAAAAGAACGGAGAAAAACATGGGTTCTTTGTAGCAGCATTTTTCTCAGGTGGGCTCTGTTTTGCTAGAGATAAGCAGAGACTCACACAGCTCGCTTAAGGGAGTCTTCCTGACTCAGCATAAGCAAAAGAAAAAAAAAAAAAGCAAGGTTCTTTTAAGAGGCTCTGCTAACGATTGAAAGGTGTGTACGTACAGCTGGAAGTAACAGTGACCACATCTCTAAGCCGGCAGCGTTTGCTGGATATCAGCATAGACTGAGACAGTGAGCTGGAATCACGCTTACACCCACCATCTTGGAAAAACAACAGTTTAAACAGTCGTGGTTTTAACAGATAAGACACGTGACCAGAAAAACATAAAGATTTACAATTAAGTCAGACTTGGATGAAGAAAAACCTCTAAAGGTTTACAGTGTGTTTAAAATATATGTAAGATTGAGA
The DNA here is from genome assembly GCF_017639785.1 of Mesocricetus auratus. NCBI lineage: Eukaryota > Metazoa > Chordata > Mammalia > Rodentia > Cricetidae > Mesocricetus > Mesocricetus auratus. The sequence continues at coordinate 72,853,273 of NW_024429192.1, forward strand.
GAGAAAAAGAAACGGCATAGTGGTATATAAGTAGAGAAGCCGGCTGTGGTGGCGCACGCCAGTAGGAATTGCTCCAGAGGCAGAGGCAGGTAGGTTTCCAAAGAGAAACCTTGTTTCAGAGAAAAATAAATAAAAGTAAAAGAAATAAAATAATAATAAATAAATAAGCCACATAAAGATGAAACATACACAGAGAGTCTAGATACTGTATGCTATTGTGTTTTTCAGTTTTTTCATTACTAAGGAAGGAACAACTGCTAAAGTATGCTTGATTATAAATGCTGCTAAATTAATTCAACTTATACCTTTTGAAAATGCCTTGACTTCAAAATTTAAGTATAAGGATATGTTACTTTGGAAAAGAGTTTTTGTTTATGTTTCTACAGAAAATGGAAAGCTGTGGATTCCTTCCAGGCTTCTGTGGTTTGATGAACCAAGACCCCCGGAAGTAGTGGCCCAAGTGATTCAACATCTAAAACAGCTAAGATGATGCAGCCTTACAGACCATGAAAATAAGGACTTATACAGGTTTCTGAATTTTGTCATGATCCCCATGGTATGAACAGCGCTCCCATCCAGCACTAAGCAGTTTGGAATGAGCGACATCCAAATCCCCATATTGTTTATAAATCTTTGTTTTCATTTGAATGGAGTTGTTTATAATCGGTTAATGATCACAACCAATCTCTTTTTAAAGGAAAAAGGGGATTATGGAATGGAAATGAGTACTTTGCATTGGTATGGTTTCTCATTTATTGATACAACTTCAAGGTCAATTTTGTGATGTGTATATTTCTCATCTTGATTAAGTATTGTGTTTATACTAATCTTTTAAAACATGATGCATAATTAAATACAGACTATAGATAGTTACTTATAATAGTCAGAACTTATAGTTAGGTAAGTTAGGTTTTCTAGATATACAGAGATATATTTGAGATAGATAGACAGTCTTCAAATCTTTCAAAGACCTTCAGAAAATGGCATTTAAAATGGTTTAGGGTTTTTCTTGACAATGAGAAATGTCTGCTCTTGGCAGCACCAATTACGTCTGAGAGGAAGATGGGCATCGAAGAAACTTGTTATGGAGTTTGCTTTCAACATGGCAAGATTAGCCATTTGGGCAAGAAACTGCTCTTGTCTAGACTGCTTGATTGTTGCTATATAAACTGGACATGCAGGAAAGTGACTGCTGAACTCAAACAGTCCTTCAGGGTTCCTGCTTCATGGAAGAGTCTACAAGACTTTCTGCAGGACACAGAAAAATGAATGACAGACTGCCAATGCAGATGGACAGTTTGAAATTTCCTGCTTTGATGGACAGTTTGAAATTTCCTGCTTTGCTGAGAAGTCTTCCAGATACACTGTGGCCTATGGGATGAAAATGGATGCCCAACATTACAGAGGAACTTCAGGTGACTATCCAGGTAGCAAGATGTCTCTGTCAATCCTAGTGTTTATATATTATCCTTCTGTAGTCTTTGATGGAGTTGAAGACATAGTTATAATTATAGTTTTCCTTAGTTATGATAAAAGATAATCTACATATAGAACTTTGGACTCACAAGGATGGGATGGATGATATTTTCTTTAAATCTTGCTAAATGTTGATAGACAAAATATTTTAACTGTGTTCTTACTTGATAACTATTATATATACTTTGACTATGTTAAAGTTAAAACCTTTCTTTTTATTTAGACAGAAACGAGGAGATGATGGAGAAGTCCTGTGTATACGTCAATAAAGTACTGTTGACCAATAGGGAAGCAAGATAGGTGGGACTAGGACCCACATGGTGGGAGAAGAGAAGTGACTCCTGCAATTTATCCAGTGACCTCCACATGCCCACCATAGCATATAGCTAAAAATAACAAAAGAAAATAAAGTGAGGGGCTGGACAGATGGCTCAGCTGTTATGAGCACTGGATGTTCTTCCAGAGCATTTGTTTATTCCCTGCACTCATATGGAAGTTCACATGATTCCAGGTCCAAGAGAATCCAATGATGCCTCTTTGGACCTCTGTAAGAATCAGGCACATATATGTACAGAACACATAAGCAGGCAACATATACTCATACACAGAAAAAAATAAAATAGTTTAAAAACAAGTAATAACGGGTAACAATTTATTTAGATGGTCTTACCACTAAACTCACATTCTTACACACACATACACCTTTTGAGCAGGATCTAGATATGTTTTCCAGGTTGTACCAGAATTCCTAAACCATCTGTGTTTTTTTTCACTTAAAGATGCTATTTTATTGTTTATTTATTTGTGTGTGCACATGTGCTCATGCATGCAGGTGCCCATGGAGGCCAGAAGAGGGCGTTTAACCCCACCCCCGAAGCTCCAGTTACAATCAGTTGTAAGCTGACAGACATGGGTAATGAGAACTCAGCCCCCGTCATCTGAAAGAGCAGCAGCAGCTCAGCCATCTCTTAGGACACTGGGCTGTTTCAAGTGCATGCTACCATGTCCAGTTTATACTCTCTCTTTAGAGAGAAGTCAGGTTTGCCTTAGATCTCCCAGAACCTGTTCACCTTGCAGGTAAGTGATAACATCAAGTTTGAGAATGTGTAAGGTCAAAGACCAGGTCACTCTGCCTTTCAGCTTCTCCCATCAGCAGGCAGCTGTGCAAGCCATCCTGGTTCCTAACCAGGAAATGCTCTCTTTCCATCTTTCAGAAAGTTGAATGGACAACCCCTCTCCCCTCAGTGCTAGCATATTGTGCTGAGCCTCTTCACGCATTGCTGGGAGAAAAGATGATGGTTTTATCGTTAATCCATTCAGTACCTAGCCCTGAGCTCGTTTTGGATAAGGCTGTGAGCACTTTAGTTTTTTTCTCAAGACTACACACAGTAAGTAACTGTAAAGGATCAAACTCAGGTCTGACTAAAACCTGTCGTCTTCCCACCTTCGTTGTTGTTGTAACAGAAGCTGGTTGGCCTCCTTAATCCCGGGGTTATATCACACACACACACACACACACACACACACACACACACACACACACGCACGCGCGCACACACACACACACACACACACACGGCGCCCATCCCAGCTTCAAGCATATCTTCCAAGAGTTGGTATGTCATGTCTTCTGATATGTCTTTCTCTTCGGAAGCAATTCTGGATTTAGTTCTTGCCCACTAACAACAGTTCACTGCCCTTTCCTGCGACAGCACCTTTTCGAAACGCCACCTTTTGATGCAGTCTGACGCTATCATCTCTTAAACAATAATACGCAGTCGATTTGCTGATCATAAAGCACATTCAAACATAGTGTTCTGTCTGCCCTCCACAATCCGATGAGGAGGGCAAAAAGCGGGGGTGGAGGAGCTATCCCATTTTAAGAGAAAGACACCTCTGCAAGGTCGAGGAATGAAAAATCAGAAATTCAGGACCAAAGGCTCAAATTGGACCCTTGATCCTTGGCTCATCCTGCCACGCCTCGCAGGCTCTGACGGTCCAGCCACAGGCTCCGCGGCAGCGATGTCACAGGTGCAGTCCGCCCGCCCACAGAGCACCACCCTCCCACTCCCACCGGTACCAGACCTCCCTCCGTCCTGCCGACCTCTCGACTCCTCTCTTCGCGAGACAGATAGACCCCTCTCCCACCGGCCTCCCCACCTCGCTGCCTCCTCTACGCAGGAGCCCCGTCTAGTCGCAATTGGCCTTCTCTGACTAGCTGCGTCCCTCCGCTTCACCACCTCCTCCTGACAGTCCGCTGGGTTACCTTCTCCAAGGATGCAGGTCTCTGCACAGCCAGGGAACGGGCCAGTGAAAGCACTGTGTTGAAATAAAAGCCTCGGGAGGTGCTGGAGCCGGCGCTGGACCCCGAGCCGCCTCCGCCGCCGCCTCCCCGGGTCCCAGCAGCCGCCATCACAGCGCGCGCCCCGGCGCAGGCGGCTGGATTCGCAGCTCAGGGCCTGCCACGGCCGGACCTCACGGCGCAGACGCGGCGGCGCCCGGCTTCCCGGCCACGTGACCGCCGTGTGGCCCGCCCTGGGTGGCGCCAGGCGTGAGGCCGCCCCCGCGCAGTTGCTCCCCTGCGCCGCTCGGGGCGGTGGTTGACTCCGGAGGCGGGGCTGCCGGCGGGGTACTGGCGGAAGTGGCGCGCGCGGCGGCCCCAGCGAGTCCGCCCGCCGGCGCTGGGCTACGACTCCTGACCCGGTCGCCTCTCCTGCTTCCTAGGTCCAAGCCGTCGCTGGCACCATGTCCGGCTACCCCAAAAGCTATAATCCTTTCGACGACGACGTGGAAGATGAGGACACCCGGCCGTCGCCGTGGAAGGACACCCGCGACCCGCCGGACGGGTCCGACGCGCCGATGGACCGTCAGCAGTACCTGCGACAGGAGGTGCTGCGCAGGGCCGAAGCTACGGCCGCCAGCACCAGCAGGTCCTTGTCCCTCATGTATGAATCGGAGAAGATTGGAGTCGCCTCTTCCGAGGTGAGCCTGGGGCAGAACTGAGCTGAACTGGCCTGTCCTTGCTTTATAAAATGTTATAATGAAATGTCTTGTTCACGATCTTTTGGCATTTTTCTAAGAGGAAAGCTCCCTTACCTACTATTCTGCATGGTTGAATCCCCCACCCCACCCCCCGCGCGCTCTGCTGCCCACATAAAGGTAAAAATCCAAATTATGTTCTGTCTGAGGTCAGAACTGAGAGTAAAAATGTCAAAGAGAGAGTAAAACTGCCTGCATTAGGGAAATAGTGACTGTATCATTTGTGTATAATTTCTTGGGCAAAAGTCTTAGGCTGTTCCTCTCTCGTGACCCAGTTAAAATGTGGACTGTCTATGCCCCAGGTGCCAGGTGATGCCTGGAGCGCTAGAGAAAAGGAAGTCTTGCATTCTTCTCACAGCTTTGACCACTTTCCACCTTATTAGTGGGAGTGCTTTAAGTTCCTTGCCTCGACTCCGACTCCTGCTCAGGAAGTCGATCTTGAATTGTGTCTAGACTCTTACCTTTACAGATAATGTGTTCATATGACAGTCTGGTGTTTCAGTCAGCTCTTTCCGTCCATAGAAAATTTTCAGAAAAACTGTGTGGTGGCGGCTCGTACCTTTAATTCCAGCACAAGCAGATCTCTAGGATTTCAAGGCCAGTCTGGTTCCAGGACAGCCAAGGCTACATAGAGAAAGCCTGTCTCGAAAAACCAAGAGAGAAAATAAAATTTTCAAGAATTTTTGTTTCGTCTTTCTTTATGTGTCTGTGTGTATGCACATGTGTGGTGGTGTCTCCTGAAACCAGAAGAGGGCACCAGGGGATCCCTTGGAGCTGGAATTAAGTTGTGAGCTGCCCAGTGTGGGTGCTGGGTACTGAGCTGATCTTCTGGAACCTCTTAAGCCCTTTTGGGGGGAGTTTTGGTTCGGTAGACGGTATATCTGTGAAGTCCAAGCTGACCAGGAACTGGCCTCAGTCTCTCTGACGCTAGGATTACAGGTATGCCCTATCATGGAATAAGGATTGTTCCAAGACCCCAGGTTGTCCCCCGAGTCTACTAATAAAACAGCTGTTTGGGCAGAAGAAGAAAATTAAGAAATTACTGATACATCAGTTAAGAATAACCTTAAGCATTTTGCACTTTTGAAAAGAAATAAAATATTTTCTTCCTCTTCCAGTCTCCCTGCTCTCTGCCCACAGGGACTTGGGCAGATCTGAGGTGTACTGATTACCTCATGTAGCCATCTCTGTCATTTCTGCATCGCTGCTGTTTTACCTTCTGCTACCCACCCCTGTTACAGTAACCCTGGTTGCTGATGTATCATCTGCCTCTAGGAAGTTGTGCATATAGTTCTTAGCTGTGTACCAGATGCTAAAATTCCAGTCCAGATCAGCTGGGGGCTTTGGGGCCTTGGTGAACAGGTCACTTGGTTTTGAGATAAGGTCTTATAGTGTAGCCCAGACTGATCATGAACTCAATATCCTCAGAGTGCTGAGCTCGTAGACACGCACCACATGCCCAGTGCCCACTGTGCACAGACAGGTAGGTCCTCTGGAAGAGCAGGAAGCACCCTGAGCTACTGGGCCGTCTCTCTAGCACCAAAAGAGAACCTTTCTCAATAGTATCCTTATGTAATCCTGACTGTAGAGTAGGCGGGCTCAGTCTCAGAGATATGCCTGACCTTGATCCTAGGAGTGCTGAGATTCAAGGAGTATGCCCCCACTCCCAGCATTTTTATTCTTCTTAGCTTTAAAGTGAGGTATTCTTTACACATCACCTTGTATGTTGTTTAGTAGCACTGAAGGCTACAGTTAAATACAATGAGGATTTTTTGGAGGGAAGAGGAAGGCAGGCTAATGGCCATGTTGTATTCCATTAAAGAGATGACTTCTGTTTATGTAGCCAGTCTCCTAATGGTGAACATTATAATACCTGCTTCCTACATGGACATAGATTTTTGTATACCTTTTCACCATCCTGGCCAAAGCCATTTACCTTCCCAGGATACTGCCTCTCCTGTAGCAGTGTAGTGTACTACAGTGATCTTTTTTGGAGCCTGATAACTCAGTTCAGCAGAGTCCTGAAACAAACCTACCAGTAGAAAAGGACTGGTGTTTGGTAAAACTGACACATCATATGTTCAGCCACCTTGGCAAGCACATGCTCTTCAGAGGCCTACTCGTCTTTAAATGTGCTGTTACTGAAGTCACACTGGGTTTCCATTTCAGAGAGGTGGCAGAGACAGAGAGATGGCATCCCTCTTAACCCTAACCAGACCTGCTCCTCTAGAGCCATTCATGGTGACTCTAATGAAGCCTGTTTCTCGGCAAAGGCTGATAAGAACAGAAAGACAGCTATTAGATCAATTCCTCTCCAGCCCTCAGTGATTTTTTTAATGTAACCTAATAACCAATTTGTGTTTCTGAATTCATTCCATGCCAAGGAAATCTCTGGCTCATACAGAACTCAGCAAGTTTCACATTTGCTGAACCATACCAGCTGGATCTGTTAGTGTGGGGGTTTATTACCTTGGGAGAGGAGAGAAATAATGGGGAAGAGTTTCTTTTCCTTTCCTTCCTGAAACAGAATTTTATATTCCTTGGGCTAGCCTCAACCTTGCTGATCCTCTTAAGTTCACTTCCAGAGTGCTGGGAGTGCGTGCCTGTGCCACACTCTGGGTTATCCTAGTCTGGGGTGATACGTTTCAGATTTCTGGATTTGGTGCACTGACCCAGATTAACATTTATGTACTTACCAGTTAGTAGCTACATTTAATTTCAAACTCATTGTGAGGCCCACCTGATGTTACAGGGTGGCCTAGCTGTAGATTGTGGTGTGGCCCTGTGGTCACTGCTGCCCTCGGGAGGCCTCAAGTCATTTGCTGTGTGTTTCCACTGCGTCTTATGGATCCCACCCACACCCTTCTGTGCTCACCACACAGTTCCACTTCCCCTCAGTAACTCCAGCTGCCTAGACCAGCTGCTCTCTTCAGCTCAGCGTTTACCCCCACCCCACACTTGGGACTCTGATACACTCCTCTTAAACCAGGCCAGGGGTCCTTGCTGGGGTTGAGTTCACTATGACCAAGAAGCAACCTGTGTGTAATGATGTTTTTATTGTTTTTTCTATGGACCTGAGCTCAGTGAAGCAAGGATGTGCCTTCCTCAGTTCTCAGCACCACGCTGTGGTTAGCAAGTCAGAGAGTCCGATTGAATCTGCTCCTACCCTGTGTGGATCATATGAGCCCTCAGGGTAGAGTTTGGGCTTGTTTAGTCCCCACATAATAGCTAGCACTGGAAGGGTGACAAAGGCCCACACTGTTCCATGCTGCCTTTGATCCCCTGAGCGCTCACAGTGCCCTGGAACATAAGCTGTCAGGTGAGTGTCCCCTCCCTTCCGGCAGTCTGTGCTCTTTGTGTCCCTGACTTGTGCTTTCTGTTGCTCTCAGGAGTCACTCAAAGAACAGAGGAATGAAGGGACTGTCTCTGTAGTCGCTTGGCAAGCCATGCATGTCTTCTCTTCTTTTTCCTGTGTAAATGCAGAAAACTCTTGGGGCTTAAAGAAGTCGGGGGCTCCGCTGGGCGTTGGTGGCGCACGCCTTTAATCCCAGCACTCGGGAGGCAGAGGCAGGCGGATCTCTGTGAGTTCGAGGCCAGACTGGTCTACAGAGGGAGTGCCAGGACAGCCTCCAAAACTGCACAGAGAAACCCTGTCTCAAAAAAACCAAAAAAAAAAAAAAAGTCGGGGGCTCACCTGTATCGCTTGTATCACTGGCCTGTCTGTTGTTCACATGAGGGCATTTTGTATTTCCTTGTCCTTTGTTTTTGAGACAGGGGCTCATATAGCTCAGACTGATCCCCACCTCTGTGTACCCGAGAATGAGCCTGGGCTCCTGAGTCTGCTTTCTCCTTCCATGAACTGGAATTACAGACACGTCCCACCACCCCAGTTTGCAGAGTGCTGGGGACTGAGATCCCAATCATGTGTACTAGGCAAGTGCCCTTACCAGCTGAGCCACATTCCTCGTCCAGAAGTACACACACCACACACACACACACACACACCACACACACACACACACCACACACACACACACACACCACACACACACACACACACCACACACACACACACCACACACACACACCACACACACATACCACACACACACACACACACACCACACACACACACCACACCACACACACACACACACACACCACACACACACCACACACCACACACCCCTGAAGCCACTTTGTACTGGTGTTGGCCTCCTCCTCACAGAGGCAGATGGAAAAGCCAACACTTTTAAGCTATGGGAGCACTTTTGAGGTCTGTCTTCACCATGACTGTGTAGGTATCTGGTCTGTGAACCTATAACGGTGGCCACACACCTTTGGGTGTGGCTTTAGGCAGACAGAAGTGGAAAGAGGAAAGCGTAAGGTGTAAGACATGGTCGCTTGTGTGGGCTCTCTCTAGTGGATTAGCAGATTCTGTAGGAAGGACAGGGAAATGCTTCCGCAGTTCTTTGTAGTTTTCTGCGTAATTGTCCCCCAATAAACACCCATTTATCATTTATCTTGAGTTCAGTGGTATCATTACATCCTCACCTTCAATTGGTACCCAACATGGGGCAAATTGTAGGCTAGAATGTCTGAATTCATGATGCTCATCACCGGTCTACTCATAAACCTCCAAATGTGATATGCCAAAAGGGGCATATTGAGACCCAGTGTAAGCCACTCTGCTACACAAAGAAACATCACACAGAAGAAAGCATGGATGAGGTACTCTGGAAGTACAAGAGGATTCAGGGTGTTATACTGGTCTATAGGAGTCTACAGGAAACATTGAGGAAGCACCACCAGTTCTCCCGACATGTGCCCTGCCACACCCCCTCCTCCTTGGGCAGTTCTAGGTTAGAGCGCATTTGGTCCAGTCATTTCCTATCCCTTTTAGGGGAGGAGTTTAACCAAAGAAGCTGGTCTCATGTTCTCCAGTGTACACCAGGTTCTAGTACATAGAAACTTCCAGGAACCAAAGCAGCTCTTCCTCCTCTGGCCTTGTGCCTCTCAGAGGAAAAGCCATCTTCAATGTATTTCCCTATGTTCCTGTTGTAATATCTATGTCAGATGTTTGGTTTCCCCTGCAGCTGAGAAGTTGTGTCAGCCTCTTTTGTTTCCCCTGTAGCTTTCTAAGTGGAAAAGAGAAGTGACTTTTGAGAAAATCCTTTCATATAGGAAGAATTGACTGCTAGAGTAACCACAGGCTCTGGCTCTCCAGAGCTTTGCCCATTCCAGCCCCAGCATCATCTCTTGTCCTGTACAGTCATCCAGAGCTGTGGATGTAGCTCAGGGTCGAACACTGTGTAAGGTACTGAGTTAAAGCTGCAGTATGCAAAATAGTACAAATAAGAAAGAAAGAGGAAGGAAAACAGAAAAAACTACATGGGTGCTACAGAAATCATATTTACCCAGATTTATAGCTCCAAATTGTACCACAGCAGTCTATGAAGACGCTAAGTTTGAAGACTCTGAAGATAAATTATCAGGTCATTTGTTTCCTCTGAAAAATAGCTCTTACAGGTTTGCTTGACATAGTCCAAAAGTGTTTTTCTTTTCACTTAAAAATTCCTAATGTGGCCGGGCGGTGGGGGCGCACGCCTTTAATCCCAGCACTCGGGAGGCAGAGGCAGGTGGATCTCTGTGAGTTCCAGGCCGGGCTGGACCGATAGCCTCTGAAACAATACAGAGAAACCCTGTCTCGTAAAAACAAACAAAAAAAAATTCCTAATATGTCCAGTGGTGGTGACCCATGTCTTTAATCCCAGCACTCAGGAGGCAGAGGCAGGAGGATCTCTGTGAGTTCCAGGCCAACTGTGGACTAAGGAGCCAGTTCCTGAACATCCAGAGTTACACAGAGAGACCCTGTCTTGAAAAACAACAGTTCCTAAACTGGGAATAGTGGTACGTGCCTTCAGTCCCAGCAGAGGCAGATCTCTGTGAGTTTAATGCCAGTATAGGCTAAATAGTGAGTTCCAGGCCAGCCAGGGCTACATATTAAGCTACTGTCTTAAAAACAAGCAAACAAGAAAACCTAGAGATGGAGATATAGCTTGATGCAAAACAGGGTTTAAAGATAAATTCAAATCAATGTTTTAGTGTTTTGCCTGTGCTTTATAGTTCTGAATTTCACCCACTAAAAAGAATTTAAGCAACACATTGGGCTAGAAATATTAACGCTGTGTTACAAATGTGTCTGGGGCCTCAAGAAAGTGACCACCCAATCCAAAGTATTTCATCAAGGTTAAAAGTTTTACTTCTACAGGCAAGTGCATCCCATGGTGGTCCTGTTGGGTTTTTACTCCTAAAGCAAAGGGATCAGAGCATGGCCTCATACTCCTAGGCAGTTGGCTAACTCAAAATGGTGGACATAATGAGTGAAGTACAACTCCTGAGAACAGGCTGCAACCTTGAGCACATTTCAACAAGTGCTGACTGGTGTGGAACTTAAATTTCTACCAGGTGTTTTCTTGACAGTATTTCAAATGGAGTTTTGCCTTATTTGACCCTTTGATAGAAAAGGCAGTACATTTGTTTACATATCCCAAAGTCTCTAAACCAGTGGTTTTAGAAAGGCTAAAACAGGAAAATCCCAAACTCACTCAAAGGTTTAGGGAGAAAACAAAAGAAAACCTAGCCTAAGGACTCCAGTAGGAGCTCTCCAGTAGCTGCAACCTGGGCTGGTGGCTTCAAACTCACAGGCAAATGGCTTTTTCATGAATTTATACTTAAATTTGGGCACCAATTGTAAAACAAATAATAAAAACCTAGAGACAGATATTAGGGTTAAAGCTGAAAGATTAGAAAAGAAAAGCAGCCAGCCACTAGCTCTTACCTCTACCTAGGACTGAAATGGGTGATCCTTTCTCCATAAATCCTCAGAGTGCAATGCAGACTGCACTACTCTCCACCAAGGCTCAGATCTCTGAGTTCCTGTCTCCTACTGCCTTATATTTCTTTCTCCAACCAGCCATACCACTCCTGTCTCTATCTCCCTAGTGCCGAGATTAAAGGCGTGTGGTACCAAGTGCTTAGATCACCTTTGTGTGAGCTATTTCTCTTTTAGACTGGATTAATTTTGTGGCCTTGAACTAACAGAGATCCATCTGCCTCTGTTTCCCAAATCCTGGGATTAAAGGTGTGTACCACCACTGCCTGGCCTCTATAGCTAGCTAGTATGACTGCTGGGATTGAAGGTGTGTATCACCACTGCCTGACTCTGGCTGTGATTAGCTTTGCATTTTTATCTCCAGTACTTTATTAAATCATAAATAATATATCAGCACAAAAGATAGAGGAAAGAGAAAGAAAGAAACCCCTGAATCTGACCTCCTATGCTTTGTTTCCTCCCTGACCAATAACAACTTGAAAACAACTCTTCTAAATGATGACAAACACCCATAACTCACCAAATGATCAAAACCACCCATCCCACCTTTTGGGAATGGGGGTGTTGTGTTCTTAAAATTGCTTCCTACTATCGGGGGGGGGGCAGTGGCATCTTTAGGGAATCCTGAGAAATTTGGGATGATGGTCAAGTCCTGGGAGAATTAGCTGTATCATTTGTTGTCCAGTCTCTGTGTGACTGGAAAGTGCAAGGCTTAACTGAAGTCCTGGCTAGAGTAGTGCATGAGGCTGGACCTTCTCAGCCAGCAGCTTTGAAGTTGTTCTGGATATAGAATTTTGAGGAAACTGCAACAAAGACATTCGGAGGGCTGGGTCACCTGGGCTACTTATTTTCATTGGTGTCTGATCTTTTTGCTATGAAAACACACAAACCTTTAAAGGTAATATATATATCTACATTAACGTAAGTATGGAATGTGTTGTGCACAGGTCAGCTAAAGTTTTTTTGTTGTTTTATCTTTGAGTAGGTAAAAGGCATCTATCAACTTTATAAATCTGTTTGGACTGTATAATCAAACTGTTATATAAATCTCCGCCCTTACCATATGAAAGGATGTCATGTACTAATAAGCCATGAGGACTCTGTAGCCAACAAGATTTATTGTGTCTCATCCAGTCTCAGAGCTGTTCCCATACAGAGGGATGAGTATATACGTCACCTGTCATATAGTTTTTCTTGGCTTCTTTCTTCATGTCTACAACCAAGATTTTCAGGGGGTCTTTCCTGGTCAAATCTGATTTTTTATTAATTTTGAAGAAATCCATAGCTTTTCATTTCCCGTGGATTTAGAGAAAAAAAAAAGCATATCCTCTTCCCCAATGCAACATATTTCCTGACTTCCATTCTGAAGTTAAGACATCCTTAAAATACTCAGGCTGGTTTAATTCAGGTTTTGTTTGTTTGTTTTTGTTTGTTTACCACACTTCAGTGTCTCTCCACAGCTGTTGGTTTTTGCTCACTAGCATTTAAAGTTAATAAAGTACCAGGTAATCTGTCTCTGAAGTGGTCTTTGTTTCCTCTTTCTGTTTATTAAGCATCTCTTTCCAATTACTATTGGATCTTTCTACAACTGTTTGTCCTATAAGTTTTTGTGGTACACCTGTAATATGCTTGATGGTATAATATGCAAAACACTTTTTCATTTTCCTAGAGATATATGCTGGAGCATTGCCACTCTTAATTTATACAGGCATCCTCATAACAGCTATAACTTCTAATAAATGTGTAATTACAGTATCAGCCTTTTTAGAACTCAAAGCTGTTGCCTATTGAAATCCTGAATATGTATCTATGGTATGGTGCAAAATGAAACATTCATTTGCCAGATTTCATTTCCTTGGGTTCCTTTTGGGTTACTCCCACAGGTGATGAAGTTTGGTTATACAAAGAACAAGTAGGCAGCGTGGGTCACATAGTTTGGTACTGTCTCACAGTTTATGAGGAGACAGGGAGTGAGGCACCTTTTACTTAGTCTGTGTATGTTCACTCTGCTGAGAATGGAAGCTAGAGCCTGGCGTGTGCTAGGCATGCTCTCCACCTGAGAATGGAAGCTAGACCCTGGTGTGTGCTAGGCATGCTCTCCACCTGAGAATGAAAGCTAGACCCTGGTGTGTGCTAGGCATGTGCTCCACCTGATAACGGAAGCTAGAGCCCCAGCTCTAGCGTCTCTTACTATGTGAAAGTGTTGAAGAAAATAAATGGGTGGAAGCACTGGAAAGACAGGTTTCAGCATTGTCTACACATTCAGACATCTGTTAATGGGACTCCCTGTCACCTCTAAAGCAAAACAAGACAAACAGAAAGGGGGGAGGGAGGGAGGAAGGAAGGAAGAAAGAAAGAGCAAGTAGGACATTTCCTTATAATCTGTTTGGCTTATTGCCAAGTGATAAAAAACTTTCTTGAAACCTTTGCTGTTAAGATGCTTTCTCTTATAAAAGTCTGAGGCTTCTAGCACATTTCCTATTAATACCTGATCAGTTTCATCATTACCTTGTGCTAGAGAGCCTGGCAGACCTGTATGGGATCTGATATGTGTTACATACAAGGGATGATTTCTATTTCTGATTACTTATTGTAGTTGAATAAATAGCAAAGTTAATTCTGAATCATCTGGTATAAATTCAGAAATTTCAATATGTAAAACAACTCTTTCTGGATATATTGAGAGTCAGCAACTACATTTAGAGGTTCTGGAAAATCTAATAATACCATGAGAATAGCATAATTCTGATTCTTGAACTGAAACATATGGACTTTGCAGCACTTATTTTTTTTCTGACTTATAGCCTGCCTTTCCTGATTTATTTGTATCAGTATAGAATGTAAGAGCTCCAGGAATTGGGTTCCCCCATACAATGTGAGGAAGAATCTAGTTAGGTATCTTTATAAACTGAAGTTTATAAAGTTTGGGGGATATTTGTTGTTAATCTCTCCCAAAAAATTACTGCAAGGTCTTTGCCAATGTTCATTTTTTCTGCCCATAATGAGGCCATTTCAGCATTAGTAAAAGGCACTATAATTTCTGCTGGGTCTATTCTTGCTAATTGATGAAGTCTCATTTTCCCTTTCAGAGTCAATTCAGAAACCCTTTCTAAATAAGTCTTTCATTTTTTGTTCTGTTTATATATTAAAAATAACCATTGTAAGATATTATTTTCTCTCTACATAAGAATTCCTAGCCAGGCGGTGATGGCACACACCTTTAATCCCAACACTTGAGAGGCAAAGACAGGCAGATCTCTGTGAGTTCAAGACCAGACTGGTCTACAAGAGCTGGTTCCAGGACAGCCTCCAAGGTTACAGAGAGACCCTGTCTTGAAAAACCAAAAAAAAAAAAAAAAAATTCCTTGGGAGAATTCATAGAAGGTAAGGTAACTAGAATACAATCAAGCTCTGGAGCTCTGGATCTAAGTGATCCACACGTACATTCTGTAATTTCTTTTTGTGCCAAAGCAAATTCTCTCTCTGCCTCAACTAATAAATTTCTTGGACTATTTAAGTTCTAATAACCTTGTAGGGTTTGACATAAATTGCTTAGCTCTTGAGTAGTCAATCCAATTGTGGGTCTTGGCCAATTAATATCTCCCAGCAATTTTTGAAAACCATTAGGAGTTCATAATTGAACTCTCCTGATTTGTACCTTCTGTGATCTAGTTTTCTATAAACCTATCTTATATCCTAGATACTTAGTAAAATCGTCTCTTTATATTTTTATCAGGAACAATTTGTAATTTCCAACAAGGCAAAATTCTCTTTCCTTCATTAAACATTTTTTTCCAAAGGTATCTGCATCTGAATCTGCTAGTATGATATCATACATATAATGGTAAATTATAGATCAAGAGAGCTGTCTATGAATTATTTTTAATGACTCTTGTACAATGTTACAGGGTTCCTCAGGTCTCCCTTGGGGTAGGGGCAAGTAGCCGTAGCACCAACATCTCAGACACCAGGAGCAGGTCAAAGCAACAAGCTCAGTTTATTAAGGAAGGGGCAAGCCTTATATACCCCCTAACCTGCCTGGGGGAGGATCTGTTGTGCTGGCATCTGCTGGTGTGACATGGCCACTTTTCCTTGGTCCACATTATCTCTTGCCATAGCTC
The DNA here is from genome assembly GCF_017639785.1 of Mesocricetus auratus. Classification (NCBI taxonomy): domain Eukaryota; kingdom Metazoa; phylum Chordata; class Mammalia; order Rodentia; family Cricetidae; genus Mesocricetus; species Mesocricetus auratus. The sequence continues at coordinate 72,868,804 of NW_024429192.1, forward strand.
AGCTGCTGTTGTCAAGGCCCTCAGGCAGACCCAGGCTGACTTTCAGGAAGTATTTATTACACATGCTCTTCGGGCTGCCGATCTAGGTAGGCTGGCCATTAGGGCTTAGTCATCCCACAGTACAAAATATTGACATAAGGTAGAACTGTTTAACATTCCTGTGGCAAGACCTTCTAATGGTACCTTTTAATGGGTTGAGGCATTCCTCTGTCTTGCTCATGCAAGGGGATTGTAAAAAGCAATCTTTTAGATCAATTTTTTTTTTTTTTTTGGTTTTTCGAGACAGGGTTTCCCTGTGGCTTTGGAGGCTGTCCTGGAACTCACTTGGTAGACCAGGCTGGTCTCGAACTCACAGTGATCCGCCTGCCTCTGCCTCCCGAGTGCTGGGATTAAAGGCATGCGCCACCAACGCCCGGCTAGATCAATTATTTTAATAGGCCATGGCATTCCTCTGTCTTGCTCATGCAAAGGGATTGTAAAAGGCAATCTTTTAGATCAATTATTATAATAGGCCATACCTTAAGTAATAAAGAAGTTAAAAGAAGTTAAAGGGATTCCAGGCTGTAAGAAACCTATAGGCTGAATGACTTTATTGATTGCTCTCAGATCTGTTACCATCCTTCATTTTCCAGATTTCTTTCTAATGACAAATTATTGGAAAATTCCAAGGGTTAGTGGACTCTTCTATATATTGAGCCTCTAGTGGCTGGCTCTTGGACTAGCTGTTCCAGTACCTGTAACTTTTCTTTTGTCATAGACCATTTCTCTACCAAAACAGGTTTGTCAGTTAACCATTTTAGTAGTAGGGTAATTGGTGTTCTTTGTTTGTTTGTTGTTTGTTTTTCAAAACAGGGTTTCTCTCTGTAGCCCTGACTGTCCTGGAACTCACTCTGTAGACCAGGCTGGCCTCAAACTCACAAAGATCTGTCTACCTCTGAGTGCTGGGATTAAAGGCATGTGCTACCACTTCCTGACACAGTTGGTGTTCTATCAGTAATGGCTTCCCCATATAAAATTGAAGAGCTAATCTCTGCTGTGTCCTGCTATGGACAACCTGGACAGTCTGTGACTGTGTTTGATAATGTTTTTAAATTTCTTTTTTAGGAACATTTCTTTTATGACCTGTCTCTGAAGTTGCAGGAATGTTCATCTGTGCAATGCTATTATACTACTATTGCAATAGATCTCTTCCCCATAGGTTTATGGCTATATTAGCCACATATGGCTTCAATTTTCCTATTTGACCTCATGGTCCTATGCATTTAACCCATTGTAGACTTCATTTTACCTGAAACAGTGTCCAGTTCCTAGAGGCTGACTACTTACCTCCTGAAGGGGCCAATCTGGATGCCAAGATTTTGGTGAAATTATTTTTACATCTGTATCTATGTCTAACAAACCTTCAATTTCAATATCATTTATTAATACTTTTAGTTTTGGCCTCTGATTATCTGTAGTAACTTGCCAAAATAATTGTTTTTTTTTTCTTTTCTTTTTGGTCTCTCCTTTGTTTTCTGTTTTATTTCCTGAAGCTGCTCTTCTAACCTTGATATCTGGGTTATTAAGGGCTGTCTTCCAGAGCTGTGTTGTTTAATTGCTCTGCAGATGAGTTTCTCTGTTGCTGACCTGAAATGGCTCTGTTAAATTTGATATCAGGGCCTACAAGTGCCCCCAAGGAATTACCTTGCTTGTTGTCCCTTGTTGATCTGCATTAGTCCAGTGCCGGCCTTTTCCACACCCTCTGTATACTCCAGAAAGCTGGGGCCTTCTGTTGGGACTATCTCTAGAACAAACATTGTTTCTAGGAGCACCTTGTCTACAGTCCCTTTTCAAACAGCCTTGCCTCCTACAGCTGAGACCTTTGACAGTTTGGCTTTTCTGAAAACCTTCAGAGGGTCCTTCTTCTATTAAAGTTGCATCATAAGCATGAGATCCAATATCAGCCGTATTTCTAATCCATTCTTCTATTGGTACTGATCTTGCCTTTAGAGGCCTGATCACCTTTTTTGCATTCAGAATTACCATTTCTGGAAGCCAAAGGTTCAATTATTACTTGCCTAGCTTTTGAGTGTGATATTCTTCTATTTACAGCTGAAGTCAGGCTTCCTTTTGTCCTTGTACAGTTTTAGTAAATGATTGAGACCTTTTCCTGTTTCTTCCACCTTGTCCCAAGCACTCAAAGCTGCTGTATGACATAGTGCCAAGATGGCATGGTCATATGCAGCCTGCATTTGTATCTCAGCATATTGGCCTTCACCTAGAAACTAATCTTGGGAACTATTGGTTCCTCTATCCCCATTTCTCTGTTCCATCTCCTTAGCTCCTTCCTTCCATCAGGATCGCCATTGTAACTGAGGATCAGCTTCTACTGCCTTTGGCATATTTTTCCAGTCTTGGGGGATTGCTCTAGCTTGAATTGCCAAGAATGTAATATTTGCTTCACAAATGTTGAACGCTTGTCATATGAGATTATGACGTCTTTAAATTTTTATAAATATAGCATTTCTACAGGATGCCTTCCAAATTCTTCATCATCTTAGGGGTACCTGTTGTATACTAGCTGGATAAAAGTAAGGTTGGTATTGTACTGACCTTATTTTATTTCATTATACAGTGATGTGGGAGACTCTTCTTTCTCATTCTTATTTATGTGTCTGTCTAACTTTCTTCTAAGGCTTGTCTTTTATCACTCCACCTTTTATATTTTTCTTTTTCCTGTATCTCTAAAGCTTTTTTCTTTGAAAAGTTATAGGAAGCCACTATGAATATTAAGGATAAAATATGAAATACCAGAATGATAGTAATTATAATAGGTACTAAACCAATGTCAGTTAAGTCATTGGTTTTTTTTTCCATTTTCTGCTTCTGTTTGTTTTTGTTTTGTTTTTTGTTTTGGTTTTGGTTTTGGTTTTTCTAGAGAGGGTGTCTCTGTATTATTTTGGGGGCTGTCCTGGAACTCGATCTGTAAACCAGGCTGGCCTTGAACTCACAGAGATCCGCCTGCCTCTGCCTACTGAGTGCTGGAATTAAAGGTGTGTGCCACCACTATTTAGGGTCCAAATGCCTTATGTTATGGTATTTCCCATCCTTATGTGGCTTATTCCTTTTGTATTACTTACTCCATCTTTAAGAATTTCACTTTATTATTTTCACTTTTTTATGACTGTCTGTACCCTTTTCTTCTTTCTTCAGCACCTAAGCCAAGCATACCACTCCTGTTAGGAGGTTTTCTTGGTCTGGACCTGGCTTTCTGCACTGTGGCTCTGGGAAAATGTTGCAAAGCCCTTTTGTGCATTCCCAGGCCCTTAGCACTTAGCAGTTGGCAACTGACTCCGCGCCTCCTTGGGTCCATGAGAATGGAGCCTCACACTAGCTGTAACTGGCCCTTAGCTATGCCTACCAGCCCAGGCCTTTCTACTTAGTCTCCCACTGAGTAGGACTCCAGCTGCTCACAGTGCTCGGCTGCACACAGGGCCTTTTGAAAGAGCCCTGCTTCTGTACACCACAAGCAGCAGGCCTACCTCAGACTGTGGTCGCCAGGAAGCCATGTGCAGCTCCTTGTCCAGAATGTAACTCTAGCTCTCTAATAATGACGTGGAGACTTTTATTAATTATGAAAACTTGGCCTTAGTTTAGGCTGGTACCCAACTAGCTCTTAAAACTTAAATCAACCTGTTTATAGTAATCTGCACTCTGCCACATGGCTGGCTACCTATCCTTAATACCACGCATCCAATTTCTTCCATGTCTGGCTGGCCAATCTCCTGCCTCAGATTCTTTTCCAGAGTTCCTATCTCTGTCCAGAATTCCCGCCTATTCTCTGCTGCCTAACTGTTGGCTGTTCAGCCCTTTATTAAACCAATCAGAAGGTGCCTTAGGTAGGTGGCACACCTTCACACAGTAAACAAAAGGCTCATCCCAACAACTCTTAGGCTACCCCTGTGAAAGGGCGATTCAACCCCTTCGAAGCAGGTTGAGACCTACTGCTCTAAATGAACTGAAGACCTTCCACTAAATACCTTTACATTTAACTTGATCTTCAGCAATTTCCTATAGTTGGTTTAAAGTGGTTCCAGGACCCTTACAAACACCAGAATGCTCAAGTCCCTTATATAAAATGGCATAATATTTACATCTCATATACACATATCTCTCATATGCTTCTGTTTGTTCATTTATGTTTTTAAGACACAGGCAGAAATCAAATTTCCAGTCCTCCTGCTAGCATTACACACATGTACTGCTCAAACCTTCCTTCTTCTCTCCAGTGCTCAACCTTCTCACATGCTTTGTCTCCAGATTACTGAGAGTACCTAGTGAAGGGCCAGGGTGTAACTTAGTTGGTAGAATACTTGCCTGGCATACAGAAAGCCTTAATTTGACTTCAGCACTCAAGAAGTAAACTCAGGATAATCAGAAGTTTAAGATTATCCTAGGCTACAAAGCAAGTTCAAGGCCAGCCTAGGCTACATAAGACCCTGTGTCAAGGGGGCATACAAAATAAATGTAAATACTGTGCACAATCACCATATAACATTGTTTAAAGTATAATGACAAAAAGTCTGCATATGTGCTGTTGCAAACTTTCAGAATTTTATTTTGTTTGTTTACGGCTGGATGAATTCTCAGATATTGAAGGCTGGCTATATAGTTTCACACCTTTCATTAAGATTTCCAGAGGAGCCAGGTGGTGGTGGCACATGCCTTTAATTCCAGCACTCAGGAGGCAGAGGCAGGCAGATCTCTGTGAGTTTGAGGCCAGCCTGGTCTACAGTATGAGTTCCAGGAAAGCCTCCAACTCTACACAGAGAAACCCTGTCTCAAAAAAACAAAAACAAAAATTTCCAGAGGATGTGACAGGTTGGGGATGGTTGTTTTTGTTTTGTTGGGAGATGGTTGTTTTGCTTTTTGTTTGTTTGTTCCTTAAGCAGGCTCACTATACAGCCCAGGCTAGCCTCAAATTTGAGGTTCTCCCCTGCTGAGTGGTTTCAGTCACCATAATTGACCTCTACAGTTTGTTTAAATATTGGTGAGGATTTTGCTTTTAGTTATGAAGGAAGAGCATTGTATAGTTAATAATAATTGCTAAGCAATGGAGGATGGAGGTGAGGGATGTGGGTAGAGAATTCATAGGAAGGGAGCCAAGAGCAGAGCCTGTGTTAGGAAGTAAGACAAAGTAAAGCTACAGTCTTCTGGCTGAGAAGGCAGTGCACAGACAGGAGCACAGCTGTATAAGGAGGCAGTGCACAGACGGGAGCACAGCTGTATAAGGAGGCAGTGCACAGACAGGAGATAATGGTTGTATAAGGAGGCAGTGCACAGACAGGAGGTAATGACTGTATAAGGAGGCAGTGCACAGACAGAAACCAGCTGTATAAGGAGGCATTGCACAGACAGGAGGTAATGACTGTATAAGGAGGCAGTGCACAGACAGAAACCAGCTGTATAAGGAGGCAGTGCACAGACAGGAGGTAATGACTGTATAAGGAGGCAGTGCACAGACAGAAACCAGCTGTATAAGGAGGCATTGCACAGACAGGAGGTAATGGTTGTATAAGGAGGCAGTGCACAGACAGGAGCACAGCTGTATAAGGAGGCAGTGCACAGACAGGAGGTAATGGCTGTATAAGGAGGCAGTGCACAGACAGGAGCACAGCTGTATAAGGAGGCAGTGCACAGACAGGAGGTAATGGCTGTATAAGGAGGCAGTGCACAGACAGGAGCACAGCTGTATAAGGAGGCAGTGCACAGACAGGAGGTAATGGCTGTATAAGGAGGCAGTGCACAGACGGGAGCACAGCTGTATAAGGAGGCATTGATATTTTTAAAAAGATCAATGATCAAAGCCCAGTATGATGGTGCACCCCTTTAATCCCAGGGCTCAGGAGGTAGAGGCAGGTGGATATGTGAGTTCAAGGCCATCTTGATTGATATAGTGAAGTCCATGCCAGCCCGGGCTACATAGCAAGAGCCTGTCTCAACATCAGTGATCAAATAGGACTCAAATACACTTATTCCTGAACAAGAAAATGTGACGTCAACTCAAGACATAAATAAGAATGTTACCAAAGTCAGAGAAAGAATCAATAATTTAGAGTAAAATTTTATAAATATAGAGGAAAAGTTCGACAAGAGGGTTGATACACTAAAAACCAAACAAAATTTTGGAAATGAAAGAATCAATCCATCAATGAAAATGAAAACAAACAAACAGCATCACCAGCAGATAAAACCAAGCAAAAGAACAAATCTTAGGGTGTGGAAGACAAATTTGAGACAGTAAAATACAGACATGTATAAAAACAACAAAATGCTAGTGAATATAGACAAAACTGCCAAGAACTCTGCATTCATTCAGGAAACCAAACCTAAGAACTGTAAGAGCTAAGATAAAATCAAATGACTTAAGATGACTTAATGAATATGGCCAAGAAATTCTCAGACCTAGAAAAAGAAGCAGATATCCAAACATGGGAAGCATTTAGTACCTCATAGACAGTCTGATGACTTGGCTTCCATCCTCAGAACCTACATGGTAAAAGGAGAGAAGTGATCTCTCTCAAGTCATCGTCTTGACCTCATATGTGACCCCCCATTCCTCAGCCAAAATAATAAGTAAATAATTTTAAGCTTTTTTTTTTTTTTTTTGGTTTTTCGAGACAGGGTTTCTCTGTAGCTTTGGAGGCTGTCCTGGAACTCACTTTGTAGACCAGGCTGGCCTCGAACTCACAGAGATCCGCCTACCTCTGCCTCCCAAGTGTTGGGATTAAAGGTGTGCGCCACCAACGCCCGGCAATTTTAAGCTTTTGTTGTTGGGTTTTTTTGTTGTTGTTGTTGTTTTAAACAAGGTCTCTCTATGTAGCTTTGGCTGACCTAGAAGGCTGGGGTGGGGAATGTTACAAGGAAGCCTGTTGTGTTGTATGCTAACCCTTTAGAAAAGCACCGAAGCAGCCCTGGCCCTGTGGGAAACCAGACAAAGCATGTACCTGCCTAGAAGTCACACCAGCCCACCTAGACTGTTTTTTAAGACTGGGTCTTACCTGGCCCAAGCTTGCCTCAAAGTCACTCTATAGCCAAATATAACATTAAATTAATCTTCCTGCCTCCACCTCCCAATTTGTGTGATTACAGGTATGTGTGACCATGCCTGGTTGATGGAGTGCTAAGGCTCCAACCCAGGATTTTGTGCATGCCAGAGAAGCGCTCTACCCAGCTGAGCTACATTCTCGGCCCCAGACCTTAACTTGCTATGGTTTTGAAAGTGGGGGAATGGCATGATGCTACTGCCTCTTGCCTTCTGCAGGAGCTGGTCCGGCAGCGAGGAGTCCTAGAACACACGGAGAAGATGGTAGACAAGATGGATCAGGATTTGAAGATAAGCCAGAAACATATCAACAGCATTAAGAGTGTATTTGGAGGATTTATCAACTACTTCAAATCCAAACCAGTAGAGACTCCTCCTGAACAAAATGGCAGCGTTGCCCCACAGCCCAACAGCAGGTGAGTGTAGCATCCACAGTCCGGACATATAGAACAGTAGAAACAGGTTCTATGGAAGGAGACAAGGCTTTCAGGCTTTGTGGTGCCCTCAAGGTATCCTGGAGCCCTGTGGTCACTTGTGGAAAGGGACTTACCTTCCCACATGCTGAAAAGGAAGCCTTCCCTTACTCCACCTGTGTTCATCTGAGCGATGAAATCCTATCCAGTCATTGTGACTTCAGTCTTAGAGAGTTTAATCAATACAACTGTGACTCGTCTTACAGAATGTCTCGTCCCAAAAGGCAGACATAGTGGGCCTGTGTGTAGTCACAGCTGTCAAAGAGACTGGGGCAGGTAGATAATGGCAAGTGCAGGGCAACCTCAGGCAATTTAGCAAAACCTCACCTTTGAGGGCTGGAGAGATGGCTCAGAGGGTAAGAGCACTGGCTGGTCTTCCAGAGGTCCTGAGTTCAATTCCCAGCAACCACATGGTGGCTCACAACCATCTGCAATTCAATCTGGTGCCCTCTTCTGGCGTGTAGACAGAACACTGTATATGTAATAAATACATAAATCTTAAAAAAATAAAAGAGAACAATTAAAAAAAAAACCTCACCTTTGAAAAATACTAATAAGCCAGATGTGATGGTGCATACTTGTGATCAGATCAGATCAGGAAGCTAAGGCAGGAGCACCAGTCATGAGAACAGTCTTAAAAAACAAACAAAGGAGAGAAATATATGTGGTTGGATTGGCAAGATGGCTCACTAAGCCTGAGCACCTGAGTTCAATCTCTGGGATCCACACGATGAAAGAAGAGAAGAAACTTCAACAGCTTTCCTCTACATTTACTTGCACTCACAAAATAAATGTAATTCAATATGCCATATATACATGCAAACATATACATATATGGGCTGGGGATGTGGCATATTGGTAAAAGACTTGCCTAGCATGTGTGAAGTCCGAGATTCCATCCCCACCACCACTACCACCAAAAAAAAAAAAAAATGGATCATACATATGAATACCCATCTTCTCTATATCTAACCTAATCTGTCTATTAATTTCCACTTTTAAATTACAGATCATTTACCTCAAAAATTTGGGCAGAAATACAGTGAAATCGTACATAAGGACTTGGCAGACTTCAGCACATGTTCAAAGATAAGACAGGACTAAAGAGATGGCTCAGCAGTTAAGAGCACTGTGCTCTCGCAAAGGACCTGGGTTCTGTTGCCAGCACCCTCATGGTAGCTCACAACCATCTGTAAAACATTCCAGGAATTCAGTATCCTTTTCTGACCTCTGAGCACCAGGCACAGACATGCATGCAGACACACACTCATGCACATAAAATCATCTTTAAAAAAAAATACAAGAGGGACTGGAGAGATGGCTCAGTAGTTAATTAAGAGCACTGACTGTTCTTCCAGAGGTCCAGAGTTCAATTCCCAGCAACCACATGGTGGCTCACAACCATCCATCATGAGATCTGGCGCCCTCTTCTGGTCTGCAGGCACACACGCAGGCAGAACACTGTATACATTAAAAATATATATACAAGAATTGGGTATTTGCTAAAATCCGTGACCTTTATTCATACCTCAGGACATTTTTGCTTTAGGTTGTTTTTGTTTTAAAGTGGATTTTAGTTTGGTTCTAATTTTGTGTGTTTGGTGGGGGAAAGGATACAAGCCACAGCCATGTGCAAGGACACTTGCAGGAGCTCCTACTTTTCTCCCTCCGTGGGAGTCCTGATGATTACATTCAGGTCGTTTCATTTAGTGGCAAATCTTTACCTGCCGAGCCATCTCTCACAGGCCCTTGTTTTGTCTTATTTTTTGAGAAACAGTTGTAGGTAACCAGGACTGGTCTTGAACTCACCATTTAGCTGAAGACAAACTTGAGCTCTTGATCCTCCTGCTGTCACCTCCCAAATTCTGGGATAATAGTCTTACACCTCCACACCCAGTTTGAAATAGTTTTACTAGTAAAGCATGGATGTATGGGTCGGAGTCGTAGCTCCGTTAGCAGAGTGCTTGCCTAGCATTCTGGAAGCCCTGGGCTAAGTCTCCACTTCCCAGACACATGGGAATAATCCATGTACTGGGCATTGTTTTCCCACTCCACACGGTCTCCAGCGGTCTCTGACCAGTGGGAGCTTAGTCAGAAGCTTCTGCAGCACGGGGGTTGGGGGGGCTGCTGGACACTAGCCACAAGTGCATTTGCCAGGTGCCCATACCCATCTCATAGTTGTTTTGAGCTAGTAACTCCACAGAACTGTATTTCTTTATTCCCAAAAAGTTTGCCTTTTCCCTCCCTCCCTCCCCCAAAGAAATTCTTTTGATGGCTGGGTGAGTTAGAGTCTCATGTAGCCCCAGTTGACCTCAAACTGACAAGGTAGCCAAGGCCAGCTTTGAATTCCTTACCCTTCTCCCGCCGTCTCCTAAGTGCCAGGAATACAAGCATGTGCCGCCATCACAGCAAGAAATTACAGGTAGCACTGAGCCACCATGTGGGTGCTGGGAAGCAAACTCAGGTTGTCAGCAAGAGTAACAAGTGCTCCTAACCACTGAGCCATCTCTCCAGCCCCACAAAAATAAAAGTAAACAAACAGCAACAGAAGGAGAGAGGGAGGGAGATACTAGCTGGCCTGGGTGATGCATACCTGCAATCCCAGTAGATAGTTCTGTATCAGTATTTTAAGGCAAGCCTAGGATATATAAGACACTGTTTTGGGGGCTAGAGAGACAGCTCAGTGGTTAAGAGCACTGGCTGCTCTTCCAGAGAACAGGGTTCAATTCCCAGCACCCTCATGGCAGCTCACGACTGTCTGTAACTCCAGTTCCAGGGAATCTGACATTCTTACACCAATGTACATAAAATAAAATAAAATGACCCTGTTTTGTGTGTGTTTAATTAAGTTTTTCATTTTGTTTTGAATTTGTGTCTCTGTGTGTATCTGTCACATGTGTGGTCAGAACAGAGGTCAGAACAAAGTGTCAGATCCCGTGGAACTAGAGTTACAGGTGGTTGTAAGCTTCCCAAATGTGTGTGTGCTTAGATCTCAACTTGTGTCCTCTGGAAAAGAAGCCAGTGCTTTTAGCTGCTGAGTCATCTCTCCAGCTCAGAGACTCTGGATTTGCTTGTTTGTTTGTTTGTTGTTTTTGTTTTTTTGAAGACTTAAGTATCTAAGTTGACATTACCTATCATTCAGGGCAAATAGCCATATGTAAAAGCCGTTTTTTGTTTTTGGCTATATGTAAGTGATGGATTTTTATGTTATGTGTAATCACAATAAAAGAAATGTGGGGCCAAGTGAGGTGTAATCCCAGCACTTGGGAGGTGGAGGCAGGAAGACCAGGAATTTAAGATGATCTTCAACAGCTACATGTTGGGGGGGGGGGGGATTGTGGTAAGAAAAATAGATAGTAGGTCATAATTTGCTGATCCTTTATCAAAGGTATCCAGTTGGTCAGTTTATGCACTTTTCATCCACCTGACCCAGGACTCCTTGTCCTGAGTAAGGTTTCCTCAGCCCACTGTGTGGCCAGCACTACTTCCAGGGTGGTTCCAGAGAAGTCACCAAAGCAAAGCATTGGATATGTGACACAAAGCCATCCTGGAAAAGATGAGTGACACTGCTGTGCACACACTCGCACAGAGGTGACACTGTCACATGTGTTTTCTTTTCATCTATAGATTGAAGGAAGCCATTAATACAAGTAAAGATCAGGAAAGCAAGTACCAAGCCAGCCACCCAAATCTCAGAAGGCTGAATGATGAAGGTGAGTGACGATGTGTGTGGAAACTCAGGTGTAGATTCCTGTGGGGTGGGTCTCTGGGTTTAACCCTGAAGTGCCACTGTGGGGGACAGCTGACTCTCCAGAGATGTGCAGAGGCATCCCACATGTTAAGTGATGACATCAGGGACACAAGATGTTCTTGGAAACCAGAGGTATGTGTTACAGTGGGGTTCCTCCCTACCTCACTCCCCTATGGAGTGTGACTAAGGAAGTGGGAACCTGTATCCCATTGACCAAGAACTGTCTACTGGTGTAGCTCTGAGAAATTCTAGTAGTGAAAAAGCTAACTGTAAAGCTGGGTATGACAGAGCATACCTATAATCCCAGCACTTGGGAAATAGAGGTGGGCCAGTCAGGGTTTAACTGGCATGTTGAGCTTGTGGCCAGCGTGGGATATATAAGACTGCCTCAACAAACAAGAAGAAACCTCCCCAAAAATAAAACAAAAACAATCTTTGTTGTAGGTTAAATGTTTTCCTCTACCTAGGGTTCGTGAGCAAAAGAAAAGAATATGATTTTTTGTTTTGCTTTGCTTTGTTTTGTTTTTTTTGTTGTTTTTTGCTTGTTTGTTTGTTTTTCCTGACAGGGTTTCTCTGTATTGTTTTGGAGGCTGTCCTGGAACTCGCTCTGTAGACCAGGCTGGCCTCGAACTCACAGAGATCTGCCTGCCTCTGCCTCTGCCTCCCGAGTGTTGGGATTAAAAGCATGTGCCACCAACACCCGGCTAAGAATATGGTTTTATATATAACTAGAAAGGCTAATCAGCTGGCCTCCTGAGATAAGAGAATTTATTTTGGAGTATCATGTTGGGTCCAGGTCGTCCCAATACTTGGGAAGCTAAGGCAGGGAAATTCTGAGTTTGAGTTTGGGGCCATTCTAGATTATATAGCCAGATCATCAGAAAACCAAAAGCAAATAAACAAAAATGCCAGGTGTTTTAGTCATTTGGGAGATGGAGGCAAATGATTACCATGAGTTCAAATCCACACTGGAACACAGTGGGAAACCCTGTCTCAAAAGAAAAGAAAAGGCTAGTTGTGGTAGAATACAACTGTAATTCCAGCATTCAGGATAAAGGCAGAAGGATCAGTAGTTCAAGGCCACCTCAACTACATACTTACATACCAAATTCAAGGCCAGTCTGAGCTACACGAAACTCTGTCTCAAAAGAGGATGGAGGATATTTCTGTATATGTTTAGAAATGGAATTTCTTTCTTTGTATTACTTTTTTGAGACAGGGTTTCTCTGTGTAGCCCTTGCTGTCCTGGAACTATGTAGACCTCAAACTCAGAGATTCTCCTGCCTCTGCCTTTGGAGTGCTGGGATTAAAGGTGTGCTCTATCACAGCCCAGCAAAAACAAAAATAGTAAGCTCAATTTTTTAGCATAACTCCATTTTCTTTCGTCTCTGTGTAGCCCTGGCTGGCTTTGAATTCATGATCCTGCTGCCTTAGCCTCCCAAGTGCTGGGATTTCAGCTGCAAACCACCACACCAGGCAATGATTTTCATCTTTGCTTTTTTCATGTTTTGTATGGCTTGATGTGATTTTGTTTCTTTGAGACTGAGTCTCATTTAGCCTGGTCTGGCTTCAAATTCATTAGTAGAGATGACCTTAAAATTGTGATTTTCTTGCTCTGTGTTCCAGATTACAGGCATGCACACATAGCTTAACAACTTTGATTTTTGAGCCCATCTCTGCCAGCTCTGCCAGGTGTAGTAGCATACACCTGTAGTCCCAGCTATTACAGGAATAGCTTGAGCACAAGAGTTTGAGGTAAGCTTGTGCAACACAGCAAGGCCCTGACTCAAAAGCAAACACACACACACACACACACACACACACACACACACACACACACACACACACACACACACACACGCACGCGCATACTCACAAAACTAAGAGGTAGAAGGATTCCCGGGATTTACAGTAGAGAACTTATCTAGCGTGCACAATGCCCTGGTTCCAATCTTCAGCATTAAAAAAAACAAAAAACAACCTGTCTTCCAGAGCTTGCTATGAGCCTGTAGCTTTGCATTGACAGTTCTCTGTTGTATTGTTACATGTCTTTTTCCATATCTCACCTGTTGACTTGTAAGTTGAGAGTCCTTAATCTGCTAATGTTGAAGGACCAGCCAGAGCTGAGACGACTTCTCCAACCTATACACCTGTCCCATTCTCACTCCTGTCCTTCTACATGGCCTCAGAGGCAGCCGCCTCCTTCCTCCCACCCGTTAGTTCTCCTGGTATGAGTGATTCCTGGGGACAGATTCCTAGGACTTCAGAAAAAAATGGGCCAATGGGCCAATTTCACAGAGCATCGCCCTCCAGTGAATTGTCCCTCTGGTGTTTATTTCTGAACTAGACCCGATCCCCAAAGAGCCTGCTTCTGCTGTGACTGCTGAGGTTTACCCAAAGAACTCAAGCCTTCGAGCCTATCACCAGAAGATTGACAGCAACCTAGGTAAGTTTGGGAGCTGCAGAGCCTCCAGACAGTTGATGCTGAGCACAGCCAGGCACCCAGCCACTTCATCACTTCCTCATATGCCACACCCACACAGTCGTGTCCATCTTCCTGCCTCTCCGGCAGGAATCTGTCCACTTCTCCCCGTTTCCATGTCAGTCCAGCCAAGCCATCCTCACTGCATACTTGACTCCTGACCACACCTAGGCATCTTTGGGGCTTAAGAGCATCCAGGATAAAACCACACAGCTGATGTGAGTGCACAGGAGCTGAACTCAGATCTCATGTGCCCAGCAAGTGCACATATCCACAGAGGCATGTCCCACAACCTACCAAGGCTGGCTTACCTCAGCCTTTTTTCCTGTCCTTACTGTCAAACCTAAGAAGCTTCATGAGGCCTGGGGGAGTGACCACTAAACTTTTACTTTACAGGAAACACAAGGTCACATGTTCCAAAGACCTCAAGAAGCATAGTATGCCAGGCAAAACCTGTCATCCCATCTACCTGTGACTAAAATAGGGGAATTGCAAATCTAGGGCTAGCCTGGAAAATTTGTGAGCCCCTGTCTGGAAATGAAAACTATGAAGAGGCTGGGGATGTGACTCGGTGTCAGAGTGCTTCCCTAGCACGTGCGAGGCCCTAGGTTTGATTCCCCAGCACCAAGGGGAGAAATGCTGTATGTGTTAGAGACCCTATAGTCTTCTCAGGCAGCAGAAGCAGGGAGATAGGTCACTGTGACTTCAAGGCCAGCCTGGGTTGCATAGGCCAGCCTTTTCAGACCAGCCAGAGCTATCTATCAAGACTATGCTAAAACAAAGAAAGGGAGGAAGTACATTAACCACATATTACTATGTAGTAAGTAGATTTCTCCTCACTTCTGTGTTTTTTGAGTCATATGCTACAGGCTGTGGCACTCGGTCTTAGACAAGACTCTGCAGTCCGGATGCCACTGAGCATCTGGAGGGGCAGGAAGCCCCTATAGATACTGTGACTGCCTATCACTTCCTTCCCACAGACGAGCTGTCCATGGGATTGGGCCGACTCAAGGACATAGCCTTAGGAATGCAGACGGAAATTGAGGAGCAGGACGACATTCTTGACCGGCTAACAACCAAAGTGGACAAGTTAGATGTCAATATAAAAAGCACAGAAAAAAAAGTTCGGCAGCTCTAAAGAAACTGAAAACGAATTCTACTCCGTTGTGATGAAAAGATTCAAAAGCCTCTTTTAAACTCCTAGGAAATGTCATTGATTATACAGTATATAATTTAACATGTGTTCAAATGTGTATCTTAAGAAATTTTAGTCTCAATGGGGAAAGATGTGTGTGTACACATTTGGGTAAGATCAACACCACCTCTACAGTTCTGTGATGCTGGGTTGTGGAATAACCATGGCAGACTAATTGTGAATGCCTTGAGCTTTTGATTACTGCGCAGGAAGGAGAAGAAAGCACTGCATTTCTCTCTTTCATGAGTATATGCAAAGATGTGGGCAGCATGTCAGTCTCCTAACTCCTGCCTCCTGTTTACTCTAGTGCTGTAAATAGAGCCTATTCAGGGCCTTACTGTGAATTCCTGTGAAGGGACCCTGGTTTGTGGCAGAAGGAAGGGTTCTTCCACATCTTCACATGTCAATCACTGTGGACGTGCCTGCACATACACTGAGCACATTGAAGCTTTCTCCCCCTGGAAAGGACCCATGATAGACCCAGAAATGGAATGCGCTGCCTTCGTTCCTCTCCCCTCCTGTCCTCAGTTCTTGTCCTGTATTTCAGTAGAAGGACTCAGACCAGAACTGTTGGACACGACACCCACAAATGTGTAGAGATTGAATATGAGCCCTTCTCCCCCACCTACTGTCATCTCCTACTTCTCATCTCTTGGGGACAAATCTTCTTCACTGGCTCAAGGTCACCGAGTAGGTTGATGGGGAACCCCTGTGGAGTTTGTGAGCCTTGAGTATCTCCCAAACAAAAACCTCTCCACCAAGCCCTCTCTGCCTCTGGAATAGTACCAAGGCGGTGTTTATTTGGTGTCTGGAGAACCCATTCCCTGTGTTTCTACAAAATGCCCACCTAGTTTGAGGACTTGGATCCACAAATGATACTAGCCTTCTATACAACAACTTGACCAAGAAGCAGCCCAGGTAACCATTTTAGCTAGCTAGGCATGTTCATTCCCTTCATCTGCCAAAAGAAATACTTAGAAGCATTAATTAAAATTTATTTCTACAACAATTTTTCCTTGTGTTGGTACTTCCAATAAAATCATTGAAGCCATAGAGCACTTGAATTTCTTAAAATCAGATTCACATATTTTAAAGATGGTAAAAGGGACTGTTTTTTACTGATAAGATAGGCCAAAAACTAAAATGTCAGTGCCTTTTTGCCTTAAAACATGGCATATGCCATTTTGGGATCCTTCCTTTAGCATCTGGAGCAAGCATGGGACTGTGGGTGTGGCTCAGTGGTCAAGTACCTGCCCTCCTCTCTCGACCCTGGATTGATCTCCACCACTGAGAGAAACAGAAAATGGTGACAGCATGATTACTGTTCATGTAGCAACTTATACACACTCCTGTCACAAAATATCCAACCTTCTGAAAATACAGGCAAAAAGGCATGCCAATGTCCATCTGTCCCTAGATATGAAGATCTGACTATGGTGGAACTCTGTGAGTTCAAGGCCAGCCAGGACTATATACCAAGACCCTGTCGCAAACAATATAGAGACAAACTCATATGTTTTTCCACTTGTAATTGTTTTCAGCTTTCCTATAAAAGCTTCCGTGTGATAGCCTCCGAAACAATACAGAGAAACCCTGTCTCGTAAAAACCAAAAAAAAAAAAAAAAAAAAAAAAAAGCTTCCGTGTGTCATTAACTATTGCTTTTTACCAGCATCAGGCATAGCCTTGTGGAATTAATCATTATACCTGAATCCCAAGAAATTAACACCTGAGAATACCTTCCATCGGCAGCAAGTGCTAGTGATTCAGCAAGGGAACGTTTTGTGTGCCTTCCTCTGTTTTGTTAAATTAATGTTTAGCATCTGAACCATTAGAGGCCCTCGACCATCTTGTTGTGTTCTGCAGACTCATGTTATGGTCTGCTGAAATTGTCCCTTGGCCCGCTGGGGACCTGCTGAAGCAGGGTTGTTTTTGCATCACAGAAAACAGGACCTAAGGATGGTCCAGAATCCTGATCACATAATAATGGTGGCCAGATCTACTGGCTGACACCTGTACTCACAGAACTTAGGAGGCAGGAGGATTACCATGAGTTCAAGGTTCAGGATGAGATCTTTTCTCAAAAGAGTCAATGGCTGTGGTGGGGAGAGAAAGGAATCACCGCTACACTCTGGCTTAGGAAGGTTAGTGGCAGGAAGGTGGCAGGGGAGTAGAATGGGCTGCCAGTGTCACAGAGCAGACCAGTGAACATATCCTTGACATGTAAGGGCTGCAAGACAGACTGAAACACACTGCCTTCAGAAAGGTGACATTCGGAACATTAGACCAGCTATGTGCTAAGTGTGCTACTAAAATAAATACATTCCCTCCCTTCTAACATGTACTGACTTGTAACTTAGCAGCACGAGAGTGACCTCATGAATTGTTTTTCCTCATTCTGTAGGAGAGGCCTGGAGTTCATTCATATAACAAGTAAAAGATAGTGGTGCATTTTAATTTCCCTTTCTCCTTGTAAGTGTGTATAATTTTAAGTGTACAATGTATCACTTTAGTAAAAAATTTCTACTTTGCCTGAATAAGCCTTTTTCTTCAGGTGTGTGTGTGTGTGAGTCGAGGGAAAGGGAGGTGGAAGGAGGGAGGGAGGGAGGGAGAGGTGTCAGAGGTGACCCTCAGGTGTTATTCCTTAAGCACAGTCCACCTTGTCTCTCACTGGCCTGGAATTAGCAAACCCCAAGCCACCCTTTTCTCCTTCCCTTGTGCTGGAATTTCAAGCACACACCACACACTCAGCTTCTTAACATGGTTCATAAGATCCATGGATAAGATAGTTCGGGTCCCCATGCTTGCATTGCAAAGACTTTACCAAGGAAGCTATCCCAGCCATCTATATAATTTTGTTTGTTTGTCTTGTTTTCTGAGACAGGGTTTCTCTGTGTAGTCCTGGCTGTCCTGAAACTTCTTCTATAGACCAGGCTGGCCTCTAACTCATGGAGATCTGCCTACTTTTGCCTCCTGATTGCTGTGATTAAAGGTGTGGACCACTACCACCTGGCTAAGGTTTGGATACTTTTAAGTGGATGGAAAACAAATAATAGTTTATGGCATAAAATCCAGATGTTCATGTTCATAAATGCTTGGTTGGTGTAAGTCCCTGGAGGCATACAAGTGACCAGGCCCCACCCTGCAGACACAGGCAGCCAAGCCCAGACTCAGGACTTGAAATCCACCAATCTCCACCCTAGAAATCACCACCCTGGAAAACTCCGCCCCACATGAAAGCCTGTATAAACCCTGTTTCTACTGTTCTCTGCTGTAGCTCACCTGAGCAGAGGCAGCCACCCTCCTGGCTTCTCTCCCAGTCTCTTGTGTGAAGTTCATTATGCGGTGTGATCTTGTGGTATTCCTTGGCCTCCAACTGGCAGGATACTTTGCCATCTGTAACACTTATAATTGGGACACTCCCATTTGTGTATTTTGGGGGGCTGCTTTTTTTTTTTTTTTTTTTTTGGTTTTTCAAGGCAGAGTTTCTCTATTGTTTTGGAGCCTGTCCTGGAACTTGCTCGGTAGACCAGGCTGGTCTTGAACTCACAGAGATCCACCTGCCTCTGCCTCCCGAGTGCTGGGATTAAAGGCATGCGCCACCACCGCCTGGCTTTGGGGGGCTGCTTTTATGCTACTATTAGAACTGTGCTACAGAGACCATTTGGTCTATAGGCTTGAAACACTTAAATCTTTTGTCATTTAAAGAAGTTTGCTATCTCAAAGGCAGAAGGCTCAGATTGATGAGAAATCTCAGTGGGTAAAGGCATCTGCTTCCAGGCCCAACATGCAATGTTTCGTCTCTGGAACCAACTCCTGAAAGTTGTCTTTACCCCTCCACGTGTGTACTGGATCCAAGAACACACACACACACACACACACACACACACACACACACACACACACGGTTTTTGGGGTTTCTCTGTAAACCAGGCTGGAGACACACCTGGAGTTACAGATAGCTGTAAGTTGCCCTGTAGGGTTTGTTTATTTGTTTTTCCCACTGATTAAAAAACTAAAAGGCAGGAAAAGAATGTTACCAGGATCTTGGGGTTCTAAGTCCCATTGATAAAATAAGAAGTAGGAGAGGTGGCTCAATGGTTAATAGCAATGGCTGTTCTTCTAGAAGGAGCAGCTTTAATCCCAGCACCCACACAGCAGGTCACAAACACCTGTGACTCCAGCTCCACAGTATCCAACCCTCTTCCAGCAAATACGCAGCCAAAACATCCATACACATAAAAGAATATAAAGTTTTTTTTAAGTACAATAAAAGCACATCTGAAAGAAGTAAAGAATAGATACACCTTCCAAATTAGGGTGCAGAACCCCTTGGGGGCTCATAGGACTGCACTAGGGAACAGAAATTCCTGGAAGGAAAAGCACATTGTCTTAAGGTGAACTCACCTCTGAGGAGTGGTCCCCAGCCAAGTCCTTGACATGCGCCTCCATTAAGGTAGGACAGGCCATGTCGCCACCTAGAGGTAGATCCATTCTTTACAAAGGAACCTATCCCATGCCATAGAGGGAAAAGCAGCCATACCCAGCTCCCCCAGTTGGATGCCTTGTTACCCATAGCCAGAACCATGGAGTCACTCCTCCCAGTCTTGTCTTTGCTTTAATTGGTACCTGTTCTCAGTTACATTGTGTGACAATATTGCTAGGAAGGCATGAATAAATGTCTGCTCGCCCAGATAAGGAGTCAATAAGAGCAAAGGCTACCACCAAAGTCTATCTTGGTGAACCAATATGTTTATGGGGTTTATTACAAAAGCAGAAATTACTCAAAAAGGGCTACATCACCAAAAGCCCACCACAGCATAGATCAGGGTTCACTACACAACTTGCAGACAGCTCAGTAGGTTGGAAAGTGTTTTCCCAGGTGCTTCAATTGCTCTGCCCTTCCTCCAGGCAGGGCGACTGGTCTCTGCTCCTTCCAGGCAGAGAGAGTCTCTTGCAGTCCTTCTTGGTATAAGTTTGGGGAGGAAGGGGCCTAATGAATCTGGTCAGTTTCAGGGACTTCCTAGTGCTATTAAATTGTTTATTTTCTGAATTTTAATGAACTTTCCTGCAGGAGGGACTATTATGTCTTCCTTTAGGACACCATGGGTCTTTTTTTCTTTTTTTTCTTTTTTTTTTTTTTTTTTTTTGGTTTTTCGAGACAGGGTTTCTCTGTATTGTTTTGGAGGCTGTCCTGGGACTAGCTCTGTAGATCAGGCTGGCCTTGCGCCACCAATGCCCGGCCCGACATCATGGGTCTTAAAAGAGTTTCTCTCCAAGACTATTGGGCTTTTCCCCCCCCAATATTTTAATGATTTATTTTATTTTTTGTGCATGGGTGTTTTGCCTGCATGTATGTCTTTGCACCACGTGTGTGCAGTGCCTGTGGAGACCAATGAAGCCATCAGATCTCTGGAATTGAAGCTACAGATGGCTGTGAGCCACCCCTTAAATGCTGAGAACGGAATTCAGGTCTTCTGCAAGAGCGGCAGGTGTTCCTAACTGCTGAGCAGTCTCTCCAGTTCCCAAGATACAATGTTTCTCCTTGTTTGAAATTGTTCCATAATATTAGTAGAAGACCTATTTGTCTTAGTTATGTGGTCTATCACTGTGAAAACACTATAACCAAGGCAACTTATGAGTTCATTTGGGGTTCACAGCTTCAAAGGGTTAGTTAGAGTCCTTGTCTTGTTAGGGTGTCTATTCCTGTGAAGAGATACCATGACCCTAGCAACTGTTCTGATTTTGTTTGGGTTTTTTGTTTCTTTTATGTTGTTTTGTTTTGTTTTTTTTAAGGAATACCTTTTATTTAGATTTATTTATTTATTTATTATGAACACAACATCTTGCTTCCATTATGTCTGCACACCAGAAGAGGACACCAGATCTCATTACAGATGGTTGTGAGCCACCATGTGGTTGCTGGGAATTGAACTCAGGACCCCTGGAAGAGCAGCCAGTGCTCTTAACCTCTGAGCCATCTCTCCAGCACTGTTTTGGTTTTTTGTTTGGTTTTGGGTTTTTCTTTTTCTTTTTTTTTCTTTTCTTTTCTTTTTTTTTTTTTTTTTTTTTTTTTTTGAGATAGGGTTTCTCTGTGTGATAGTCCTAGCTGTCCTGGAACTCACTCCAAGTGCCAGGATTAAAGGCATGCACCACCACCACCTGGCATTACAGCAATTATTATAAAGGAAAACATTTCAGCCGGGCATTGGTGGCGCACGCCTTTAATCCCAGCACTCGGGAGGCAGAGGCAGGCGGATCTCTGTGAGTTCGAGACCAGCCTGGACTACCAAGCGAGTTCCAGGACAGCCTCCAAAGCCACAGAGAAACCCTGTCTCGAAAAACCAAAAAAAAAAAAAAAAGGAAAACATTTCATCCAGGGGATTTGCTTACAGCTTCAGAGGTTCATTATGACCGAGAGCAGGTTAACATGCAGGCAGACATAATGCTGGCTACATCTTGATCAGAAGGCAACAGGAAGTAAACTGAGACAACGGGGTGTATCCTGACCATAGGAAATCTAAAAGCCTGCCCCCACAGTGACACACTTCCTCCAACAAAGCCATACCCACTCCTACAAAGTCACACCTATTAGTGCCACTCCTATGAGTTTATGGAGCCAATTACGTCAAATTACCACATTCTGGGCTGGAGAGATGGCTCAGAGGTTAAGAGCACTGGCTGCTCTTCCAGAGGTCCTGAGTTCAATTCCCAGTAACCACATGGTGACTCACAACCACCAATAATAAGATCTGATGCCCTCTTCTGGCTTGCAGGTATTCATATCCATAAGATATAAACACAATAAAATCTTTTTAAAAATTACCACATTCCACTTCTTGGCCTCTGTAAGCTTGTAACTATCATAATGCAAAATGTGTTTAGTCTATCTTCAAAAGTCCCCATAGTCTATCACAGCTTCTGAGATTCATGCAACCCCTTAGCTGTAATCCCCTGTAAAATCAAAATTTAAAAATGCAGATCACATACTTCCAACATATAATGTCACAGGATATACATTACCATTCGGAAATGCTGGACCAAAGCAAGACCGAAAACCAGCTGGGCAAACTCCAAAATCTGCATCTCCATGTCTGATGTCAAAACGCTCTTCAGATCTCCAGCTCCGTTCAGCCTTGTTGACTGCAGCACACTCTTTCTGTTGGACTGGCTCCACTCCCTGTTAGCAGCCTCCTCAGCAGGTATCTATCTCTAATATCTTGGGTTCTCCAAGGCAATCCAGACTTGAACTCCACAGCTTCACACAACGGTCTCTTTACTAGGCGTTTATTCAGGGACACCTCTGATACACACCTGGCCTCAGTGGCTCTCTTTAGGCACTGCGGCAAATTCCATAACCCATTTTTTTCTATCCTTAACTCTAAAGCCGGAACCATGTGGCCAAGGCTGCCAAGTTCTGCTGCCTATTAGGGCTGGAACTTTCCCCCCATATTCAATTACATCTTCACCAGCTGTGGTAGTTTGAATGTAGTTGGCCCCATAACCTCATAGGGAGTAGGTGTGGCCTTGTTGGAGGAAGTGTGGTCTTGGAGGAGGCTGGATGTCACGCCTTTAATCCAGACCTGGAGGCCGGGTGGCACACCTTTAGTCTGGGCCACACCTTCTGTTGGAAGTGTGTCACTGTGGGGGCGGGCTTTGAGGTCTTTTTCTCAAGCTTCACACAGTGTGACAGTTGACTTCCTGTTGCCTATGAGTCAAGATGTAGCTGTCTCAGCTCCGGCACCACATCTGCCTGCAGGCTGCCATGCTCCCCACAGTGATGATAATTGACTGAACCTCTGACACTGTAAGCTGCCACCTCAATTAAATGTTTCCTTCAGAAGAGTTGCCGTGGTCATGGTGTCTTTTCACAGCAATAGAACCCTAACTAAGACACTGCCTAGGCTTGGCTGTCCTGAAACTGGATCTCTAGACCAGGCTGGGCTCAGAGGTTCACCAGCCTCTGCCTTCCAAGTGCTAGAATCAAAGGTGTGCTTGACCACACCCAGCTCTAAGCTTTTCTTCGGTTCTTTTTCACAGGTTGGGAACTTAGCTAGGTGGGCTGTTGCCCTTACATCACCACTCCCTTTGATTCCATTTCTTAACCCATTTATCTCCTTGAGCACAGAACTTAACTCTGTCCCACTTTCTGGTGCTCATTTTCTCCTCAGATATTTTTCCTTGCTCAACTTGCTCCTTTTCATCATAAATTTTCACCAGAGTTAGCACTAAACCACACAACAGTCTCTACTAGGCTGCTTTGAGATTTCCTCTGCCAGTGGAATAAATCCAACATTCTTCATGTTAGCCTCAGGCAGACTTTTCGGTCAAGGACAAAAAGCAGCCACCTTATGCACCAAAATAGTACAAGAAAGATCCCTAATCAACATAATAAAATTCTTCTCCTCTACAACCTCTTGAGTAAGCCCCCAACAGTTCAAATAATTCTTAGAACCTCTGTCTTCCATGCTCCTACTGGTATGGCCCATTAAGCAGTGCTCAAAGTGTTCTACTGCTCTCCTAACCCCAAGTACCAAAGTCCAAATTCCTCCAAACAAAAACATGGTCCAACCTGCCACAGCAGTACCTCAGTCCCAGTACCAACTTCTATCTTAGTTAGGGTTTCTGATGCTGTGGAAAGACACTATGACCACAGCAACTTTTATAAAGAGAATATTTAATTGGGGTGACTCCCTTACAGTTTCAGAGGTTCAGCCCATTATCATGATTGGGAGCAGGGTGGCATGCAGGCAGACAACAGGAAGTGGACTGAGACAACTGGGTGTATCCTGATCATAGGAAACCTCAAAGCCCACCCCCATAGTGACACACTTCCTCTAACAAAGTCATACCCACTCCAACAAAGCCACACCTCCTAATAGTGCCGCTCCTTTTAAGATTATGGGAGCCAATTACATTCAAACTACTGTAGTCTATAACCATGTCAGGGAGCATGGCAGCAGGCAGGTAATATGGCACTGGAATTGTATCTAAGAGCTTATATCTTGATCTATAAACATAAGACAGAGAGCTAATTGAGAATGGTGAGCTTTTGGAACCTCCTACAATGAGGCCATACCTCCTAATCCTTCAAACCATCATACTACTCTTCCAAATTGTTCCCTGACCTGCACAAACACTGTGGCGCACACACACACAAAGTAAATTAAAATGTAATTTAAAATAATTTTATTGGTAGACAAGCAATACAGAATTAAAATATTTATCTGATTTGATTAGATTTTATACATTATCAAAATTTTAACTAGCAAGTTAAATGCTAAATTGCATAATTGGCTGCTATAAAACCTTTTAAAACGTGTTTGAGCCTGGTGGTGTTGTTGCTCTCCTTTAATCCCAGAACTTGGGAGCCAGCAGCAGGCAGATTCCAGTGAGTTAAAGGCCAGCCTGGTCTACAGAGCTAGTTCCAGGACTGGCTCTAAAACTATACAGAGAAACAAAAAAAGGTGTTTGAATACACAAAATTACCTATGTATGTGTTTATGGTGCTCATTTTGAAAATGTATAATTGGTGTAATGGGATAGTCAAAGCTAGGTTTCTTCTTAGTCTTCAAAATTCAAAATATATAGAAGGGCCAAACCATGGTGTAAAGGCTGCACAGTGAACCCTCAATGTTATACTTTCTTTAAAATAACTAAACACAAAAGAAAGTCTCAAACATAGCTTGCTGCTAACACACACACAAACTTTATATGGAAAGGTATAGTTTTACTTTCCTAGTACCATTATTGACTTTTTAAACAATTATCTTTTTGTTTTAATTGTGTGCCAATGGTGAGGGGAGTATGTATATGCACATGTGGATGCCTACAGAGGGCAGGGGTGTCAGGTTCCCCTGGGAGCTAGAGTTACAGTTGGTTGTAAGCTGTGTAACATGGGTGCTGGGACCTGAACTCAGGTCTTCTGCAAGAGCTATACCTACTTTTAACCACTGAACCATCTCTCCAGCACGCCCCTGTTATGGAACACTTAACTATGTAAAGATATGTCACATTTTTTATTTTGTGGGATATTATTTTAACTGTGTAAAGATGTGTTATATTTGTTTCTGCTGCCTTTGTCAATGATGTAAAGATGTGTTATGTTTGTTTATGATGCATTTATTTAATTATGTAAAGATGTGTTGCTGTTTCACCTTGCCTGCCTAAGGCACCTTATTGGTCTAATAAGAAGCTGAATGGTCAATAGACAGGCAGGAGAAAGGATTGGTGGGGCTGGTGGACAGAGAGAATAAACAGGAGGAGAACTCTAGAGAAGAGAGGGAAGGAGAAAGAAGAGAATGAGGGAGAAAGAGAGCCACCAGACAGACAGACAAGAGAAGCAGTGAAAGTAAGATATACAGAAGGAAAGAAAGATAAAAAGTCCCAAGGCAAAACATAGATGAAGAGAAACAGGTTAAGTTGTAAGAGCTAGCAAGAAAGGAGCTACGCTAAGGCCGGATGTTGGTAACTAATAAGTCTTTGTGTCATGATTTGGCAGCTGGGTATCGGCCTCAAAGGAGAAGCCTGATACACCCTCTTTGTGACTTTTCTAGAGTAAGCATTTTTTGTTTGTTTTTGTTTTTTGTTTTTCAAGACAGGGTCTCTCTGTGTACCCCTGCTGTCCTGGAACTGGCTCTGTAGACCAGGCTGGCCTTGAACTCAGAGATTTACCTGTCTATGCTGGGATCAAAGGTGTATGCCACCCCCGCCTAACTTGAATGAATATTTTAAAAGCAACACTTTAACTTTATTTTATGTGTATTGGTGTAAGGATGCAAGATCCCCTGGAACTGGAGTTACAGACAGGTGTGAGCTCCCTGTGGGTGCTAGGACTAGGTCTCAGATTCTCTGAAAGAGCAGCCAGTGCTGTTAACCACTGAGACATTTCTCCGGCCTCTTGAATGAGCATTTTTTTTTAAAACCTGGCTTCATAAACGTGTTAATTTCGTGGTGGGAAAAAAGAGTTTTAGGAATAGGATTTTTGGTCACCTGCTTGACAGCACATTGACAAGGGTCCACAGTATAACTATAGTTCAAGACATGACCTGACCCTGCCAGGTAGCAAAGGCAGGAAGAACAGTGAGGATGTGAACTCTGACCCATGGACCTAGGACAAAATGTCCACATCCAGGGCCATTGGACAGAAGGCTGGGAGCCAGAACCGGAGCTCGGATCAGAGGACTTGAATGAAAACTGACTCGTCATTGATTTCTGCACATCGATACCCCAGGTTCTTCCAGAGAGTTCCTCATGGCAAGGCGGAACTTGACTTCCTAGAACTGGATTGAGAGAGGATGGAAGAGAACCATTATAGATTTGAAAGAAACTTCTCATCCCAAAAAGTCTGCATTCACAGGACTGTAGCCACCAAGATCAGATGTGAACATGGAGACCAAGAGCAGTCTCCATGTCTGAGTGGCTGCATTCCTTTACCTATTTGTTTATTTTCGGTGCTGAAACTCAAACCCAGATTTGATGGTTTAAATGAAATTGTCCCCAATAGGCTCATGTATTTGAAAACTAGTTGGTGATGCTGTTGGGCAAAGTTTAGGAGGTGTGGCCTGGTTGGAGGAGATACATCGAGGGATACAGGCTCTGAGTGTGTAAACCTCACGCCATCCCAGTGCTCTCCCTGTGCTTTGAGTGTGTAAACCTCACGCCATCCCAGTGCTCTCCCTGTGCTTTGAGTGTGTAAACCTCACGCCATCTCGGTTCTCTCCCTGTCTGTGTGCTCTCAATTCAGGAACTGAGCTCTCGGTATCCTGCTCCAGCCACCATCCCTGCTACTTGCTGCCATGCTTCTCTGCTATGATGGACTCTTATCCCTCTGGAATAATAAGACAAATGAACTCTTTATAACTGTATTTATTGCCTTGATCATGGTAATTTATCACAGCAGTAGGGCAGTAGCTAATACACAGGGGCCTTATTCTTGCTGGCCAAGTGCTTCACCAGTGAGGTGAACCCAAGCTATTTTGTTTTTCTTGTTTTTGCTTTTGAGACAGGATCTCATGTATCCCAGACTGGCCCCAAATTTAATATGTAGCCAAGGATGGTCTTCAACAACAACTTCTTCTTCTTACTCTTCTGCTAATACAGGATCTCACTATGTAGCATTGGCTGGTCTGGAACTTGCTGTGTAGACTATGGTAGCCTCGAACTCACAGATTTCCCCTTGTTTCTCCCATCTGAGTGCTGGTATTAAAGGAAGCCATGAACCAACATGCCCAGCATAGCCTTGTTCTTATCCTCCTGCCTCAAGTTGTTCGGTGCTAAGATCATAGGCACATGCCACTGAGGGGGTCCCTGCAGGTGTCACAGTAAGTAGGAAAATGGACCATTAAGATGTAAGAGTGGTGGGCTTTTTTTCTTTTTGGTTTGTTTACGTGTTTTCGTTTTGTTTTGTTGTTATTTTGTTTTGTTTTTGGTTTGGTTTGGTTTTTGGTTTTTCAGGACAGTGTTTCTCTGTGCAGCTTTGGAGCCTGTCTTGGAACTTGCTCTGTAGGCCAGGCTGGCCTTGAACTCACAGAGATCTACCTGCCTCTGCCTCTCAAGTGCTGGGATTAAAGGCATGCGCCACCACTACCCAGCAATGCCAGGTGGTTTATTGCCAGCATATTGCACAGTACAATCTGGGGGAAAGTTTCCAGGCAACAGTCATTCCAAGTGCAGGTGCACAATAAAGCTTAAGGGGTGACTTCAGAGAAACTCCTTAAAAAAGTACATGTGACTAGGATCTGGTGTGGCCTCTGACTGGGTTAGCATAGAGGTCATCAAGCTATAAAGCACACATGACATCTCCCCTAAGGACTAGGAAGCCCAGTGTGGCTCCGTTTCTGTGCATTCAGAACCCTTTCTAAGCTTTTCTCAGGTTTTACATGGAAATTCTTGCCAAACATTTGAGCATCACATGGGGACTGAAGTTTCTGACCCATGCAGTTCCTGCCACTATTCAGTCCCAGAGGCATATATTAACTATAAACTGTTTGGCTAATGGCTCAGGATTATGGCTAGCTTTCTTAATTATCAACCCATTTCTATTAATCTGTCTCCACATGGTCTTGACTTACTGAAGAATGCCTGGGCATCCTACCTTCTTGGTAGCTACATTTCGTTTCCTTAGAGACTCCTCTCTTCATTCTCTTAGTCTGGTAGCCCTGCCCGTACTTCCTGCCTGGCAACATCCTGCCTGTCCATTGGCTGAAACAACTTTATTCAACTAATAAGAGAAATATATATTCACAGCATACGGAAAGACATCCCCCATCAGACATTCTGGGGGATTATGGTCAAAAAGACCTCTGTGCCCCACATGCCACCACTCCCTAGTTTACATGGTGCTGGGGATAGAACCCAGAACTATGCTGGGCAGACACTTTGCCTACTGGACCACATTCCCAGCCCTGCTTTTCTTTTGTTAATGTGTTTGGTTTAAAGTTTCCACCTTCCTTGCTGGCCGATGGTGGTATACACCCTTAATCTCAGCATTCAGGAGGTAGAGGCAGGCAGATCTCTGTGAGTTCGAGGCCAGCCTGGTCTACAGAATGAGAGTGAGCTCCAGAACAGCCAAGGCTACACAGAGAAACTGTCTCAAAAAGCAAACAAAGTTCTGATCCCAATTGTGGTTATGACAGGAGTGCCAGTTAGGGATGTCAACCTACATCAGCATCACATGTCACAGGCTCTGGACGACATTGAATAATCAGTTCCGTAAGACCCAGTCATTTCCTACGAATGCTAACCAACATCCAAAGAAATTTTGAATTGAGAAGGACATGTTTGCCCTCTTCAACTGTTGGGCAATTTAAGCTGGAATGTAAAATCTCTGAAGACCATGCCTGGTACAGCACAGAGCAGCATTCAGGAACTTTCATTGACTGGAGGGGGGGAGGGGAGGGGGAGGGAGGGAGGGAGGGAGGGAGGGAGGGAGGGAAGGGGGAGAGGTAAAATTCTAATCATGGTATTAAAGCTTATTCTTTCTGGTAAAGGCAAACCATTTGAGGAGCCAAGTTAAAATCAGAGAACTAGGCTACACAGAGAAGCCCTGTCTCGAAGAAAAAAAATCAGAAAACTAGGCCAACTTAAAGTCCCAGCAATGAGGAAGCTGAGACAGGATTGAAAGTTGAGGTCACCTTAGTAGGAGTTTCAGTTGCTATGAAGAAAAAACATGACCAAAGCAACTTGGGGAAGAAAGGGTTTATTAGGGTCATACTTACATGTTGTAGGCCATCACTGAAAGAAACAGGACAGGAACTCAAAAGGGAAGGAACCTGGAGGGAGGAGCTGATGCAGAGGCCACAGATGAGTGCTTCTTACTGGCTTGCTCCTCATGGCTTGCTCAGCCTGCTTTCTTATAGCACCCAGGACCACCAGCCCAGGAGCAGCATAACCTATAACAGGCTGGACCCTTCCCTCATCTATCACTAAGAAAAGCCTCACAGGCTTGCTTATAGCCTGATCTAATGAAGGCATTTTCTTAACTGTGGTTCCTTCCCCTTAATCGTGTCAAGCTGACATAAAACTAGCCAGCAGAGCTACAATAGCGATACTACATGTCAACAGTAACAACAAAGTAGATTGAACTGGGGTTGTGGCTCAGTGCTAATCACTTTTGTAGCATGCACAAGGTGCTGGATTCAATTTGAGCATTTAAAAACATCATTAATAATAACAAACCCCCCAGAAGATTCAGTAGTGCTTTTTTTTTTCCAAGACAGGGTTTCTCTGTGTACACCTGGCTTCCTGGAACTCCCTCTGTAGAACAGGCTGGCCTCCTGCGTGCTGGGATTAAAGGTGGACACCACCACCGCCCGGCATTCAGTGCTTATTCATGTCCTAGGTTGAGCAGGGCAGGGCCAGTATACACGGGCTTCATAGTCTAACACAACGTGATTTTCTCGATGACAAAACACCTTTCTTCTGGTCTAAATGAAGCACATGCGGAAAGATCTCCCACCAGGATGGCTCGATGGGTAAAGGCACTTGCTGTGAAGCCTGACATCTTGAGTTCAACCCCAGAGCCCATACAGAAGTCAGGCAACAACTGGCCTTACACAGCAGATCCGTGAGGTTCATATGGGTGCCACAGTGTGTGAGCTCTCTACAACCCAGCAATAAAACAATTTTTAAGAAATATTTACTTAGTTTGTATGTATGAGTGTTTTTCTGTGCATATGTATTTCCACCAGGAGTATGACCAACACCCCTGGAGATAAGGAACCACAGGATCCCACAGAACTGGAGTTACAGATGGTCAGGGGCCACCACGAGGGCCCAGTGAACCCAAACCCAGGTCCTTTACAAAAGCAATTCTCTAACCCCAATAATAAGAGCAGGGGGCAGGGAGCCTTTGGACTAGGTGTGATTGGACTCATCTGGAACCCCAGTACCCTGAGGCTAAGGGAGAAGAATCACAGTTTTGAAACCAGCTAGGACTACATAGGGAACCCTGTAGTTCAGTGCTAGAGCATGGGCTGAGCACAAACAAGTGGGTTTGATCCATAATCCTGAAGGGAAAAAAAGAAAAGAAAAAAAGGTGTGGAGTCAACAAGAAAATACAGCTCTCCCACTGAACCAACTCACCAGAGCTCATAGGGGGTCACAGAATCTGAATTGCCAACCAGGGGCCTGCATGGGACTGAACTAGGTCCTCTGCACATGCATTACAGTTGTTTAGTTTAATCTTCCTTTCGGACTCCTAACAGTGGGAGCAGGGCCTGTCTCTCACTCTTTTGCCTGCTTTTGGGACGCTTTCCTCCTACTGGGTTGCCTCATCTACCCTTAATAGTCTCATGCAACTTGAAAGACCATGGCTGGTTGACAGCCAGGGGAGGCCTGCCCTTTTTTGAAGCAAAAATGAGGAGTGGGTAGAGTTGGGAAATGGGGAGGTTTGAGGGAGGGACTAGGAGGAGAGGAGGAACTTTGGTTGGGCTAGAAAAACATTTTATTAATTAAAAAAGAAAATACGGTTCTTTGAGTAGGCATCATCATGATTGGCCGTGAGGATTGGGACAACCGGAACCCTCTCTGTCACTTCACCATTACTCTGCAGAATAAAGTCAAGAGGAAAGCTAGAGCAAGGAAAAGCTCACAGAAGCAGCTCCAGGGACTAGATATTCTGTCTGCTGAGCAGGCCTTTCATGGACAGCATGTTCTGAGAAGTGACAAACACCCTTACTGCCCCGAACACTACTCCTGAAATGGTGTTTATATTGTTTCAACCACACAGATGCTAGCTTACTACAGCTGCTGAAGGGGGTTGGGGCTTCGCTCCTGGATGAGTAACCCTTTGTAGAAGCTGAGTCACTGCCTTTGCAGGTATAGACTGGTCTGACTGCCTGACCTGAAGGGTTAGACTCTGACCTCAGTCATTACTGCTTTTTCAGTAGGCTTGCGCTAGGAACTGAGTGGGAGGACCTTGGATGGTCCAGGAACTTAATCATGAACTAAGTTTTGTGACCTTTCCTGTGGAGATGTAACCCAGAGTCTATCCCTCACACAATGCGCTGACAACAGACCAAAGGTAATTCCACCAAGTCCAGTTTAGTGATACAGTTTATTGGGTTATTTATGGTGTAGGTCTCAGGGTTACTTAGATCATGGATGACTCAAAAGCAGCTGCATCTTCTAAAACCCACCCAGCATGTGGGATGACTCTCCTAGGCCACATCTTTGAAATTCGCTGCAAGGTCCCAATACCAGATGTGTCTCACTAGCAAATGCTGACTACTTCTGTTTCTTTAGGGAGGGGAGGGCATATAAATCTCCGGAAGTTCAGGGCCTTCCTAGGCTTTGTAAGTTTCATTTATTTTCTGAGTCTGTATGTTTCCTTTACTTATTAGAGCTTGTGTGCCTCTGGCTTCTCTCCTCCCTCTAGAGAGAACAGCTACACAGTAAGTACTCAGTTCCAGAAGAATAAAAAGAAATTTGGGTTTTGTTTTGGTTTTGTTTTTAGACTTTGTGTAGCCCTGACTTTCCTGGAACTCATTTTGTAGACTAGGCTGCCCCAAACTCAGAGGTCTGCCTGCCTCTGCCTCCCAAGTGCTAGGACCAAAGGCGTGTGGTGGCACCACCTGGTGTGAGAGTTTTAACAAGAGAAGTAGGCATCAATGCATTAATTATTTCTCTGCTTTCTCCTGGTTCTTTTTGTTATTTTATGTGTATGGGTTTTTTGCCCATGTGCATGTGTACCACATGAGTGCAGTCCCCTGGAGACCAGAAGAGGGTATTGAATTTCTTGGGACTTGAGCTCCAGTTGTGAGCAGCCATAAGTACCCTGGGAATCGAACCCTGTTTCCCTGGAAAATAAGCCAGTTCTCCCAACCACTGAGCCATTGTTCCAGGCCCTCTTTCTGCTCTGGATCTGTTACTTTGACTGGCTGCTTCACGTTCCTGCCTTGATTTCCCATGATGGGCTCTAACCTGGAACTTCGAGTCAAATAAGCCCTCTCTCCCTTAAAGTGCTTTTGTCAGGGTATTTACCACACCAGCAGAAATGAAACCAGGACACCAACACAACTCCTTAAACATTATGTACACCACAGTAATGGCATCTAGCGAGAGTGAGTTAAATAAAATCCCAGAGAAAGAACTTAAGGATTATAATAATCATCATTTTAAAAACACAAAGAGCTGAGCCAAAAAAGAAAGGCGATCAGCCAGTTGGTAGTGGCACATGCCTTTAATCCCAGCAGGGTCTCTGAGTTCAAGGCCAGCCTGATCTACAGAGTTAGTTCCAGGACAGCCAGAACTACACAGAGAAATCCTGTCTCAAAGGTAGAGACAGAGAGAGAGAGAGAGAGAGAGAGAGAGAGACAGAGACAGAGAGAGAGAGACAGAGAGACAGAGAGACAGAGAGAGAAAGGGGCTGGGGGAATGGCTCAGTGGTTAAAAGCACTGACTGTTCTTCCAAAGGATCTAGATTCAATTCCCAGCCCCGTCATGAGAGCTAATAACTGTAACTCCAAGAACTGACAACCTCACATAGACTTAGATGCAAACAAAACACCAAAGTATGTAAAATAAAAATAATAATTATTAAAAATATAAATATCAAAGAAAATTGTTTCTTGGTCTTTTGGTCAAGTTTGACTGTAGAAATACTGAAGAAAAAACAATCTGAAATATTAGAAGTGAAAAACATAGTAAGCCAAATAACAAACTCTAGGGAAAACCTCAACAATATGAAGAGAAGGAAAAAAATATCTGAGCTTGAATACAAGGTAGAACAATTGGTACAATCCAACCAGGACAAAAGATGAAATACTGGGTACCAGTGGGGGTTTCAAGGTATGCATGACACTTTGAAAAGACCAACTCTAATGTGCCAAAGGAGAAGGAGCAGAAGCTGGGTGTGGTGGCTCACTTTTTTAATCCCAGCATTTAGGAGAGAGAGGCAGGTAGCTCTGAGTTCCGGACATCCAAGGGCTACATAGTGAGACTCTGTCTGAAAAAGAAAAAAAAAAAAGACATGAAATTGGGAAGGGGGCCTAATATTTTGGGACTCCAAGAGGAGAGGGCTGAGGGAAGAAGGGAGTGGTGGATATGCTCAAAATGTCTTGTATATATGAATGAAATTCTCAAATTAAATTTCTTTTAAAAAACATCAAACAAACAAGGGGCTGGAGTGACAGCTCTTTGTATAAAATGTTTGCTCTTCAGAACTCACATAAAAAGCTATTGGTGATGGTGTATGTGCTGTGATCTCAGTGTGGGGAGGCAAGGATAGCTGGATCTGTAATTCACTGCTTAGCCAGCCTCATATACTTGGTGAGCTCTAGGCCAGTAAAAAACCCTGTCTCGGGCTGGAGAGATGGTTCAGAGGTTAAGAGCAGTGACTACTCTTCCTAGAGGTCCTGAGTTCAATTCCCAGCAACCACATGGTAGCTCAAAACCATCTATAAAGAGATCTGGTGCCTTCTTCTGGTGTAGAGGCAGAACACTGTATACATAGTAAATAAATAAATCTTTAAAAAAAGAAATCCTGTCTCCAAAAAAAAAATGTTTCATAGGCTAGCCTTGAATCTCCATCCTCCTGCTCAACCTTTGGAACAGGTGATATTATAGTGTGTGTGTGTGTGTGTGTGTGTGTGTGTGTGTGTGTGTGTGTGTATGTTGTTGTTTTCTGCTTTTTGAGATATTGTTATGTATCCCTGGCTGGTCTGGAAGTCAATATATAGGCCAGGATAGCCTCAAACTTGGACTAATTAAATCTTCCTGCCTTTACCTCTAGAGAGCTGAGATTAAAGGCATGCTTCACCACAGCTGGCTAGTACATTTACCTAGGAGACAAGTGCTAGTAGTCTCAGGGTCAGGCACAGAGTGATTAAGTAACCCATCTAGTGGACTGTTTGAACTTCAAACATGATTTGAACTTGATCAAATTCAAAATCTGAGCTATGCCAATTACAACTGAGGCTAAATCAACATAAAGCATGCTTTAATTTTCTTGCGTGTATTTGCGTATGATGTGTGAGTGCATGCATGTATTCCACCACCCTACACAGAAGTCAGAGGACAACTTTATTATTGTTTTTCCAAGACAGGGTTTCTCTGTATAGTCCTGGCTGGCCTGGAACCCACTCTGTAGACCAGGATGGCCTCAAACTCACAGAGATCTGCCTGCCTCTGCCTCCTGAGTTCAGTGCCCAGCTTGAGGA
Source organism: Mesocricetus auratus (assembly GCF_017639785.1). Taxonomy (NCBI): domain Eukaryota; kingdom Metazoa; phylum Chordata; class Mammalia; order Rodentia; family Cricetidae; genus Mesocricetus; species Mesocricetus auratus. The sequence continues at coordinate 72,903,448 of NW_024429192.1, forward strand.
CAACTTTCTTAATGTTGGCTCTCCTTCCATTCTCAGACCCCCAGGGATCCAACTCAGGTGTTTAGGCTTGTCTGGCTAGAGCTTACTCCTTAAGCCATCTTCCTGGCTCAATTGGGGAAGACATGCTTAATGCTGTTACAAAAAGGCAAAAAGACCTTGACATGGCCAGAATGAAATTTCACTAACAGAAATCTAAGCAGGGTTTGCTTTTCCAGTTTTTTTTTTCTTTTGAGACCTCCCCCTTTTCTGATTTCCTGTTTTCGGTCGGGTCTTATAAAACTCAGCAGGCCCTGAACTCACAACCTTCCTGCCTCCACCTCCCCAAGGTTGGGCTCACTGGTGTGTGCCACTACCCCTGGCATGGGTTATAACCTTCTGTTCATCCAATATGGAAATGCTATGATCAATAACCTGACATCAGGCCAGGCGTTGGTGTCGCACGCCTTTAATCCCAGCACTCGGGAGGCAGAGGCAGGTGGATCTCTGTGAGTTCGAGGCCAGCCTGGTCTACAAAGTGAGTTCCAGGACAGCCTCCAAAGCCACAGAGAAACCCTGTCTCGAAAAAAAAAAAAAAAACCCAAAAAATAAATAACCTGACATCAGTGTCTTGGTTATTTTTTCACAATAGTCATTCATTTAACAAGTGTCTGATCATTCATTAAAGACTAGACATGGTATTAAGGCAGGCAAAACAAAGGTATTGTATTAAAATTTGATCCTAGCCAGGCAGTGGTGGCACACACCTGTGGTCCCAGCACTCAGGAGGCAGAGGCAGGAGGATCTCTGTGAGTTCGAGGCCAGCCTAGTCTACGGAGTAAGTTCCAGGACAGCCAGGGCTATACAGAGAAACCCTGTCTTAAATGTCCCACCCCAAAATAAAGAAAAGATTGATCCTAGTGGGGATGGAGGAAATACGTTGGGAGGGCACGGCGGGAGCCGAGCAATGTGGAATGGCAGGAAGCGGACTGTGGGAAAACAACGATCTACAGCAGGCAAGACCTTCAAGTCATAGAGGTGTTGCATTTGAGAGCCTGTGGTGGCCTGGTTGTCATCCGACTGTAGTCCTCCTAAAGCATTAGTTCCACGTGTGCCAAGTCGAATCACCCAGGGTAGGCGTTATTCAGTAACCTATTTGATGGTCACCTCACCCTAGGTCATGCCTTTCCTAAGCCACCTGATTTATCAGGGCCCTCTGGCTCGCAGTCACCTGAGGGCCACGCCTCCCCGGCCAGACAAGCCAGCACGTTACGCTTTGTTCCCAGAAGCAGGTTTTCAAAACGCTGTTCCCTCTCGGCTCCAGCTGTTTTCTCGCCAAGTGCGGGAGGCCCGGCGGCCGCGGCAGCAGTGGCCTGACTGCGGCTCTGCGGCCCAGGAAGGGCCTGATCCACTGCCTCCTCAATCTCCTCCCGGAACGCGGGAGCCAGCACGAGAGGCTCACGGCGGGACCCTTGCGATTGCACTCCTGATTGGCTGCGCGGAGAGACGTCAAAGGGCGGGCCCCGTGGTGGGGGGTAGCGCCCGGCTCCACGCGTGCGCAGACAGAGTGCGCTGGACCAAGGGGGAGGTGCCCGGCCGCTTCTCCCGCGTCCGCCATTTTGTTGCTGTGGCTATTGGGAACGGGCTGGGCGCAACGGCCCGGGAGGCGCGACTCTTGCTGGGGAAGGCTGCTTCGTGTGACGGCGAGGGTCGGTGCTGGCTCTTGAGGCTGCGGAGCCGGCGGATTCCAGGACAGAAGTGACTGGAGCCACCCCTGGGCGCCGACAGCTGAGAAGCCCGAGGCGGCCTCTGCTACCGCTCCGCTTCGCCCACCTCGACCCCAGGGCTTTGCCCAGTGTTCCCGGGTCGGCTGTTTCCGTGAGGCGGCCCGGTGCAGGCGGGCGGTGGCGGAGGATGCTGCGAGGCCCGGAGCCGAGAGGAAGGTCCTGACCCAGCCCTTTGATTGCTCCTCGAGGTCTTCCGAGAGGCCCATCCTCGGCCCCCAAGCCGACAGCGGGTAAAGGCTTCACGAGCAGGCGAGAGCAGCAGACGCCGCCCATCCCCGGACCCAACACCATGTCGTCCGCCAGGTTTGATTCTGCAGACCGCTCTGCCTGGTACATGGGACCAGTGTCTCGCCAGGAGGCTCAGACCCGTCTCCAGGGCCAGCGCCACGGCATGTTCCTAGTCCGGGACTCCTCTACCTGCCCCGGGGACTATGTTCTGTCCGTGTCCGAGAACTCGCGTGTCTCGCACTACATCATCAACTCCCTGCCCAACCGCCGCTTTAAGATCGGGGACCAGGAGTTTGATCATTTGCCGGCTTTGCTGGAGTTCTACAAGATCCACTACCTGGATACTACCACCTTAATCGAACCAGCGCCCAGGTACGCGAGCTCCCGCTGCCCTGCTCGGGCTCGGAACCTGACCCGATGCGGAGGGTCGGTCAGAGATTGAATTTTGGGGTAGGGGGAGTTGAACTTTTTTTGCCTCATTCTAAACCAGAAGATATTCGAATTGGAAGGCCAATGTCAGGATCTGGGTCATTGGTTAAAAGGATGCATTTGTGATTGTATTGTTCAAATGCACCCACCGACACACATACACAGTTTTTTTTTTACTTTAGCTGACTAATACTAATGAATAATAATAATTATTATTTAAATTTTTGGTTTTTCGAGACTGGGTTTCACTTTGAAATAATCTTGGCTGTCCTGGAACTCACGCTGTAGACCAGGCTGGCCTCGAACTCAGACTCTGCCTCCCGAGTGCTGGGGCTAAAGGTGTGTGCTACCACCGTCTGGCTGCAGAATTCTTTTAAAAAACCTTAAAAAGTATATAGACCTCCTTGAGATTCTGAAGAGAGCCATGGTTCTCTTCCTTGAAGATTCATGTAGTTTGCACACCATTTAACGTTTTGGAACCCCTGCATCTGAATAGCTAACTGCAACCTTTGGAAAAATCGTTAAAAATGAATCGAAAACGTAGAAATTTCAGAATCTGATGCCGAATTTGAAGTAGCCCTCCCTCCCTTTCTTAAACTAGAATTACAAAAGAAAGAGATTGAGATTATATTTGAGGAAATTTGTACCATCTCTCCCTGGTGAGAAGTATATATACCTTAATTCTACATTAATTCAGTTTTAGATTTTGGGGGAGGGTAATTAAATTTAATGGTTTAACATATACTTTAAAGAAACTGAAGTAGAGCTGCATGAGAGATACACACCCCTAACCTATGGAAAAGAGGACCTTGAGTTCCAAGCTTAAGGGCTATAGCAAGACCCTGTCTTAAAGAAGAAGAAAAGATGCTGATCTCCAAGTGTTTTGAGTAAAATGCATTATTTTGTAATTTGTTTTCATTTCCCCGAATGAATATCGAATTATACCAAATGATACCAAATGTGAGTTGAAAAAGTAGACTTCAAAAGGTATTTCACTGCCTGGTCTATTTCCAAGCCATTTTCTAAAAAGGTCTGGGGATTGATTTAGACTTCTCAGGGTGAGCTGACTTCATAGAATTGCTAATGAGGTAATTTGCTCTGAACTTTGAAGATGAAAAGGTGCTATACTTAATTAAGGACACCTACTAAAAGTAAAAGGGTTTCTTTTTTAGGATAGAAGAAATAATGGTACAAAGAGTGTAAAGTTAACTGCCAAAATCAATGGAGTTTAAAAAACTGTAGAGAAGGGGCTAGGCTCGATGGCTTAGTGAATGAAAGTGTTTGCAACAAAAGCTTGATGAGGTGTTACCATACACTTGGGAAGCAGAGGCAGGCAGATCTCTGAGTTCGAGACTAGCCTGGTCTACAAGACCTAGTTCCAGGACAGCCTCCAAAGCCACAGAGAAACCCTGTCTCAAAACCCATCCCTCACCCCCCCAAAAAAAAGCTTCACCGCCTGAGTTTTATTCCCCCAAAGCCACATAAAGGTGGAAAGAGAGAACAGACTCCACAAAGTTATCCTTCCTTTAGCCTAAGTATGTGCACCATGGCAAGTGAGTATCCATACACACATCAATAATTAAAAAAAAAAAGTAAAACATAGAAAGTGACTGCAAATAATAATCTGTTATAGAAATGAGGATACTAAGAACTCTGAAACACAAAGGTGCTAGTAGATGCTGTCAGCTTCATTAATTTCAGTGTAGCTTGGACAAACTTAGTAAGTATAATGTTTGGTAATATATTTAAGTAAATTTCTTCTCTAATTTGTGAAAGTGGATTATATTATTGACCTCAGGCCTTTATTAGAACATGCAACAATGTAACAGGTGTTAGAGAAAGTCTAAGTTAATTATTAGATTCCCTTCAAGGAGGAAAAATGTGTACTGGAGTGGCTTCCTGTTATCTACAAAATCTAATTCTGCTTTGTGTGTCTTCCCAGGTACCAATTTTCTGTATTACCAATGTAATTTCCTGAAATTTTCCTTAGCTCTGCTTGACACACATTCATATCTTTTTTTTTTTTTCCTTACTTTTTCAAGACAGTTTCTCTTTGTAGGTCTGGAGCCTGTCCTGAACTAGTTCTTGTAGACCAGGCTGGTCTTGAACTCACAGAGATCCATCTGCCTCTGTCTCCGCCTCCTAAGTGCTGGGCTTAAAGACATGTGCCACCACTGCACAGCCCACATTCGTATCTTTTCTGTCATGCTTAGTTTCCAAATGAAAGCAATAACCAAGTCATTATTCCTAACATAACTACCTTTTTACAATCACAAAGGCTTTATAAATTTTAGAATAGATGGTAATGTCTCTTGAGTTATATTCTTTTAGTATCTCAAAACTTAAATATGAAAACTACTGATATTCTCTTGATGTTATATTACATGGTAAATCGAGGGAAAGCCACAAATACCTGTACAAACACATACTTAACAAAATATGATAGAAACACTTGTGTTGATTGTAATCTTTGTCACTACAACTGGTCACATGGCCTTAGCTGGTATTTATAACTACCTTCCTCCCTTACCCAGTCTGTATTTCTCCATCCTCAGCAAGCATCTCAACAGGTCTTGGCTTTTCCTGGAGGAGTGACCCATACATACCTTCATTCCTGATGGGTCTGTGCCCTTTGTCATCCTGTCTGGATTAGGCTGTTGTAATTTCCCATTGACTTTAATCACAGGACATGGTAGTACCAGGAGACGCCCTAAAGGATCTCCTGCACTACAGACATAATCTGTCTTCTCCATTGGGAAGAAGCAATCAGTTTCCCCTGGGTAATCTGGAGCTGTCACCCTCTTAATATTGGTATGTCTTTCTTAGCTGTTGACTTAAGGGTATCAGAAGTCCATAGTGGCCAGGTGGAAGTCTGACTCCAATCCAGTGCGATGTCTGTTGTGTCTCCTGGCAAGAGTGCTTCTCCATCTTAAACCAAAATTTCCAGGCCAGTAGAACTTAAGGTTGTAGGAACAGGTAGAAAAATGTTCCTGGTGGATTGCTGGGGGTAATAGTGAGTGGAACCATTTCCTCTTCCACCACTTGAGTCCTGGACCCGTGAATACTGGCAATAGGAGAAACTGTACCATATATTGGATGCTGATTCAAAACATATACTGCCTTAAGGAGAATCAACCCCAGCTTTTCAGGCTGCTGCCACCTAAGTGTTGTATCTGTTTTCAAAAGGCCATTCCATCTTTCTGTCAGCCCAGAGGCTTCAGGATAGTGGGAACTATTGTAAGACTAGTGGATTCCATGATCATGGGCTCACTGTTGTATTTCTCTGGATGTGAAGTGAGTTCTTTGGTCAGAAGCACTACCGTGTGGAATACCATGTTGGTGGGTCAGGCATTCTGTCAGTCCATGGGTGGTGGTTTTGACCGAAGCATTATGTGCAGGAAAGGGAAATCCGCGACCAGAATTAGTACCTACTCCAGCTTATTACAGTGCTTGTCCTTTCCATAGACAATGGCCAGTATAGTCAACTGGCCACCAGGTTGCTACCTGGTCACCCTGCAGAATGGTTCCATATCTAGGGCTCAGTGTTGGTCTCTGCTGCTGGCAGATCTGGCACTCAACAGGAGCTATAGACAGAACAGCCTTGGAGAGTGGAAGTTCATGTTGTTGAGCCCATGCATAACCCTCAACTCTGCTACCATGACCATTTGGTTTGTGGGCCAGTTAGACTGGGGAAGGAGGCTGGCTGTCCACAGAATGGGTCATCTTACCTCCTTGTCTCCTCAGCAGAAGTCACCCTTTGATCAGCATTTAGATGGGAAACGTATCTTCACATCCTTTGCCTATTTGGAGAGATCTGTACATATCTTCCCCAGATGTCTTTCTCATCAATTTTCCAACCACGATCTTTCCAAACCCCTGATCATCCAGACAGTCTGTAGGCTACAGCCGATGAATTGGTGAACAATCACACATCTGTATGACCATGTGTACTGCCTGAAGTTCTGCCCACTGTGAAGATTTCCCTTTGCTGGTGTCTTTCAGAGTTGTCTCTGAAAGGGGTTAATAGTACTGCAGCTCTCCACTTCAGGTGGTACTTACATAGTGTTCAATCCAGGAAGCTGGATGTCTCAGCTGGTCTTTGGTATACTCCAGAATCCCAAAGTATTAGACTCTACGCCAGTGAAGAAATGGACTTGCCAGCAAGAGTGAGAACATGCAGGCAAAGAATAAGCTTCTTTCTTCCATGTCCTACTTATAGGCTGCCACCAGAAGGTGTGGCTAGATTAAAGTAGTAAAGTGGGTCCTCCCACTTCAAATGATTTTAAGAATCATTTGAAAAGAATTTTCACAGGTGTATCCATCTGCTTGGGTTATAAATTTCAGATGTAGTCAAGTAAAGCCATCTTACCTTGCTTTAAAAGTTAGAATCTATTTTTATCTATTTTCAACAACTTTATACATGTAAACAATGTACCTTGATCATGTCTGCCCCTCCAACCCTCCACCATTCCCTTGAGTTACTCCCAACACTTCCCCCTTCCCTCCCCATGTCTTCTCTTTTGTTTTGCTGCATTGGAATACTGCTCATTGTTGACTTGATTATGTGCAGGAGACCTCAGCTGCTGAGTTCATGAGTGTGTTGGCCATGCCATTCCCAGAAGAGAGCATTTCACAGCACCCTGCTCCATTGTCCAGCTCTGGTATTCTTCTATGACCCCTCTTCCATGGTATTTCCTGAGACTTATTGGGAAGGGTTTGGTTTTATGTCCTACTTAGGACTGAGCACTCAGTAGACACTTATTCTCTGTACTTTGACCAGTTCTGAGTCTCTACATTAACTGCTAGCTACTGCAGAGAGAAACTTCTGGCCATTGTCGAGGGCAGCACTAAGCTATCTATATAAACATAAAATATTTAGAAAGCAGTTTGACAACACACCCTTTTAGCAAGACAGCAAGTAGTAGATCTTCCTAGGGCCTATGACCTTCCTAGCCATGAGCGTTTGACCATGCTTGCAGTACCAAGCATAAATTCCCTCCTGGGAGCAAGCCTCAAATTCAACTGATAAGTTTTTGATTATCCACATAATTGTCATGCCACTGTTTCACCAGTGGGCACATTTTTCCTAGAATGTAGGTATGTAGCTTGCAGAGTTGGCTACTGTAGCATGCAGGAGGGAAATTTTCAGATCAGTTTCATCATGATTTTTCTATTTACTACAATGAGAATGTACCTGCAGCAATAGGGTGTTATCATCTAGCTGTGAAGGTAATGGTGATCAATGACAATAGCCTATTTTTTGGGATGCTTCATAGGCCTCTTAGACCAGTAACTCACAAAGAATTCACCCCTGGCTCTGGATTTTCATTTAATAACTCTTGTCTTCTGGGAACAGCATTGCCCACCCATGCATGGTATATGTTCAGGCTTCTTTTAAAAACTTATTTTTGTTTGAGGCAGGGTCTCACTATATAACCCTTCCTGGGCTCAAACTCACTGGGATCTGTCTGCTTCTTTCTCCAAAGTGCAGGGATTAATGACATGTGCTACCATGTTAGTCAAAACTCCCTTCCAAAAATTATATATTTATTAATTTAAAATTTATTTTATGGGTATTTTGTCTGCATGTATTGCCAGTGCATCGTGTTCATGCAGTGCCTGTGGCAGCCAGAAGAGGGTGTTAGATACTTGGAACTGGAATTACAGACAGCTAGGAGCCACCATGTGGGAGCTGGAAAACCTCTGAAGAGCAACCAGTGGCCTTAGCCCAGAACCATCTGTAGCTCCAGTTCTAGGGGATGAGATGCTCTCCACTGGCCTCTGCAGACACTGCATGCGTTTGGTCCATGAATATGTATGCAGGCAAAACACACATGCACATAAAATAAAAATAAATAAACCTTTTGTTTTTAATTATGCCCATATGTGGGCATGTGTATGGGACTGCAAGCTGAAATAAACCCTCTCTTCCCCAAGTTGCTTTTGGTCATGGTGTTTATCACAGCGAAAGAAATCCTAAGATATATGAGAACTGGAGTTACAGATGGTTTTAGCTTCCGTGTGGGTGCGAGAGCAGTAAGTACTTTTAAGCTGACTCATTTTTCCAGCTCCTAAGAATCTTTTAGACAGAGGGTGTGTGTCCCTCTGTGTCTGTGTGAGTGTGTCATGGTATGTGCAGAGGTCAGAGGACAATTTTAGGGAGTTGGTTCTTCTCACCATTGGATCAGAGTCCAGTGGTCAGGTTTGGGCCATCTCACCTGACCAAAAGGAACTTTATTTTTTGTTTGTTGATGCAAACAGTGAAGTGTTGTCAGTCTTCCGGCTTTATTGAGAAGGAAAGTAGGGACTGAATAATAGATTTAAGAACCTTAAACTTAGGTTTTCTCAGATCATCAGACAGAACAGGAATATACATAGCAAGAGGAGCTATGCAAGGAGGTACAGTGCTATTATTATCAGCCTGAATAAAAGCCAATACAGAGAAGGGAAGTTAATGAATGCCGCTGAGTGTAGACTGGATATATATCTGGATAAGAGGGGCTATGGGTTAAGTTTTTGGCTCAGCAGCAAAAAATTTTAATTAAAAAAAATGATAAATGGACACGTGTTTGAATAGTAGAGCACTTGCTGCCTAGCATGAGGGAATCCTCCACTAACTTGAGGCCAACCTAGACTGCAGAGCAAAGATCCTGACTCGGGGACTGGAGAGATGCATCTGCTCAGGGGTTAAGAGCACTGGCTGTTCTTCCAGAGGTCCAGAGTTCAATTCCCAGCAACCACATGGTGGCTCCCAACCATCCGTAATGAGATCTGGTGCCCTCTTCTGGTGTGCAGGCACACATTCAGGAAAAGCACTGTATACATAATAAATAAATCTTTAAAAATAAAAATCCTTACTCAAGAAAAGGGAAAGACGATGGTTATTATTGTGGTTTAAGTGAGAAATGTACCCCACAGGCTCATATGTTTGAATACTCAGTCCCCAGTTGGTAGTGCTGCTTAGGGAGATTGCCCTGATAATTGCTTTTTGTCCTGGCATAGTGTGACACAACAGAAAAGTAACTAACAGTTACTTAGGGAGTACCTGCCTAATAAAGATAGTAGGTCAATAGGGTTGGGCTTTGATGGTTTGTAGCTCTGCCCTGCTTCCCGCTTCCCGCTTCCCACTTCCTGTCTGTTTCCCGTGTGCTGTTGAGATATAATTTCTTAATTTCTTTCTTTCTTTCTTTCTTTTTGTTTTTTTTTTTTTTTTTTTTTTTGAGACAGGGTTTCTCTGTGGCTTTGGAGGCTGTCCTCAAACTCACAGAGATCCGCCTGCCTCTGCCTCCCGAGTGCTGGGATTAAAGCATGTGTCACCAACTCCTGGCAATTTCTTCCTTTCTTGCTCTGGCCACCTGATGCTACTCTGCCTCTCCTGCCATTATGAACTCTTAACGCTCTGAAACAGCTCAAAGAAACTATAAGTTGCTCTTTATTATTTTTTATTTATGTGTATGAAGGTTTTTCCTACATATATATGTATGTGCATTTTATGTATGCCTGGTATGCAGGGAGGCCAGCAGAGGGGGTTGGATCCCATGGAGCTGGACTTTCAGTGGTGTGAGCTGCCATATGAATGCTGGGAACTGAAGTCAAGTCCTGAAAAATCAACTTCTCTTGACCTCTAAACCATCTTTCCAGCACCTGTACTTTGTTCTTGGTCATGATCCCTCCCTCCCTCCCTCCCTCCCTGTAACCCCAGCATTTGGTGACAGCCTTGAGAGTTTGCTGTCCTGCTAGCCTAGCCAAAAAAAAAAAAAAAAAAAAAGAATAGTGAGCTTGTAGTTCACCAAGAGACCCTGTCCCGGGGGAAATACCTAAAGTCTTGCTTGCTCTGGCCTGTTCATGTACCCACACACTCACATGTGTACACCTCATATAATATGACACATGCAAATAAAATTTAAAAACAGTAATTTTAAACATAGGGAGTGCCACTGTGCTTAGCATTAAAAAATAAAAAACATTTGTAGTCTGCACACCCTGATGTCTGTATAATCCGGTACATCACAGAAATTTACTCTCTTCTGGAAGGCCTTTAGCAGAGCTTAAGTTTCTTTGGGAGCTGGTGATGTGCTTTTGGGGAGTGAGAAGCATCTGAGTCTTTGGGGCTGTGGTCAACTAAGCCCATCTTAAGCAAAATCTTGGAAAGGCTAATTTTTTGGTTTGGTTTTGGCAGCACATCTGTATGCTTTTCTATTTCTGTGACTAGATACCTGACAAGAAGCAACTTGGGGGAGGAGAAGTTTATTATTTCAGCTCACAGTTTAAAAAGGAAGGAGACACAGTCACCATGGCTGGGAAAGCATGGTACCAGTCTCTAGATTCCAAAGCAGTGCTGTCACCTGGGGGACCAAGTGTTGAAACACTGAGCTTATGGGGACGTGTCACTTTTTTTTTTTTTTTTTTTTTGGTTTTTCGAGACAGGGTTTCTCTGTATTGTTTTGGAGGCTGTCCTGGAACTCACTCTGTAGACCAGGCTGACCTCGAACTCACAGAGATCCGCCTGCCTCTGCCTCCCAGTGCTGGGATTAAAGGCGTGCGCCACCAACGCCCGGCGGGGACATGTCACTTTTAAAACACAGAATAAGGCCTTATTCTGACTTTTCAAAATTCACTCTTTCTATAAAATGCTCCTGAATTCCATCAGCCCCTGTCCCAATACACAATAATTATTTGGGAAATAGAAACAGGAGAACTGAAGTTAAAGACCACCCTGGGCTACACATAGTGAGACCATCTTTAAAAAGAAAGTTCTTGGTGCTGAGGAGATGGCTCATCTTTTTAGAGTTCTTGTTACTCTTGTAGAAGATCTGGGTTCAAGTCCCAACAACACACATGGTGCCTCATAATCATCCATAACTCAACTTCCAGGGGATTAGACTCCTTCTGGCATACAAGTGCACATATATACATGCAGCCAGTCTCATATATATAAAATAAAATTAATCTTTAAAAAAATAAAAAGCTTGGGGCTTTAGAGATGGTTCCTCAGTTAAAAGCATCCATTGTTCTTTCAGAAGTCCTGAGTTGGTTCCCAGGACACTTGTGAGGCAGCTAACAACTGACTTAAGCCCCAGGGCATATGATGTCCTTTGGTGGCCTTCCCAGACACTTGGTTCATGTACACATACCCATTCACATATATAGATAATCAAACATAAGAAATAAACCTTTAAAATAAACAAAAGCTTTTTAAACTGTTCTATGAATAAATACTCTTTGTTATGCTTGTTGCTCCCAATGTCCATTTTAGGTGGATTGGTATTAAGTCGATTGCTCTTGATTAATAAGAAACAAGGTTTTTAAATTTAAGAGTGTGTGTAGTATGCTCAGGGTCACAGGTTCACTTCCAGAGAGAGTGTATAGTATACTCAGGATCACAGGTTCAGTTCCCAGCACCAAGACAAGAGAAAAGAAACCTAAAGTATGCTCAAAGGGGTTCATGACATTGAGGAAGCTTGGACTTGGAGAGATGGCTCAGCAGTTTAGAGTACTTGTTGCTCTTGCAGAGGATCTGGGAGAAATTAGAAAAAAATAGTATCAGGGTTGCTTCATTGAGTAGCCTTGCAGAATAAAATATCCTGCCAGAAGGGTAATCATGAAGCATGCAAAAACACCCATACTAACATTAAGTTAAAATTCTCATAGGTAGGTATATACAGGACTTTAAGAAAGCCATAAACTGTCATGGCATGGTGGCACACAGCTTTAATCTCATCACTTGGGGAGTCAGAGGCAGGTGGATCTGAGAACAGCCAGGGCTACATAGAGAGACTGTCTTAAATACAAAACTAAAGGCTTCAAAGGCCAGTATGATGACTCAGCAGGTGAAAAGGTGCCTGCCATCAAGCCTAACAACCTGAGTTTAATCTCAAGTCTGCTGTTAGAAAGGAGAGAAATGATTCCTGCAAGTTGTCCTTTGACCTCCATGTGCACTCCCAGGAATGTGTGCAAACACAAAAATACACACTAAGTAAACATAAAACACGCCGGGTAGCCGGGCGTTGGTGGCGCACGCCTTTAATCCCAGCACTCGGGAGGCAGAGGCAGGCGGATCTCTGTGAGTTCGAGACCAGCCTGGTCTACAAGAGTTAGTTCCAGGACAGCCTCCAAAGCCACAGAGAAACCCTGTCTCCAAAAACCACAAAAAAAAAAAAAAAAAAAACACGCCGGGTAGCTATAGGGAATATTACTTAGGTCACTAATCAGAGGAAAGAAAGAAAAGAAGCATTGACTATGTGAAGATAAGATAAATTAGAATAATATACGAAGGATTAAACCGGTAAGTCCCATATCTCTCAGGACAGTGCTAGAACGGTAGTGGTGATGATCTTGCTGCCAAAGGCATCTCCTAAAGTGGTGTAGACTCAGATTAAAACTGAGGTTCTTTTCAATCTGTGCTTCAGAAAAAACAAATGAAAAAGGTAGTAGTGAGTAGTTTCTCCTCCAAATTTGGCACATTTACATGTATTCAGACTATTTCCTGGTTGAGGAGAGATTTCTGTACTAGTTTTACACTGTCTGTTACTGAAGAGCAGGTATTATGTTTTTAAAACCCTTTTGTTTTCCTTAACTGATGCTGGGAACAGAACCCAGAGTTTTGTGCTGCCCTGTGACTGAGCTACACTCACAGCTGGGATTCTGGAAGTGCATTCTCCATGTTGAGCATGTAAACATATGGTAGTGGAACCAGTGAATTTTGCAGTACAGCTTTTATTTTAATGATTAGGCTATAATTCTTGTTGATGATAGAATTTAGAGACCCTTAAAAATTTTGTCAAGCAGAAAAAACAAAACAAACAAACAAAACTCCAAAGCCACAGAGACACAGAGAAACCTTTCTGTCTCAAAAAAACTAAAAAAAAAAAAAAAATTTGTCAAGCAGCTAGGCAGTGGTGGTGCACACCTTTAATCCCAGCACCTGGGAGGCAGAGGCAGGCGGATCTCTATGAGTTCAAAGCCAGCCTGGTCTGGCCTCTTGTGAGTTTGAGGTGCGCACCACCAATGCCCAGCCAGAACTTACTTAAAAGTTAAATAGCCGGGCGGTGGTGGCGCATGCCTTTAATCCCAGCACTTGGGAGGCAGAGGCAGGCAGATCTCTGTGAGTTCGAGGCTAGGCTGGACTAACAGCCTCCAAAATAATACAGAGAAACCCTGTCTCGTAAAAAACCAAAAAAAAAAAAAAAGTTAAATAAATTCAGATAAGTTATCTGAAAACAAAACCTTCAAAATACATTGTGGATGATGGTACATGTGTCCATGTACACACATGACACAACGTATATTTAGGATATTGTTATAGACTATAGAAAGTACATCCAGAATATACAGTGACAAAACATTCTTAATTATTGAGAATACAATGAAGGAACAGTTTATTATAGAGGAGGGTGGTTAATAGATTTTTTTGACAGATACCATTATAGAATCAGATAAGATTTTTCTTCAGAATAATTGTGTTTCTCTCTTAAGGTATCCAAGCCCACCAATGAGTTCTGTCTCAGCACCCAACTTGTCTGCAGCAGAAGAAAATGTGGAATATGTACGGACTCTGTATGATTTCCCTGGGAATGATGCTGAAGACCTGCCCTTTAAGAAGGGGGAGATTCTGGTAATAATAGAGAAGCCCGAAGAACAGTGGTGGAGTGCCCGGAACAAGGATGGCCGGGTTGGGATGATTCCTGTCCCTTATGTTGAAAAGCTTGTGAGGTCTTCGCCACATGGAAAGCATGGAAATAGGAATTCTAATAGTTATGGCATCCCAGAACCTGCTCACGCATATGCTCAACCTCAGACCACAACTCCTCTACCTACAGTTGCTAGTACTCCTGGGGCAGCAATCAACCCTTTGCCATCCACACAGAATGGACCTGTCTTTGCAAAAGCAATCCAGAAGAGAGTACCTTGTGCTTATGACAAGACTGCCTTGGCATTGGAGGTAAAAATCTATCAAGACTGGCCTTTGAACATGGGTTTTCATTTTTAATTTTAAGTTAGCCATCCATTTAAAGTTACTTGTGTTCTTGGGAATTAGACTGGGGATTTCAAAGGATGCACTATTAATGTCTTGTCCTTTCCTAGTCATCTTTTCAGTCCAGGTTCCCAGCCTGCTTGCTCTCTTTTTCTGCTCCCAAAGCCTCATAGGTAGTTGGTTTTCTTTCCAGCAGGGAAAATGATAATTAGAAAGACCCATTACCTATGAGCAAAATTAGCATTCAGAGATAACAGTGCTACTAGTATAAGTCCATATCTCCAACTTTGTAATTAACAATATAAATAAAATGTCTTAAAATTTAACTAGGCAGAGAAATGAGTTTAACATATATCGGCCCTTGCTTGTTACAGATTTTGTAAATCATAATAGTATAAAATAGAGCTTGAACATTGTCAGTGTCGTTTTGTTTTTGTTTGGGGGGATCATCAAAGTCTGTTACATCATTTGGGGCAGGGTCTAGGCTGAGAGAGTATCCCTATATGGGGAATGGGCTCCCAATGTCCATTCATACACTAGGGGTAAATACTGTTCCACTACCGGAGGCTCCATAGACTGCCCAGGTCTCCTAACTGACACTCACGTTCAGGGGGTCTGGTTTTGTCCAATGCTGGTTTCTGAGCTATCAATCTGGGGTCCATGAGCTCCCCCTTGTTCAGGTCAGCTGTTTCTGTGGGTTTCCCCAGCCTGGTCTTGACCCCTTTGCTCATTATTCCTCCCTCTCTGCAACTGGGTTCCAGGAATTCAGCTCAGTGCTTAGCTGTGGGTCTCTGCTTCTGCTTTCATCAGCTACTGGATGAAGGCTCTAGGATGGCATATAAGGTGGTCATCAACCTCATTATAGAAGGGCATTTAGGATAGCCTCTTCACTATTGCTTAGAATCTTCTTTGGGGTCATCCATGTATATCTCTGGACATTTCCCTAGTGTCAGTTTTCTCTTTAAACCTATAATGATTCCCTCTATTAAGGTATCTCTTCCCAGGCGTTGGTGGCACATACCTTTAATCCCAGCACTTGGGAGGCAGGGGTAGGCAGATGTCTGTGAGTTCGAAGACAGCCTGGTCTACAGAACAAGCTCCAGGACAGGCTCCAAAGCAATAAAGAGAAATCCTGTCTTGAAAAACCAAAACAAAAAAAGCTATCTGTTTTCCTGCTTTCCTCTATTCTTCCCTCGACTCAGTCTTCCTGGTCCCTCTTGTCTTCCTCCCCCCCTTCTCTTTCTCCCAACACCCCCCCACACCCCCCCCACACACCCCGTGCTCCCGATTTGCTCAGGAGCTCTTGTCCTTTTCCCCTTCTCCAAGGGACTATATGTGTCTCTCTTTCCTTGTTTCCTAGCTTCTCTGGAGGTGTGGGTTTTAGGCTGATCCTTTGCTCTATGTTCTGCCTCCTCTGTGCTGGAATACCCAGTTTTTTCATGTGGGTTCTGGAAATTAAACTCAGACCCTCATGCTTGCAAGACAACAAATAAGTGCTTTACCAGGTGAGATATTGTTCAGCCCTGGCTAGCCTGGAATTATGTAGACCAGGCTATCCTCAAATGTTAGACAGTCCTCCTGACTCTGAGCACTAATCCCATGGTGGGCCTAGGGAAGAAAGAATGAGTAGTAGGCAAATCTGAAAAATAAAGTATGTTTTAGAATGTATTTTTGTTTTGGTTTTGTTCTTTTTTTTTAACTGAGATGTAAAGTATATACAGTGAGAGGTAATTTCTGAGTATTATTTGATAATGTGGAATTGTGTATCACAAACCTCCACTCTTTTACTCTGTCTTCTGTAAAATGCAAATAACTCCGTTAACCTCAATACATTGTTGTGAAACCAAATGACAGGGTATTTGTGAAGATGCTTTAAACCGCAAATTGCTATGTAACTATCACTATGATTATAGTTGGACATGCTTACCTAGTATTATTGTATGTGTTAGAAAAATTAAGATTAAGTTAGTTGACTGTTTTTGTTTATTTACCCAGAGGTGGGAACAGGAGAAAGTTGAGAGAAAGCCTAGGTGTCCTACAGGAAAATGAAGTAATGGAATGAAATGATTGCTATTAAAACAGAGCAACCCACAGTGCCTGTAGTTGAGGCTGACCTTCGGTTCTTTGTCATTGTTCTTGTTGTTTTCAAGACGGTTTCTTGTGTAGCCCTGGCTGTCCTGGAACTGGCTGTGCAGACCAGGCTGGCCTTGAACTCGAAGTTATCCACCTGCCTCTTCCTCTTGGGTGCTGGGATTAAAGGCATGCACCACTACTGCCTGAGGTACACTGCCTTTAGTTCTTGTTTCTCCTGCATCTGTATATACATAGCACATACAGCATGAATACAGATAAAAATTAGCTATAGGGTTATTAGCAAGATGTTTAGCACTCAAAAACGCATATTGGTCTTGTAGGGCCTGGAATTAAGTTCTCAGCATCCATGTTGGTCATCCACAGTGGTTTGTAGTTTCAGCTCCAGGGAATCCAGTGCTTCTGGCTTCTTCAGGCATCTTCACACTCACCCATAAGTAAAATAAATGTATCTTTAAAATTAACCATGATTCGTATATATGTAACTTTCTGCTAATTATTCCTGGGCCAATTAACTTTGAACCAGGAATAATATCTGAATGAGTTACACTTGAAAATTGGTTTTAGGGCCAGTGACTATGCATCTCTTCTTTTGACTTAAAAGAAGAGTGAGTACCTGCAATTTACATCAGGGCTTGAGGAGGGGTCCAGTTGTGTTAGAGCAGGAAAGAAACCAGAGTAAGGGGCAGGCACTTGCCTACAGTCCCAGGCTGGCCTGGAACTCAGAGATCCGCCTGTTTCTGCCTCCTGAGTGCTGGGATTAAAGGCATGCTCCATCAATGCCCAGCTATCAAGTATGCTCTTGTTCTCCCATCTCTCTTTCTCTCTCTTTCTCTCTTTCTCTCTCTCTTTCTCTCCCTCTACCCCTCTCCCTTTCCCTCTCCCTTCCTCCCCCCTCCCTCCCTCCTCTGTATCTCTCTCCTCTGTGTCTGTCTTTGTGTCTGTGTCTCTCTCTTTGTCTATCTGACACACACACACAGAGGCACACCTCTTATTTAGCGATGGGATCTCCTTACGTACCTCTGGTTGTCCTAAAACTTGCTACATAGATCATGCCAGACTCAAAGATATCCACCTCCCTTTGCTGCCCAAGTGTTAAGATTAAAGGCATGTGCTATCACACTTGGCTCTGTTATTTTAATATTTTAGTATTTTATGTGTATGGTATTTTTGCCCACACATCTCCTTTATGTAAAAGAGAAGCTTTTTCCTTGAGAGAATGCCTTCCCGCCAGCCTGGTTCTAGAGCCGTATCAGTCCCAAATAAACACACAGGAGGCTATATTAATTATGAAGCTGTTGGCCTTGCTTGTTTCTTACTGGCTAGCTCTGACTTAAGTAATTACCCCATAATTGTTAATCTAAGTATTTCTCTTACCGGAGAATAGTTCCGGGCTTCCTACCCCATGGCGGTTACATGTCGACTTCCTGTGTTTCTCCTTCCCAGAATCCTCCTGGACTCCTAGTCCCTCCTAACTAGATTCCTATGGGCTCAACAGTGCTTTATTGACAAAAGACTTCCCCAACACCTTTATGTATGTCTTTACATATGTACATGCAGTGCCCTCAGAAACCAGAAGAAGGTGTTGGATCCCTTGGAACTAGAGTTACAGGTGATTGTAAGCCACCATGTGAGTGCTAAGAACTAAACCCAAGTCCCCTAAAAGAGCAGCCAATGCTCTTAACTGCTGAGCCATCTTTCCATCTTCCATTCCCCCATCTTGACTGGTCCACACCTCACCCATGGATACTTTGGGCTGTTAATACCTTCCACCGTGATTCTGGGTATATAGCACATACTTGCAATTCCAGTACTAGAGAGACAGAGGCAGGATTAGGAGCCAGGCTGGACAATAGGAGACCCTAACTCAGAGAAACAAAGCAAAATGAAATACCATCCTGTTTACATTGCCTTTTGAGATAGTTGTCATCTCAGAATAGGACTCAGAATACATCAGGGTGAAAACTTTCATGCACTTTGTTGAAGTCTGATTCTGTTTTCTTTGTTTTTTCTAGATAGGATTTCACTATGCATCCCAGGCTGACCTCAAACTCTGCTGCCTGTCCTTCTGCCTCAGCATCCTTGAGAGCTAAGATTATGAGAATATACTAACCATGCCTGACTTTGACTCTAAGAGACTGAGATGGTGTTTGTTGTATGGGTACATTCCTTGGCATGTGCAGAGTAGGGTTAGAGGTGTTATAGAGGGATAACCTAGAGGTTTGTGAGTACGAGAGCTAGGCTTAATGATGTACATTTTAAGATAACACCCATACTTGACCTCTCAAACCCCATTTCTCATGATGCTGACCCAGCTGTCA
This sequence comes from Mesocricetus auratus, assembly GCF_017639785.1. Lineage (NCBI taxonomy): Eukaryota > Metazoa > Chordata > Mammalia > Rodentia > Cricetidae > Mesocricetus > Mesocricetus auratus. The sequence continues at coordinate 72,922,254 of NW_024429192.1, forward strand.
CCAAACCTTCATGATCACAGGCTTTATGTGGTGCTTCACTGGAAGAATGTGATAGTGGAACCCTAGAAGTTCTTTACTGCCCCTGAGGTGTTCCCTGTAAACTGTTGGCCGTGACATAAGAAAGTAATGTTTCTCTGCCTTTGCTGTCTTCTAAAACTATTCGGATAGTAATGCCTGTTTGATCTTGGGGAAAAAAAAAACAGTTCTCTTGGGACTGTTGCAATTAGGTTATTAGTGAAAGTATTAAAATTAAGTTGAGGAAAAGTAGGGCAAAATGTGCCAGTCATTGGAACTTCCTCATTTTAGGTAGTATCAAGGAGAAGAGTGATGGAGTTGGTGACTTTGTGTTGTTTTGTTTTTCCCTGTAAAAGTAATATTTGAGGGTGGTAATGTAGATCAGCTCTCAGTTAGATTTCCCACACTGCAAAGTTTGAATAAGTAAGTTGACTTTGAAAGGTTCCCTGCAAATAGAGCTATTTTCCTCTTGCTTCTCAAGAAGTGATTTGTGACGTGTAAAAAATGTATAGATGTGTGTCCTTGCTCCTTGACAACAGAGACAGCCAGGTCTTTTGCTGCAGGCCTGTAATACCAGCTGCCCAAGGAGCTGAAGCAGAATGATAAAAAGGTTAAGGCTATCCTGGGCAACTCAGTGAGACCTTGTCCCAAAAAGGTAAAAACAACAGCCAAAGTTGGGATGTCATTGAGTGTAATTTCAGTCTCCAGCGTGAAAGAAGGGAAAGACAGCAGAGCTCCATTGGTCTCAGTGGAGCCATAGAGGGCTGCTAGGAAAGTTCCCGAACGAGGGCTGCAATCTAGCCTGTCCTCTCCAAAAGATCCTGTATGTGGGTGTGTATATGAGTGTAGTACCTCCGAAGGCCAGAAGATGGTGTCAGATACCCTGGCACTGGAGTTCCAGTCGGTTATGGGTTGCCTGACATGATGTAAGCATGCTAAAAGATCTCTAACTAGAAGATAATAGTTGGAACAAGAGTACTGTTGTTACAGACTCCTTGTAGTTTCTTACCTGAGAAGCAAGATGGGAAAGTAGAATGGGCCTATTTTATATCCTGACTTTTATGGGAAATTACCTAAATTCTCTAACTGAAGAGTCGATATTTGTCCATTAGCTATACATTCATATAACCAACTAGGGTGGTGATGTGTGTACCAAGGAGAATAGGGAAGGAGGTGTAAGTAAGTGGTCTGGAAAGGCTTCCTGGAGGAGGTACCCTTAGATTGAGTTTTGAAGGGTAAATACGGTAAGCCAGTGAAGGCAGAGGAAAGAGTGTGCATGAAGGGCCTGGAAACATCACTGAGCATCCACCAGTAGATGAACACAGAGATGGGTTGGGTAAAGCGCCAAAGTGGCAAAAGACAGCAAGGAACAGGTTTACACATGTTACAAAAGAGCTAATGAGATTCACATTTTTCTTGGCGTTGCTTTAATCTGTAGTGTGAAACAAGCAGTTTCTCAGAGCTGGTTTTAGGGATTGTGTCTCCTTAGTCATTTTACATTTCACAGAAAATGCTTTATTTCCTTCTAAAGATACTCTCTCTCATATTCTAGTATGTGTTTATTAGTAAAAAAAAGGGGGGGGGAGAGCCAGGTGTGGTGTTGTGACAACAGGAGCATCAGGAGTTCAAGATCAACCTGGGCTACATGAGCAGACCCTATCTTAGAAAGTGGCAGAGACAGTGGGCAGAGAATTTCTTACCGTGTGAACTTGTCTTGGGTACACACACTTAGGAGTGTTTTCTTTGCTGAGTTTGTATCTAAATGGAGCTTTAGTCACATAAAATAAGAAAAAGGAAGAAAATCCTGGGTTCAAGTCATCCCTTGTCTTTTGTGTGTGTGTGTGTGTTCAATTTTTACATTTTTCTAATCCTAGATTCTCCTCTCTCTGCTCCTCCTGCTCACCCCACTCCCCCTCCTCCCATCTGCTCCATGGAGAGGGTAAGACCTCCCCTAGGAAGTCTACTAAGTCTGTCCTATCGTCTCATTGAGGCAGGACCAAGGCATCTCTTCACACCCACACCCCTGTGTCTAGGCTCTCCGTATAGAATGGGCTCCACTAAGTCAGTTTGTGCTTTAATGTTAGATCTTGAACCCTCTACCAGTGGCCTCATATATTGTCCCAGCTACAACATTGTCACCTATATTAAGGGACTTTAGTTTGGTCTTATGCAGGTTCCCCATTTTGTCAGACCTGAGTCAGTGATCTCTCACTAGCTCAGCTGATTCTGTGGGTTTCCCCATCATGGTCCTGACTCCTTTGTTCATATTATTGTTCCTCCCTCACTTTGATTGTACTCCAGGAGCTTAGATTTCTACATCTGCTTCCATCTGTTTCTGGAAGAGGGTTCTAGATTCTCTGGGGTTATGGAGTGTAGGCTGGGTATCTTTTGTTTTATGTCTGGTATTCACTTACGAGTGAGTACATACTGTATTTGTCTTTCTGGTTTTGGGTTACCTCACTTAGGATGGTTTCATCCTCTGTCTTAACCTCCCAAGTCATCAGAACTACAGGTAGGTGCACACCACATCCAGCTCCAGGGACTGGTCTTACATATGTGTATGACTCTGCTGTTGTTCCTCTGGAATTTTTAATTTTGTCTTTTTTTCTGTTTTCTGAATCCTTGTTAACTCTGATTAGGTGTCCAGCACTTGGCCACTCTCTCCTGTTTCTGGCTAACTATTTCAAAGACTGGTGTGTTTTGTTGTGTTCATGTAGGACCTCTATGACCTTGAACTTGCTGTACAGCTGAGGATGACCCTGAACTTCTGATCCTCCTGCTTCCACTTCCAAGTGCTGGGATTACAGGCGTGGACATTTGTCTTAGTTGGCGTTTCATTTGCTGACATGAAACACCTTGATTGATGAAAAGCAGTGTGGGTGGTTGTTTCACGTACACTTACATCACTGTGATCATGGAAAGCAGTCAGGGCAGGAGCTCATGGGAGGAACTTGGAGGTACAGAGCTGATGCAGAGACCATGGAATTAGCTTTCTCAAAGCCTGTTGTGCAAGTTCCCTTCAATGACTGGCTGGGATTCTCAGATTTCTATTTCATTAGTTGGTTTTCTTTCATTGCCTAGAATTAAATTCACATTAACAGTGTTCTGGCTTTGTATTGTTTGTTTTAGACAGGATACTTAGCCAGGAAGCCCTGAATTCAATAAGGATGTGTTTGTGTGTTTCCCTCCCTTCCAGTTGGAAGGGGTCTCCTGCCTCCCAGTGTTACAGCTTCACAACACTGTGCACCATTTTCTGCTTTTGCTTGCTGAGATGAAGCAGTATGCTGAGCATAATTAAGTGTCCGTGTCTTAGAACAGTCTCAGTGTCCCACAGAGAAACACAGAGCAGAAGCAGCTCAGCAAGGCAATCCTTTCTGTAGATAGGGTGGGCTAGAACCAGCCCAGGCTGGCTGTAGTTTATATCCATATCATGTTGATCAGCCCTGGAGGTCCACACAAGGTCACAACTTACCTCATCTCTGTCACATTCCAATAATGGGAAGCTTTTCCCCCAAGGCATTAGTGCATTGTTGGTGCTGTGGTGGTGTGTGACTGTCCAGGGCCCATGGAAATTAGCCTTTGGGTTTCAAACCCATAAGGACAGACCAGACTCTTGTTTCTGGAGTAGGTCTTACTTTGTTGCCCAGGTTGGTTTTGAGCCCTACTATAGTAGCTAGCAGCGCAGGAGCCTGTCTTACACTACTGTCCTAGGTGTTATGTCAGTTCTTGCAACTAATTTTTGGAAATTTTTTTCTGTTTCTTTACTGGCAATGATGCTTTTTTTCCATGATCACACCATATCAGAAGCAAGAATGTTCCCTGGATATTGACATATACCTGTAGTCACTATCTACTGGAGGCTGAAGCAGGAGGATTAAAAGTTCAAGGCTAGCCTGGGTTACATGGTAAATTCCAGGCCACTCTGGGCTACATAAATACTGTGATACCCGGCTGACAAAGATTAGATTAGAGTCTGTCAATACAGGCTCTCACCCTGGAGCCCACAATGATCTCAAGATAAGCAGTCCTCCTGTATTAGCGACTCGGGTGCTAGGATCATAGGGATGGAGCATGCCCATTAGTCCTCTAAAAGATGTCTTTAGAAAATCCCTCCCATGCTAAAACCAGGGAGTAGTTTGGTGGGGAAAGTGCTTTCCTCCTTTTATTATAAGTATTTATGTGTGTGCCTAAGAACATCTGAAGGAGCTGGTGTTCTTCCTTCTACTGTGGGGTCCAACTGTAGGGCAGGTGCCTGTATCTCCTGAACCATCTGGCCACCCAGGGTCTCAACAGGATCTGCCTGCTTCTGCTTCTCACATTTTAAAAATATTTATTTATTTATTATGTATACAGTTACTTAATTTTGACTTTTTGACACAGGACTTGGTGGAGTCAAGGCTACTGACTTTGATCTCACTGTGTAGCCAAGGCTAACCCTCATTTCCCTGATCCTCCTTTCTTCAGTTTCTAAGTGCTGGATTCTAGACACGCCACAACATGTAACTCGGTGTGTGATTTTTTTTTCCCCCTTCATTTCTTTTAACATCTGCCACTTGAAATGCCATTTTTCTTATGTACCTCCCCTGCCCTTTGTGGTGCTGAGACTCAGACACTGGGACTTAGGCATGCTAGACAAGCATTGTACCAGCAAGATATATACTCTTACCTCTGGCTCCCCTTTACTAGTTTCATAGGACCCCTGTTACTGGCAAAGTTGAAGAATACTAGTTAAGGGCCAGCCACATGGTTCCGTGGGTAAAGGTGCCGCCTGTCTTGGGACCCGAGTTACCCCTTGGCCCCACTCAATGGAAAGAACTAACTTCTGAAAACTGCCCTTTCCACACATCAGCCCTCCACGCACACTCCTACATATGTGCACACAGTACACGCAAATACATACATGCCAAACATTTTTAAAATTTCATGGATGTGAGTGTTTTGCCTGCATGTATATCTGTGCCCACTTGAGTGTCTGGGAGGCATTGCATCCCCGTGGAAGTGGAGTTGTGGACAGTTGAGAGCTGCTATGTGGGTGCTGGGAATTGAACCTGTATCCTGGAACAGCAGCAAGTTTTCTTAATGACTGAGTTATCTCTGCAGACCCAATGTACTTTGAGACCCCATCTTTTTAGAAAATTACAATGGGCAGAAGCAATTGGGAACATCATGGACAACTTACAGTCTTGGCACACATGCAGTCTTGTACCAACTCAGGGTTCCGTTGGTTTCTAACTTTATTTTGTTGCAAGGAGTGGTAGATTTTTTTTTTTTTAGGCTAGCCTTTTTTTTGTTTTTGTTTTTTGTTTTTTGTTTTTCGAGACAGGGTTTCTCTGTGGCTTTGGAGGCTGTCCCGGAACTCACTTTGTAGACCAGGCTGGCCTCGAACTCACAGAGATCCGCCTGCCTCTGCCTCCCGAGTGCTGGGATTAAAGGCGTGCGCCACCAACACCCGGCTAGGCTAGCCTTCTAAAGATCATAAAAAGTTGATTATCAGAACAGTGAAGGTTAATATGCAATGGTAGCACACCTTTGGTTATACTTTTTGTGATAATTATATAAATACAATTTTGAAAATCCTGATCAGATAAATACTTGTTGGGCCCTGAAAGTACTTCCCAGAACTCTCTGGATCCCCAAAATGCTTTGAAAACCTCTTTTATTTATGTATTTTTGGGCTGCTCACTATGTAGTCCAGGCTGGTCTCAAGTTCAGAGATCCACCTGCCTTTGCCTCCCTAGTGCTGGAATTAAAGGTATGCGCTACCACTGCCCAGCAAAGACCTCTTTTCCAATAAAATTTCTAGCTTCTCTTAGATGAGCAAACTAATCTCTAACTCTGGGTGCCTGTCTTTCAGCAATGGATAGAATTCGTACACCTGCATTTTTGTCTGTTTCATTCTATTTTTTTATTTATCGTGTATATGTGTGTATGCAAACAAGCATGGTGTGTGGCAGGCAACATGGCATACAGGAGTCTGTTTTCTCCTTACATCATTTGAGTCCTAGAATTGAACTCATGTCATCAGGCTTGGTGAGTTATATCTTTATGGATTTCAGAAGCTTAGAGCTAAGGAAACTTCAGGTGGTGATTTGCACCTGTAAGCTTGGCACTCGGGACTGGAGGGCAGACCAGCCTCAGTTACGTATGTAGTAAGACCTTGTCCCTCACATCCACCCACTGCCCACTAGGTCAGGGAACAGCTCAGGGTGGCATCATGGATACTTAGGGCCATAGTGAGTGAGGTGATGTTGCTGATAGAAGTTCCACTCCTGTGATTAAGGTGAGCAGATTCCCTCTTTTCCTCTCCTCTCCTTTCTTCCCTTCCTTCATACATGTTTTTGTCATTGTGTTTTGTGTATGAGGAGTCAGAGGTCAACATCGGGTGTTGGTCCTTATGCAATGTCCATCTTTTGAGTCAGGGTTTCTAGGTGACCCTGGAACTCACCAAGTAGGCTAGACTACCAGGATTCACCTTCCTCTGCCTCACCAGGTTTTGTTACAGCTCTCTGCTGATGTCCAACCCTTTTTTCTTGTATTCTGGAGATGAAATTCAGGACCTTATGCTTTCATGGCAAGTTCTTGGTGGCTCACAGCCATCTGTAATGAATGAGATCTGGTGCCCTCTTCTGGCCTGCAGGTGTACAAATAAATAAATCTAAAAATATATACTATCAAAGCAATATACTTCCTTTTTTGAGACAGAATCTCAGTGAGACCAGCTTGTTTGGGCCTTGGCCTTCTATATGCTGGGATTATGAGCACCAGCCTGTGCAGCTTGACATGCACCTGTATGTTCATTTATTAGTAACCACTGGGGTGATGACTGCTTTGTGCTCAGAAGCTGCTTCACAGATGCTTACCAACTGAGATGTGTCCTGGGTGTGCTGGTGATATTTTGTGTCTTTATAGTACTTGATTTTCTGGTCCAAACACTGAAGAAAAAAGGGTAGCCCTAGTCTGGATAGATAAGCATGTGTGGTTTAATGTAAAACTGTCTTTCTGTTGTTTGCACAATGATGCTAATTTTGTCTTCTCTATCCCTACAGGTTGGTGACATTGTGAAGGTCACAAGGATGAATATAAATGGCCAATGGGAAGGCGAGGTGAATGGGCGCAAAGGGCTTTTCCCTTTCACACACGTTAAAATCTTTGACCCTCAAAACCCAGATGACAACGAGTGATTGCTGTTGCCGTCCCTGCTGCTGCCTTGTTCTGCCTGTCATAGTCTCCTTTGAAGTGGGAAGCAGTCTCTCACATGCAAGTCACACCGAGCTGCTGGTGACCAGCTTCCATACATTGGCGGTCTCCTGTACATTTGGAATGCCTCCAGCAGCTGCCTCTTGGCATTTGTATCATAGTCATGCTGTCAAAGAGTAGCTGATTTTAGAGTTCTTCTGGATTATAAACTGGAAAACTGGTGGAAGTGCACAGGTAGAGAGAATTGAACACAGAAAGGTCTTCCTTCTCATCACTGCCTTGCTTGTATTTGAGGCTGACTCTGTGTGCTTGTCATAGAACGTGTGAGCCTGCTGGCGTCCACATGGAGAGGGTTAGCCTCTGCAAGCTCTTGCCCTTGCTGGGCTACAGAGCAGTGGCTTTGCTGCCAACTTGTTTTTCTTGGGACGACAGAGGAAGTAAACTCCAGACAGTTCTGTCCGAACTTCTGAAATCTGGCTTGTTTCCACTTTCTTTTGTTTAGTTTTGGTTTTGGAAGACTAATTCATTAGAGTTGTGTGTTCTGAACAGATTTTTAAATAGTAGGTTGGATTTTTGTGATAGTCTAAGGAACAATACGTGTCCCTGAGCTTCCAAACTGAAGCTGCTGTGCGTAACTAAAGGAATATAAAAGGCACCCTGAAGTAGAGGCCTTTATCTTTTGGTTGCCATGATACCCTGTGTACCATGTGGCAAACAGTACATACAAACAGCAGTCATGGTGTGCTGTGCTGTGTGCATCCGGGAAAAACCAGGGTGAGCCGTAATCTCTGGAGCCTGAGCAGAAAAGGGTGGAGCACTTGGTCAGTTCTGGCTAGCTTTTCAATGGTACACCCTTTTAAAAAGAACTAGTGAGGTTTATAGAATAGTGGATTCACCACAGAGTCTTGTCAGCTTGTCAGCCCTTGTCCAGACCCAGCCTATCCAGGCAGCTTGAAAGTGGTAGTACTGTCTGTTCTATTCCACAGCCTCAGTGGAACCGAACACAATGCTCCTGAGCAAAGAAGATGCAGCCTCTGGAACCCTTAACCCGTATACCATGACCCATTATGCAAGTCAGCTGGTACAAATGTGTGTCTGATCCCTTATCCACACGTGGCAAACCTGGGTTCTAGAACTTTTCTGTAGTATGCTGTTTCAGCTGAACCCTGACGAGGACACACCTCCACACACAGCACCACAGCAGACCCAGAAATGTAGCAGTGACTTAGAGTAGCTCCAGCATTTACACAACATCTGCAACTGTGGCCCTGGCTCTTAGGCTGTGAGAATTAGTGAAATATATTCAGGAGACAAAACTAACACAATCATTTGTCCACTATATTTATCTTTTAAAGGGTTGTGTGTGTGTGTGTGTGTGTGTGTGTGTGTGTGTGTGTGTGTGTGTGTGTGTGTGTGTGTGTTGGGCATGGTGGCACACACTTTTAATCCCAGCATTCAGAAAGGCAGAGGCAAGCAGGTCTCAAAGAGTTAAAGGCTAGCCTGGTCTTTGTAGTGTGTTACGGGACAGCCAGGCCTCTAGAGAGAGACTGTTTTAGGAACACCTCCCCCCAAAGTGTGTGGGGTCTTCCCTATATATATGAATGTGCATCACATAGGTGCAGTGCCTAAGGAGGCCAGAAGAGGGCGTGGGATCCTCTGGAACGGAAGTTATTATGTGGTTGCTAAGAATTGAACCTGGGTCCTCTGGAAGAGCAGCGAGTACTCTTAGCCACTGAGCCACGTCTTGAGCCTTATCCCTTTCTCTTTAAATTAGTGTTCCATCAAGCTGATAAGTGACATACTAAAGAATGCTCATGTGACAAAAAGGTCTTTTGGGGATGGTGTCATCATGTTTCCCTGTCTGATTTTCCAGAAAAAAAGTGATAGAGGTCAGCTTTCTGTCTCTGAAAGCTGCAGTGTTTAGCCAGGTCTGTTGAGTGAGCCCCAAACCCTGCCTAGAACAATACTTGCCTTCTAGCTAGTGACCCAGCTTAGCCCTATGCCTTTTGATACCTGCACTGGATACATGCCTTGTTCACAGAGGACACAACCCCAAGGAGTCACACCCTGTTACTGGGGCTTGCACCTCATGCCTTACACATGCTACATAAACCCTCTGCCACTGAGTTCTTTTTACATTTTGAGATGTGATCTCCATCAATTGCCTATGCTAGGTTCAAATTTTCCATCCCAGCCTCGGCTGAAATTACAAAGGTTTGAGTCACCACACCCAGCTCTTAAAGTCTTTTGAAACTACATTTAACTAAAGGGGCTTGGTGCCTTTTGATTATAGCAGCTTGCTTGCGCAGGCAGCCATTTTTGAGAACAGGGTTTCCCTTCTCGAGTCTGTTGACCAGCAAGGCTGCGTGTAGGTTCAGGATCAAAATGTCCCATAAACCTGGAGTTTGGTTTCTGAAATCAGCTAATTTGGCCCCTGTAAATGTTTCTACAGCTCCCTCAGATCCAAAGCTGGAAATAAAGACAAGTTCAGAACTCTCAGAATATGTGCCAAAAGTAGTAATTTCCTGACTTAAAAGCTCATCAGTCTCTTAATTGGGAAAATTTTCTTTGCGCACTGATAAAAAGTGGCATGTTGCCTAGGTCCCACTCTGGGCAGACCCTCGGCCTCAGAGGGGAATGTGATCCGGGGCTTTCCTTCTGTGACCATCATCATGACATGGTCTGCTCTGCTGTGTTGTCAAGAGTACGGGGTGACAACCCACTCACCGTGGCTGTTGTGTCTGAGAAGGAAACAACTAGGCAGACAGCTAGACTGCAGTCCTGGTTCCCGGACAGGACCTCCCGTGCAGAAGGCAGCCTTGTCACTTCTGCACTGCTTTGACGCCACCTGTTGCAGGGTTACCAGGGTGCACTGACTTTGGTCACCCAAACGCAGAACCCTCTGCTCACCAGAACGGAAGAGACTCTGCCCTCCCTTGGAGTTGCACGTCCCTGACGCTGTGCCAGCCTTCCTCCAGCTGTTTACAGACAGAATGGGCCAGGACTGATGGCCACCGCTCTTGTAACTTTTGTTCAGAATAGTGAGTGTTTTTAAGGGATGATGTGTTCTTGTTCCAGGTGTTTATAATTTAATCTTTTAATATTATGTTCATTAACCTCTTAAAATGAGTGAATCCTTGATTGTTGTAACACAGTACCTAAGACTAATGCTCTCTGTGGACTCCTCACCATGGGACCAGAGAACCACATCCCTGGGACTACTGTGAGTCTGGACACTGAGCTGCTTGTATATTCTAGAGGAGCAGGAGGACAGTTCTCTGAGACAGGAGGAACGGTGGCCTTGCTTCTAGACGGTCTTCACTGTGTGTTTTAAAACGACATAAAACTCTTTTGACATGTATAACTTAAAGATCATAAGCGTCAGGCAATAATATTTTCTGTGTAAGCTTTTAAAATTATTTTTGGGGATCATAGCTTGTTTTATTTTGTGCTATAAAATTAACAGTATTAAATGACTTATATTCTTAGAATACATTGAGTGTCTTTTCTTAACAGATTAGTGCCTTTTTATTTTTGTATTCCATTTTACGTTACTGGTCCCAGCATCAAAACCCTTGTTTCCATGGCCTGTTTGTACATTGTCTCAATAAAACTTGCACCAGCTGGCGGTGGCAGCAGCCTCGGTGTTTCAGTGTGTCCTCAGTCAGCCCCCACCAACCTCTCCCAACCCTTAAAACTCACATAGACTCACTCGTGCTGCTCCTGCCTCCCTTACCCAAAAATGGGAAGTATCTGTTCTCAGGGTATAGTGAGTGCTGTGGGAGCCCCACGCGTGGACTTAGCCTTCCGAACAGGAGGTGCAGAAGGTGGCTCTGCTGTGTTGAGTATCTGCTGAGCATCAACTAACCCAAGGAGCTTAGTGGTCAGGGAAAGCAAGCCATCCTGTCTGCTCCCATCCTGTCTGTATATGGACCTCCTTGTCAGCTTTGAGGATCTTCCAGGGAGGGAACTTTTGTGTGGATGACTTACTTAAAAGCCTCACAAATGCTGGATGATGGTGGTGCACGCCTTTAGTCCTAGCACTCCTGCTTCCCAAAAGGCAGAGGCAGGTCAGTCTCTGAGGTGGAGGTCGGCCAGGTCTATAGAGTTCCAGGGCAGCCAGGGATACACGGAGGAACCCTGTCTCAAAAAAAAAAAAAGTCTTACAAACTCCTTTGGCCAGGGTCACCTTCCCCTTTTATGTACATTTCGCCTTTTATGTACATTTTATTCTCGTATCAAGACATTCAACCCCTTAGAACTTGAATCCTGCCTACAGATGCTGGAATTGTGGGCACGTGCAGGCAGGCGTGCTCGCAGTCTCCGCCTTAGAAGGTAATGAGAAGGACTGTCTGCAGGCCTGCACCTGAGGTACGCAGACCTCCAGCATCTAGTAGGAGATTGTGATCTCCACCCTTTAGACCTCAGCACTTTTATCCCCTGCCAGCAGCTCAGACGGAGACTCGCCCAGTTCTGACTGACAGACATGAGGGCTGGAGGGCAAAGTATAGTGAGGTTTTAGAACCACTGCCAGTGCACACCCTCTCTGACCCCAACTCCAGAAATCTCTGGGCAATGGCCGTAGTACATCTAATGCCACCTGCATCCGAGAGGAGCTAGCCCCGTAGGGTTCAGACACACACCATTTACTTCAGAGACAACACACTAAGGAGCCTTTGGGCTTGGGCGCCGATAGCCCAGCAGCATAAAGTGCATAGAGCTGTTCTCCCCAACTCAGTACTGGAAACGGTTTGCTCCAAACCCCTCTACTACACCTGAACTGAAGCCCAGGCCTCACTGACCAGTTCTTACGACGCCCACATGACTTCACATCTCTTAGACCCCCATACACCCATCCCCCAGAGAGCTACAGCTCTCAATGACTGCCCCCTGCCTCCCGAGTGTAGGGACAGAGGACCTCACATCCTGAGACAACCTGGCCTTGGTCTCAGGTGAGGGTGAGAGGACCCCAGAAAGTGTTCAATCCTGGATGCACCCATTTACTCTCGTGGGGTGGGGTGGGAGTGGGGAGCTGGTGGGGTCTGGTGGGACCAAGAGTAGGAGGCCCTGGTGGCTGAGTTCTGGCAGCTACCCCCTATTTCTGCCCAAATAATTCCTTATAGCAGGAACCTGAAGCCGAATGCCCTGGGCCCCAAGGGTCCATAATGAACTGACCCCATGCCAGGGTTTCTTCCCAAGTGGCCACCCTCTTCCAGCCGCTACACTAACGCCCTTCCTCAAACTCGGCAGCCCCTATTCCACTCCCTAAAGCACCTCCTACATGCCTAGCCCTACATGTCTTGTCCTGCCAGCAGTCCCTGGGAGCTGCAGCAGACGGGGTCACTAACCGCAGAACTTGGATGCTATAGGTGTAGGGTGGCAAGTCTCTTCTCTCCAACTCCCACAGCACCACATACACCAGCACAGGGAACTCAGCCCGTCAGTTCAAGTTCCAGCCCTGCCACCTACCAGCTCTTGAGGGAAGGGGTCTGTCTTAGGGTTTCCATTGCTGCAACAAAATACCATGACCAAAAAGCAAGTTGGGGAGGAGAGGCCTTATTTGGTTATACTTCTGCATTGCTGTTCATCACTTAAGGAAGCCAGGACAGGAACTCAAGCAAGGCTGGAACCTGGAGGCAGCAGCTGATGCAGAGGCCATGGAGAGGAGCTGTTTTCCTGGCTTGCTCAGCCTGCTTTCTTTTGGAACCCAGGAGCACCAGCCCAGGGCTGGCACCACCCACCTGACTGGTCACTTATTGAGAACATGCCTATAGTTGGTTCTCATGGAGGCCTTTCCTCAGCTGAGGCTCCTTCCTCTGATGACTCTGGCTTGTGTCAAGTTGACACAAAAACTACCAGGGTCCCTCACCTCCTTTAACTTCAGTCTCTCCATCCTCTGAAGAATAAATGCTAATCAGACCTGCTGGTATATGACTATAATCGAAGCTACTCCAGAGGCAGTTGAAATGAAAGTTCAAGGCCTGCCTGAACTAGAGTTAGTTCAAAACTAGCCTGGGCAACTCAGTGAAACCTCGTCTCAGAAAGAAAAATACAAAAACAAACCAGGACTGCACAGTGCTGACGCATGCCTTTAATCCCAGCACTCAGGAGGCAGAGGCAGGTAGATCTCTGTGAGTTTGAGACCAGCCTGGTCTACAGAGCGAGTTCCAGGACAGGCTCCAAAACAATACAGAGAAACCCTGTCTCAAAAAACCAAAAAAAAAAAAAAAACAGTGGTGGTGGTACACGCCTTTAATCCTAGCATTCTGAACATTCTGTGAGTTTGAGGTCAGTCTTGTTTACACAGTGAGTTACAGGATAGCAAGAGCCAGACCCTGGTTCAAACAACTCAGTTTTAAGGATGTAGCTGTAGTGTGAACAGGTTCTGGGTTCAGCCACCAGCACCTAGAGTAGGGTACATGCCTAGACCCCAGCTTTAGGGAGGCAGAGGCAAGAGGGTCATCCTGGGTTACATAGCAAGTTTGAGGTCAGCTTAGGCTAAATGAGACAGTCTCAAAAGAATTCCCCACAGATCTTTTATTTTCTCTTCTATTTCATGTACCTTGATCGTATTCACCTCCAAATCTCGATCCCCACTCCACAGCTACCCCAAATGCCCAACATACCCCTTCCATGCCTTTCTTGGTTTTTGTTTTTTGTTTTCTTTGGAAGCTACCGAATCTGGTTGGAGATTTAGCTCAGTGGTAGAGCTCTTGCCTAGCAAGGCCTTGGCTTCAGTCCTTAGCTCAGAAGGAAAAAAAAAAGCAACCTACTGAGTCAATTAGTGCCGCCTGTTGGAATGCTGACCTATCTTGAGCAGGATTTGAGCAGCAGACAACCATAGCTTCTGTGAGTCCATGAGTGTAAGGACTGTGATGTCCAGAAAACAGTACTGTGTAGGACTCCTCCCCATCCTCCACACCACACGTTCCTGCCGCCCCCTCTTCCATGCTGTGCTTCTCCCTGAGCCTGGAGGAAACGGCCTGACACAGACCCCTTCATGGCTGAGCACTACAATAGTCACGTATTCTCCGCATTTTGGCTAGTTGTGAGTCCCTTCATTAATTCTTGGCCTCTGCAGAGAGCAGCTTCCCTGGCCACTAATGTGTATAAGCATAAGTGATTAGAAGGCAGTTTGACATGTCCATCTAGCAAGGCAGCAGTAGCAGGATCTCTTAGGACCCATAACCTCCCTGGCATGGCCTTTTAACCAGTTTATAGGACAGCATTAGTTCTTTCCTGAGGAGCAGGCCTGAAATCCAACAGTACAGTGTTTGGTTACCACATGATTTTTGTGTCAGTATTTCACCAGTGGGCGTGGTACCATAGCACAAAGTGTCTAGCACTAGGTGAGGCCACTGGTGGCTTTTCTTCCCCGGTGGACTGCATAGCCCCTCCCATCTCTGTGAGAGCTAGCCATCTGAGAGGAAGGCTTCAACTCTGGTTCAGCTTGAGCTCTGTGTGTCCTGCAATGACATCGTGTGGTGTCCTCAGAGTTTTACCATCTAGTGTGGTGTGCGACAAGAACAATGGCAAAAGCCTATTGTTGCTTTTAATCGTTCTGGGGGGTTTTGTTTTTAGAAGTGCATACGAAGACGTCTAAGCCTTGGTTATTTCTTGCAAGGGTAAGGCTAGAGGTACAAGTCCTCAGTGTGCGCATGAGGCCAGCTGGTCTGAGGTCCAGGGCATCATGCCCCAGCACAAGCATGCAGCCAGTGATGGGCCTCTCCATCGTAGAAACCACACAGCCTGCCAGACAAAGGCTGTCCTGAGTCCTCTGCCTCGGTGCCCTGGGCAAGATTCAGTCCCTAGGGCCATCTTTCCATCTGTAAAATGGGTTGGGGCAGAGCAGGCAAGCACTGGTTACTCACTCCCTGTAGACCTATGGGCTGCAAGTAACAGAAGTACTTCCCTGAAATACTACCACTGGGTTTGATGCTAGAGGGACAACCTTTAGCTGACCACAATGGCTCAGAGATGGAATGAGTGGGGCAGAGAAAGACAGTGAACACATCCAGAAAAAGTGGTAATCTGGTCTGGGCAGGCTGGCCACAGATGGACGGCTTCATGGAGGGAGATCATCGTGACGAGACCCGGGAAATTCTCCTCACAGGTCGGGAAAAGAAAATGTAATAAAACGTGACATGTGTGGAAGTGGCGTGAGACGGAGTTAGGAGACCTAAGAGGGGGCTTGGTTTGGGTTTTCTTCTTCCGGGACATTTCATCCAAAGTCAACCTCCACCCCGCTCCCTCCGAGTAAGGATGGCTTGGCGACCCATAGCCGGTGCGCAGTGTCTCGGGGGTCTCGGGGTGACTCGGATGCAGCCCTGCAGCCTTCTCATGCTCCGCCACCCGCAGGTAGCTGGAAGCTTGACGTTGACCCTACTTTTGCTGCGGGGCGGGGCGAACGCCTCGGGCTCGGGCCCGCAGTGTAGCCGCAGCGTTGGCCCCGCCCCCGCCCGCTCCGCCCTGCAGGCCGGCCGCAGCCGGGCGCCGATCCCGAGCGCCTGCCCTCTCGCTCTCCCGCTCGCCGGCTCGCCTGCCCGATCGCCCGCGGCCGCCGAGCCAGGTGAGCGCGCCAGGCTCTGTCCCGCACGCGCCCCGCGCCCTCGGCCAGCGCGCTCGCCGCTCTCTACCCTGGCGGCCGAGTGGGGCATTCAGGAGACTGGAGCGACCCCGGTCCTTGCCGCTGCTCCCCAGCACCCCTTTCGGCTGCCTGGAGCCCCTTACCTTGTGCTGGTCCGTTGGTTGGCTGCTGCGTCTGGCCGGTGAGGGAGCCACAAAGAAGCCGGTAAGGGTGCTGGAAAAGGCTTCCCAGACCGAGGAAATTACACGTGCCAAGGCAGGGAGAGTGGACAGGACGTTGGCGTCAGGGCTCCCCGAAATGTGAATCCAAGCTGAGGCGCTCCAAGGCAGCAGTCCCCCAGGGCACCCGAAGCCACAGAGGGCCTAGACTAAGCAGGAAAAAAACCCGACCTCCCACCCAACACACACCAGGAGCGAAGAGTGGGACCTGCGTGGGGAAAAGAAGCAGGTTTCTGGTGGCCTGCATCCAGGGCAGTCATGGGAGTCATGCGGAACCCGGGCAACCTCTGTGAGGGGGGTAACTCAACCTGCTTCAGGTTGCTGGAGTTGTTGGGACATGGACGCAAGCTTCTGATGTAGAGTGTGCAGCAGGCAATGTTAGAACTTTTCCGGGCAACAAAATCCAGAGGTTTCTCCCTGCAGGCCTAAGGAATTCTGCTTTTGAGTTGGGATGTCTGGCCCCAAGATGGCCTAGCACATCACAGGTGGAAGGCATGGTCCCCACCAAATCCCCTGCCAGGCCTGAGGCCCAACAAGGAAACCCCTGGATATCTGGAAAGGGAGTGAACAGCTGGCTTGGACCCCGGGGTCAAAAACCAAGAGGTGAAGCTGAAACCAGGCAGGAAGGAGGTGGGCTGAGCTAGGCACAGGGGAAACCAGGACCTCTGAGAGGCCTGTCTGCTTCCCAGGAGAGGGCAAGTAGGGCAGCTGAGCTTTACAGACACGCGTTGGTGACAAGGGGAGAAGGGAACACCTACATGGCTTTGGTTCCTTCTCATCTGTAATTTGCAGCTACGATCAGGAGCCAGCAGTGGCTGAGTCCTTCCTTCCTTCCTTCCTTCCTTCCTTCCTTCCTTCCTTCCTTCCTTCCTTCCTTCCCTCCCTCCCTCCCTCCCTTTCTTTCTTCTTTCCTTTCTTCCTGGTTCCCAGCTCTTTCCTGGGGTCTGGACTAACCAAATGAGTCTCAGCATTCCTTCAGTGTAGACTTCAGGAAGAGTCCCCAGGTGAAACGGGGCTGGCTGTGGGGCAGAATGTGCAGAGGTCAGTTGTAAACAGGGTAGTTACACCTCTGTCCGGAGCCTTCCAAAGTCCACTTTGCAGAAGGCCCACCTAAGCCTGTGAGGGCGCACGGCTGCAGTGACTGCTTACCAGGTACGCTTGTCCTCCAGGTTGCAGTCTCAGAGCGATCTGGAGACCTCCCAGGGCCCTGTTCATCTTAGGAGTTATTAGGGTGGGGAGTGGGGGACCACACAAATAAGCTACCTGCCGCCTGCCTGTGATGAGACCTTGGGCCCCATCTTTATCCTCTGTGGGGCGTGACCTCGGCAGTGCACAGCCAGCAGGGGGTTGGAGGAACTGAGGACTGCTGAACAGAGTTGTGTGGTTTGGTTTCCCTCTTCCCCAACCCCATCAGTCCTGGGCTGGCTGCCCGCTCTTTTCCCCACAGAGCTGGGTTTCCCTGGGGACCAGTGGCTTGGCCTAGCCCCATACCCACAGCCCCCTCCTTGCCGCAACTCACGCTAGAAGGAGGGCCAGACCCTCCTGGACCCTGGCCCTTCCTGTCCTGTGGTCCAAGGCCCAGTAATCTCTCTCCATTGCTGGGCTGGGAGCAAGGAGCAATGACTCCCTGGAGAGGAGGTAGGTGACTAGGGGTTGCTAGTCAGGGTAGTGGCCAAGGCTAGGGCAAGACCCTTGTTACTCCCATTGGAGGAAGGGGGACCCTGGTTCCTAGGGTTTGGCGCAGACTTGGAGGTCTTCCCTAGGAAAATCGAGAGTTCAGAGTCTCTCCTGGGAAAGGAAGGGAAGTCTGGAGCCAGTGTCTCTGCAGCTGCAGGTGACATGGAGAATGGCAGGCACAGAGGGTCTCCAGCCGTGCATGCAAAGATAAGGGGAGTATGAGATTCCTATGCCTGGAAGCCTCAAAGTGAGACAGATGCTATCCAGAGTACCCACATGCTTGTTCTCAGCTCCCCAGATAGGACTCTCTCAGGACGCCCCCCACCTCCCAAGATGCCGCCAATTCTAAACACTCCTTTGTCAGTGTTCACACCTGCACCAATGTTCCGTCTCCCTGCAGGTCCTGAAGCTGTCCAGCTGACATGGCAGCTCCAGCGTCTCTGAAGACCGAAGGGGGTCCGGTCCTGCAGGGGACATCATAGACCTTGGACAGCTGGACAGCCTGCCATCTGTGCTCCCGCTAGCCAGGCCAGATCTCAGGCCGTTCACCATGGGTGGCTGCTTCTCCAAGCCCAAGCCAGGTACCTCCCCGTCTCTGACAACCTCCCCCTCCCTCTCTGCACTCCACCAACCTCCAAAGTAGGTCAGCTAGGCAGGAGCCCGGAATGTTAATGCACTGTAGGCGAGAGGGGTGAAGGCCTGGGGAGGCTCTCCTGGGCTCTCCTGTAGCAGCCCGTCTTTATCTGGGGCTTTGTGTGTTAGTGGTGGGGAAAACAGCTGGTCCCTCGTAGGAAGTGGGGTCTAGAAGGTAGGGAAAGGGCTACTTCCTCCACTGCAGGAGGAGAAAGGCTCTGGAGACATTCTCAGCCTCAGGGCGACCTCTTTGAGATTCAGTTTCCCCCTAGAAAATGGACCTGGACACTGGCCTCCGAGACTGACAGGGTATGACAGGCAGGTCTCTGCCTCTTCTCATCACTGCCTGCTATCCAGCGTCATGTCTGGGTCTCATCTCCTGTTTGTTTTGTGTTTTTGAGACAGGGTCTCACTGTGTAGAGCACGCTGGTCTGGTCTCAGACTGACAGAGATCCTCCTGCCTGTGCCTTGCAAGTGCTAGGATTAAAGACGGCCACCATCATGCCCTTCTGTCCTCTCCTTTTTTAGAGAAAACCCTGACCCTACCTAGCCCTAGGAGCTCCAGCCAGAGGTAGGCTCATCCCAAGGCAAGAGAGAGCTTGGGATCTGCCCTGCCATCGAACTCCTGTCTCTAAGTTTGTCCCCCAGTCCACACATCCCTTCTTCCCTAGTCCTAAGAGCCAGGAAGCGGGAACTGTAGCCATGACAGGGTGCAGAAACCAGGGCTTCAGTGTGCAGTGTTCCGCCCACCCCTGCCCAGCTTGCCCTGGCTGGCGCACTCTGCCGGCTTGCGTAGCTCTCCTTACCTGATACCCATCATCTCGGTTACCTTGGGACTTGGGGGAGGGAAAAGAGCTGTAACCCACTGGTGTGGTGGTGGGGACAACACTTCCTTGCCTGAGTCTGTGCCAGGTCCCTCAGCCTCTGGCACAGGTACCCACGGTCTTTGTCTCACCCTTCTCAGAGTGGACAGGGATGTGCCAGCAAGATTCCACGTCAGTCGCATGCTGGGTGCCTGTGGTTCTGCTTGGTTGGCAGGAGACCAAAGAAACCAGATACCACCTGCAGTTTCTTTTAAGTAACGCCACAGAGCTGCCTAAGCAGGGACCCCTGACTCTTGCACTTCCGATCTAGAGCTAGCCATTGTCCCCTGTCCTGTCATCCCTTGTCTGTTGTTTTGTTTTGTGATTTTTTTTAAAACAAGATCTCATATAACCCAGGCTGGCCTCAAACTGACTATGGAGTTGAGGATGATCTTGAACTTGGGATCGATCTTCTTACTTCCACCTCCTTCATTCTGGAACTATAGGAGTATACCATTAACTATTAATTTGCATTTAGTACTAGGGATAGAACTCATAGTTTTGGGAATGCTAAGCAAACACTCTACAACTAAGCTATAGCTGTAGTTCCTTTTTGATTTTTTTAAACTTACTTTTATTGCTTTAAATTGTGTATGTGTGTATGTGTATATAGGTGTGTCCATAGTTCGGGTAGTGCAAGTGCATGGGTGTGCACACAGTGCATGGGTGTGCTCACAGTGCATGGGTGTGCTCACAGTGCAGGGACATGGGTGTGCTCACAGTGCATGGGTGTGCTCACAGTGCATGGGTGTGCTCACAGTGCATGGGTGTGCACACAGTGCATGGGTGTGCTCACAGTGCAGGGGCATGGGTGTGCTCACAGTGCATGGGTGTGCACACAGTGCATGGGTGTGCTCACAGTGCATGGGTGTGCTCACAGTGCATGGGTGTGCTCACAGTGCATGGGTGTGCACACAGTGCATGGGTGTGCTCACAGTGCATGGGTGTGCTCACAGTGCATGGGTGTGCACACAGTGCAGGGGCATGGGTGTGCTCACAGTGCATGGGTGTGCTCACAGTGCATGGGTGTGCACACAGTGCAGGGGCATGGGTGTGCTCACAGTGCATGGGTGTGCACACAGTGCATGGGTGTGCTCACAGTGCATAGGTGTGCACACAGTGCATGGGTGTGCACACAGTGCATGGGTGTGCACACAGTGCAGGGGCATGGGTGTGCACACAGTGCAGGGGCATGGGTGTGCTCACAGTGCATGGGTGTGCACACAGTGCATGGGTGTGCTCACAGTGCATGGGTGTGCACACAGTGCAGGGGCATGGGTGTGCTCACAGTGCATGGGTGTGCTCACAGTGCATGGGTGTGCACACAGTGCAGGGGCATGGGTGTGCTCACAGTGCATGGGTGTGCACACAGTGCATGGGTGTGCTCACAGTGCATAGGTGTGCACACAGTGCATGGGTGTGCACACAGTGCAGGGGCATGGGTGTGCACACAGTGCATGGGTGTGCTCACAGTGCAGGGGCATGGGTGTGCACACAGTGCATGGGTGTGCACACAGTGCATGGGTGTGCACACAGTGCAGGGGCATGGGTGTGCACACAGTGCAGGGGCATGGGTGTGCTCACAGTGCATGGGTGTGCACACAGTGCAGGGGCATGGGTGTGCACACAGTGCAGGGGCATGGGTGTGCTCACAGTGCAGGGGCATGGGTGTGCTCACAGTGCATGGGTGTGCACACAATGCAGGGGCATGGGTGTGCTCACAGTGCAGGGGCATGGGTGTGCTCACAGTGCATGGGTGTGCTCACAGTGCAGGGGCATGGGTGTGCACACAGTGCAGGGGCATGGGTGTGCTCACAGTGCATGGGTGTGCACACAATGCAGGGGCATGGGTGTGCTCACAGTGCAGGGGCATGGGTGTGCTCACAGTGCATGGGTGTGCACACAGTGCAGGGGCATGGGTGTGCACACAGTGCATGGGTGTGCTCACAGTGCAGGGGCATGGGTGTGCACACAGTGCATGGGTGTGCACACAGTGCATGGGTGTGCACACAGTGCAGGGGCATGGGTGTGCACACAGTGCAGGGGCATGGGTGTGCTCACAGTGCATGGGTGTGCACACAGTGCAGGGGCATGGGTGTGCACACAGTGCAGGGGCATGGGTGTGCTCACAGTGCATGGGTGTGCACACAGTGCATGGGTGTGCTCACAGTGCATGGGTGTGCACACAGTGCATGGGTGTGCACACAGTGCATGGGTGTGCACACAGTGCAGGGGCATGGGTGTGCACACAGTGCAGGGGCATGGGTGTGCTCACAGTGCATGGGTGTGCTCACAGTGCAGGGGCATGGGTGTGCTCACAGTGCAGGGGTGTGCTCACAGTGCAGGGGCATGGGTGTGCACACAGTGCATGGGTGTGCTCACAGTGCATGGGTGTGCTCACAGTGCAGGGGCATGGGTGTGCTCACAGTGCATGGGTGTGCTCACAGTGCATGGGTGTGCTCACAGTGCATGGGTGTGCTCACAGTGCAGGGGCATGGGTGTGCTCACAGTGCAGGGGCATGGGTGTGCTCACAGTGCATGGGTGTGCTCACAGTGCATGGGTGTGCTCACAGTGCATGGGTGTGCACACAGTGCAGGGGCATGGGTGTGCACACAGTGCAGGGGCATGGGTGTGCTCACAGTGCATGGGTGTGCTCACAGTGCATGGGTGTGCTCACAGTGCATGGGTGTGCACACAGTGCATGGGTGTGCTCACAGTGCATGGGTGTGCTCACAGTGCATGGGTGTGCACACAGTGCAGGGGCATGGGTGTGCTCACAGTGCATGGGTGTGCTCACAGTGCATGGGTGTGCACACAGTGCAGGGGCATGGGTGTGCTCACAGTGCATGGGTGTGCTCACAGTGCAGGGGTGTGCACACAGTGCAGGGGCATGGGTGTGCTCACAGTGCAGGGGCATGGGTGTGCTCACAGTGCATGGGTGTGCACACAGTGCAGGGGCATGGGTGTGCTCACAGTGCAGGGGCATGGGTGTGCTCACAGTGCATGGGTGTGCACACAGTGCATGGGTGTGCTCACAGTGCAGGGGTGTGCACACAGTGCAGGGGCATGCAGGTGTCAGAAGAGCCAGACCCCCTTGAAGGAGGGTTATAGGCTGTTGTGAGTAACCTGATTTGGGTTCTGGATCTCAGAACATTATGTGCTCCAGCTTGGGGTTTGTTTTCTTTTGTTTGTTTGTTTGCCTGCTTTTTAAAAGATTGTTTATTTAGGATTTTCAGGACAGGGTTTCTCTGTGTAGCCCTGGCTATTCTGGAACTCTCTTATAGATCAGGCTGGCCTCAAACTCAGAGATCTGTCTCAGTCTCCTAAGTGCTGGGATTAAAGGCATACACCATCATGCCAGGCTTAAGATTTATTTATTTTTATTTTATATTTTATTGTTTTTCGAGACAGGGTTTCTCTGTATTGTTTTGGAAGCTGTCCTAGAACTCACCGTGTAGACCAGGCTGGCCTCAAACTCAGAGATCTGTCTGCCTCTGCCTCCTGAGGGCTGGGATTTAAGTGCCACCACTGCCTGGCTACTTTTATTTTATGTGTGAGTGTTTTGCCTGTGTATAGTAAGTGTATAGCATGTGTGCAGTACCTGTGGAGGCCAGAAGACTGCATCCTATCTCCTGAAACTGGAGTTGCTGATGGTTAGATATAAGCCATGGTATGGGTGCTGGAATAAAAACCTGGGTTCTCTGCAAAAGCAGCAAACACTCATGACCTCTGAGCCATGCATCCCCCACCCCCTAACCCCCAACCCCCACCCCGTTTAAAAACAAAGAGTTCTGCTATGTAGCCCTAAATGACCAGGCCAGTCTTGGAAATGCTGTGACCTCCCACAGGCTGGGCTTACAGGCCTTAGCCGTCACACCCAGTTCATGTTTTTAAAACTTGGTGTTTTAAGGGAGGAGAAATTTATTTTGGCTTACAACTTGAGGGGACACATTGTGTCCTAGTAAAGGCTTGACTGTCGGTGACTTTGTGGTGGTGGGAACCTTCAGCAGCTAACTATATCTTTGTCTTTCCCTTTCTCTAGAATGTTACCGTGTTGCTCTGGCTGGCCTCAAAGCGCTTGGCTATTCTTACTACTTAGAGGCAATGTTAGAACCTGGGCTTTCTAGCCTTCTACCTGTGTGACCGGTGCTGGCTACCCCTCTCTGACCCTCCATGTCCTCCTGTAGAAAGTGGGAGTGGGGTGACTGTGCCTGTCTCTGGCCCTGGCACGCACGAAGCACTTGCAGGTGTGACTTTTTCTTCCTCTGGATTCTGGGCTGCAGCGGTGGACTCAGGACCCGGCTCCAGGCAGGGCTGAGGGTCAGGAGGTTTCAGGTATGGGCATGAGAGTAGGACATGGGTTTCAGCTGAGGCCAGCAAAGCCTATAATGAGAGTAGAACAAGTAGAAAACCCCTGTGTAAGTTCTGCTCTCTCTGCTGCTCTTCACGGCTGTATCTTAGTGTTGTCAGCATTGGCCTCCTGAGTCCCACCTGCTGTGTTCTGGAGGGTCTTTGTTTTTGAGACAGGACCTCTCAGTGTAGCTCTGGCTGGCCTGGAACTCACGCTGTCGACTGTGTTGGCTTCGAACTCACAGAGGTCTGCCTGCCCCTGCCTCCCAAGAGCTGGGATTTTTTTTTTTTTTGGTTTTTCGAGACAGGGTTTCTCTGTGGGTTTGGAGGCTGTCCTGTAACTCGCTCTGTAGACCAGGCTGGCCTCGAACTCACAGAGATCCGCCTGCCTCTGCCTCCTGAGTGCTGGGATTAAAGGCGTGTGCCACCAACGCCCGGCAAGAGCTGGGATTTAAGGTGCCCAGCATCATGTCTGGTCTTTCTTCTTCCTAAGACTTTAAGCCAGTTGCTTACCTATGCCAGAACTGGTAGAAAGTGGCCCAAGGCAATGGATAAGGGACCTACCACACAAGCGTCAGGACCTGGGTTTGGACCGCCAGGACCCACATGAAAACCAGGGGTAGCAATGTGCACTTGTAACCCTAGTATTGGGGTGGAAGAGACAGGCATGTAGCCAAGTAGTCAGTCACTGAAGTCTTGGTTCAGTGGGAGAGGCTGTGTCAAAGAGAGAGGAGGAGGAGAAATGGAAAGCAATAGACTCCCTGCACAAGCTGCTGGATTTACATGTACACACAGATAGACGTGTGTGCATCTCCCCGGATTCCCTAAAACATGCACACATACATACATCTACTCCCATCCTGAGTGCCCAGCCACATGCTATTAAAAAATACAAATAGGAATACAGTTCTCCTGATCTGACTGTCTATCTGCCTTTTATTATGTGTTTGCTTTTTCCCGTGGCTGCAGGAAGCTCAGGGCTAGTTGACACATCTCAATTACCAGGGCTCATATGTGTAGCTCAGTAGTAGAGTGAGCGTTGAACATGTGAATGTCTCTGAGTTCAGGGCCTAGCACAAAAACCAAACCAAGCCAAATAAAAAAACCTGAAAACACTACTGCACAGTTTCAAAACTGGAACTCTTGTTCTGCTTAGATACATGATCAGCAAATGGGTAGATGCTCTTCGTTCCTCCCTATCCCGTTTTTGAAGCAGAGTCTCACTTGGTAACCAGGCTGGCCTAGAGTTCACTTTGGAGCCGGGGTAGCTTCAAGCTTTGACAGTTTTCCACCTCCGGCTCCCAAGTGCTGCAATTACAAGTGTCAGTCACTATGCCTGACAGTTTGTCCCTCCCCTGTGATGCTAGACACAGAGCTAAGTGTGACTCCATCAATGGTCTCTACCATAGCCTGGTCTCTCATTTTGTGACTCAAGTGTCTTGAGGCCCAAGAGGCAAGGACAGTGTCTGGGGTGCTGATGGGATCATGGGTTGACCCAGCTTTGTGGGTTAGCAGTGTCCCCCACCTAACCTTCTGCTGCTTCTCCTAATGACTCCCCAGGAGAACATCAGGGGGCATGCCTTGGAGCTTTCTGGAAGGAGGAAAGACTAACAGCTTGACTTGGAGGCTCTCTGCACCCCTACCCTGCTGTTCCTGTGGGCTCCCACAGCTCTCACCGCTGATGTCAGCTGAGCCTGACATATTTTTCTTCTTAATTCTTCCAAAAACATTCTAACACCATTACATAAAGCGTGTTAGTCCCCACCCCCACATGATGGCCTCCACAGTGTGGTTGTGTCCTCTCTACCATGCCCAGGCAAGGAGCTGCTGTTTGCCTCTGTCCCCTGCAATAGCTGGGCCTGAGTGGGAGGCTGGGTTCCCTGGCTATGGAGGGAGACTTGGCCCAGCATGGAAGGATCAAGGACCCATTCAGGGCCTACAGAGCCAGAGGATACAAGGCCTGGAGCTGTACCTGAGTGTGACATAGTCACTGTTGGAGGGAGGGGGTCCAGGGTCACTGTTGGAGGGAGGGGTCCAGGGTCACTGTTGGAGGGAGGGGGTCCAGGGTCACTGTTGGAGGGAGGGGGTCCGGGGCAGCAGCAAGTACAGATATGGCCTAGGAGGTGTGACTCAGCGGCCAGACTGGACCTTGTGGCCTTTGTCTCTGCGGTGGGGTCAGGTCTAAGGTGAAGGGGTTCAGAGGTAAAAGCGGGAGAGAGGCTTTGATGTCAGGGGATGGAGAGAGGAGCCACCTGCTCCCACAACAGCCCATGCTGTGCCCGGGGCTTAGCTTCCTCCTCCTCCTCGGCCTCCTCCCTACCGTAGCAGCCCAGGAGACCGGATTATGGCTGCTCAAAATTCTGTTTATTGTTCCTTTCTAATTAAAAAAAATACCCCAGGCACGTCATGGGGATTTTGGGAAATGCAGAAAAGTTCAAAGAAGAAAATGTCAGTCTACAGATACCTACTCCTGCTACCCTGGAGTAGGCCCAAAACTGAACAGACTCCGTGTGGTAGCCATGGCCTGTTATGTTCATGCCCTCGGTGGTTTCAGTCTCCGGGCTCCAGACTCTGTACACAGAGACATCAACTAGTTGGGCTTTGGTAAATACTGAATGAATCCCAAACTGATAGACACAGCTATATTAAGAAGTTGAAAGGTATCTGGGTATGGTAGTGCACACCTTTGATCCCAGCATTCAGGAGGCAGAGGCAGGTGGATCTCTGTGAGTTCGAGGCCAGCCTGGTCTACAGATCAAGTTCCAGGACAGCCAGAGCTGTAACACAGAGAAACCCTGTCTTGAAAAAAAACCACATTCTTGACCCTCTTGTCTCTACCTTCTAGGTATGGGTATCACAGGTATATACTACTATGTCTTGTTCTGGCTTTTAAAACATTAATTTATTGTTATTATTGCTGTTGTTGCAGTTCTAAGGACAGAATCTTGAGCCTGTTCTTCACAAGCTGTGAATAGACACCATTTTCCTTATAGATTTACTTTTGCTATTTTATGTGTATGAGTGTTTTGTCTACATGTTCATCTATGCATTACATTTGTGCTTGGTGCCCAAGGAGGTGGCGAACCTCTGTGTGGGTGCTGGGAATCGAACTTGGTTCCTATGAAACAACAAGAAGTGCTCTTAACTACTGAGCCAACTCTCCAGCTCTAGACAATCTTTTTTTTTTTAATTTCGAAAAGAGATAAACTTTTCAAGCTTGAGTAGGCAGTGCCTGCCTGTGATCATACCACTTGGGAATTGAAGTAAGAGGATCAGCTATATAAGACCATCTAAAAAACAAACAAAACAAAACCCCAAAACAGTGGAACATATTCAAAGCTAATGGGAAAGTTCCAAGGACAGTGATTCTTGTCTCCCCCCTTATCATTTTTTTGACATAGGGTCTTACTTTGTTCTCTAGGCTGGTCTGGGACTTGTGAAAGTCCTGCTCAGCCTCTGGAGTGCGTCAGGACAAGTGTGAGCGAGCCACTATGTCCAGTGAACTCAGTTTCCCCTTGCCTAGATACACTAGCTGTGAATTGAGCTGCAAGTGGTCTCCAAGCAGGGACATCGTCTTTGTCCATCATTAGATTCATGAGTTGGGGATGGAGGTGTTTTCCTCCAGACATTTCTAGAGAAAATGGCTCCAGTATGAAGAGCTGTGTTCTGTGAATCCTTCTGTGACTGTCTTTGGGAAAATAAAGGTTTCTGGGCTGACT
Source organism: Mesocricetus auratus (assembly GCF_017639785.1). Classification (NCBI taxonomy): domain Eukaryota; kingdom Metazoa; phylum Chordata; class Mammalia; order Rodentia; family Cricetidae; genus Mesocricetus; species Mesocricetus auratus. The sequence continues at coordinate 72,949,514 of NW_024429192.1, forward strand.
ATAGTACTGGCCTGGCCTGAGGCAGGCGCTGGGTTCTTCAACAAGAAGAAAACATGCAAAAGTGAATTGAAGTCAGCCACCTCTTGCTGGCCTCTGCCTTGCCTGTGGGGTGGGAACAGAGCTGATTCAGTCCTAACTGGCTCATGGCTGCTTCGTCCACAGTGGAACTCAAGATTGAAGTGGTGCTGCCTGAGAAAGAGCGGGGCAAGGAGGAGCTGTCGGCCAGCGGAAAGGGCAGCCCCCTGGCTTACCAGGGCAATGGCACAGCCCGCCACTTCCATGCTGAGGAGCGTCTGCCCACCCCACAGCCCTACCCCAGCCCTCAGGACTGTGTGGAGGCTACTGTCTGCCATGTCAAGGACCTTGAGAATGGCCAGTGGGTGCTGGGATTCGAGGGTGGTGGTAGGGCCTGAGGTGGAGGGCATGGGGAAGGGTTGGGTTGAGGCAGTGGTCTAAAATGGGCTGTGACTCCCTGGGAGCAGCCTTTGTACTCCAGCTGCTCTGGGCTTCCCAAGACTGGACGCTGGGAGGAGATGCTTACAGGAGGACATGGCTAGCTTCTGGCTCTAACTGAACACAGTCCCTCCCCAGGATGCGGGAAGTGGAGCTGGGCTGGGGGAAGGTGTTGCTGGTGAAGGACAATGGGGAATTTCATGCCCTGGGCCACAAATGTCCGCACTATGGAGCACCGCTGGTGAAAGGTGAGGTTATTTATATATGGGAGGTGGGAGACAGCCATCCGTGTCAATACAGGGATTCCAGCAGGGCCCTCATTCATTTGTGGGGTCTCCTGGGCTGGGGAGAGGTCCAGCAGGATCCAGTCCAGTAGGAGCCCTAGAGAGCAGTCTCTGGGCATGGCTCTAGCCTGGGACCCATTTGCCTCTCCTAGGTGTACTGTCCCGGGGCCGTGTGCGTTGCCCCTGGCATGGTGCCTGCTTCAACATCAGTACTGGGGACCTAGAGGACTTCCCAGGCCTGGACAGTCTGCATAAGTTCCAGGTATGGTGGGAGTCTGTGGTGTGGAGACAGGACTGAAGCATCTCCGAGTTTGATGCTGATGCTGTCTGCCCTCACAGGTGAAGATTGAGAAGGAGAAGGTGACTGTCCGGGCAAGCAAGCAGGTACCAGGGTGGCGCACTAAGGCCCGGGTTTTAGTGGAAGGGTTCGGAGCAGGTTGGGGGGATATCTCGGCTAGAGAAGAGCATGTTCCAAAGGCCTGTGGTGGAAGAGAGCCTGGCATGGGAGGAGTCGCAGGGCGGAGGTGAGGCTGGGCTGGAACCTCAGGAACCGAGCTCCCAGCTGCCCTCCCCTCACCACTCCCAGGCCCTGCAGCTGCAGCGAAGGACAAAGGTGATGGCCAAGTGTATATCTCCAAGTGCTGGCCACAGCAGTGGCACCAATGTGCTCATAGTGGGTGCAGGTTGGTGTTGGGCACAATGAAGGAAAGGGGAAGCTTGGAGGGTGGGAGAGACGTTGGCCTTGGTCTATGGTCCTGTCCCTCAGGTGCTGCTGGCCTGGTGTGTGCAGAGACACTGAGACAGGAGGGCTTCTCAGACCGCATCGTCCTTTGCACCCTAGACCGACATCTGCCCTATGACCGGGCCAAGCTCAGCAAGGTGGGAATGGGGGCACTGCTTGGCTCCTTATTCCTCCAGGTCCCTGTCACATCCCTGTCCCAGATTGGAGGTCTAGCTAACTGCTTTCTCCAGTCTCTCAGGCCTGTCTGCGGTGCTCCCAAAGAGATCTGGGTTTGTTGAGTTCTATCCTGTAGCCCCCGGGTGACCCAGAGTGGCCTCACCTTCCCTGGGTTCTGTGTCCTCTACAATAAAATGGAACACACCTTTCATCTTAGCACTTGGGAGGCAGAGGCAGGTAGATCTCTGTGAGTTTGATCTTCGTAGCCAGTTCCAGGCCAGCCAGAGCTACAAACTGAGACCCTGTCTCAAAAAATAAAATAAAATGGAATAGCCACCACCTCACCATCTGGCCTAGACTCACGTATGGCCTTGACTCACATATGGCCCGTGTTCCCCAGTCCCTGGATGCACAACCGGAGCAGCTGGCCCTAAGGCCCAAGGAATTCTTCCGGGCCTATGGCATCGAGATGCTCACTGAAGCCCAGGTACGAGGGGAGCGTGGAAACAGGCAAAGAAAAAGCTTGGCTGGTTGGTGCACGCCTTTAATCCCAGGACTCAGGAGGCAGAGGCAGGTGGATCTCTATGAGTTTGAGGCCAGCCTGGTCTATAGAGTGAGTTTCAGAACAGCCAGGGCTACACAGAGAAAGCCTGTCTTGGAAAAACAAAAAGGAAGAAGAAAAAGCTTCAGGGGAACCAGAAATGACATGAGGCCATGTGTACCCCTGGGGCGTGATGGTTGCTCAGTCTTTGTGTCCTGACCTGGGACCCAGCACTGAGCCTTCTTCCAAGCAGGGTGGTAGGGTCGGGGGAGATGGTCTGATCCCAGCTTAGACAAGAGAGCATGGTGGGACTTGGAAGTATAAAGACTGCCCTGAGTTTGCTGCAAGGAGCCTAATTTCTGGGTTCTGGGAACCTTGTGGAACTCAGAAGTGAGCAACAAGGCCCAAGCCTGTGCCAAGGGCTCACTCTGCCTACTGGGGGTTATAGGTGGTCACAGTGGATGTGAGGAACAAGAAGGCTGTGTTCAAGGATGGCTTCAAGCTGGAGTACAGCAAGCTGTTGCTGGCACCAGGAAGCAGGTAGGTGTATGTCTCCTGCCTTTACCAGACACCAGGCAGCTGGTCATCTGCCAGGACGGGAGGCCCTCACTAATACCAGTGACTCTTAGCCCTAAGACCCTGACCTGCAAAGGCAGAGATGTGGAGAATGTGTTCACCATCCGCACACCCGAGGACGCCAATCACGTCCTGCGGCTGGCCCGTGGCCGCAACGCTGTTGTTGTGGGAGCGGGCTTCCTGGGTGAGTAGCTTCAAGGGATGTGTGTGGTGGTTAGCCACCACGGCAGTCCCCAGGGTGTTCTGGCCCTAGGTGTCAGCGCCAGCCTTCCCACCCCTGCCTATCACCCAGGGATGGAGGTGGCTGCCTATCTAACTGAGAAGGCCCACTCAGTGTCTGTGGTGGAGCTGGAGGAGACACCCTTCCGGAGGTTCCTGGGGGAACGTGTCGGTCGTGCCCTTATGAAGGTGAGCCTGTTCCAATGCCTGGCCTATGAACACCCTGAGGGACTAGCCTAGCCAGGAAGTGTCTCACCCACTGCCCATGCGCCTGCTTGCTTGTACAGATGTTTGAAAACAACCATGTGAAGTTCTATATGCAGACAGAGGTGCTGGAGCTGCGGGCTCAGGAGGGCAAGGTGGGCTTCTCTCCCTGCTGCTGCTGCTCCCTGTGACTCTCCCTGTGCTCAGCAACTGTGCCCGTCTGCTCACCCACTCCTTCCCCCAGCTGCAGGAGGTGGTACTGAAGAGCAGCAAGGTTCTTCGGGCAGATGTCTGTGTGGTTGGCATTGGTGAGTAGGTAGACAAGCAGGTGCTAGTGAACAGAACTGTCCGTGCACACTCTCAAGTGACCTTGGATCCTTCAGTTTCCACATTTGTAAAATAGAACCCCAATGGTACCCACTTCACAGGATCATCAGCTTAGCCCAGGCATCTCACGGAGCAGGTGACTGCTACCAACTGATACAGAGGACACAGATGAGCCTCTGGTTGGTTCCTATGCCAGCTGACATAGTAGTTTGGGGAGGAGCCACTCTGGAAGATGGCAGCACAGGGTTGGAGAAGCATGACTTGTGGACCCCCATCAGGAGAGTTCCATAGCACACACTGAACAGACAGCTCCTGGGGCTAAATGGGAAGGAAGCACAGCCTGTGGATGGGGGCATGGAGGGTGGGATTCATGAAGACCCAGGTGGGTCTTCTGTGGGTGATTAGTCCTGGGCAGGCAGGTGCGGCGGGATGGAGAGAGACGAGGCGGGAGGAAGGTGGGGCAGAGTGAAGATGCATGGCTTCTGTCCCGTTAGGTGCAGTGCCTGCCACAGGCTTCCTGAGGCAGAGTGGCATCAGTCTGGATTCCCGAGGTTTCATCCCAGTCAACAAGGTGGGACTGGGTGAAGTGGGCAGGATGCTGGGTGGAGCATGGCTGGAGGCCTCCATCCCACCCACAGAGCCCTGGTCCTCTCCCCACAGATGATGCAGACCAACATCCCAGGCGTGTTTGCTGCTGGTGATGCTGTCACCTTTCCTCTTGCCTGGAGGAACAATCGGAAAGTGAACATTCCACACTGGCAGATGGCTCATGCCCAGGGTATGGCTATCCCTGAAGCAAGTTGAGGGCTGGAAGGCCATCCCAGGGTCTCAGCCACCTTCCCCATTCCCCAGTTGCCGATGTGGGGTCTTAAGTTCAAGGCTAGGTGATGGCTTGTTCAGTGCACCTCATGCAGAGATCAATCAATGTACAGAGTGGCCATCTCCAGAGACCCCTTTATGCCATTAAGCTGGGCAAACCCCTTTCCAGTCCCGATTGGCATTTCACTGTCCTCAAGGTCATGTATTTAGCAGAACTCCCCCTTGGCCAGGCCACCCCGGAGGGGAGAAAGGGTTTATTCAGTAGACTAGTTTCCTACTCAGGGCCTGTCTCTCTTGCACCACTGTGTCTCTGTGAGCTTCATGGATCCCTGGAGACAGCTATGTAGCCCAGACTCGGTTGTGTTATTTGATTTTTATGCAACTGTCTCCCCCAACATTTGGTAGCCACCAGGGTTCCTGAGGCCCATGGACTATGGTCTCATTCTGTAAGATGCAGATAGCAGCGTGTGGCCCATTTGAGGGCCTTGTGAAGGACCTCTGCATGTCTAGTCTGGAAAGGGACTTCCCCACACATCTGCCTTTCCTCTGTTCTTCCTTCACCATTATCTGCAGAGTTGATAATGGTATCTCCTAATTCCAGCATCTGTTCAAATTCGAGGTCTAAAGTTGCTGCTGCCGAGTAAGGAACCAAAGGCTGCTCCTTGGTCAAATATAATTAGGACTTAGGCTGTCCAGAGCTTCTTAAATGTATCCAACTATGAGCTGAGGCGGAGCCTCAGAAGTGGACAGCCACCTGTGCTAACGCTGCAGGCCCTGCATGGGCTGTCACTTTTCCTCTGGCCTTTGTGCTCTAGTGCCATCTCTCTCTCCATCTGATGTCTGATTAGCTTTCCGTGAACACAGTTGTGACGTAGTTCACAACCCCAGTACACCTTTCAGATGTACAGCAGATCAAAGAGGGGCAGTGTAGGTGGATCTCTGGGACCAGTTGTTTGTTCCCTCTGTACCATAGCATCCAAAGGTGGGCTATGAGCTGAACATGATGCCTTTTGGGGAAGTCCTGGATACCAACTATACCTGTCAGGGTCCCCAGAGGGGGCTGAGGGCAGGCAGTGTTGGTGGTGAGGGAAAGGGATGGGCTCTAACCCCCCTGGGTCTTTCAGGGCGGGTAGCAGCTCAGAACATGCTGGCACAGGAGGCGGAGATCAACACAGTGCCCTATCTGTGGACTGCCATGTTTGGCAAGAGCCTCCGCTATGCTGGTAACTAAAAGCCTGTCTAGGGTAGCTAAAAGCCCATCGTGGGGATGGGGGCTCTGACCTAGCAGTTAGGGGGTAGGGCCTGAAGGCACTTTGGGATTAAGTGTGGGGGTTGGATCCAGTAAGAACTAAGAATTGGCAAACAAGCTGGCTTGGTGCAGGTATGGTTGTATACTGTGATCCCAGCAGTCTGATGGCTAAAATGGGAAGATCAGGGATTGGGAGCTAATTTGGGTTTAGTGTTGAGACTAAGGTGGTGGGTTAGGAATAGTTCGGAACAGCAGTGGTGAGATGGATCAGTGGGTAGGGCTCTGTAACATGCATTCTTCCCACTAGCCTGGTCCCAGAGCCCCATCAGTCCCAAATGAACACACAGGACACTATATTAATTCTGAAGCTGTTGGCCGTTTGCTATGATTTTTAATCTGCTAGCTCGACTTAATCATTGACCCAAAATAACCAATATATATTTTATAAGGACTTATTTTTCCCGAGAACGCCAGACTTGCATTCTCTCCTCCAGGGATCACATTGCTAGGACTCTTCACTACATTTCCCAGAATCCTCTTAAACTCTTAGTCCCACCTATCTTGCTTCCATAATGGCCAACAGTGCTTTATTTAAACCAATAATATTTACAGAATGACATCTCCCAACAGGGCTCTACTAACATGCTCATGATCTGAGTTTGATTCCCAGGACCTGCATAATGGAAGGAGAGAATCAATTCCTGCAAGCCGTCCTCTGACATACATACACACACGCACACGCGTGCGCGCGCACACACTCAGAGTAAGAGTTAGACGATGGCAATTGCCTTAGGCCAAGTACTCAGGAGGCCATGGCAGGCAGATCTCTGAGTTTGAGGCCAGCCTGGTCCACAGATTGGGTTCCAGGACAGCCACAGAGAAACCCTGTCTGTAAAAACCAAGACAGAGATAGAAGGGAGGTTGTTTAGGCAGGAGTTAGGAGGGCAGGCTAGGAGCCTGTAAAGACTCTGTTCCTCCCCCATTCACATGGGCACCCTCCCACAGGCTACGGAGAAGGCTTCGATGATGTCATCATTCAGGGGGATCTGGAGGAGCTGAAGTTTGTGGCTTTTTACACCAAGTGAGAGAAACGGGGTGCAATGGAAAGCAGTGGGAGCCATTGGGAATGGATGTTCAGTAGGAGCAAAGTGGTGGCGGGGGCCTGGCCGAAGGGAAGTGAATGGCAAAGAGGGGTAGTTGGGCAGGAGGCATCACAAAGATGGAGGCAGTAACAGTCCTTCCACTGTCAAACAACACCGCGTCCTCTGGTTTGAGGTAAGTGTTGGAACCGAGGTGGGTGTCTACACTAGGAGAGCCACACTGGTAGAGAAAAGGTGATGCTGAGGCCAGGACCATGCCTTCGCTGTGCCCAGGCCTGGGGCGCTGGGTGCTCAGGACATCCTGTTTCCCTGGACAAGAGCTTCCCAGCACCCCAGGTGAACAGAAGGGTGTTGGGATCTCCAAGCAGGACCATTGCTAGTGGTCCTCAGGCTCCTTCTCTCTATAGAGGTGACGAAGTGATTGCTGTGGCCAGCATGAACTACGATCCCATCGTATCCAAGGTGGCTGAGGTGCTGGCCTCAGGTCGAGCCATCCGGAAGCGGGAGGTGGAGTGAGTGCGGGTGTGGGAGATTTTGGGGCGTGTGAGGGGGTGTCCTGGGTAGGATCTACTCAAGCTACCATGGCAGCCTGTTGCCCCCACAGTCCTGTAGAGCTCTTCCCCTTACTTTCAGTTCCCATGGCTCCTGGGTAGGATGGGGGATGAATTTGTGATTTAGAAGCTGACAAGATGTGACTGCAGGAACAGAAGGAAAACAAGTGTGCCCCAGAGAGGAGCCAGTGCTGTGGGATGGAGGCAAAGCCCACTACTTGAGTGAGCCCAGCCTGGGACTCCTGACCAATATGATTTGTGCTAAGCCTAGGTGGGGAAACACAACTAGTGAGTGGTGCTCGCAGATACGGCATACACAGACATGTGGGGGATGGGAGGTCTGGGAGGCACTGGACACCAGCCATTACTCTATCCCAGCACAGGGCCAATGAGAGTTCCCTGTAGCTTGACCTGTGCATAAAGAACTTCCAGGAGCTAGGGACAGGGTAGAGGTGACTGAGGGGTTGAAGGCTACCTAACAGGGGCAAATCACTGAGGGGCTGAATGCTATCTGACAGGGGTAAAGCCTAGGGTGGAAACAGCGCAAGACCCAGAGTAGAATTCATAAGTGACATGCTTTCTTTGGCCTTCTGTTTCCCCTCTTGCCTTCGCAAAGGCTGTTTATGCTACACAGCAAGTACGTGTGCTCTGCCTTTCCTGTTGACTGTTCTGAGCCTCTTCTTCCCCCAGCCCAATTATCAAATCCTCCTACCCTGCCCAAGTCCACTCCCCTGCTGGGCACGAGGCTCTGACACAGAGCCATCCCCGCTGCTGTTTTCAAGAGTCCTGTGCTCATGGTGCCTGGAGTGGAAAACCTACCCTCTTCTGCTCTGACCCATCACTCTCTCGTCCCTACAGAACCGGTGACATGTCTTGGCTCACAGGGAGAGGATCCTGAGCTCTCATGTGGTGGATTTGGGCAGGCCTCTGGGCACCAGGGTCAGAGGCCAAGTCCTGGGGGCAAGTGCCAATCTCCTATTTCCCAGCATACCCCAGGGTGGAATCTGAGTCCTCCCAAGGCCTTCAACTGTCTGCCTCCCCTCCAGAGAGGCTCCTGCTGTCTCCAGAAGATGGTCTGTCCCAAGGCTCAGCTGCATTGACAGCTGATTTTAGAGGCAGGACAGGCTCTGCCTATTTCCTTTCTTAGGACTATTTTCCCAGCAAGAGCCTGTAACATTACCTTAAAATTAAAACACATGTATCTACAGACCTGAGTCCCAGTGTAATTGGGCCAGCACTTGAGGGAGAGCCAGGTATGGTGTGACATACCTGTAATAGCAGAGTTAGTCCATCCTGAGCTACGTGAGCTCTTGTTTTGTTTTTTAAAAGGTTCAGAAGCCAAAGGCAGCTTTTGTATTTGCCCACTTAAGGTAGATAGGAACTGGGTCCCAAAGCAGACGCCATGCTCCTCACAGCCACCTGAGCTGCTCTGCTACTGTTATTAAATCATCTCATTGTTATATACTCAGAAATGGAAATGCTCATCTGGATTACAGTAGCCACTCAAAAACTTACCCAGTCCCATTCTGTATATCTCAGTGATCTTTTGTACAGCTATGATAGCCATTATGAAGTCGCTGGTGACTTCACTTTTACTATTTTATGTTTATATGCACTTACCACAAAAAGTGGAAACCAATTAGCTTTACGATTTCATTTTCATGGCTTCACTGTCCATTTTGCCTGAACTTTGCGAATCCTTATTTCACAAGCGAAGAAATAATTCAACTGGCCTCAAACTACAATGTAAAAACTACGGTTTGTGGTGTAGTCTAGTGCAGTGCTTGCCCGTCAAGTCCTGGGTTCAAAGCCCACCGCAGAAAGGGGGAGAAACAAATGAAGCTCCTGCTCAGAAACAGAAGCGGAGAACCAGGGTTCTCCGCTACCAAGAGTTCCGGACAATAAGAACGCCAAAGGGAGAGGGGAGCATTGAAGGCCAGGTTTGGGGGTGCAAATATAAGGCGGACGGTTGAGCCGCCTGCAAGCCGGAAACCTCATTCTGGAGTTCCGGGGGTGGTGGCTTCCGGGTGATGACAAAGACCGACTATAAGGCATGCTCTGGTCAGACCGCGTTTCCCGAAAGTGGACACCTGAGCTGATTCTTGGCCAGAAAAGCTTTCAGAATGTGAAGCACTGTGTGATAATGTGAGGAGCCCCGCTGCCGGGACCCTTGACAGCCCGCCGTGTGGCGGAGAGCGCAAGGCTTGTTGGGAAGGCGGGCCCAGCGTGCAAGCTGGCCGGACGTGGGACACCGGAGGCGCAGGGCTCTTCGGGAAATGTGGTCCCTTGGCTCGGCCCGGGCGGTGGCCGTGAGCCCTGCAACCCGGGCGGCCCATCCAGCCTGAACCCAGGATGGCTGGGCCCGGAGGCTCGGGGGGCCAGATCGGGCCCGGGGCCCTGGCAGGAGGGTTGCGCTCCAAGGTGGCTCCGAGTGTGGACTTTGACCACAGCTGCTCAGACAGTGTCGAGTACCTGACGCTCAACTTTGGACCCTTCGAAACAGTGCATCGCTGGCGGCGCCTCCCGCCCTGCGACGAATTCGTGGGCGCCCGGTACGACAGTGTACAGGGGATCCTGAAGGCAATGGGAGTGGCGACGAGAGCCGAGGAGGCCCCAGGATGGGCTCTAAGGGGGCAAGACCCCGAGTGATGTCCTGGGGGTAGCCGATTTCCAGGGAGTCGCACAGTAGTAACCCTGGGCAGAGTACCAGACGGTCCAGTTTGGGTCCCCGAGTCTGAAGAGTCCTCGGTGTGCCAGGCAGGCGTCCTTGCTGTCTGACGGAATTGAAGGGTCTCTGTAGATCTTGGCAGTGGAGAGGCTTGACCCAAACTCACTGTCCTTCACCTCTTTCTTTCTAGGCGCAGCAAGCACACAGTCGTGGCATATAAGGATGCCATCTATGTGTTTGGCGGAGACAACGGGTAAGTTTGCCTGCTAATGGGAGTGGTGGCAGCGGACGATGGCGGTGAGACTGTTGCCTAAGAATGGGAATCATTAGGTGTGACCTGTGAACCTGTTTACCTGTCCGTAAGGTGCCGTGTACCTGGTCCCCAGGTTATGGTGAGAAGATCCTGCCTGGAAAGCCCTCTCACCCCAGCATTCAAATGGCAGCACATTCTTAGTACATGGAAACATACTTGTTTTGAATGAGGAGACACAGCTCTGCGTGGCACTTTTCTTCTTTACTCTGCCCTCTAGGCTTTGCCCCCTTGCTTGCTTTGGAACCAAAAGTATGGAGAACATGCTTTGTTGTTGTTTTTACATCTGTTTATGTGTGTGTTGGGGGCGCATTCAGGAGTCATCTTTCTCCTACCATTCGGGGACCAGGAACCCAGGTTGCAAGACTTGGTGGCAAGTGCCTTCTCTTGCTGAGCGGTCTCACTGCCTCCAAAATCAGTTTTACTGCTGCTGTGTATGTCTTGCTTCTGGTGGAGATTTCCCTGTGTTGCTTTAGCCTCCTGGAAAGTAGTCTTCCTGGAAATGACCTGCAGTTCTGGTGAGCACGTCTCCCCGCACAGACTTCTTAGTTAAGCTGAGGCTATGTGTTTGCATATGACTCCCTCCTGGACTACCCAGGGTAGCTGATCTTGAGCAGGTGAGATTGTCAGGACTCCATTAGGACGTGCAAACTTGGCCGTGGTCCTCTGGCATCATCTCATCTCCATAGTTCCTTTCTCAAGAGCAGCTGGGCATCCATTTACAACTGCAAGTCAAGAGTGCGTTCCTCCTCAGCGCATAGCCCCGTAGCACCCTCTGTGTGAAGCCCAGTCCTTACAGGAGTGTATGAGGGAGGTCCTCTGCGCTTGTGCTTTCCTCACTCTCAGCCTGCCCCCTGGCTACCTTGCATTTGGATTGTCCCAAACGCCCTGCTGTCCAGCCCTTTGCATTGCTCCTTCCCTGAAACACTTCTGGCTTCCTGTCTAATGATCCTTATGGACAAGGCCTTTGTGCCCTCTCTTGCCAGCTCCATTTGCCCCACCCCCCAACAGGGCAAGTGTTGATGCTGATTTATTTCCCCAAGGCATCTTTCTTCTCACTTCTCTGTACCAGTGCCCAGATGTCACAGTTGGTGTAAGAATTCCCCATGCTATAAAAGACCACTGTCCAGCATGGGGTGGTGGGTGGGAACTTGGGATCCCTGTCCTTAGCATTTTCTGGAGCAGGTAGACAAGTGTGTGGTGAAAAGCAGAAGTGTTTTGGGTATGCAGTTTCAAAAGAAAGTTTAATTATGCAACTGCTTGCCTTTGACTTAAGTAAACCAGGGCAGCCTCCATTCAACAGAGTGGAAAAAAGGGCTCCTGCTGGGCAGTAGCAACTGTGCATATTGGAAGGCAGGGGCAAGGAAACCTGGCGTTGGGGTAGGGCCTGATTAGTTCGGTTAGAGTTCTTCAGGGCCGCCATAGGGGCTTCACCACACAGACCCAGGTAGACTGCACTTTCTGGTTTGGGGGGGGGGGGAAACTGTTAGGTTTTAGGATCATCTGATCCTTGGTGCTTGAATTGATGAGGCATTTGGCCCCACTAACTGTTCTGGTTTGCCCTTCTCTTTGGGGGCCTAGTGTAGGAACTTAATTCAAAACAGTGGCCTCCCATTATTTTAATAAATGCCCCTACATTTAAGTAGGGGGTTAAATGAGGGAGAGCATGATCCCAGCTTCTAAGCTTTGCCTTCATGGCTGTTTGACTGTGCTTCCTCTCCCATAAAATGAAGTCAGGGAGGGTATCCACCCGGCACAGACCGAGCAAGGCAGGGGTGCCCTGCAGAGGCCTGAAGGGAGTGCTTGAGGTCTGGTTGGGTCACTGTTCTCCCACATTAACAAGAGTTGGTAACATGCCAGTGATGTAAGCTGACCCAGTGGACAGTGGGTTTCTTTTTAATGCAGTTGTTACGTCAGGTGACAGGAAGATGGCAACGCATGCAGGGCTCCACTGATGTCTGAGCCAGCATTTCATCGTGGTGCAGCCTCGGGAGGGTTAAGTGTAGGAGTAGGAATTCTGGAGGCTGGAGTGAGGAGTGAGTGATGACTCCAGTCTCTGGGCTGGCTCATGCTCATATCAGCCTTGAGCAGACTGCTGGTGGTGGGAGCCCTAGTTGACCATATCACTAATCACTAGTTTTGTCCTTTGGACATTGATGGGTTGTCTGACTCTGGAAAAGTCCAGAGACCAGTGAGCCAAACCCTTCCTGTTGTCTCCAACCCTGGGTGCAGGCCCTTGCCCATCTCTAAGATCCTGGTGAGGTAGCACCTTCAAAAGCAACCTGGCGCCAGGCGGTGGTGGCACATGCCTTTAATCCCAGCACTCGGGAGGCAGAGGCAGGCCGATCTTTGTGAGTTCGAGGCCGGGCTGGACCGACAGCCTCCAAAACAATACAGAGAAACCCTGTCTCATAAAAAAAAAAAAAAAAGCAGCCTGGTGACTGCCACCCTCTCTCTGACTGTCTTTCAGAAAGACGATGCTCAATGACCTCCTGCGGTTTGACGTGAAGGACTGCTCCTGGTGCAGGTGGGTGGCCCTGGGTCCAGGACCCCGCCCGTCCTGGAGAGCAGCAGCATGGCGCTGGCTGTTAGAGAGAAATATAACAGCAGCACGGCGCTGGCTGTTAGAGAGAAATATAACAGCAGCACGGCGCTGGCTGTTAGAGAGAAATATAACAGCAGCACGGCGCTGGCTGTTAGAGAGAAATATAACAGCAGCATGGCGCTGGCTGTTAGAGTCAGCTCGTCATGGAGGGCCAGAGAGAAATATAGCAGAGGGGAGCCTCTCACGGTTTTCTGTGACAATCATCCTAAATCCTGTGAACTAAGGGGTCTGTCTGGTCTAGTTGGTGGTATTTAGACTCTGACCTGGGAGGGACCTTCAGTCACCAGAATTTCTCCTGGGCCAGGAGCTGCTGTCTGATGTCTTTAGACAGGGCGTGGGCAGGTCTCAGCTAGTTTTCCCAGAGTGCCACCTCCAGGCTGGCAGCAGAGCCGCCTGTCCCACCATTGTCTCATAGGGCTACCTGCCTGCCAGTAGACCCCACATAGGCATCAAGCAGCACGCAGACCCTGTGAGCCACAGTCTCAGCTGTGCGGCCTTGTACACCTGCTCTCCGGATGCCATATACTGTGCCTCCTGCAGTAGCCTCTGTCTGGGAGCAGCTTATAGCCAAGGGTCAGGGTTTCCTGGACTTGCTAGCTCCATTACCTGCTCACACAGGAGCACAGTGCTACACAGCACCTTGTGGTGGTCTGGAGGACATCCCCTTGGTCCCCAGCAGCCTTCTGGGATGGGGTCTGTTTTGAAAGAGGAGGATGCAGGGCTCTGGAGATTGTGTGACTGCCCTGGACACTCAGCCAGGCAGGGCAGCTTCATTTGGCATCATGTACTGCCTTAGGGTTTCTATTGCTGTGCTCAAATACCATGGCCAACAGCAGCTTGAGGAGGGAAGAGTTTATCTCGGCTCACATGGCCGGCCATGCCACAGTTCACACTGAAGGAAGTCAGGGCAGGAACTCAAGGCAGCTATCTGGAGGCCGGAGCTGAAGCGGAAGCCATGGAAGAATGCTGCTCACTGGCTTGCTCCTCATGGCTTGTTCAGCCTGCTTTCTTATACCACCAAGGACCACCATCCCAGGGGTGGCACCACCTACAATGACCTAGGGCTTTCCACATCAATCACCAATTAAGACAATTCCCCATAGGCTTGCCTACAGCCTGATACTATGGAGACATCTTCTCAATTGTGTTTCCCTATTGTCAGATAATCTACAACTTGACACAAGTTGACAAACACAAACATGCAAAAACCAACAAAACCCCACAATCAGCTAGGACCCCGCCTTCTGCCTGGTAGCACTGACATAGCAGCAGAAATTGTTTTTCTCACACTTGATCTTTTTTGTTTGTTTATTTTTTGAGACAGGGTTTCTCTGTGTAGCTTTGTAGACCAGGCTGGCCTCAAACTCACAGAGATCCACCTGCCTCTGCCTCCCGAGTGCTGGGATTAAAGGTGTGTGCCACCATGCCTGGCTTTGACACTTGATCTTAATGCAGCTGCTACCGATTCTTTTCTTTTTTCTGTGCTGGATATAAAATCCAGGGACTGGTGCATGCCAGGCAAGCGCTCTACCTCTGAACTATATCCCTAGTCTTTTTTTTTTTTTTTTTTTTTGAGACAGGGTCTCATGTATATCCCAGGTTGACCTCAAACGTCCTCAAATTTGCTGTGTAGGTAAGGACGACCTGACCTCTTACCCACTTATATCTACACCTGAGTTCTGGGTACACCTGAGTGCTGGGTACACCTGAGTGCTGGGTACACCTGAGTGTTGGCCAGCGACTTGGCTCACCAGATAAAGGCAGCTGCTGTGCAAGCCAAGTGAGCTGAGTTCAATCCTCAGAATCAAATAAAGGTGGAGGAGAGAGCTGCTCTACAGAGATGTCTCTCACCTCATGTGTGCACTGTGGAGGACTACTGTACAAAGCTGTCTCTCACCTCCTGTGGTGCACACACACACACACACACACAGTGAGAAAAATGAAAATCACTTTGAAGACTTTGTGACTGTAATAACAAGTTGCTGAAGAAAGGCGAGCATGGTGGCATATGTCTGTAATACAAGCAGTCAGAAGGTTGAGGCAGAAGGATCATAAGTTCAAGGACAGCCTGAGTTCAGACCCCAGCTCAAAAAAAAGAAAATCTAGGAATGAGGTTCGGTGGTACAGTGTTTGCTTAGCACATGTTCAGGGTTCAGCACTCAGCACTGCAAGAAAGTCACACATTGCCAGGTGTGGTGGTGGCACACGGTTAACATTCTAGTCTTTGGGAGGCAAGCAGGCAAATCTGAGACCCGTCTTTGTAACCCAGCAAGACCCTCTCAAAATACAAGCAAAAATAAATTGCTTAAGCTGAGCATAGTGGTGCATGCCCAGCCAAGTCAAAAATCTGTTGCTTACTTGAAAAAGCAAATTGTAAAATATCTTCCAAATGATTAAAAAAAAAAAAGCTCTCAGCCTGGCATCACTGGTGGTTCACAAGTTTAATCTTAGCACGCAGATCTCTTTGAATTGAGATCAATCTACACAGTGGCTTCTAGGCCAGCCAAGACTACATAGTAAGAACCTATTTAAAGGAAAAAAGTCAGTCATGGTGGCTTTTTAGTCCCAGCACCCGGGAGGCAGAAGCAGACGGATCTCTGAGGCCAGCCTGGCCTACATAGTGGAGCCCTGTTTTAGGAAGGGTAGAAAGGTTCCGAGCCGGGGCCTCCCTCCAGGCAGGATGTGCCTGTTACTTT
The DNA here is from genome assembly GCF_017639785.1 of Mesocricetus auratus. NCBI lineage: Eukaryota > Metazoa > Chordata > Mammalia > Rodentia > Cricetidae > Mesocricetus > Mesocricetus auratus. The sequence continues at coordinate 72,965,014 of NW_024429192.1, forward strand.
GGTGTCCCCTGGCTACTGATGTTTTTTTTTTTTTTTTTGGTTTTTGGAGACAGGGTTTCTCTGTAGCTTTGGAGGCTGTCCTGGAACTCACTTTGTAGACCAGGCTGGCCTCAAACTCACAGAGATCCGCCTGCTCTGCCTCCCGAGTGCTGGGATTAAAGGCGTGCGCCACCAATGCCCGGCTGCTACTGATGTTTTAAAGGGTTCTGTGGGAGAACTGCACCCAGTACAGAAGTAAAGCGAAGCTGATGCCCTGGGGTACATCGCCTCTCTCATCTCTTTGGGTGGCTGAGGTGAAAGATTGCTTAAACCATAAATCAGAGGCCGGCTTGGGCACCACAGTGAGAACCTGTCTGAAAGAATTAAATTACTGTAGTCGTGGTAATGCCTCTCGCTAACCCCAGTGTTCAGGAGACTGAGGAAGGAGGAGGATAAATTTGAGGCTAACCTGAACTCCGTAGCATAGTCAGTTACACGCCAGCCTGGATCACTTACAGCAACAACATAGCTTGAAAAGGAGAGAAGGAGCAGGGAGGATAGGGTGGAAGTGAGGGAGGGAGGAAAGGAAGGGAGAAAGGAAAACAAGGTTTGGAGGTCTCAAGGGCGGCGACAGGGCTTGGATTGCCTGGCTGACCCCTCACTGACTTCACCCTGTGCCTCTCCAGAGCCTTTACCACTGGCACCCCACCAGCCCCCCGTTACCACCACTCAGCTGTTGTCTACGGGAGCAGCATGTTTGTCTTTGGTAAGAAGCCTCCTGCCCTCCCACCCCGCACCCTCCACGAGGCTCTCTGAGCTCTGTTGGGTCAGGGTTCCCTTACCCCACTAACTTTGTCCACTGGCTTGGGGGAACTGATTTCCCTAGTGTCCTGAGCTCATGGGACTGGGTGTGTCCTCTCTGATGGCTAGGGCAAGAAACATCAGTGTACCTGTCTGCATCCCAGAGCCCAGTGCAGAGGTAATTTGGGTGGCCTAGGGGTTGTTGCTAGGGGTTTGTATATGTTAACTAGGACCCCACACATTTAAATACCAAATAGTGCCCCAGATGTAACTCTTTACTTTCATTCTCTTCGCCCAGGGGGCTATACTGGAGATATTTATTCCAATTCTAACTTGAAGAATAAAAATGACCTCTTTGAATACAAGTTTGCAACTGGCCAGTGGACGGAGTGGAAAGTTGAAGGGCGGTAAGCGGTTTTGCTGAGAACTTTCACGGGAAGAAGTGGACTGGAGCCTGGGATGTGCTCCCTGCCACCTGTCAGATGGGGAGCCTGTGACTGGGAGACTTTGGCTGCTCAGCTCTCATCACTGATGAGTGCCGTGGGGATAGGGCTGGAAGCCGGGAGCTGTGCTCAGGCATTGCCTCAGCCCACCCCCGGGTGTGCACCGCTTCTTTCTCAAGAACCCAGGTGGGCTGATCTGTGAGCACACCCTTAGTATTTTCAGAGCAGCCGGGAAGGTGCTGGGCCTGTGTGGACCACAGAATTCCTCTTTTTTTTTTTTTTTTAAGAGGACACTGACTTGATTTTTATTTATTATGTATACAAAGTTCTGTTGCATGTATCCCTGCATGCCAGAAGAGGGCACCAGATCTCATTACAGATGGTGGTGAGCCACCATGCAGTTGCTGGGAATTGAACTCTGGAAGAGCAGCCAATGCTTCTGAGTCATCTCTCCAGTCCCCTCAGAATTTATTTTTGTTGTGTTTTGTTTTATTTTTTTCTCAGCACTGGGGATGGAACTCAGGGCCCTTTTCATACTAGGCAAGCTCTCTGTCATTGAGCTATACCAAGGCCTGTATCTGACTTTCCCCTTCTTTGAGACAGGCTGGCTTTGTACCTGTTGTGTAGCTGAGGATGGTCTTGAACATCTGGTCCTCCTGTCTGTGGTCCCTGAGTGCTGGGGTTACAAGTGTACTCACCATACCTGGTTTCTTGTAGTGTTGGGACTCAAACCCAGGGTTTCGTGTATGCTGGAAAGGCAACCTACACACTGAGCCGTGTCCCCGCCCCTTAGGAGGGGTTTGGGTTTTGCCTTTGTGTTTTCGTTGTTTGTTTTGAGTCAGGGTCTCACACAGTCCCATTGACCTTGGGCTGGTTTTGAACTTCTGACCCTCCTCCTTTTGTCTCCTAGTGCCAGGATTTACAGACACGTACCATCGTGCCCAGGTTTAGCATCTGGATATTTTACACATCTATTGTTCAGACCTCTTGTGCTGCTGTTGGCTTCTAGTGCCCCAGCACTGCCCTCTGAGCCCCAGTGTCAGGCAGATGTGGCCCTAGCTGCCGAGCACACAGAGCCCTCGCTTCAGCATGTTCCGATGATGACCTTTCCTCATTAAAATGTGCGTGTGTGTGTGTGTGCGTGTGCGTGTGTGTGCGTGTGTGTGTGCGTATGTGTGCGCGTGTGTGTGTGTGTGCGTGCGTGTGTGCGTGCGTGTGTGTGTGCGTGTGCGTGTGCGTGTGCGTGTGTGTGCGTGCGTGCGGGCGTGCGTGCGTGTGTGTGTGTGTGTGTGTGTGTGTGTGTGTGTGTGTGTGTACCTGGTGGGGTACTTTCCTGGTATGTATGTCTATAACACACGCATGCCTGGTGCCTGAGGAAACCAGAAGGCATCAGACCCCCTGGAACTCCAAGAGAGTTCCAGGGGGTGGTTGTGGGTGCCATGTGGGTGCTGGGAATTGAACCTGGGGTCTCCTGAAGAACAGTGAGTTTTCTTCAGTGCTGAGCCTTCTTTCCAGCCCCTCCTCATGTTTTCCTTATGTTCTAGGTTGCCGGTTGCCAGGTCAGCCCATGGGGCTACAGTGTATAGTGACAAGCTCTGGATCTTTGCTGGCTATGATGGCAATGCCAGGTAGGCAAGTAGCTGGCCATGTACCCTACCTCTGCATGTCCTCAGGGGCAGAATAAGCTCTCTTGGCACCTGAGTGCTCAGGCTGGGGTAAGTTACCCTGCTGGGGTTTGAGTCTCTCAGGAGAGGCTTCTGAATGGATCTCCCAGCCAAGTCTGTGATCCCTGGACTTCCTCAGATGAGATTTGGAACTACAGCAGCCTGGAGGCCAGAAGCATCTCAGCTTAAAGCCAGCCCTGGTTTCCTCCCTGGATTACAGTTTTCTCTTTATTTCTTTATATTTTGCTTTTGTTTTAAGACAAGGTCTCAGCTGGGCAGTGGTAGTACATGGCTTTAATCCCAGAACTCAGGAGGCAGAGACAGGCTGATCTGTGTGAGTTCGAGGCCAGCCTGGCCTATAGTGCAAATACCAGGACAGGCTCTAGAGCTACACAGAGAAACCCTGTATTGAAAAACCAAAAAGGACAAATTCTCTCTGTAGCCCTGACTGTCCTGGAGCCCTCTGTGTAGATCTGGCTGTCCTGGAACTCACAGAGCTCTTCCTGCCTCTGCTTCTTAAGTGCTGGGATTAAAGGTGGGGACCTCCACACCAGGCTTCCACCTTGTTCAAGAAAGCTGTTTTGTTGTATTTGTGCAGTCTCACTTTAACTGCAGTGTTGTAGAAACCAGTAACAGCACAGTGGAGCAGTAGGCTTTATGGGACACATTGTCTTTTCCCTGCTCCACGTGGCTGGCTCTGTCCCATAACCCCGCATGTTATGAGTAAATCTACTTCTGTTTTGGTTGGACAGAGAACCAGCAGGAAGTGAGAGAGGCTAGAGGCTGGGTATTGGGATTTGAGGTAGACCTTCTTGCCCGGAAGTTCCTGTTTCTTTAAGAAAGCTGGTACAGTTGTCTCCTGACACATGTGGCAAGTGGTTCCTTCCAGGAGCTCTCCCGCCCAGCCAGGCTCAGGCCAAAGGATCCTGACTCCTCCATCCTGATGCAGGTTGAACGACATGTGGACAATTGGCCTCCAGGACAGAGAGCTCACATGCTGGGAGGAGGTGAGGGGTGCAGGGAGGATGATGCAGGTGGGAAGTCAGGGGCACTGGGGACTGGGTTGCAGCATCAAGAGGCAAGGGATAAAGGAAGCTGGTATATGGGTGAGAGGTGCTAGGGTGGCATATAACAGTCTGCCTTCTTCCCCTCACCAAGGCCCATCTCTTCTCTCCTTGACCCTTCTGCCAGCCCAACTCCAATATTAACTAGAGACTCCAAGTGGATGTAGTTTAGTTGGTAATGCAGCATGCATGAAGCCCTGCATTTGATCCCCAGACACAAATAACCATGTGGAGGTGCATGCCTGTAATCCCAGCACTTGGGAGGCAGAGGCAGGCGGATCTCTGTGAGTTCAAGGCCAGCCTGGTCTACAGAGTGAGTTCCAGGACAGCCTCCAAAACAATACAGAGAAACCCTGTCTCCAAAAACCAGAAACCAAAAACAGAAATTCAGGGTGATCCTCAGCTACAGTGTTGAGTTTTGGGTTAGCCTGGGCTATGTAGAGAGTTCTAGGTTAGCCAGAGCTTCACAGAGAGATCCTGTCTCCAAAAGGAATGAATGAATAAATAATAAAAGGCTTTGGAGCTGAGGCTGGAGTCCATGGAAACATAGCATGTACACATCCCTGGCTTTGATCCCTAGAAGCGAAAGTGGAGTCCGAGGAAGGAAAAAGCTCCGAGTTCAGGATGGGCAGCATGTCACATGTGACAGATGTGATCTGTTCCTATCCACTCTCATTAAACACAACGAAGGCAACATTTTGTTCATTGATTTCCTCTGCAGCTTTATTTTTCTTATGGATATTGCATTTTTATCTCCAAATGAACCTCACAATTTTAGCCTCATCTGATCAGAGCTGGGCCCATGTGAGTAGGTGTGATGAGGATGTAAACTATTTACATTTATCTGCTTCACAGTGTAGGATAGTGTAGCCCCAGGCCTGTGAGGCTCTGGCTGAGCTGTACCCCTACTGCAGGTGGCCCAGAGTGGGGAGATCCCCCCATCCTGCTGCAACTTCCCTGTGGCTGTGTGCCGGGATAAGATGTTCGTGTTCTCAGGGCAGAGTGGAGCCAAGATAACCAACAACCTCTTCCAGTTCGAATTCAAAGACAAGACGTGAGTTCCCTGGGTAACTCAATCCTGTGTCTGGTAACTGTTGTCATCTCCCCTAGTTCCCACATATAGTAGGAGCACACAGCCTGGAGTATGGGTATTTGACACTTTCATAAGGCCCTTGAGATATGGCTGTAGCTCAGCAAGGTATATAACCTGAATCAGGGTCCCACGGTGGTCCAAGTTGGTATAATCCTTGCCCTGTGTATGGCCTGTTCATCGACACCATTAACAAATGTGGCCAGCACTAATCTCATGGGATAACAGAAGACAGGGACTTCTGGCTAGCCTTAGGACTCTGTGATGGAGCTAGCCTGTGGCACTGGAAGTAACAGAGACAAAGGAATAGGGCTTGGGAGGGGACTCCTAGGCAGAGGGAATCTTGTTGAGTCCTGGGGCAGGTGTGGAATCAGCCTGCATCTGTTTGGTTCTTTGTTGCGTCCCAGTCCCCACGGGATCTCTGTGAGTCTCTGGTCAGTCAGCAAGTCCATCCTGTTTTTCAGTCTAAGTGCATCCTGTTTCCTAGTGCTAGCTTACTGCCCCCGCCTTGCCCCACTGACATCAACATCTAGCACGAGGAAAACACAATCTCTTCCACCTGGGGTTTTTCCACTGTGCTGTAAGCCTGTATATAAGGCTGCTCCCTCTCTACAAGAGAGAGACTTCTTAGCACTTGCAATAAAGACACACGGGTGTGGCACATACACACACGCATTCTCTTGGCAATAAAGGCGGCAGACGTATTCTTTTATATTCTTGGTTGTGAGCCTAGCCTTTAACGGCTGAACTATCCCTCCAGCCCAGACGCATTCTCTTAGCACAAATAGTTGGACATCTTGTCTTTCATTTCCCGATACCTTGGACTTGTTTGTGGCACAGATGCCACAGTTCTTTAGATAACTTAGCAGAAAAGGAGATTTGTTGGAAAGTCCTAGAAGCCCTTAGAGGGTAGAAGTCTGGAGGAGCGTTAGTGCCTGGGTAGGCATCCCTTAGGTGCGGACTCTACTGTTGGGGCAGTGAGCAGAACAATTAGGACAACACAGGTCTCTACATCTCCACTCCCAGAGGCCAGCAGAAGCTTTGCCCTGTCACTACTGTCTACTCTATGGTGGCAGGAGGAGAGGGAGCTTGGGTAGAGCCCCATGGTGGGTTGCAGGGCCAATACCTGACCTAAACAGAGCAAGAGATGCTGGACTCTTAGGCCTGTGCCTTCCCTTTAGACCTTGGGCTGGCAGCACAAGGACTTTAGGGGAACTTCATAGGAGGGCCTTTTGTGGGGAGTGTGTGAGAGAGCAAAGCCCCCACCCCAGTTTTGGTCCATGGTCATGGCCCCAGGTGGACTCGCATCCCTACTGAGCACCTGCTCCGGGGCTCCCCACCACCACCACAGCGGCGCTATGGACACACCATGGTGGCCTTTGACCGCCATCTCTATGTGTTTGGGGGTGCGGCGGACAATACACTGCCCAATGAGCTGCACTGCTATGATGTGGACTTCCAGACCTGGGAGGTTGTCCAGCCCAGCTCTGACAGTGAGGTGAGTCCTGCTGGGTTCCCTGGGTTACGTATAGCCAAGAAGAGCAACTTGAGGACTTTTATGGCCCCTATTCCTGTATCCTTCGGGTTGCCATGCCTGCATTCCGTCAGTCGCATTGTGCTGCTATCCTGCAGACCTCTGGGAAGCACCCTGGCCACCTTCACAGCCTTCCTCCATGTCCTCTGGAGCCCACAGCAAGCCCTGGAAGGGGTGGTGGCTTGTTACCTTGCATATGTTTCCTTCAAGGTTGGTGGGGCTGAGGTGCCTGAGCGGGCTTCCTCTTCTGAGGAGGCATCAACCCTAACCTCAGAGGAGCGGAGCAGCTTTAAGAAGTCCAGAGATGTATTTGGCTTAGACTTTGGCACCACCTCAGCCAAGCAGCCTGTGCACCTGGCGTCAGAGGTGAGTGTCAAGGGCGGTTATTAAAATCCCACTGCCCTCTGAAGCAAGAGCGCTCATAGATGTGTAAAGCAGGGCTCCTGGAAGGGCAACACATGGCTCTGGGGTCCCAGGCTTTCCCCTCTAGGCAGCGTGGCACACTGGCTCAAATACGCTGTCAACCTGGGGCTCTGCACAACTCTGCCCCACCCCAGGGCCCCAGCTTCCCTCTGTACCTACAGGAGCACCCAGGAAACCTCTGTCCAGGGGACTGGAATCTTTGGCCTTTCCTCTTTCATGGCCACATGAATCTGTGACACCATCTTGACCACAGCCAGATCCACGGTTGGCATCTCAGCCATCCCATTACTCTGTCTCCTTGTCCTTAGCTGCCCAGCGGGAGGCTCTTCCATGCAGCCGCTGTCATCTCTGATGCCATGTACATCTTTGGGGGCACTGTGGACAACAACATTCGCAGTGGGGAAATGTACAGATTCCAGGTATGCAGCTCGTGGTTCTACGAGGCCTGCTGCGGTAGATGGGCTCAAGGATGCAACTGAGGCCAGTGGGTGGGATTGGGGCTGTGTAGGGTCCCTATTGATAGCTAAGCCTGAGGGATGACAGTATCTCTGAGAGTCTAGCGGAGAGGCTGGAGGTGCTGTAGGTTCAGTAGGCAGAGATGGCACTAGGAGGAAGGGAGCCTTCATGCAGAGTTAGGCAAGCTTCAGAGAAGAGTATCAGGGGAGCACGTGGAACCAGCAAAGGAGTGGGCCGTGCTGTGGTCTGTGCCGGGCCTCTAGGGAAATCATAGGCTTCCCTTGGAGCCCCTCCCAAACCTGAAGGAATGGATTGTTAGAACAGGGGCCCCTGGTACAGTGGAGGCGTGGATAAATCTGTTTCAGTGGTAGGGAGGGGTGGGATGGGGTTTCTTGAGTACCCAGGTCCAGGTTTTTAGAAACAGTGCAGCCTGCCTAACACCTGGGAGCCTTTGTCAAAGAAAAAAACAGTGGGGGCTAGAGAGATGGCTCAGTGGTTAAGAACACTAACTGATCTCCCAGAGGTCCTTAGTTCAATTCCCAGCAACCACATGATTGCTCACAACCATCTGTAATGAGATCTGTGCCCTCCTCTGGCCTGCAGGGATACATGCTGGCAGAACACTGTATACATGATAGATAGATAGATAGATACATGGCTGGCTGGTCTCAGGATGGCTTGTTGCTTGCTCATTGATTCTCCTTCTGCAGTTCTCTTGCTACCCTAAGTGCACACTGCATGAAGACTATGGGCGCCTATGGGAGGGCCGCCAGTTCTGTGATGTGGAGTTTGTGCTTGGTGAGGTAGGTGACTGACCTATGCCAACCTCACTTACTTTATCTGCTGAGTGGAGCTTTGCCCTGGCCTGCTGGCTTCTGTCCCCTGGGGCAGGGTCCTTTGCTTTCACCCACATACCAATTGTTCTTTATGCAGAAGGAAGAGTGTGTGCAGGGCCATGTTGCCATTGTCAGTGCACGGAGCCGCTGGCTTCGTAGGAAGATCTTGCAGGCTCGAGAGTGGCTGGCCCAGGTAAGGTCTCCTTTAGCCCCCACGACTGGGAAGCTTCGCCCACTGTCTACTGGGGTGCCCTGAGCTCCCTTCTCCCAACAGAAGCTGGAGGAGGATGGGGCCCTGGCTCCCAGGGAGGCCCCTGGTTCAGCTGTGGGCAGGGCACGGCCACCCCTGTTACGTGTAGCCATTCGTGAGGCTGAGGCCCGGCCATTCGAGGTCCTCATGCAGTTTCTCTACACAGACAAGATCAAGTACCCACGGAAAGGTCTGCCTTGGGATGGGTGGTGTGGACCAGGGTGGGGAATGGGCGGCAGTGCCAGAGGTGGAGCTAGGTCCGTTACAGATGTGCCTGAGGTACAAGCCATGGTCAGTTGGCATGCAGTTGTTGCTCATGGAGGGAGCCCTGGGTCCTTTCCTGGGACCGTAGGCTCACGGGTTTTTTGGTGCAGGCCATGTAGAGGACGTGCTGCTCATCATGGACGTATACAAGTTGGCGCTGAGCTTCCAGCTGTGTCGCCTTGAGCAGTTGTGTCGGCAGTACATCGAAGCCTCCGTGGATCTGCAGAATGTGCTGGTTGTGTGTGAGAGTGCTGCCAGGCTACAGCTGGGCCAGCTCAAGGTACAAGCTGGGGTGAGCCTGGCAGCTCGGGTGCCTCCCAGCCCAGGCCTTCCTGGGCTGTGTTGTATTCCCTTGCTCCTCACTGCAAGCTCTGCTGCCCAGCCTGGGCCTTGGGCTGATTTCTGTGTGCTGTGCCTCTCTGTCCCAGGAGCACTGCCTGAACTTCATAGTGAAGGAGTCGCACTTCAATCAGGTGATCATGATGAAGGAGTTCGAGCGCCTCTCATCCCCTCTGATTGTAGAGATTGTGCGGCGGAAGCAGCAGCCGCCCCCTCGAGCACCCTCGGATCAACCTGTGGACATTGGTACGGAACCTCTTTTCGTGTCCTGAATGTAGGGAACTTAAGAACCGCCTACCTGCCAGACCCTTGGAGTAAGGTAGCTCTGTGGCCCACCAGGTGCTCCCAGGCACAAAGGCTGGGAGGGACAGAGGCAGTCTCAGAGAATTCATAAAGGCTTTCAACAGCAAGCTGTGTGGCAGTGAGCCTGGATACCCAGGAAACCCACTCCTGGGGTGACCTGTGCCTTCTCTGGTTGGCTGGTCAGATCTGATATCAAGTGAGTGAGGCAGCTGCAGCTACATACATCTAGTACTTCTCATCCTACCCAGCGGAGACGATCGATAGCACCTTCACTCCCCCTTGGGGCTTGTACTAGCCCCTGGCATGAGAGTCCAAAAGATGAGCCCAGCGGGGAGTCCAGCATGAGGCTGGGAGCTGGGCATATAGGGCACATGGTGGGTGTTGGCGCAGCAACCCTGAGGGCCACAACAAGACTGCAGTTTCCAGGTGACCTGAGTGCCGAGGGAAGGAAAGACTGGCACTTCTAGCTTGGGGAAACTGAGCAGCAAAGTGACACGGTCCCTGTGGGGAGGCGGTGCTTATCAGGCCAGGAAACAAAGGTAGCCTGTCCATTAAGGTTGGAGGTGGGAGTCTCCTTAAGGTCCTTCTACACCCCCAGGCACATCTTTGATCCAGGACATGAAGGCATACCTGGAGGGGGCAGGCTCGGAGTTCTGTGACATCACACTGCTGCTTGATGGCCACCCACGACCAGCCCACAAAGCCATCCTAGCTGCCCGTTCTAGGTGTGTTAAGGATGTATGGGGGAGGGCAGGGCAGAGCTCTGATGCTTTCTTCTCCTGAGTGCTAGGATCTACCTCTTCTTTTGCAGCTACTTTGAGGCCATGTTCCGTTCATTCATGCCAGAGGATGGGCAGGTGAACATCTCTATCGGGGAGATGGTGCCCAGCAGACAGGCCTTTGAGTCCATGCTACGTTACATCTACTATGGCGAGGTCAACATGCCCCCTGAGGACTCACTGCATCCTTTTACCTGCCGGTGCTCCTGGGTCACCACTGAGGAGTCCTCGCACCCCTCAGACATGTTGGGTTGGCTGGGTGATCTTGGCTTGGTACCTAATCCTAGTGTCCCATGCTGGTGCTGGGCCTTCTGGTCTCCAAAGACTCCAAGCAGGTGGGCAGCTGGAGCGGCCACTTTGCAACTAGCACAGTTGAGTCTTGACCTTTCCAAATGCCTGGGACAGGCGGGCTGGCTATCACTGTTTAACAAACAGGCGAGTGGACAAAGGGATTTCTCATGCGTTCTGTGTTTGGACCTGAGGAAGGGTGCCTGATGGGGCCAGAGAGGGCTTGGGAGAGTTCTGTGAATGTGCACATGGAAATGAGGATTGAGGTTTTCTTTGAATCTTGAACGGGGGCCTTTGAGCCCGAAATGGTTCAGAGCCAGTTTAGAGAGATAGCCAGCTGGGGTGCAAACTGGAGTTCTGGCTTCTGAGGTTTGTTAGTTCCGCAGTACCCTCCCCAGGAGGATTAGGGATGTGGCAGGATGGGTGGATGCAAGTGAATACGTGTCCTCTGACTTGGCAGCTCCTTAACTCGTGTGTGCCCAGCTACCTATTTGCAGCCCCCTACTACTATGGCTTCTACAACAACAGACTGCAGGCATACTGTAAGCAGAACCTGGAGATGAATGTAACAGTGCAGAATGTGCTACAGGTAGTGCCTCAGTGCCTTCCGGCCACACCTTCGTCTGTGGTGAGCCGAGGCGGCGCCTCATTGTTCCTGCTGTTGCAGATCCTGGAGGCGGCTGACAAGACGCAGGCGCTGGACATGAAGCGGCACTGCTTGCACATCATTGTGCACCAGTTCACCAAGGTCAGGCTCTGGCCCCAGGGCTCTGGGTCCCAGCCCTCCCCAGCAGGCCTGGGTACCTCTTGGCCATTGCCCACTGTCCTCAGACAGCCAAGCCCTGAGCAGGCTGGACCCCAAGAGGGCTCAGCTGCCCACGCTGGTCCTCCTGGGAGTCTGGTTTCATCTAGTTTTGGTCATCTGTGCAGGTCTCTAAGCTGCCCACACTGCGGTTGCTGAGCCAGCAGCTGCTGCTGGACATCATAGACTCCCTGGCCTCCCACATCTCTGACAAGCAGTGTGCAGAGCTGGGTGCTGACATCTGAGGATCTTTGTGAGGACTACCTGTTTGGAGAGTGATGATACTCAACCGATGGGCCACATCTCCACCTACAAGTGATCAGACCAGTGGTCCCCAGCTTCTGCTGGGCAGAGGTGTACAGGAACTCCTGAAGGCTGTGCTTCATTAACACAGGCCCCACAGGGAATGGCAAGTGAAGCAGACTCCCTTTCCAGCTGGCACCTCTCCCATGGAGACTAAGGCTCAGGGACACCACTCAGCGATAGATGTGAGTGTGGCTTGTGTTCCCCCTGAGTGTGTTGTGGACCCAGGTATAGAATCCTATTGTCAGGAGATCAGGGCTTGCCAGGTTACCCTAGCAATAGGCTGTATTCCACTCCTAACCCAGAACTTAAGAATGGGGACCAGGGAAGTGTCTGATTCTAGACATGAACTTTGGAGATTCTGCTCCCAGCCCATAGGGCAGCAAGTGTAGCTTAGCCTCCCAGAGAGGCTGCATGTTCCAGTCCACCCTGTGTGCATACCTGGGCAGGGAGAAATCAGCAGAGACACACACAGCTCCTGTGTTGTCACTGACATGCCTCCTTTAAAGCTGTGGCAATGTTACATATACACTTGGCTGGCATAGTGGCCACCTCTAGTCTGCCCTTCTGAAGCACATGGCAGTTCCATGGCTTTAGGAGATTCCCCAGATGTGGGGTTAGCACATCTCCCATTCTGCTCATGCCAACACATGGTGGAGAAAAATGAGTATGTGTGATATCTCCTAGGAGACTCTCCAAGTATCCATTCTTGTTACCTGACTTCAGGGCTTCAGAGTCTACATCCAGTATAGCACAGTGGACCCTTTCTGAGTACAGGAACCTACTCTGTCCTAGAAGCCAGAACTCATTTTGGAGAAATGCTTGGCTCTTCCTGGCCTTAAAACACATTGCCCTCCTGTGCTCCATTCACCTCACACGGTGGGGCTCTAGGTAGAAAGGTGCCCAGAGTGGCAGGCAGTCGCAACAGATAGCCAGGAAGTGGTTAAGATGAAGTGCTGAGCTCAAGCAGCAGTTAAGCTGGGTGGAGGGTGCCAGCCCACAGTGGACAGCCAGGCAGGCTTGGTGTGAGTCAGCTGTGCTGTCAGAGCCGTTCCCCCAAGTTGGTGAGCCATTCCAAGACTCTTTTGGGGAAACACCTGAAAACTTTGGTCTGCAAATCTTGCCTTATGCTGACCCCTGTAACTGGACCTTCAATTGTCTCCTCTATACAGGATACGAATAAACATATTCACCTAGGGCTTCAAAAAGAAAACTTTCAGAACCTTGTGTACGAACTCAGCCAGAAACTCAGCTGTGCTTGAGCTACGTGGCCAAAGAGCAGTAGGGAAAGGCTGTGTGCTTGGTGGTCACTGTGGACACAGCTATAGTAGGAAGCCAGATTCCCAAGATGAACACAGCACCAAGGCCAGGACCCGAATGCTGCTATCTAAAATAGTAACTTCTCTAGGTGTGGCCTTACAACCTGACAAGTGTAGCATCCTATGCTGGTTTTGAGGCTCCCTAAATGGGGCCAGGAGTGGGCAGTAAAAGGTACTGGCCAAACAGATGAGGCCTGTGGGCAGAAGCTTGCTGTGCCTCTACATAAATACCAAATCTGACAAGGGCATGATGACACATGCCCATCACTCTACTCAGAAGGTACAAGGAGAATTAGGAGTTCGATGTCATCTGTGGCTTCAATGACACCAGCCTGAACTACCTGAAACCCTGACTCAAAAAAAGGAGGGAGGAGGACAGAGCTGAACTCCAAGGAGCTGACTTTCTTGAGAGAGTAACTAAATAAGCAGAGTGACTGCAAAGATGCCCCACAGCCAAGAGGTATGCCAGGGCCTGATCCCTCTGAGGCTTTGACCATTGTCTAGGGAGGAGTCTGGTACCCCCAGCTGAGCCAAACAGCAGGGTCTCTTTCTAGCATCCACTTTATTGTGACTTCCGGCCAGCCTGGTGGATGTAGCTCCAATCAAGTACCTCTGAGGAAGAGAGACCAGAGCCTTGAGTGTCCTCATGCCATGCTATTGCTCAGCTGCATAGCAAAGTCCTGTACATGGTCCTTGAGGGTCTGGCGGACATCTGCCTGCGCTCGCTTCTCTCGTGCCCGTTCCTGCTGCAGCTTGGTCAGTCGAAGCCTAAGCCGCTGCTCCCGCCGTTTGCAGGCCTGCAGCTGGCGCTGGGCTTTGTCCAGAGCATCAAGAGCAGCTTCAGCTCTCCGCTTCCAGAGCAAAGCACTCCCCACTTGGTAGCTGTGCTCATTCTGGATGTAAGCTCCAGCAGGTGGTGGCAGCCGTAACATGTAAGCAGATGGGGAGATAGGCCGTGGCTCAAGAGGGGAGGGGTGCCGCTCTGGTGAAGGCTGGGCACTACAGCCTGCTTCCTCTGCTTGGGCCCCTAGCGGGCCCAGGAGATCTGAGAAGGGGCTGTTAAGGCCAGGTTCCAGCCTCACAGCAGGGGATGCAGGCAGAGAGGCAGGGGCTGAGGCTTCTTCCACAGGGAAGCAGATGATGTCAGCAGGAGGTGGAGAAAACAGGGTTGTGGGTCCTTGACCTTCAGAGCAGCTGGAGGGGAGACAGAAAGAAACTCGACAACTAAGAGCACGCCAGGACCTTCACACACCCACTCAGATCCCTAACACCCAAGCCCCTTCACTGGGTATAGGCAGCAAGAACCCTGCTCAGTGAAGATGCTGGCCTTCACCCTACAGTCCAGTCCCTCAGCCCTGGGGGGAGGGTGGGGCATCCCCCCCTCCGGCAGCACATACCGCTTCCTGCATCGCCGGAGCCGGCTGACGTCAGGCAGGCCAGGTGGATAACCATGCCCCTTGGTCTTGGTTGTTCGACGTAACTTGGAGAAAGACTCAAATATGGTGGGGACCGCCCCTTCCTTCAGCCTGTGATACCCACTGTGGGGAAAAGCAGCCCAAATGAGCTGGAGACAAAGTGCTGCCACTTCCCCTGGTCCCAACATAGGTCCCCTCAGCTACAGGCTCCACGGCTCACTGCCAATAATCTGCAGAGTGCCAAGTTTGGTAGAACCCAACTAGTCTGCCCTGTGAATAAGCATCCAGAGTTGAGGTGAATGGAAAACCTCCCCCGCCACGCAGGGCTAGGTGGACCAGTCAGAAGTCTCTCATTTGTGGGCCTGCTGGAAGAACTAGGTGGTGCATACCCCATGGAAAAGCTGTTTTCCTTTTGTGTGGAGACCAGAGGCCTTCCTCAATTATTCTCCACCTTTGTTTTACAGATTTCTTTTTTCTCCTTAAAATCATTTTTTATGTGTATGGGTGCTTTGCCTGTATGTATGACTATCCACCATGCGTATGCCTGGTACCCACAGAGGTCAGAAAGAGCACTAGATCCCTGGAACTAGAGTGTACTGGCCTGTGAGCCACCATGTGGGTGATGGCAAGTGAACCCAAGTCGTCTGGAAGAAGCCAGTGCTCGCTCTTGTTTCTCTGTGTAGCTTTGAAGCCTGTCCTGGTGTAGACCAGGCTGATCTCAAACTCAACAGAGATCCCCTTGTCTCTGCCTCCAGAATGCTGGGATGAAAGGCGTGTGCCACCAGTGACAGCTTGGAGCCACCTTGCCAGCCTTATTGATGAGTATGAACGTTTTGCCTGCGTGTATGAAGGTGCACCACCTGTGTGCCGAGGTAGGAAGAAGGCGAGGGATCCCTTGGTGCTGGGAATTGAACCCTGGTCCTCTGGAAGAGTAACAAGTGCTCTACACTGTTGAGCCTCTCTCCAGAGCACCCACCTTATTTTTGTCTATTTATTTACTCATTTAAGGCAGTCTCCCCTTGAACACAGAGCTCCACAGCTCATCTAGACGGGCTAGCTGGCAGGGGCCTAGGGATCCTTTAGTTTTGTCTTCTCCAGACCTGGGATGAAAAGAACTGGCAAGCACATGCGGCTTTTTATCTGGGTACTTGAATTTGGACTCAAGTCCTCACACTTGCATACCAAGTCTGCCAACGGGGCTGACTCCCCTGCTGGGAAAGGCTGTTTTTCTCGGACGCCACTGGCATGGTAATCCTGGGGCCAGGCTCTACTGCACAGAATTGGGAAGAGGCCACAGCACCCAACCTGGACATAGGTGTGCCTGTGCGAGCGTGCCAGCCAGCCGTTCATGGGCTTCACCGGGCACAGAGCTGCCCCACGTGACCCACTGCTCCGATGCCTCACAATCTGTTGTGGTGTTGGCTGGCAGAAAGACCCACCTGATTCCCACCAGCTCAAAGCAGTTTTCCTCGAAGTGTTTGGAGCAGAAGTAGATGTACTCGGAGGCCGGGTCCCACAGGCCCTGACCGCTGGGGTCCAGCCGCTGACAGTTGGCCAGCCACAAGCCGCGCCTGGGGTTGTCTTTCTTGGGAAGTCTGCAGAGCCACAAAACCGTGAGCACCAGACTGCGGCAGCCTGCGATCAGGATGCCCAAGTCCCCCAGGCAAGATGGGCAGACCTCCCCACGACCCTTTCGGATTACCACCCACTACGGGGAAACTGAGGACGAGAGAAGGAACGGGGCCTGCTCAGCATCACCTAGCAGCAAAGAGTCAGAGCTCCGAGTCCAAGGCAAGGAAGCGTCCAGTCCTTTTCGGCTGGACTCGCGACTGCTCGACCGCCCTTCACCCTCCCGCTCACAAGTTCAAGCCTCACTTCGACCTCGGGAAGGCGCTGTCTCCTGCGCGGCCTAAAGCGCGGCAACACCAGCGCCTGCGCAAGGGAGCCCTCGCGTGCCACTACGCACGCGCGCTGACCTGTGGAAGGAGATGCCGCGGTTGCGAGTCTCGCGTGTGTCCCGTGTGCAGCAGCCGGCGGCGGAGCAGTGTCGCGGCATCTGGGGAAGGGGTGGGAGCTGGGTCGTGGGCGGCAGCCGGGGGAGGACTGCCTTCACGCCCCGCCGCCACTCCCTCCAGAGGGCCTGAACCTGCCGGCTCCCCCGCGGCCCGACCTAGTCCCAGTCCTGTCCTAACTCGTTCTATAGACTCCCGTCAGCGGTACTCACGGTCTTGCCATTGCTGCGCCGCCAAAGTCTCGCGATGGGTGGGTCAATGCGGAAGTTGGGAGCGTAGGGACTCCGTAGCCGGCGGCGACTGCCCTCAAGGGGCGGAGCCGGAAGAGCTCCTGGAGGGCGGGCCACCGGATGTTGGGAGTGCCGGACGATCGTTGCTGCCGAGATGCTTGAGCTTCCTGCAGCCGCTGTGCCTTCGCTCCCTTGTTTTGTTTGTGTATCCAAGGTAACTGCTGAGCGCTCGCCGTTAGGATGAAGCAGCCCGGGTGCGATCTGTAGTGCTTCCTGAACCTCGTAAGCGGACACTTTCGTTGAAAAAGATTCACCACCAAGAAAAACCTGGGCTCTTGCCTGAAAGAACCCCGCCAAGGGCCGCGGGTTACTCAGCACTTTCTGCTAACCCTGGGGATCTGAGTTTGATTTCCCGGCCCAACATGGTAGAAGGAGAGAACCAGTGCCCAGTAGTGGTCCTCTGACCCCTCATATCGCACATGAGCATGCATGCATATGCACAAAATAAAATGTAAAGACAAAAAGGAGTTCTTAGAGTAACGGAATTAACTGCATAAGCAGAGGGGCTGCAAACACGGCCAGGAGGGTCTGAACCCACTGGGATTTTGCCACCGTCTCAGGAGAAACCTGGCACTCCCAGCTGGGCCAGACAACAGGATCTTTCTAGCATCTACTTCGTGATATTTGGCAGTCCTGGTGGGTCCATTTTAGATCAAGTTCTTTAAATCAGTGCTCAAAACTGAGTGCAATCTGGGGACGTACAATGAGTAAGCCAGCCGAGAAGGAAAGCTAATGAAGAAACATGTCAAAACCCAGGCTTCTACAGCTTGGGTGGAAACCAAGGCTGCACTCTGCGCCTCAGGATGAAAAGCCACTTCCATGCTATTCGCACGCTGTGTGAGGAACTTCATTCTTCAATTCAAAACAATGTGCGTTGCCCTAATTCCCTTATCTTGTTAGAAGATTTTAACCGAGCATACAGACATGCCTATTAATGTCTTAGAGAAACAAATGTATTTGCCGCAGAGGAATTCAGTAGTTGGCTAACTGGCCCTTCCAAGAAAGGCAGCTATCGCCGGGCATTGGTGGCGCATGCCTTTAATCCCAGCACTCGGGAGGCAGAGGCAGGCGGATCTCTGTGAGTTCGAGGCCAGCCTGGTCTACAAAGTGAGTTCCAGGACAGCCTCCAAAGCTACAGAGAAACCCTGTCTCAAAAAAAAAAAAAAAAAAAAAAAAACCAAAAAAAAAAAAAAAAAAAAAAAAGGAAGGCAGCTATCTAGACGGGGAACTTTCCTTAAGAAAAAAGAAAAGTGTGAAGTCACCGTAATGTTACAGTGAGGAGGAGATAAAGATAGCTGCACTCAGTATTCTGCCCCTGATTCTTCAGAATCCACAGTCATCTCTTCATAACCCTTACCCAGCGCTGCCAGGTCCTGCAGGCCTCAGAGAACACGTCCCCATACCTTCTCTCACACAGATGTGCATCATGGCCTCTCTGGCATGCACGAGGTTGGACTTGTGATTTAGGCGAGCCCAGGCCTCTTCAGTGGCACTGGTGTTGCTCAGCATGCTGACCCTGGCCAGGTCTCCCCTAGAGACCATAAAGGGGGGTTGGTAGTTAATGCCCACCTATCAGAAAAAAGAATTTATATCAGACTAATAAATGACAATTTGTTAAAAGTTGAGAACTGTGGACCCACTTTAAACTCTAGAAGCTAGTATTATACTTTTGAAAATAACATTTAATGTTCTTTGACCCTTTAAATTTTCATGTTTCAGATTCACACACACATATTAAGATTGTAGTGCTTGAATCACTAATGTCAAAATAGAAATAGGGCCAGTGAAAACATTACACACCCATACAGTCCAACACATGAAAAGAACAAGAACTCTATCCTAGCATATAGATAAGGTATATTGTATATATAAAGAAAATGGAGTAGAAATGTACTTATGTGTAGAAAATGCCTATTGTAATAGTAAACTCAGGCAAAGAATGTATTGGAACCCAAAGAGGACAAACACTTGGGAATGTGCCCAGGCAGAGACCTCTCCCTGGTGGGCAGACAGCAGCTAACAAGAGCTGGGAAGACAGCCAGGCTGGTCCCGAAAGACAGGGAGAAAGGCACCAGGATTCCATCTGGCCCTTCAGGAGCAACGCTGCTGGCTTTCTGGGTTTCTGTAACCCTTGGATGCCCGAAGTCCTTGTGACCCCTTCTCTAGCCCTCCCACAAGACTCGGAGTAAAGCACAGCATGAAAAGACTTCGTTCTTAAATTTAAAACAATGCGTTTATCCTGATTCCCTTATTCAGTTAGAAGGAACAAGAATCTTTCCCACATGTTCGTTGGCCCTACTGTCGCCCAGAATTACCCGTATAACAAGAGATATGATACACCTTGACTATGCACAGAATACTCTTTGCTTTCTAAGGGAAAACAACTGTGGGAGAGAAGAGGACTTAGCTTCCTGGTCTTCTATGCAGTTTTAATATTGTACACATTTTTATAATTTAAAATACTTTTTTTTTCTTTTTTGAAACAGAATTATCATTGTCCAGGCTAACATCAAACCCACTATTTATGCAAGGGAGACCTTGAACTCTTCATCTACCTTCCTTTAGCTCCTAGTCCTCAGGTTACAGACATGTGCCACCATGTCCAGCTAAAAATCCAAACATTTTAAACATAAAAACCAAGTCCACATTGAAACCGACAAAGAATGTAAGGAGAGATGATTTAGTGGCTAAGCGTACTTGAACTGCTTTTGCTGAAGACCTGGGTTCTGTTTGCACCCATGTGACAGTTGACAACCATCTGTAACTGCAGTTCAAGGAAATCCAGCACCCAAGGGGCCAGGCGTGCACATGGTGCACAGGCATACCCATAGGCCAATACATATATGCATAAAATAAACATTAAAATTTTTTCAAAAAAAGAACTTAGTGCAAAGAGATTAGCAAGTTCCATTTGGAACTGAAAGACTGCTTCTTTGGGGACAAGATGAGCTGCATTTCATGTTTCCTCATAAGTGATATTTTTACATGCTCACAGGAACATACACAGCTGAGAGAAAATCTCCACCAGGTACCAAGGTCTAGCATTTTCCACAGCACTTGCCAACAGAGGCTGCCTTGAAGTCTTCACTTTCCTCGTGTCTCACTGAGAAAATCCATTGCTCAAATCCATAGGCTAGGTAATTGTAGAACAGAAGGCCTCAAATCCAAGTGCTTCATGCCTCTGCCCCAAAGTCTGGGATTCTGTGTGTAGACTACCACACCCAACTCCTACCTTCAACCTCTTTTTTGTTTTTTTGAGACAGGGTTTCTCTGTGTAGCTGCCTGCAACCTCATTAGGTGTGTAATTTTCATATGTAGAGACTTACTATATCCATTTGGGTGGAATATGCTTGTTTTATATTTCCCTGTTAGTTAAACTGTCAACTTAAAAATGTCTTTCCCCTAACAGTGGTGATACATGCCTTTAATCATAGCACTTAGGAGACAGAGGCAGGTGTATCTCTGAGTTCAAGGCCAGCCTGGTCTACAGAGTGAGTTCCAGGACAGCCAGGGCTACACAGAAAAACCCTGTCTCAAACAAACAAACAAACAAAAAAGAAACGATAAAGCTCTCTGGTGAACAGTAGCATGTTTGGGAAATGAGACCAGACCAGATCTGACCTTACAGCATCCATGAACTGTTTCCCTATCACTTGCTTCTGTGTGCCTGGGACCGTCTCCAACTCAAGCACTGATCATACACCCCATGAACTTGGGGTGTTTATGAGGAAAGGGTACAGGTATGACTTGTGGATTCAGTCTGGTCTAAGGTGTGCTGAAGTCACCTACCCCCTTCATAAAGCTGACCTTCCCGGCCACATGAAGCCACCACTGTGCCTCTCTTACCAGTTTGTTGATTTGGTCCAAAACCAGGATCTTTTTAAAAATAACTTATTTAATTTTGTTTTATGTGCATTGATGTGAAAGTATCAGATCCCCTGGAACTGGAGTTTCAGACAGTTGTGAGCTGCCATGTGGGTGCTGGGACTAGAACCCACGTTCTCAGGAAGAGCACCCAGTGCTCTTAACCGCTGAGCCATCTCTCCAATCCCCAGAACCAAGATCTTAACAATATCCTCACCAGTGAATGGCCCCTGGCATACTCATTGGCACATCTTCCTTCCAGTGATCAGTTGAAGGACTCTGCGTACATTATCTGTAGAGATACAGATGTGTTCTCTGAGCCTTCCAGGGCTACTATAGCCACCAACATAGACATACTCAAGTACTGTTCACATCTACAAAGCACGTACTGTACCACAGGTCAAATTGTCTCCTAGAAAATGCCTCTGTGGAGGTTTGAATGAGTATGGCCCCATAGGGTCATATATTTAGATGCTTGTTCCCTAATTGATGGAACTATTTGGGAAGGATTAAGAAGTGACCTTGTTGGAGGATGTGTGTCTTTGGAGATGGGCTTAGAGGCTTCAAAATCTCATGCCATTCCAGTTAGCTTGTGCCTGCACCCCTGCTACCCTGCTAGCTTGTGGATCAGGATGTAAGCTCTCAGCTACTGCCACAATGATCATGGGCTCTAACCCATTGGAAATGTGAGCCCCCAAATTAAATCCTTTCTTTTTTTTTTTTTTTGGTTTTACGAGACAGGGTTTCTCTGTATTGTTTTGGAGGCTATCGGTCCAGCCTGGCCTCGAACTCACAGAGATCAGCCTGCCTCTGCCTCCCGAGTGCTGGGATTAAAGGCGTGTGCCACAACCGCCCGGCAAATCCTTTCTTTTATAAATTGTCTTGGCCATGGTGTCTCTTCACACCAATAGAAAAGTTACTAAGACAAAAGTAGGTACCAGGAAGTGGGATATTGCTGTGACAGGTCTGACCATGCTGGTTTTGGGAGGGAAGTAGAAGACTTGGACCTGGAAAAGTGGTTGAGCCCTGTAGCAGGGCTCAATGGGCCATCCTAGCAGGATCTCAGAAGACAGCAGTGCTAAGAGCAATGTGGTCTATGGAGGCTCAGCTCAAGAGGTTCATATGGGAACAATATAGCAACTTGGCTAGAGACCATTCTTGCAATATTTTGGCAAAGAGTGTGGCTGCTTTTTGCCCTTGTCCTAAGAATCTGCTTGAGGTGAAAGTGAAGCATTTTGGAGTAATTTTGTTGGCAGAGGAGATTTCAAAGTAGATTAATATTGACACTGTTGTGTGGTTATTAGTGATCACTTACGCAAATAAACAATAAAAAAAGAAATTCAAAATGTAAAATTTCAGGAGAAAGGGAGCATCAGGGAATGTAATGTTGGAGCCATGACTTGTGCTGAAAGAGAAAAGGAGAGGCCCGGTCAGAAATAGAGTAAAAGGAGGGGTTCCTGAAGGGTGTGACTCCACCCAGCTAAATTTCCAATTTGTAAAAAGGAAAGATCTGAGGACTCAGCTGCTCCTAAAAAGTAACAGATCAAAGCTCATGCAAATATAATTCAAGGAGGGGGCCAGGATCCATCCCAGGGGAGCAGCTGGACTTGGCAGCCTCTGCCACTTGAAGCATTTGAGAGTACAGAAGAGGTTGTGGAGTCTTCCTCTGAATTTAAGAATGCTGCCGAGACCATGTGTGTGGCATGGGAATCCCTGCATGGAGGTCCTGAGAGACCATGTGTGCAACTAGTGAAGGCTAGATTGTATAGGAGACCCCAGAATGTTGGAGATGCCAGATCTGTGGAGTATATGCCAAGGAAAGCTGCAGTCAGGCAGTGGAACCAGCCCAAGGGAGGTAAATGTGTTGCAGGCAGCAAAGCTGGAAGGAAAGGGGCATCTAAGCGCTCTGGCTTCAGATGTGGACCTGCAGAGTTTGGAGTTTTCCTGGCTAGTTTTCAGTCTTACTTTGGTCTAGTATCTCCTCACTCTGCCTTCTTTCCTCTTGGAATGATAATGTATATTCTGTGCCATTGTACGTTAGAAGTATGTAATTTGTTTTTGGTTTTGATTTTATAGGGGTTACAATTAAGGGATTATCTTGAGTCGAGTCTCAGAAGAGACTTTGAACTTTTTTTTTTTTTTTTTGGTTTTACGAGACAGGGTTTCTCTGTATTGTTTTGGAGGCTGTCGGACCAGCCCAGCCTCGAACTCACAGAGATCCGCCTGCCTCTGCCTCCCGAGTGCTGGGATTAAAGGCGTGTGCCACCAACGCCTGGCTGATTTTTTGTTTTAAACCTAAGTAAAACATGAGCTTTCTTTTTTATTTTATTTATTTTTTAATATTTATATATTAATTATGTACACAGTGTTCTGTATGTATATCTGCACACCAGAAGAGGGCACCAGATCTCATTACAGATGGTTGTGAGCCACCATGTAGTTGTTGGGAATTGAACTCAGAACCTCTGGAAGAGCAGACATTGCTCTTAACCTCTGAGCCATCTCTCCAGCCCCTTGAAGGTGATTTTTTTAAAGATGATTTTAATAAGAGCAATGATGATTAGTTAGATCTCTGATTTAACTGGACCTTGTGAGTTAGCCTTACAGATCAGGTGGTTAGGACAGTTAGTAAAGATGATTAGGGAAATGGTTTAGGTTATTCTGCTAATTGCTCTAAGAGATATAAAAAAGGCAAATATAGGCTACAGGTTACCTGCCCCTTTGTTAGATGTGAGATTTTCAGTGGAAGGAAAATAACAAGGAAGTTTCATGCATTGTAGACCCTTGAATTCTGCCTGTGGAAAAACAGGCTGACGGGAGCAATTATGCCCCTACCTCCAAGGTTAGGCCTAAAGTCCTTGGTCATGGAGTTTACAGGATTAATCACAGCCCCCAGTATGCCCCTTGAAAAAACAAAGTTGTGAAAGGAAATGAAAATACCTATTTGTTATGGTAGAGGTTCCACCCAAGCTCCCTTCCCCCTTCTCCAAACTCTGCTGTATCTCAGAAAGTCTGCCAAATGAGGGCTCCTCCCCCAGAGATACTCAAGACCACTCCCACAGGGTATTTAAATTGTTCCTCAGATAAGAGACTTGTGGTTTTTCCTGTCTCTCTTTCCTGTCTCCTCTCCAGGGGACTGGAAGGCCATCCGGGAGTACTGTATCCATTAAACATGGGTGTTTTCTAATTCGGTTTGATTTGGTCTGATTAGGATGGCTGCATCGGGGTGTAGAAACTTGTGTGTAAAAGAAAATAGATGTTGAACTGACAACTCACTTAAAGTTTCTCTAGAAGCCGGGCGTTGGTGGTGCACACCTTTAATCCCAGCACTTGGGAGGCAGAGGCAGGCGGATCTCTGTGAGTTCAAGGCCAGCCCACAGAGCGAGTTCCAGGACAGCCTCCAAAACAATACAGAGAAACCCTGTCTCGAAAACAAAAACAAAAAACAAAAAAAAAAGTTTATCTAGAGTAGAATTAAGAATGCAAATCTTGGTTTGGAGAGATGGCTCAGCAGTTAAGAGCACCACCTGCTCTTCCAGAGGTCCCGAGTTCAATCCTCAGCACTCGCATGGTGCCATCTTCTGGCACGCAGGCACACAAGCAGGCAGAACACTGTATACATAATGAATAAATGTCTTTTTTTTTTCAAGACCTGGTTTCTCTGTAGCTTTGGAGCCTGTCCTAGAACTCACTCAGTAGACCAGACTAGCCTCCAACTCAGAGATCCCCTTGCCTCTGCCTCCTGAGTGCTGGGGTTAAAGGTGTGTGCGACCACCGCCTGGTTAAATAAATCTTAAAAAACAAACAAACAAAAAAAGGATAGAAATCTGCTACACTGAAACCACAAACGGCTGCCTGCCAGTACAGAAGGAGCTGGCTGAAGTATGCTTGACTTGCTTCAAACTTTGTTAATCAATAATGAAAGAACCGTTTCTTTGAGTGGAGGATATAGAGGAAAAATTAAGACAAAGAAAAATGTTTAACTGATTGTGGGCTTCTAAGGAAAACATGTAACTTGTGATCTCAATATGATTTCTTATGTAAAAATTTAATTTGTTTTTGGAAAATATGTAACTTGTGGTTATGAGGTAATCTTTTCTTGCATAGAAATTTTTTGTCTTGAGTGGTATAAAAGGGACAAGGGGGAGAGGTTGGGAATTTAGCTCAGTGGTAGAGTGTTTGCCTAGCAAGTCCGAGGCCCTGGGTTTGGTTCTCAGCTCTGGAAAAAAAAAGTGGGGGATGAAGGAAAAATGTTAGACAGTAGAAGAGAAAAAGAACATGCAGCATAAAGAAAAACAAAATGAAGAATTAAGCTTTGATCCTCAGAAAAAGTCTGTGTGTGGACAGTTCCACTCCTTCAAGTTTCTCTGAGCTACTGAAAGCTGGTCCTACAGCAGTGGGCTTCAATAATAATGACCCCACAGGCTCATAAATTTGAATGTTTGGTCCCTAGTTGGTAGATTTGTTGAGGAAGTGTGTCACTGGTGGTGGGCTTTGAGGTTTCAAAAGCTCACATGATTCCTGGTTAGCTCCCTCTGCCTCATGTGAGGATCAGATGTGAGCTCTCAACTATTGCTCCAGCATCATGCCTGCCTGCCTGTTGCCATGATCTCTATCATGATAGTCATGGATTCTAATCCTATGAAACTGTAAGCTCCAAAAACTTTTTTCTATAAATTGCCTTGTTTATGATGTCTTATCACAATAATAGAAAAGTAACTAAGATACTGTGTGATATGTAAACCACACATACCATTTGTCTGGTTTGTTTTTTGAGAAAGGGTCTTACTATGTAGCCCAGGCTGGCCTCAAACACATGATCCTGTAGTATCAGCCTCCCAAATTCTAGGATTACAGGCATGAGACACCTCATCTGGTTCACGAAAAGCAGTTTATGACTGTGAAGTCAGATCACACCATAAATGCTACAGGACCAGCTTCCTCGTAGTAAAGGGATAAGCTCCCTGACACATACAAATCATTCCACAGGAACATAGCTCCTACTCACCCCTACACCCAAGGGAAGCATTTGAAACTCCTCAGATGCTAGGCAAAGACTGAGGATGTAGCTCAGTTGATAAAGTGCTTGGCTCATATGCAGGAAGCCTGGGATTTGAACCCCAGCAGCATAAAACTGGGCATGGTGGCACAAGCCTCTAGTCTCAGAACCAAGGAAGAAGACCAGAAGTTCAAAGTCATTCCCAGGGCCAGAGAGATGGTTCAGTGGGTAATGTTAGGAATATGGCTCATTGAGGACCTTGGTGGATTCCATGGCAGGCGAGGGTGACTGAGGAGGGACAAACACGCCAGGCAGACAGAGCTTAGTGAGAAGTTTTATTAGAAAGGGAAGGGAGTGGGAAAGGAAAGAGAAAAGAGGTAAAGAGACACAGAGACAGAGAGAGGACAGGAGAGAAGAGGGAGACAGGAAAAGTCCTGTCTGCCCCAGGGGAACAGCGAAAAGAGACCCGAAGAGGGTGGAGTTTTTCTTTTAAAGGGTCCTTTGCACCTGTGTGCAGACTATGTAGTGATGTAGCAACCATGGATCCCTGGGCTGACTAGGGTACTGCCTGATGCATTCTGCCAGGTGACAGGGGCAGGTTAGCATAATGCCTGAATCCTTACAGGTAAGAGTGCCTACTTCCAAGCCTGGCATTAGTTCCGTCCTTGGGACCCATGCTGCAGAGCTAGAGAATCAACTCCCAAAAGTTGTCCTCTGATCTGAGGCACATGCACACCATGGCACAACGCCCATACACACAAATACGTAGACAGACAGTAAGATAGACACACAGATAGACAGATAAATAGATAGATTGATAGATAGATAATTAGAGGCTAGTGTGGCCTATATAATACCATGTCCCAAAAAAGAAAATCCCATAAAAAGTGAAACTGTCCTACTTATTCTTTTTTGTTTTGTCTCTCTCTCTCTCTCTCTCTCTCTCTCTCTCTCTCTCTCTCTCTCTCTCTCTCTCTCTCTCTCTCTCTCTCTTTCTTTCTTTTTCCGAGACAGGGTTTCTCTGAAGAGCCTTGACTGTCCTAGAACTTGCTCTGTAGACCAGGCTGGCCTTGAACTCACAGACATCTACCTGCCTCTGACTCTGCCTCCTGAGAGCTGGAATTAAAGGTGTGTGCCACCACTGCCTGCTTGTTCTATTTATTCTTAATTGTCTGATTGGCAAAGCCTAGAGTCATCTGAAGAAGCCTTAACTGGGGAATTGTCTAGGCTGGCCCATGGGCATGTCTGTAGGAGGCCCACTCAACTATGGGCAAGCACCCCCCCACCCCTCAGGTAGGTAGTAGCTGTATAAAAAGCAGCTAAGCCAGTTAACAAGTCAGCAAGCATCATTCCTTGAGTACCTGTCCTGATGACTTTCATCGGTGATGGATTCTCAGCTGCAAGTGTAAGTCAAATAAGCCCTTCCCTCCTCAAGATGATTTGGTCAGTGTTTTAGGAAATAACAGAAAGAAACTAGAACAGAGATGTTGTCTGGAAATAATAATAATAGTCACCATGTCAGCCACCTTGCACCGTTTCCTCCAGGCTGCCACTGGGGAACAAACACCACGTAGTGTGCAGTAGTCAGCTCCAACGGCTCCCTCTGGTTCTCCTTGCTGTGCCAGATGCCATAGCCAAAATACACGACAAGTCCTGTAGGAACAGGCATGAGCCTGAGGGGCAGATCCCAACCCCACCCACCCTCTTTAGCCTCCCATTTTAGAAAAGCTGCGTCCAAGCCCAGGCCCCACTCACCAACCAGCAGCCAGAAGATAAAGCGCAGCCAGGTCAGGTAGCTCAGCTTCAGCATGAGGCAAATGTTGAGAAGGATGCTCAGGGCTGGAGTCAGGGGCACCAAAGGGATCTGAGGGTGCAAGGGCGAGGCTGAGCTCGGCTGCAGGATAGCTATGCCAGCCTAGAGCCTGACTTGTGTGGGAGTTCCTTAGAACCCGTCTTCATCTCTGGAGATTTGGAGCCATGTGTACCCGGGCCCTGCAGAACGCTGGAGGAAGTGGGAATGGATAACCCCGCCTCCCCAGCCCCGTGAGCCCTTGTGCCTAGATTATGGTGTCTTTAAGCTCATTTTTATAAGGGTTTATGTCTATTGTGGGATATCTCCAGAGAAGACTTCTTGGACATGGGTTTAAGCTAACAGAAACTCTTCACTGGCTGGTGGACAACTACACTGGGTGTTCAGGACCCCTGTGTAGTTAAGCCTTTCTCAGGGTGAGCTTTTAAGCACAAAACTATGTTCTGAGCTGACATACTTCAGTTAACAAGAACAGTTAGCCAGAAGCAGAACTACAGAAGCTAAAAGCAAGGTTTGTACATTTAGAGACTTCCCCAGAACTACATGGACTTTGGGGGATTAGGCCTTTGTTTTAGTTTTAGCATGTGGTACTGTCTACATGCTGAGTTTTACAGCCTGAATGGCATTTCTACCATGGAGTCAGTTGTGCTAAGGTCTCAGGGCCTACCAAGGTCTGGGCTCTACTATATAGTAACTAGTCCCCCTTCTGCTTTACATAGGGTTCCATGGAGCACAGGATGGCCGTGAACTCCTGATCCTCCTGGTGTGTGGTATTATAGGTCTGCAGCACCATGACCACCGTGTAAATAGGATGTTATCAAATGGAAGTGGTATACACATGATGGGTCCCAAGCAGGTCCTGAAGACACAAGCAAGTTACTTGATGAAATTGTCCAAATGCCTATGGTTTCTACCTGTTACAATGTCCTCTGCTACCCAGTATGCACCGTAACCTCATGGGCTGTGCCCTATGACCCATTGTCTGAGGAAGAGGAGACTGGCACTCTGTTTACTGATGGTTCTGAACATGATGTAAGTACCATCGAAGTGGACAGCTGCAACATTACAATCCCTTTCGGAGACAACTCTGAACGACGCCAGCAAAGGGAAATCTTCACAGGGGGCAGAACTTCAGGCAGTACACATGGTCATATAGTTTGTTCGGAAGGAGAAACGGCCAGATGTGTGATTATTCACCGATTCATGGGCTGTAGCCTACAGACTGGCTGGATGACCAGAGGCTTGGAAAGAGCATAACTGGAAAATTAATGAGAAAGATTTTTGGAGAAGTATATAGCTTGATCTCCCCAAATGGGTGAAGGATGTGCAGATACTTGTGCCCCATGCCAGTGATCATCTAAAGGTGACTTCAGCTGAGAAGGAGGTCAGTAGTCAAGTAGGTAAGATGACCTGTTCTCTGGCCAGTCTCTTTCCCAGCCATCACTGTCATTGGCCAATGGGCCCACAAACAAAGTGGCCATGGTGGCAGAGATGGGGGCTATCCATGGACTCAACAACACGGACTTCCACTCACCAAGCCTGGCCTGGATACAGATGCTGCTGAGTGCCAGATCTGCCAGAGATCAACACAGTTCCAAATATGGCACCATTCCCAAACAGAGGGTTTTTTTTTTTATTAGAGAAAGGGATCATACAAAGGGGAAAGGGGAGGGGGAGACCAGCCTCCAGGGACAGGAGCAGCAGGAGAGAGGAAAGATGGACACAGAGAGGGAGAGGAACAGACAGATAGAGGGAGAGATAGGAAGAGAGAGAGAGAGAGGGAAGGAGAGAGGGAGAGAGAGACAGAGAGAGAAAAATGGGATGCAGGCAGGGCCTTTTTAAAAGGAGACATAAAAATGTATCACCATGCCGGGCGTTGGTGGCGCATGCCTTTAATCCCAGCACTTGGGAGGCAGAAGCAGGCAGATCTCTGTGAGTTCGAGGCCAGTCTGGTCTACAAGAGCTAGTTCCAGGACAGCCTCCAAAGCCACAGAGAAACCCTGTCTCGAAAAACCAAAAAAAAAAAAAAAGTATCACCACATGTATTTTATGGATATTTGTGTTTTCTTTCCAAGATTCATCATGTAATGTAATGTCAATTGAGATGTTATCAGTGGCTATCAAGTTATAAAACACTAAAGAGACAATCCCTCAATGAACATTGCCACCTATTCTAAAATACATAATGCTTTTGTGGCTATACATGAGATAGTTATATCATGTTAGGCATAATTATGTTTTCGTTTGGAAATTGAATATGACATAAGGAGATATGAGTGTGCATCAAGTTGGTAAGGAGTGGGCTTGTGATGGCTAAGTCTTGGTTGACGTCTTGAGTATATCTGGAATCAACTAAACCCAAGCAGGTGGGCACACCCAGGAGGGGGTTTTCCTTGATGGGATCATTTGAGGTGGGAAGATCTACTGTGAATGTGGAGCACCCCTACTGTGAATGTGGAGCACCCCTACTGTGAATGTGGAGCACCCCTACTGTGAATGTGGAGCACCCCTACTGTGAATGTGGAGCACCCCTACTGTGAATGTGGAGCACCCCTACTGTGAATGTGGAGCACCCCTACTGTGAATGTGGAGCACCCCACAGAAAAGGACGGGGAAGGAGTATGTGCTTGCTTTTTTGCCTGCTTGACCTTACTCTCACTGGCAAGGTCATCTATCCCATTCCTGAGGCATTTGCTGGGGTTAGAACTGACTTCTTTGGGCTTCCAATGTTGAAGACGGGCAGCTGTCTAGGACTTCCCTGGGACTCCCGCACCAGATGGGACAGACGAGACATCTGGTCTTATGGACTGAGCAAACTACTGGCTCTGCCTTGGCCTCTCTATCAGCCTTCGTTGGACTATTTGGACCATAGCCTGTAAGTCTCTGTAAGTAATCTCTTACATACAAATATATGTCTATCAGTTAGGGACCCCTAACCCAGGGAGGATTAGGACCTGTGACCTGGGGAACCTGTGTCACTGGGGCAGGTTTAAGGTGTCAAAGACTCCTACGACCCCCAGTGCTCTCACTGCCCGTGGCTGTGGACGATTGATCTTTCAGCTCTTCCTTTACACAGTCATCATGGACCTCAGCCCTCCGAATCCACAAACAAATTAAATGTTTTTATTTTCATTGCTTTTGAAAATTTGTATGTGTGTAGGTATTTTGCCTGCCTGGATGTCTGTGTACCACATTCATGCAGTGCCCCCTGGGGCCCAGAAGAGGGTGCTGGTCTTCTGAGACTGGAGTTAGAGATAGTTGTGAGCTGCCATGTGGGTGGTGGGAATTGAATCCTTGTCTTCTGGAAGAGCACCCAGTGCTCTTAGCTGCTGAGCCATCTCTCCAGCCCCGAACACTTTCCTTGGTCATGGTGATTTATCATATCAACAAAAAAGTAACAAACAGAAACCCATAACCTGTAGCTGTCAATCTGGATTCTCCATACTCTAGATTCTGCCATGTATGTGGATTGGTCTAATCTAGACACTTCACAGGAAGAGAATTACAACACACGATCTTTGACTAACATCTCACAGCATGTTCAAAGTTGGATCCATGTAGGGACTGATGGTTTTCTTTCAAAAGCAACTTTATTGTGATATAATTTACTCATTCCTTCAAAGTGATGCATTTACTAAAGTAGCTTCCACTATATTTACAGTTGTATAACAATCATCATAATCAACTGTATAACATGAATCACCCTAACATTTATTCCTTTGTGGCCAAATAGTATTACACCGTGTGTATATGCCAATTGTATGTATCCACTGTTACACTTTGGACCTTCTAGATATTATAAACGATGCTGCTAAGAACAGTTGTGAGGTTTTTTAAAAAATTATTTTCATCACATGCATTTATTTATGTGTGCAGAGCAGCACACATGCCACAATATGTGTGTGGACTTCAGGGGACAACTTGTGGGATCCATTCTTCCCTTCCACCATGTGGGGTCTGGAGCTCAAACTCTGGTAGTCATGCTTGGTAGCAAGTATCTTCACCTTCTGCGTTATCATCTTGGCTTCCACTTTCAACTTTTTTGTGTGATGTGTTATTATTTCTCTTGAAAATATTCATATTTCAATGGATGGTAATTCTAATTGACTTTTTGGGGAACTAGCAGAAAACCATGTGATCCTGATATTCCCACTCCCCACACTAATTATTTTATCATCATGAATTACCGTATGTGCTTGGATCACTGGCTTCCAACATTAGCAGAGTTCTAGAGCTCAGTTACTGGTCATTTCACTTGTTTCCAGCTTTCATCACTACAGAAAGCTGGCTTTAGTGAACGTTCAGGAATCAACATTTCTTTTATGCAGGTTCCTGCTGTGTACCCCAGTCTGGTCTTAAGTCACTATGCCTCTGACTCAGTCTCCCGAGGCCAGAATCACAGGCACGTGTCACCAGCTCTACAGATAGACTTTTTTTCTTTCTTTAAAATTTGTTTTCTATTTTTTGAGACAAGATTTCTATGTATTGCTTTGGAGGCTGTCCTTGAACTCTGTAGACCAGGCTGGCCTCGAACTCACAGAGATTGCCTGCCTCTGCCCCCTGAGAGCTGGGATTAAAGGCATGGGCCACCAACGCCCGGCCAGATAACTTTTTTACTTTTCTTTTTTGAGACAGGGTCTTCTGTAGCTCAGGCTGGCCTCAAACTCGACTAGGTTGTGGAGGATGGCCTGGAACTTCTGTTTCTTCTGCCTAACTGCTGGAGGGCTTGAATTGCAGGCATGCAGGTTTGTGCTTCTTTATGCAGTGCTGTGAAATCAAAGCCAGCGTTTTCTGTGTACTAAGCAAACACTACTGAGTTACACTCCCTGGCCGGTCAGCAGCAGTTTTTCTATGCAGCTCTAGTTATTTCTGCAGTGCAGATTAATCAGTTGGATAGACTGAAGCACAAGGGTCATTTTACTGTTTGGAATGTGATGAGCAGTTGCCTTCCAATCGGTTGTGACTGTTTGCCTTCTTGCAAGAGCTTGGGAATTTCATTTGCATTTCTCCTTATATTTTGTCTAACAGGGTCACCAGAATATGAACCCCTGGATGACAGAGATGTCATTGCTCTTGTGTTCGTGTTGTTCATGGGAGGTTTTTTGGTTGGGTGAATGAGCCATAGCATACGAAGCCCAGGTTGTGGCAGATGCCGTAGAGCACGCTGTGTAGTGAATGGTCATCAGTGTGGCATCAGAGTGGCATACTAGAGACGAGACCAGAGTCGGTTGGAGCAGGTGCTGGTTGGGATGGTGTGGAGGCTGGTGGCCAGTCTTTTCTTCTGGAAGTGTTATTCTTTATACAAAGTCCTGGAAGAATTGCGGTCACTGAGTTGGTGAGGTCATCACATTCCCTGTTCACTTGGACCTCCTAGGAAGAGACCATTAGGAGACAGATATTAGCACTTTCTGAGGATTTGATTATTTTCATTTGCAGACCCAGGTCGCAGAGAAGCTCTTTTGGGCATTTGCTGTCTTGAGGACAATGATCTCATGACCCCCACCCCGCATACTATTAAAATAGGAAAGGAACTAAAGGAGCCTTTGGTAAGGGAACTAGAAGGGGCATTTGTGGTAGTGTGAATAAGAATGCTCCTCATAGGCTCATATAGTGGAATAGGTGATCCCCAGGTGGTTGAATTGAGGCAGGATTAGGAGGTGTGGCCTTGTTGGAGGGAGGAGGTATATCACTGGAGGTGATGAGGGTGAGGGGTGCAGCTTGAGTTTTCAAATCTCACACCATTCCCAGTTAGCTCTCCCTGCCTCACGCTTGTGAGAAGATGTGGCCTTTTTGGAGTGGATATGTCCATGCTGGAGGAAGTGTGTCACTGTGAGGGCGGGCTTTGAGGTTTCCTATGCTCAGGATACTGCCCACTGTCTCAGGTGACTTCCTGTTGCCTGTAAGATGTAGCCAGCACTACGTCTGCCTGTACACTGACATGCTCCCCACTGTGATATAATGGACTGAACGAAGTTATAAGCTGCCACTTCAGTTAGATGCTTTCCTTTCTAAGAGTCACCATGGTCATGGTGTCTCTTCACAGCAATAGAACCCTGAGACAATGGCCATGGACTCACCCTCTGAAACCATGGGCCTTGGAACCTCCGGCATTATGCTGACCCCACCCCCATGACGATGGGTGGGGCACACACAGTGGTGTGACCGTGTCATCACTACATCACTCATTACAGGGCTATGTAAGGACTCAGTATGCATGTGCAAGTTTCCACTTTTTTTTTCAGACAGGATTTCTCTGTATTGTTTTGGAGGTTGTCCTGGAACTCGCTCTGTAGACCAGGCTGGCCTGGAACTCATAGAGATCTGCCTGTCTCTGCCTCCCCAGTGATGGGATTAAAGGTGTGTGCCACCACCATCAGGCCTACATTTCAATTTTTAAGTGTTTTTTGTTTGTTTTTTGAGACAAGGTTTAAAATATTTTTAAAGTATAAAATGAAGGAGTTGCAGAGTTGGAGAGATGGCTTAGCAGTTAAGAGTGCTTGTTGTTTTTGCAGAGAATCTGAATTTGGCTCTCAGCATTCACATGATAGCTTACAACAGTCGGTGTTAACTCCAGTTCCAGGAGATCCGGCACCTCTTCTGGCCTCTTTGGGCACCAGGCATGCAGGCAGTGAACATACATACATGCAGGAAAAATAGTCACACATATAAATGAAAACAGATAAATGTAAAAAGAAGTATAAAATTATTAATGGATATAGGATGTCACCATGATGCCCAGACTCATCTCAAGTGATCTCCTCGCCTCATTCAGTAGCCAGGATTAAAGGCATACTTCATGAAAAGCAACTTTTTTCTCATGTTCATGGTGGGGAAGGTGGGCATTTGCCTTATTTCACATAATGCTAAAACTTTACTTGATCTATAAGCACATCCCCAAAAGCTGAGGATAGAATCTAGGCTAGTTGGATTGACAGCCAGAAGGCAGACAAAGGATTAAATATAAGGACATTGAGGAAAATTGCAGCAACAACTTGGTAACTGTGTCTCCTGCCAGTTAGACTGTGTAAAAAAATGTGTAAACATTCTTAAGTTACAATTAGGCTGTCCCTACTATATCAGAAATGAAGGCATCAGGGATATCCCCAACACATGTCCACTAAGAAAGAGTTTGTAGCCGGGTGGTGGTGGCCCACGCCTTTAATCCCAGCACTCGGGAGGCCGAGGCAGGTGGATCTCTGTGAGTCTGAGGCCAGCCTGGTCTACAAAGCGAGTTCCAGGACATTCAGAGATGTTACATAGAGAAACCCTATCTTGAAGAAACCAAACCAAAAAACAAAAGACCTGCTGTCATCATGATTTCACTATGTCATCACAGTTCCACTGATGTCATCACAGTTCCACCGATGTCATCACAGCAACACTGGTATCATCATGCTATTGCTAATGTCATCACAAAATCACTGATGTCATCACAGTTCCACTGATGTCATCACAGCAACACTGGTATCATCATGCTATTGCTGATGTCATCACAGAATCACAGATGTCATCACAGTTCCACTGATGTCATCTCAGTTCCACCGATGTCATCACAGTTCCACTGATGTCATCACAGCAACACTGGTGTCATCACAGTTCCACTGATGTCATCACAGCAACACTGGTGTCATCATGCTATTGCTGATGTCATCACAGAATCACTTATGTCATCACAGCATCACTTGCACTGAGGCCCTGACGTGTCCCCTTTTGTGAGCTTTTTTCAGGGATCCTGGTGTCTTAATCGCTTTTCTATTTCTGTGAAGAGACACCATGACCAACTTATAAAGAAAGACTTTAATTGGGGCTCATGGTTCCAGAGGGCAGAGTCCATGGCCACTATTAATGGTAGGAGCATGGCAGCAGGCAGGCCTGGCACTGAGCAGTAGCTGAGTACGTACATAGAATCCACAAGCATGAGACAGAGAGACAGAAAGCATGCTAACTGGGAATGCTGAGGGTTTTTGAAACCTCAAAGTGCACCCCCAATGACACACCTCAGTCATACTTTGATGGGGGAAGTCCTTCTGTGTATATGCTTGTCTTATTGGCTGAAAAAATAAAGCACTGTTGGCCAATAGGGAAGCCAGATAGGTGGGACTAGGAGTCAAGGAGGAGTCTGAGAAATGTAGTCAGAGAAGGAGTTGCCATGTGATCCCGGGAAGAGAGGACTCATGAGGCTGGCGTCCTTGGTAAGATAGGATCTTATAGCCAGGCGTTGGTGGCGCACACTAATTAATCCCAGCACTTGAGAGGCAGAGACAGGCAGATCTCTGTGAGTTCCAGGACAGCCTCCAAAACAATACAGAGAAATCCTGTCTTGAAACACACACACACACACACACACACACACACACACACACACACACACACACAGAGAGACCTTATAGAAATATATATATATAGGTAGTTATGAGTTAATACTTAAGATAGAACTATCCAATGAGAAGCCCTGGAATTGACTGACAGTATTGTAATTAACAGAGTCTCTGTGTGTTATTTGGGTTTGATGCAGCTCTGGGACCAGGCTGGTGGGAAGAGTGCTCGTTACAATACTTGGTAATCCTTCCCAAACAGTTCCACCAACTGGGGACCAGGCATTCAGACATGAGAGTGTATTCATTCAAGCCACCACCTTCCACTTCCGGGTCCCTGTAGGCTTGTGGCCATAATGGGAAGTGCATTTGGTCCGACTTCGGAAGTCCCCATAGTCTTTCCGTCTCAGTACTGTTAAAAAGCGAGGTGTGGTACACACCTTTAATCCCAGCACTTGGGAGGCAGAAGCAGGCAGATCTCTGTGGGTGTGCATACTAGTATATGACATAGTAACTTCCAGGACAGCCAGGGCTACACAGAGAGATTCCATCTCAAAATAAAGTAAAAGACTGTTTAAAAGTCCAAAGTCTTTCAGAGGCTCAAGGCAACATCTTATTTGTAAGCCCTAAAACATAAAATTTTAAATTATATACTTCTAACATACAATGGTACAGAGTTGGAGTAGCTTTATGGAGCACAGGCCTGGGCTGGAATGCCACATCTGCCAGTAGTGTGGCCAGGCAGGGTGAGACAATAACATCATATGGAGATGTTAGCAGCTCACAGAGCTCCTGGCAGATAGAAGGAGGATTAGAAGAAGCCCTTACAGAGAGGTCCAGCAGCTCCAGGGCAGATGATCTGTTGTTCCGGATGGACTTAAGGAGACTGACGTATCCTTCAATTCGAATGGGATTCTTGGAAATCTAAGAAAGATGAATACACTAGAATACTAGAGCCTCTTTATGGGGACCCATGCCCATGATCCCCCTGCTCAGGAGGTAAAAGTTGGAGAATTCAAGGTTCAAGACTACTTACCAAGTTAAGAGGCTACTAGGGGCTGGAGAGATGGCTCAATGGCTAAAAGAACACTGGCCTCTTTTCCAGAGGACCTGAGTTCAATTCCCAGCACCCACATAGTGGCTCTCACCTGTCTATAACACTAATCTCAGGGGATCTGACGGCACTAGGTATATATGTGGTGCACAGACACACATGCAAGCAAAACACTCAAACATAAATAAAAGTTTAAAACAATACAAGAAAGAAAAGTGCCGGAGAGGTGGCCCAGCAGTTAAGACACTTGCTTCTCTTATAGAGGATCCAGGTTCAGTACCAAGCATCCTCATGGGGTGGGGGGTGGCGGGCAGCTTCAGTTCCAGGGGATCTGGTGCCCTGCTACATCTATACATGCAGGCACACATGCATGTAAAAACAAAACAAACAAAAAAAACCCTAAAACAACAATAGTAAAAAGAAGGTTCACAGCAGAAAGATCACCAGGTGTTGGGTGAACTAGGTCAAGGGGACCCAAGGACAGGAGGTGAGAAGAGAGAGGACCCAGCAAGGAACTCTGCAGATGCAGAGGTGAGCTGTGAACCCCAACCCCCGAAGAAGTGGGGGGTTCATCCAGGTGGGGTTCTGAGACTCACTGTGACCTGGAGATTGTCTAACAGATGGTTAGAAGCATGCCCCCAAGCTTGAAACAGGTCTTGGTTCCTATGACACAGGAGATGGAATTGTCCCCTCCCCTGCACACGTTGGCACAGCTGGGACCTGATCACCTTACCTGGCTCCTTCCCTTCTGTCTTCGCTATCACCCTGTCTAGTGCCCACTCACCCTCTGCAAACCTGAGGAAAGGAACCTCTGAACACAAAAAACCTCGGCATGTCTAAACTGTGGCCAGTCAGTACCCCTGAGCTGGCCCTGGGTTTTATCGAGGACAACCCAAGTCCAGAGGAGAAGATGAAAATGAATTAGGATGTGCTGGCTACCTTTCCCACAACGGAACTACTGTGAACAGGAGAAAGGACCCAAGGAATTGTCACAGCCACTGGGAAAAGGGTGGGAAGGAAGAGTCAGGGATTGGGAGTGGTCACAAGAAGCTAGGGGGTCTCCCCCCCAGAAATGCCCATGTGCTGTCTCTTCAGCAGGTGGGGGAAAGGATTGTAGGAAGAGAGACAGGGCAAGTCTGTGTTGGAACCACGTTTGAACTTACAATAAGAATTCGCAGTGTCTGGTTGACTTGCAGACCCAGCCCCAACCTCAAGGCCCCTGTCATAGAGATTCGGTTGTTTCTGCAACAAGAGAGGCATAGGCATCAGGGTTAATCAGCCTAGGTATGGTATCTACAGTAGAGTCTATTCAGTCACGGAGAAAGAAGCACTGTATCATTTGAAGCAAATGGGTGGAACAGGGGCATTATGTTAAGTGAGATAAGCCAGACAGAAAGCCCAGAAAAGCTTTCTCTCTTACACAAACGCTACCAACAACAACAGCCTGGAAAAAATACTAGTAATTATTAGAGATCAGGAAGGATATGAAGAGGAGAAAAGTAAAAATAAATAAATAAAGGGAGGCTAGATGGGGCAGTACACTCTGCAGGCGTGTATGAAACCATCACATCTAACCCCATTAACAAGGTTAGTAAAAAATGACGTCAGTATTACAGCTTTCCAGCTTTCAGGGCTCAGTGCCTCAGAGCCCTGACTGCCTGAGTTGCATCTGGAAGACTGGGTTCCATAGCCCAGCCTTCTACTCATGCCCAGGTCCAGTCAATATCTGAAGCATGGGTATGCTTTGCCCCATGGGTGACAAGCACGTTTGGAGTGTGGCCCCTCTCGTGGACATAAGGGGATGCTAGCTCCTAGGTTCCTTGGGCTCGGAAGATGCTCCCGTGTGTCTTGTGCCCACTGGCAAAACATACCCATTACCACAACATTTGCTCTGGAACCCGGTCCTTTCTCCCCTCCAAATCATTGTCTCTGAAGCCAGGTCTACATACCTAATCCTGACTTCCTCGTCCTGTTTTGTTTTGTTTCCTTTTTCTTAAGATAGAATGTGCTGGGTGGTGGTGGCAGAGACAGAGGCGGGAGGCAGAGGCAGGCAGATCTCTGAATTCGAGGCCAGCCTGGTCCACAGAGTGAGTTCCAGAACAGCCAGGGCAACACGGAGAAACCCTGTCTCAAAAAAAAAAAAAAAAAAAGAAAAAGAAAAGAAAAGAAAAAAGGCAGTCTTATGCATTCCAGATGTAACTCCTGTATAGCTGAGGATGACCTTGAACTCTTGATTTTTTCCTCCCTCTACTTTGTAAGCACTGGGTTTACAGGTGTGGAAAACATGGAGTGCTGTGGGAAGAGCTTATCAGGTAGTTCTTGAGGATGCTTGAAAGATAGTAGCGCTGAAACACCAGCCACAATGACACCTAGATCACATTCCAGAAAGGAGCAAAGACTTGATAGCTAGTTGGAATTTTTGGCTAAAACCCTGTGTGTGCTGATCTGCTGGGGCTGAAGAATCAGCTGGGATTTTAATAGATCAGCACCCTTAAGGCACGACTTGTGTATCTCGGGGACAAAAGGGAAGTGTCTCCCAGGGTCGGCACCAGAGGTTAATCTAAGGAGGCCAGGCTACATCTCGTGTAGATGGAAGCTGTCAGAACTTGGTAATGTCCATAGTGGAGTCCGTGTAGAACTGGTTCTGAAAGCATGGGAGATGCATGATGGATGAAGTCACGGAGAGTAGGGAGACATGGCTCGGTGCATCAGGGTGAGGCCCGAAAGGACCACTGATGAAGTGGAGGCCTCAGTTGCAGTGGAGACCACAGGATATTTGAAATGTCTGGACCGGGATGCCCGTCAAGATGCAGGTGTGGCGTGGAGCCAGTCTAGGAAGACAGCTGCAGAATGCAGAGATGGAGCTACCTAAACCCTCGGGGCCCCAAGATGATGAATCTTAAACAGTGGACACAGCTACAGGATTGGATTCACACAGCCGAATTTTATTTTTGTTTAAGTCTGATTGTTTTTAATCTCTCAGTTCTTCCCACTTGGAATAAGAATGTTTAAGTATGTAGCTTGCTTTTGACTCTAAGAATCCAGCAACCCACTCTGGATTCTTACAGTCCTTTTTATGTTTGTTTGTTTGCTTGTTTGAATGCAAGTACCTGAGGAGTTCAGAAAGAGGCTGTCAGGACCCGCTGAAGCCGGAGTTGCAGGCAGTTGTGAGCCATCTGATGTGGGTGCTGAGAACCCAAACTTGGGTCTTCTGAAAGAGCAGTACACGCTCTGAGTCCCTAAACCATCTCTCCATGCCCAAGAGACTGCATTTTCAAGGAGGCTTTTTTGCTCATGTGTTGTTTTTCAAGACAGGGTTTCTCTGTGTAGCCCTGGCTGTCCTGGAACTCACTTTGTACACCAGGATGGCTTCAAACTCAGAGATCCTCCTGCCTCTGCCTCCCGAGTGCTGGGATTAAAGGTGTGCACCACCAGCACCCAGCCGAGACTTTGAACTTTCAAAGAGATCTTGGGACTTGAAGTGTGGAATTTTAAAAATCATGTATATTACCATTTTGCCTGCATGTGTGTGCATGGACCACATGTATACCTGGTTCCCATGGAGATCAGAAAGGGCATCAGATGCCCTGGAACTAGAGTTCTGGATTATTGTGAGCTACCATGTGGGCACTGGGAACCTCTGCAAGAACAACAAATGCTCTTAATCCTGAGCCATCTCTCCAGCCCCTGAAGTGCTGTAATTGTTTTTTGTTTGTTTGGTTTTTGTTTGTTTGTTTGTTTGTTTCGAGACAGGGTTTCTCTGTGGCTTTCGAAACTGTCCTAGAACTCACTCTGTAGACCAGGCTGGTCTCAAACTCACAAACATTCACCTGCCTCTGCCTCCGGAGTGCTGGGATTAAAGCAGTGCACCACCAATGCCCAGCAGTGCTGTAATTTTTAAGGACTGTATTTTACATTGTAAACATGAGGCCTTGGGGACCAAGGCTGGGAAATTATAGCTTAAAGTATTTGTGTCATGTTAACAAAGGATGGTTGTGTTGGTCAGTTTTATTGTCAGTTTGACACAATCTAGAATTAATTACCTGGAAGAGAGTCCCAATGAGTAGGAATTCTCTAGATCACATTGGCCTACAGCATGTCTTTGGGAATTGTCTTGACTGTTAATTGAAGCAGGAGGACTACCACTGTTTAATGGCAGAAGCTGTGAAGACAGCAGCAAGCCCCAACATAGAGAACACATTGCTCTCGCTCTTGACTGTGCCTGACTTGCCTGAAATGCTGACGTCTAACCTGCACTGTAAGATGGATAAGCCCTTCCTCTTTTAAAAGCAGCTTTTGGTCACAGTGTTTCGTCTCAGCAACAGAAGTGAAATGAGGAGTAAGAGGCCACTCCTGATTTATGTGGTGTGGAGACATGAACCCACAGCCTTTGGGCACGCTAGATCACCATTCTACCAGCTTAGCCACAACCCCAGCCCCCAGCAACAGCAGTGAGTGAGGACAGAGAGGAGCCTCAAGCCACACGACCCGAGCAGCGTGAACAGCATCTAGGTCACTGTGTGGCCCTGAGAGCAGTGTGAACAGGATCGAGGTCACTGTGTGGCTCTGAGAACAGTGTGAACAGCATCCAGGTCACTGTGTGTCCCTGAGAGAAGTGTGAACAGGATCGAGGTCACTGTGTGGCCCTGAGAGCAGCGTGAACAGCATCCGGGTCACTGTGTGAACAGCATCCGGGTCACTGTGTGGACAGCATCCGGGTCACTGTGTGGACAGCATCCGGGTCACTGTGTGTCCCTGAGAGCAGTGTGAACAACATCCGGGTCACTGTGTGTCCCCGAGAGCAGCATGAACAGCATCCGGGTCACTGTGTGTCCCTGAGAGCAGGGCCCTCGCTTCTCACCTCATGTTTAGTTCTTCCAACACGTTGTTGGCCTTGAGGGCCTCACCTATTGAAGAGGCTCCAGAGTCTCCAAAGCCATTATGAGAGATGTCTAGGACTTTCAAGAATATATTTGCCTAGGACACAAAGAACAAAAGCCGTGAGTTCACAGCTGATGGTGCAGACATCCACAGGGCCAGCCAGGGCCATAGCCTCAGAGCCCAGGAGAGCCTGAGCAATAACAAAAGACAGGGAGCAGAGGGCCTAGGACAGAGTTAGCATGAGCTCTCAGGCAACATGACCAGTAGGGCCAAACAACTGGAAGAGCAGCAGAGGATGGTGGGTAGAGCTATGGACAGTTCTCAGAGATGATCGAATCCACACTTACAGGCAAATTCCCAAGGCAGGCATCCTGGGAGAGATACCTGCGGGGGCCCAGTGACCCGGTGGCAGGGTGCTATAAGAAGAGACTGTGATGAAAAAAGCGTGAGTGCTCTGACTGGCCTGACCCTTTTGGGGCAGGACTACCCCCTCCACCCCACAGCCAGCAGTCAGCCCCTGGCAGGGCTTGAGACAGCTGTTTCCCAATCTATAAACTGAGAGTGTGTACTGGCACACAAGAAAAGCATCTCTGTGTGTTACCAATGTCATCAGACTGTACAGATGCCCCTATCGGCTGAAGGTGATGTCTCGGAGGCAGCTGACATTTGTCTATAGACCCTTTGGGAAATGATACGAGAGTCAGTGCAGTATACTACCATTTAGTGGGGTAGGAAAATAGGTCATCCAAGATGCATCGTGAAAGTTGTCCCGGAAAGGGCTAAAGTTCATTTCTGAAGAGCTGTAGCATTAAGAACTCGCTTGGGGAAACTTCCCCAAAGTTCAGGCAGGCTCTGAGGACTGAGCAGGCAAGCGTCTCATACCTCCAGGCCCTTGGCAAGTGCAATGGCTCCTGGGCCTCGAAGATGATTCCAACTGAGGTTAAGCTCTGTGAGTCCTGTGTTTTCTGCCAAGGCAGGTCCAAGCGTCTCTCCTGAGGAGCACGAAGAGATTTTTATGGCAAAAAATGCTAAGTCCAAAAATGACCTGACGCTCACTATGTGCCAGGGCTTCTGCTGAGTAGGAGGGTCACGAAATTCAGCACACACCTGGATTACCTGCAAGGGACGTGTGTGCACATGCTCACACATGTATGTGCATACACTGGAACAGGGTCTTGTTCTACAACACAGACAGGTCTAGAACTCACTCTGTCACCTGGACTGGCCTTGATCATCTCGATGCCCAGCAAGGAATCCACAGATAGTTGGGAAGATATGGATTCAAAGTAATGAGATTCCAACTATTCTAATCCACAAACAAAAGGGTAGAGATGCCGTGGCAGTGCTGGTGGGGTCTAGAAGTAAGGGCAGAGCAGATAACCTAGAGTCAAGGAACCCACATGTATGCGCACATGATGGACATCAGGGGTGCACATGTGGTGGACAACAGGGATGCACACTTGACAGGTGTTCACATGATGGACAAGAGGGATGTGCACATGATAGGTGTTCACATGATGGACAATAGGGATGCGCACATGATAGGTGTTCACATGGTGGAAAATAGTCATGCTCACATGATGGACAACAGGGATGTGCACATGATGGACAACAGGGATGCACACATGATGGACAACAGGGATGTGCACATGATAGGTGTTCACATGATGGACAATAGGGATGCCACACATGATAGGTGCTCACATGATGGACAACAGGGATGCTCACATGACAGGTGTTCACATTATGGACAACAGGGATGCTCGCATGATGAACAACAGGGATGCTCACATGATGGACAACAGGGATGCACACATGATAGGTGTTCACATGATGGACAACAGGGAGGGATGCACACATGATAGGTGTTCACATGATGGACAACAGGGATGCTCACATGATGGACAACAGGGATGCACACATGATAGGTGTTCACATGATGGACAACAGGGATGCTCACATGGTGGGCAACAGGCATGTGCAGTGAAACTGGGTTGATGCTGGAGCTGGGGACAGGCAGGAGGAAGCAGGTGCAATGATGTAGGAAGTAAGTAAGGGCACTTGAGAGACCTTGAATGCTAAGCTGTGTGCTCAGGTACTGCTCTACGTGTGGCTAAGCAGCTGCTGTAAGAGCCATGAGGCTGATGGAGCATTCCAGCAGGATTCCTATTGGCTGGTGGGCACCAGCAGAGACATGGCCCACCAAGTCTGGAGTAGCTGTGTGGAAAAGTAACGAGACATTCAAGTTCTAGCCTTGGTGCTCTCTCAGGGTCCAGGCTAGGGGCTAGACAGCAGGTGAGTACGGTTTTCTAAAAGGAATCTGAAAGTGAGAGGGAAATAAACTGGCTCACACACATGTTCGTCTCATGGCTCGTTAGTTTTCAAAGATGTAGGCTTCCCAAAAAAGTTCTCTCTCAAAATCTCTCTTTAAGATTTCTCCCTAAAAGCTCTCTCCTCAAAAGTTCTCTCTCGAAAAGCTCTAAGATTTCTCTCTGAAAGTCATTTAAAATTCTCCAAAGTTCTTTCTGAAAAGACTCCAGCCGAGCGGGGTGTTGATCCCAGCACTCAGGAGGCAGAGGCAGGCGGATCTTTGTGAGTTTGAGGCCCGCCTGAGGGAGTGCCAGGATAGGCTCCAAAGCTACACAGAGAAACCCTGTCTCAAAAAACAAAACAACAAAACAAACAAACAAACAAAACTCCAAAAGTTGCTTCTTCTAAAAGTTCTCCTGAGGTCTCTCCTATTCTACAAGACTTCTAGTTTTTATACCACAGG
The DNA here is from genome assembly GCF_017639785.1 of Mesocricetus auratus. NCBI lineage: Eukaryota > Metazoa > Chordata > Mammalia > Rodentia > Cricetidae > Mesocricetus > Mesocricetus auratus. Next base: position 73,009,364 of record NW_024429192.1, read on the forward strand.
CATATTTAACAACTGACAATAGGGCACGCATATGTCTCAGCCAGGAAGTTGGGTAAGATCTTGAGAAAAGCAGGTGCCTCGTGTGGCTCCCCTGGACACGACTGGCAAAACATCCTGGCAAACTTAAGTCTGGGGGTGGGGTGTGACTTGTGACTTGCTGTTAATTAATTAAGGGGGGCTTCTCACTACTATGTCAAAGGGAAAAACTAAGGCTAAGTAGTGTGAGATCCAGAGGCTGCTGCTCTTACTGCTGACGGCCCGGTGAGAAGGAATCTCCTTTTTCTGGGGTCTATTTGAGAATATAAAGCACCCAGTATATATTCTACATAATCAAATTCATAGTAATAAATATTCTGGAGTTGATACCTAGAATATTAATTGCTACTTCTGTAATAAATGATAAAAGCTTCCAACAAAAAAGAGGCAGGAAGTGAGTGGAACCCCGAGAAATACCTAGCATGACAAGTGGCCGGGACACACACACCTTACAGCCAGCTCTCCATTCTGTGAGCACTGCTGGGTGTGACCAGCTGCCATTTCTCTACAGCCTCAGTCCATCCCTGCCCCAGTGCGGCTCTCCATGTTGTAACCCAGCATCCATCTGGCCAACCATGTCTCAGTCTCACAGCTTGGGTGTGTAGACTCAGGAAGCCTCACCTGTCTCTGCAGGCTTGGTGGGTCCTTCAGTACCCATGTTTACTGCCCTTCCACCTCCTACTCTAGGCTTGTGACCACTTACAGTACCCCCGACTCCAAACTCACTCTCTGCCTGGTTCATCTCTGTACCTGGATTGGAACCCTTGAGGACTCAAATTTGGCCTCTTTTCGTTATCTTGGAAGCTAGAACAGAAAATCTGGTTTGAAGTGCTCAGAGGGGCTAAGTGTAGCAGTCCTCTCCTATAATCCCAGCATCCAAGAGGCTGAGGCAGGAGGAGCCTTAGTTCAAGGCCAGTCTGAACGATGTAGTGAATTCCAAGCACCCAGGGCTGCATAGTGAGACCCAGCCCCCAAAACCAAATCAAACCGAACCGAATCAAACCAAGGAAGTGTGTGTCTGTGTGTGCAGGCCCCAAGCCTGAGTGCCCCCAGCCACCTGCTTGGCTAGCACATGCAGCAGCAAACATATTAGCACCTATGCCACAACTAAGGTTTTGGGCATTGTCTCGCATCCCGGACTGGACCTGATACCTCTAGGTTCTCAGGTAAAGGGTCTCCTGGGAGAGGACACTGGGTGTCCTCTGGTTCCTCTTTTCTGCTTAAGGGTGAGGCTTGCTCTTCTTCTGGACCTTAATGGCAACTCTACCTCTGTGACTCAACCATCCTATGATGCACACACCTGTGGTGGCTTCTCCACTGCCACAGACGGTGCATGACTGAGACTCAAGTCCCTTGGCCCCTCAGGAACAACCTTCAACGATCCCCTCTTGGAGAAAGGAAGCAGACTGAATCTGTGATTCCCCTTTCCCCCTGGCATACCCTCAGAGAGCTTCAGACCCCAGGTCCCACTGCCTGCTATAGTCTGTAACATGTTTGATAACACACCCCAAGGTCCTTGTATGCTTTCAAGGCGTGGTCCCTGGGGCTGGAGAGATGACTCTGCACTGCATGTCCCGGCAGAGAGTCCAGGTTTGGCTCCCAGCACACACATGGCAGCTCTCAGCCGACTGTAACTCCTGTTCTGTGGACCTGATGCTATCTTCTGTCCTCCATGGGCACTGACACATACATACGAAATTAAATGAAGTCTATTCTTGGTCCCTAAGACTGGGATGTGGCAGATGACATTATCTAAAGGTCCTAGGCCACTGGGGGTTCACTTGAGGGAACTGTATGATCCTAGTCTCTCCCTCTTGCTTTTTTGCTTCCAGACCATAAGTTGAGTGGCTTTTTTTTTTTTTTTTTTTGCTCAGCCACAGGCCCAGTCCATCAAAGGATGAAATCTCCAAAACTATGAGCCCAGATGTAAGATGGTTGTCTGAGGTATTCGCTACAGTAATAGCAAGCCGGCTCTTATTCTCAAAGACATAGCCCCAGTTTGTTAGTTCCACTGGTTTCCTACGATAGTTTTCTTAGAGGACAATTGGCTTCAGCAGTTAAACTCCAGGGCGGAGGTTAGTGTCACTCCACTCAATTATCTGGGACAGACCAGAAATTCCAAAACTCCTGGTTGGACCGCTGTCCTGGGGCAATACAATGCAGATAGATGGGCGTCTAAGAATCTGTGTCAGGTGCTGGAGAAGTGGCTAAGCAGCTAAGGGCACCAGCTGCTCTTCCAGAGGACCTGAGTTCAGTTCCCAGCACTGGGTGGCCCCCAACTATCTGTGACTCCAACTGTGGAGGATGGGATGTCCTCTTCTAGCCTACACAGGCACCCACACATACTTGACACATTTACATAAATAAAAATAAACCTTTAAAGAGAAGATTTTGCTTCAGTCAATCCAGATGACAGAAACTCCTAAAGCAGGGCCCAGGTGACCTTTCCATGCTGCCAAGCTGCCCCCAAGTTTCTGGGCTCAACTGATCTTCCAAGTAGTGGAGCCTATAGGCATACATAGCTTCAATTTGTGTAACTGACTGGCACATTTAGAGATGAGTGACGTAGGTGGGTATTGGAATCCTGGGAAAGCATACGGCCCATGCAGAGGCCCCGGGGAGACAATGACTGAATCAAGTAGCCTATCCATGTCGTTCATAGCACTTAGCTTCCCCCCAGCTGCACAGTACTGTTGACTGAACCCAAGATCTCTCACACACTAGACAAGCACTTTACCACTGAGCTATACCACAAGCCCTTTTACCAAAGCACTTGGAATGAAGCCTTCATACCTCCAGCAGTGATCTGCAGGCCATGTAGTCTCTGCTTCCTTTTCAAACCACAGCCTGGGCATTCTCCCCTGGATCACCCGCCCAGCCACACCGGTGTCTACCAATCTAGGAAATACACCACACTCACAGTTCATCAGCACCGTGCTCTTGCCATGGCTGACTCCTTTCCACCCCACACACAGATTTCAGTTTAAAGACCCACCCCGCTACAGCACGTGGTCTATTATTTTCTAGGACCATACATTTCCTCCCTCCCTCCCTCCCTCATTCCCTCCCTCTCTCTTTCTGAGACAGGGTTTCTCTGTGTAGCTTTGGAGGCTGTCCTGGCACTCCCTCTGTAGACCAGGCTGGCCTCGAACTCACAGAGATCCACCTGCCTCTGCCTCCCGAGCGCTGGGATTAAAGGCGTGAGCCACGGCTGCCCACTGGTTACTAAGCGCCACTGATTACTAAGAATGGTCTTGTTAGTGTATGTCTCTTGAAGTCGGGAGCTTTTTTGTTTGTAGTTAGATCCCCACAGCAGAAGGCAGTGAGAAATGCCTGGAATTAAGGATTCTGTGTGGTTTGAGCGGAAGAACAACCAAGAGAGGTGTGGTGAACAGATGCCAGCACGTCAATATTTCTGGCGGAAGCTGGGTGTGGCCCTGCCCATCCCCCTCCCCTGCCACCAGTGGGCAGTGGGTGCTCATGACTGCCCAGACTAAGTATTACCTGCCAGGTCATTGAGCTGGTTATAGCTGAGGTCTAGGGACTGCAGGCTCGTGTGCCGCAGCAGAAGAGCAGCAAGGTGCTGGGCGGCCTTCTCCTCCAGCCTGTTCCCTCCCAGCTGCATCTTCTGCACAGCTGGGTTTACGGCAAGAGCAGCACAGAGAGCCTGGAGCCCTGCAGCTCCAATCTGGTTCTCTGACAGGTCCACATCTGAGGGCAGCACCACCGCTTGGTCAGTGGGAACCTCGGCCAGGCACCACCCTCTTGCACTTCCCTACACCCCCTAAGCCCCAGGTCTGAGGCAAAAGAAACTGAGTCACCTCGGGCCACTGGTCTCCCCATCCCATGACTGTTTGTCTGTGAAGAGTGCCTGGGAGATGGTCAGCTGCCTTGTTGATGATTGGTGTCTCATAACAACATAACCTCTCTCAGAAGCCTGTCCTACTGCTAGGGAGTAGCACACTCGGGCAGTGTGAGCTCAGGAGTTCACTCAGGTTGACTTCTGTGGTTTCCTTTCATGCTGGCCACAGTCCAGAGAGCTTAGTGGTGCTGCTGTGGTGATTTTAGAGATGGAAAGCAGGTCCAGCAGAGCGGTGTTGCCTGCCTGGGTCAGCTCACACTTCATTGGCAGAGCTGTCATCTACAAACAGCCTCACCCAGCTCCCACCTACCCCTTCCCATTCTCAGTTGATGGCGACCCTGCTTCTGCGCGCCTCTCTCACTTGCACTCAGGCACAGGGAGTCTACCATGTTCAGGGGTGAGGTGCTCACCAGGGAGACAGCTGTGGGGATGGGCCAGGCATTCAGCATTGGCTACCCCAAAGAGGAAACTCCCAGAAAGTGAAACTCACCCCACATGCCACACCCTGTGATGGGGGCCTTCCTCATCTCCTAGCAACAGCCACGTGAGAGGGCCCAGTGAGGGAGCACTCTCCTGAGGAAAGAGGGGCCCCAAGCGTGCCTGCTGCTCAGACTCAGGAACTCAGCACCTACCTACCAGAGATAATGCTGTTCTTACACAGGACATCAGCCAGAGCCTCCGCCCCGGCAACACAGAGCCCATTGTCCCGAAGATCCAGACGCTTGATGTAGACATTAGAGGTCAACATGGGAGCCAGAGCCCGGGCCCCCTGGAACAGAGCAGAGAGGTACAAGGGGCAGAGGCGCACAAGGCCCTGAGGGGTCTGGTCCTCCCCAGATGCAGTTTAAATCCCCAGAGCTCCCATCTCCCTCTAAGTGCAACTTAGACCTCATTTTCTAGAACCTTCTTGCAAAAGCAGCCCTCATCTCTGCCATAGCCTCCATCCTGTCTTGCAGACGTGGGAGATGGGACGTGCATGGCACGGAGGAAGGCTGTGAGTTTGTGAAAAGGATTCAAGGACAAGATGGCCACTGTCTCCCACATCCTTCCTGGTTCCAGTGCCCCTCACGGATACCTGGGGCCCCAGGCCACGGTGGCGAAGGTTCAATTCAGAGGCACTCCCTTGGCGCAGAAGACAAGAAGCCGGCACAACACTAAGGGCCTGGCAAGACTCCAAATAAAGGGCAGCCGTGACCGGTTCTCCAAGACTATGGGTGCCTAACAGCAGACGGGGGGGGGGGGGGGGTATGAAGGAAGAGCTCTACATTGGCCCCACCCCGCCCCTTTTCCTGCCCTTGCCATTTCCTCCTGCATCAGTGGGTACTGCACTCGTGTCCTAGATGAGGACCTCCTGGCTAAGAGTCTTCTCGAAGTCACAGAGGTAGTCAGAACCCATTGCTGAAGTGTACGCTGCCCCCACCCCATCGGGCCCAGGTATCACAGATCACATTCCCCCCCGCCAAAGTTGGCTTCCAACTTGTTGGCTGAAAAGAGCATTGAATCCAAGGCTTCAAGCATGCTAGGCAAGCACTCCAACTAAGCTACATTCTCACCCCCAGGTCTTAATGTCTACAATCGACTTATGGTGTTTAATAATTCTAAAATAACTCTAAACAGTTCTAAACTCAATACATCCCTTAGCTAAGTTTTCCTATAGTTTGTTAGAGTGCTTCATTTACAGATTATTCTGCAAGACAGTTCTAAGCATTGGGCTGCCTCATGCCTCCGCGAGAACAAGGGACTTGGGGAATTATCAGCGGCTGATAATGGGACATGAGGCAGCCCAAGCATGGGGTCCCACTCCAGCGGACCGCAGGGGTGCTGGAGGAGTTTAACCAGGACCCCACGCGGAGGATGAGGCACCTTCTGTTTCCAGAGCAAAGCGTGAATCTGCGGTCCAGAAATTCTCTGCCTTACACGCAGTGGCCGCTACTTCTCCCTGTTGATCTTCATTCTTTGCAGACGATTTACAGGGACCCTTCATGTTTACCCTCACTTCCCAGTCGGGGCACAGAAACTGAGAGTGCACAGCTCACTGCCTGGAACGTTTCCCAGGGATGTGGGCGGGTCCTCTGACCCCACTGGCCAATCGAATTTGATTTACGGGCAACAGGTGGTCCCTGGGGCCAGTAATGATGCTCCCCTCCCACCCAGAGATCTCCCCGGGAACCGGGTGTTGTTTGTGGCTGCCGCAGCGCCACGACCTTGGTATGCTCTTCACCAGGGCAGACTAGGGCACAACCGCCAAGCAGAGGAGGGTGGGAGGGATGTGGGGGGTGGGAGGGGCGTGGGGGGTATGGTCACCTCCTCCCTGTTCTTTTCATGGACTTTTCTGGTCTGACTCTAGAGCTTGTGCAGGAGGAGACTCTAAGGAAGACCTAAGTAAGGACCCTGTAGAGTCTAGCAAAAGTTTTTCTCTAGAGCCACAACAGTAATGTCCCTGCCCGAGGGTCTTAGCTTCCTCTCAAGATCTAGTCTTTGCTGTGCTACTGCACCGGCGGGGACATCCCAAACCTGACTTGCCCTGTTGCACTTTGGAATATGCCAGTTTGAGCTCAGAGCCTCTCTGAGCTTCTGTTACCCCACGTTGGTCACAGCCCACCCTATAAAGAAGTGGAGTGGATGGGCAGGGACAGGACTACTCCTCTCTGTATGCATAGGGTCCAACCCAGGGACTCCAGGTGGGATGGGAGGCCTAGATCAGCTGGAGTTTGGGACTGAGCCAGGAGCCAGATCCTGCCGAATGGAGATGTCCCTTTAACACTGGCCTGGATCCATGCACGGCTGTTCTGCCTGCTGCAGTTCAGCTAAAGCTGCCTGCTGACTCATGCACTAGCGGCCAGCAGGAACTGGGAACATGGCTTCTGCTGCCGTGGCAGCACTTGTGGGCTGGGGGTTTCTGGATTACAAGACAGAGAAGTACGTGATGACTAGAAACTGCCGGGTGGGCGTCTCTCAGAGGCTGCTGCAGCTAGGAGTGGTGGCCTACGTGATAGGGTAAGAGCAGCCCTTTGCCAGGCTAGCTGCAGAGGCTGCTGTTGGCCTTGCTGGTGGAGGGCTAGAAATGGGCTTTTTAGAATTCCAGCTGGTGGGTGAGTGGGAATGGGGGTGGTGAGAGGTGGCTGGTAGGAGGGATTTTAATCCATTTAGAAGACAGCAGAAGCCATGTGCACACATGAGGGACATTGTTCCCAGCATCATCTTGGTCTCTGGTCTCTGTGTGTGTCTGCAGTACTCCTGCCCAGAGACACCCTGGTGGGGCGGGGAGGTGGTAATTCTTGGCCTGTGTGAGCAATGGAACACTAAGGCTCCCAAAGGGACCGCTAGCTGGATGTCTGAAGTGACTTAAAGGGCTGAGCTGGGTGTGCAGAGTGTATGGGAGGCATTGGCATGTGAAAAGTGACCAGATGGACAGCTCCATCTGAGGGCTCCACCTGCTCGGCCCTCGGTGCTGATCTGGGGGTCTCTGAAGTATACCAAGACAGCCTAGTGTTATAGGCCTTGTAACATTACACTGTCCATCCATCACCTTCTACCTAGGTGGGCTCTCTTGGCCAAAAAAGGTTACCAGGAATGGGACTTGGACCCCCAGATTTCTGTCATCACTAAACTCAAAGGGGTTTCTGTAACCCAGATTAAGGAACTAGAGGACCGAATATGGGATGTGGCTGACTTTGTGAAGCCACCACAGGTAGGTCCCCAGTGCTGTGACAGGAGACCTGCCTCATAGCGGCTGTGCATGAGAGACAGGATACCTGTGGTGCAGAGGGTGGGGGAAAGGCTTGGGAAAGGGCAAGGGCCTCTCAGGAAACTGCTGAGTCAATCTGAGCAAATGACTTCCTAAGCCGGGAAGCCGGTGCCCATGGAACTTCCTTTTAAAAGGAAGGTTAGAAATATAGCTTAGTGGCAGAGTACTTGCCTGGCGCACACAGCTTCCTGGGTTCAATTCCTAAGACCATCAAGAAAAAAACCCCACCCACACCAAGATAAACCACCCCACCCACTCACCACCCACACCAAGATAAAAACACCTACCCACTCACCACCCACACAAAGATAAACCACCCCACTTACCCACCACCCACACAAAGATAAAACCACCCCACCTACCCACCTCCCACACAAAGATAAAAACATCCACCCACTCACCACCTACACAAAGATACTCCTGCAAAGGACTGAAATATCTTGGACATAGGATTTATGCTTTGGAAGGGAAAGGTAGGGCACCGAGTTCAGGGTTTGAACTTGTTTTTTTGTTTTGTTTTTGTTTTTAAGACAGGGTTTCTCTGTGGCTTTGGAAACTGTCCTGGAACTAGCTCTTGTAGACCAAGCTGGTCTCGAAATCACAGAGATTTGCCTGCCTCTGCCTCCTGGGTGCTGGAATTAAAGGCGTACACCACTGCCCGGTGGGTTTGAACTTTCTGAAGTCCCCTTGTTACCATTTAGGGATCTTGGATCAGGTTCAGTTTCTCCATTGGTGAAAAATGTAAAAGGCAGGGTTGGAGCAGTGGCTCAGAGGTTAAGAGCACTGGCTGCTCTTGCAGAGGCTATGGGTTCTGATCATCACAACTTTCTGTCACTCCAGTTCCAGGAGAGTTCGAGTGCCCTCTTCTGGCCTCTGAGGCACCAGGCACACAAACAGCACATATACTTTATACATGTTAAATAATTAAATAAAACTGCTCAGCAAAAGAATTAAAAGGCATGAAGTAAATCACAGTCACAGCAGATAAGTGTTATTAAAAGTGAGCGGGCAAACACCACACACAGGCTTCCAGCACAGGAAAGGGGATCCAGAAACCGAAGTCTATTCTCCCTTGGAGGGTTGCTGGCCTTAATTGTTTGTGGTGGTGTAAGATGGGCCCCTGCTCCTGAATTTTGGATGCTCAACTCAAAATAGGGAGCTGACAGGCCCATAGGTTCATACAAGCTGAGAAATGTTCAGGACCAGTGCTGACTGGTCTAGACCATTCATCCAGAGGCGATCCCTTCTGGCAGGAAAAACCGTAAGCTCACCAGGTCTTCATCTTGGATAGGTGTGGTGAGGAAGAATCTGGGAGTTTGTCATCTTGTGGTTGATGCATGGCCCCTTTTCCTATCTTTGCCTGTCAGGGTACAATCTAGCTCCTCTCACCCACAATTCTCATCTTCCCTTCTCCCTCCACCTAGCCGATATGAGTTCAATAGCCAGCAGCTGTGCCACATTTCCCGAGGAGACATAAACAAATGTCTGTATACCTCACCTATTGCACCAACAATGGGCCAATTTCATTCCAAATTAGTTCTGTGAGCTAGTCAGTAATTGCGGTTACCTATAAGCATAGTAAGTGAGGGGTGACTCAAAGGTAGCTATGTCGGCTCGACCGGCTCGACCATTTTTTGGCTCCAGGTGGCGCTAGCTTTCTGTGCAAGCACTCCCTTGCCAGACTGTTAGGACTGTGATCAATGTCCTCCACTGTCCCCACTTTCTAGCTTCAATATCTAGCTTCAGGGGGTTCTTGAAATTTTTGGCTAAGTACATGAGAATTTGAAATGAAACTTGTATGAACGTTATGGATAGAGGCATGACACTTCCCTGGTCTCAGGAAAGGCCACAAACCCTTTGCCTGCCTTGCTGGTCACCACTTTCTGTAGCACAAACTTGGTAACTAGATAGGGCTGAGAAGCAGTCCCACGAAATCCAGGCTACCAGGCTGAGCTCCTACCTCAGCAGTAGAGCACTAGCATGCCTGAGATCTCAAGTTCCATTCCCAGCACTGACAGCAACAGAAAGCAAACAAAACAGACTTCAGCTTCTAGCCCCTCAGCTGCTGGAGTTCAGCCAAGGCCAACCTCCAGCCTTGCCTTCTAGGGAGAGAATGTGTTCTTCCTGGTGACCAATTTCCTCGTGACACCAGCTCAAGTCCAGGGTAGATGCCCAGAGGTAAGTCTCTTCAGAGCCTCTAACACCCCTGCTTCTCTCACAGTCTTGCCTGCTTTCTCCTTCACACGTGGCTCAAGACTCAGTCTGTGCTTGATATATCTGCGCCAGGCAATGGGCCAATCTCTCTAGAAACCATTTAATGGCGTCTTTACATCTGTTGTCCACCAGAAAGACTATCATTCCCATCCAACAGGTGGTTGGGGCTCCACGAGTTTCAGCCACTTGCCCAAAGGTACCCCAAGTGTGGGTTACAGCACCAGACCTCTGAGTGGAGAGAGTTTCCAGTCTTGCAGTCTCTTTCCCATGCTGGCCCTGCCTCTGGCTTCCAACCGGGCACACACCAAGGTGGGCATTAGCAGCAGGGGCAAGCTGGGAGAGCACCTTCCTTGTCTGTGAGTTAGCTTCCATCTGGGGGACAAGCTAGCACACTTCTGCTTTTGCTTTCAGGTCATTTATGATCTCCGGGTGTTTTTCAGCCCAGCTGTGTTCATGTTTGAGTCCTCTGCCTCATTCTTATCTGTTTCCCATGCAGAAAGGCATGCACCCCCCCCCAATCTCACCGTTTCCATTTGGGAATATTCCAGACAGTCTTTCAAAGAGCGCACTAGTTCTCACCAACCATGGCGTTTGTGCGAACAGTTATGACCCCGTCCACATATATGCATCACACCCAAGTCCAACCTTTGCTCAGCTGGGCTCCAGGTTCTGGTATTTGTCACATTACAGTTTCAGGAGACATTACCTCCCCATGGATGACCCCTATCCAAAGGATAATTGTCCCTTTGGGAACCCAGACAATAGCCCACATCCCAATGCTTGGAGAATGTTACATCCGGGTTTAACATGTAGACAACTCTAAAATTTCACCACACCTACAGGTCCACTTCTTAGAAAACACACGGTTATCCTGTTTCCTTGTCTGGGGCTTCTGGCTCGTCCGTGAACCTCCCATGACTGGAAGTAACTCACCAGATCTGATGACCAGATAGCCAGAGTTCCTGCCAGCTCTTCTTGGAAGATTGGTGTCCTGGCCCTCCAAGCACATACTTAATAGGGTGCCACATTCCTCTGCAAAACTTTCGTGAGCCCCTCTCCTCACCCCCCAATCTGGGTCAGCGCCTGTGCTGGGCTGGCAGAACTCCAGCTCCCTGTACCTCAAGTTGCAGCTAAGGTTGTCAAGGTTCCATGATGCCCATGAGGCAGAGGCTGCAGTGAGGAGACTTGGGGAAGTACATGGACCAAATCTTAAAGGAGCTGTTGATCTGAGTCAGTGTGGCTGCAACAGGATGCCAAGGCAGAGGGAACTTCATGGGCAGAGGCCCAGGCTGTATGAAGATTAGGCTGAGGTGTCTCTGGGGATACCTGCTACTTGGTGTGGCTGGAGAATAGATTAGGGCTGGGCCACGAAAGGGACAGCCCAAGATCTCGTGGACCCTCTGAGTCTGCTAACAAGTTGGACTTGATGCATGAGTAGAAGGTAGCCAGAATGGGAGCATGGTAAAGACCCCCTGTTTCATCATTTGGGCTGCCGGGAGAGGTACTTACAGCTCACCATGGAGTCTGGTTGAAGGAGCTGGGGACATAGGCAGACACAGCAAAGCAGAGAAAGTGGCTGTCCTCTGACCTCTGCTACCAATCATAGTTCCACCCTTCACTAAGTCCTGGCTTTTCAGTCCTTCAGTCACTCTTGCTTCCGTGGTGTGGCCTGGAGTCCCTCATGAGCTGAACCCCCATAAGGGTTCCGAAGCTCAAAGCTACCTTTACCTCACAGTGCTCCCCCATGACTCTTTGGCCTTAGTAGACACAAGGTCCATGTTTGGTAGAAAAGACTGGCACCAGTAGGTGTGTGGGGCTTCCTCCCTGTACAGACCCCGTGACCTTAGGCCCTGCTCTTTGACAGCTACACCTATCATGTACTGACCATCTCTAGTGTGTCCTTCTGTGGATCTCTAGCACACACACACACACACACACACACACACACACACACACACACACACACACACACACACACCCCGCTCTGTTATACCAGTTGCACAGAAGAGCTGGACCCCGGCAAACAATCAGGAGCGGAGTTGTCAGGAGAGCAGGAGTCTCGTTTTGCTCTTGGAATACAGCTTGTCACCATCTCACAGGAGGCTGATGACTCTTCCCTCCAGCTTACAGCTTGTGTCTTCCCTGTGCTTCCCAACTCAGGGTACCCTGGGAGGAATCCTCGGGGTTGTGTCTTTGCGGTCTGTGAGGCTGAGTCACAGAGAGGAGACATCTCTGTGACTAGAATCTCTCCTACCTCAGCATCCTTCCGTTCCTCTGGCTAACTGCTGGGCTGATGAGGACTGCCCTGAAGGGGAGACAGGAACGCACAGCCATGGTAACCGAAGGTTTTGTCCTCTGGCACCTCCGCTAGAACAAGGGGAGGGGAGGGAATACTGTGGTCCCCAAAGCTGTACTTGTCTGTGCACCACCCATTCTGCCGACAAGCCCATGCCCCACACCCTCCTCAGGACCCATGGAGACTTGAGGCCTTGGAGCTCATTTTGTGTTTTCAAGGCATAAAAACGGGTCAGTGTGTGGTGTTCAATGGAACCCACAGGACTTGTGAGATCTGGAGCTGGTGTCCCGTGGAGAGTGGAGCTGTACCCAGGTAAGTCTCCTTTCTCTCCCAGGGTGGGCCCCAGGATAAGCAAAATGATGCCAGTATACTGTCTGTCCTCAGGAAGCCCCTGCTAGTGCAGGCCAAGAACTTCACACTTTTCATCAAAAACACCATAACCTTCAGCAAGTTCAACTTCTCCAAGTAAGCCTGGGCAGGTCTTGGTTGAGCCCAGATGCTCCATGCCTGGTGGGTCATCTGATCCCCATCACTATCCTTTCTAGAACCAACACCTTAGACACATGGGACAGCACCTATTTTAAGCATTGTCGCTATGATCCACACTCCAGCCCGTACTGCCCAGTGTTCCGCATTGGGGACCTCGTGGCCATGACTGGCGGGGACTTTGAAGACCTGGCATTGCTGGTGAGTCATTTGAGGTAGGTTCCTGCAGCTCAGGGCTAGGGTCTCAAGTCCATCTACCGGTGGAACAGAAATGTGTTGTGTGCAGGGTGGCGCTGTGGGCATCAGTATCCACTGGGACTGCAACCTGGACACCAGGGGCTCTGACTGCTGTCCCCGGTACTCCTTCCAGCTGCAGGAGCGGGGATACAACTTCAGGTATGGCCCTTGCTGCCATAGTTCTGGCTAGCTGTTCCTGGCCTGGTACTTTCTTCACCTAGCTCCCTGGGACCACCAGAACAGAGCACCCCCATACTCAGACCCCAGGACCCCCTGTGTGTACAAGGGCTCAATCCCCCACTCCACTCCACCTTCCCTCATCTGTCAGTACAGGCTCCCACTGCAGCCCCTCCCAGATGGTCCTGCTTCTCCAAAGCAGACACACCTTTCATCTTTAATTTCCCTGTTGGACTTTATCTAAAAATCCAGACTAGCGGCACAGATATTCATATATTTCTGACCATGGTTTGCTAGCATTGCTTTTTCTTTCCCTGGCAACACTAAGGCTAAGGATTGGACCCAGGGCCTCAGAACTATTTGAAAGTAAATATCAGATATTGGATACTCATCCTTCCCAATACTGCCAAGGAATGTTTCCACATGACCACTGTCCCATTGTCCCAGGCAACTCTGGACAGTGGGTAGGTGGTCACAGTACATGCTTGTAGTCCCTAATCCCAGCCCTCGGGGGCAGAGAAAGGGAGATTAGGGGGTCAGAGTCTTCCTTGACTTTTTAAAAAATATTTATTTATGTATTTATTTTTATGATCTATCCACTGTTCTGCCTGTATATATGCCTGCACACCTGAAGAGGGCACCAGATCTCATTACAGACAGTTGTGAGCCACCATGTGTTGCTGAGAGTTGAACTGAGAACCTCTGGAAGAGCAGCCAGTGCTCTTAACCACTGAGCCATCTCTCCAGCCTCCTTCCTCAGCTTTATAGCCAGTCTGAGGCAGCCTAGCGAAGAAGGAGGAGGAGGAAAGGAAGGGAGGAAGAAAGGAAAGAGAGGCGGAGAAGGGAAGGAAGGAGACGAGAGAAAAAGGGGAGGAGGAGGGAGATAAGGAAGGAAAGAAAGGAGGAAGGAGAGAAGGAAAGAGGAAGGAAGGGGGAAAAAGGAAGTTAGGAAAAGGGTATTGGATATTAAATCTAGCATTTTATATTTCTCCTACTGTGTTAAAAATGTTCCCAAATCTGTATTTTCCTATCATAGAGGCACTAAGAGATCTTAAATTGCAAGTATTGCCATGATTTCAGTTTCTCCAAGTAGAATCTTGGGCTCCTCCTGCCACTTAATATCATTTTATTACACATAGTAGCAGATGTGCACATGGGGCCATGAGGCCCAAGGACAATGCCCTTTGATACAACTCACTGTGCTTGGCTCCCCACCTCTTGTAACCGTATGGCTTAGGCTTCTGCTGGCACCTTCCTTTCTGCTCACTGTGCCTTCCTGAGCCCGGCACCTGTGCTCACTTCCTCCCCAGGTCTGTGCTGAAAGGAATTGCTGCTTCAGAGTTCTAACAGCCCTCCCCGCCACCCCACCTCCCTTCTCCCATACTGCCCCCTCCGCTCCAGTACCTCTTTCAGCATCCCCTGTGCCCCTCCCTGACCTCAGCATCCCCTGTGGCCCTCCCTGACCTCAGCATCTCCTGTGCCCCTCCCTGACCTCAGCATCTCCTGTGCCCCTCCCTGACCTCAGCATCTCCTGTGCCCCTCCCTGACCTCAGCATCCCCTGTGCCCCTTCCCTGACCTCAGTAGACAGCAATCCTCCTCTGGTCAGGCCCTGCTCAGGTTCTGGGGTGCTTTCCCCTGTCCTTAACATCTACAGGGAGCCTAAGACTTAGGACTCTGGGTTGGGCTGGTGGAGTCCGGATGATCCAGCCTGAGATGCAGCATGCAAACCAATGGCGTCTGTCTTCTCTGCTCCAGAACAGCCAGTCACTGGTGGGAACCCTCAGGCGTGGAGGCTCGGAGCCTGCTCAAGTTCTATGGGATCCGCTTTGACATTCTTGTCACTGGGAAGGTACTGTTCAGAGTAAGGGAAGGTTGTGGAGGTTTGGGAGGACAGCCCCAGCCCCAGAGGCTCAGCTGGGGTCTCTCAGGCAGGGAAGTTTGCACTCATCCCTACGGCCGTCACGCTGGGCACAGGAGCAGCTTGGCTGGGCATGGTGAGTCTGAACCTGAGGTTCACTTTGGCCGCAGCAACCACCGGCTAGGGCCTGTTGGCATCTACTGGGCCTGCATATTGTGTCCTGGGTGAGGGCTTGGCTGGCAGAGGGGTGAGGTGAGGAATCTGGAACATGATAGGTCCTCTTCCAGGTCACCTTCCTCTGTGACCTGTTGCTACTGTATGTGGATAGAGAAGCCCGCTTCTACTGGAGGACCAAGTATGAAGAAGTGAGTAGTGGGCCTGCTTGTGTCCCAGAGCGGACGTCAATGCCTGAACACTGGGTTCTGCCCCACTTTGGGAGGGTCCCTAATCTATTGTCTTTGTAGGCAAAAGCTCCAAAGGCAACTGTCAACACTGCATAGACCGAGTTGGCTTTCACACCTGCACCCTGCTGCCCAGGTGTCTCAGTGGTGGGTTGCACCTGTCCCACGCCTGTTGCTGCTGGGATCCAGACATCCAGACACCAGCGGCCTTGTCTGGGTGGCTGTCATCCCCTAGCTTATCCATTCCTGAATCACTCCCTGCAGGTTAAAGTTTAGGGATGAGAATGGATAGGTTCTGGCTTGGGCACATCAAGGACAAAGCTCCAACAGGACTGGAGAAGGGCTTGGGGGGATTTCACCAGACTCCCCATGCAGACTCTGTCCTAGGTCCAGCCTGAGGGAGAAGGCAGCATGATCAAATGATTGATGCCTGGTCCCTGGGGACTCTGTCTTCTGGGAAACTCTGCCATTCGGTTCAAGTCTGGTTAACCTGACCCCAGGTTTCTCAGGGGCCTAGGTGAGATGAGAGGCTACACATATAGGACTTCCTAACAGCAAGACATTCCTGGCAACCCCAATGCATGCAGAAGCACCTGCCTGCCTGAGGTCCTAAATCTGGCTCCAGTGCACCAGAGTTTCAAGGTGTGATCTCCATGAAAGACGCCAAGATTCCTCAGGGATAGATGGTTCTAAATCTGTGCGCATGCGGGGCTTTGACCCTCTCTCATTAGAGACTTTCCCCATGTCCCAGAGCTCATAGAAAGAACGGCATGGACAGGGGCTGCAGAAGTACAGCCCTTTCTTGGCCCATGTGTGGGGCATAGTTTATGGAGTATGCACCCCTGGAAGGGGAGAGGCAGCTTTGCTATGGACGTACAGCAACCAACGGAGTCCCAGGGCTGAGGCTGAAGCTGCACCAACGTCTAGGCTCACCTGGCTTCCAGATCCTCCAAAAAGCTTTTGGAGTCCTGATGCCTCTCAGCCCTCGGGGTTCTGGCTTCCAAACCACAGGGTGGGAAGGCCTGGTTACTGCAAGTGGGTCACGTGGACCCAGTATCCTTGGGGATTCGAAGAACCCTGACATCACTGCTGAAGTAAAGCTGCCAAAGCCAGCAACTTCCTGTGTAGTCTTTAAAGGGAGCAATGGGAAAAGGGAGACGTCTACCTGAGACAGAGCCACCCGCAGGAACCCCAGGGCGGGTGCAGAGCAGACATAGGTCTTCCTCCCTGTCTGAACGGTTGCCTCACAGCCGCCTAGTGGGCTGGAAGGCAGTGGATGCAGGCCCAAGTACCTGTGCACCCATGCACACTCAAGTGTACCACTCTATTCCAAGCCCACCTCTCATGGACACCGATGCCTTGGATATTAACAAGTAGTAGAGACCCCGAAGACTTTATCTGAAAACTCTCCTGAGGTATATAGAGACAGTAAAAGAGTGAGCTGTGTCCAGGAGTCTGGATTTGGAAATAACTGGTCAATTCTCCAAGGGTAACTGTGTGGGACATGAAGGAATGTGCTGGGGGTAAGTCTTGTGGGCATGTACCTGTGTTCCATGCATTTCAATGACCCTTGGCAGTCCTTGGGCACATGCTTTGATCCCCAGGGAGCCCATGAAATCAAGAGACGCTGACACCTTTATGAGTTACCTCCTTTGAGTTCAGGTTGTGATATATACCCTGCTAGCAGACATGTCATGGATCTGGAGTATTGGTCACTAGTGGTACCCTTGCCTAACAATCTCAAGGTCCTGGCTTCCACATCAAGCACCGCTAACATACACACACACACACACACACACACACACACACACACACACACACACACACGTACACACACTCGCACATGCACACACATGCATGCAAGCACACACATGCACATGCAGACACATGCACACATGTGCACACAGAAACCCTTATAGAGGACATGTGAGGACTGTGTCCTTGTCTTGTCAATGCCCCCTTCACAATATGCATGTAGCTTCCCTTCCCAGAGATACTTTCGGTAGACCTTCTGTCTCCCTGCTGTGGACTGGGGACAGTTGTTTGGCTCTTCACATAAATAAGAACTCAGTGCCACAAAGAACTCTGCAGTGTACACAATAGCTGGTCATAACACTAGCTGATTAGTTATTATTATGGGTCCCAGGGGCTGGAGCCTCTTCCCTGCCTGCTCTGCCCCACCTGCCCAGGTATCCAGAGTTGATCATAAGCAGGAAGGCATTGAGCGGCGAGCGCACACCAGCACTGGACAAGGCCTACCCCATGAAGACTGAAGGCTCAGTTCCTGGGAACTGACAACACTCCTAGCCCAGTCTGGGCAGGCTTCAAATCTAAGCTTCCTTGGGCAGGCAGCTGCCAATTCTTCTGGCCTCTGGATGTGGGCAATGTGGGGCCCTCTATGAGTCAGCCTCAGACTGGCCAGCTACTCTGCACAGGCTGACTCCTGGTCTGCGGCCTGGCCAGCAGGCTGCACGGCTTGCACCGTTTCCTCCAGGCTGCCACTGGGGAACACCACGTAGTGTGCAGTAGTCAGCTCCAACGGCTCCCTCTGGTTCTCCTTGCTGTGCCAGATGCCATAGCCAAAATACACGACAAGTCCTGTAGGAACAGGCATGAGCCTGAGGGGCAGATCCCAACCCCACCCACCCTCTTTAGCCTCCCATTTTAGAAAAGCTGCGTCCAAGCCCAGGCCCCACTCACCAACCAGCAGCCAGAAGATAAAGCGCAGCCAGGTCAGGTAGCTCAGCTTCAGCATGAGGCAAATGTTGAGAAGGATGCTCAGGGCTGGAGTCAGGGGCACCAAAGGGATCTGAGGGTGCAAGGGCGAGGCTGAGCTCGGCTGCAGGATAGCTATGCTAGCAGCCTAGAGCCTGACTTGTGTGGGAGTTCCTTAGAACCCGTCTTCATCTCTGGAGATTTGGAGCCATGTGTACCCTGGCCCTGCGGAATGCTGGAGGAAGTGGGAATGGATAACCCCGCCTCCCCAGCCCCGTGAGCCCTTGTGCCTTCTCAGGTAGTGTGAGAGGCTGGGGCAAAGGGAACAGGTCAGTCTGAGAGGTAACAGTATTGACGAGGCACAGGGTGGGGGAGGAAGATGGGAGTGTACCTGAAAAGTGTCTTGCTTCTTTTGCTGCTGGTGAGCCCCCAGGACCAGGAGGCTGAACAGAAAGACAGCACCACTGACGACCAGCAGGAGGACATAGCCCCACCGCGGGAGGCGCAGGTCTGAGTTCCCGAAGACTAGCACACACGCCAGGGAGATAGCAGAGACTACCAAAATGCCAAGAGCCCAGGCCACAGCAGTTCCAGGGCGGCATCCATTCAGGAAGCCCAGGAAGGGCTTCAGGGCTGGCCGCAGCTGACCAGGCTCAGACACGGAGGTCTGTGCAGCACCTACTAGCTGTATGTGGTCCGAGAAGGAGTCGTACTTCTTAGCTGTGTGGCCAGGGCTGGCTAGGCATGGGGAGCTGGGGGGAGAAGCTTTCTGGAAACGCAACACAATGATGCTGGTGGCTACAAAGGTATAGGCCAGCAGAGTGCCGATGGACAGGAACTGGACCAGCGCCTCAAGGTCCAGCAGCAGCGCCAGGAGAGCCATGAGGACTCCAAACACCAGGATTCCCACCACAGGCACCTGCGTCCGGGGGTGCACACGGGCAAACACCTGGAAGAAGAGCCCATCGGCGGCCATGGCATAGACAATGCGAGGCAGGGAGAAGAGGTTGCTGAGCAGGACCGTATTCATGGCTGCAGCAGAGCACAGGGAACAATCAGCAGGGCAGGTAAGCCCAGCAGGGGCTGCTGCTAGGGCTCTCAGAGATAAGAGTGTACTGAAGGCATTCGCTTCTAACCTCCCACCTAGGAGCAGGGCATTTCTGTTTAGGTCCAGCCCATTTTAGACCCCTTGAGAGCTCGCAGTCTGCCTGGGAAGGACCTGTCAGCACGTGCTCCCAAACTGATATTCTGTGTATGATTTGAGGGGAGAGGGCCTGCCAACAAGTCTCTGGAAATGGGTGTTTTCCTGGGACCTGGGTGGAGGCACACTACCCTGTCCGCTCCCACCCTGCCCGGAAGGGTCCCTTACCACAGATGGAGCCGACTGCCACAATGAAACCAGCCCAGCTGTAGCCCCGCCTGTAGAAAGCATCGGCAAGAGCCGAGTCAGGGTCCAGACTGTGCCAAGGCACCATGAGGGTCAGCACGGTGGAAACCAGAATATAGGCACTGGCGGCCAGGCCAAGGGAAATCGCAATGGCCATCGGCACAGCCCACCGTGGGTTTTTGGCCTCCTCACTGGAGGCAGCAATAACATCAAAGCCCACGAAGGCATAGAAACAGGTGGCTGTGCCCGCCAGGATGCCAGAGAAGCCGAAGGGCGCAAAACCACCCTCTTCTGCGCTCCAGTTGTGAGGGCGGGCCAGGATGAAACCCAAGATGATAATGAGAAGGATGACGATCATACTGATGGCTGAGAACGTGTGGTTGAGCCAGGAAGACACTCGGGCTCCACAGGAGACAAAGGCAGAAGCTACAAGTAAAATCCCAGCGGCCAGAAAATCTGGATAATGGGCCAGGAAGGGCATCTGCCAGACACCCATGTGAGACTCCGTAAAGTTGCGAATGCTGTGGTTAAAGATGGCATCCAAATAGCCACTCCAAGCACGGGCCACAGCAGCACCTCCAATGAGGTATTCCAGAAGTACATTCCAGCCTATGAGGAATGCCCATATTTCACCCATGGACACATAGGTGAACAAGTACGCAGAGCCGGTACGGGGCACACGGGCTCCAAATTCTGCATAGCATAGGGCTGCCAGCAGGGAGGCTACAGCAGCCACCAAAAAAGACAAGAGCACAGCAGGGCCAGCCATGTCCTTGGCCACTGTGCCTGTGAGCACATAGAGCCCAGACCCCACCATGCCACCCACACCCAGTAGGGTCAAGTCTAGTGTGGACAGGCAGCGCCGCAGTGATGTCTCCATGCTAGACTCTTCCAGTGGCTTCAGACGGTTCAGTTTCTGGCAGAAGCGTGCCAGGCGGGTGGTGCTGGGCAGTCCCCGGGCCATGGCAGACGGCTGAGGAGTACAAAGCCAACTTCTGGAAACGTCTGGGGACAAACAACAGGAATAACCAGCCAGCCTCCATTAGCTCACAGACTGTCCACCCAGTTCTCTCCTCTCCGTAGGAACCCAGGACAGCTACAGCATGGACCTACCCTTAGAGGATAGGTTCATGGGTGTCAGGGGCTGTGGGCAGGAGGAATAGAAAGCGTGGAGGTCCTTCCTGTCAGCCTTCAGGGCAGTGGAAGCGGCAGGGCGGTGCGGACCTGGAGCGGACCTGCAAAACCTGCAGGTGCTTCAGAGGGTGAGTGGGAGGTTGCTTAAGAACATTAGCCAGGCTTGGAACAGGCTCCACGAGCAGGGAGGAATGGGAGGCTTCCCGTGGAGCAGGGCCAGGCTGCCAGGACCCGGAACAGGAGTGGCCAAAGGGACACCTGGCCTCAGAGAAACGCGATCACCCCCTTCTAACAGGTTGGAGGATCAGCTCACCTGAGGCCAGGAGGCCAGGGCTGCAAGGGCCCTGAGCCCCGGATGTGGAAGCTGTGGGGCGCCTCCCCTCGCCATATGCGTTCCAGACACAGCTTCTGGGCTGGCTGCCTCTGCTATATCCCTGGCCCCCAGACATTCAAGCCTTCGCGTGCATTTACATCCCCACAGCAGCCTTCCCGCTAGACCCGCTGCGACCCACCTGCTGTCGCCGCCGCCGCCACCGTGTGCACTGCGCCTGCCCCGCTAGCTTACAACGCCTGCGTGCAGGGCCCGCCCCTGGCTCCCAGGCACAGGAAAAACCGGAGCCTCACAATTCATCCCCTGTGGCGTTCTGCACAGGGCTCCGCACCGCATTACATATCAGTATAACCCTCTTAACGAGTAGACCACAGCTGACAGTCCCAGGGCTCACTCTGCCCTTTCGACTGGTGAGGATGCCTGCTCCACCACCTGCTAAACCCCTTCAGTGGGTCCAGGTTGGGGCCGGAGCCCACCCTGCGGCACTGCAGCAGAGAGCTCCTCGATCTCTCCCACCCAACACAATTACTCCAGCCAATTGGACGTCATCCAGGCCCCCACTACCGACTGAGTCATTTGGGGATAGCAAACGTCCAGCACAGTGAGATGAAGACAGGGGCCTGGCCGAGTGGCCTTGGCAATCTCCCAACCTCAGTGGGTTGGCAGGAACTGTCTTACACAATAGGCAAGAGAGAACAGTCTTTGGGGAGTGTTCTGTTCATTGGCAGAATTTGGAGAGCCATTGTCTGATAGTGTCCCTTAAAAAGACAGCAACTGGCTTCATAAGACAGCTTGCAACTCTGCAGCCAGGGTGCCCTCAAATGTCAAAGACAGCCTCAGAGCACCTGACAGGCCTTGGAATTCTCAAGGGACTCCAGTGTCAGTGATGGCCAAGTGTAATCTGTACCTCCCACCAGCATTCATATCATGAAGGTGCCTGAGCCAGCTCTGGCATAATATCGCCAGAGTCCCCTCTAGTTCATTCACGCTTACCTCTGAGGAGTCTTTTTCTTTCTGTTCTTCTAACCTCAAAAGTAAAAATGCTAGCTAGGCTTGGTGGCTCATGTCTGTAATGCTGGCGTGCAGGAGACTGAAACTAGCTGGGGCAAGGGACCTCTCTCTCTCTCTCTCTCTCTCTATATATATATATATATATATATATATTATACATACATATATATGTGTGTGTAGATAGCATATTTTATATAATGAAAGCCTCTCAATCTTTCTGTATGTGTGTGTGTGTATAGAGCATATATTTATATAATGAAAGTATGTATATACAGTGAGAGCGTGTATATATATGTATATATATATATATTGTGAGGAAGCTGATGTGATAAGGTATTGATTGTTGACAGTCAATAACCCAGCCCAACCAAGCCAGACAAAACCAAAGCAGGCACCTGTTTCTCCCAGAACTTTATGTTTAATCTATAATACATATCTAATATATTTAGTATATAATAAACACACAACTATATAATATATACTTGATTATATGTGATGATGATAGAATTACTATATATACTACTAACAATCTGTATGTTCACACTCGCAAATGTTGAAGTTTATCGGTGTTGATGGATGGGGAAATATATACCATGATAACAGACTGGAACATTATTTTTCCTTTTTAGTGGTGCTACAAATCAAACCCAGGATCTCCTACATGGTTCTCAAGATGCATCCGCAGCCCAGCTGCAAGGTTTTGTATTGCTGAGATAAGACACCCCCAGATGCTCAGTATGTTCAATGCAGTCCCTGTTAAAATGCTAACTCTCCACTCTGCAAACTTGCCAGACAGATCCCCAAACAAATATAAGATGATAAAAGACACAGAATAGACAAAACACCCTTGGGAAATAACAGAATTGGAGGAGTCACAATTCCTAATTTATGTGAGTCAGATAATGTAGCTGTTTGTGGAGTGTTTGTCTAGCACAAACAAGGCTCTGAGTTTGATGCCAGCACAAAAAAAGTCTAACTTTCTTTCTTGCCCATTTTCCTTTCTTTCTTGTTTAACGTGTATGTGAGGGTGTGGGGTAGCCAGAGTCTCACTTTGTAGTCCAGGCTGACGTGGAACACACTATATAGATCAGTTTGGCCTCGTGGCAAACTGGTTTTTCGAGACAGGGTTTTTCTGTATTGTTTTGGAGGCTGTCCTGGAACTCACTCTGTAGACCAGGCTGGCCTGGACCTCACAGAGATCCGCCTGCTTCTGCCTCCCGAGTGCTGGGATTAAAGGCGTGCACCACCAACACCCGACACAGCAAGTACTCTTAACCATGGTGCCATCTCTCCAGTCCCAGTTTCTAATATTTATTGGCTTAGAGGCAGGGTCTCACAATTTAGCTCTGGTTGGCCTCGAACTTGTTATACAGAACAAGTTGGCCTTGGAATCAAACGATTTGCCTACATTTCTGAGTGCTGGAATTAAAGGTATGCACCGCCACATCTGGCTAAGTTCCTGATTTTTATTTTGTTTTTAAAAAGATTTATATATTCTATGTCTATATGCACGAGTGTTTTGCCTGCATAATGTATGTATGCATGTGCAACACCCGCATGCCTGCAGGGGACAGTAGAGGTCATTGGGTCCTTTGGAACTGGAGTCACCATGTGAATGCTGGGAACCTAACCTCAGTCCTCCATAAGAGCAACGAAGTGTTCTTAACTACTGAGCCAGATCTCCAGCCCCTGAGTTGCGGATTTTTTTTGTTGTTGTTGTTTTTCCGAGACAGGGTTTCTCTGTGGCTTTGGAGGCTGTCCTGGAACTCGCTCTGTAGACCAGGCTGGCCTCGAACTCACAGAGATCCGCCTGCCTCTGCCTCCCGAGTGCTGGGATTAAAGGCGTGTGCCACCAACGCCCGGCGAGTTGCGGATTTTTAAACTGATTTCAAAGTAACAATAATTAAGATGAGTATTAACATATGGATAGCAGAGACATTAACTGACTAGAATAAAAAATCCAGAAATCAATCCAGACCTGGTGGCACATGACTTAAACCCCAGCAATCAGGAGGCAAAGGCAGGCAAGTGTCTGAGTTTAAGGCCAGCCTCTTTTTTTTTTGTTTGTTTGTTTTTTTTTTTTTGTTTTTCGAGACAGGGTTTCTCTGTGGCTTTGGAGGCTGTCCTGGAACTCGCTCTGTAGACCAGGCTGGTCTTGAACTCACAGAGATCCACCTGCCTCTGCCTCCCGAGTGCTGGGATAAGGCCAGCCTCTTCTACATGGAGGGCTCCAGGATAGTCTAGGCTACACAGAGAAATTCTGTCTCAAAAAAAAATCCAAAAATCAAACCTTAGACTTAGGATCAGTTGGTTTTAAAACAGACTTTAATTATGAAAGAAAATTTAAGTTCACATCAATATTGGACAGAAAGTACAGTGAGTTCCCGAAACTCCCTGCCCCCAGGTACACAGCCTTTCTCACTGCAGATATCAGGCATCTGAAAGGGCACATTTCCAACAACCAACACCCCCTGTGGACAATGGCATCCATGGCCCGTGGTTTATGTTAGGCCCCCTGAGCTGCATGCAAGTCCCAGGAGTTCTGGGGGATGCAGTTGGTACACAGATGTGGCATCATGCAGAAGCCTTTCAATGCTAGCCCATTTCCCCTTCCTCCTAGTGGAAACAACTGGCGTTTTTATTGTCTTCATAACTGCTTTTTTCACTGAGCTACACCCTTAGTGCTTTGATGATAATGATTTTGTTTTTTGTTTTGTAAGACAAGGTCTCACTGCAGCCCACGGGTTTCTGGAACTATGTAACACGGGATCAAACCCTTGCTTATCTTCCTGCCTCAGCCTGCCAGGTGCTGGGATTTCAGACATGAGCCATCAAGCCATTGAATGTTTAAAACAGGGTCTCCTCCACCATACAGCCCAGGCTGGCACGGAACTCACCATCCTCCTGGCCTCAGCCTTCTGAAGGGTGGGGTTACAGGTGGACAATGCCGCACTCAGCTCACCTCTGGTTCTTTCTTCCTTTCTTTCTTTTTTTGGGGGGGTTTCAAGTCAGGGTTTCTCTGGGTTTTGGAGGCTGTCCTGGAACTAAGTCTTGTAGACCAGGCTGGTCTCGAACTCACAGATATATTCGCCTGTCTCTGCCTTAAAGGTGTGTGCCACTATCACCTGGCTAGCTATTCCTTTCTTAGACTGGCAAATAGTTGAAAATAGGTACCCGGGATAGAGAACTTGTTCAGTGTGAAGAATGTGTGCTACTTTTGTAGAGGATCCCAGTTCAGTTCGCAGTACTCAGGTGCGTGGTGCTCCAGGGCATGTTTCTCCAGTTCCAAGGGATCTGATGCCCTCTTCTGGCCTCCTCAGGTCCTGCACTCACATGCACACCTCTAGCGTTAACATATTTTATTTATTTGTTTGTTTGTTTGTTTATTTGTTTGTTTGAGACAGAGTTTTTGTGTGTATCCTTGGCTTTCCTAGAACTCATTCTGTAGACCAGGCTGGCCTCAAACTCAAAGATCTGTGTAGGGAAAGGGGGCTAGCCAAAGAAACACACCATGAGCAGAGCCAAAGAAACACGTTTTGGCCCTGCAACCAGAACCAAAGCAATGTACCCTGACCCTGAAACCAGTGCCAAAGAAACACACTTTGTCCCTGGAATCAGAGCCAGTGAAAGAAATACACCCTGGCCCTAAAATTAGAGTCAAAAGGCTAAAAAAGACCAGTGAAAGAAACATACTTTGGCCTTAAAACCAGAGCCAAATCTAACCCTAACCCTGTGCAGAAAACTAACCAATCCTTGATCAGGAGCTCTAGCCAATCTGAGCTCAACATTGAAATCTGACCAATCCCCACCCTGGAAGCCCTATATAAACCCTGTGTCTGTTTAGTTTGTGGCTGTTCGTGCTACCCAGCTGTCCTCTGTCACTCTGGCAGAGGGCAGCCACTCTCCTGGATTCTTCTCTCCCAATAAACTCCTTGGATGAACTTTGGGTGAAGAGCTTCTTTTGCAGAGAGGACCCTGGGCAGAGCAGAGCCTGCAGGCCTGTAACACTTTTGCCTGGGAAACCTTCCCCTGGCAGAGTGGAGTTGTTACCTCGGCTCTCCGCTCTCCTGGGAAACCTTCTCCTGCAAAACTGCTACACTGGGCAAACATTCCCAGCTGGAAGACCCTCTCCTGGTGGAGCAGAGCCAATACACTGGGAAGCCTTTCCCTGAGGCAGGGTTGTAAGCAGCTAAACTTACTGCAACCTGTGGTAATCCTTGGCTCCCGAGCTCCAGGATACATTTCTATCCGAGCTGTGTAACACTTAGCATTCTGCGACTCCCAAGTGCCAGAATAACTGTCCCACCCAATCTGTCCAAAATGCCTATAATCTGCCTGCCTCGGCCTCCTGAGTTCTGGGATTAAATGCATGAGCAACCACTGCTTGGCAACTCAAAACATTTAAAAGAAAATAAAAATTTAAAAAGAAAAACAATTACACAATATTGAGCCTTTTAGATTAGTTTTTTTGACTGAGTATTATATATTTATGATTCTTCTATGTCTTTGTGACTTGATAGTTCATCTATTTAGCTGCCTGCTCAAAAATATCTTTTGTTGATTCCAAGTTTCAGAAATTATGAATAATGCTTTTATAAGTATCCATGTGGAGGTTTTTATTATTTTGCTGATAAAAGGCTTTTGTGCCACTCAGCACTGAGGAAGCATAAAGACTTAGCTAGCCTGTGCCCCATGCCTTTACTGCCAGTCCATGGGAGGCAGAGGCAGGCCGATCTCTGGGAGTTCAAGGTCAGCCTGATCTACAGAGAGAGTTCCAGGACAGACAGAGCTGTTACATAAAGAAACCCCGTCACAAAACAAAGACAGACAGACAGACAAAAAATCATTAAAAAGGAGAGCTAAAGACATGGTCCAGTGGTTAGCAGCATTTGCTGCTCTCTTAAAGGACCATGTTTGATTCCCAGCACCCGTGTCAGGAAGCCCACAACGGCCTATAATTCCAACACCTGCATCTGGCTTTGGAGGACACACACACACACACACATGCACATGTATGCTCTCTCTCTCTCTCTCTCTCTCTCTCTCTCTCTCTCTCTCTCTCTGTCTCTGTCTCTCTCTCTCACACACACACACACACACATGCACGCATGCACATACACACTACATTTTAAGGAATTTAAGATGACCAAAGAGGGCAGACTGCAGAGTGCTTGCCAAGATAGAGGAGGCCTTGGGTCCGGTCTTCACCACAGCATGAACTGGAGATAACAGAGCACGCCTGTGATCACAGAGCTTGGGAATTGGAAGCAAGAGGATGAGAGGTTCCAGCTCACCCCTGACTACAAAGTGAGCACACTAATGTCCGGGAAGTCTGGGATACAGGAGATTCTGTCCCAAAACAAAAACCAGTGCATTGAGATGGTTCACTGGGTAAAAAAGCACTTGCTCTGTAGGCTTGACAGTCTGATTTGGTGCCTAGACCCCAT
Source organism: Mesocricetus auratus (assembly GCF_017639785.1). Taxonomy (NCBI): domain Eukaryota; kingdom Metazoa; phylum Chordata; class Mammalia; order Rodentia; family Cricetidae; genus Mesocricetus; species Mesocricetus auratus. The sequence goes on from NW_024429192.1 coordinate 73,036,705, forward strand.
AGAAAAGAGAGAGAACCAGTCACTTCGTAGTTCAGTTGCTTCTTCACAATTTTCTTTTTTTTTTTAATCAAAAGGAATAAATAAACATCTGCCCCTTAGGGGGTCTTCTTTCGTTTAAAGAGTCCTATTATCACATAAATTAGTATCATTTTATATGCCTTTTTCCTACTAATCTGTCTTACAACAATTACACCAGTCTTGTGTACTTCATTGGTGGGGGGACCTCTCCTCCAGGGTCACTCCTTGTCTTGAAACCTTGGCTTTGTGACCAGGGCTGCGAGCAGTGTTCTTCACCAGCTGAGTAGCTTGTTAGACTGGTCCAAGGCAACAACCCACTGGAATTTAACGCGTCCCTTTGTTCAAAGACGCCAAGTCTTTGAGGAGTTTTTCTTGGTTATCTCAATCTTCCATGCCTCATTAACAAGCAACGTCTTGCTTCCTTAGGATATCTTGAGAGAAATCCTGTTTTCTGTTTTTTTGCTTTTTTTTTTCCCAAATAGGATCTCTTGTATCTCTGGCTGGTCTTGAATTTTTGACATTCTGCTATTTTTTATTTACTTATTCTTTTATTTTTATATGTATTGGTGTTTTGCCTGCATGTGTATTTATGTGGGGGTGTCAGAGCTTGGAGATACAGGCAGTGTGAGCTGCTATGTGGGTGCTGGGAATTGAACCTGGGTCCTTTGGAAGAGCAGTCAGTGCTCTTAACCTCTGAACCATCTCTCCAGTCCCTGGTCTTGAACTTTTTAATATAACTCCTCCAGGCCTTGAACTCTCGATTCTCTAGCCCACACCTCCCAATGACTAGGACTATGCATTCTATCACCGTGGCCAGCTTGAGACTTGATTTTGGGTCTTAAAAAGGATCCCACAGTCAGTTGTGATGGTACATGACTTTAAAACCAGCATGGAGGGGGCAGAGGCAGGAGGATCTCTGTGAGTTGAGGCTATCCTGGTCTACAGAGCAAGTTCCAGGCAGCCAGAGCTATATATAGTGAGATCTTGTCTTAAAAAAAAAACCCAAAAGCAAACAAATGGATCCCACCACTTCAGCAGCCTCTCTAGGACATGTGTCTTGTGTCTGTGGCTAGGGAAGCAGTGACTGGGATGTGAGGACTGAAGTCCTGCCTAAGCATCCCCATTAGACTTATCACCCTATCTCCCAAAAGCAACTAAACAGACAAGGATGCTGCTGAGAGATGCTACTTAATCAATGCTTGCTGGAAAGAGGAAAAGACAAGAGGGTCCAGATGATGGGGGACAGGAGGAACAGATCAGAGCATCTTTATAGTTTATGTTGTAAGAGCACATGTATACTCCATAGTATAGAAAGCACTCGGGGATACCACACCAGTAATGGTGTGCTTATTCTGAGTTTACTTTTAACCCAGATGCAATACATCCAGTAACTCAGGAGGAATGTTAGACTCAGGGTCCTTCCCACTGTCACACTTGGTATATGTGACTCCTCTGCTATGCAGGGAGAAGCAATGGGGGGGAAATGGAATCTAAGAGACAAGGCTGATGAGAGTAGGCAAGACTGACCTTTGGAATGATTGATGGGCCGCCTTCATTAACACTCCCTGTGCAATCTTCTTGCTGCAGATGAGACCATAAGAAACATTAAATACTAGTCTTTTCTGTCAAGCATTGTAAAACCCTTGCTTCTGAAGAGGAATTCAAGCCTTTATCTTCTGAACCTTATAAAACCTTTATACAAAATGGCCCAACTTTTGCTTACACTGAGCTTGGGGCCCCCATTCACAGGACTAGTTGGCCTGAGTGCAGCCACCTTACGGGTTCATCTCCTTACTGCTAACCAATCACCTAAGACAGTCAGGCAGACCCCAGCTGCAGGCAAGCACAGTCACCACAACAGAATAAAAACCAAGGATACTCCTGCCCCAGTATGTGCGCCCTTCCGCTTTTATGAGCAGCTTGCCCTCTTGATCTAGAGTAAAGTTTAGCCATGTTGAGATTGTGCAATTGGAATGCTGGTCCTTTCCACTGCAACTCTGAACTTATTTCTAATATATTAGAGGCATATGGCTGGAAAAATTCTTTAGTCTTCTCTAGAAACCAGTACATACACCATATAAAACAATGTCTCAAAATTGAAACAAGACAAAGCAAAAAAATCAAAACGAAGATTCAATGAGCGGTCTGGAGCTCCCTCCTTAGTCTGACTGGTATAAAGGGATGTGGTGACGTTAACCGAACAGTGTCCCACAGAGAAACACACAGAGCAGAAGCAGCTCAGCAAGGCAATTCCTTTTGTAGATAGGGTGGGCCAGAAGCAGCCCTGGCAGCAAGCGGCTGGGGCCAGCATGGTTCCCATCTGTACTTCCAGCTTAGCGGATGACTGGGAATACATTGAGTTCCCACCATCACCATCTGATGAGATTGGCCAATGGACACAAACGAGTCCTCCATGGACTAACTACCTTTTACTTCTTATTTTAAAGTGTCTCACAATTATCTCCTCTTTATTATGTTTCTTGTTTTCAAACTTTGCCAGTGGATATTGGTTTTTTGAAGTCTCTGGTAGGGGTGACTTACTCTTTCTTATAAGTGAGACACTGGCTTAAGGTGAGCTGCCTTCTCAGGGATGGTCCTTTGGCCAGTCGGCTCACCTGGCTCAAGTGGAGTGTGACGTTTTCATCCAGGCCAGAGATTCTATTTTCTTGATCAGAGTTTTATCTCACTGATCCTTTGCTGATTATTCATGTTTGGTCTCTGGCAGGGATGAGGCTGCCAATTTTCTTTGGGCTCTTTGTAACCTAAACTGCTTAGCCATTTTCTAACTTCTGTTGATGTTATCCCCCTCCCTCTGAAGAGGTAACTCGGACTACCATTGTGGGACTGGGACAATGACCCATCTGGCTTCTCTCAGCTGAGTCTAGGGTGTTGGATGTGACAGTTTGGGGCTACTCCTCCAGAGAGCCTACCAACATGAGCCCATCTGTAAGATGTAGGTAAAAAAAAAGGAAGTCACTGACTGGTATCTAGGAAGAGATGTGAGGGGGAAGAGAAGGTAAGAGTGTTAGCTTTCTAAGTTCTAGGCAGGAGAAGCCAGCACACAGGGTATGTCAAAATCCACTGATTAATTTTTTTAAATGGGCCGGTCCTTTGCCGTGGACAGGCGCTGAAGTGAGACAAAGCATCATTCTTCTATCAATAAGATGACGGACACCTCTAATCCCAGCACTGGGAGGCAGAGGCAAACAGATATTTGTGAGCTTGAGGCTAGCCTGGGACTACACAGTGAGACCCTGTCACAAAACAGAAATCATTACTGAGAAATGTGTCTAAATAATATCCCATGTGGATTTAAGTCTAATAACTGAGCAGTGTGATTTTTTGGATTGTTAAAAAAATCAGTCATGTTACGTTTGGTTATAATACCTGCTGGGTGTTTATTACCATGTAAGTGGCCATAATTCATCATTTGCTTTTTCTGTCAAGGCCACTGAGAAGCTTCTCAAGAATCACTCGGGCTTGAAAGGAACTCTCCTCTGACCTTTCATTTTCTTTGTCTTTTTTCTTCTCTTTTCTTTTCTTTGTCTTGGGGATGGGTGGGAGTTTTCGAGACAGGGTTCTCTGTGTAGCCCTAGCTGTGCTGGAACTCAGTTTGTAGACCAGGTTGGCTTTGAACTCACAGAGATCTTCCTGACTCTACCTCCCAAGAGCTGGGATTAAAGGTGTGTGCCACCATCACGTGGCCACACACAGGATCTTAAAGTCTCATCTTTTACAAACTTCAACAACTCACTCAGACCTTCATAGCTTGCATACGCTTTCTAGCTTTCTTTTCCTTTCTGGAAGCATCCAGCCATCTAAATCGACACACACGAATCCTTGCTTATTAAATTGTTCGCATTTTTATACCCTTCTACGTTTCATTTCACTCACTGGTTATCTTTCTTTACACCATGCGGCATAATACTAACAGCAAATAAATTCACCAGATGCTGTGAGAAGTTTTTCTTCTTGGGGGATAAGCGATGTCTATTCCTCAGAAGATCCTCACGACAGGGTGGGAGAGATGGCTCAGTGGTTACTGACTGCTTTTCCAGATGTCTTGAGTTCAATTCCCAGCAACCACAAGATGGCTCACATCCATCTATAGTGGGATCTGATGCCTTCTTCTGGTGTGCAGCTGTGCAAGTAGATCACTCATATACATAAAATAAAAAAGCAAACCTTAAAGAAAGAATCCCCATGACAAACCATCAAAGTTCACCCTGGGGCACCAGGGGTGTATTGGGCTTACATACACATGGATGAAGGGCTCCCAACAGGAGTTTGGGTGCCCTGAAAGCAGCTACACTGTAATATCTTCTCCCAGTGCCTATGACGGCTTCTCTGTAACTGCACAAGGTGACCCCTCTCTCCTCAGTCCCCCCAGCCTATGCACTCTGGCTCTTCCTTCGCATCACAAGGTCACATGCAGCCATGCCAGAATTTTATACCTCTGACTCAGAGGAGAGGCTGGAGACTCAGTGAGGGTCCAGCGACCCTTCTTACCCCTCCTCTATGAAGGAATATCTACAATCAAGCCCAGCTGTCGTGATCTTTTATGAGCAGCCATCATGGGTCTTACAAAGATGGCAAGTGCTTGACTTAGAGGTTAGTGCTGGGCACTACCCACTTAATAAAAGAAGGCTGAAATCAAACTACACTTATAGGTTAATGAAATAAATTAACACTGCCTGTGTGCACACTGTTAAACTATGAGGCTTTGTAAGTTCCCAGGTCAACATCTTGTAAAACACAAGGCAGTCTGTATACAGTACATGGAGTCCCTCCCATAGCTGTGCTCTTGGTTTTGGATGAGTGTGTAGTCTATATACAGTCCATGGGGTCATTCCCATAGCTGTGCCATTGGTTTTGGATGTGTAACAATCACAGAGAAGGAGTAGATACACTGCAAGGCATCATCAAATAGATGTTATCACATCTGGCAAAACTCTACTAAGGGATCCCTGCTATGATGCTGGAGTGGCTACTGAGAGGTCTTTAGACAGAGTCCTCTCTACGCTTCTCTATGACGAGCACCCCAGTAGCTGCTTTTACCACAGACATCTTTATCCCATGAGATAAAAAGCAGAGTGTACAAAAGATATTGTTCCTTTATAAAACTGAACCATTGGTCTACACTGGACAGGAAGACTTGCTGTTGAGTCCAGTGACAAAGCCCCTGCCCTATAACTGGCATAGATTTGTTCCAATGAGTCTTATTTATTGGGTTTCACATTGGGAACAGGAATTGACAAGAGACAGAAAACACACACACACACACACACACACACACATACATACACACACACACACACAGAGAGAGAGAGAGAGAGAGAGAGAGAGAGAGAGAGAGAGAGAGGAGTACTATACAAGACAGAACACTTACTCCTCAGGGTCACTGTCTGATACCTTTAAATGTCATAAGGTCACAAATGTGTGGTGACCAGAATCCATGACGTCTCAACATGAAGCAGACAGATGCAAGACCTTTACCAGTGTCTAACCTGTGACTCCCTGGATAGTCTTTGGATGACCAACCTCTTGGGAGCCTGAACCCACTGTTAGTTTGGTTTTGCCTGAAAATAGAGGCAGGTGACCTGAAAAGCTTAATAAATACTAATAATTTCCTGCTGAAACCTTTTCCAGCCCAGACTTGGCCGGGCAAGACGACTCTGGAAGGGAGGAACTATGAGGGATAGCATAATAGGCATTTAGTAGTCATCCAACTGCATAGAGCGTGCAGCCATCCTCCTGTGGGCATTCTCTCATCTGCCCACACGATATGGGACATTCACTCATCCATCCACAGAGCGTGCCTTCCTGCCATGAATAAACAGTCCAGACTATCTATGATCAGACTATCAGCTCTTTCTGCCTTCCATCTCTCCTTTAGGCCACCCACAGAAATCTAACAAGTACCCTGTCCCTTACAAAGAGTCAAGTTGTAGGATATATGAGACAGGGAGATCTTAGGGCCAAAACTCTAATATTTCCTTTAATTATTCCCTTTAGCCCTTTTATTCAAATTTGTAATCTGTAAATTCACAATATGTTTTTCAATCTAGATAGGAGGCAAGCACTCTAGTGCTCAGAGTGGACTTCCCTTTTTAAAGAGGGCTGCCAGTCAGGATTAGACCTGTGTGGATTAGAAAAGCCACATTATAATTTATCACAGGCAGCCAGCACCTTTGGTCCAGCATTTGGGACTCAGAGGCAGGTAGATCTCTTGAGTTTGAGACCAGCCTGGTCTACATAGTGAGTTCCAGGACAGTCAAGGCTACACAGAGAGACAAACAAACAAACAAAACATTTACCACATGCAGTTTTAGAATTAAGGCACCAGGACCCAGCATAGCAGGCATCTCCTGCTTCCTGTAGGCAGGCTGATTCTCTGCCTCCAGCTGTGGTAGCTGCCTGTCTACCTGCCTGCTGGCAACAGCTTGTCTGGCACCTGGGCATCTACTCTTGGGTCCTGGTTTTGTCTGTGCCTTCACAAGTTCTCCCTGAGCTACACATTCACAGGAGCTTTCTAAGGAGACACTTCACAGTGTGGGTCTGGTAGCCAGCCGGCATTGGATGCCTCTCTACCAGTAAACACATCCTTCAAAGCAATGTGTCAAAATTAAAACAAAACAAAAAACTTAAAAAAATCTACCACGAAGTCTGGCATTACCTCTTTTTCTGATATAAAAAGGGTGTGGGGATCACCTGAGAAGAGACTGCAGACCCCCTGTGGCTACAACAATTTCCTCACTCCTAAGCCCTTCATGCTGCTCATATAAAGAATCACAGCTAGTTTTTTCCCCCGGCAGACTCTTGTGTTATTAGCTGTGTGTGCTAATAAGCACAGCCTCAGCTGCTGAAGGTCACACTCTGGTCTCTTTCTGCCTCTGCCTCTTTATGCTTGCTGCCATGGGAAGTGATGTCATCTGGATCTTGCTTTGAAGTCCTCCCAGTTCTTAATGCACAAATTGTCGCTGGAGAAAGCTACCTATGGTACCATTTTAACAGTTTGAAAGTTGGGCAGGGGCTGAGATCAGAGGGATTTGTGTCCTGTATTGGTTGGGATTTAAGACCCTTAGAAACCAATTTGTTGCCGGGCATTGGTGGCACACGCCTTTTATCCCAGAACTCAGGAGGCAGAGGCAGGTGAATCTCTGTGAGTTCGAGGCCAGCCTGGTCTACAGAGAGAGTTCCAGGACAGCCTCCAACACAATACAGAGAAATCCTGTCTTGAAAACCAATAAATAAATAAATAAATAAATAATGATATCACCAGAGTGTTGGGAGAAGGGAGCCATGGGAGGGTCCCAAAGTGTGCCTTCTGTGTAAAGGAAAGTAGTCACTGTTTCGGGACTCAAGGGTGGGGTGCTTTTGTTCCTTCCCAGGCAGGTGAGCAGTAACCTCCAGTCTTCTGGAGACCTGGCTCAGGTGCAGGGGACTGTGTGAATGTTGATCAGTATCAACATCACAGCAGAAGCTTGGGCTCATCGAGTTACACGTTCAATCTCAGGTATGCCCAGAAGGCATGAAGAGTGAGACTGTAGAAGGTCCAGGAGGACCTGGCAGCCCTGGAGGACTGTGCAGGGGTGAGCACAGAAGTCATAGAGATTGAATAAGAGGAGCGCTGAGTATGAAGGTGCAGGTGTCTTCTCCAGCTTCTCCTGCAGCCCCTCAGCATGGCTGCATTTGCATCATTGACGACTGATTCTGTAGAAACCCATCTCTACTGTGCTACCTGCCTTTGCTGATGAGTGAACAGAATCGTGGAGCATCTGTGAAGGCTCTGGTCCACTCTGTTAGCAAGAACAGCATTGCTGTATGTGCTTTGATTCCTAAATTCCACATGGTTGAAGGAGAGAACCAACTTCCAGTTGTCTGTTAACTTTGACTTCTTCTTATACACCATATTGCATGGCCCACAGGCACACCTACCCACACCTACCCACACTCACCCACACTCACCCACACCCACACAAAGCCACACATTCTTGCACACACACACACAATCACCCACACACAGGCACACACCTACACACGCACTCTACATGATTTTTTTTAAATTTAAGAGTTGGGGGATTCCCCACTCCTACCTGATCATCAAATCTGCTGTTTAGGAGGCTCCTCCGTTGATGGGGCATGCTGACTACTGTATGAAAGCTTATAAATGGAAGGCCTCATTGAGTATGGTGGTGTATGCCTTCAGTCTAAGCATTCAGAAGGCAGAGGCCAGTGGTTTCTGAGTTCTAGGTACTGTGCCAAAAAAAAAAAAAAAAAAAGACAAGAAAAGAAAAGAAAGGAAGGAAGGAAGGAAGGAAGCTGGAAAGATCACTCCATGATTAAGAGTACTTTTAGAGGATCTAGGTGTGATTCCCAGAACTAACATGTCAACTCAGAACTGTAACTGCAGTTTCAGGCACCAGGCATGCACATAGTACACAGACATACATCAGACATGCAGACACACACACACACACACACACACATACACACACACACACACACACACACACACACACACACACATATATATATATATATATATATATATATCTTTTTAAAGAGGGTCTGGAGAGATTAGTGGCTGCTCTTCCAAAGGACAGGGTTTCAATTTCCAGAACCACAAAGCAGCTTACAACTGTCTGTAACTCCAGTCCCAGAGGATCTGATGCCCAATTCTGACCTTCCTTGTCACCAGGCACAAACATGGTGCGGAGACACACAGGCAGTCAAAACATCACGTACCCCCACTCCCCCACCCTCCACCCCCTTGCTTCTCAAGGCCCAGGCTGCCAGGAGATCCCACAGCGCCTCCTACTGGCCACCGTTTCTATGCAGGCTCTCCACAGGTTCCAGCCAGGCAGCGCTAGCATGAGGGGCGGGGTGGTCCAGAGGAATATTTACATGGTTGATTGCTTGACTTGCACTGAGTGCCTCGTGTGCACAGGACAGTGTGTTAGGCGGGGGGAACAGTATGATGGAAAGCTGTATGCTGTAAGGAGACTAGATGGTTTGCTTAGGAAGCTGCACCCAGAACCGTGCCTGGCATATACTGGGTACTTGGTAAATGCCCGTTGGAGGAAGGGTATTCACGATTAGACATAACTATCTATTTTGTGCAGGTTCTTGCTTTTAAAATTGTCAATTAGCTTACAAAGTATGAGGATTTCTAAAGGCATTTCAAACTTGGGTTGATTCGCCCCCCCTCTCACCCCCCCTTCCCACCCTGCAGCCCCTTCCTCTTTCACGCCACGCGTGTTTTCTCGTTCCACCATCCTCCTCTCGATACTCTCCTGACATCTCCTTTCTAGCTTCTCACCTACGTGCCTGCGGCTTCACCACATACCCAGATGTGGGCGTTGGGGCCCTTTGCAGGCCTCTCCAGCCCCATGATTCTTTGTGTTGTGCCTAAGTTGGGAAGATCCCCAGAGACCACCCGGGAGACAGACCCACTGACCTGCAGAAGCTAGGTTTAATCATTGTTCATCCAACCATGACAGGGGCCCCTGACACAGCAGCCCCCAGAGGGAGTGAAGTTCCCTGTCTACTGCTAGGTTTAAAAGACAAAAGTCACAGGATTATGTCAGTAGGTACCGACTGCTTTCTGATTGGTTGACATTTGGGAACAATGAGGAGAATTTTTCAAAGTCATATTTTGGCATGAAATGCCTGTGTACCAATTATTTTCATTGGTCAGTGCTGAGAGGGAACATTCTGTGGTTTCTATAGCATTGTCTTGTTACTTGCAGGTGACCTGTTGCACATAGATAACAATAGTTTTCAGAACTGTATCCTGGAGACTACAGGGGAGGTTTTGGTCCCCCTGGAGTTTCTTTTGTGGCCAAACAGTTCCCAGGAACCAAGTATCTAGGAGCCTGGGGAGGGGGTGTCTGGAGTTTCTTTGTGTTCAGTTTTGGCCCTAGACCCCGGGAGGCCAGAGGGTCTGGAGTTTCCTTGTGTCAGAGGCCTACATGTCTTTTCTGTAGGTGTATGAGGCTGAGTGAGGGCCTGGTTCCTTTATTTCTAAATTATTAGAAGTGAAGCCTTTGAGTTTAGTTTATCCCTTTTGCTTTGGGTCCCATGTTTTTTTGGGGGAGCTGTTTGCTCCATATTTGTTTATTTATTGATTGGTTGTTTGGGTGCTTAATTTTCATAGTTCTTTGTACATTTTAGATATTAACATCGCCTCCCCCCCACACACACAAGTACAGCTGGGAAACCCATTCTTTAGGCTGGCTGTACTTAGTTGCCTTTGTAGAAACTTTTTAATTTCATGTAGCCCCATTTTTAATTCTCGGGGCTGTTTCTGTGCCAGTGAAGTCATATGTAGAGAATTCTTGTCTATATTTTTCTTGAAGACCAGGCTGGCCTCGAACTCACAGAGATCCGCCTGCCCTTTGCTTCCCAAGTGCTGGGATTAAAAGCGTGCGCCACCAACGCCCAGGGCCTATATACATTTTCCTTGAAGTGTATTTCTTGGCTTTCCTCTACATTTCAGACCCTACTCTGCTTCCCGCCAAACCAAGGGGGCGTGGCGCTCGGCACAGCTTGATGACGACATTTCGGCGCCGACTGGCCGAATGGCGGCTTCCATTTCTGAGAAGCTCGAGATTTGTGCCATCCGCCCGGCAGGTGAGTTGCGGGAGCCAAGCGCGAGGCAGCCCCGCACCGTACGGCTCCCTCGAGTCCCCGCCGAGGCTGGCTCCGTTCCCCCTCGAGCCGTGGGACTCGGGCCTCCCGGCAGCTCCGCCTGAGCGGGGCCGGCGGGCAGCCGAGGGCCCAGCTGCACCCTCACGTCACTCCCCAGGGCCATGCCTTTCTGCCGCCTTCCTGCGTGGTCCGCACCGCCAGTCCCGGTAGGGGCTCGGTGAACGCTGGATGCGGGAGTTGAGGGAGGGAGGGAAGGAGGACTTGGAGTGAAAATTGAATCTTGGACTTAGCCAGTGATGTTAGTCGTAGAACTCGGTGTGGGTCCAAGTTCTACCTTCCGACTTCTCCGAGCCTCAGTTTCCTCCTCTGTAATAGGGCAGTCTCGAAACTTTGTGTATAGAACAATTGTGATCAACAAATGGGGGCAGCCAAAACAGGGCGTGGCTGTGGCGCGATAAGTTTGGCCTGAGAGCGTTGACTCGAAATCGTTAGAAACCTCAAAAACAGTTGGAAGCAGCGCTCGAAGAAAGTGGGTATTGAGGGGTCGGGTGAGGCGATCGCCTTTGGCATTGCGTGCACACTGGCACGGGGGTGGCTGACGTTTGACATCTCTGGCCTTCACTTTCAGCTGCCTGCTTTCTGTGAGGAGAGAGTTACTTGTCTCGTCTAGAGCTCCGTCCTTATCAAATAGTCCACAGTTTCATACTGCCCTATGGGTCAGGACTGAACATTTGAAATTTTCCTTACCAGTGAAACTGATAGCTAGTTCAGGAATTGGGAAAACCTGGGAAGTGATTCTCTTACCAATGGCAAAGATTGGTAGTCTCCTCAAAACTGCAACTCCCTTCGGTTCCTGCTGCTCAACTTCTCTCCTCAGACTGCCAGTTGCCACCCTGGCGTCTTTACTAGGCAGAGCTGTGCCAGGAAAAATAGCACTAGTCCACCAGCACTAGTCTCTGCCCTAACTATGATTATTTAGTATTTCAGACCACGGGCACAGAGAGGTAGACACTAGCAGAGCTATTCCTAATTTTTGGTGGCCATTTCAAAGTCTTCCTAGAACTTGTTCCTCATTTGTTGCAAAGAGCACGTTATATGCTTTGCGCTTCTTTTCAAATAAGAGATTTTTTGTAAGGAGTTCACTGGAGTCTTGGCTCTGCTGCTTACTAGCCCAGTGCTGAGAAATCTTGCCGTTTTATACCTGTTACCGTATTTGTGTCAGCCTTGTGAGGTGGTCGTGAAGATGCTTTTTCTATCCCTCCTAACTTAGCAACTTTTGTATTTGCTTTCTCTTAGATACATAGTCACAAGTCCAGACATGTGAGGTGTGGTGATTTATTATTTGTGATTTATTAAAGCTTGCCTGAGGATTCAGAAAACAAAGCCAGCCTCAAGTTACAGAGATTAGGCAGTGGTGATACACACCTTTAATCCCAGGACTCAGGATTAAGAGGTAGATGGATCTCTGATAGTTCAAGGCCACACTAACTTCTTGAAACTGATCCAGTTCTAAAAGAAACAGCTCACACAAAGATGATCTCAGCATCAGGGATCACACGATTTAGATCCCAGCATTAGGGAGGCATATAAGACAGGAGCAGGGTCTCAGAACTGGTGTTCAGTCTGAGAGTTTAGTCTCTAGCCATGTTGAGGAGAGCATAGCATTCTGAGGATCGCCCCTTTGGTCTGAGCTGAGGTAGAGAGAGGTAAGAGCTAGTGGCCTGCTTTGCGTTTCTGATCTTCAACTTGAAGCTTGAACACCAAAATCTGTCTCTGGGTCTTTTATTTTTTCACACTATCGTGAAGTATCTTCTTAGGACCTTAGAAGGGTCTGCTCTAAGCTCGAGGGGGAGATCTGCTTCCAAGCTTTTTCAAGTGCTCTCAGAATCCAGTTTGAGATCTTGACTTCTAGCTGGGCTCTGCTTTCTATCTTAAAGTCCACTGACATTGTGCTTCAGTTGATTCTTTAAAATCTCTTTATAGTAGTGCTTAGATGTGTGTTTGATTGGATAGCCAAGCAAGAAGACTCTTGGCGATGGTCACGGGTAATTAGCTAAGGAAATAAATGGAAAGCTTTTAAACCAGTCCTGACATCTAGCAAATGCTTCAGAGCTAACTTTGTGGCTACTGTGGTATGTATGGGTATTGCATTTTAGAAATCAAAGGAAGATGTGGTGTGATTTGTGCTGAGTTCAACAACTGTTCTCCTGTGCATTGTGAAATTGTCTAATCTGTTGGTATAGAAGATGTGGAGATTTTGTCTTTGTTTTTCTACAGTGGTTCCCTAAGGCAGCCATTTCTGCCTTCCCAGAGGCTGCTATGGCGTTCCCTCACCTACAACAGCCCAGCTTCCTCCTGGTAAGTGTCAGCTGCCTTTGGAAGTGTGCTGTTGATGGTTGTGTAGCTGAGAGACTTAGGGCTTCTTTCTTCTAATTTGAAGGACTCATTTTTAGGGGACAAAAGCCTTGCAATAGAGCCATATTGCCCTGTTTCTTTGGTTTTTGAGACAGGGTCTCTATATGTAGTTCTGATGTCATGGAACTTGCCATGTAGACCAGATTGGCTTTGAGCTCACAGAGATTCAACTACCTCTTGAAGTTTAGTCCCTCCTGCTTTAGTTCCCCAAATGCTGGGATTATAGTGGGCATGTGCCGCCATACTCAGCAGATTTGAAAAACTCTACTGTTAAGAGAAGCTTTTTCTTTGCTAGCCGCTTTGGTTTATCCCCCCGCCAGCCGCCTGGGCTCTGCTGCATTGTAGTCCCCAAATAAACACACAGGAGGCTATATTAATTATGAAGCTGTTGGCCTTGCTTGTTTCTTACTGGCTAGCTCTGACTTAAGTAATTACCCCATAATTGTTAATCTAAGTATGTTTCTTACCGGAGAATAGTTCCGGGCTTCCTACCCCCATGGCGTTACATGTTGACTCTCTTGTGTTTCTCCTTCCCAGAATCCTCCTGGACTCCTAGTCCCACCTATCTAGATTCCCTATTGGCCAGACAATGCTTTATTGACAAATGCACAGGACTTCCCCAACACTCTACTAGATTTTTTTTTAAATAGGAAACAAATCAGCGTTAGAGTAATTTCTCTGCCTTCTCTTAGTGCAGGATGTTGCATTTATTTAATCTCTGAACTCTAATTTTCTCATTCACCAAATTAGTTGATTCAGTCAGTACTGGGTAGGCTGAGCCTGGAAGATTATAAAGAGTTTGAGGCCAGCCTGGGCTACATAGTGAATTCCTAGTCAGCCAGAGCTGTGCACTGAAAAGTCATCTGCAAGCAACAAGAGTTGATTCAAGTGTTATTTTCCTGAGTCCCCAGAGTGAGAAGAATATGTATCAGAGTGGTCATGATGCATATGCTCTATGTGTGTAAAGTGTTCTGGTAGTTATAATTGTTATCAGTGGAAACCAGAGGGACACTGCTGCCTTTAGGACTCTAATTTAAAGATTAGAGTAGGAAGCTGGCAAAGCAGAATGTGAGACAGATGTGAGTGATGAAGGTTCATTTCACCAGGTGGTGGTGGCCAATGCCATTAATCCCAGCACTTGGGAGGCAGAGGCAGGGGGATCTCAGTGAGTTTGAGGCCAGCCTGGACTACAAAGGGAGATCCAGAACAGCCAAGACTACACAGAGAAACCCTGTCTCAGAAAAAAAAAAGATTCTTCATTTCAGTTCCCAGAAGATATGTTTTATAAACTTTTTTTTTCTTCTGTTTTTTGTAGACAGGGTTTCCTCTGTATTGTTTTGGAGCCTGTCCTAGAACTTACTCTGTAGACCAGGCTGGCCTCGAACTCACAGAGATCCTCCTGCCTCTGCCTCCCTGAGTGCTGGGATTAAAGGTATGTGCCACCAACGCCGGCTCTGTTTTTTTTGTTTTTGTTTTTTGTTTTTTTTTAAAGAATATTCTTCCTGCTGGGCAGTAGCTCACATCTTTAATCCCAGCATCCAGGAGGCAGAGTAAGATGGATCTCTGAGTTTGAGCCCAGCCTGGTCTACAGAGCAGGTTCCAGGTCAGCTAGGGTTGTTACACAGAGAAACCCTGTCTTGAAAAACAAAAACAAAATGGAATATTCTTCCTTAGTGTACCCCTCTGGAGCCAGCTGGCTTGGTCCATGGCCTTAACAGTCAGATTTGCCTCTTGTGTAATAGGCCCCATGCAGTTCCTGGTTTGGAGGTGGTCAGGGCATTAGGCAGGCTTGGTCCAAGCCTGCTTGTTGGAAGTCTAGCATCTCCTGATTTCAGTCTGTTTGCCCAGAGACCACTTCCCCATGGAGTCAGTGTGTTATCCCCACATCCCATGACCTCAATAGACCTCCTTGGTTCTGTCCTGCGTGTTTTTCTGGTTTATTTGTTGTCTTGGTGAATATTGAGTTGGCAGAGTCCATTTGCAGTTTAAGGTTGAGTTTATAATATAATTACATCATTGCCTTATTTTTTTATGGTCTTGACTCCAGTAAGTTACTAACCACTGGTTAAGAGAAAAGAGGTGGCTGGGTGGTGGTGGTGCACTCCTTTAATCCCAGCACTCAGGAGGCAGAGGCAGGTGGATCTCTGTGATTTCGAGGATAGCCTGGCCTACGGAATGAGTTTCAGGACAGCTAGGGTTACACAGAGAAACTCTGCCTCCAAAAAAAAAAAAAAAAAAAAAAGGAAGAAAGAAAAGAAAGGAAGAAAGAAAAGAAAGGAAGGGGAGGTGCAATCATGGGTGCTTGAGGAGGTGGGAAGGTGGGAAGTTTGTGTCTCCTGTGTATAAACTCATCACCTGTGCACGGCATAAGGGTCCTCCATACAACAGGGTTCCTGTCCTCGCTGTGGGGCTGATCGGATGCTGACTCTGCTTGTGGGCCAGTGGGAGTCAGTTTCCTTTTGATGATGCAGCACTCTGAAGTAACAGAATGCCTAAGGGAGCTCCTGAGAATTTCTGGGCTACACGTGGTAGAATTATAGTGTCTCTCTTCTAGAAGCTTCCTGTGGGCCTTTGCCTGAAGTGGTGGAATTATTGCTTGCATTTCTCTTGATTAGACACTGTGCGGCAAGTCTGTTTACTACGTTTCTTTCCCATTGTCTTCTAGGCTAGCCTGAAAGCTGACTCTATAAATAAGCCCTTTGCACAGCGCTGCCAAGACTTGGTGAAAGTCATTGAGGATTTTCCAGCCAAGGTACAGCTTTGCTTGCAGCTCCTTTTGGGTATCTCCTATAATCCTTGAGTATCTGTAGTGGGTTGAAGCCAGAAATGCTAGAAACATCCTACAATACAACTGCTGTCACGTTTTGGTGATTTGATTAAACAAACAAACAAACAAAAAAGAAGTATTTCTCTCCTTTTTAATTGATGTCTGTTAAGATCATAAGATTTTGGGGGAATGGTGTTCATGTTGTGGAGGTATACATGTGTTTGTGTGTACATGTATGTGCGCAGGTTTACATGTGCATGTGTGCAACCTCAGGTATTCCTCAGTAGCTGTCCACTGTTTTTTGAGACGGTCTCGCTGGGACCTGGGCCTTGCTGTTTAGGTAGATGGGTGGCCAGCAAGCCCCAGGGATTCTCCTGTCTGCCTCCTGAGCAGTAGGGTTCTAAGATGTACTACTACCCCTCTGTTTCTGTGTGAGTGCTGGGGTCAAACTTTGGTCTTTAGACTTGGACAGCAAACGTTTTACTGACTAAGCTTTCTATGTCCCCATTAGAGTGTTGTTGTTGTTGTTGCTGCTGTTAGTGCTTTGTGATATGAGGAGGACTGAATGTGGAGCTTCACACATATCATTGAATTAACCTTCAGCAAACTTCAGTTTCCAGCAGCTGTGTTAGACAGGTCATAGCCGTCTGTAACTCTAGTTCCAGCATATCTGACGCCTGCTTCTGGACTCCATAGACACCTATACTCATGCACACACCCACACACATATACATATAATTTTTAAAATAATAAAAATAAATCTTAAAAAATATTTCAGTCAAAGACTGACTTAATTGGCCCAAATCTAAGGTTGGCGTGTTGTGTGACAGCGGTGGAAGAGTTCACTCTTGGCCATTGCAGCAGAGCTGTGACCCTGTGTCATTGTGACTTCAGGCAGGTAGTGTATGGTGCAAAGTGGAGCAGAGACAGGGATGGCACTGGTGCTCAGGGAGCATGCCAGTAGCCTTACCGTACACTGTTTTAGGAATTGCATGCCATCTTCCCATGGCTGGTGGAGAGCATCTTTGGCAGCCTGGATGGTGTCCTTGTTGGTTGGAATCTTCGATGCCTCCAGGGACGTGTGAACCCTGTGGAGTATAGCATAGCAATGGAATTTCTAGACCCAAGGTAGGTAGGTTTCCTGCTTGAGAAGGGAGGGCTGAGTATTTCCTCGTGTTGACAGACCCTCTTTCCTTTTTAAATCTTGTATTCAGTGGCCCCATGATGAAGTTGGTTTATAAGCTTCAAGCTGAAGACTATAACTTTGACTTTCCTGTCTCCTACCTTCCTGTGAGTAAGCCATGGCCATGGTGGTGAACATCACTGGGGAACAGGGGGCCAGATAGGTGGCTGGGCAGGGACATCACAGCTTACAAGTTCCAGTGTGACATTTTAAAACTCATTACAAATTGCTGATGGAGACTGTACTGTGCGGTGGCCTGGATGACAGACAGGCCCATGTAACTGCATTGCCCTGCTCTCCTGAGTCTCCAGACCTTCAGGGAAGGTTGCAGTGTGATGCTCAGGAGGTGTGAGAAACAGGAGTTAGGACTCAAAAACACCTAGTTCCCACCCTGGTGTGCGGGAAGCTATATGAGGGCTAGTGGAAAATTCTAAGCAAAGCTCTGCCAAGAGGGCAGACCTTATACCTGTAAAGCAGGATCTATGTGCTGGTGTCTGCCTCAGCAGCCTCCAAAGACTGCAGCAGCTGGAGGGTACCATGCTGGTGATGGCCTACCAATCTTCCTCTCTTTGCAGGGCCCAGTGAAGGCATCCATCCAGGAGAATGTCCTCCCTGACAGTCCTCTGTACCACAACAAGGTCCAGTTTCCCCCCACCGGAGGCCTTGGCCTCAACCTGGCCCTCAGTATCCTTTGATGACCTAAGGTGTGGGAGGTTGAGTGAGTGGCCAGGACACTGGAAGGTGGCCTACTCCCTTTGCATTTGCCCCTTGACACTATCACCAGATCCATTTGAATACTACATGTTCTTCTTTGCTTTGAGCCTCATCTCTCAAAAGGTACCAAAGGGTTACCTCTGAGTGTGACTTGTACAGACCCCACAGTGAAGGGGCAGGGCTCGGCCTTGGCTGTCCTTGTAATTGCCGGTGCCCACAGCACTAATAACAGTTTTGGTTTTCTAGCCAATGCCTATGTCCCTCCATGTTCGTACTTCAGACTGTGCCTATTTCATCCTGGTGGATAGGTATCTGTCGTGGTTCCTGCCCACTGAAGGCAGTGTGCCTCCACCATTCTCCTCCAGTCCAGGGGGGTCCAGCCCCTCACCAGCTCCCAGGTAAGGCTGCTTTGACTATTAAGACCTGGGTCTTCTGCTGGGAGTGGCCTCGTTAATGGCATTGCCCAGTTAAGTATTGGTATCTGTGTCCAAGGTTCCCCAACCTTTCTGTGGTCCAGTTCTCAACTTCCCTTGCCGTGACAAAGACAGGAAGAGAGTAAAACTGGTTTCTGGCCTCACTGACAAGGCCTTGCCATGGAGTGGCCCTCACTGCAGTTGGGGGTCTAAGTCTTACCCAGGCAGTGAGTAGAGTGGAGAAGGAAGGGTTGCCTTGTGTTCAAAAGAGATCATCCTATGTAGAAATCAGTGGTCAGGAGTGTCAAAGGGGAGAGCCTGGGCTGCAAAGCCTTTTGTGCCAGGCCATAAGCTAAGCGCAATGCTGTGCTGCATAGTACAGCATGTACAGTTGGAGGTGTGTTGTGGCAACAGTTTGGGGCCTGCCTCTCCAGCTGCTTTTTCTAAGGTTATTTATTTAGTGTATGTTGGTGTTTTGCCATGGGTGTTAGGTTCCCTGGAACTGGAGTAACCAGACAGTTGTGAGTAGTCATGTGGATGGGGAATTTAATCCAGGTCCTTTGGA
The DNA here is from genome assembly GCF_017639785.1 of Mesocricetus auratus. Classification (NCBI taxonomy): domain Eukaryota; kingdom Metazoa; phylum Chordata; class Mammalia; order Rodentia; family Cricetidae; genus Mesocricetus; species Mesocricetus auratus. The sequence continues at coordinate 73,055,433 of NW_024429192.1, forward strand.
AGAGCAGCCAATGTTCCTAACCACTGAGCCATCTCTCCAGCCCTTTTCTTTTCTTTTTTTTCTTCTCTTTTCTTTTTTCTTTTTGGTTTTTTGAGACAGGGTTTCTCTATTGTTTTGGAGGCTGTCCTGGAACTAGCATCTGCTATTATAAATTCACAGTTATTAATAGAGCATGTTGTTAAGTTGTGACTTTCTGATTTCATGGCTTTTTAAGCATCCCATTTGCTTGTGTAGTAAGGATGTCAAGTGTATCACAAGTGGATCTTGTGACATTGTGTGATTCAGTATGTTGTAGTTTATCATTGGCATTATTGATTTTGGTGTCAGCAGGATTCTTTTTTTTGGTTTTTCGAGACAGGGTCTCTCTGTTGTTTTGGAGCCTGTCCTGGAACTTGCTCTGTAGACCAGGCTGGCCTCGAACTCACAGAGATCTGCCTGCCTCTGCCTCCTGAGTGCTGTGATTAAAGGCGTGCACCATTAACGCCCCGGCTAAGCAGGGTTTCCTAACTTACTGTTGTCTCTGTATCTCCTGTTAGGACGCCAGCCATGCCCTTTGCCTCCTATGGTCTCCACACTAGCCTTTTGAAGCGACATATCTCTCATCAGACATCTGTGAATGCAGACCCTGCATCCCATGAGATCTGGCGCTCAGAGACTCTGCTCCAGGTAAAAACAAAGGAGGCCAGCCTCTGCTTCTCTTTCAGAGCAAACTACTTAGCTAACACCTTCCACCTGTGGGGCAGAAATCCCAAAGACACCTAGTCAGCTGGAGGCTGGGTTTAAATGACATTTTCTTGCTGTTGCATTTAGAAAGCAGATGAGGAGAAACTGCTAAGTGTCATAGACAGTGTTTTCTGTCACAGATTCCATGTCTCAGTGTTGGGGAGATCAGCTTGTTCCAGGGCTGGATTCTGGGGCTGGTATGGTAGCTAGTGTTCCTTCTGACAAAGGCGACTGGATAGGCTGGAATTCAGTCCCCAGCTTTACATAACTGGAACATGGGGTGCTGTGCTTTTAGAAGCCTCCTGCTTATTTTCATAGTAGCCCTAGTGGGCCATTGTCATCAGTGTTCCTGGAGGAGTTTGTGTTAGTACAGATGGCTCACGGGATGTGATTCTGTGTCCTCTGCCATGAGGACAGAAGAGTTGGAGGGTTTTGTTTCCTAAACCAGAGCACCAATTCTTTTTATTTCTTATAAAAATATTAATTGTAGGAGAAATATATAACATGAATCTTTTTTAGTTTTTTAAGATAACTTTCTATGTAGGGCAGGCTGGCTTAGAACTTCATATCCATGTACCAGCCACCTAAGTGCATCTTAACCATTTTCAAGTAATATTAAGTACATTGATTGCTGTGCACATGATACCCTGTTGTTTTGTTTTGTTTTGTTTTTTTTGAGACAGGGTTTCTCTGTATTGTTTTGGAGGCCGTCCTGAAGCTCGCTCTGTAGACCAGGCTGGCCTTGAACTCACAGAGATCCGCCTGCCTCTGCCTCCCGAGTGCTGGGATTAAAGGCGTGCGTCACCAACACCCGGCTCCCATGATACACTTTTTTTTTTTTTTTTTTTTTGGTTTTTACGAGACAGGGTTTCTCTGTATTGTTTTGGAGGCTGTCGGTCCAGCCTGGCCTCGAACTCACAGAGATCCGCCTGCCTCTGCCTCCCAAGTGCTGGGATTAAAGGCGTGCGCCACCACCGCCAGGCTCCCATGATACACTTTTTAAAAGTGTATGCACCTGTGTGTGTGCCTTTGAGAGTTTATGTGTACCATGTGCATGCAGTTGTCTACAGATGCCAGGAGAGGGCATCAACTTCCCTGGAAAGGAGTTACAGATGGCTGTAAGCATTGTGTGGATGTTGGGAACTGAATCATTGCAACAGTAGCAAGTACTCTTTGGTTTTTGGAGACAGGCTTTCTCTGTGAAACAGTCCCAGCTGTCCTGGAACTCACTCTGTAGACCGGGCTAGCCTCAAACTCACAGAGATGCACCTGCTACTGCCTCCTAAATGCTGAGATTAAAGGTGTATGCCACCACCACCCAGCAGCAGTAGGTTCTCTTAACTGCTGAGCTCCTCCAAACCGCATTAAATATATAAATTACTAATTTTTGAGAATTCCACATGCATACAGTGTATTTGGAGCATTTATCCCCAATCCTCCTCCCAGATCCGTTCCCCACTCCCACACTTCTTCCAACTTCCCCATGCTTGCTTTTCCTTCCTTTCTCTCTCCCTGCCTCTTTGCTTCCCTACTTTTTGCTTTTGTAACTCACTACGTCCATTCTGTGCTGCCCATGTACTTGTGAGTATGGGGCTATCTCTTGGACCTCAGTTGACCTACAGAGAGCTGCTCAGCCAAAGAGCACTCCCCACACACACTCCCAGAAGTCATCAGTTGTTAGTTAGGGTAGGAGCTTGTGAGGTCCTCTCCATGCTGGGATGTTGACTGGCATGGTTTTATGCTGATCTTGTGCAGCACCAATAACTGCTGGAGTTTGTGAGTACAGTGGACTTGTCATGTCCAGAAGACACTTGACTCCAGTTCTGTCTGACCTCCGGCTCTTATACTCCACAATGCTCCCAAAGCTTTCTTGAAAAACAAACTAACCCTTTTTGCTGTTCTCCGTTTTCCTTTCCTTCTTGTTCCAAGAATCACTATTTTGCTTCAGTTTGTATTAATCTGACTACTCTAGGCACCTTGTTTCTAGATGATATATCTACATTACATGAATTTATTTACTTGTTTTTTTTTCAATGCAGGGTTTCTCTGCAGCTTTGAAGCCTGCCCTGGAACTCGCTCTGTAGACCAAACTGACCTCTAACTCAGACAGATCTGCTTGCCTCTGCCTCCTGAGTGCTGGGGTTAAAGGTGTGCGCTGCCACCACCCAGCTGAAATATTTTTGAGACTCATTTGCTTTATTTAGCCTAATGTCCTCATTCTTGTAGCATGAGAATTTCCTTTCTTGGGCTGGACTTGGTATTACAAATTTAGGTAGCTGAGACCCAAGGATCTAAGTTCAAGGCCAGCCTGCACTTCATAGTAAGATCTTGTCTCTAATCTCTCATTTTTAATGGTTAGATGACTATATCCATTCATCTATCTGCAGGCATTTGGGGTATGTTTGCTTTTTAGCTAACATTGGGAGTATTAGCCTGCTATGAATGTTGATGTACAGTTACTTACTTTTAGACTTATTTAGTGCTACTTTTATTTATGTGTATATGTATGTGCCATTTAAGTACAGAGGTCAGAGAGTTTTGGATCTGACCTGCCTTAGAGGGCGCTGAGAGCTGAGCTGAACCAAGATGCTCTGAAGAGCAGCAAGTGCTCGTAACCACAGCCATCTCTCTCTCCAGTGCCTCCCACCCACACCCCACGTGCTTTTAGATCTTTGGGGTATAATGTATTTAGAAACAGCATTGTGAGGTCACATGGTAGTTCTGCTTACTACTGTTTTCTGTTTTATAGCCCCCAGTAGAGTACATGGGTTTCTTTTTTCACATGGGAAATCAGTACTGTCTGCTATTTTCTGCTTTTTTTTTTCTTTTTAATGTGTATGAGTATTGTGCCTTCATGTATGTATGCACCATGTTCAGATTAGAACAGTGCAGGGGGCTGGAGAGATGGCTCAGTGGTTAAGAGCAATGGCTGCTCTTCCAGAGGACCCAGGTTCAATTCACAGCACCCACATGACAACTCATAACTGTAACTTACAGTTCCAGGGGATCCAACACCCTCACACAGATGTGAATAAAACACCAAAGCACATGAAATAAAATTAAATAAGATCTTTAAAAAAAATAATAAGAGGGCAAGATTCTTTAGAACAGTAGTTACAGAGCTTGTAAGCGAGCATGTGTGTGCTGAAAACTGAGTAGCTACTCAGTGGGTATAAAGTGGTGTCGTTTTGGTTTGCATTTCCCTAATGACTAGCAATGTTGACTGTCTTTATGTTTTATTGACTTCTTGTCTATCTTATTTGGAGTATTGTCTTTTTAAGACAAGACCTTTGTGCATTTTTTAATTAGATTGTGAGCATTGGGTGTTTTGGTTGAGGTTTTTTTTTTTTTTTTCCCTCACCACAGCCAGCCTTGAGGGTTGTTGTTTGTTTTGGTTTAGTTTGTTTTTTTGTTATTCTCTGTGTAATAGTCCTGGCTGTCCTAGAACTTGCTTTGTAGACCAGACTGGCCTCAAATTCACAGAGATCTGCCTGCTTCTGCCTTCCAAGTGCTGGGATTATAGGAGTACTCCATCACCGCCCAGCTGTTTTCTCCTATTTTATATATTGTTTTCTCTCTAGTGAAGTGTCCTTGTTGCACGAAAGTTTTGTTTTGTTTTTTTTTTTTGATAACACTCCTGTTGTCTTTTTATTTTATTTTATTTTTGGTGTCACTTCAAAGAAATTATGATCATGCTTCTCCCATGGTTTCTTTTGACTTTTGTGGTTTTAGCTCTTGTACAAAGGCCAGCATTCCATTTTGCATTAATTCTTGTGTGTGGGGTCAGGCACCTTGCAGCTTGCTTCTCTGGCATGTGGGCAGCCTGTTTCCAGCACCATTTGTTGGAAAGACTTCTTCACCATCTAAAGGTGTAGTACCCTGTTGACAATTTGATCAGTTAATGTCTTTTTGCAGGTTTTTGTTGAAATGTGGCTTCATCATTATTCCCTGGAGATGTACCAAAAAATGCAGTCCCCTCATGCTAAGGTATGTTTCTGTGGTTACTAATCCATCTCCTGTCTCCTGCCCTTGCTAGCCTGCTGTATCCTCAGCATGAGTCACTTGCCCCAGCTTTGATGGGAAGCCCATTGCTCACCCTTCACTTGGATACTGTACATAAGAGGTGTCCCTTGAGCCTGAGGTCTGTCCCCTCTGAAGTCCTTGCCATGCAGCTCCACAGTCCCTTCCCACCACTGGGAATGGCTCAGGTCTGATGCTCTTGGTCTTCTGGGACAGAGAGAGCTATGAGTTCATTTGGGATTCATGTCCAGTTTCTCTGCTGTCATCAGCAGTGCCCAGATCCTCTCAGGTGGCCGTGAGCAGGCCCCTACATGCTATGGTGACCTTACACCTCTTTGGCCTGCTTGCTGCTCAGATTTGCAGAGCACCAGCAAGCAGCCATGTGTGATGTGTGGGCTCTGGGACCCTCTTGCATGTGGCCTGGCCTGCTTCTTCCTCAGCCTTTTCCCTTGCCTTTCCTCCTGGGTATCACGCTCATTTGCAGAGATTGAGGTGGCAGAGTCCTGATGGTGATGTCCCTTGGGCAAGTACTCTAGTTGCTGGTCAGAGTAAAACGGTTCTGTTCTGTGAGTGAATGGCCTGGTGGGCGTTGAGAGTCACAGAGTGACACACAGGCAGCTTCAGCACGCGCTGCTGCTTGTATCTCTTCTCTCTGTAGACTGACTTTGTCACTGCCAGGTGACTTCTCAAGCACTTCCTTTAAAATGAAGAGTGTGTAGATGATGGTACTCACATCGAGAAGTGTGTCCTGTAACTCAGTGGTGACTCTGGGTCCTGCTATCACAGTGTCCCTGTAGTCAGTTCTGTGACTCCAATATTCTACTGTGTTGGAGATGGAGATGCCCACTACCCTCAAAGTGCAGAGCCCCCTAAATGTCTATTCATAGCATCACATTGGAGGAGGACAGGGAAAGGCTGAAGATTTAACCTGGGCCTCGGACACCACAGAGAGCCTACGACACCCTTCCTGCTTCCAGCCGTCTTTCTCGTGCTCTCGGCTGGCATGCGGAAGGCTGGGACTGGGCTTCTCTAGGTTCCCAGTCCCCCGCTGGCTCCGCCTACCCACGTGGCTTGTCCTTGCTAAGGTAGACTTGCTTTGCTGCAGTGTCTTCCAGTGAGTGGAAACCACACACGCTCTAAAGAGCCAGTCAGAAAGGCCCCTCTGTCTTCTTGGGTTGTTTCTGTGTGGGGAAGAGGACTTCCTTCTTGTCCCCACAGTTGCTTCCTCTTGGCCAGACCTTGGGTGGGTGAGGTGTACTGGGAAGGTTGCTGCTCCCTGGCTGGCTGCACTTCTCTGCCTTCTCCTGAGAGAACATAGAAACCAGAGGTTTCCAATGGCTGGAAACCAGGAAAGACAACTACAGAAGTTGCCCTCCTCGACAATCCATTCTGTTACTGGGGTCTGTACTGTACCTTCCAGAAATCCTCTCCAGTCTCCACCAAGCCCTGACTGCCACATGCAGGAAATTTGGCACCTGGAGTCCACTCCGGTCAGACTGGGACCAGAGTACAAGTTCACTCCCAGTGACTGGGGTCAGTGCTGGCTGTGGCCTTCAGGGGACTTGACTTGTGTTCCTGCATGGGGTCTGGCACAGAGGGAGCCTGTGAGGATGAAAGGGCCTTTGCTCACCTTATTGGAGGCTCCTCAGTGTCTGGCAAGCGCATCCTTTCCTTCTGTGGCTGGTGGGCACGGTAGAGCATGACCGCTGTGGGGCACGAGTGCGCTGGCGTTGGCTGTGCTTTGATGAAGGAGTGCTTTAGTAGGCAGTGGTGCTAAGGGAGGTAAGGTAGAGGGTGCTTGGGTGGGGCCAGGAGGCTTGCTGGCTTGGCTGTTATCTCTGCTCTCCTGGGCTGCCCCAGCTCTTGGGGGAATGTGACTGTCAGGTTCGTGAGGGTTCCCTTAGAGACAAGAGTTAGAAAAGTCTGTCTCCCCAGTTGGAGCTAGTAAGTCCCCTGCCTTTATCAGTTTCCAGTGTAGGGATAGCAGCCTGGTGGACTGAGCCTGAGCCCACCTGCTTAGATAGGAGAGAACCATTCATGGAAGGCTATTTATGGGTTTTAGACGTATGAGCATTGGTTCTCTTATATACTTAGCTAACGATTTGGTCAGTAGATTCCCTCTCTATTTCCTGGTACTGGGAGTTGAACCTAGGGCCTCACACATGCTAGGCATGCTCTCCACTGAGCTATATTCCCAACAGTACTTCCTCACTCAGTATCCAGTCTCAGGGCCTGCCTCTCAGGATTCCACATCTTTCACCCTTAACTCCCTTGTAATAAAATGCTCTTGCACATAACTGACCTATCCTGCTATAAAGATTTCCTTCCTTATGTGTGCCTGTAACTCTGGCACTCCAGAGGCTGAGGCAGAAGAGTTGCAAGTTCCAGGCCCACATAGGCTGCAGTGTGAGACCCTGTTTCAAAACAAAATATGTAAGGTTGCTTGTAATAGCTCATGTACACATACATTCAGGACAGATGCCTTTCTAATATTTTTTAAATTAGGTTGATCAAGTCCATATGGATCCCATACATATAGAAGGCCAGTTGCAAACCCTCTCCCCTGAGCCCTTCTATGCTTGGCTCAGAGATTTCTTTTCTTGAGCCTCGACTTGTAGACCTTGGTAGCAACAGCATGTCCCAGTGACAATGAGATCCTGGGCTTTGGTGGTCCGTTATGTGCATATGTTGTCATATATATATATATATGTATATACATATATATATATATAATCACACATCGTCAATTTAGGGTCAGTGGGACAGTGTTATACTTCAGGAAAAACAGAACTGTGCAGGCCTCAGAGCTGCTGAGGCCGTCACCCCCAGCAGCCTAGGACTTCCTGCTGACCCTGTGAGGGCTGACCAGCTGTGTAGGGGATCTTGAGGGCTCATCTGTCTCAGCTGGGGCCTGCGGGAGACCCAGGGCTGCTGGGCAATTTGTTGGGTATTGCCACTGATGAACTTTTGTTCTTGTTTTTTTGTTTTTTTCTCCTTTGTTCTTTCTCCTGGGCTCCTCGTGTTGTCTCTCCCCACCCCCCTCCCCGCCCTATCCTGTCCCTCTCCCTTCCCCACCCTGTGTCCTCTGATCTACCTCTTCTTGGCCTTTCTCTGTTGTCTCTCAGTTGGAGGTTCTACACTACCGACTCAATGTCTCCAGCGCCCTCCACAGCCCTGCCCAACCCAGCCTCCAGGCCCTCCACGCCTATCAAGTACTGGCCTTTCCTTCCCTTCCCCTGCCCCAAGGTGGGCGCAAGAGTGTGTGTTGGTACAGCGCTGCAGTTAGGGTCTCCCAGAAGTCTGCTGTGGTCCCTAAGAGGGAGTCCTGAGCAAAATGACACTCGTGTTAGAAGCAGGCCTGATTTAGCCGTCAGCTTGGCTTGTCCTTCAGGTTTGCAGGGTAGCCTGGTTTTGGTGTATGGTCCTGTGGCTATGTGAGGCTGGCCATGGATTATGGAGTCTTCCTCCTATGTCTCCAGCCTGCAGAGCTGTCTCAACATCTCAGGATTTGTGGGGGAGCCTTGTAGTGGTCTGACTACACAGAGGACTTATATGAGATGTGACTCCTGCCCTGTTCAGAGATATTACCCAGCCTGAAGAGAGTAGGGAGAACATAGGGTTCCCCAGAGCCCTTAGGTCTGTTGAGTCCTAGCCACTTACAGATTCACTTAGAGGCAGAAGAGAGCAAGCGGTGACCTCGTGGAGATGGCTGCCTGCTTAGGCAGAAACGGCCAGTGTGCGAATGGATTTGAGGTCGGTCAGTCGAGTGAAGTTCAGAACCCAGGTATTTGGGGGAGTGGAGTTGGCTGATTTGTGTGAAATCGTGGAAATGTGGAAATGTGCTCCAAACAGGGCTGTGTCAGATTTGACCTGAGGAAGAGCAAAGATTAAAAAAAAAAAAACCAGGCTTGCCCACTGAGTGTTGCTGGCATTGGATAATAAATGCTTCTCACGGTGGGGTTCCTGCGCAGAAGTGGCAGCAAGTGAACTCCCATGGGAAGGCTCAGCCGTGAATGTGCTTCCAGGGAAGCCCCTTTAGCAGAAGCTGTGAAGATGAGCCCGAGGAAGCTGGGCATAGTGGGACATGCTATGGGCTTGGGGAGCACATCCTCCTGTCATTAGAAAGTACAGATGTGCCGGGCATTGACGGCACACGCCTTTAGTCCCAGCACTTGGGAGGCAGAGGCCAACCTGGTCTACAGAGTGCGCGCCAGGACAGTCAAGGCTACACAGAGAAACCCTGTCTCAAAAAACCAAAACAAGAAAGAAAAAAAAAAAAAGAAAAGAAAATGCAGATGGCATGGGGGACACCTAGAATGCCCCTCTAGAATGTGAGCCCCACCCTCCCAACCCCTTGGAAGAGGGGAGGACATTGACTGGGAAGGGTGCCCAGGGCCGATCATCTAGAACCTTCATGAAAAGCTGGGTAAGATGAGGTGGTGCTTGCTGCTGGGAGAGACGGCCTGTGGCTCCTGAGATGGCCCTGTTTGCTTTCTAAACTGAGGGACTGAGCTGATGTCACTGCTCAGGTATCAGGAGAGGAGCTGTATGTAGAGGGGATGAGCGGGAGCTATAGTCATTAGTATTGATTAGTCTGTGTGACTATTTCATGTTCTAGTCTACTTTCTATTATTAGTCAATTATAAAGACAAAAAGGGCCGAGCAGTGGTGGTGCACACCTTTTTAATTCTAGCATTCAATAGGCAGAGGCAGGTGGAACTCTATTAGTTTGAGGTACATAGAGAAACCCTGTCTTGTAAAAAAAAAACAAACAAAAAAGATAAAAAGGGTTTTGCTTTTATTTTTACTCAGTGCTGGCCCAGAGTGGAAGAGGCGTGCATCTGATGATGGCTGTAGTGCTGGCTGGCTTCATGGCAGGCAGGAGACAAGAAGTGCTTTTGAGACCAAACTAGATGAGCACTTGTGAGAAGGCAGGCAGATTGCTGCTTTGAAGCCAATCCGAGCCACATGGTGTGACTGTCTCAAAAAGCCCAGGCTGGAAGTGCAGCTCAGTGGCTGAGATCTTGCAGAACCTGGCTGGCTTTATGGTACTGGCTCTGGAGGTGAACTGTTAAACCACTGATCATACGATGGGATTGACCCCTCCTGAGGTCAGAGCCCTGATGAGATGGTGATTGTCAAGATCACCAGGCCTGCCTTGTAATGCTGCAAAGTGGGAATTAGGTTAGATTTCCTGTTTCAGAGAGTGTTGATGGTCTCATCTGTTCTTCCTTGGAAGCAGGATGTCCTCCGGGAAGACTTTAAAATTCTAGACAAGCAGAAGAGAACAGTCCTGTTATAGCTAGTGTGGTGTGACCTGAATGTGGGGCCTTTTTCTCTCCTTTCTTTCTGAGACAGTTTTATTATGTAGCCTTGACTGGCCTGCTATGTAGGCTATGATGGCCTAGAACTTACAAATTCCTTGTCTCTGCCTCCCAAATGCTGGGATTGTAGGTGTGTGCCATCATTTCCAACTGTTGTGGAAGCATTTTAATGACAGGGAGGCCTGAGTGAACAGCATTGTACATAGAGCTTATGTATGGTCTCCTGAACTCATGTGTGCCACAGGGCCAAATCGTTTGCCAGCCTTAGCCACACAAGTCGTCAGGACCCAAAGGATGCCGGAGAGGGAGTTTGCCTGACTGGACTCACTCCTGCCTCCATATGGCATCTCGACCCACAAGCACTACCTACACACAGATGATGCTCAGCAACCAGAGAGGCTCCTTGTGGTCCAAAGATTTTGTGTCTGTGTGTCCAAAGCTCAGCCTCACAAGCTTGAGAATGAATGCTCTAGTCCTGAGGACTTTAGCTGACTCCAGGTCTACTGGCAGTGGTGGAAGTAACTCCCCTGGCTTCCTCCAGGGCTGAGTCCCCATCTGGTTGTGACTAGGACAGGCAGCTGGGCAGGCCTGAACTTGTGGCTGGAGAAGGAACTGGGGAGAAAAGAAACACTCTCACTTGAGCAAGGTGAGCACGTTGGGAGGCAGCCAGACGACCTTGGATCTAGAGCCGACGTGGGCTAGTGGCCTACCTGTTCTCAGCCTCTGGAGGCCCAGCACAGGCTGAGGGTGCATGGCCAGATGTTGCCAAGGTGGGGTGTGAGGTGCTATTTGCTGACTGTGCTTCACCAGCCCATCCATCCAGGGCAGGCACAAGGTCACAAGTGTCAGTGCTGAGCTGGTGTCAGTGCAGACCCAGCAGCACAAGATGACCTTCCTGCCTGGTGCTGGTTTCCCGTGGGGCTGCAGAACCACTAGATCTCACATGGCCTTCACCCCCTCCTCCCTAGGAGTCCTTCACGCCTACTGAGGAGCACGTGCTAGTGGTGCGTCTGCTGCTCAAGCACCTGCACGCCTTTGCCAACAGCCTGAAGCCAGACCAGGCTTCGCCGTCGACACACTCCCATGCCACCAGTCCCCTGGAGGAGTTCAAGCGGTGGGTGGAGGATTGCTAGGACTCCTAGACCTCTATTTCCCTTATGCCCACTCTGACTAATCCCTGTTGGCCTATTTCAGGCCAGAGACCAGAGGGCTGGGGCTGCCTGGCTACTTCTGCTCTTGAAGCCTGCCCTCTAGGCTAGAGGGTCTCAACCTTCCTGACTTGTGACCCTTTAATACACTTCCCCATGTTGTGGTGACCCCAACTATAAAGTTATTTGTTGCTATTTCATAACTGTAATTTTGCTATTGCTATGAATCAAAATGTAAATATCTAATATGCAGCCCCAAAGGGGTCATGACCCACAGGTTGAGAGCTACCACTTTGGGGGCTGAAGAGATGGATCAGCAGAGTTCAGTTCTTAGCAAACACATATGCTCACACCCATCTATGGTGGGATCTGGTGCCCTCTGCTGGCATAAAGGTGTACTTTCAGAGCACCAGGACTCTGGATGCTTCCTGTGCAGTGGGAAGAGCTGCTGGCCACACAGCCTTGCTGTTCTGTCTTACCCCTTACCTCTGCCAGGAGGCAGGCTGCTGCCAGGGCCTGACATCATAGACAATGTACATACTGTGTTCTTTTTTATTTTTTATTTTTTGGTTTTACGAGACAGGGTTTCTCTGTATTGTTTTGGAGGCTGTCAGACCAGCCTGGCCTCGAACTCACAGAGATCCGCCTGCCTCTGCCTCCCGAGTGTTGGGATTAAAGGCGTGCGCCACCACTGCCCAGCCATACTGTGTTCTTGACCTCTGCTCTCCCCTGGAGAACAGGGCTAGAAACAGATACCCCCTCAGGGGAGTGCTCGGTGTTCTCTACAGGCAGAACAGACTGGGAGCAGGCACGCTACCCTGGGCAAGTGACAGCTCATGACCCTTCCCCACAGGGCTGCAGTGCCACGGTTTGTCCAGCAGAAGTTATACGTCTTCCTGCAGCACTGTTTCGGCCACTGGCCTCTGGATGCGTCCTTCAGAGCTGTAAGCACCTGTCCCTTGCCCTTACCCTCACTTATGCCCTCTGTGCCGAGATGCTGGCAGCCTGTGGGGTGCACTGACAGAACAGGAGGGCTGTCATCATAGGCCTTGCGATGAAGCCTTGGTGCATCTTGCTGTGCTTTTGACTCCCGGGGACAGAAGAGCTATGCTCAGCTCCCATGACCCTCCCTACGGGGCTGGCCTGAGGTACTGAGTTCCTGTAGTGTGTTACTGGAGGATATAGGAGTAGCTGCTCACTTACTGGCATCTACGTTGAAGTTGGGGAAAAGTCCAGGCCCAGCAGGATCTTTTTATGGACTATCTTTGGAGCAGTCCAGACCATCAAAGGATGTGCCTGAAAGTCAAGTGCACTAACCTACAGCCACAGGTCTTCAGGGTACATATGTCCTTCACTAGGTCCTGGAGATGTGGCTGAGCTACCTGCAGCCATGGAGGTATGCCCCCGAGAAGCAGGCTCAGAGCAGTGATTCCCAGCCACGGAGTGTGTCGGAGAAATGGTGAGTGCCCCAGCCCACCTGCCCTGGTGATGCCGCTGCCGTCTTGTGCAGAAGTCTCTGCCTGTCTGTACAGAATGGGCACAGTGACCATGGAACCCCATCTCCTTGCCTTGGCCTAGCCTGGCTCCATGATTATCCCCAAGGCCCCCATTTCACCCTTAGCAGCACAGAGCAACTGCCATGTCCCCATTCTCTTATGTTCCTGTGGTGCTGGGCTCAATGGCCTTTCGTCTCCTGGGTCTTGGTCTTGCCCTTCATATCCTGTCCCAGCAGACTTTGCTGTGGTTCTCATGTCCTCTTGAGAAGGGTTGTATGCTCGGTCCTCAGTCATACCAGAGGACTGAGGTGTTCCACTCCTCTCCTGCCCAATGTCTGTGATTCCCTTGTATGGCAGCAGCAGCTGGGGGAGTCAGGAGGGGTGAGCTGCAGAGAGTAAGGACCAGTGTGGCTCTGTCCTCTAGCCAGAGGTCTACAGCATAGTCTTCCTCTGGCTGGCCCCATCCTGGCTCTTGTCTCCAGGGCCCCCTTCATCCAGGAAAACCTGCTGATGTACACCAAGCTGTTTGTGAGCTTCCTGAATCGTGCGCTCCGCACAGACCTGGGCAGCCCCAAGAACGCACTCATGGTTTTCCGAGTGGCTAAGGTCTTTGCCCAACCCAACCTGACGGAGATGATCCAGAAAGGTGAGTCTTCAGCCCTGGGCCAGCTAGGACCCAAGCTAGTGAAGGGTGCTGCAGGACTCAAGCTTAGAACGGGCTGGCTTGGGAACTTTGGGGGGAAGTGTAGTAAAAGCTCTGAGCTTGGTTGGCTGTCCCGTTCCTAGTGTTGGCAGCCAGGTAGTGGCTGTACTGAACTCAAAGATGGACAGCATAGCTCTAAGTTGCAACTCTCTCAGAAGTGCTGTTTGTTCCTATTGACTGGTGGACAGTGACAGGCATGACTGCTCTTGCTGTCCTTGTACTTGTCTACTCTTGGTGTTGCTGGGGCTCCTAAGCATTTGGAGCTGGGTCCTCCAGCTACAATCCGCTGAGACAGTACTAAGGTAGGCCTTGGAGGTACAGCATTGTCACAGCTCTTCAGGATCCTGAGGGAACGTTCTGGAATCCTGCTCGTAGCTTTCAGGAAGCAGATGCCAGACTCGGCTTGTATCTTGCTTTCTAGGAGAGCAGCTGTTTCTGGAGCCAGAGCTCATCATTCCCCACCGCCAACATCGGCATTTCACAGTCAGCAGCAGCTTCTTGTCACCATGGCCCCCGGTTGTGACAGATGCCTCATTCAAGGTGAAGAGCCATGTCTACAGCCTGGAGGGCCAAGACTGCAAATACACCCCAATGTTTGGTCCTGAAGTCCGGACCTTGGTGAGTGGCCAAAGGTCCGTCCTTATGTGATGTCCCTGAAGCAACGAAGACCAGCTGAACCAGGGAAGGGCTTCAGTTCGAGGAAGAAAGGAGGAAGGCTGGGTACTGAGTAGATGGTTCAAGGCCTCCCTTCCCCAGTAACCAAGACCATCCACACCATAAATCACCATTTTTCTTGTTTTTCTGTGTAGCTTTGGAGCCTCTTCTGGCACTAGTCCTGTAGATCAGGCTGGCCTGAACGCATGGAGATGCACCTGCCTCTGCCTCCCAAGTGCTGGGATTATAGGCGTGCACCACCACTGCCCAGCAAGATGCCATTTTTCGCTCTGGGTGGGCGTTCTTCATAGAGCTAGTAGTTCCCCAGGACTACCCTGCCCAAATGGCAGTGACACCTGCTGGGGTGTCCCCTGGAGCCCATTTGCCATGCCTGTGCCTCCCTTGCAGATCTTACGCCTTGCACAGCTCATCACACAGGCCAAGCAGACTGCCAAGGCCATCTCTGATCAGTGTGTAGAGAGCCCAGCTGGCCATTCCTTCCTCTCGTGGCTGGGCTTTGGCACCACAGACCCAAGTAGCTGCTACACAGGCAATGACCTGGATGAGATGGGTCAGGACAGTGTCCGCAAGACGGATGAGTACCTGGAGAAGGCCCTGGAGTACCTGCGTCAGATATTCCGAGTATGTCCTACAGTTTCCTCTGTGAGGGACTCACTCCGCTGGGGTAAAGAACTCTCCCCTCTCCCCCTCCCCTCCCCTCCCTCCTTCCCTCCCTCCCTCCCTTCCTTCCTTTTGAAATTCCCTCTGAAAGCAGAGGCCTTCCTTCTTTCTGGCAGCTCAGTGAAGCCCAGCTAGCCCAACTCACGCTTGCCTTGGGGAACGCACGGGACGAGAATGGGAAGCAGCAGCTACCAGATTGCATTGTGGGGGAAGAAGGACTCATCCTTACACCCCTGGGTCGCTACCAGGTGGGTCACTAACAGGCCACTACCACCTCTGTCACTGGGGGCACATAACGGTCACATGACTTGTCCTTGGCTCCCCCACCCCCTTGCTCATGTTGTTTGCCAAGATGTAGTTTTGGAACTTTTCCTACTGCCTGGGTTTCTAGATCATTAATGGTCTGCGAAGGTTTGAAATTGAGTACCAGGGGGACTTAGAGCTGCAGCCCATCCGGAGCTACGAAATCGCCAGTCTGGTCCGAGCTCTCTTCCGGCTATCTTCTGCCATCAACCACAGAGTAAGTGAGCCCTGGGGCAGCTGGGATGATTCTGGACTTTGCTTTCAGAGCGTTCCTGCCCTAGGTAGCATCTTCCCCTTCACAGCCCTGAGAGTGAGCCCAGGGGACACAGCTAGGCCTAGAGGCAGCCTGGAAGAGAGGGTGTTTGCTGTCCCCAATGCTGCTGAGTCCTTGTTTGTTACTCAGTTTGCAGGCCAGATGGCGGCTCTGTGCTCCCGGAATGACTTCCTTGGCAGTTTCTGTCGCTATCACCTCACTGAGCCAGCACTGAGCAACAGACACCTGCTGAGTCCTGTGGGCCGGAGGCAGGTGACCAGTCCTGCCCGGGGCCCCAGGCTCAGCCTGCGATTCCTGGGCAGTTACCGGACACTGCTCCTGCTCCTGATGGCTTTCTTTGTGGCCTCTCTGTTCTGCATTGGGCCCCTGCCCTGCTCCTTGTTCCTGGTTCTCGGCTACCTCCTCTATGCCATAGCTATGACACTGCTCACTGAGCGGGGAAAGCTGCACCAGCTCTGACTGACCTGCTGGCCATCTCTGCTGAGCAGACTTGGGGGAGTTTTCACATGACCCTCTCCTGGGTCTGAGAGGCCCTGGCACGCTGCTTCGAAGTCAGGAATAGAGGGTCTGGTCATCTTCAGAGTTCTTGGGAGCGGTTTCCCTGCAAAGATGGGAGTTATGCAGAAGAACCTAAAGTAGGAAGGGGCAGTGGTCCAGACTAGGCATGGAAGGGGTGATGTCAGGTTCAGGAGCCATTCTGTAGGGCAAGCAGTGTTGGCCATGGTCCTCACTTTCGGCCCAAGGTCCCACAAGCAGCTGAGCTAGTAATCAAGGCCTTGGTAACCATTTTACTATTTTGCTGTGCAGAGCTCAGGAACTAGTATATTCACAGCAGCGTCTAGGGCTGGGCTCTGGGAACTGACCCTGCCTAGGACTCTGTGAGGTGGGCAGAATGGGTTGTGATATCTTCTTTCCCCATGAAATACCAGACAGCAGCTCCACATCCCTCCAAAGGAGAAAGAGAAAAGTCAACTATTGATTCACTGTCAACACCAACTTTACTACTGCCTTTGGCCTTTGTTCCCCCAGCTAGTCAGCCCCAAGAAACCCTCAGCAGCAGGCATGAGAGGTCAGGGCCTGGTGTATAGCCCACAAGCCATTAAGTGAGGTGTTACTTAGAGTGGGTTCCAGGCCCGACTGTGCCATGTGGCAGGCAAGTATTGGAGATGGCTGCTGGTCCTCAGCCGCTTGGGGATGGAATTGGGTCCTACCAGCTTCTGTGGATATAAAATACAACAGTGTTGGTTTCACTTGTAAAACCAAGGACTTTAAGGGAAGGTCACCTTTGTCACAACACCTGTATGAAAGAACAACACATTCATAGTCAAAGCTCAGACATCAAAGGCCTCCTCTTCATCCCACAGGTGACACTAGCAACAGCAGCATCTCCACAGTGTTTTTAAAGGGCAATTCTTTGCTCTAGATGGATACAGCTGGTTTTTAAGAAAAACAAAACTTTTTTTTACAAGTTTTAGTACTGGACTTTGTATTTCAATGTCATTTCAATGTAATTTTGGTAATGGGACCTATGACCAAAAGTCAGCCCAAAACTTAACTGACCAAGGATCCGAATAAATCATTCTTCGGAGACTTTCACTGTCTGGGCTGAATCTTTAACACATTGGCTTGGTGGGGTCCCTGGGTACTCAGAATTATGGAGCAAGCTATTGGACATGGTGGCACCTCTTTACCTTAATGTTGTCCTTCCTTTGGAGTCATGTGTGTGAGATTCACTTTAACACTGGGTGCCATGAGAGACCTGTGACCTTTCCCCTCCCAATGTCTCAGAGCTGGCTTCTGCCCTCCAGAACAAGCATGGCCTCTGACTTCCTGAAGCTTTCTTTGGTTTTGTTTTTAAGAGTGTTATTTTATTTTATTTGAATAAGTGTTGCTTGTGTGTGCATCACATACATGCATTGCTGGACGAGACCAGAAGAGGTGTTGGCAGGTGCTGGGGCCAAACCCCAGGCTTATGCAGTGCCCTTGACCAATGCTGAGCCATCTTTCCAGCCTGCAGCAGAGTCGTGCGCAGTGGAGTCTGTGCTAGCCCCTCCCGTACAACCTCTTGTGGGGGAAGAGAAGTCGCCATTTAAGGGTCCAGTGTTCTCAGTTCCCCTGGTCAAAGCTTCTGAATGATTAACCTTTTCAATAACCCTGACTATTGGTTTGGGGGGGGTCTTGAGGTGCTTTTTGTTTGGTTGTTTTTTTTTTTTTTGGTTTGGTTTGGTTTTTTTTGGAGACAGGGTTTCTCTGATTGTTAATGTAGGCCTAGCCTGCTGTCGATACCATCTCTAGACATGTGGGCCTGGGAGCAGCCAGCTACCAATGTTCCTTATTTGGTTTCTGCTTCAGGCTCCTGCCTTGAGTTGCTGTCTTGGCTTTTGCATGATGGACTATAACCATCTCCCTGTTTTGCTTTTCTTTTTTCTTTTTTGGTTTTTCGAGACAGGGTTTCTCTGTGTTGTTTTGGAGGCTGTCCTGGAACTCACTCTGTAGACCAGGCTAGCCTCGAACTCACAGAGATCCCCCTGGCTCTGCCTCCCCAGTGCTGGGATTAAAGGTGAGCGCCACCAATGCCCAGCTCCTGTTTTGTTTTCTAAATAGTATCTCGCCGGCGTTGGTGGCACACGCTTTTAATCCCAGCACTCGGGAGGCAGAGCCAGGGGGATCTCTGTGAGTTCAAGGCCAGCTTGGTCTACAGAGTGAGTTCCAGGACAGCCTCCAAAACAATACAGAGAAACCCTGTCTCGAAAAACCAAAAAAATAAAAAATAAATAGTATCTCACTGTAGCCTATGATGAAACAATATGTATCCTAAGGCTAGGATTACAGGTATTAGTTTCCATTATCAGTTTGAAATGGCCTTTTTTATTTGTTTGTTTTGAAGACTGGATTTCACTATGTAGCTCTGGAACTCACTTTGTAGAGCTGGTTGACCTCAAACACAAAGATCCACCTGCCTCTTAAGTGCTGGGATAAAAGGGCATCCTGTTCTTTAGATATCTCTCTTGTATGTGTTCAGACAGCTTTTTTTTTTCTTTCTACTTATAGCCACAAGCTTCTGAGTGAAGATATTTTTTTTAAGTTATTGCTATGTTTAAAATGTAAGCTTTAGCGTTGGTGGCGCATGCCTTTAATCCCAGCACTCGGGAGGCAGAGACGGGTGGATCTCTGTGAGTTCGAGGCCAGCCTGGTCTACAAAGCGAGTTCCAGGACAGCTTCCAAGACAATACAGGGAAACCCTGTCTCGAAAAACAAAAACAAAAAAAATGTAAGCTTTAAAACGAAGTGAGAGACTAAGACCGATTTTAAAAAGCAGTGCTGCGCCTTTAATCCCAGCACTCGGGAGGCAAAGGCAGGTGGAACTGTGAGTTCGAGACCAGCCTGGTCTACAGAGCGAGTGCCAAGACAGCCTCCAAAACAATACAGAGAAACCCTGCCTCGAAAAACAAAAACAAAAAAAGCAGTGCTGTGGCACACCTGTAGTTACTGTTCCAGACTAGCTTGCGTTACAAAGCGAGACCCTGTTCAAAAGCAGGTATAGTGATTGCTGCCCAAGTATGAGGACCTAAATTCGGGTCCCTAGCACCTACATGAGAAGCGGGGAGGAAAGGTGCAGACTCGGGATCTTAGCACAGGGCGGCTGGGAGATGGGAGGATCCTGGGGCTCGCGGGCCTGCCCAGCTAGCAATGAGGAGTGAATGCAGCTCAAAAATTAAAGGGGAGTGAGACCTGACGTCAAGCGCTGGTGACCACACGCACCCGTACACAAATTGTAAAGGTGAGCAGTTCAGGCAGGTTCAAAAAGTCAGGAGCCTTCGGGCGGAACGTAACCGCAGGCCCCGCCCTCTCCGGCGCGCCGGTTCCCATGGCGACCGGGCGCCAGGCTCCCGCAGCGGGTACTGAGCGGCGGCGGCTGCGGCGCCTTCATGAGCGGAGCGGGGGTGGCGGCCGGGGCGCGGCCCCTCAGCTCCGCAGCCCCAGGCTCCCGGGGTGTGTCACGCCCACGCCCGCGCCCTCCGGTCGGCCTGCAGCACGCGGGGGCGCAGCCGGCTCCGCTCGGGCTCAGCGACGCACTGAAGCGGATCCTGGACCTGGAGAAGAGCCTGCAGTTCCTACAGCAGCAGCACTCAGAGACGCTGATCAAACTCCACGAGGAGATCGAGCACCTGAAGCGGGAGAACAAGGGTGAGCCTCTGGGTGCTGGCCGGGCATTTACAGCGCGAAGGCCACGGCTACGGCCATCGACTCTGAACAGTCTCCGGATGCGGGGAAGAACGCGGGCGGCTTCTCTTTAGTAGATCCCGCCGACAGGTTCAGTCCTCCGTGTGGTCCTTTTGTGCCCACCAGCCCAGACAGACGCTGACCCTCCTGTGCACTCTGCCCAGAGCAGGGTATGGCCCACCTAGTTGTTTAAAACCGTTGCGGAAGTTAAACAGCGGAGCAAGTGCTAGTAAATGGTCACTAACTCATACCATACAGATCATATGCAAGAATTGCCTGGATACCGCCCCACATTCCTTCCAGCAGGGGCACCCTTCGTGCTCCCCACCCTGGGGGCTTGGCCTCTCAGAACTTCAGGCCTCTGTGTGACATGACCGTCCTCAGTCTGCCTCACATCTTAGCTAGGGCTCCTCAGCTTCTTCCCACCCTGGGCCTGTGCTCTCTGCCTGGAATGCCGAAGAGCCTCTCATTGGGCACCTTACTACAGTAGGACCCTCTCCTGATGCTTTCCTGAGGCTCTCCCCGTGTCTGAATGACTAGCCCATGTCACACCCCACTAACCCATTGCTAGGGGCTCCTGTCCCTGACTAGCCCAGTGGATAGGCTCCTTGTTGGGGATGACAGGGATCAGCCAGAGCCATTTCTGGCCTGAGATGCCTGAGGTCGAGACTTGTTAAAAGCTGTGGGACCCATGGAAAGAGGCCACATTTCTGTTCTGAGTGGCTGTAGATTTTAGGTGTGATAGTGAGTATTTGCTTGCTTTCAGATCTCCACTACAAGCTAATCATGAATGAGAAGCCTCAGAAAAAAGGTAGGACTCAGCTGCTTGCTGGGAGCGACCACTCGTGCCCCATGTTAACTGCATGCTAACTCGGGGGCGGGGGCACTTGGACACACGCCAGCTACTTTCACTAGCCGCAGCTGGCTTGCTCGCTCTCCGCACCACAGGCATGATGAGGTCTGTGCAGTAGAACAGTAGGGAGGCTGCAGACCCCTGAAATAGGAGGGGCTGTGCAGCCCCCTCTCCTGGACCTCATTGCTCTGGAAGGTTGATGGCTGCAGTGGCGCCTGCCCCTGGATCTCCAGCCTGTGATTCCCTTACACTTGAGTGTCACTTTGGGGACTCTTCCTGCCATCTCCACAGCAACCTTAGGAACCTGAGAACTTCCTCTTGCCCACAGTGGCTTGGTCTTGTTGGTCCTCCAGTGGCACAGCCCAAGAGCATATCAATTGAGTTCCTAGGTTCTCTCCTCTAATAAGCTTTCAGGTCATCTGCTGGTCTGATTGTTAATTGGAAATAGCCCAGGCCTGGCATGCCCAGGCTTGCTCTTGATGAAGACTGCAGACAGCAGTGGTGGGACTCCAGCAGGGCAGCGTGACCTGGCATACGGTTTGAGCCTGCTGCAGCCCAAGTTGGTGGCCCCACCAGTGAAGTTACTAATGGCCCTGTCAGGACATAGAGGTGGCAGTGAGGCTGTTTGGTCCAGGACCTGCCTCAGGGCCAGCTGCTCCTTTGGCCACAGGTCCTCTGCTTTGCAGCTGGCCCTGCAGAAGCCTTTCCAGGGGTGACTGCTCCTGTGGGGGAAATTCATCTAGGTGTGTAGTTACCATAAGGTAGTTGACATGAAACAGCCTTGCTGGGTTTCGGGAGGCCCTGCTTGAGCAGAAGTGGCTTCTCAGGCTGAGCCCTGCTTTTCTCCACAGGCAGCATCTCTACATCCAGCCTTCACTCCAAGTCTGCCTCCAACTCCACTGCATCCGGTGAGCATGGGGCCCATACTGGGCAGCCAGCGGGAGGTGCTGCCTAGAGAGTTGAAAACCCTTCTCTTTGGCAAAGGGGGCAGTCCCAATAGCCTGTGTACAGAAACAGCCAGAAAGGGGCTGTGGGCCAGGAGTCTTTGAGGGGAGGCCGCCCCGTCAGTGTGTCACAGCCAGATGATGTAACAGGCCCACACAGGTAGGGTAGTGAGTGTCATTTACAAAGGAACTCAAGCAACAAGTCCCCAGCCCATCTTCTGGGAGGAGGGTATGTGCTCCACCCACAGCCCCCACCCCTGCCCAGCCTCTTCTTCCATTCACCTCCTAGAGGAGGCTTGATGACTTCACTAGAAGCAGCCCCTGCTGACTAGCAGGTTTTGGAAAATAAACACATACAGGCCAGATCCCAGACCTCTACACTTTCTTCTACCCAAGAGAAGCCAACATCCACCACTGAATTTTCTGGCATGTTTACCAGGTACCACCACAGGCTTCACTCTCTGCAGCCCTCTGGAGAGTGTCTCCTCTCTCTTCAGGACAGCAGAGGGCTTCTTGGGTACATTGATCCTAGAGAGTAGGTCTATGGCTTCCAAGGCCCTTTGTGATGGCCCTGTTGGTGTGCCCTGCAGCTAACTCTCAAGGCAAGACCAGGTCCCAGCCCAGCTCCTTCAAGAAGCAAGAGCTGAAGTCTGACACCCTCCAAAAGACAGATCTCGAAGAGCAGTCACTCAGCAGTGCTGCCCTGTCCAACAGCAGCAAGCTGGACAGAGTCCCCGGGACGCAGGGACAGGCCAAGTAAGGCCTGCTTTGCACCTGAGGACCAGCCCTGCACCCCAGGGCCCCAAACTTACCCTTACTAGGTTTCCCCTTGGGACCATCAGGTTACCTTGTCTCTGTCTCTACAAACCTGACTCCATTATGATGAAAATAGGCTCCAGGGAGCAGGCAGCTGCCAGGCTGCTGTCCACTACTTTCTTCTCTCCTCTGGGGGTCCTGCCGAGACCCCTGACTGACATCACATACAGGGGACCAGTGGAAACCCCTAAATTACTGTTTTCTCAGAGAACAGACAAAATGTGATTTGGCCTCCTAATTAGTTTGCTGGGAGGGGGATGGTATGGGGGACCTGGGTCCTGATGTGCCGTCCTGTCTGGCCTTTCTTTACCTGCCTCTGCCTTCTACGAATGAGAATCACAGGTGTGTACCGCCACACCTGGCTATTAGTTTGTTTTTCCAAGAACACTTGAGTTGGGTCCTTGGGCCTTCAAGGCTGGAGCTGGTGCATTTCTCATCAGTCTGCCTTTGGGAGGCACGGGTTGACAGTACAGAGCAAGACCAAGCTCTGGGACCCCAGTTTCCCCAGAAGTCAGGCTCCTACTTCTCTGAAGCCCCAACTCCTGAATCCACTCTGGGCAAGAAGCAGGCTGGGCGGGTTACCTGGCACTTAGCTGGTTGCCTCCTTGATACAGTGGGAGAAGACAGACCTCGGTCAAAGCTGGCTCCAGAGCACCCTGGCTAGTGGGTCATGGCAATAGGTCTCTACCACACTGGCAAGCATGAGTGCTGCCCCAGGGAGGTTGTGGGTGGGTGGCTAGACCATTCATTCCCACAGGTCGCCTCCGGGCTGCTGTAATGTTTCAGAGACGAGGATGCAGAGGCTTCTAATTCAGGGGCCACGCTGGTGGGGGGCAGCCATGGCCGGCAAGGGACAGGGATGGCCCCCTCACTGAGCCTGCCCCCGCACCTGCGCAAACCCACCACAGTGCAGCAGTGTGAGGTGGTCATCCGTCAGCTGTGGAACGCCAACCTCCTGCAGGCCCAGGAGGTGAGGCCCCGGGCAGGCAGGCACATGACCCTGAATGCCAGTGGCACAGGGCACTGTGTCCACCATGTCTTCCCCTGCCTTTTCAGCTACAGCACCTGAAGTCGCTCCTGGAAGGGACGCAGAGGCCCAAAGCTGCAGCTGAGGAGGCTAGGCTGGGCTCTCCAAAGTGAGTGCCTTGTGCCTGGCGGGTGCCCTGCCCCAGCCCAGAGGAGGTGTGGGCTTCAAGGCTAACTTCCTTTTCCAGGGACCAGGAGTCCATGCAGTTCCCCAAGGTCACCACCAAGGGCCTCTCGAAGAAGTGGTGAGTCCTGGGCACAGGGAGTGGGTGACCCCCAGTTTGATGCTTCAAGGGTCAGGAGGGTAGGGTGTCCAGAGGTAAAGCCAGGCAGGCCCTGCTCCCCATGCAGCCGCTGGTCCAGGGCGCCCGAGGCAGCTGGCAGCCACTTGCCATGGCTGTCCTTTCCTCCACCCAGCCTAATTCTGAGCCCAATGCCTGCGGCAGAGCGGGCCATTCTGCCCGCGCTCAAACAAAGCCTGAAAAACAACTTTGCTGAGCGGCAGAAAAGGCTGCAGGTAGTGCAGAGCCGGCGCCTGCACCGCTCTGTGCTGCTGAACCGGCGCCCGGGAGCCCGGCCGTCCTCTCTCGATGGTGGTTCACAACCCTACTTCTCAGCCACACGAAATCCCAAGACAGACAGAACCCATGACAGATAAAGTATTTGCTCTCAGAACTGAGGAAACTGTCTATTTTCTCTATTATTTTATTACTCCTGCATTTATGCAAAAGCACATTATAAAATGTTACTCTCCTACCTGTTGACTGAAAATAAAAATTGTTTGTCCTAAGCCTCCTTGCTCACAGCTGTCAGGTACCCCTGCTGCTCCGAAAGTGCCTGCATCCAAGGGATGCTGTACACCAGCAGTCTCAATGGCATTCGGGAGCCAGCTGGCTTCATTACTGGACTGGCCTGAAGGCATTACTTCTCAAATAAGACACTGTCCTGTGCTGCCTGGACACCCAATGCCTGGACAACAGTCAGGCTGGGCTGAGCTGCTTGGGGGATGGAGAGCTGTCCTCTCCAGGTCACACTACCTCAGAGCGGCAGCTGCCACCCAGAAGAGGTCAGCCTATGCCTATTCCCGCCCAGCAGCACAGGCCTCACAGCACCACCGCCCACTCCCTGCATTAACATCAGTAGAACTGGACTAAGCCTTGGGCCTGAATCCAGATGCAACGTCAGGAGTGGGTCAAGCCCAAGGCCTCCCACAACAGACAGCACCCGTAACAGTGGACCCAGACTCACAAAGAGTAGATGCGCAGACCCCTGACAAACAGGAATAATAAATTTATTATAAGAATCATATGACAGAGTAGTGCACATATCAAAAGGGAAATTTCTTTTCGTCAGAGCGCCCAGGGTGGCATGTGCCTTATGGCAACAGCACTCTGAAGGAAGCCCATACTCCTGGTGGTGGAGACATTAAGAATGTGGTGTTCTGAGGCTGTGGGTTCCAATGACAGTCATGTCTCAGCACTGAAACAGGGACAGCACCTACCCCAGCTGGCCCCCCCTCCCCACAGCACTCTGGGGAAGTCCTGCTAGTGGCAGGGAACCCGCTGCTGCCTTACTGGCCTTTCCTTCAACTGAAACCTGTGCCCTAGATGCAGAAGTGTCCCCAGGATGTGCCCACATGCCTGTGTCTGTCTAGTGAGGGTTTCCTATGTCCTCCATTCTCCAGACACAAGTACAATGGTATTGTGACACAGAGATGCTTAGATGGACCTGAGTTCTCATGCTACTGAGTATACAGGGAGTCCAAAAGGGCTGCAGGAAGCATGGCTACAGGAAGTGGGGGGGGGGGGGGGGTTGACTTCTGGAAGAAACCATGGAAAAACTTCCTGGGACCATCGCAGGCCCTCATGCAGCCAGCTCCACAGCTATCTGGTCAATACTGCACAAGCATGGGGAACGTCTGGCAGGCCCCTGAGACAGAAAGTAAAAGCAGGAAAGCTAACCTAACCCAGGCCCTAAGAAGTCAACGTGGAGTAACGTCTGGTAGGCGGTGTAAAATCTGCAGCCATTAAGAAGTTCAGGTTCGCTAGGCGGCTGAGAGGCAGGCCTGGTGGATGCTCTGGGCCCAGGTGTTGAGCAGGGCTGTGACTGAGTGCTTGTCAGGGAGCTGCAGCAGCCTGGAGGTCATGCACCGGTGCACTGACTGCAGAAAGGGGTTGGCATCTGCAACACAGCAGCGGCAGTCGTGAGGGCCAAGCCTGGAGAGGCAGCCAGCACCTGAGCCAGCTCTTGTACCCGTCCCCATCGTTCCACAGTGTGGGATCTTCCAGTCACCTTCAATTAGGAACTGGAATTTGTGTGGGGTCTGGAGCCCCAGACAGTTCCTGCTCTGTGCCAGCAGAGCCTCGGGTACTGTTCCCACCCAAGGGCTCTCCCTGGAGCCCTATCACACAGACGGGGCTCCTGCTGGTGGCCCTGGGTTACCCTGTAGAGCTCCAAAGGAGTATCATAAACTTGATTGCTCTCCCCCACTAACAGGTGCCTGGAACTGTAGGCGAAGGGCAGCAAAGGACACAGTGGCTCTTCTAACTCCAGGCAATGCTGTTGAGCGTACCCTGCCCACCAGGGAGACGGGAAGCATCTCTCTGCTGTATAGGGACACTGGATGCCCAGAGATGACCCCTGCCCGCCTTGGGTCGCCAGATGGTTTCTTTAGGTTCACCCACCGTACTGCCACTGATGGTCGATCCACATTGGGCTCTGGGCAGGGTAGTCAGCAGGCACACTGATTTCCAGTGGTGGCACACTAGGGAGGTCCTTGTCATCTGTGACACAAAAACTGCACATATGACCTGGCCAACAGCCTGGCAAGCAGCAACACAACCCTGCCGACCTCAGCCTACTTCCGAAAGGGCTCTCTGCCCTCCACAGGCTCCACTAAAGCCTGATGCAGACCCAGAGACCTGAGGTTCTCAGGCTCTAAACTAGGGAACACCTGTGCAGACAGGACCCTGCCAGTTGTTTCCCCAAGACCTCTAGCAACCACAGCTATGTTTGTGGCTCAGGGGCTGGAGGAGCTGGGGAGCTGGGGCAGGGAGTGAAAAGTGAGGCTAGAGCAGCTGTGTGGCAGGCCATGCAAGCATAGGACAGTCTGCAGGCGCTGCTTGAAGGCCCTGGCGACTGGCCTCCAGCATGGATGGTAAGCCACTCACCCCGCCCCCAGAGACTCACCCAGCTTGCAGATCAAGTGGACAGCGCCGTTGTTGCTACAATGAGAAGGGTCCAAGTTCACCAGGAACTTAGGGTCCAACCTGGCTACTTCACCTTGCAGCACATTGGGAATGCTCTGTCGCTCATCGTCCTCAAATCTGCGCTTCCGGGAACACACCACTGGGGACCTGGAAGAGGGGACTAAAGTAATTATGCAGATGTCACACAGCCTCTGGCCTGCTGCTTATCACTATGCCCAACCTGGGTGTACATACATGATAGGTGGGCCATGGATGGCCATCATGGCTGGCACGAATGTACGGTACAGGGAATGGTTGAAGACAGGTGAACGGATGTTGGCCAGGACTGCATCTAGGAGTGGCTGGCACAAATCCTGCTGTTTGGTTGGAAGAACTGGTGGAGGTGGGGGTGTGGGCTAGAGACAAGACGGGAGACAAGGTCAGTGTCCTGGGCTCAAGGCCTCATCATTCTGAGGGGTCTTCCAGATCCCAGGGTCCTCAACAGCCCCCGCCCTGACGGAGTGCAAACAATGGTGCGGGTTCTGAGCCTATCTCCAACCTTACAGCCTCACTCCCACCCCAGTGCCCTCCCTCCACACAGAGCTGGCAGACAGGATTGGCGGCAGAGAGCGACTTCTCCCCTCCTTGTTCCCCTAGGTAGCATTTCCAGGTCAGGTTCTGTCCTTAACAGCGCTAACCCTGACCAGAAAGACTCCTTCCACAGGACGGGCCCTAGGCTCCACTTACCACCGCCATATCGTTCTTGAGTTTCTCCAGGGCAATCTCACACTTCTGCAGGGTCTTCAGGGGACACCTAAGGAGAGGTGCATGATCTGACACTCTGCTGAAGGACTAGAGCAGGTGACTCTTGGGTGCTGGTTCCGATCACCATCCAGGTAGCCTCTGGGGTCTCTGCCACTGGAAACCATCACAGGAGTCCCAGCCCACTAGCTTCTTCCAGAACAGACCCAGCGATCAGGTCTCAATCTCACCCAGGCCAGCTTTGGCCCTATCTTGGCTCTGGAGGACTGTGTTGCTCCAACAGGCCCACCCGGCAGTGACTATTAGACAGCTAGGAGGACCTCCCAAAGGTGAGCTGAGCTGTGTCACTTCAGTAGGTGTGGAGACACATGCATGTACACAGCCCTGAACATTGGTGTTAACAGCACCTGTGGCTGGTAGGCAGGAGTTGGAAGCCTGGCAGCCAGTGTTCATTTTATAACTAGTGCACACAGCTGCAGCTGGGCCTACAGCCCACGGGGTAAGCGAGACACAGCTGAATGACAAAGGTCACTGGCAAGTCAGGGAGAGTCAAAGGCAGACTCAGCTAGCCTGTCGTGGGTAGGTGAAGGTGGGGCCGCTACAAGCCAGGACCTAGCACAGTGGCCCATGAACTTGGGTATGACAGTCACAGGTGGAAATGTGAGGTCCACGGAGCCTCAAACAGGGTTGAAGGGTGGGTGCTGGGGTGGGCAGGCCAGGGTGAAGTTTTGGCACATACCTACTTGTAAAGCCATCTGTGCTTCAAGTATGGCTCACAGAGCTGCTGGACCCTTTGTTAAAGCCACATTGTCACCAAGTCTTGGGGACTGTCTGTGAGCTGTAGTATAGCACAGTCCTGCCCAGGGCCCTAGAGCAGTGCTCACCGCTTAGAAGGGTCAGTGAGAATGTCCAGCAGGCTCTTCATCTTACTTAGGTCCTTTTTTCTGTCTGGGAAAGAAAGAGGACACTAAGAAGCAACCCTGGAAGTCCTGGTCCCATCCTAGTCTGGGCCAGCCTACCTTCATTCTTGTCAATCTTGTTGATCATGCGTCGCAGGGGCTCAATGTACTTGGACAACTGCTTCAGCTTATCCAGGTACTGCTGCTCTTCAGCCTGGCTGGAGCCAGCTGGGCTCATGACAGAACTGGGGTTCACTGGAGGGGACAGGAGGGGTAAGATGCGTGGCTACAACCTGTGGGGCAGGTGTACAGGTCCGAGGGTCCCATGAGCCCTTTATATCATTTGAGACCTTGGGAGGGGAAGGGGCATTAGGGACCTTGTAGAGCTGTCCAAGCAGCCCAGGTCCCACTTACCAGGGGTGTTTAAAGGTCCAGGAGAGGGGACACTGAAGTTCTGCGGGGTACGTGCTGTCACTGGGCTCTGAGAAGGCTGTGGTGACGGGCTAGGCAGGAAGCTGCTGGGGGATGGGGCAGGGCCGGAGCTGCAGCCGGGTGAATAAAAACAGGTCTGAGCTCAGAACACCAGGCCAGCTCTGAGGCTGGGGCAGAAGAGGGGGCTGTGTGCATCCCCAGCAGCCTACCTGACATTGGAGTTGGGCTGTGAGCCAGGTTGTGGGGATGGCTGTGGGGGAGGGGGCATCGACTGTGGGGTCTGCACCTGCTGGCCCGGTGATGGTGAGGACAGCATGGTGAGGCTGCTTTGGCTGACCTGGAAGTGAGGAGATTTAGCCAGCTTCACGCTACACACAACCTGCCCAAAGCACCCACTGCTTCCATCCCCTTTGCTCTTCAAGATGCTACACACCCAAGCAAAAGCTCACTTCTGGGTGCACACAGCATATGGTATCCAAGGGCTGGAGGAAGGCCAGGTGGGCAGCCTGGCTCCTCAATGGGACAGGAGCATGAGGACTTCAGGGCTCTGGACTGGGATAGCTGTAAGGCCTGCTTCTCAAGTACTGGTGTGTAAGCAGGGAGCCCAGGAAGGCCTTATGCTCGTCACATTCTGCTTAATCTAGGAAACACTTCACCAAGGGTTAGTAAAGGCTGTCCTGGGCTAGCCTAATGACAGTCTCCCTGTATGCCACCATGAGTCTTCTAGTCTGACTCTAGCTCCAAGGACATGGCCTTGGACAAAGTGACTTGCTCTGTGGCTTGTGCGGATACTGCTGTCTCACCTGATCTTACCTGGGGTGAGGTGGCCAAGGAGTCACATGCATATCTCTAAGTGACTACACTGACGCCATAGCACCTCTGGCTAGCCTGGCTGAGCCTACTTGAAGGGATGAGTGACTTGTATCAGAGTGCCCTGGGCCCAGAGCACCTATGGATGGCTTCAGAGGCCTGGCTCTGTCCACAGAGGTGGCTGCCCTCTGCTGTCAATGCACATTTGGACACCAGATACAGGGCGGACTATACCACCACTAGCAGCACCAGGGCCACTGACTTTTATCTAAGAACTGGAAGAAATCACAGAACCAGGCAGAGGCAACAGGATGTACGTGCCCCCACTTTTCAGCAGAGAAGCGTAAGATGCTGCTCACTGTTCTCTTACTATCCTGGGACACCCTGAAGGCCATACCAACTCAAAAGGCCCCCAAACATCCAAGGGAGCACCTGTTACACCCCAGCCAGTCACCATGCACAAGCAACCCCACAGCCTGTAACGTGGCTCACAGGCCAGCCAGTTCATGGACCGGCTCAATCAGCTGCCTCTCCCCATTTACTAGACACTGATGGCCAGCTGGGGCCAACCTTCACATCCTCCCACACCATCTCTGCCACATCACGGTGACGCTGGGTACAGAGTACTATCCAAGAACAGGGTCTTAAGTTCTCAACTGGAAATAGGTGCAGATCCAACAAGGAAAATGATTCCTGCTCACCCCACACTGGCCAGGCCAAGGACAGCATGGGGCCTGGCAGAATAGCCTGCTCTGCCATCTCAGAACCACTGACTAAGCTCACAAGCCCAAATTTAGTTCCTAGAACCCACCTGGAGCAGCTCACAACCACATATAATTCCATCTCCAGAGGACACAATGCCGCCTTCTGGTTTCTGTGGGCACTGTCCTCACATGTACAAACTCCCACATAGATACACACACAAACACATAATTAAAAATAAAATCTCCCTCCAAAACCACAGAGAAACCCTGTCTTGAAAAAAACAAACAACAACAAAAAAAAATGTCAAAAAAGTGTCCCAGACAATGCTATCACGCTGTGACCAAGAAACTCTTGCCCAGTGGAGAGCAGGAGAGCAAATTCAGGCTGCTGGACAGTCACCCCAGTCTTCCTCTGAGAAGAGATTCACCCTGACTTAAGGAGGTCAGAGGTGGGCTGGGTGGACAATGTGAGGTCTCTTATGAGCATCCAGCATTAGGAATCCATGGACACCGGAGGCACATGTTACACAGACCATAAAACCTGCTTGGAGTCAACCCGTGTCCTATCAAAGACCTAGAAACATACAGTTCCATGCAGACTACAGATGGTACAAAAAAGACTGTGGTCCAAGTCCTTCCCTGTTGGTCAGGCCTTTGCTACAGTGGGTTACTGCCCCTCCCTCACAGGTTCCCAGGAGACCCTGGAACCCCTTCTCATTCTCTGTGCCATCTGCCTACACATTTGATACTGGCTGCAGCAGCTTCCTTGGCCACAGTTTAAAGCTCAGGCGTATTATATGGGACAGTTAGGCACACAGAGAGATACAAGACTGAGCAGGGCCACGAAGTAGAAAGAAACCTCACAGTTCATGTCCCACGGTAACACCCACACTTGGGTAAAGGATACAAGCTTTGACACCCTCTGCCCTTGCTGAGGACATAGCAGAGATCAAAGCAGTAGTCCCAAGATATGATGCAGTAGTTAAGAAATGAAGAAGCAATAATCAGCAGAGTATGGGGGACAGAGAAGCCTCCAGTGTAGGGAAAAACCCCAGGACCCAGCCAAAGGGGCATGCCTGTGGAGACAAGCGGGTCTCTCCTGGCCAAGTGGTGATGGCACATGCCTGTAATCCCAACACTCGGGAGGCAGAGGCAGGCCTAATCTACAGAGCTAGTTCCAGGACAGCTAGAGCTACTACACAGAGAAACCCTGTTTCAAAAAACAAAACAAACAAACAAACAAACAAGGGTCTCTCCCCTATTGGGACTCCCTGGATTTCTAACAGGAAGGAAAACAAACCAAGGGTACCTTTCAGGTCCATGATCTGGAAATCCAGCCCCCTAGAAAAACCTTCTAGGAGTCAGTGTCACGCTGCTCAAGTCCTAGTCATCACAGACACTCCTGGTACAAGAAGCAGTGTAAAGACTATCTCTAACCAGAGTCACTGAGCAAGGAGCAGAGGTATGGGGAAGAGCCACAGCTGGGGAGGGAGGCTACTCCAAAGGGCCACAGAGAAACTCCAGACAGGATGGCACTGTGGTTCTGTTCCTCTCTGGACCTTATATCTGCCTAGCACTTAAAACTGCCCTTGCTCCTGACCCAGAGAACCAAGGAACACTCTTGTCATGGTACTGTCTGCTTACATTCACCATGTGTCACAGACAGGCAGTGTGGATGCTGCTGTCCTGGCCCTTGGGAATGTGGGAAGGGCCAGAATCAGACAGCTGTACTCCCTTAAGTATTCTCAGGGCCTTTATCTTCTGAGCAGGCAAGCAAAAATGAATGTGCTTTAAGGACCATGGTGGCGCACGCCTTTAATCCCAACACACACCCTCGAAATGTTGGGGACTTTGTTTCTCACAGTCTTCTGTGCTGGTAAGTCATTTGTCCCCACATTTCCACCCGATTCTGAGAACCCAATGTATACTGAGCTAGAGGTCTCTGCACCTTCTTTGGAGGAAGCTACACAACTGTCCCATGTCTGACTATGTGGGGGAATGATCCTGCATGTGGGCCCTTAGGCAAGGGCAGCGACTCCATCTGCTAGAATGATAGATGCGCTTTCCTGTGTAGGAAAAGGAATTCTAAAGTTCTTTTAGTGATCAGGCTTTTTACGATAAACTTGCTAAAATGGAAAGCCCTGTAATGAAAGAGCATTAACACCAGCCTACCCTCATAATCTGCAAAGAAGGTAGACTCATGGAATGCTGTTAAGCAAATGAATACACTGTGGTGGGGGAATGTGAGTCCAAATTGCATATGGTAGTGTACAGCGCATTTCCATGACATCATCAAGTGCACAGAATGTGGTCCACAGTTTCTATGTGGCAATGACTCACTCCTCCCAGCAAACTCTAGAGTATTTTGGCCCAGCAAAATGTTTGCCCATGATAGTTGTCTGCAGTAATCTGGACCACACAACTCAACAGCAGTGAGTACTTAAAATGTGACTGGTACTACTGAGGACGGGATGCTTGGTTGGAACGTAACAGCCCCACACAGTGCTACAGTATCAGACAGCAGAACCTAGGTTTGCTTCAAACTCATTTCAGGAGTTCTAGAATTACTGCCACACTCAATTTTATACATAAAGCTTAGTGATCAAACCCAGAGCCTTGTACATGCTAGGCAAGTACTTTGCCAACTTGACTACATCCCTGGCCTATGTCTTCTGTTTTATTTTACCATGAAAACAGAAGCAGTATGACAATTTTACAGTAAAGAAAAAGCCCCTGAAGAGACATCAGCAAGAGTTAAGCATGGTGATATGCCTTTAGTCCCAGAACTCGGAAGGCAGAAGCAGAGGCAGGCAGAGGCAGGCAGAGGCAGGCAGATCTCTTGAGTTCCAGGACAGCCAATGTTACACAGAGGCACCTAGTAGGTAGCTACAAAGGCTACCCTATCTCAAAAGAAGGAAAGAGAGAAAGACCGACCAGTAGGGCGTGGCCTCAAACAAAATGCAGCCCTTGCTTTCTTGCTTTGAAAGCCACCAGGAAGGAAGTCACTGACAGTGAAAGGAGGCCTGTTTCACGGAGATGCTCAGAGGAACCCGAGTTTGGGCCGATCTGTAAATACCTGTGCTGTGGGCTGTCCGCCCACACAGACGGAGCTTGACGGGCCAGCAGACATGGTGGAGGTGGGCGGGAACCGGGCTCTTACGTGCATCCCGCCTTGGGCCAAGGCTTCAGCAATCATCTTTGAGGATAGAGGGACAACAGACAAGGTAATTGCAACAAGAACTGCAGTGCATGGCAGGTGAGGGTGTGTGCAGCCTCGTGGAGTGGAGTGGCCTCAGAGGTGAGGCCCCTTCAAATGACACAGATGTGCAGGGATGCTCGAGGACATGTTCAAGCACATATCCTTAGGCTCGGGGTACAGCCTGAGCACCGGAAGTCAAGAGGTACCAAGAGTGTAGCCAGAATTCACAGTGCTTGTCCTGAACACACCTCTGAGCTGTAGAGAGAACATGCCCTAAGGCCTGGACAGTGTCAAAGCCAGACTGTTCAGGTGGCAATTTAGGAAGACCTAGTTCTTGGGACAAACTTGGAAATGTCTCTGAAGCAGCAGCCTGCTCATCACACCATCCTCTTAGAAGTGCACCTGGAGGCCAAGGCAAACGGATCTATCTAGCCTCCTGGGGACACTGATTCTGGAAGTGTGGAGGATGGGGGGTGGGTGGCAGGAGAGTCTGGGGTTCTCCTAAGGGGCTTCCTCACAAATGATGAAGGGCTCTCCACAGGGACATAAAAACAGCCCCAGAGTCAGGAGCTTCAAGGCCAACAGAGACCTTTCCCTGGGTCAACTTCTGTTTCTTGGTTCATACAGCCAGCCAAGGTCAGGCTATCACTGTCATGGCTTTCGGGCTGGCTGTCCTTACTCTGTGCTCTGAGGTAGGGATGGAACCCAACCTAACTCCTAGAAAGCAAGGCCTACATGCACTCAGCATGTCACAAACTAGAACAAAATAACACAACCTGGTACAGAAAGCAGGACCTACCCACCAAACAAAACAAACCCAATGACGTGAGATGATCACTTCGATCCAGGAGTTAAGAGATTAACAGGGGCAATGTGGTAAGACCCCACTTCAAAAAAGCAAACCATTGAGTCCCGGGAAGCTATGAGTTGAGCTACCAGAGCAGGATGGTATTGGAAATTACTCAATCTGCGCAGCAAAGGCAGCTAGAGACAGGGCTCCAGGACAGGCCTCTGAGGGCCCCATGGCATCACACAAAGGATGCATGCTCACACACAGGAGGTGCATGCAGCAAGCACCACAGAAGATTCCAAAGAGAGCATCCCAAGAGCCAAGAAAGGCACAACCCTCACCACTCCTGCAGTAAACAAACCTGTTGTCCTGATGGTGGCTGTCAAACAGCCCATCCCTCAACGGGTTACTGGCAGTCACAAAGAGGGCTAGATGTTCAAGGGCCCTCTGCCTACCCTGGTAGAGCCTATACCAGTGCCAGGGTGACAGGTATGGTGATTTGTGTGGTGATGGTAGTACAGGACACCTGATGAGGAGGAGATAAAGGTAATTTATTTCAGGGTTCTTGATAGAATCGGTGGTCACTCAGGAAGGTTCATTCACAACTGGTGGCTGCAATACTCCTTCCAAATGACAGAGCATCCAGAAGAAAACCATGTGAGGTGAGAGGTACCACTTGTCTCCAGAAACAAGAAAAGCCACAGAGAAGGAAACACTATGGACCCTCTGGCTGTTTTTCCTATTTATTTACTAAAGATTTATCTTACATTTATGAGTTTGCCTATGACTATATTGTACCATGTGCATGCCTAGTACCTACAGAGGTCAGAAAAGGGCACTGGATTCCCTGAAACTGGAGCTACAGATGTTTGGAAGCCACCATGTGGGTGCTGGAACTGAACCCATAGTCTCTGGGTTCTTAACCTCCAAGCTGTCTCTCCAGATCAGTTTAGTTTATTTTTAGGATTTCTTTAATTTCCCATGTCTGAGTGCTCTGCCTGCATGTATTTCTGTGCACTATGAACGTGCAATATTTTTGGAGGGCAGAAGAGAGAGTTAGGTACACATGCTGTAAGCTACCACATGGGTGCTGGGAACCAAACCTGGGTCCTTATCAACAGCCAGTGCTCTTACGTTCTGTACATTCTCTCCAGGTCCTGACAGTTTTCTTTATGAAGAACTTCTGACCAGGAAAGCTCATTTTCTTCCAGGCAAAATCCCAGGGGAAAGCACCGTAAATGTTTATAGGATCAGATGACCAGCTACCAAGTACAACCTTTCTCTACTTCTCAATATACTGCAAAGGAGAGACCAGAGCAGCCAGCCTAGTTCCCAGCTGTAGCCACTGTACAGGAAGGCTGAGGGACACAGGGACCCTTTGGGTCAAGGTTCAGTCAAAGATCAATTCTAAGTCCGCTGTACTGTGTGTGGACATATGACAGATGTCTGTCTTGGCTGGCAATTCTGTCACCTAAGTTATTGCTCAGTTGTGTGTTACCAGAACAGAAAGTGAATGCATTAGGAAAATAAAGACATACTCTACTCTGGTTTTACTGCTGGAGCCCAGTAAATTCTACTGAAGGTGATTTCATCTCTATCGGCAACATGAACACCATCAGATAAGAGCCGGGTAAAAAAACAGCGCAGGGCTACTGATCCTTCTAGAACATTCACTCCAGGCAAAGAGCTCTACTACCATCACCACACAAATCACCATGGCACTGGTATAGGCTCTACCAGGATACCCTTGCTACCGAGAGCATACTTCAGGAATGAATGCCGACAACTTCACAGGGTTGGCTACTGGCCTATTTTGTGGCATGTGGTAGTTCACACACAAACCTGAGACATGTGGTTTCTTCGTCCAGGCAGAGTACATGGGCACCAGGTAGGAAACCCTGTCTTTGAGCTCCTAGTTAATCAGATAGCTGGCCATGCTGTGCGAAAGCCCTCAAAGCCACCTGTGCCCACTCCTGAGAAGCTACAAAAACTGTCTTGAACCCAACCACACACTGTAAAATCACTTCAAGATCCAAAAACAAGGCAATACTTGACAACAGCAGTAAGGATAGCTTCACTTCAATAAGGCTGCCCAGCAATCTCTGCCCGCAGAGGGCGCTCTCTGATCTCCAATCACAAGCCTTAGAAACTTAGTTGTGGTCTGAGGCTCAGTGGCGGAGAACTTGCTCACCATGTCCACAAGTTTCTTTTTGTTTTTTTGAGACAGGGTTTCTCTGTGTAGCCTGGCTGTCCTGGAACTCACTCTGTGGACCAGGCCAGTCTTGAACTCCGAGACATACGTGCCTCTGCCTCCTGAGTGCTGGAGTTAAATAGCTACCACATGAAGATACTTTTTAAAACTTTATTTTTATAATATGAGCATTAGTGTTTTGCCTGCATGTAAATAATTGTTAGAGTATAGGGGCCCCTGGAACTGGAACAGTTGTGAGCTGCCACGTGGGTTCTGGGAATTGGACCTGGAAAAGCAGTCGGTGCTCTTAACCACTGTGCCATCATCTCTCCAGCCCCTAAACAAATGTTGTTAAAGCTCATTTCTCAGGTTAGTACTACTGGAAGGGATAAGACCTTTACTTTAGGTCAGTGTAGAAGTGATAGTGTTAACTGTCAACTTGTCTTTTGAATCACGCAGGAGACAAGTTCCCAGCATCCCTTTGATGGATCACCTTAACTACCCTAACCAAGGTGCATGACTCCACTCCTGAGGCTGGGCCTGAACTATGCAACAAGAGAAGGTAACCTGAGTACAAGCATCCACTGCTCTCTACTTTTTGTTTTGTTTCTCTATGTGGCTGGAATATGTCTGGAACTTGCTATGTAGACCAGGCTGGCCTTGAACTTGGGGATCTGCAGGCCTCTTCTCCCAGAGTGGTGGGTTAAAGTGTGCACCACCACTCCTGGCTGCTCTTTGCCTCAAGCTTCTGCAACCTTGACTCCTACCATAATGAACTGGACCGTGAACTGTGAGCCAGAAAAACTCCTCAAATTTCTTTTGTCAGAGTAGTTCACTACAGCAACAGGAAAAGTAACTACTAAAGGATATGACTACAGAAACTGCAGCGTGGGTCCCTCTTCCTCTCTTTCACGTCCCAGTTGCCCTAAGTGGCAGCTTCCATCTACCACATGCTCCCTGTCATGAGGCATTGTCCCAACAAGGGCCCCAAAGCAATAGTCAAGCAGCTGCAGGGGGAATCTTCCACGTCTGGGAGCCAAAACGACCCTTCCTTCTGCACCCCATCACCTGGAGCTCTTTCCACACCATGTGGAAACAGGACATAGAAACTGCTGGGATACAGACGATGGCGTGCTCACCTAGCACGCACAAAGCCCTGGCTCTACAACACTGCGTCCACTGAGTGCTGTGCACGCCTGTGACCTACACTCACAGGTGGAGAAAGGATGAGCCACTCAAGGTCAGCCAGGTGTTCCTGAGGCAAGTCCAGATAAAAACCCTGCATAGACAACACAAGTTCAGTGACGTGGAAACACCAGAACTGCAGTCACCGCTTCTTGCTCTGGTGCTTCTCTTCCCCTCTCTCCCTCTCTCCCCTTCCCCTTCTTCTCCCATCCCCCCCCCACTTCCTGCAGTTATCACCCTTTCTGTTTTGTTAAGGTTCATAAATAAGAGTACTACAGCCCTTTTCCTGACACCGAGGCAACATGAATTTCAAAGAAGCCATGATTCCAGGGCCCTTCTCTTCAGAAGGACCTATCATGCCCAAGCCACCTAGCCATGCTCCTCTCCCCTATACTTCAGAAAAATGCAAGGAGACCAGTCACCAGCCCACACTGAGAACTGTGCGAGGTAGGTAAATGCAGAAGGCGGGAGAAGGGCAAAGGGGAGTAAATAGCAAGACACAGCGGCCCCATAGGAGAGCGGGAAGACAAGGGAGGAGGGAGGCAAATACAGAAGTAGATAGGGAGTTATATGAAATAACAGTAAGGATGTTTGAAAAGACACAGAGAACCATTTACCCAAATAAATAAACAACCTACAAGTTAATCCCATGTATAGATATGCGAATATAAAATCTCTCTCTCTCCCTCCCTCCCTCCCTCCCTCCCCCCCTCTCTCTCTCTCTCACACACACACACACACACACACACACACACACACACACACACACACACACACACACACACTTTAATGAATGAACTTTTCTTATCAGGGCTGGCAGTGCTCCCTTTAGTCCCAAAGACCACATTAACAAAACCCCATAGTAGACATGAGAAGGCCTCTTTTGAGTGTTGGCCAGGGCTGTCCAAGAGATTCCCAAACATACAGTCTACTGCTGTTGCCCTTGATTACCTCCCCCATAGGTGGAAAACAAGTGTCTATTGCTGAAGACACCATGGAGTTCAGAAACAGAGCCCACAGACCTCGGAACTGGAAATGACCCAAATACCACCTCCTTGTGGACTAGCTTTCGTGGTACCAGAAAGAGGAAGGCAACCAACGGCCCTACCCAGCTATGATGTCTATGAACCACATCAATGACTAGTGTGGCAGGGTAGCTCTGAGAGGTGTGCAGTAACGGCACACATACGACAGTAACCAACAGCTTTGTAATTGGACATAAGACCGACTTAACGAGAAGGAGATTAAGCCTGGTACTGGAAACCTAGCCAACTACTTCAGTACTAGTGTAGTAGTTTTCAACTCTCATTTAGAAAACTTCTCTTTGCAACAGACAGAGATCATTACAGAAAACAACAGCTAATCGATACGCAGAATTATGAAGCCCAGTCCCAGTGGATACATCTACAAAACTCTCCCTCACCTAAGGGTAAGAGAACATTTCAGAAGAGGGGCACAAAGATTGTAAGAGCCAAAGGATCAGGGAGTTTGCTGTGAGTTTGTCTCCTACTAACATCAGAAACTACATCCATAAAGTCTTACCAACAAGACTGCCCAAAAAATGTGAGTTGGACAAGATGACACCAGTGGACATGCCCAAGTGGACAAGAAAAGCTATGAGGCCTCCACCTATGTAGAGGCCATTGAAGAAAGCCGGGAGCATGAGCAGTGGCCTCCCCAGGCAAAAGCACATCAACTGGATGCTGAGTGCTAAATGATCAGCTCCCAAAAATGCATACATTATATGGACTGAATAGGTTAGACTTAGAAATATAATTTCTACACATACATTTAGACATATGCATATAATAACAGTTTTTTAAAAAAGAGGTTATAATAACATTGTTCTCAAAAAGAAAGAAAATCAGCAGTGGCAGGATTGACTCAAGACATCACATTTGGACTAAAGAGCACAGTGCACTAGAAACGCAGGCCAGAGAAGGCATTGAAGCCGGCACCAAAGCACTGACAGCACAGTCCTAAAAACCAATTCCATGAGGAAATAAACCAGAACAGCCACCACCCTGTCAACCACCAGGTAAGACAATTTCTCATTGTTCCACCTGAACAGGAAGGACCTATGCCTACCTTAAACTGCACCTGCCACTCATCTCCCACTGGGGTAGCAGGGACACTGACAAGAGCTGTGTGTTCCAGGTGACTCTGACAGCTGGCCACACTCCCGCAGTAGCAAGGCAGGGGCAAGGGACTGAAGGGAGCCGTGTGTGCACTCACACGGAGGCTTGCTGGGGACCACTAAGCACACATGACCACACCTGCTTCTGATGGCCGACAAGACACCAGCAAAGCTAGCAATAGGATAAACACTTCCTCCAGGAAGAAGCCAGCAAACAGTCACAACAGGCCCACAACCGGTGGCATCTGTTGTCCTTTCATGGCTATTGTCCAATGCTAAGAGATGGATGAAAGGGGACGCCCTCTGTTTCTTACTGGGCTGAGTCAGCAATGCAGAGGTCCATAGCTTTTGAGTCGCAGGTCAATGGAGAGAAGGTCATCAAGAAACCAGAAAAATGGCTTCCAGCAGCAGGGCAGTCACTGTGTCATTACTGTGCTGACTCTCAGCCATACCTCCTCTGCACAGTTCATCAAAAGGAAGGAGTCACCAGCAGCCTGAGACACAGAGTAGTGATGGGAAATGGACAGTAACCCCACAGGTGCTCAGCTTCCCCACGTCCCACACAGGAAACCATGCTGCTTTCACACAAGGTCACATGAATCTGATTGTGTAGGTGGCACAAGAACCCTGGACCTTGGTCACTTGGTGCAGTGACACCTCTCCTCAGGTACCCTCGCGAATGTACCACTGAGGATCAGGAAGAGCTGTCATTAAGCACTCCTCAACAATGCAGAGTGATTCCAGACACATCCTAAGCACCTGACTCACGGTCATGCATCTAGACCCTGAGCTCACCTGGCTCATGAGCTTCAGCACTGGCCTTGGGAGGGGACACAGTGTAGTCAATGGTACTTTCTGTGGATAGGACCCAGCAAGAGCCTTGCCAGAGCTCCTGGCTAAGGCCCAAGTCAGGACTTTCAGCATGCCTACTTGCTGGCAAGAATTGTGCCAGCACAAAGACAAAGCAGATCTTTGAGACAAATCACAAGGACCCAGAAGTCCAAGTCCTCAGACACCAAGAAAAGCTAGCTCAAGCCTCCTGCATGCTGCCATCCCACTGACATCTGACATGCAAAGAGCAGGTGTCAG
Organism: Mesocricetus auratus; assembly: GCF_017639785.1. Classification (NCBI taxonomy): domain Eukaryota; kingdom Metazoa; phylum Chordata; class Mammalia; order Rodentia; family Cricetidae; genus Mesocricetus; species Mesocricetus auratus. Next base: position 73,096,008 of record NW_024429192.1, read on the forward strand.
TGGCAGGAATGCTGTAAAACACTTTCCTTACAGAGCACAAGCCTCTGAGGGTAGCAAGTCCAGGCCGCTCTCTCCCTGACCCTGCTGTGGCACATGCCACATACCGACTACCATTCCCGTCACCCTCTGAAGAGCTGCCCTCCATCCCAGCAGCTGAGCTCAGCTGCTCCAGCAGAAGCTGAAAGAGGATGAAACTTTGAAGCTTTCCTCTAAAGCATCCCCTTCAAGTGCTAGAAAGAAAGGAAGGTGAGGGTACCAAAGAAAAACAGAAACAACACACACCAGGAAAGTACCAAGCAGCCACAGCCACTTTACCATCTTAGCCTCTAATCCAAAAGAACTTTGATCAAAGAGCTTTGTGCATAGGCAGGCACGCACCTGCTAGTGACTAAAGAAACCCTGGGCTCCCAAGGCCCTCACCTGGACGCCGGGAGCTACCATCTGGGCAGCCTGTGCTGTCTGCACTGCCGCCTGCTGCTGCACCTGGGGCTGTACCTGCTGCACCTGGGGTTGCACCTGCGGCTGCTGGACCACCATCGGAGCACGGACCTTGAAGGAGGAAGGAAAAAGCAACTTGGAACCTGCACAGAGAGCAGAGCACCCACTACCTGTGTGGGAGCTTTAAGAATGGAACTTTTCAGAGCTGGTGAGATGGTTGAGTGGGTAAAGATGCCTGCCACCAAGCCTGACGACCTGTGTGGTCGGAGAGAACTGACACTCCAACTGTTGCTCACACGAAATCCGTTCCCCCATCAAAAAAACACTTTTTTTTTTTAAGATGAAGCCTCCTTTTGGGATGAGGGACAGGACTGCAACGACACCATGAACTATGATGTCACCTTATTGTCTGTGCCTGATCACACAGGGTTTCAAAAGAAACATCCCACACCAGCCTGCCTATGAGTTGGCAAAACCAAGTCCCACATTCCCAAATCTGGCAACAAACAAGACAGCCCTCCCATGTAGACCAACCACAGCCACAAGCTAAGCAACAACTTCCAAAGCTGAGCACACAGCCTGGCCTGCTCAGTCGGGAAGAGTGACGCTGAGTGCCCAGACTCCATGAAGGAAAGCAGGCTGGCCAGCTGGCAGACGGCTTAGCTAGAGAGACGGAAGACAGGAAACACATATAACTGTGGGACTAACGTGGAGACGCCACTATAGGTACAGGGCGGGTCCTGGCCAGATCTACATTGGAAGCTTCTCCTGAGATTTCCAAGCTACCAGGCCCAAATTCTAGTAGGCACCCTGTCAGGGAGTACACACAGTTCTGGTCCCAAAAGGCTGACTCCAGGTAATCGGTGAGTGACCATACCCGCAACTCACAACCCTTCCAGCAAAGTTTGCTGCTGTTCTTTACCCTGGCATTCAGCTAAGGTGAGGATCCCTGTCCCCATGTCACTTCGTCAATCACAGGTAGAAAAGGCCACAAAGCCCTCAGGGGCAGAAAGGATGCTCAAATTGTCTCTTTCATGTCAACTAGTCTTGGTGGCAGTAGTCTATTTCCTGTGAATGCTGTGAGATTTACTTCATATCAAGATGTGCAATGACGCAGGAAATTATTAAGTTTTATATGAACACTTGTCTCAGTAGTATGGTAATGGTGAAGCTGGAGCCTGTGGTACAGCACATGTTTAGTTTGCTCCCAGGTTCAACCCCTAGCACCAACAGAAAAACAAACCCACAGAACAGCTGATGAGCATATCCTCCCACATGGTGAGATTACCTCTTAATCTAGCCACGTGTACCAGACATGCCACAGACACTACTGAAATCAGCCATGCAGTTTAGAAGATGTGACAGTCTGAAGTATGTGGAAATAGCTGTAAGAAACACTCCCTCACCTACATGTGCTATGGAGCTGGATAAGAAGACTCGAATAGGAAAGACTGCCTGAAGCCAGTGCACAAAGGACACACTACCTACACCCACTGAGTCTAAGAAACTTATGACACACACCATAAGAGGTGTAGCTGCTACGCCATAGGTCTTGGGTACTCACAAATTTCAGCTGCTGTTGGGCAGCATACAGCATTGGTCCAGGGAGGGCTTGTGCTTGTGACACCAAAGGCTGGCTTTGTGACTGTGGTGGGAGCTGTGGTGCTTGGTTCTGAGCAACTGGGGATTGCTGGGCCTGAGGTGGTGGCTGGTGATGCTGTGGATGATGCATCTGCTGCAGCTGCTGGGGCAGGGCCTGAGAAGGGGGAGGCGGGGGCTGTTGCATTGGTGGCTGCTGCATTGGTGGCTGGGCCTGTAAAGCTTGCTGCTGTTGCTGTTGTTGCTGCTGTTGCAGCTGCAATTGCGCCATCCTCTGCAGTTGCTGCTGTTGTATCTGAGGACAAAACAATAATACTCAGTTACCACTCATTGGCCTCTGGGTGCTAGCCTTAGCTTGGGGTAAGTGAAATGGGGACAGTCTTCAGGAAAACCTGCCAGGATGGCCTCCCATAATGGGAAGGGCAGCATGTCAAATTCAGGACTCGGAGCCCTTTAGACCAACAGTAGTTGTTTTATAGACACTAAGAACAAACTAAATTTGTTCTTGTGCCCTGACCACTAAAGGATGGTTCACAACCAGGATGATTCAAGTGAAATAGGTTCAAGTCCCATAGCAGGTAGGCCTGAAGTTCAGGCAACTGCAGATGCTTGTACCTCTCGGGACAGGCTCTTTGTCTGCAGAAGTGGTCAGCAGTCTGATCCTCACAAGGATGGCCATAGGAATATATGTAAGGCTAAAGATTAACAGTCAGCATTGGCAAAGGAGATTCCAAAGCCAGAGGAGGCCAGAAGATGGAGCAAGCCTCCTTCGGCCTTCCTCCTTCAGTCAACACTTGCTAGGAAAATGGATATGAGCATGTCTAGATTCTGACTGCAAACTACTTATGACCACCAGCACTTCTAGGGTTACATAATGCTGCCCTGCAGCACACAAACAATTTTGATTCTATACCTAAATACTAAGAAATAAAACAGGAATTGTAAGTGTCCTTAAAAGAAATGCCAGCCTTGAGGGTGTGAAGAGCAGGAGAATACACGCATGCACGTGTGCACACACCACACCACACCACACCACATCACACCACACCACCACCCCTCCAGCCCTGCACCTCACCTGGGCAAACGGTAGAGCTGGCCCTGGTAGTGTGGGTGTGGGTGAACCAGATATGAGAACTTGAGAGAAAGAACTGGCCCTGCTCCTTGCTGCAGAGCTCACCTGTGTACTTGATGATGCCAGAAAACTGGCAGGCTGACCAAACAAGCTACCACGCAGGCCCAGCACCAACACTGTGAGTTGGCCCACCCAACATCCACTTCATCTGTGAGCTGTTGGAGCATATGAAGGGAATAAACCTACAGATCCAAACCAGCAGGATCTCCAGGACATAGGACAACAACAGGATATCCAAGAGGAGCCCCGTGAGAGCCCGTTACCAGTGGTGTTGTAGAAGCCAGAGGCCTTGAGCCAGACCAGTGACTCCAATGACGCATGGCAATGAATACTTGCAAGTAAAGATGAATTAACTAAAGGGTAAACTGTGTGACTCAACGGGCCACACTACAGCTTCCAGGATGTGATTCTTCTTTTTATTTTTGTTTATTATGTTTGGTCTTTGCTTGTTATTTTAAATTTTGTCTTGGGAGGTAGGTTCCAAGGACAGTGGAGGATGTGAAGCGATGGGGAGATGAGTGGGATCTGAATGCATGATTCGAAATCCACAAAGAGTCAAGAAAAGTTAAAAGAAAAAAAGGGAAGACAGGCAGTGGTGGCAACACCTTTAATCCCAGCACTCGAGAGGCAGAGGCAGGCATATTTCTGTGAGTTCAAGGCCAACCTGGTCTATAAAGTGAGTTCCAGGACAGGCTCCAAAGCTACACAGAAAAACACCTAACCAAAAAAAAAAAAAAAAAAGAAACCATGAAATGTGCCAACAACACAACTCAAGCATCCCAAGTCTTGGGATGTCTGCCTCCCTTCTTCCTTCTGTTAGCTCATACATACTGCATATAGACCCTGCCACACAGAGAAGATCCGTGGTCCCTATCAACAGCCCATCTGAGAGGCCTTCCTCCTGAGCTAGAATCCACTTTTTCTACCTATGGGGAAGCCCACAGAGGGCTAGCTTAGCCCGGCACCGAAGACCTTAGCTGACATTTGTTCCCAGGCTCAAAGACTACAGGACTAAGGCCCAGTATAACAACAAGGGAACTTGGTACCTGTTGCTGGCTTTGATGATGTAACTTGATCAGGTGCTGCTGCTGCTGCTGAAGGTGCTGCTGCTGCACTACTGCTTGGAACTGTTGCTGCATGGCGTTCTGTTGTGCCTGGAACTGCTGCTGCTGCTGCTGCTGCTGCTGCTGTTGCTGCTGCTGCAGTGCTGCCTGCTGTTGCTGGAACTGCTGCTGTTGCTGCTGCTGCTGCTGCAATGCCACTTGCTGGAGCTGCAGCTGAGCTGGAGAGGGCATCTAGACTTAGGCTGTGCCACCCTGCAGGTATCCCAGAGCAATGTGACAAGGAAGGCAGCAATAGCCATTACCTACTGACAAAGCTGCCTCTGGTAACTAAACACTGTACTTACTAGAGACAGACAGATCAAGTAGGAAGTGGCATTTGTGTTGTTTATGGAATTTAGCATCATGAATTACTCTCTAATCATCAAAGAGAAAAGGGAGTGTGAGTCTTTAGGATGGACAAGGTACCCAGCCTCTGGAAAGCAGTAATATACTACTATCTAAGGATTTGTCTATCTACATGTCATACAAATGGCATTAGAAACCACATGTGCTCTCTCCTTTTACTTAGATAGCATTCACAAAGGTCACTCAGATTGTGGAGGTTATCAGCCTCACTGGCATTATTTGTATTGCCAAATAACATTCTATTGTATTCCCACACTTACTTTGTCTATTCAGTCATGAACTGATAAACACTTGGATTACTTCCATGTCTGAGCTACTGTGAATACTGATAGGAAGTGAAACTTCTGTCTATTGCTTGTTTCTTATTCCATTTTTCCTAGTGCTTTGAAATTTATAGCTTATTTCTAATGTTTTATGAGTAATTTTCAACTTATTACATATAATAAAAAGTACAAATATACTTTCTAAATTTTTTACGCTGATTCAACAGGGGCCACATGCATACCATGGCACACATGTAAAGGTCAGAAGACAACTGAAAGAAGACAGATCTCTCCAAAATGTGGGCTCTGGGTTAGATTACACTCAGGTCACCAGGTTCAGCAGGAGGTTCTTCTTACCAACACTTTAAGTTCTTTCCCAAGTTGTCCCCGTCCCCATCTCCCAGTGCTAAGGACTGAACCAGGGCCCTGAGGACTCCAGGGAGGTTTTTCTACTAAGGGTATCAGCGGCTTCTATTTCTGCAACCTCTGACCTGAACCGGGCCACTAAATGACACAGGAGTGCCTGCGGAAGGCAGAGAGCACAGCAGGGTGCACAAATGGAGAGCCACTCCAGTATTCAGCTCGAGCGCCCAGCAGACCAGCCCCTGGAAGCTGAAAACAGGATGTGGGCCAGCATCATACTGGAGAGAGGGTATGGACAGGATACCACAGCCTCTCCACTGAATATCTGGAAAATAATTTATTTAAAACCAATTCTTAGGAGTGGGTTACAAGAAAAATTACAGATCTCAAAAGCATTCCAAACCCAACATTCTAAAGCAATCTCTTACTGTAAAATAGCAAGTAGTAGCCAGGAATAGGACACAAGTTTATAATCTCGGCAGCACTCAGGAGGCAGAGGCAGCAGTTCAAGGCCAGCCAAGACTATATAGGGAGACTCTGTCTCAAACAAATGAACAAATCTACTAAAGCAGCCGACTAGCAGCTGACTACAACCTAAGTCCCAGCTAGGCAACTGCATGCAGGAATCAGGGCGTGCCCAACAGAAAGGTGTGAGAAGGACAAAGCACCCCCTTCAAGAGAGGGGAGCCAGTGGAGGACGACTACAATCAACAGCCAAGGCTGACTGTCTTTGAATAAAAGGAGCAACAGATATCCAGGACCTCCAGGCACACTGTGGGGCATAGGGTGCAAACAATATATCACTTATTTGTGTCCACAAATCTCAACAGATTTTTACTAATACACTAAGCCTTGCCAAGCAGTGGTGGCGCACACCTTTAATCCCAGTACTTGGGAGGCAGAGACAAGTGGATCCTGAGTTCAAAGCCAGCCTGGTCTACAGAGTTCAAGGACAGCCAGACTACACAGAGATACTCTGTCTTGAAAAACCAAAACAAACAAACAATCCCCCCAACAAAAAAGCAAAACCAACCAATCAACCAAATAAAGCACGAACCCCCAAATACCTAAGCCTCTCTCCCCATCCTCACAGCCCTGGCTGGGAAGGTAAGCAGTGCTCACTCCTTTAAGTCTAGAGGAGGCTTAGTGTTCTCTGTGTGCCCTGCTATCCAAGACAGAGAAGGCTTGGTGTCCTCTGTACATCCTGCTATCCAAGACAGAGCTAGATGATGCTACTTGACACTTTTCTCAGTAACACCTTAAACACAGAACAGCACACAGTGTACCTGCCAAGGAGGACAGTACTTACTCTGTGGAGTTGCTGTAGACACCACAGCCATGCCATGAGGGGCCATCCCAGAGGTTCCAGGGGGTGGCTGCCCAGAAAGGGGCATTGGCTGTCCCATGGCACCAAGGCCACCCATCCCGCCTAGGGACTGTCCTGGGCCCCGAGGAGGCATGCCAATCCCAGCTGTCCCTGGAGTGGGTCCACCAGTAAGGCTCTGCAGTGCATTCATGGGGTCTGTGGGAAGAGAAGGGCAGTGTCTGAAGAAAGCAACTCAAAACTGGGCAATCACACAGGTAAATGGCTCCTGAGGCATGGGTCTCCTCCCTCCTATGTATTTGACCAATCTAAATTCCCAAACAAGTAGTAACCAGAGACCTGAAATTCTCCCCAATTCCCAGGGGACAAGTACTGCTGGAATATGAGCCTCAGGACCAGGGAACATACTCCATGAGTCACAGGGAACATACTCCATGTGTCAGGGTCCTAATGCTGGGTTACAATGTGATGTGCACAATGTCAGGTCAACTAACGACTGGACCCTTTTCCCCTGTCCAGGCCTCCTATGGGGAAGCCCATCATAGACATCCAGAGACACTGAAGTAGGAGGTCCTTCTTTCTAGCAGACAGGGAACACTGTGGCTAGAGTAGAGGAAGAGGGCACTGGCAGGCACTCCCTAGAGAGAGCACAAGCAGGCTGACACACCAATGTCCCAGTTTTGGCAGCCGAATCTCTACAGAGCACCACTCCAGCACAGACCTGAGGTCAGGAGTAGCATATCAGAACGAGTACAGGAATATGAGAGGACTCCACAGTGCTGAGGGGCAAAGCCATGCCCACCCACTAAGTCTCAGGACAGCAAGTGCAGGTCAGAGAGCAATGCCACAGCCAAGGACAAGGAACCAGCTGTCATCGTCACCTCAGTGTCACCTCACAGCAGACAACTGCCTCGAGACAGGCACTGCCTGGCTGGTCATCTGGCCAGAGACGTGGGCGGTGCCCAATGGGTGAGCCTATGCCGCAACACTACAGAGGCCAGGCATTCTTTGGGCTGTGTGTACTTGACCAGCCCTGGGCTGCAGGCAGGCGGGCTATTCAAACAGAGGCCTACAGTTCCAGGCCTAGTGATAGCCACACAGCCACAGTCTGCAATGCTAGTGTACACTTTTTTTTATTTGGCGGGGTGGGGTGGGGTGGCGGTTCTGCAGAGAGCCTTACACATGCTAGGTAAGCACCCTCCCACAGAGCCTCACATCCTTTTCTGACAGCAGGCTGAAGGTCAGCTGGCCAGAGTGGATCTGCAAACCCCATGATGACATCTCAAAAGCAGAGTCCAGAGTTTAACCCAATGGACACATTTCCCCTTATATGATACACCTTGGAATTACAATAAAAAGATTTCTGAACTCTTTTCGTAATTTAAGATAGTAAATATGCCAGGCAGGGGCAGCACACCTTTAATCCCAGCACTCAGGAGGCAGAGGCTGGCAGATCTCAGTTTGAGGTCAGCCTGGTCTACAAAGGACCAGGACAGCCAGGGCTAAACACTCTGTCTCAAGAAAAAAAAAAAAAAAAAGACGAAACAACAACAAAAAAGGGAATACAGTTGGGTGTGTGGTGGTGTACATCTTTTGTCCTGACATTCCAGGAGGCAGGGGCAGGCAGATTTCTATGAATTTGGGCCAGCCTGCTGTACATATATTTCCAAGACAGTCAGTGGGCTACATAGAGAGAGAACCTGTCTCAAAAACATGCCCCCACACCCAAAAGAGAAAGAAACAGAAGAAGTGAGTCTCCACACCTATTATCTATGACATATTACTATGGGTTATTATACTAATATGCCACAATGCTTCTTCTAGGTAATGCATCAAAGCCTTGTAAATTTTTATGATCTTTTTGCTAAATAAAACAAGATGGAAAAGCATTGGGGTGACTTCAGTTATAAGAAAGCAAAGGGTGGCCAGGCATTGGTGGCGCACACCTTTAATCCCAGCACTCGGGAAGCAGAGCCAGGCAGATCTCTGTGAGTTCGAGGCCAGCTTGGTCTACAGAGCAAGTTCCAGGACAGCCTCCAAAACAATACAGAGAAACCCTGTCTCGGAAAAAAAAAAAAAAAAGAAGAAGAAGAAGAAGAAAGCAAAGGGTGGAGAAGAGGCTGGAGCACAAAAATGGTCAGCTGCCATTCCACCTGAAAACTTTTAAATGTTCCAGTCCAATAAGTGGTTGACCCCCACTACAAGGCATGCATTATCTCATTCCTGCCACCCCAAACTGGAGGTTGGGAAAAACTGTACTCCAAAAAGAAAACTTACCACTGGCAGAAGCTTGTGATTTCTTATTATCTATAGAGAAACACAAACATAAAATCCAATGTAAACAGGTTTACATAAAACACACATTTCTCTGGATAGGTCAGTTCTATAGGTGTCTGCCCAGGAATCATTTGCTAAATCTCAACTGACCACACATAGAAACAAGGTCAACAGAACCTACAGCCTTAATCCCAAGGAACTACTGGTACTCTAACTAGGGAGGAGATGCCTACCCCCAGCACTGTTACACATAAAGAAGAGTCTGAGAGCAGAGGGGGCAAAGAAACTTAGGTACCCATCTCAGTGAACTCCCCCAAGTTTATGGTCTTGGCTTGGATGCTGAATCACCAACAGGACTGATAGAAATCCATGCCAGGCTAGAAGAGCAGTGCTGAGAACTTCCAGCTCACTCTAGAGTGATATCATCTCCATGTCCTAGGTGAGGGGCCCAAGTCTACCTGACACTGCTCACAGCTGGGACACTTGTCTGCTGGACCCAGCCCTACGAAAGAAGTGTCCTAACAATTGGTGGTCCAGAGCCTTTGCTTAGGAAGGAGCATGCAGCCTGTGAGCATCTCCAGACTCTCTCTTCTCCCAATGCCCCAAACAAAGTAAGATCAGTGAAGTCTACCTTGTTGGCCATTCTGGTAAAAACTTAGTGTGGAACTGAGCTGGAGAAATGGTTCAATGGTCATGCTGGCTAGTATTATGAAAACTTGACATAAGCTGTAGGCATTTGGGGGGGGGGGCAAGACAGGGTTTCTTTGTGCAGCCTTGGCTGTCCTGGAACTCATTCTGTAGTCCAGGCTGACCTCGAGTTCACAGAGATTTGTCTGCTGGGATTAAAGTTGTGTGCTACCACCCAGCACAGACATTTTAAAAGGAGCCTTAACTGAGAAAATGCCCCCATCAGACTGGCCTGTGGGCAAACCTTGACTGATGATTGATGTAGGAGAGTCCAGCTCACTGTGGGCAGTGCCACCTGGGGCTGGTGATCCTGAGTGCTATAAGAAAGCAGGCTGAGCAAATCAGGAGAGCTAGATAGTAAGCAGGACTTATCTATGGCTTCTGCTTTAGTTCCTGCCTCCAGGTTCCTGCCCTTATGTCCTCGGTGATGATGGACTATTACCTGGAAGTGTAAGACAAAACAAATGCTTTCCTCCTCAAATTGCCTTTGGTCGTGTGTTATCAGATCAGTAGAAACTGACTAAGAGGCGCACTGACTAAGGTGGCACACGCCTTTAATCCCAGCACTCAGGTTGAAGCTAGAGTCCTTTGCACAGCAGACGGAGGGGGCAGGGACTTGGGGAACTGACTTCTAAAGCTTCAGGCTCATAGAAACACACAGTTCTGGCCTCATAGGGTTAACAAAATCAGCTTTTAGGAAATATAACCCAATTACAAAGTAAATTGCAAATATGAAAGTCATAGGGAGGAGTGAGAACAGCAGCCCACTTTAAATCACTTTGAGACCAACATTTCTATAAGTCAAAATCTACATTTTTGAGGCTGAGGCCTAGGAGGGTAGGGAGTCCAGAAACATGCAATGTTCTAACTCAGGTGCTAAGGCCTGCCTGACAGTTCCTCCTACACAGCCACAAAACAGGCCCCTCAAAGAACAACTACCCGAAAATATGAACTCTTACTTACGAATATCTCGAAAATGGATAATGAGTCTGGCCACAAGGGAAAGGTACTCATCCTAAAAGTAAAAACAGGAAGTACTTTAATCTCAAATGGAGAGGCAAAGGCATGTGACTCCCCCATGTCAGCCCTCGATGGCCACAGTCACTCACCCACTCGGCTTCCTCTGGAATCCCTCTCTCACAGGAGGCTGTCAGTCATTACCCCCTCAGAGGCACAAATTAAGAAGGGTGTGGCAAGTGTTCTCACCCAGATGGGATGAAGAGAACACTTCAGTTAAGTCCCCTCTTATCACAGGGCACTCAATGTGTATCTACTTGTGGTGTCCAAGGGTTTGGCCCAAGGTCACAAGGCTTACACTGTTGATACATCAGTACTTATGCTTTTCGTGACAATGCTGTGGTGGCCTTTCCCTGCTGGTGAGACAGGTATTTACACACAAGTCTTGCATGAGTGTTCCAAAAGTGAGATATGGTCTTTCTTTCTTCTCCAAAGCCTTCTAGAACTTCCAGAATGACTGGGGATGCTCTTCTGTTAGCTGAACAGATGAGAGAAAGAGCAAAGCCCCTCTCAAATATGACAGCTGAAGACCACTGCCTGCACAGGCCTTCTCTCTGTGCTCTCCCATTTCTGAAACTGCCCAGTGGGGCTTTGTCTTCCACTGATTGTCTTCTGTGTATCTAAGGACACTCCTGGGTTACTGTGAGTCTATACTGAGGCCATCAAAAAGATGCCTGAGTTAAAAATCTCATGCCATCCATCCTTCCCTCCACTGAAATGCCCATTCTGCCAGCATTGCAGTTCAGAAGAACAAAGCCCTCATTTTCTGCCATTTGCATGAGTCGTTCTCCAAAGTCATCCTGGGACTGACAAGTTGACAAAGGAAACACAGAAGATGAACACAGACTGAACAAGTAGGGAAACTTGTTCAGTCAGGATTGTCTATAGCTGTTATCTCTCATGAACTTCCAGACTCCATTTATCACTGTTTCCCAGCTAAAGGAATCGGTACAGTCAGAAAGGGAAGCTGGGGAAATCTGTCACAAAGGGTTGGGGTCAGACAGAAGGAAAGGACTCACAGCTGGAAAAGAGAGACACTAAAGAGATTCTGTCAATATAGCCCTTTCCAATGCCCCATCAATTTCTGACTGAAAGACAATCTGCCAAGGATGAATGAAACCCAACAGTTGAAGGTCGGTTGAGGCCTGCTATCCAAAGTATGATCATGTGGTGAATGGAACAGGGATATTTGGGGTCAAAGAATCAGGAATAGAAATGAGACGGCCGAAGTTCAGTGGAAGAGAACCCTATAGCCAGACAGGTGCACATGTGACTTTCTGTTAAAGGCCTGGACTATTTTCTCCTGTGATCTGTAAGAGTTTGACAAGTTCTTTCTACTACCATGAAAGACATGACTGGAAGAAGCAGGTTCCAGAAGGAATGACGTATATTTACTTAGACCCAAGACACAGTAGACCAAGCACAGGAGTATGCTCCCAAAGTCTTTTCCACACATAAGCTGGAACAAAGGATCCAGTGCCTGGAGCCAGGCGTGCAGACAGATCATGTTGAGATGACCTACAGTATGAGTCATCAAAATCCAATTCATCTCTATAGACCAGGACAGAGGGGTGAGGCACAGAAAGCACTTAGTTTCAGGGATCACATGCACAGTATACTTAATGCATCTCCCAAGGGCTGGTCATCTAGGAGTATGTTGGGTGTGTGGGTGAACTGTCAAGGAGGCATTCCATAGGAGACTTCAGCTACTGTCATTGTGCCCTTGACCCCAAGGTTTGGCTGCCTTTTGCTCCTTGACTGTTCACCTTCTGTGGTGGGCACTGGTAGCCAAACTGACCTTCCCACATGTGTGAGCATTCCCAGCCTCCGTTCCACAAGAGAGTATGGCCCTTCTTTTGTCTCCAAAGGCCTCTAAAACTCCTAGAATGACTGAGAAAAGAGGCTGAGGGCAGATAACTAACTGCCATGATCTCTACTCCTCCTGCTCTGCTCATCATCACAATTTCATGTGTCCAAGCTGCATCCAATGCTGTATATTATGAGATTATAAACAACAACCCCATAACTAGAGCCGACATGCCTATATGGAACATGGTACCAGGATCAAGTATAAAGACTTCACTTGTATTAACACGGTTCATATACTCTCAACACTGACTGATACAAAGATGACCATCACTGGCTAGTTTACATAGAAATGATGAAAAGACTCAGGAGCACCTGGGGATGTAGCTTGGCAGCAGGGCACATGTGAGGTCTGAGCTCATGCACAAAAATGCCCCCTCCCCCATGAAAGACACATGGCTGTCATGAAAGACAAGTGAATGTCAGCCTCACGGGCTTTCAAAATACCCATCAGTCCTTCAGGAAGAATGAACAACAGCAGCCTAGATGAGCTCCCACCAGAAATCGAAAGGAACCACCAATTATCACCCACCACTCTGCACCACATGCTACCTTTTGTAAAAGACCCAAGGAATCTGAATACAGTCATTTAGGTTACACTAGTCACAGGAAAGTATCAAGCATCAGGAAGCAGGCAGAAAACAGCCTTTTCCAAACATCCTGTGCTGCTAGTTTGCACTCAGAAACCAGGTCAAGCTTTCACAACTGAGAAAATGACAGAAACCAGAGAAAAACTCAACAGAAACAATTTGGTATCAAGTTGTTGGCAGAATTCTGTAAGAGAAAAACAGATAAACATCTTTTAGGCGGTCCTTTTCTGTTAGAGAAGAAAAAAGCAAAAACAAAACCCCAAAACTGCATCAGTTCTCAGTGAAAGACTAGGGACACAAGCAAAGCTACAGGACAATCTTAAACTTAACAATGACCATGCTTGGTCACTAGTGAAGACTATCTGCCAATGACATGAGAAGCCAAGGTATTCATACATAACATACATGGTTCCAGATGAAAGATGCTTTCAAACAACTCTGTAAGATTAATCTCAACTGAAAACTGAGGGAAATTATAGAGCTTTATTTATGACTGGAGCTACGAAGTGAGATCCCATCAGGAAGGAAGGAAGGAAGGAAGGAAGGAAGGAAGGAAGGAAGGAAGGAAGGAAGGAAGGAAGGAAGGAAGGAAGGAAGGGAACAGGCAGAAACAAAACTAGCCAACTATAAGCATGTGTTACCTTTGAAGAGAAATGAAAGCCCCAAGATAGCCCTGGAACCCAGAGACCAAAGCCTCTAGATCTGCAGTCATTTATTACACAAGCCACAGGACACTAGTAATTCATCACCAGTTTGCCAATTATGAATATCTCAGCAAATGCATAAAAAATGCAGTTCTTTGTGACTGTTTTACTTCACATACAGAATGTCTATCACGTTATTGAGACTTACTTTGTGGTAGCATGAATACTTCATACTTTATATGGCCAAACAATACTGCCAGATACTGACACATTCTGTTTATCTACCCCTCAGTTAGTAGGCATTTGGAATATCTCTATTTTGAGCTAAGAAAAGTTATTACTCTGGGCAGTAGTAGCACACGCCTTTAATCCCAGCACCTGGGAGGCAGAGGCAGGCGGATCTTTGTGAATTTGAGGTCAGCCTGATCTACACAGCAAGTCCTAGGACAGGCTCAGAAGCTATACAGAGGATCCCTGTCCCAGAAAAAGAAAGGAAGGGAGGGAAAGTTATTACTTTAGTCTGTGTATGAGTGTTTTGCCTCATGTATGTCTGTGCATCATGTGTATGCAGTCCCCAAGAGACCAGAAATGGCCATCAGATGCTCTGGAATTGGAGTTACCACTGCTGTGAGTCAACACATGGGTGCTGGGAATTGAGTCAGGGTCCTCTGGAAGAGCAGTCAGTGTTCTTGACCATTGAGCCGTCTCTCCATCTCCTCTACTTCTGGCTTTTATGAATGATAATATAGACATATCAATACAAGATTTTAGCCGGAGGTTTTCTTTTATTTCAAATAATACCTAGGAGATTTTCTGTGTTCTGGCCCACCCTGCAGCCACTTATAAAATGATCATTCAGAGCTTTAATATTAATTATAATTGTTTGGGCAATGGCTCAGGTTTATTACTAGCTAGCTCTTACATTAAAATGAACCCATTTCTATTAATCTATGTATTGCCACAAGCATCAGGATTCAGGTATTATGCTCCCTGACAACTGACATTCAGGCTGATATTTAGACAACTCAAAGGGCCCTGTGTTGCATGGCTACATTATGCATTATGTTGGCTGCATAAGGACTCTGTACACATGTGCAAGCTTTCCCTTTTAAGTGATTGCCTCCCACCTGTTCTTTCCCCTTCCCCTTCAATCTCTGTTCCAGCCCCCTTCCCCTTTCATCTCTGTTCCCGATTGGTCAACACCTACCCCTCCCTTTTGCCAATAAACTCCAAGTGGATTTTGTTGAATTTCATTGCCTGCAGCTATAGCAAAACAACAACAAGGCCATGGCATTACCTCATTTTCTACAAGTCTGCTCAGTGACTGCTGGGGTCTTCTCTCCACCCTACCCTCTTTCTCCCTGTATTTAGTTTGGCTTTCCTGCCAGCTATATTCTGCTCTGTCATAGGCCAAAGCCGCTTATTCATCAGTCAATAAAAGCAACACGTATTTTCAGCATAAAGGACATCCTATATCAAAGGAATATATACATAGTGTGTCATTATTCTTTGAGAAATCACTCTATTGCTCTTCATAGCAGGGCACCATTTTCCTTTCCTCTCAGCAATGTAAAAGGGCTCTGATTTCTCTACATTCTGTTAACACCACTTCTTTTTTGTTTTTACATGGGGTGTTTTTATTATTATGCTCAAGTGATCCTCCTGTCTCAGGTCCCGAGTAACAGGAACTACAAGTACAGCATCACTACTAACTATAATATTTTTACTTTTTTAAATCATAATAGGTATGAACTGGTATCTCACTGTGGTTTGGGTTTCTTTGTTTATTTTGTTTTTGAAGCAGGATCTCACTATCTCTGATTGGCTTGAACTTGTGACAATCTTCCTGCCTTAGCCTCCCTAGAGCTAGGGTATGTATGTCATTATGTCCATATCTCATGATGTTATTTTTTAATTTAGTTCACCTGTGATTTGTGCATGTGTGTGTGATATGAGTGTGGGCATGTGTGAAGGTCAGAGGGCAACTTTCACGAGCTGCTGCTTTGATAGATTTTCCCCCTGAGCCTACCCATTAGCAGTATTGGCCATTTTATGCCTTCTTCTGAGAAATGTCTATTTAAATCTTTTGCCTATTTTTAGTGTTGTTTATATAAACTAAAGAGTCAACCTTCAGCAAATATTATTTATATTTTCTGGCAATATATATAATGCCAGGAGTTATTTTTCACTCTCTTGATATGTCCTATAATGCACAAGAAGTTTGTATTTTAATTAACGGTATATGCATATGGGTAGACATACTATGGTCGTGCAAGTAGAGGTCAGAGAACAACTTGCAGGAGCTGACTTCTTCTACCATGTGATGTGGGTGGCAGGAATAGAATGGAGGGTGCCTTCCCTGCTGAGTCATCTCACCAGCCACCAAAGGTTCATTTTGATGAAGTTGGGACTGCCTGCTTTCTTCTGTTGCTTGTGCTTTTGGAGCTAAAGCCATAAAGCTGTTGCCTATGGCTAGGGACATAGCCCAGTTGACAGGACAGTGCATCCTAGATGCACAAAGCCTTGGCTTTAATCACCAGCACTGCACAAACTGGGTGTGCTGACACAAGCCTGTGACCCTAGCACTCAGAGGACAAATAAAAGTGACTGTCCACAAGGATGTGAAGTTATTTCTTAAGAAAGAGTCAAGAGTTGCCACAGCAGCCAAGGACACTGGTCAGCAACAACAACTGGACTACAGTATCAGTCCCTCTGCTGATGGTTGCTTAGACTGCTCAATGAACACCCCAGACACAGAACAAGTAAAATGCACAGGCTTTTCATATTTGGTGAGTATGACTTGGGATTTAGACCTGTTTGCTGTTGTCTCTAAAACACTATGAAACCAAACTGTAGATGTAACTAACAAATGTGACTGAGCTAATTACTATGAAACTACAGGAACGTGTAAGACAGTGCCAACCATTACTGCTGTCCTAATTAAAAAACAGAAATTTTGGACTTAGCTCCTTGGCAGCAGGAAGGACACAGATCCCACCCTGACTGAAATAAATAAGTCTCTTGCTGGTCTTGCAAGCATTAACTAAGTACCTCCCTCTTGTGCTCTGTTGCTGCCTCCACTTCCCTTTTCGAATGCTAGGATGCCTAGGTGGTTTTCTCTGTGTGTAACTTGTAGGCTGGGGCTTAGGTGAAAACAGATTGGCTGTGTCTATGAAATTATGTGTCAAATATGAAGTCTCAACCAAAAAGAGTAGATATGAAAAAATAATTGACTTCCCATAAAGGGTCTTTTTCATAGATAAAATGATCAAACTAGAATGATACTGGGGGGAGGGGCACAATAGCCCTTTAAGGAATGAGAGAGGGGACTTAAAAAAATTGTTGGTTAGACAGTGGTAGTGCACACTTTCAGTCACATAACTTGGAAAGCAGAGGTAGTCAGATCTCTAAGTCTGAGGCCAGTCTAGTCTATAGAGTGAGTTCCAGGACAGCCAGGGGTACACAGAGAAACTCTGCCTCAAAAAAAAAAAAAGTTTTCTATAGCACTGGAGTAGGGAATGGGGATGGCCTAGAACTCAGAACTCACTTAGTAGCCAGGCTGGCTTCAATTCAAAAGAAATACTCTACTTCTAATGCCTGAGTGCTGGGATTAAGGGTGTGCACGGCCATGCCCAGCTTTATTATCTTAAATTTATGCTAACAGTACATGCTATAGAGAACCTCCTGAATAAACTTTAAATTATTATTATTAACTCTGTAATTGTCCTCTCTCCATGGGATCCTTTGTCTTACATTAACATTCTTCACATCTTACAAATAGAGAGAACTGGTAAAGTAACTCAGTGGTAATGCACTTGCCCAGCACATAGAAGGTCCTGGGTTCAACCCTCAACAATAGGGGGAAAGGGTTGGGGAGACAAGAAACAGACCATTTTAAAATTGCCTTCGCCTATTTTCTGTTCCGGTGTCAGGCACCTCAGGAGCCTTGGGTTGCCGTTCAGACATGGCCAAGTCCAAGAACCACACTACACACAACCAATCCCGAAAATAGCACAGAAATGGCATCAAGACTCTCTTAAGAGGGTCGACCCCAAGTTCCCGAGCAGCAGTGCTTTGAGTAGAAACACAACAAGAAAGGCCTAAGAAGTACAGGCAAACAATGTGAAGACAATGAGTGCATGCGCAGAGGCTATCAAGGCCCTTTGTGAAGTCCAAGCTGGTTAAGTCCAAGATGCCAAAGAGTCCCATTCGCAAACTCAGCTGTCTTCCTTCGACTGCACACGCCAAACTTGGGAAGCAGATTAGAAGCTACATGGCCAAGGGTCACAGGCTCTGCCAACCAAAGTCCAAGGTTCAAACCAAGGCAGAGGCTTGAGAGGCCGAGGCCCAGGTCCAGGCTTCAGCTTCAGCTCAGGTGCCCAGGCCCCTGTGAAGCACCGTAGAAAAGGTTTCTGTCCGCCATGTGAAGACAGATGGACTGGTGTGACACCTATACACTATCTGCAGATGATCAGGACTCTATGATGCGTCTACAAATAAACTTGAGGCAAGATCTGTTTTAAAAACTACTTTACCTTTGCCTCCTATTATTACTCAAGTCCCTAAAGAAGCTCTAAGACCTATGACTGTATATTTTTAACTGCGTGTATATGTGAAGGATGTTGCACATGAGTGTAGGGCCTGCAGAAGCCAGAAGAGGGTGCTGTCCCTGTACCTGCAGGCTTGCAAGATTTCAAGGAAAGATCATTGTTCCCTTCTTCCTTGACTCTTGACTTTCCAGTTCCTCCCCCTCCTCAATGCGCTGGAGTGCTACCTTTTAAATCTCTTTCACAGCTGACTCACAAGGCCTTGGGAGTCAGAGCAGGCGCAAGCGGACCTGGACTGCCAAGGGTCCTCGGGTAGGAAGGCTCTTACTACAATAGGCATTTACCTCCATGAGGAACAGCAAGTAAAATGAGGGCAAGCAGACATCCAGCAGTGTTCAAGCACACTGTCGTTAAAAAAATACAGACATTTCCAGGTGTGGTGGTGTATACCATTAATCCCGGCAGGCCAGTCTAAAGCTTTAGGGTTAGACCCTGTCTCAAAAAAAAAAAAAAAAAAAGCCAAAACAAAACAAAAGAATACAGAGACATTAGCCAATACTGCTCTCACAGGCAGTTAGTTCTTCTCCAGTTAGTCAAGGCCTACTGGTAGAGCTAGGGATTTAGAAACAGCTTCAAAAGAGATCACTAAGGCACTACTTGCAGTAACTCAAAGACCAAGGGAGAGTGAACTGTACTGGTGAGGGGCTGAAGAACCTCTGAGCACCTCCTTTAGGATCTAAGGTTTATTCATTAGCCACTAGAAAGCTTTCTTGAGATGGGTAGTCTCTGTGGTAGGAATGTAACAGTCACTGGACTCCCTGCCCACACATGCCCCTGATCACACCAAAAGGCAGAGGCAACTTCCTCTTCCTGAACCTGTAGCACTGGCCTTAAATTTCCTATATACAGAGGATGTTCCAGTTTCTCTCCAGAAACACAAGCACAGTGATACAATGAAATCTCAGCTATAATGCTAGTGATACTATGTGAAGGCCACATAGTAAAAGCAACACACAATCTATGAGTGAAGCCTCTAATGGATCTTCCAGCCCAGCCCAGCCCAGCCACCCCGGAAAAGCAGCCCCAAGAAAAGACAGAAGACAGACTAGTAGAAGTGCCCAGCTAGACAATTCCAACCACAACTCCAGACTCACAGACCTAGGAAAACTAAAGGGTTATTCTTTCAAGCCACTAAGTTTTAGACTGACTTGTCATGAACTAAGACAATAAACAAAGCTAAACCAACAAAGTTTACATTTTAGAAACAGAAATAGTAGATTCAGTTCAACCCCTTCTTTTGTTTTGTTTGTCCTGGAACTCACTCTGTAGACCAGGCTGGCCTTGAACTCACAGAGATCTGTCGGCCCCTGCCTCCTGAGTGTTGGGATTAAAGAAATTCACCACTATGCCTGTGTTCCATTAAGTCTTTACCAAAATTCTTTTAACTTCAGTGGCTGCCTTTATTGAAATTCCTTTAACTGTAGTGAATGCCTTTAATCCCAGTATTTGAAAAACAAGAAGCAAGCAGATCTCCGTGAGTTCAAGGTCAGTCTGGTGTACAAAGCAAGTTCCAGGACAATCAAAGTTACATAGAAAGACCATGTCTCAAAAATATAGGATTAAAAAAAAAAAGCTAAGTGCATTGCCTGAGTCTCTGACATCAGGACCACTGCAAAACTCATGAAACAACACAAAAGATAGGACTAAACAATACAATGTCAGATATTTGCGAATTAAACCATCTATGTATCCAAATATATAAAGGACTATTTAAAAATACCAAAGGACAAAAACAGACAACTTCACCACAGAACGTTTACAATGGATCAAAAGCACTAAACAGATGTGTGATGTCATTACTGAGCAAACACCAATCAGAATCACAGTCACTGGCGACTGTAGTGACAATGACAGTCACAAATGTAGGGAGGAACAGAAGCAGGTCATCTCTCGAGGTCAGTCTAATCTACACCATGAAACCTTGTCTTGGCAATACAACACAGTTAATGTATGAACCCTAACAAGATTATGCTACGTGAAAGAGTTTGCAAAAATCATTATGACTGTGTTTATAAAGCAAGTTTCAAATGGGAAAATTCACAGCAATAAAGCAAGTGAGTGGCTGCTGTGGTTAGGGGGAAATGGAGCATGACTGCTAATGTGTATCAGGCTTCTATAAAATATTCTAACATTATACTGCAATAATTGTCCACAACTCAGAATATCCTAGATAGCTGAATTATATACCTCAAGTGGGCAAATTTCATACTTCTTAATTCAATTTCAACAATGCTTTTAAAAGAAAAACAAAATGCATGTTACACAACCAGAGGAGTCCATAAGCTCTCGGGACTTGTCCTTCCATATATATGTAAACAGAAACACACTTCCATCTATAATTCAATTTCACTTCATTTTTAGTATTTTATTTATCATGTATACAGTGTTCTGCCTGCATGTGTGCCTGCAGGCCAGGAGAGGGCACCAGATCCCAATATAGATGGTTATGAGCCACCATGGGGTTGCTGGGAATTGAACTCAGGACCTCTGGGAAGAGCAGTCAGTGCTCTTAACCTCTGAGCCATCTCTCCAGCCCTTGCATCACTTCTTAAAAATGGATTATTCACTTTATTTATTATTCGTTTGTTTGTTTGCTTACTTACTCATTCATTCATTTATTTATTTATTTGGAAATGGTCTCCACTTGTAGCCCTGGCCAGCCTAACTCATATGTAGACCAGACTGGCCTCAAATCCACCTGCCTCTGCCTGCTAAGTGCTAAGATTAAAAGCATACATCACCACACCAGCTTTACATTAAAATTGTGTGGGGGTGGGGCGGTGAAGGGAGAAGGGCAGTATGGGTAGGTAATGTGCATGAGAACGCAGGTGCCTGTGGAGGCCAGAAGACCCCATGGAGCTGGAGTTTTAGGCTGTTGTATACATGGGTACTGGGAACTGAACTTGAATCCTCTTCAAGAACAGCATGGTCTTTTATCTGCTGAGCCATCTTTCCAGCCCCTTGTTTCACTTCTAGCTTCCACTCCTGAGAACTAACACATTAGGAGAAGTTCACCTAAAGGCCAGGGTGCTGCACCAGCCCGGAAATTATTCTTCCAATTCCACCTGGGAGGTTCCAATCTCAACTTGACCAAACATTGCCTACCTCTGTGAACAGAGGAATCAAAGAGGAATGGGGCCCTGTGCATCAGGAATATGTAAGCTCTGGGGGCATGAAGTCAGCCTCTCCTTCAGAGGAACAGTGGGCTCCAAGGAGCTGACTACACATATATGACAGGGTCAATGATGAGACCAGGGTCAGAAGAGGGTCTGTAGCCTCAGTGCCCATCCAGGAGTCTTGTCTATTTCATGGACATGAGAGGTTCCAGATTGCTGTGTATCTGAGATCAGCAAGCAAGTACTCCCCCTCTCCAGGCTCCAAGTAGAATGGTCTCAGTTTCAGAAACACTCCCCTCTTGGAACTGCTCTGCTGGGGACTTTGACTAGCAGGGTCTTACCCGGGTCTTGGCCTTCAGGAACACATGACTCTCCATATCCTTGCTAGATTTACTGTGGGCCACACCAGCTTTCCTCATGGCATCCTCACTGAAATACAAAAGAAGAGATGTTTATATACACTAGCAGGTCTCCCCTGGTAGACAGGTGCTGTCCCCAGGAAGCCAACCTGGCTGAGTCCTGAAGAGAAATGAAGAGAGGACACTCAGCAGGGCAGTGGCCACAGATAGCCAGAGTAAGAGAAGGGCCACAAGAAGGCAGAACAGATAGGACAACAGGACTGTCTCAAGAGACTGCTCACAATCATCACTGAGATTGTTAATTAGGCTAGTGGGTGGCCAACCAACCCCTATTTCTAGGCCTCTGAATGGCCTGAGCCCCTACTCAACTCTATATCTGAGTACAGTGGACTGCAGTTCTATATTCCTCCCACATAAAATGAATTGTTCACACAGGTCATAGCCCATTCCCGCTAAGGCAAGAGTCTGTGTGGAGCAATTCATGTTTCCCTAACAGAGTCTAAGAGACCAGCTCCAATTTGTAACTACTGAGAACTACAGGAAATAGTCCACACTAATATAAAACAATAGCAAAACATCTAAAATGCATTTTATGCAGATATCCTAGGAAAGGTTCTTCTTCACACTATGGAGGAAAGAGCTATGGACATAGGTCAAACAGAGCTCTGGGAGCACAGACTGCCTCCTTCTACATATACACACACAGAAAAAACACGTATGGGGGGGGGCTGGAGAGATGGTTCAAGGGGTTAAGAGTACTTAACCTGAGGTCCTGAGTTTGATTCTCAACACCCACATGTGGCTCACAAACACCTGTAACTCCTATTCCAGGAACTACATCTTCTCTGGCCTCTGAGGGCACTGCATGCATTCATACAAGCAATACACTCATACACATTAAAGAAAATAAGAAGGGCTGGAGAGATGGCTCAGAGGTTAAGAGCACTGACTGCCCTTACTGAGGTCCTGAGTTTAATTTCCAGCAACCCCATGGTGGCTCACAACCATCTATATTGGGATCTGGTGCCCTCTCCTGGCCTGCAGGCACACATGCAGGCAGAACACTGTATACTAAATAAATAAAATCTTTAAAAGAGAAGAAGTATTTTTTTAAAAAAGAACAGGTATATATCTGTTAGAAAGAAAGATGGGTATTAAGCTGGGGGCCTGGGGCCTGGACACTCTGATCTGCTGGAAGCCTGTCTTCTCTTTGCAGCACTGGGCTTGTTGGTAAACCAATCAACAAGTTGGGGGCTCTGAGGTTTAACTCAGCATGGGATAAAAGCCCAGTTCAGTTGGTACTCAAAAGCATTCTGACCTCCCCAACACAAACCAACAGTCTACTTACTGAAGAGCTGCACCCATGAAGCCATGGAAAGAGCATAAGTGGGGGCATCAGTGGTGACATGGACCCTACACGGCACGGGATGGATGAGTGAGCTGGCTCAGCTGCACAACCCTGATGACCTGAGTTTGACCCCTAGGACCC
Source organism: Mesocricetus auratus (assembly GCF_017639785.1). Taxonomy (NCBI): domain Eukaryota; kingdom Metazoa; phylum Chordata; class Mammalia; order Rodentia; family Cricetidae; genus Mesocricetus; species Mesocricetus auratus. Next base: position 73,119,248 of record NW_024429192.1, read on the forward strand.
ATAAAAAGTGGGAGGAAAGAACTGGCACCATAAAGTTGTCCTCTGAGCCCCACAAGCATGTCATAGCACACACATACCCTCTCCACCCACAATAATTAATACATTAAATTAAACATAAAACATCGCATTGCTAAATCCTTCATTAACAGGCATATCTGAAGTTCTGGCCTCCCCTATCCACTTCTGAAGCTCTGGCTCTGACAAGCTGGCAGCAGCAGGTGCCTGCCTGCAAGGCATCCTAGTGAGGAGCAAATATATGAAGAAAAAGGTCCCTGGGACCACAAGAGACACATAGTAATGAAGTAAAATACTACCAAGAACCAGTCCACAGGAAGTATAGGAACAGACACATTCAGGAGTAGGGCCAATGGAGACCCAGGGCAAAAGGCTGAGGCTGCAAGGCCTCCTCAGTGGAAATGGAAACATCATTTGGCAGGTGATAAAATCACTGAGATGAAGCAGATCTGTGTTCAGAAGCATGTGTTATACCTTAAAAAACCTGTAAGCCCCACCAGCCCAAGGAGCAGGTAACTTCCTGGGATTCTGGGAGTTGTAGTTCTTAAAAAATAATAACAAAGCATCATGGAAAGGTAAGGTAGCTGATGTGTTTTGTCCATAAAAGCTGCAACAACAGGCTGAAGAGATGGCTCAGTGGTTAAGAGCCCTGGCTGTCCTTCTAGAAGACCCAGGTTCAATTCCCAGCCCCCACATGGCAGCTCACAACTGTCTGTAACTCAGTTCTAGTGGATGCAACACCCTTCTACCAATGCATATAAAGTAAAAACTAAAAAAAGAAAAAAAAAGCTGCAACAACACAAGTCTTGGGACCACTCAGCTGGAAGTTACAGGGAGTATTCCTGATAATTTCCATCTTAGTCAGTATTTAGTACCTTAATAAAAGCTTGCTTTAATATGACCCAAAATGGTGGAGCTGGTTTTTCTCCAGAGAATCTCAGGATTAACACAAGCCTTACCTGTGTGCCAAAGCCCTACCTCTTCCTTTTCCTGGCAGGTATAAAAAGGAACTGAGAGGTTAGCAATCACAGAGACTTAGCAAGAATTTAGAAGTACAGAACAATGTACCAATGCCAAGGTCCCAAGGGAAGACAAACTTGCAGATGAGTAGGAGGAGCGCAGGCACAGGAGCCTGAGGTGACACAGTTGGAAGCAGTTGTCACCTAAGGCTAAGCCAGACTCTTAAAAGGACTCTCCCAAACTGCTAACAGTTACTTTCACGACACAGTACAGCCTTAGCTCAGTAGTAACACCTGGCAACTTCCTGCAGAGAACAGACAGATCCAGGACATAGAAGACTGTGATAGCTTTGAGACAGTAGGACAGCAAACCACAATCAGTGACCCAGACACAGAAATGTGCTTGGTGAGCAGTAGGCAAAAATGTACCAGTGATATTGAATTAATATGGCTTCTCAGTGAGAAATCACTTGGACTACTCAAAGTTAATAAAGGCAAAAAGAAAAGACTCTTTCTTTAATAATAGCACATGACTAACACACAAAAGGGAACAGGAAACTACCTGCTTAAATGGGCCTTGGGCTTATACATTCCACATATGCTGTCTGCCATCCCTAAATCTCCCTCAGGTTCCAGGTTACACTTAGAAAATTTAAGCAGGGAGCAGAAAGTAAGTCTGGCCACTTGGGCAAATGGAGCGGTACACTGCAGACAACACTGACAGACTCTTCCTTTTGTAAGCAAATCAGTGTTGTTCTTTTCACAGTTGTTACCCAGAGTCACAGTCATAGCAGAAAAGCTATCAGATTAGGCCCCTCCTGAAAAGAGCGCAAGTGATGGGGGAAGTCCTTCTGTGTATATGTTTGTCTTTTTGGTTGATGAATAAAGCACTGTTGGCCAATGAGGAAGCAAGATAGGTGGGACAAGGAGTCAAGGAGGATTCTGGGAAACAGAGGCACAGTCAGTCACCACGTAGGACACAAGAGAAGTAAGAGGTCTGGACCCTTTCTCCAGTAAGAGAAGACCATGTGGAAATACTCAGATTAGCAATTATGGGCTAATAATAAGTCAGAGATAGCCAATAAGAAACCATAACAAACAGCCAACAGCTTCATAATTAACATAGCGTCCTGTGTGTTCATTTGGGACTGACGGGGCTCAGGGACCAGGATGGTGGGAAGAATGCTCATTACACAAAGGGACTTACTTAACAGCTTTGAGACCCTTTGCTGCCCCGTGAGCTGCCCCTTAAAGGCCTAAGGGCTGTCTCCTAATCTAGGTAAAGCTTAACAAATACTAGCAGAAACCTTGCAGCAGCCTTAACTTCATTTTCTTTCCTACAGTTCCTAACAAGCCTAGTCAGGTCAGAGTACTACTCAGTTTCCAGCAATATTGCAGGCAGAGCTGCTCGGCATCAATTTATTACTTCAAGCTTCTTCTGCATCACCAGACGCCAGGGGACATTGCTGAAGGGTGAGCTACCCTTCCATCAGAGTCATGCTACATGGTATATATGGTGTAGGAATCAACTGTTAGAGACCCAGAATTCAAAGTGTATCAACCTAGCTAGAGGTCAAAGAAAACCCTATTCCGAAAAGCTTGAATATACCGGGGTGGGGGGGTGTGTGATTACGACACATACCACAACACACCATACTACATGGTCAAGTAGCGTGGAAAGCAGCCAAGTACTCAGCCTTCCTCTACACTGCACTTTGTCCCAGACAGGCACCGTACCACCCCTGCAGGTCTTGGGTGTGGCCTGATTGAGGTTCTTACTAAGGTTCAAGTCCTCCCTTACTGTAAGACCACGGGCATTGTCAGAGTCTAGTAATCCCTGAAATAAACCTGGCTGCTCTCCAGCTCCTTCTGACCATCCTGAATGAGGCTTTGCCATCTTCCCACCCCATCCACCCTTGGGGCCTGGTTTAGAAAGGCGCCTCCTGGGGACCAATCAATCCTTACAGGCCTAGATCTCCCTTCACAAGAAGGGCTGGAAGGTGCCCTGGCTTCTACAGCTGCCCTTGAAGCATGTATATCTGAAAGACACTGCCTGGCACTGCCTAAGCAGCAATGAGTGAAACATTAAGAAACCTGGCATCCGGAGCACAAGCCTTTAATCCAGTGGTTCTCAACCTGTGGGTCATGATCCCGCTCACAGGGGTCACCTAGGACCATCCTGTATATCATATAGTTACATTATGATCATAACAGTAGAAAAACTACAGTTATGAGTAACAACAAAAATAATTTTGTGGTTGGGGTCACCACAACATGAGGAACTGTATTAAAAGGTCACAGCATTAGGAAGGTTGAGAGCCCTGATTTAATCCCAGCACTTGGGAGGCAGTGGCAAGTAGGTCTCTGTGAGAACTCTGGGAGTTTGAGGCCAGTTAGGTCTATATAGTTCCACCACAGCCAGAGCTACACAATGAGACCCTGTCAAAAAAAAAAAAAAAGAGAGAGAGAACCTACTTTGTGCAGTGAGACGGCATCCTCTATAATAAAGTCCAGCACACTAATATTATTGTCTTCCCAGATGAGGTACCAGTGAGCCCCTGCAGCTCCTTCAGACAAAGCTGCCCCCACCTGAACTGACTCATCGTGGGTATCCTCAACAGTGGGGTACTCTACCACTCCAGCACAAAAGCCCTCCAAGTCTCTCCTACCCTTCTGCCCTGAGCCCTCCTGACCCTTTCTCACGCCTGTTCTTAGGGTCCTGGTTATCACCCAGGGACCCCACAGCTCTGCTAGAGCTCTTTGACCCCACTCTCTTCATCGCTGCTCTCCACTGCAGGCCATGCCCGGCTCCTTCCTTGGCTTGCCTTCTTTAACACTGAAGGAAAGGGCACTACTATCTGGTCTACTGCAGATGTCTAACAAAGATTTCTTTCCCCTCTGGGTGTCAGAACTCATCATCCTGAGCTCAAGACAGGTGGCTTCCCCCCCCCTTTTTTTTGGTTTTTCGAGACAGGGTTTCAATGTATTGTTTTGGAGACTGTCCTGGAACTCGCTCTGTAGATCAGGCTGGCCTCGAACTCACAGAGATCTGCCTGCTTCTGCCTCCCTGAATGCTGGGATTAAAGGCATGCACCACCAACGCCCAGCTTGCTTTCCCCCATTTTTAAGGTTTATTTTTTGTGTGTGCTTTTGTTTTTGTTGGTGGTGGTTTTTTGAGACTGGGTCTCTGTAGTTCTGACTATCATGGATTGGCCTTGAACTCAGAAATCCTCCTTCCCTCCTCTTGAGTGCTGGGATTATCTGGCCTTGGTTTTTGTTGTTGTTTGTTTTGATTTTGAGACAGGGTTCAAGTAGCCCAGGCTGGTTTTAAACTCCCTATGTAGTTGAAGATGACCTTGAAGTCTGGTCCTACTTCCCTTACCAAGTGCTAGGAATTTCTGTCCACACCATCTTATCTAAGTAGACTTGTGTATACCTGTGTGTACAGTCTGTTCACCCACCTGGGATAGAAGCACACAGCTTGCATGTGAGATCCCTCACCCTGAATGTTTAAAACCTAAACCACTAGTAATACAGTACTAGAAGATAATTGAGGAAGGGTTATATAATATCAGGATGACAAAGGTTTTGGTAGACTTGTTACCAGAGATAAAGATGTGTGCCACTTTTTTGTCATTATTTGTCAAGGAGAAAAGGAAAGGTGTCCCTTCTGTTCCATGCATTCAGAGGGAGGCTCTGCCCACCATTCTTACCTCCCTCTGCACAATTAGAAACTACTAGGGACATACTCTTTGGAAAAGTCCCTAATGCCACACACAGGTTATAGAAGGCAGGTCCCAGGAAAAAAACTATAACTGACAGAGAACCCAGTAGCAAGAAGACCAAGGTTAACTGTGCTGAGACACAAGTAAAAAACACAGGAAGAATTATCAACAAGTATACAGAAAATCACTTCCTCACCTGCCCAAAGGTGAGGCATACTACAACAGCAGTATGCCTCTGTGCACAGTGCATTATTTGTGTAGGTATAAAATGTGAACATTCATTACTGACTTACTCAGCCAAATACTGGCAGCAGAAGCAGAGATAATAGAGCGTAGGCTACAAAGCAAGTCTGCAGATCATCCACGTAACTCACAAGGAAGCAGCGTGTGCAAGCTAATATGAACACAGGCACATGCCAGAGGACAAGCTAATATGAACACAGGCACACGCCAGAGGACAAGAGTCAAAGGTGCTTGCTACCTGTGAGAAGAGTACATGAGCAGAGGGCCAGTGACTTTTGAAATTCATATGCACTCTAAATATTAAGGGACTGGGGAGATGTTTCAGTGGGTAAGGCACTTGCTGCTCAAGCATGAGAACCCAAGTATTGTCCGCAGAACCACACAGAAAGTCAGTTGGTGGCACTCATCTGTATCCACAGTGCTCTGGAGCCTCAAGAAATAAGGCAGAGAGCTCTGGCAGAGGAACATACCTGATGCTGATAGGCAGCCTCTACACCTACACCTCACGCACGCACGCACACACCAAAAAATAATAATAGAGTCAGTGTCTCACTATGTAGCCTTGGCTAGTCTGGAACTGTATCTACTATGTTGACTAGGCTGGGCTCAAACTCCTCTAAAGATCTGCCTTCCTGCCCCTGCCTCCCAAACCCTGGGATTAAAGGCATGTGCCACCATGCCCAGCATAATACATTTATTTATTACTTCTTGTTTTTGAGAGTGTCTCACCATGTAGCCTTGGCTGTCCTGCAACTCACTCCTGAGTGCTGGGGCTAAAAATGTGAACCACCAAAGCCAGCCACAAAAAATTTTTAGTCATTAAAAATTAAATTGAGAGCCGGAGAGATGGTTCAGTGACTAAGAGCACCGGTTGCTCTTTCAGAGGTCCTGAGTTCAATTCCCAGCAACCACATAGCGGTTGACAACCATCTATAGATATCTGGTGCCCTCCTCTGTCGTGCAGACACACATGCAGGCAGAATACTATATACACAATAAAAAAAATTTAAATTGAGGCCGGGCGTTGGTGGTGCACGCCTTTAATCCCAGCACTCAGGAGGCAGAGGCAGACGGATCTCTGTGAGTTCGAGGCCAGCCTGATCTACAGAGCGAGTTCCAGGATAGCCTCTAAAACAATGAAGAGAAACCCTGTCTCGAAAAACCAAAAAAAAAAAAGGGGAGGGGGGAAGCCACCCTGTCTCGAAAAAAAATTAAATTGACACCAGGGTGGATTTCTGTGAGTTTGAGACCAGCCTGGTTTACAAGAGCTAGTTCCAGGATAGCCTCCAAAGCCACAGAGAAACCCTACCTCAAAAAATAAATAAATAAATAACAATAAATAAATAAATAAAATTTGATTTATCTGCTGTGATAGTTTGAATACAAATGATCCCTACAGCTAGGTGGTGGTGGCCAACATCTTTAATCCCAGCAATTAGGAGGCAGAGACAGGTGGATATCTGAGTTTTAGGCCAGCCCGGTCTACAGAGATAGTTCAAGGACAGCCAGGGCTGTTACGGAGATACCCTGTCATAGGAAACACACATGCACACGCACACACACACAACAACTCTCTCTCTCTCTCTCTCTCTCTCTCTCTCTCTCTCTCTCTCTCTCTCTCTCTCTCTCTCTCTCTCTCTCTCTCTCTCTCCCTCCCCTCTCTCTCTCCCCCAAAGTTATTTGTGGAGGGGGAGAGAATAAAACAATGAAAGCTGAATATGGTGGTTCACCCTTCTGATCTCAGTTCTATGACTAGTGGCTGAGGCTGGCAGATTTCCAGGAGTTTGAGGCCAGTCTATCCCACAGAGTGAGTTCCAGGCTCTCCTGGACTAGAGACTGAGATATTACTGTCATTAAACAATAATCATGAATTAGTGAGGTATGATGGTTCAGACTTGTAATATAAGGCACTTGAGCAGCTAAGGCAGGAAGATTAAAGCAAATTTGAAATCAGCCTGAGTTACAGAATGAGATCCTGTGTCAAAAAGCAGGGACAGCGGCACTAGGCTAGCCCGGTGTGGTGGTACCCTACTCTTAACACAGCATTCAGGAAGTAGAAGTCTCAGAGTTCCAGGTCTGTCGGGGCTGCAATAGTGAGAATTTGTCTCAGAAGGAGGTAGGAGGTAGGGAGGGACTAGAGAGATGACTCTGTCGCTAAGAGCACTCATGTTCATTTCCCAGCATCCTCAGCTCGGGGATCTGATGCCCTCTTCTGAACTCCATAAGTACCACAATTGCACATGGCGCACGTGGCGCACATACAGGCAAAATACTCATATACACAAAATAAAAATAGTGATTTTAGAAAGACAAATGTTCACAATGTATCACAGACACAGAAAAATCCTGGGGCTTGAGAGATGGCTCAGAGTTAAGACTCTGTATTGCTCTTCCAGAGGACCAGAGTTTGATTCCCAGCACCCACATTGGATGGCTTACAACTACCTGCAACTACGGCTCCTGGAGACCTGACACCCTCCTCTGGCCTCCTCAGGTATCTGCATGCATAACCTCCTGAAACACAATTTTAAATAAATCTTAAAAGAAAAAACTTAAGGTTTAAAGCTAGTTCAAAAACTTAGAAATTTGCTTGCTCAGAGTGTAAATTAAAATGACTTTCTGTTCTTAAGAACTACACAAGGAACATCAGCTACTGTTAAGAAAAACCTGATTCATTTTTCTTTCTGTGGTGCTCAGGATGGAGTCTGGGTCATGCATGCTGGGCAAGTGCTCTCCCTCTTGGCTCCATTCCCAGCTTATTCACATTTCTAAACCTTCCTGTGTCAGCTAAAAGACATGAAGCGTTTCTCCTAGCAACAAACCATACATTCTTCAGGTCCCAGAATAAGAAGTTGGTAGGAGCTGGGCGGTGGTGCACGCCTTTAATTCCAGCACTTGGGAGGCAGAGGCAGGCGGATCTCTGTGAGTTTGAGACCACCCTGGTCTACTGAGTGAGTTCCAAGACAGGCTCCAAAACAATACAGAGAAACCCTGTCTCAAAAACCAAAACAAAACAAGAAGTCGGTAGGGATGTTAAGGTGGGCAAGGTCACCATGCCTACCCATCTGAAAGGTGTCTTCTAGCTGCAGCTTCAATGAAGCTACACCCCAGATGAAAGACCTCTGTCCTCCCCACACAGGCCTGACTCTCATCTAGTTTACTGCTTCCTTGGAGTCCTTAGAGTGGCAGCAACCCACATCACTGCTCACCTTTTTTTTAAAGATGTATTATGTATACAGTGTTCTACCTGCATGTATGCCTGTGGGCCAAAAGAGGCCACCAGATCTCATTACAGATGGTTGTGAGTCACCATGTGGTTGTTGGAATTGAACTCAAGACTCCTCCAACCCCACTGCTCACCTTCTAATGCACAACAGCAATTCACTGCCCCTGTATGCAGGTGGTCTCACCTTCTAGGAAGCTGAGACCACCTTCTAACAGGCAGCTGAGACCTTCTAACAGGCAGCTGAGGCACATCCGTTAAACTATAGTACAAAGTCTTTCTTTTATTAGTTGACACGCAGTTAACAAACATCTGCAGGTTTCCTGACTTTAGATTCATTCATTCATTCATATGTGTGTAGGTGCACATCTGTGCATACACTGAGGCCAGAAACAGCGTTGAATTCTTCAGAGCTGGATTTACAGGTGTATTTGTAAAATACTCAGCTTGCTGCATGGATGCTGGGATTGAAACTTCCGTTCTCATAATTGAACAGGAAGCATTCCCAACCACTGAAGCATCTCTCCAGCCCCAGTAGTATATTTCAGAATTTAACTATTTGCCCACATAGGAATGGGTATTTTGAACTTGAAGAGAGCAGAGACTTGCACACTTTTCTCTTCACACTTTTCTGAGCTGCTCAGCTAAACTCTCCTCCTGTTCTCTCCAGGAAAGCCAAAGAGCAAAATCAACGAGGGCCAGCCTGAAGAAAGCTGCCTACCGCCCTTTAAACTCTGAGCTGGCTAAAATGACATGAGTTTCTGGTATTTCCAACCTTAAAAGAACTAAGATGGGAGTGGTGGCACATGCCTTTAGTCCCAGCACTCAGGAGGAAGGTGGACCTCTGTGAGCTCATGGTCTACACAGTGAATTACAGGATAGCCAGAGCTAATGTGTGAGACCGTCTCTCACTCACTCACACACGCACGCACATGAGAACCAAGAGCTAGAAAGACCCTTTGACCTCTGACCTGATGCCAGCCTGGGATCCAGAACATCTCAATTGCCACCAAGCAATTACACCACCACACTGTGTCAATGATTTTGTGGTGCTGGGGCAAGGAGCCCTATCTTTAGAGATGGGCACTCACAGCTAGAATCACAAGGCACCCTGGGTGGGAGGTAAAACAGCCCAGAAGGGAATAGAAAGTGCAGGTGATCGAGAACTGGCCATGCGCCGTTACCCCTCAAAGGATTTGGAAATTTTTTCCTATTAACTCTACTTCTGGGAATGTTCAAAGGCCCATGGAAGAACTACTCCCCCCAAAAGCATTAAATCGTATGTTTATCTTAAGCAAGAGGAGGGCTATACATAGTCTGTTCCTCTTGTGAATGAAAGCTGTGGGCACACAGTGGCTAGCTAGAACCAGTCTAAGCAGAGAAAACAGCCTCAGGCAGGAAAAAAACTACCACTCAAAACTGGACTCAGGAAAAGTCTGTGTGTGTGTGTGCCTATCAACATGATAGACATTCAGTCGTGTGTGTGTGTGTGTGTGTGTGTGTGTGTGTGCCTACAGACATTTAGTTGTGTGTGTGTGTGTGCCTACCAACACGATAGACATTCAATCATATGCATGTGTGCCCACCAGCATAACAGACATTCATTCAGTCATACTAGAAGCACACAGGTTTAGGAGAAATGTATCCCTACGTCAATATTGGCACAACTGGGCAGAGAGATTACAGAAACACTTTCCTGTTTTTCAATCCCCTATAATGTTATCTTGTAGACAGTGAAGTGCTACACCCAAAATTCTGGCTATACTGACCAAAACAAGAGAGGCAGGCAGGGCTGAGGAGAGGAGGGGGGCTGAGACTGCTGCCACAGAGCCACTTCTTTGAAGCCAAGGGTCTGAAGTCTGTGCCCCTCAAACAACAACCCCTCTCTGGGAAGATAAGCAGAGGAAAGGAGAGGTGAGCCTCTGAGGTACTCTATGGAGTAGTAGTTGAGAGGCCATTAAGCCTTGGCTCCTTCTTTCCCTTCTGTTCTCTAGACTACGTTTTTGTTTTGCTTACCAAACAGAACCACCTTAAGTGATCCCTTACTCTCTCGTCATAACAATCTTTTCATTTTTCAAAAATTAAAAACAAAATTTTACCATGTGTGCGTGGAAGGGGAGTGGAGGAGAGATGGAGACAGACAGATGTGGGGTGTAGAGATTACAGGGTAACTTTGTAGATTTGGTTCTTCCTTTCTCCACTACTCAGGTAGTGCCTGAACCATTCACCCCATTTTTAACAAAGACAGGTTCTAGTTGTAGAGCAGGCTCATCCTATGCCCCTTTCAGAAGACTGCTTCCAGGCGTACTCTCCGTAGCACTGCTGCTGGAACATTTCTCCTTGGAAGTATTGGTACTGACACCCACAACCCAAATCACCTCACATCCTTCTCTCAGAATCAATGCATCACCAAGGCTTTCTCTGCAGGGTGGATACCTGGCTTGTGCCTCCTTTCTGTCCTCTGCAAGTTCATATATGCAGCCACACGCACACATGTACAAGTACATACACACACTCACCATAGCCAACCTTTCCTTCCTTCAGAGGCTTTTTCCTAAGACCATCCCTTCCAGTCCTATTGCCACTGTACCTGAGAAGGTCTCAAATTTGAATTTGCATTTAAATTAAAAAAGATTGCTTGCTATATAGGTAGATGCTGTGAAAACACCAGGCCCATGTGTCGAGCAAGTAACATTCCCTGACACTGCTTTATATATAAATTGGCACCAATTAAGAAAACTGCTCAGCCAGACGGTGGAGGCACCCACCTGTAACCCCAGCACTTGGGAGGCCAAGGCAGGCGGATCTCTGAGTTTGAAGCCAGCCTGGTCTATACAGGGAGTTCCAGGACAGCCAGGATTACAGAGAAACTCTGTCTCAAAAAACCAAAAAGAAAACTATTCAGGGCAATGTGGTAAATAAGGGCCATGTCCCAACACAGCCTGACTCCATTCTGACACCAACAGTCCAGAAAGAAAAGTGACTATATACACCTTGGAGTAGGTTCCCAATACCCACATAGCAATTTACAACCATAGCAACCCCAGTTCTAGGGAACCTGGTACCCTCTTCGGGCTTCTGCAGGCACTGAATGATGCAGTGCACATATATACAAGCAAAACACTCATACACATAAGATAAAGTAAAAATAAAAATTTTAAGACCTATATGCTAGCCTTAAAACCCTGAAATTACATGAAAGTACTAGAACTACAGACACACATTTCTGAAAAGGTGTGAAGGAGCACAATCAACAATGGGAAGATCTTGATTCATAGGCCTGAACTACTCATCAGGATCCAGTTTAAAATCAAAAAAAAAAAAAAAAAAAAAAAAAGAGCCAGGCAGTGGTGGTGCATACCTTTAATCCCAGCACTCAGGAGGCAGAGGCAGGTGGATCTCTGAGTCCAAAGCCAGCCTGATCTACAGAGTTCTATGACAGCAAGGACTGTACAGAGAAATCCTATCTCAGAAAACCAAAACAACAGCAGAAAAAAAAAAAAACACGACGAGAAATGGTTCAGTGGTTTAGAGCACCTGATATTTACAGAAGACCCAGTTTCAGTTTCCAGCACCTACATAATGCTTACAACTATCAGCAATTCCAATTCCAGGGATCTGTCACCCTCCCTCTTCTGGCCTTTGAGGGCACCAGGTACATATTCAATGTGCTTACATACATGCAAGCAAACACTCATCACATAAAATAAAAATATATCTTTTTTTTTCTTTGAAAGTCAGTGTTAATGAGAAAAGGGGACTAGTGAAATGATTCAGCAGTTATGAGCACTAGCTGCTCTTCCAAAGGACCTGGGCAGATTCCCAACAGTCACACAGTGGCTCACAACCACCTGCAACTTCAGTTCCTGGGGCTCTGACCCCTTCTACTGGTCTCCACAGTCATCAGGAGCACAACTGATAAGAAGTCACAGTAGCCAGGCAGTAGTGCACACCTTTGACCCCACAACTCAGGAGGCAGAGGCAGGCAGATCTCCAAGTTCAAGGCCAGTTTGGTCTACAGATCGAGTTCCAGGACAGCCAGAACTACACAAAGAAGCCCTGTCTTTTAAAAAAAAGTTCCACTTTAAGAAATGTGGCTCAGAGATTAAGAGAACATATTACTCTTGCAGAGGTTTTAAATTTGATTCACAGCACCTATAGCTCCAGCTTCAAGGGACTCTCGTCTCCAAGGGCACCTGTATCCAAGTGCATACATATATGCGCATGTACACACACACACACACACACACACACACACACATTTGTGCACACAATAAAAACAAAAATAATCTTAAAAAATACAAAAAGCTCCATTCCATGATGCAATAGTGAGTATCCCATCTCACCAGAGCATGAACACTCTTGGATTATGTCTTGGGAAGAAATGGCTAAGGAAATTAACACTTGAAGAGTACTGGTAGGTGGTTTATCCTCATTTATGTATCCCAAGCTGATTTAATTGGTTGACCAACATCTTCATGTGTCACTTCTGTCTTTACTCAAGCTAAGTACTCAACAGTGAACCCCAGCACCACACCTCAACAGGCCCACAAGAGTACTCAGGAAACCTGTGTCAGACAGACTCAAGAATCCTGTGCATTCTAACACTCATGACCAGACAGGAGTGGATGCTAATTCCAATGCTAATTCATGCTGTTCCTTCCCCATAGAGTTAAGACTAGTATGAAACAAACTGCTTTATCTTCATTGACTTGCAGGGACAAGGGACAGGACAGGAAGCTCACTGTCCTGGAAGAATTGCCCAGCTCAGCAACAGAAAGGATGGGTCTTTCAGGCAGAACAAACAAAGCAACAGCAGCCAAGGAAAGAGTTTGGTTCATCTGAGGATTCACAGGCAGCCTGGTTGGATATAATGTAGAATGAGGGTAGGGCATACAGGTGCAGGCCCTGGAGGAAGGATGAACACTCAAGAGTTGGGTCTATAGGCAATGGGCAGCCACTAAACATAACCTGGGTATCGGAACAGCTGAGGAGAGAAGATAAGAGTACAAAAAAATAGGACATAAGGGTCTCTGAACTATCCTGCTTGGTTTTATGATTTTAATTGCCCACTTGAAGTTTGGAAAGTTCACTAGAATTCCTTTTCCCTCGGGTATCTAACTGAAACTATTATCCACATAAGGAATAATTTAAGGCAATGGCTTTGCCCTAGTCAGTGATCCCCAAACTTCAGTATGTCCAGCACCATCATCAAGGTGCCACAGGCTCAGTCACCATCAGGCAATAGCTGAAAGATCTCTGATCAGAAAATTGGTATCTCAGTTCTAGTAGGTTCATGGTAGATCTCAGTCTGTGGCAAGAGGTCAAAGATCATCAGGAAATTAGGTGTGGTGACTGTAATCCCAACACCAGCAAGGTAGAGGACCTTGAATTCAAGGCTAACCTAAGCTGTGTGAGACTCTCAACCTGCCTCCCTAAAGGGGAAAAAAAGGCATTAGGGGTTTGTACTCCAGTCTCTAAGGATCTATGGAGAATTCCTAACATAAACTGTAGACTCAGTAGCAGCAGGCTCCTCTCTAAAGGCTTCCACTGCACTTTGAGCATTCCCTTACCCAGGTCCATGAAATGGATAGAATCTTGCTCTCCCAGATATTTAAAAGCTATTTGCCTTTAATACCACAGTATGATCCAATCAGCATCCACCTGTAATATGAAGAGTAACTAACTACAACAGCAGTGAGCTCTTCTCTAGGTCTGCTTCCTCACCTTACAATGGGACAAGTGCATCCAGCTCTGAGCATGGTGACTGGCCCATGCCTACAATATTAGCATCTCCAGACCAGTTCATATTACCCAGTCTACCCAGTGATATCCTACCTCAAAACCCACAAAAAAAAAAGAGGTACATGATGACAACATGTGTTAACTCAACACAGCTAGCTGAGTATGGGTTGATACATAATGAGTTCAACATTAGCCTGGACTACATTAAACCCTTGGCTTTTTGTTTGTTTGTCTGGTTTTTCAAGACAAGGTTTCTCTGTGTAACCCTGGCTGTCCTAGAACTAGCTTGTAGACCAGGCTGGCCTCAAACTCAAGAGATCCGCCTGCCTCTGCCTCCCTAAGCTGGTAGTGCTGGGTATGTGCTACCATGAAGAGTGAGACTTGGGGGGGGTAGGGAGGTGGACAAACACCAGAAATCACTGGCAACTGCCTGTCTGCTCCAGCCACACAGCATGCTCTCCTTGGCCTTCTGACATTTTACCAGGACACTAACACAAACCTACCTTTCCCCAGTTGCTGCTACCCCTTCCTGCATCTGTTTAGAAACAGCCGAGCGGTGATGGCCCATGCTTTTAATCTGAGCACTTGGGAGGCAGAGGCAGGTGGATCTCTGTGAGTTTGAGGCCAGCCTGGTCTACAGAGCGAATTCCAGGACAGTCTCAAAACTACAAGAGAAACTGTCTCAAAAAAAAAATTAAAAGAGAGAGAAATGTGCTACACTAGAGAGAGAGAGAGAGAGAGAGAGAGAGAGAGAGAGAGAGAGAGAGAGAGAATGTGCTACACTAAAGAGTACCAGAGCTAAAACCCTCAAGAGTAAGTTACCCTTGACATAAAGTTTATGGTCATTTTGGCACATATTCTATCAGTTTTTACGTTACGTTACTCAATAACAGTGCTCAGTTTATTAAGGTTCTTACATGGGGGGTAACAGCATAGCAGGAAAATTAAGAACAGGGAACAGGCTAGGGAGATGGCTCAGTGGGTAAAGGGCTTACTGGAATGCACTAGGACCTGAGTTTGAGATCTGGCACCTATGTACAAAGCTGAATTCACAAACTTGTAATTCTAGAGCTGGGGAGGTGGAAAAAGGAGGATCTCTGGGGCTTGCTGCCAATCTGTGTAGCTAAATCAGTGAGCTCAGGACTAGTGAGAGATACTGTCTTAAAACATATGGTAGAGAGAAGTTGTAAACAGCATCAATTTGTGACTTACATATACACACAGAAACCCTGAGAAGTAGCTGGTGATGTTCTGGCATTCACTAACTGCTCATGCATTTGCTGTAGACCTACTTGATGCTAGGTATGAACAAGTCAGGATGGATGCATACTTGCTTTCCAAGAGCCTGAAGACCAGGGACATATAAGCATGAATCAAAACTCCCAAGGAATGCCGGGCGATGGTGGCGCACGCCTTTAATCCCAGCACTCGGGAGGCAGAGGCAGGTGGATCTCTGTGAGATCGAGGCTGGGCTGGACCGATAGCCTCCAAAACAATACAAAGAAACCCTGTCTCGTAAATCAAAAAAAAAAAAAAAAAAAAAAAAAATCCCAAGGAAGCCCAACAAAGCCCTGATCAGGAGGATATAAGAAGGGTCTCTCCAGGGGTTCTGCAGGGAATATGGCTGCTTCATTAATAGTCAATGTGAACCAATCAATTGTATCCTACTTACTTTCCTCCTTTGGGTTTCTTTAGATGTCATTGCATCAAACTACACTGGGCTTAGAGATACTACCCTCATCAACCCAAGCCAAAGTGTCTCCTATCACTGCGAGGTCACTGGAAGAGTTTTCTGCTCAGTCAATCCCCAGACCCTGCAAAGCTTGCACAACTCTCTACAGTGTCCCTCCAAGCATCCTTGTGAGACAAACTAGACTAGTATCATTTCACAGATGAAAGGTCAAGCAGTGCCAAGGTCACAAAGGCAATGAGTAGAGAAGGGGAAGAATCCAGCTTCACAGCACATAACAATGGTCACTGTAACAGGAGAGGTTGACCAGGTGGTCCCCAGTAAAACACTGCTTCCCATACTCTTCATCCTGCAGAGGACTGGAGTGCTCTGAGAAACTAAAAAGGACTGAATTAAACTTACCAGAGGGTGACCCACTTTAGATGAGGGGACAGGGATGGATCCTAAGTATCTGACACCAAAGCAGACACTGAAAGGAAGAAGAGCAAGCAGCTTATGACAATGGTAGAGACAGTCTTCAGTCACAATCTTTGGACAGCCTAAATACTTAGGAACAGATGTTTAAAAGAAACAGTGGCTAGAAGTATGGATCAGGATCAGAGTATATGCTAAGCACACCCAAGACCTTGGGCTCAATCTCCAGCAAGTAAAAACAAAGAAATAAAGGAAGAACTTTGAATGCTAAAACGGAAAGATCAGAGAAACTGAACCACAAGGAGAGCTACAAAAAAGAAAAACCTGAGTACAGTTCAGTGGACTGCCTGATGATGGCATTGGGCTACCCATTGCCCTCATTTGTGCGATCTAGTAAAAGCCAGAAAGGTAGACACAGTGGAAGGCTAAGACTAGACTGCCAGTTAGAAATGTCAAACTTGCTTCTTCCTCAGTGAGAGGTGTTTCCTCTCCACTGAAAGTTTACAGAACCTTCCAAGTAGTTCCATGCTCCCCAACAACTAACAACTGAACCCATGGCTTCCTGGGAACTACATAAATGACCTCCTACTGAGCTACTCCCTATAACCTTTGATATGCTCACCCAAATGTGGTTGGCAAATGTTGCCCCTCCACAAAGATACACAAGCCCCAAGCTTTCATTATTTCTCATCTATTATAAATCACTAGAGTTTGAAGCGTTTCCTAAAATGGCCAAATTTAAACAACAGTATAAATACTGGAAGAAGTCAGAACAAAAGATGTGTAGATTTGGCAGGCAGTGGTGGCACATGGCTTTAATCTTTGCACTGGGAGGCAGAGGCAGGTGGATCTCTGGGAGTTCAAGGCCAGCCTGGTCTACAAAGCCAGTTTCAGGACGGCTAAGGCTGTTACACAGAGAAATTCTTTCTTTAAAAAAAAAAAAAGTAGCCGGTGTTGGTGGCGCACGCCTTTAATCCCAGCACTCAGGAGACAGAGGCAGGCGGATCTCTGTGTGAGTTCAAGGCCAGCCTGGTCTACAGAACGAGTTCCAGGACAGCCTCTAAAGCCACAGAGGAACTCTGTCTCGAAAAACCAAAAAAAAAAAAAAAGTATAGATTAGTAGATTAGCTCAATATAAATCCTCTTAAACTCTATGAATACAAGAAATTGACTCACAAGGTAAACCCGGGAGAGAAAACAAGCAAACTGAAGAAATAAGAGCACCCAATAAGCTTGCTTAGTTGTCTGTCAACTTGACACAGGCTACAGTCATCTGGGAAGAGTGACCCTCAACTAAAAAATGCCCACATCAGATTGGCCTGCAAGCCTGTGGGGAATTTTGTTGATTAATGATTGATATGGGGGGCCCAACCCACTGTTGTAAAGAAAAGCAGGTAAACAAGCCATGGAGAAGTAGACAACACTCCTCCAATCTTTGCTGCTCTGCATATACATGTTTTGTTGTTTTGAGACAGGATCTCTCTACAGCTCTGACTGTCCAGGAACTCTATAGACCAGCCTGGCCTCAAACTCACAGAGATCTGCCTGTCTCTGCCTCCCAAGTGCTGAGATTAAAGGTGTGCTACCACAGCTCTCCAACTTTTACTTACTTTTTATGTGTACAAAAGTTTTGTCTGCATATATGGAGATGCACCAGTTTATGCCTGGTGCCTGCTCAAGTCAGAACAGGGCTTTGGATCCCTTGCAACTATGAGACACCACGAAGGTGCCTATAATGGAACCCTGGGGTCTTTGCAAGAGTAACAAGTGGTCTTAACTATTGAGTCATCTCTCTTGTCCCTCCTGCCCTGGTTGAGTTCCTGTCTTTGGTTTCCTTGATGGTGGGGATAAAGTGTAACATGAAATAAACTCTTTCCTCCCCAAGTTGCTTTTTGGTCATGGTGTTTTTGTTTTTCACAGCAATAGAAAGCAAACCAAGACACCTGCTTGCTCTTAAAAGTCAACCTTTGATATGCTCACCGGAATGTGGTAGGCAAATGGTGCCTACCTCCACAAAGATACATAGGCCCTACTCCTTGGAACCTGTGACTATCCTTCACCATACCTCAAAAGGGGCTTACAGATGTGGTTAAGGATGCAGACAATAAGATCATATTCCATTGGGGCTGGAGAGATGGCTCAGAGGTTAAGAGCACTGACTGCTCTTCCAAGGGTCCTGAGTTCAATTCCCAGCAACCACATGGTGGCTCACAACCATCTACAATTCAGTCTGATGTCCTCTTCTGGTATGTAGGCGGAACACTGTATATGTAATAAATAAATAAATCTTTAAAAAAAAAAGAAAAAAGAAAAAAATTAAACAAAATTAAAATAATTAATAAAAAAAGATCATATTCCATTATTCTAAACTGACCTGTGAAATTCAGAGAATGCTCTCCAAGCTGCATCTGGAGTGTCAGAAAAACCAGCCAATGTTAGAATAGGTCACAAAGAAAGCAAAGCACAAGGTACAATCTCCAGAAACAAATACTGACTCTGGCAAGTAGCCAGGATGGAAAAAGGATAGCTCAGTCTTACAAGTGTAAGCAGTAGAATTTGGCCAGCAACTTGAATGGGGTTGGAAGCAGGTTATGCCCCCAAAGGTTCCATCAAGAAGCTTACATTAGCTGGACTGTGGTGGTTCATGCCTTTAATGCCAGCAATTGGGAGGCAGAAGCAGGTGGATCTCTGTGGGTTGCAGGCCAGCCATAGCTGTTAGGAAGAGAAACCCTGTCCCAAAAAGCCAAAAACAGCCGGGTGGTGGTAGTGCCCGCCTTTAATCCCAGCACTCGGCAGAGGCAAGCAGATCTCTGTGAGTTCAAAATCAGCCTGGTCTACAGAGCTAGTTCCAGGACAGCCTCCAAAGCCACAGAGAAACCCTGTCTCAAAACAAAAACAAAACAAAAATAAAAACACTTGTTTGCTGAACTGTTTGCAAACCTGTCCGGTAGTTATTCTGTGGTGGTACCAAGCACTGATCCGGTACCCTTCCTTCCACTGTACTGATGCTTACCCACATGTAGCCCAGCTTCCTTCCTTCCACCCAGCTTCCCCCACCCCCTCCATCCAGTAAGTCACCAATGTGTCCACACATTCCCTTTTCTCTGGAATCTGTCTTCCTCTTTCAATTTCCATCATCTCGTGGGCCTTTATAATCTTTGCCAACTATGTCTTTTACAACCAATTCATGAACCCATATGCTCGATAGTGATCTAGCAGTGGAAATGTGAGTAAAAAAAGGAACCTCCACCAACCCCTCCAGAGCAAAACCACTCCAAAAATTGCCTATCTAATTGCCTACCTGGCCTCTCTTGGGTCCTTAATTCATCTCCAGGAACTCAGGGACCTTCCCAACACTCACGATGGACCACCTCCAGGCAGACCACATGTAAACACGGATACAAGTTTGCCCAACACCACCATCACCAACCATGCCAGCACCTGCTCACCCTGACCTATCTCCTTGACTATTCTGCTTCCAAGACTCAGAAGTCTCCACCTACAACAGTCCTTCACGATGATTTCGCAGTCATATGCTGGGAAAGGTGGCCTGTCACCCTCCTACTTTTCTTTCTAGAGCTCAATCTGTCACCAGGCTGCTCCATTCCTACTCATCTAACACTTTAGCACCCACAACATGATCGAGCATCGACACAACTGTACTATCTGTTCCTTTACCAACAGTACCAACCCTCAGGGAAAAGACTGTGCCAAAAGCAATTTTCTAAACGCTTCCGGAAGCTCAGTAAAAGGGCTAAGAGAAAGAAGCCCTCACCAGTGCTCCATGAGCAGAGGACATCCCAGCCACTTCGTTCCCTGATCCTCCACAGCGGCTCCCTGCCACGGCCAAGATCACACACCTTGTGGAAGAGAACACTATTCTCTGGCCCCACTGCCCACAGCCTGAACACCTACTAATCTTCCAATTTTCCTTCCACCCTCCTCCAACTCACTGATGTGGTTTTGTTTTGTTTCTCTTTTTCGTAAACAAGCCGTGCGGCACTCCTGGTAAATCTTTGGCTGCCTCTTTCTCTTTCTGTCTGTATTCAGTGCGAATCTAAGCAGAGGAAAATTTGCACTCAAGCACACAAATGACGAGGCGGCTCAGTGCGATGACTCACTAGCCAGGGCTGCTGGGTTTGCAGTTAGACCCCAGAAAAACTAGCCAGCACTCCCTGTCTGCCCAGACAAGCCGGGGAGACCGTAGAAGGACCCCGCGCACGTACCCGGCGCCCAGCGGACCCCGCAGGTTCCCGCCAGGGTCTACGGCGGTCCGGTTTGGCCTCAACCTTCCGGCGGGGAACGTCCGACCACCCGGTCCTCGCCCCCGGTCACACTCACATTTGGCTGACAAGCTTCTGCCGAAAGGCGGCGCTACGCCAGTCGGTCTCCTGCCCCGAAACGTCCATGCCCGTAGCTCGCGTCCCTCGCCGCCACAGACACCGCCGCCGCCTCTAACACAGAGCCAGGCCCGAACGCGGAAGCGGAGCGATCCCGCTGCCGGGCCACGCCGGAAGTACAGGGAGATTGTGGGAAATGTAGTCCCCGTGTCCTCATACGCATGCGCGCTGGGCAAGCGAGCGCCCAGTCTCTATGAAACCTACTTACATTTTGTTGTCAGTGTTGAGATCGACTAATTTTGCTCTTGGAATGATTGCTAATGGATAATACATTTTTTTCTAAATAGTGTTATAATATTGGAATTTTAATATCTAATTTAGCATATATTTACATTCTACAGTTATCAACATGAAACTAGTATTGTCACTAAAAAGCGATGTTAGGTTTACGATCTCTGCTCATTGGATCATTAAGGTCAATACTTAAAAGAAAAGCAAAAGCCAATTTCTGCTAATGTTTTCTCGGTAGTCCATATTCCTTACTTCTTAAAGGTTTCATCCCTTAACACAAGACATTTTGAGTATTTCGACCTGTTAAGTGGTTAACTGTTGCTGTCCTTGTGTGTCTTAA
This sequence comes from Mesocricetus auratus, assembly GCF_017639785.1. Taxonomy (NCBI): domain Eukaryota; kingdom Metazoa; phylum Chordata; class Mammalia; order Rodentia; family Cricetidae; genus Mesocricetus; species Mesocricetus auratus. The sequence continues at coordinate 73,140,233 of NW_024429192.1, forward strand.
GTTTACCTTTCAATGTTTATGTTGTGCCCAAATTCTGAACCTCCAAAGTCACCAACAGACCCATTCCGATGCAAAAGCAAAGAGTCTTTTATTGTTTAATCAACTAACCCCATTAGGGCAGGGTCTTTCGAGTCTACTCATACTGTGGATGACCTGAGAAGGACCCCCGAGAAGCCAGGGGGGCCGGATGGGGATGGGATGGGATGGGATATTGGGTAGAGTAAGGGGAGTATCTAGGGGTAGCAACAGTCTCAGGACTGGTGCTCTTCTGGGCTTGGACCACCCTGTGTTGAAGAGTCAACTGTTATGGCCCACAGGCCCTCCCAGGGCAGTTGCTATGCTCTACACATCACTATTGTACACTTGTACCATAAAGCACACCCAGAGCACAACCCTGCCAGCTAACTTCTGATTGGCTCCTTGCCACGAGAAGGGTGTCTGACCTCCTAGTAACTAGGGCAGGCTCAGCAAGGTCAAGCAAGCACATGTTGAATCTTTTCTGTATCCTGTCATGGCCACTAAAGCAGGGGGCTGGTCCCTTCGTTTACATGATTTAACTTTAGAGTATGGATTACAAGGTAACTAACCAATTTCGTAAGTCTTCATTTTCCCAAACTGTATGAAAGTCATCATTTAAATACTCCTAGCAATCTGGAGGCAGAAGCAGGCAGATCTCTGTTGAATTCAAGGCAGCCTGGTTTACATAGTGAGTTCCAGGACAATCAGGGCCTATGTAGAGAGATGGTGTCTCGAAAAAGCATTTGTTTATTGTTACAGAAGAAAGAACTTGTGGGGGGTGTTTGTGTATTTATTTAGTCTTTGGAAAAGTCTTAAATACATGTGGGTTATAAACTGAGTGTAATGAACCTTAAGAAGAAAATTCAAAATTACCCAGCATGATGGTACATGACTTTAATCCTAGCCTTTGGGAAGTAAAAGCAGGCAGCAGGTATGTTTAAGACCAGCCTGGACAAGGTTCTTTATTCAAATCTTAATGACTAACATTAACTCTCATATCATGCAGCAGAGAGTCCCAAACCAGCCTGGGCTATGTAAAGAGATCCTGTCTCAAAAAATAAAGAGTGATACCCGGGCATTGGTGGCGCACGCCTTTAATTCCAGCACTCTGGAGGCAGAGGCAGGTGGATCTCTGTGAATTCGAGACCAGCCTGCTCTACAAGAGTTAGTTCCAGGACAGCCTCCAAAAACACAGAGAAACCCTGTCTCTAACAAACAAACAAAAAGTTCACAGCAAAGCAGAGGTGCCCGCTAGAAGACTGGGATGCTGGTGACACTCTTAGTGCCGTTGGAAGACCTAGGTCACAATGATGTCAGGTCAAACATAGAACTTCCTAACAAATGACTTTTATAATGCCAACGTTGCCTAGGATAAAGCTGGCTCCCAACATAGAACATTTCAACTCTCCCAAGTTATTGAAGATTCCATCAGTCTTTTGGAATCTCTAACATAGATTTGGAATATCTTCCTGGGGACATTAGCTATTCTCATTCAGGTACTAGGCTCTTAAAGCATTGTAGTGGGTAGACATGAGTGATTGAAAAACAATATGAGCTTTACACAGTTTTTACTTGTTGGAGTTCTGGGGGAAATACAAGGTGATCTGTGGATACCTGCTCCTTATGTTCTGACATCCCTAGATTCATGCCAGCAGGGAAGGGACAGAGACACTTCTGCACACATCATACCTTGTCCTGAGACAGTGTCCTAATCTTCTAGGGATATCAATTTAGGTCCAATAGGGATTTTGTATTTTAATGCAGAAAATAATTCAGAGCCAGCCACAATGAAGCACACACAGTTGGAGATATTAGCAAACATATTTTAAGATAGGATTCAGCACAAGAATTAGGAGAAAAGGGGGCACTCAGGAGAAAGTAAGGCCCACTCCAGTACACAGGTGTGCACTTCTCATAGAAAAATGACAGCAGCTAGGTGGTGGTGGCACATGCCTTTAATCCCAGCACTTGGGAGGCAGAGACAGATGAGTTCGAGGCCAGCCTGGTCTACTGAGTGAGTTCCAAGACAGCCTCCAAAGCTTTCGAGGAGGAGGGTGTTAAACAGTTGCTAATTGTGCTAGAATTCTTGTTTTTTTTTTTCTTGTGGCAAAGATTTCAACCAGATTCCAAGAGGAGGATTCTTTCCTTCTCAATTTTTCTCTGTCTTCCTATCCCACCTCAAGAAGATATCTTGTTTTATTGTCATTGTTGGATCTTCTGAACAGGTTTGGAGAATTCTGTCTTGATCACATATTCAGACAAAGGGTGAGACTAGAAGTCAGTAATCTGTACCCAAATATAAAATCTGTTTTATGAATTAATGAAATGGGATTCATCAGTTTAAAGAGATGATGACGAGAAGATATGAAGACTCCAATGTGTTCGGGTAGAAGCTTCACCCCTGCCCCAGGCATCCATCTACCCAAAAAGTTTGGGATGATTAGGCGGAAGCCCCTTCTCTCTCACCCTCCCCCCAGAACCTGCTCCTCTCAGAAAGCACACTAAGAGTTAGCACTTCCCCAGGGCTATTGGAGACCACTCCCACAGGGTATTTAAACTATCTCTCTTCCCCATCTCCTCTCTGGGGGAAGGGAACAGAAAATCATCCTGGAGCATTTTACCCATTAAACCTGGGCTTTTTCTAATTTTGTCTGATTTGGATTGCTGTGTCTGAAGAGAAGTTTATTGTCATTCAGAAATTTCACAATTTAAAACTAGAACCTATTCCTGGGTTCTGGTTTTTGTTTTTTGTTTGTTTTGCTTTTTGAGACAGAGTTCAAACTCATCATTCATTCCTTAGATGCTGACTTTAACTTCTACTTTTTCTTTTACAAAGTTTTCAGGTGCTTGTTCTTTGTTGAGGAGTCTGTTATAACAAATAGCTAATGTCAGTTGTGTTATCCCTCTACAGAACTCTGGTAGAGTTGGTATGGTTATGGCAGTTGTCCAATTGCATTAACTCATGTTAAACTTTTTTTTTTTTTTGGTTTTTCAAGGCAGAGTTTCATTGTGTAACAACCCTGGCTGTCCTGGAATGCACTCTGTAGACCACACTGGTCTTGAACTCACAGACATTACCCTGTTTCTGCCTCCTGAGTGCTGGGATTAAAGACATATGCCACCTCACCTGGCCTAAACTTTATAAAATTGAAAATATATTATTTTTATACAATACATTCTGGTCACATGTCCCCTCACCCATCTCCTTTCAGATCCTTCCCACCCACCCAATACACCCTTCCTCCTTCCTTCCTTCTTGTTTTCTTTCTCATTAGGACACAAAGAAGCCCCAAAAGAAGCAGAATAGAACAAAACAAACAGAAAAACAAGAGCCAAAGACATAAATACAGGGGAGTCAGGAGTTGCCAGTTAGCAACAGAGAATACAAGATGAAAACGCTGCACTAAGGAAAACTACCAAGCCACGTGGCTAAACATGAGCAAGAATTATGGTTAATTTAAGTGTAAGAGTGATGTGGGACAATGCTCTTGTTCACTGTAACAATTTGTCACTCATATTTGTTTGATAAAACGCTAATTGGCCAGTAGCCAGAAAGGAAATATAGGCTGGGCTACCAGACTAGGAAGAGGAAGACAGAGATGAAGTCACCAGCCAGATGCAGAGGAAGCAAGATGAGAATGCCTTACTGAGAAAAGGTACCAAGCCATGTGGCTAAACATAGATAAGAATTATGGGGAAACCCAAAATAATACAGAGAAACCCTGTCTCGTAAAACCAAAAAAAAAAAAAAAAAAAAAAGAATTATGGGTTGATTTAAGTTGTAAGAGCTAGTTAGTAATAAGCCTGAGCAATAGGCCAAACAGTTTATAATTAATATAAGTCTCTGTGTGTTTATTTGGGACTGCAGGACCTGACAGGATAGAAACTTCCATCATCATAAGAGCTAGTTAGTAACTACCAATCAAACATTTATAATTTGAAAAAAAAAAGAAACAAATACAGGTGCAGAGGCACACATATTCATACACACAGAAATCCCATGGAAACACAAAGTCATAGGGAGGGCAGGGTGTAGAATGCCATTAATCCCAGAACTTGGGAGGCAGAGGCAGGTGGCTCTCTGAGTCTGAGGTCAGCCTGGTCTACAGAGCGAGTTTCAAGACAGCCAGAGCTGTTACACCAAGAAACTTTGTCTCAAAACAACCAAAAAAATCTCAAAATATTAAAACAACAACAACAACAACAGAAGTCTATTGTATTACTACCACTCTTCCCTAAATTTGTAAGAGAGAAAGTGATATTTAAAATTATTCTTTGAGAGGTTGGAGAGATGGCTCATTGGTTAAGAGAACATTTTCTCTTGCAGAGGATCTAGGTTCAATTCCCAGCACCCACATGTGGGGGCCCACAGCAGTCAGTAACCCCATTCCCAGAGGATCTGACAAAAATTCTGAGAATGCCATACAAGTACACAGAGAAATATGATCATATTCACCCATCATTCCTCCCCGTCAACTCTCCCAAATGTCCCCCACCCAACTTTATGTCCATTCCTTTAAATAATAACCTACTAAGTCCAATTAGTGCCACCCATATGTGCATCAGTATGGGGGCCATCCACCAAAGCATGGGTAACCTACCTATGGGGACACCCCCAGAGAAGAATGATCCCCCCAGGAACTGTCAACTGCTTACTGTTCATTGGTTAGTGCCAGTCTTGTGCAGCTCATGAATGAATTGGTCACATCATGTCCAGAAGGTGGCATTACACAGCACTCCTCCCTGCCCTCCCAATCTTTCTATCTTTTCTTCCTCTATGTTTCCTGCACCTGGACAGGTGGAGGGCTGATCTCAGTGCAATGATACTGAGAACTGCTATCTGAGATTAAATCTTGATGGTTTGTTTGGCAGGATTTGGACCCCTGGGGTTGTCTTTAAGGATTGTGGGTGGCACCATCCCCTAGGCTGGGTCCTGGACTGACAAGAAAAACAGAGCTGAGCACTAGTGCTTGCCTCTGTCTACCTTCTCGCTACAGGTGCAATTGTCCTAAGTCTCTCTATACGTTTGCTACCAAGCCCTCCACCCATAGTGGACTATATCCTTAAGCCATGGCCCAAAACAAACCCTTCCTTCTTTAATTTGTGTATCTTGTCATAGCAACAACAGCAACAATAAATTTAGCTGGTGCATGGTAGAACTTAAGAATGGGAATTCCTGGAAAGATGCTGTGCCTTTGGTAAACACTGTACAAGGGCTGATTGACTAATTAGAACTTTAGTGTGTATAAAGAGTTGGTATGTTACAGGTCAAGAGCCAACTTCCCTTGGGTTATCTTGGCTCCTTGAGTAGCAATTTATTCCTCACTTCTGTGTGTGACTTAACATCCTGTGGCTATGAGGTAAATCCTTTGGAATTAACGGACAGACTGCTGACTTCTGACAAGCCAAACACTAGGAACAATGCCATCAGAGAATAACTGGAGTTGACAAGCAAAGGTTTCCCTTTCTGTTGTAACCTGCCTACCTGATGTATCCATTGGTATATTTAAAAAGCTTTTGATTTCTGATTTTCTTCTTCTGTTACTATAAGAATATCATGAAATTGTTACTGTGTTAGATGTGGGATTTGCGGTAACCTGTAAGTCTATGTGCCAAGGCAATATCCACCCTGTATTCCTGAAAAGACTTGGAAAATAATTATCAGAGGGCTGTAAGCAGAGAGTACTTGGCTATGGAGTTAACTAGTTCTGCTGCACCAAGGTGAGCTAGCAGAAGTAGTGTTGAGCTACAGGGCATCAAAGGAGGGGACAGGAGAAAATAAAGGATTGATGTACAGGATTGTGTCTGGCCTGGGATAAAAGAATGAAGACCTCCTCCTTTTAGCTTCTCCACAACTTCGAAAAGGCCTTTTTTATAGATGTATCAAGAGCAAGTGGAGGCTGTTGTAGGGTAAAAGGTATTTGGGAGAGCTTGCATGGGATGTTTTGTTCCTGTATAGAGTGAAGTTAAATAAGTAAAACATTTAGAAAACAGGTAAAAACATAGGTATGATGGGTGGCCTGCGCTGCCACCCAGGGCCATGGTGACCTTCAGGCCTGGCTGCAGCAAGAGCCATGTCTAGATCCATGGCCTGAGTCTGTGTTAATGTCCATGACCCACGCTGCCAACAAAGGCCGCAGGGATGCCTGGGTCTGAGCCATCACCCATGGCCATGTTGGTGTCTGAGGGTTCTGGTGCCACTGGAGCCATGCCAATCTGGATGGCTTGTGCTGTCACCAAGGGCCATGGTGACATTGGGATCCTGAGCTGCAGCTGAGGGTCATGCCTGGGTCTGTAGCTTTACTGCAGCAAGGGTCTGTGACTTTTGGTACCATCAAAGGCCATGTGGATGCCCAGGGTCTGGGCTGTAATCTAGGTCCATGCTGGTGTTCAGGGGCTATGCAGCTTCTGGGACCATGCCAATCTGAGTGGCCTGCATTGCCATCAGGGGCCTTGATGACATCCACACCTAGCTGCTGCCAAGGATCATGTCTAGGTCTGTGTCCCTACAGCAGCCAGAGTTTGAGGTGACTGACATCTGTGGCTCCTGTTACCACCAAGGACTGTTCAGATGCTTGGGGTCTAGTTACCACCTGAGACCATGTTGTTGTCCTAGGGCCATGCTGCTGCTGGGCCATACTGATCTGGGTGGCCTGTGCTTGTCACCCACGGCCATGGTGACATCCAAGCCAGAACTGCTGGAGGCCATGGCTGGGTCCATGGTTCTGCTGCAACTGGGGTCTGTGTTGATGTCTGTGGTAGGTAACACAAAGGGGCATAGGAACCATGAAAGATGAAATCCAAGAGCCTGCTGAGCTGGCCCTGCCCTTTGCTGCCCCTACCCCTCACTGGACACTGCAATAAGAGAGCTGGCCCCACCCCCACAAGAGAGTTGGCTCCTCTGTACTCTGGAGAGACAGCCCCACCCCTTACCTCAGCCATGGGAGAGCTGGCTTGGCCCCTCACCTGACGGGGCAACCCTAGCAGCCATGACTGACCAGCTCAACTACCACCCAGGTGATGTGAGATGCCATTCTGTAAGTCTGTCTCTTATTGGTTGTTGAATAAAGCACTGTTGGCCAATAGGGAAGCAAGATAGGCGGGACTAGGAGTCGAGGAGGATTCTGGGGAAGAGAGACACAATGTAGCCCACCACAGGAGTAAGAGGTCTGGACCCTTTTCTCCGGTAAGAGAAATACTTAGATTAACAATTATAGGTTAAATACTTAAGTCAGAGCTAGCCAGCAAGAAACAGAGCAAACAGCCAACAACTTCATAATTAATAGTGTCTTGTGTGTTATTTGGGGATTGCAACTGTGGCAGGGCCTAGGTGGCTGGCAAGGAAAAGACTACACTCTACACCCAGGCCCACCCCACATCCAGAGCCTGGGGGAGGCCTTCTCTAATATCTACCCCATCTATGACCTGCTGGAACAGGTGAAGGGACTGTTTCTGCTGAAAATATATGCAGGACATCCATGACTCAGGCGGTCGCAGAATATCTGAGAGGAGTTTCAGTGAGGGTCCAGTGATGATGGTGTACCAGAAGTCAGAAGCCTTGAACCAGACCAGTGACTCATTGAAATGAACATTTGCAAGTAAAGCTGATAGGACAAAGGATATACTGTGTCACTTACCATGGCTCCCAATGCCACTACAACTAATGAAGAGGTTTTGGAGAGGCAGAAAAGACAGAGAGAGGAGCCAAGTGGTTTTTGTTAGTTTTGATCTGGTCTGGTCTGGTTTTTTAAATTTTCTTTGATGGGAGAGCCACTGCATGGGTGAAGGCCAGATATGGAGGGACTGGGAAATGCATGGAACTGGGGTGCATGATATGAAATTGCCAAAGAATCAATAAAGAGATTGTGTTACAAAAGCATATATAGGTATGAGGATAATAAGAAGGAAAGAGTGATCAAGGGGAGGAACAAAAGTGAGAGGAACCAGAGGAATTTGTCTGGTTCCTGTGTCTTTAGACTACATTTTAAACCATTTATGATTTGTTGGTGTGGAAGCAACATTGCTCAAAGAGGGCACAGATCCCACTCTTAGCAGCAGTCAGATCTGCTCCTTCTTAACCTTGGAGTACTGCAGCAGGCACAGTCAGCTGGTCCTGCAGGATGCTAAGCTGATGTGAGCTGGTGAGACAGGGAGGGTAACTGACTGAAAGGAGGCTTCGGTCCAGCTGTCTGTTCTGAGTCCCAACATCAGTGTCCACAGTGAGAAGGAGAGGGGTGAGTTGGATGCCCATGGCTCATTAGTCCCCTTTTGGAGGTTTAGGGTCATTGATTTCTCAGGAGCTACTTCCAGGCTGACAGAGGGGGGTCAAGGAGAGCAGCAGTTAGAGTGCCTCAGAGGAGGGTTCATCCAAGAGGCCATGATAAAACTTACCAGTTGGCAGACACCCAGAACATAATCCACGAGGCAGTAACAGCACAACTTTAATGAGGAAAACCTTTACATGGAGATTAACATGAGAAAAAAAGCCTTTAATCCCGGCATTTGGGAGGCAGAGGCAGGTGAATCTTTGTGAGTTTGAGGCCAACCTGGTCTACAAAGAGAGTTCCAGGACAGCCAGGGCTCCACACAGAAACCCTGTCTCAAAAAACTAAAAAAAAAAAAAAGTAGAAGTTAAATTCAGCACCTGAATGATTCTGAACAGAAAGTGTCTAAGTGATAATCCGTGCAACCCCATAGGATAAACTTTGTATACCTATTCCAAATATTAACAATGTCAGCAATTATTTAATAAACAAAATCTGAGTAAAGCAGATTTCTGATTTAAAACAATTTAATAAGAGCTGGAGAGATGACTCAGAGGTTAAGAGAATTGGCTGCTCTTCCAGAGGTCCCGAGTTCAATTCCTAGCAACTACATGGTGGCTCACAACCATCTGTAACGAGATCTGGTGCCCTCTTCTGGCATGCAGGCAGAACACTGTATACTTAATAATAAATAAATAAAATTTAAAAAAATGAAAAGGCTATTCAACCCCAAAGGGGTTGTGACCCATAGATCGAGAACTGCAGATCTAGGTCATCTACTGAAGAATCTAAAGGCTTAGGATAAAACATAATAGAATCAATTGTTGACAATACATATACATAATCAAATTTCAAAGACACAGCTTAGATATTCTGTATAACTTTCCAAAGCTGTGAGTTTGATGACAGAGTGTCTGACATACTTCTTTAATCAGGGAACATTGGTGGTTGGGGTATGAACCCTGCAATTAGCTTTCTCCAAGGATTGAATGTCAGGGTAAAGGGCATGCCCAATTGAACCAGCATGCAGGTCCCACACTAGTCCAGTGGTAGGCTTAGGTACAAGGTTTCCTGTTCAGCATCCTCATATGTCAGTTCTGGGGACATTAAAGGCAGAGTCATTATTATTTTCTCTCTATTGTTTGAGATATTTAGGATGTGGGCACAGACTCTGAATTCCTCCACTGGTCAAGATAATCCATGCTCCTGTGGGATGACTGTTCTTGGTTGTCTACTTGACTATATCTGGAATGAACTACAATCCAGAAATGGAGGGCACACTTGTGATCCAGATCTTGAGGCAAGAAGACAACATGCCTTTGATCTGGATTTTGAGGCGGAGACACAGCTTTAATCTGGACCACACCTTCTATTGAAAGCCCATACGAGAACAATGGAAGAAGGAAGGGTTCCTTCTTTGCCTGCTTGCCTTCCCCCTGTCAGCACATCCATTCCTTCACTGGCACTGTAGCCTACTTCTTCAGGATTCCAGCATATACAGAAGACCAGCTGAGACACCCAGCCCCATGGGACTGAGCAACTACTAGATTCTTGGACTTTGCATTCACAGCTAGCCATTGTTTGACTACATCCTGTAAGTCATCCCAATAAATTTCCTTCTTTTTATCTGTCTGTCTATAGATAGAATCTACACAGACATTCATTCCATAAGTTCCATGACTCTGGAGAAACCTGACTAATATACCCTGTCATATGAGACATGAGGAGTATTTAACTTTTCTGTAGATAAATAGGTGGGGATTTTTTGGTTTAGCCTACATGGCTGGAGCTGGACAGACCTATGCAGCCAGAGTATGTACCAGCAAATTTCTGCTAGGTCTTATTTCCCATGCATCCTTGTATTAGAACTTATAGGATAAATGTGTGTGTGTGCACGTGTGCGTGCATATGCACACACACACACACACACACACGAGAGGGGGGGATTTATTAGAAAGAGTTATAGGCTGCAGTTCAGATAATCCAACAACGGTTGGTTATGAACAGAAAGTCTAAGAACACAGTCCTTGTTCAGTCCACAAGGCAGGATGCCTTAGTTGGTTTTTAATATATGCAGGAGTCCTGAAGAAGTAGGCTCTAATGTCAGTGAAGGAATGGATTTCCTGGCAAGGCAAGAACAAGCAGGCAAGGATCAAAAGCTTCTTTCTTCCATGACCTTATATAGGCTTCCATATTGGATATGGACTAGAGATATGTATTAATGGTGTGTCTTCTGACCTCAAATATCTGGATTAGATGTATATCTTCCTACTTCAAATTAAACAGAAATCTCTCACGGGTGAGCCCTCCAATTTTGTGTTTCAATTGATTCCTGATGTAGCCACGTTGACAACCAAGATGGGCCATCACATTCCTTGACCTATAATGAGGCTAGTATGCTACTTTGCTGAGATTGTGTCCCATTCAAGAGAACCTGTGTCCATCCAAGGGAAACCACTTGAGTCTGGGGTATATTATAAATTTAACCCATTTTACTAATTCAGTCATTTTGTTTTGTTTTGTTTTTTGAGACAGTTTTACTATATATTCTTGGCTGTCCTAGAACTAACTGACTCTGTAGACCAGGCTGGCTTTGAACTCAGAGATCCACCTGCCTCTGCCTCTCAAGTGCTGGGATTAAAGATATATGTTCCACCACCAACCTGCTAAACATTCAGTCTTTTACAACCAATTTTTATGTACCTGATTTTGAATACTATTTTACATTAAACAAACTTCAAGTTTGCTTTAAACTTTTTTTTAACTTGCTTTAGGCTTTTTTTGGATAATATATGGCAGAATACTATGATAGAGATAAAAGAAAACTATGCAGGACATAAAAAAATTGGTCTCTCCTTCCACCTTGTTTCTGTAAATAAATTGCATCTGTATTGAGAGTGACCATATGATAGATTATTTAAAGTTAATAAAAGCTGTAGAGAGATGGCAGAAAGAGAGGCTTGGTCTGACCTTAGGTAGGACCATGTTTATTTACTGCAAGAGGGTACTTTGTGTCACAAACGTGTGAAGATGGCCAAAGTGCCTACAGAAGATGAGATGAAACCCCTTACTGGCAGAAACAACTTCCACAGTCCACAATGGAAGCTGGGAAGTGTCTTTCCTCAGGGAACTATCAGTTCCCTTGGTGCAGCATTTGGGAATGCATCTTGGAACCAAGCCGCATATATGTTAAATCTTGTACATTTTACATATAATTTTAATTCCTCATCCCCTCTAATACAGGATTTCACTATATAGCCCTGACTGATCTGGAACCCACTATGTAGATCAGGCTGGCTTTGAACTCAGAGAGAGAGATCCACCTGCCTCTACATCCCAAATACCAGTGTTAAAGGTATGGATCATCACATCCAGCTATAATTTCAGCTTTCAAAATTTGATAAAACTATAACTCTTGTACACATATTAACTCAAGTTAAAAAATAAAAGTTTACCTGGGCCTGGTGTCTGAGGACTATAATCCCAACACTTGGAAGGTGGGCAGGAGGCATTATCACAAATTTGAAGAGTGAGTTCCATGTCACCCCAAACTGAAGAGTGGGACCCTGCCTCAAAGCAACCAGGGAGAAAGGAAAGAAACTAAGAAAGCAGACTTATAGATTGAGTACAGCTAGATCATGGGCACTTGCTAATTATTCACAAAGCCCTCGGTTTAACCACTACCACTGCAAAATCAAAAGAAACAAGTAAAAACAAAGAATTGTTGTGCATTTTGTGTGAAAGAAAATGAAGGAAATTGTATAAAGGAGGAGTTTCAAAGACAGGACATTTAGGAGATTTTCAGAGTAGTTTTTTTCAATGTCGAGCAAGAGAAATTTGGATAAAGCCTCTAGGATCATTGTTAGGGGTGGCAGTAGATCCAGGGATGGGCCAGAGCCATGTAAGGCTCTTAGTTCTTTCCCAGCCCAAAGAAAGAAGCAATACGGAACAAGAAGTCAGTCTTGAAAGGTCACAGTGGAGGTGGGAGTCTTTCTGAGAGTCTCCAGTTGTTCCCTGACACCACAAGATTTATTCAGTGTCATGGACAGCATGGCAAGGACTCTGCACCAGAGACAGACAGCATGGTGGGGGAATGAAACTGAGGACATGACTATCCTAGGTATGGTTGAAGAGAAGGTTCATTGAAGATACGAGGGAGAGCACAGCCAGAGGCGTCTGGAAGGGACCAGACTGAACACGGCTAGCAGAACAGACTGGGCCATGAAAAAAGTGTATGTGTATATGTGGGTGGGGGAGGGCAAGAGAGGAAAAGAGAGGGAGCCAAGAGGACCAAGAAAGTATGTAGCCAAAATGACTGAATTATATAGAAAAGAGAATCTGAGGGACGTGAAGAGGAGAGGTTTAGGTTAAGGGGCAGAGTGAGACGGGCTGGGAGGAGCCACAGTTACTGAGTGGGACTTGTCCTGGTTTCTTTGGAACCTAACAGTGGAGGCTCTGAAGAGAAGAAATCAGAGTCCACTGGCACAAATAGGAGTCTCTCCCTACACCTTTCTGAAGAGGGGGAGGAGGTGCCTTCCACAGCACCAGCAGGAGTCAGGGAAGTGGATGGGGAACAGGTATTATGACCGCCAGTACCCCATTTATTAGAAGCTTACCTCTGGGTAGGAGCCCGTGGTACTTGGTTACCTGGGAGCTACTCACAGTGAGTAGAGGGCCTGCAGGTCTCTGGGAGGGGCGGGAGGGCTGCTGCAGCAGGTACTGTAGCTTGGCAACAGCTGAATTCTAACCAGGGCTACTTGAGCAGCTATTGTTCAGATAAATGAATTCTCAGGGAGTTTCTAGAGAAAATAATATAGTTCCTTGTGGTCTCATTTCCCCTAGTAATTCTATTCTGTTTGCTAAGTGAAGCTTAAGTCTTCCAATAGTGATGGGATCTGATACCTGCAGAAGTTCTCGGTTGTCATTCCTGAAAGCATGGGTTCTTTTTTTTATAGAAATGGTATAACTAGGTGCCATGTTGAATAGCACTTAGGAGGCAGAGGCAGGTGGATCTCTGTGAGTGCAAGGCCAGCCTGGCCTACGGGGCAAGCTCTAGGACTGTCCAAGCAGGGAAGCGATGGTAATAAAAACTCAGTTCTATCTAGGCTGGACGGTGGTGACACATGCCTTTAATCCCAGCACTCCAGAGGCAGAAACAGGTGGATCTCTGTGAGTCTGAGACCAGCCTAGTCTACAGAGCAAGTTCCAGGACAGCCTCCAAAGGCACAGAGAACCACTGTCTAGGAAAACAAAACAAAAGATACAGGTTTTTGCTGATTACTGAGCGTTAGAGGGCTGTAAGACTTGCTAGTCTTATTACCCATACTGTCCATTAGTTTAGTCACCCAAGTCCAAAATAAATCAATTAACACAGAAAGAACAAGAGGCAGAAAGAGGATAATAAAAGTGAAGCCAGAGGCTAAAGAGATGACTCAGAGGTTAAGAACACTGGCTGCTCTTCCAGATATCCCACATGTGGCTCGCAACCATCTATAATGGGATCTGGTGCCCTCTTCTGGCCTGCAGGGATACATGTAGGAGGAATGATGCATACATAATAAATAAATAAATCATTTTTGTTTTGTTTTTCGAGACAAGGTTTCTCTGTATTGTTTTGGAGGCTACCTTGGAACTTGTTCTGTAGACTGGGCTGGCTTCGAATGCACAGAGATCCTCCTGCCTCTGCCTCTCGAGTGCTGGGATTAAAGGTGTGTGCCACCAACTCTCAGCTAATAAATAAATATTAAAAAAAAAAAGATGGCACTAGAAGAAACCATCCTGAGTGAGGTAACCCAGTTACAAAAAGACAAACATGATATGTACTTACTCGTATATGGATTCTAGACATGGATCGGGGGAGTGCCAGCCTACAATCCCATTGCCAGTGAGTCTGGGAAACAGGGAGTTTCCCAAGAGAGATATGCAAGATACCCCATAGAAGGGGAATGAGGCAAGATCTTATAAGCAAATTGGGAGCATGGGGGGAGGGGAGAGGGAACCAGGAAAAAGAGAGGGGAGAAGAGGAGAGGAGAGGAAGATATGGGGGAGCAGTAAGGTTGAATTGAGGGAGGAGACCAGGATGAGAGATACCATAATAGAGGGAGTCGTTATAGGTTTGAGGAGAGAGCTAACACTAGAGGGATTTCCAGAGATCTACAAGGATAACACCAACTGGCAAACTAAGCAATAGTGGAGAGACTACATTAATAGCCCCTTCCTGCCGGGCGTTGGTGGCGCATGCCTTTAATCCCAGCACTCGGGAGGCAGAGGCAGGCGGATCTCTGTGAGTTCGAGGCCAGCCTGGTCTACAAGAGCTAGTTCCAGGACAGCCTCCAAAGCCACAGAGAAACCCTGTCTCAAAAAACCAAAAAAAAAAAAAAATAGCCCCTTCCTGATAATAAGATTGATGACTATCTAATATGCCATCCTAGAACCTTCATCCAGTAACTGTTGGAAGCACAGGCAGACACCCACAGCTAAACACTGAACTGAACTCCTGGAACCCAGTGACAGAGGAAGGAGTGGTGAGCCAAGGGGTCAAGACCATGCTGGTGAACCCACAGAGACAGCGGACCTGATAAGAGGGAGCTCTTGGACCCCAGACTGATTACTGAGAGGCCAGCTTGAGACTGATCCAGAACCCCCTGAATGTGGTGTCAGTGAGGAGGCCTCTGCAATATCTAGAGCCTTGGGTAGTAGATCAGTGTTTACCATAGCATATGAATGAACTATGGGAGCCCATTCCATATGGAGGGAACCTCTCTCAGCCTGGACACATCTAGGCCCTGCCCCAGATGAAGTGACAGACTCTGGAAATCCCCCATGGAGGACCTCACCCTGCCTGGGGAATAGTGTGGGGATTGGGTTGGGGGTTGGGGGAGCCTGGTAGAGGGGCAAGGGAGGAGGGGTGGGAGAGGGAGCTGGGATCCACATGTGAAGCAAGCATATTTCTAATTTAAATAAAAAATACATTGAAAAAAAAATAAGAATGAAGTCAAAGACAAGACAAATAGGCCATAAAACCAGACCAAGAACCTCAGGTGGGTGGTGTGACGTTTTGTTTTTTGCCCTGGACAAGAGAATATTAGGGTCCCATCGAACCCCCTCCACATCCCACACAGGAATCCCACAAAACAGAACCAGACAGCTGGGTGGTGGTGGCATACTCCAGGAGACAGAGGCAGGCAGATCTCTGTGAGTTCAAGTCCAGCCTGGTCTACATGGCTACACAGAGAAACCCTGTCTTCAAAAAACAAAACAAAACCAAAACCAGACTATAACTTACCAGGAAGCCTCCATAGATGCTTGCTGCTTTTCTCAGCAGGAAAGTTCATGCTGACAGTCTACGAAATGAAGGGAGTGTTGTTCTTTTGTAAAAGTTTAAAAATTAGAAAAAAGACGAAAAGGCCGCATGATGGAACCAGGACAGGCACAATGGAGCACACGCCATAGAGAGTACATTAACCAGTTTATTACGGCAGTGAGAGATGGAGAGGGGAGACAGACTTGAGGAAGGAGAAGAGAGAGAGAGCATGGAGAGGAGAGAGAGGAGGGGGGTTAAGAGAGGGGCGATGGAGAAGAGGTAAGAGAGGTAAGAGAGCATAAGTGGGTGGGGGTCCTTTGCACCTGCGTACAACCTGTACTCATGGAACCCTGGGCTGACCAGAGTGCTGCCTGAGTGCATTCTGCCAGGTAACAGGGCAGGCCAGTATAATGCCTGAACCTTTCAGGCAATCCTGGAGAATTTTGGTGAGTGGTCTGATTTTGCTGGGGCTCTCCAGAAAATTCTAATCCCACGTGAGAATAAGATCACTACTATTTGGGACAGATTTGAAACAAGCTTGATTTTTTAAAAAGATTTATTTATTATGTATAGTATTCTGCACACCAGAAGTATGTATGCCTGCCAACCAGAAGAGGGCACCATTGTGCACAAATTCTGAACCCCAAAATCACCAAGAGGCCCATTTCGATGCAAAAGCAAAGAGTCTTTTATTGTAGTTGTTTAGCAATGAGCTAACCCATTAGCTTGGGCCCTTTATCCATCCACCATGGCAGATGGCTGGAGAAAGACCCCAAGAACCCTGGAGGTGGAGATCTTAAAGGGCAGCGTAAGGGGAGTGTCTAGGGGTATGAAACAATCTCAGGGTTGGTGTGATTCCAGGTTTCAACCTGCCCTGTGTTGATTGGTCAACTGGTTGTTATGGCCCATAGGCCCTCCCAGGGTGGTTGCTATGCTCTGCATGTCACTGTTGTGCACTTGTCTGTAAAGAACACTCAGAGCTGTAAAGCACAGCCCTGCCAGATAACTTCTGATTGGTTCCTTGCCATGAGGAGGGCATCTGACCTCCTAGTGACCAGGACAGGAGTGGGAAGGTCATGTAAGCACATGTTACCCTGTCATGGCTGCTAAAATGGGGGGCAGGTCACTTCAGGCACCAGATCCCATCATAGACGGTTGTGAGCCACCCTGTGGGTGCTGGGAATTGAACTCAGGACCTCTGGAAGAACAGCCAGTGCTCTTAACTTCTGAACCATCTCTCCAATCCCATAAACTTTCTTTGTATTGGGTTGAACCCAAGAGCTAGCCAGTGTAAATCAGGTTAAAGAGAACAGGCCCAAATTCACCCCCTTTTGCTTTATGTGACTTAACTAGCATGGACCATTAATAGCTATTTGCACCTATATCTTGTTTTTAGGGGGTCCTAAGCTGGCCTATCTAGAGTACTCCTGTTGTCCTCCTCATATTGTGACCACTACAATTATCTTTATACCTGTTTCAGGACTGTGAGCTGGCCAAGCCATTGTTTTTTGTTTGTTTCTTTGTTTTTTAATTTATTACAATATTCTGCCTGCATGCATGTCAGCCAGAAGAGGGCACCAGATCTCATTACAGATGGTTATGAGCCACTCTGTGGTTACTGGGAATTGAACTCAGGACCTCTGGAAAAGCAGTCAGTGCTCATAACCTCTGAGCCATCTCTCCAGTCCAAAGCCATTGTTTTTTATGTCTTAATTTTGAGGGCCTGTTTATCAGTTCCTCCCAGAACCAACCTCTATCCTAACAATAAGACCAAGTAACTTCCTTTAACTGTTGTAAAAGAATTCCCATCTCTCTTGTTATGACTTAAAAAGAAGCAGGTTCCTGGAAGGGGCTGACACATACCCTTCAGAAGAACTTCTGCCGTGCGTTGGTGACCCACACCTTTAATCCCAGCACTTGGGAGGCAGAGGCAGGCAGATCTCTGTGAGTTCGAGGTCAGCCTGGTCTACAGAGAGAGTTCCAAGGCAGCCTCCAAAACAAGACAGAGAAACCCTGTCTTGAAAAACAAAAACAAAAACAAAAAAAAGTGGAAGGTTAACTGAAACTGAGACTTCATGATATAGCTCTCATGAGGTCATCATTAATGACAGGGTGGCACTTTGAAGTGACACAGCTTTTTAGGGTTGCCCATGTTGCTATAAGTAAGCCTAATAAATTCATTGGTTCATAAACATGGACTTGGGTGGGACCCTTACTTTGGTCTATCATTGGAAGTTTCATGAAAAAGAATGGACACACATCACCCTTCAGAAGAGATTTATTTGTAAAAGAAACATTGCTAAAGCTTAAATCACAAATCAAGCCCCATACAAGAATAGTGGGAGACTTCAACACCCCACTCTTACCAGTGGTCATGTCTGCCAGAAGCTTAACAGAGAAATAAGGGAACTGACAGATGTTATGACTCAAATGGGCTTAACAGACATCTTAGAACATTCTATCCAAACACAAGACAATAGACTTTCTTCTCAGCACCTCATCGAACCTTCTCAAACATAGACCACACACTTGGTAACAAAGCAAAACCTCAACAGATACAAAAAATTGGAATAAACCCCTGTACCCTATCAGATAACCACAGCTTAAAGTTAGAATTCAACAGCAACATTAATTTCAGAAAACCCACAAACACATGGAAATTGAACCAATGATCACCTGAATCACCACTGGGTCAAGGAAGAAATAATTTATGGGACACAATGAAAGCAGTTCTAACAGGAAAGTTCACAGCACTAAATGGCTACATAAAGAAACAAAAAAAATTACACACTGGTGAATTAACAGAACAACTGAAAGCACTAGAACAAAAAGAAGCACACTCGCCCAGAAGGGTCAATAAAATAGTAACAAAGAAAGCAATACAAAGAATCAATGAGACAAAGAGTTGGTTCTTGAAGAAATTCAACAAAATAGGCAAACCTTTATCCAAAGTAGCCAAAAGACACAGAGAGAGCATGCAAGTTAACAAAACCAGAAATGAAAGAGGGAACATAATAGGAGCCACTGAGGAAATCCAGAGAATCATCAGGTCAAGGGAAAGGAAGACAATGAGGGTGAGAGCGACTTGAGAGAGGAAGACAGGAAAGGAGTGAGCAGAACAAGTAAGGTAACAGTGATGCAATGAAAAGTGAAGACGGGAATGAAGTAATGCAGGGAGAAATAGTGAATGAAAGGAGGCATGAGTGAGGTAAGCGAGTAAGCGGTGAGTAAACCAGTGAAACAATGCGAGCACACAGGGTGGCGGTGGCGCACGCCTTGGAGGCAGAGGCAGGTGGATCTCGGTGAGTTCGAGACCAGCCTGGACTACCAAGCGAGTTCCAGGACAGCCTCCAAAGCCACAGAGAAAACCTGTCTCGAAAAACAAAGCAAAACAAAACAACAAGGGCCGGGCATTGGTGGCGCACGCCTTTAATCACAGCACTCGGGAGGCAGAGACAGGAGGATTTCTGTGAGTTCGAGACCAGCCTGGTCTACAAGAGCTAGTTCCAGGACAGCCTCCAAAGCCACAGAGAAACCGTCTCAAAAAAACCAAAAAGAAAAAAAAAAAACACAACCCAAACCAAAACAACAACAAAAAAGAAATAATGCGAACGCAAGAAGGCAATGAGTGAGATGATAAATGAATGGGTGAAGAGAAAAGAAGCTATGAATGAGTGAGGGCAAGACCGAGGCAAGGAGAGAGGGGAAGGAGGATACAGATTTGCACCTTCAAAGGGCACCTCATGGGTGGCGCTTCCAGACCAGCAAGCCCCAGTCGAGCAACCCCTCTAGGGCCCTTCAGCTTCGCCCCGCCCCTCCGCCCCCTCCCCCGTAAGCCAACTTGCGCCTGCGCGGTGTCTCACGTGACGGTGAGGCTCCACCCCCGCCTCCGGCCTCCCGCCTGCTGCGAGAGCAGCCTCAGCTAGCGGCAGCACCAGGTCAGCTGCGAGGCGTGTACCGTGTGGGCCCAGCCGGCCTGCGTCGCCGAGCTCGCGCTGCACGCGGGGAAGGGAGCGGGGGCGGCGGGGGCGACGGCGGCGGCGGAGGGAGCGGGAGCGGGGATCCGGGCCAGGAGCCTCCGGCGCCCAGGGCGGGCGCGGTGACTGCCTGACGTGGCGGGGGCTCGGCGGGGCGACCCCCAGGCGTACGGCACCGTGGGGCCTGGCGCCGTGGTGCGGGCGGCTGAGGCCTTCGCGCGGATGAGGCGGCCCGTGGCCGTCTCAGCCGGATCGGCGAGGCTCTGTCGCTAGCCGCGGGTCCGAGTGTGGCCTCCGGCCAGTCCCCGACCCTCGAGGCTACGTGAGCAGGGATTGCAACAGGCGCCTGGGCGGGCCTGACTGCCGCGCCTGGCGTGACCTCAGACTCTTCAGCCGCGGCTGCGGTTGTCCAGAGAAGCGGGAGAGTTCGCGCTGTCAGTGCAAAATCCCTGGGCTGTACTAGTTTGGATCATTTTAGATCCTGTCAGGCCAAAGGAACCGAGCGGGTGGGACGCAACCGGACCACCTTCTGCCCAAGGCTGCTCTCTGGGGTCAGGCCGAGCTCAGAGATGCTCGCAGTCTGCGCCCTGGGAAACAAGACACAGAGTACGTCAGCACCCCTTGGAGATTCCCTCCTTGGAAATAAGGACCCACTCCCTTCTCTGCTCTTTCCAAGCTGCTGGTTTTTCTTTTGTTGCACATCTTCTGTGGTACTGCTGAAGATTGGGGTGCGTTGAGGACAGATACTGATTGGGAGCCCTACAGAGGGTTGAGGATGCCTTTTCAGGAAACGATAAGTTGAAGATTTCCGTAAAGTAGTTTTCAGTGCACAACTGCAGTGGCGAGCAATGCAGGATCGAATAGGCCCCCTAAGTCAGACATGTTTGTACAGTGGACTGTGGGAGGGGCCTGAGCTTATAAGCAGAAGCCAAAGGAATGCTGTAGATTTGCAGTCTGTGTTTTTAAAGGTGTCTATGTATGTGTGCCTTCGTGAAGGAGTGAAGGTGCCCTGGAGGCCAGCAGAGGGCGTCGGGACCCCTGGAACTGAGCCACCTGATGTGGGTGCTGGGAACCAAACGAGTTCTCTGCAAGAATAGTTTCTCTGAACCTTCTCTCTAATCCTACTTCTTCCTTTATTTGTTTAATTATAACAAGTCTCTACATATTCCAGGCTGGCTTCAAACTTGTGGTCCTCTTATATCAGCACTCCTGAGTGAGGCTTGTTTTACTCTACTTGTTCTTGTGGTGGCTGTTTAGAAAGTGAATGGTATCCATCCCTTTCCAAGATGGCAGGCAGGCTGCCCGGCTGATGACTGTGCCTTCCCCCCACTCGATGGGGTGCGGGTCAGTGTCTGCTATGGCAATTAGTCCTCATAGTCATCCACAGATGAGGAAGTTCTTCTGACTAAGTATTTGTGGTGGTGATGTGGAAGCTGAGGTTTGGAGCTAGCAGCCAAGTACCCAGAATTTATAGTTATCAGATGTGGCCATAGGAAGTAACCCTAAGATGCTTGTGCCGCAAGCTCTCAAGGGTAGAGAAAGCAGGTTCACACCAGAGCATGTTTGTTGAGATTGTATGAAGGTACCAGGTAGATGTGATCAACTAGGTCGTAGCCAGAACAGGATTATGAGAAACAGACCTGGTCCTGTTCAGAGGATGACAGCTGTCAGAGCATTTCTGGTTTCCTGTCCATCCTGAGCAGAAGAGCCTGGAGAGAATGAAGTGAGAGGAAAATCTGTTAGAACAACATTCCTATGCTCTGACTCTAAACTGTGACTGTGGAAGAATAAGGGAATGGCTATCCAAGATACTGAAGAGTCAAGACCAAAGAATCTTACAAAACATAGGCTTGAAAAGGAAAAGAAAAGCTGGGCAGGGTGTGGGAGGCAGAGGCAGGTGGATCTCTGAGTTTGAGGCCAGCCTGGTCTACATAGTGAGTTCCAGGGCTACACAGAGAAACCCTATCTAGAAGGGGGGGGTGTAATTGAGGTTAGGAAGTTTCACATAGAAAATGTAGTGCACAATTGACAAAGCCAGACCAGTGGGAAGGGATTCTTGCTGGAGATGCCATTGGGAATGTATGTCCTGGGGAAATGGATGAATTAAAGGAGAGGAAGAGATCAGGAGAGGAGGCCTTAATATCAAGCAAGAGTCTCCAGGCTTGAGAGATCCTAACCCAGAGATAGACGGTGGCACATACAGCTCTAACCATCTCTAGGGCCTTGTGAGAAAGCAACCAGGTCAGGGTAGAAGGAAAGTGTGGGTAAACCCACAGGTCCTGCACCCAGGAGACAGATGGGGGACAGATGAGCATGTGTGAGGGGAGGCCACAGAGGCTTGAGGGCATAGGGGTCTTGCAGAGGAGGTGATGGTGGGGAGAGGTGTGCTCTCGCAGTAGAAAGAAGGCTTTTTTGACCAGTTTTGTGTTAACGTCTGTTTTTCATTTTAAAATATGCATATTTGGGGCTGACAAAATGGTTCAGTAGTGTAAGAGTGCTTACTGCTGTTACAGAGGACCTGGGTTCTGTTCCCAGCACCCCAGCTGATGGCTCACAAGTACATTTCAGAGGATCTGGCACACACACACACACACACACACACACACACACACTCACTTTTGTAGCTTTATTTATTTGTTGTTATTGTGTGTGTGTGCAAAACAGTGTATGTGTGGAGTCAAGTCTCTTTGTGGGTTCCAGGCATTGAACTCAGGTTACCAGGCTTATAGAGCAAATATCTTTACTCACTGAGCCATTTTGCACTGACCCTTGTTTTCATTTTTATTATTAAAGATATGGTAGGGAACTGGGGATGGTAAGTAAGGTGGCATGAGGTAAAGAAGTTGGCCACAGGCCCTATCTTACCTTCAGGCTGGTTGCTTCCTGACCCCTAGTAGCTGACTATGTACTGTTTTTTTTTTTTGAGACAGGGTCTTCTCTAAATAGTTGTAGCTGTCCTGGAACTTACTATGTAGACCAGGCTTGAACTCACAGAGATCCACCTGCCTCTGCCTCCCTAGTGCTGGGATTGAAGGCCTGAGCCACTACACCCAGCTTTAGAAGGTAATATTTGTTGGTTTGGGTTTTTTTTTTTTTTTTTACAAGACAGGGTTTCTCTGTATTGTTTTGGAGGCTGTCAGTCCAGCCCGGCCTCGAACTCACAGAGATCCACCTGCCTCTGCCTCCCGAGTGCTGGGATTAAAGGCGTGCGCCACCACTGCCCGGCGGTTTGGGTTTTTGTTTTGTTTTGTTCGTTTGTTTGTTTGGTTGTTTTTTTGCTGTAGCTCAGGTTAGCCTCAGACTCTTATTTGTTACAAGGATGGCCTTGATTTTTAAAAAATGTGTAGTGTGTGTGTGTGTGTGTTTGTTTATATATCTGCCTGCATGTGAGTGCAGGTGCCCATAGAAGCTAGACATCAGATCCCTGTAGAGCTGGAGTTGCAGGCAGTTGTGAACTGCTTGACATGAGTGATGGGAATTGAACTCTGGTCCTGTGGAAGAGAGCAGTACATGCTCTTAACCATTGAGCCATCCTCTAGTCCTTCCTCCCCTCCCACAAAGTTGTTGTTTTTTCAAAACAGGGTTTCTCTGTAATTCTGGCTGTCCTGGAACTCCTTCTGTAGATCAGGCTAGCCTTGGAACTCACAGAGCTCCAACTGCCTCTGTCTCCCAAGTTCTAGGATTACAGGCAAAAGATTTATTTTTACTTTATGTACATGGGTGTTTTGCCTACATGTATGTCTGTGCACCATGTGCATATCTGGTGCCTGTGGAAGCCAGAAGCAGGCATTGGATCCCCTTGGAGTTGGAGTTACAAACAGCATAAGATACTATGTGGGTCCCAGAAATTAAACTGATCTTCTAGAAGAGCAGTAGCCAGTGCTTTTAATTTTTGAGCCATCTCTCCAATACCTACTTATTTTCCTTTTGAACCAGGCAGTGGTGATGCATGCCTTGAATCCCAGCACTTCGGAGGCAGAGGCAGAGGCAGGCAGATTTCTGAGTTTGAGACCAGCCTGGTTTACAGAGTGAGTTGTAGGACAGCCAGAGCTACACAGAGAAACCCTGTTTTAGAAAAGCAAACAACAACAAAAAAAATGTGAAATTGCAAAGTGTTAATGAGGTGCATTTTTAACTTTAGGGATAAGAAAGAGCTAACACTGATAAACTCAAAGGCCACATATGTTTGGCCTTGGGCAAAGTCTATTTGCTGTTTTAGCACTTTTTTTTTTTTTTAAACAGGGTCTCACTCTGTAACCTGGCTGGCCTGGAGTTTACTTGTTGAGTAGACCAGACTCAAAGTGCCTTAAACTCAGAATGCTGGGATTAAAGGCCGAGTCACTGAGTCTGGCTTGTTTTAGTATTCCTGTTGCTTTGAAATCTTCTTTAAAGGCTGGTTTATTGTTGTAGGCCATCTTTTAGTGTCTTGACAGTTACATGGACGTTCTTAACTCTCAGCCAATGAAAAATAAACCTGGCCGTGGTGGTGAGAGGCTGTGTGTTTCTCCCATGTTCTCTTAGCTTTCTGTCTTTCTATTCTGCCTCAAGTCTTTTCCCAAAATTCTTCTGTGTCCAGGGCTCGGGATCAAATTCTAGGCAAGTGCTTAATGAACCACACCCCTGTCTTTTTTTTTTTTTTTTTAGACAGGATTTCTCTGTGGCTTTGGAGCCTGCTCTGGGACTCACTCTGCAGACAAGGCTGGCCTCGAACTCACAGAGATCCACCTGCCTCTGCCTCCCGAATGCTGGGATCAAGGGTGTGTGCCACCACTGCCCGGCCTCCTGTCTTCTTTTTAATTCTCTTAAGTTTTCTGCTCTTGAGTTTGTGATCTTCTAGTCTCAGCCTTCCAAGTAGCTGGGATTACATTTGTGAGTCATCCTGCCATCCTCAGAATACTTCTGTTTTCCTGCAGCACTGAAGGTGACACAGTAGGATGAAGACCTTGTGGATGAAGAGACCAGGTTATAAGACAGAAGGCCAAGTGGGACCATGGCTGGGAGGAAGCAGGGAAAAGGCTTTGGGATCTCAGGGAAGTCACTGTGGCAGGTGCCACAGCTGCAGTGCCATCGGCCTGTGTGGCATCGTGCAGCTCCCTCTGTGCTCACTCCTTGTTCCCTCTGTCTTGCAGCTGACTACAGTGGTGAGGGCTGCTGTGGCTGTCAGGATGGCAGAGGAGCAGGAATTTGCCCAGCTGTGCAAGCTGCCAACACAGCCCTCCCACTCAAACTGTGTCAGCAACACCTACCGAAGCACACAGCACTCCCAGGCCCTGCTCCGGGGCCTGCTTGCTTTGCGAGACAGTGGGATCCTCTTTGATGTTGTCTTGGTGGTAGAGGGGAGACATATTGAGGCTCATCGAATTCTGCTGGCTGCATCATGTGATTACTTCAGGTAAGCTCTGTTTTATTTTTCCAATGTTTTCGTTATTGGGTTTCATTGTGATACTTTCATACATGTATATAATGTGTTTTGATCATGTTCACCTTAGTGCTGTCTTCTTCCCTCCTAGTCCTCCTTATGCATTTCTGTTTTGTTTCTGTAGAGCCACTGAGTATATTAGGGTCTCTTACAGGAGAGTTGGGTGACATGAGTACTTTACTAGTGGCTGTCCTCCCTCAGCAGCCACTGACTAACTGCCTGTAGGTCCTCAAGGAGAGGCCTTATGCACTCCTCCCCTGTAACAGTTTCTATAGGGCTGGTAGCTGGCAGTCTTAGCTGTACCAAGTGGGGTTACTGGCACCGGAAGTGACTGGGTCTTCTCTTTCCTTTGAAGCTCTCACAGTCTGCTGTGGAGACTCCATCAACCACCCTAGCACTGAAGAGGTCTTAAGAGTTTGTTTTTCAGTTTGGTTCTCTGCTGGGCCTGTTCTCATTTTTCAAAACTGGATCATGACTGGCTTGACTTCCATTGTTGTTGGGGAGTTTTGTTTTGTTTTCAAGACAGTTTCTTCATGTAACTCTGGCTGTCCTGGAACTTACTCTGTAGACTAGACTGACCTCCAACTCAGACATCTACCTGCCTCTGGCTCCCTACCATGCCTGACTTTTGGGGTGTGTATGTGTGAGTTTCCTTTTTACTTTTCTGTAAATGTAAAGCCGTGGAAGTTGAAAGAAACAGTGTGTGATGAGCGTAGTAATTGTCAGCAGTTTGCTGCATTGTTTTCCATCTCCTTATATGCACGACTGTTTTCAAGATGTGACACTTTACCCCTCACCCCATTATAATGCCATCTAAGAGGTTTGCGTAAGTTACAGTCATTCCTTTGATATCTTTTCAATGCTAAGGCCCAAAGCTAGAAAAGTATTACTGTATAGATATTATCTATACATCTACACTTTGCTTAAAATCTCTTTTTCTCTGGCCAACTACTTTCTGTCTTATAACCCCAGTTACTAAAATTCCTTCCCAGGAGATACAAGCAATGTCCACTCCTAAGATCACAACAACAAACTGGAACATAATCCCATTGAATTCACTCTGGGGAACCAATGTGGTTATTGGGTTTTCTTTAGAGCAAAGATGAGGGGTTTCTTACAGGGGTGTGGGTGCTCCTCCCCCAACAGTCCCTAGGTGAAAAATCTTTAACCATCAGGTATGAGGCTTCCTTGTAGCTGCAGAGATGGAGTTCCTTCCCTCATCTTCCCCAGTCTAATTAACACTCCTGGAACCATGTGCGATTAAGGTAGTGCTGCATATAATGGGAGGTAGGGAGGGTTGAGTGCTCTGGTAGGAATCTCATGACCCTCCCTGTGTCTGCATGGGAGGAGGATGTAAACAGTCAATAAGTCCAACTGGGATAATCTTTTTACAAGGAGATTCAGCTGAACACCCCAAGATGATAATTGCTTGGTTTGGAAGAAAAAAATCACTTACAGCAATTTCCCATCATCAGGTGTTAGCCTTTGACCTTTCTGATAGACTTCTTGCATGACCCCATGTCAGTATTTGGTTTGTCTGTCTCATACTCTAGAGCTGGAGTCTGTCACTCATTCCTTCTGTTGGTTCCTAACTTGTGTATTAGTCAGCACTCTCCAGAGAGACAGAATCAACACAATGTGGCTATATGGGAGAAGAGTGGAAAAACTGACTCATGATTGTAGAGACTGAGAAATCCTATGACAGGCAGTCTAACAGCTGAAAAATCTTGGCATTCCAATAGTGTGGTTCAAGGCAAATCTCAATGCTTGAAACAAGAAGGCTGTGTAATTTGCAGTGTGAGGCTCACAACTTGAGAACTTCAAGGAGTTTGGTGTAAGGGCAAAGGCCAGAGTTCCTGAGTTCCAAAGTCAGTTCCTGTGTCCAAAGTCAGGAGATGAGATTGGATTTGTCCTACTTAGTCCGTTTAGTTCATGCCAGTCTCTGCTAGAAAAGGTGTCCTTAATCTAGTTACATTGATGACTAAAATGAACCACCCTAGGCTGAGCGTGGTGGCACAGTCCTTTAATCCCAGCACTCAGGAGAAACAGTACAAAAGTGAGGGTGAGAAGTGATAGTGAGGCTCTGCCCCCACCACTGGTCTCAACACCACCAGCTCAGCTGCAGGGTAACTAGCACTCCTGTACCTGTTGGACTGCTTCTGAGTGCTGAGTGCTGAGATTAACCGTGTAGACCACTACTGCTTGGCTCTTTTAAGTGTCTTAGTGGGCTTTTTTTTGGGGGGGGGTCTTACTAGAGAATGAGCCTGTTATAACTATGAATTTTATCTCTAGCTTCTTTTAAGTGTATATTTTTACCACAAATTGAGTTATAAGAAAGTGGTAAATATATAAGTAAAGAATTAAATGAGCCTAGTGTGGTGTATTTGTAATCCCAGCACTCAGGATGCTGAGGCAGGAGGATTATGAGTTTGAGGCCAGCCTAGGCTACAGAGGGAGATGCTTCGCAAAACAAGCATCTTTTTGGGGGGTTGGGTTGGGGGCTCAAGATAGGGCTCTTTATAGCAGCTCTGACTGTCCTGGAACTAGTATGTACCACTATGCCTGGCAAACATCCATTTTTTCATTGTTGGGTTTTGCTAGAAGTAAAAATAAAACACAAAAGATAGGTATATTCTTTTTCTTTGGGGATTTTTTTTCCTACTGGTTTTTGTTTTTGAAATATGTTGATTTTGCTTAGAGGCTTCGCCATCAGCCTGGATTGTCATTTATGAACATTGTTTAAGATTTATCTCAGAGGAAAGGACAGGCAGCAAGACTTTGTAATTGTGTTTTTGTTTTTTGAGACAGGATTTTACTATGTAGCTTTGGATGGCCTGGATCTTGCTCTGTAGACCAGACTGGCCTTCAACCCACAGAGAAATGCATCTTGAGTGCTGGGTTTAAAGGTGTGCACCCTCACATTTTATCTCTAAATACTCTAATGATATTCTCACACATATGTAATACCATTTTCAGCCTCAGAAAACTTAGCTGGGACAGGGGTGTAACTCATGGAATGTTTGCCTAGCATGTATGGAGCTCTGAGTTAGATCTTCAGTACCATGTAAACTGGGCATGCTGGTACTTGGGTGAGTAGTGGAGGTAGGAGGATCAGGTCATCCTCAATTGCATATTGGGTTCTAGGCCAACCTGGGTTACCTGAGACCCTGTTTCCAAAAGGGAGGTGGGGAGAGAAAGTTTAAACTTAATTGTATGGTTTCACCTGATACTGAGTTGTGTTTTTTTTAAGATTTATTTATTTATTATGTATATTACAGTGCTCTACCTACATGCTATGCCTGCCTGCCAGAAGAGAGCACCAGATCTCATTACAGATGATTGTGAGCCACCATGTGGTTGCTGGGAATTGAATTTAGATTCTCTGGAAGAGCAGCCAGTGCAGTTAGCCTCTAGTCACCTCTCCAGCCTCCCATACTGGGTTTTAAAAGTTCTCAAATGTCTCCAAGCCTCCTCCCACAGCCCTCATGCTGGGTCCAGAAAGGACCATATGGTAGCTTCTTCTATTACTATTATTAGTGCTTTGTTTTTTCCAGTCCAGTCTGGCCTTGAACTCCTTAATTGTGCCTCAGTTATCTCAGTTCTGGGATTATAGCCATGCAGCACTATGTCTGGTTTTAAGCTTTTGGTTTTTGGTGATAGGGTCTTAGGTTTTTAGCTCAAGCCTACTTGGTGTGTAGCTCAGGCTATCCTCAGACTTGTGCTGGGATAATAAATGTGAACTACCATGTCTGCTGGTGCTTTTTGTTTCGCTTTTTTAGATTTGGGTTTCACTATTTAGCCTATGCTGGCCTGGAACTCATAGAGATCTTTCTGCTTCTGTTTCTGAGGGCTAGGATTAAAAGTCTGTACCATCATTAATGACCCTGGCCTTGTTTTTATCTTATTTATTTATCCTTTGAGTTTTTTTTTTTTTTTTGGTTTTTCGAGACAGGGTTTCTCTGTGGCTTTGGAGGCTGTCCTGGAACTCACTTTGTAGACCAGGCTGGCCTCGAACTCACAGAGATCCGCCTGCCTCTGCCTCCCGAGTGCTGGGATTAAAGGCGTGCGCCACCAACGCCCGCCTCCTTTGAGATTTTTTTTATTATATATATGTGATGGTCTGTCTGCATGTATGATGCAGGCCAGAAGAGGGCGCCAGATCTCACTACAGATAATTGTGAGCTACCATGTGGTTGCTGGGAATTGAACTCAGGTCCTCTGGAAGAACAACCAGTGCTCTTAACCACTGAGCCATCTCTCCACCACCTCCCCACCCCCCCGTTTTAAAATTTGATTTAATTTTTTTTGTTTGTTTGTTTTTTGGCAAAGGGTCTTGGTTGGTTAGAACTCTGTGTATGGGCTAGGCTAGCTTAAAACTGGAAGCATTTCTTTAGCTTCTGTTTCTGGAGAGCTAGGCATATGGGTGTGTGAGCTATGTCCACAACTGCTCAGGGACAGTGCTCAGGGTACTGCTATCTGCTCTTACCAGCCCCTTGGAGGTCTATGCAGAGAAGTCAACAAGGGAAGTCTTTGCAGCAGCAGCTCTGGAAAGTTCAGACTGCAAAATGCAAAGAGAGATGGCAACAGGCTCGCTAAATGTGTAGTATCTGGAAATTAGTTTAACTTCAGCTTAGTCTGTAGGACTTTGGAAGCATGCCAGGCTTCTGAAAGAGAACCCAAGCATAACTAGACATAGAAAAGGGCTATTGTGCCGGGTGTTGGTGGTGCACGCCTTTAATCCCAGCACTTGGGAGGCAGAGGCAGGCGGATCTCTGTGAGTTCGAGGCCAGCCTGGTCTACAGAGCGAGTTCCAGGACAGCCTCCAAAGCCACAGAGGAACCCTGTCTCGAAAAACCAAAAAAAAAAAAAAAAAAAAAAAAAGAAAAAGAAAAGAAAAGGGCTATTGTGTTCCTTGTAAAAAGCTAGTTCTCTGCATTATTCTGAATGTTTACTATGTTCCCAAGAGGGTTTATTGGGGTAAATTTTACAAACTTGTTATAAACTTGAAAAGAAAAGGCAAGCAATGGTTAGGAAATTGTTGATGTGACAGTAATGAAAGGAGATTAGCCCTGTCCTATATTGGCTAAAATATGAATGTATAAGATTTGGAACTGTTTCTGTTGATGAAAGAGAAGGAAATATAGAGAAAAACAGGAGGTTATATCACAAATATAACAGGAACTCTGCACGAGACAAAAATGACATTGTAAATCAAGGGAGGGACAATAGTTACCACCATTGTGACTGGAAGAACACAGTTGGACCCTTGCTTGTTGCTTGCTTATATAAACATTAGTGCAAAGTGATCAATAGTTTTGTTTTGCAGTGCTAAGGATCATACCTAGCAGTCTTGGCACATACTAGACAGATGCTCTGTTAGGGCTACACCACAAGTCTGATGTATGTAAGGGTGTCTGCTGGTGTCTGCCTATGTAGAGGACAAAGGTCAACCTCTCAGACTTCTTCCAGTGCTTTCATCTTATTCCAGTTTTTGAAGTGGTCTCTTACTGAACCTAACCAACGAACCCCTGGCTTCTCTGGCTCTGCTCTGTATCGCTGGGGTGACAGGGCTTTGTTGCAATGTCCAGCTTTTAATGTGAGTTGGGATCTGATCAGGTCCTGATAAGTCAGATCATTATACTACACTATCTCTCCATCCTGCAACCCTGAGTTTAAGTGTTTAACATTAAATAGCAAACTAGAGGGAGATACAGAGAAGTATTTGCTAATATAATCTCAGAGAAGTCATTTTAAGTTTGACACAAACATAGTGACAAAGAATTGAAACGTATATATTTGATTACACTTAAAATAGATAGCTGGACATGGTATTGTACACCTATATAGTCCCTGCATTTACAAGGTTGATGCTAACTTGGACTACATAGTTTTAAGTTATCTTAAAAAATAAAATTGAAAAAAACAAAACCCAAAACCAAATTTCTCAGCCAAGCATGGTGGTGCATGGCTTTAAACCCAGCATTTAGGAGGCAGAAGCAGGCAGATCTCTGAGTTCAAGGCGAGCCTGGTCTACATAGCAAGTTCCAACATAGTTGGAGCTACATATAGAGACCTTATCTGAAACAAAAACAAAACCCATTAGAAACAAAACAAAAATAAAAACCAATCTAAACAAAAACCAAAATCAGCCAAATTTCTACAGGTCAGAAATCTTCAGGTAAGGATGGAAGAAAGTTGACCTCACCCTTGAAAATACCTCTCTTCCAATAGATAAGAGACTATAGTAGAAAACTAACAGAATTCTAGCTTGTTCAGAGACTATTGGAATGACATTTAGCAATGTGATAGGATTTTTAAAAAGTTTTTTTAATTATTTATTTTATGTACATTGGTGCTTTGCCTGCATCAATGTCTTTATGAGGGTATTGGATGCCCTGGAACAGGGGTTTGGACAGTTGTGAGCTGCCCATGTGGGTGCTAGGAATTGAACCCGGGTCCTTTTAGAAGAGCAGTCAGTGCTCTTAACCACTGAGCCATCTCTCCAGCCCCCATGTGATTAGATTTTTTAAATTCTATTTATAATAGTATTTCTTCTCATGGTGGCAGAGTTACCAGTATTTCCTGGCTCTTAGCATGTTTGTAGATGGTTTGGGGGCCAAGTTCTTAGCTCCAGTGTGGGGAATGATGGAAGATCAGGTGGATAGGACTGCTGAATTGTGAGTGCATATTAACTTTTTGGTCCAGCATCCACATGTGTGGAAATTAAACCTACTAGTTATGATATGAATGGGGGTGGCGCCATATCCATTGTGTGAAATAAACCAAATGTACTTGAGTTGGAGTTGACTGATGATGAGAGACTTTACAAAGAGTGAGGATGACTCAAAAGCAGTTGTATCACTGAAAAGCCTTCCCGTCCAACATGGATGATCACTCCCAAAAGCAGTAACCCTGTATTCTGCATAACTTGAGGCTACTCCACTGGTCCAGCAGTTCCCTCTTGAAAGTTCAACCTGTCAGAATCTCCTCTTCAGCATGTGTTTACTGCTTCTGAAAGCTGGGGGATGGGCCTTGGAGATCTTGTAAGAGCCTCCTCTTCCTTCTGGAGGGAATGTTTCTGTTCTGCTAGATCAGAGGTCGCAACCTGTGGGAGACCCCTTCTCAGGGTGGGGTGGGGTGAACAACCCAAAAGGGCCTTCTAAGACCATTGGAAACACAGATATTACATTATGATTCATAACAGTAGCAAAATTGCAGTTAGGAAGTAGCAATGAAAATAATTTTATAGTTGGGGTCACCATAATGTGAAGAACTGTACTAAAGGGTCATAGCATTAGGAAGGTTGAGGACCACTGTGTCAAATAATGATAGGTGAGAATTGTTTTTCGGATATTTCTAAAATAAGAACAAAGTAAAGCTGGGCAGTTTTGGTGCACACCTTTAATCCCAGCGCTTTGGAGGCAGAGGCAGGTGGATCTCTGTAAATTTGAAGCCAGGCTGTTCTAAAGAGCTAGTTCTAGGACAGGATTCAAAACTACACAGAGGAACCCTGTCTTGAAAAAAAGCAAAGCAAAACAAAAAGCAAAGTAAAATGCAGAGTCTGCCTGACCCTGGGGTGGCCCTGGAGGGGTTGGGATGCAAAGCAACCTTAGGAGACAAGTTTCAGAGGGATTTCGCCACAACTCACTGAGATCTGCCTGTCTCTGCCTCCCAAGTGCTGGGATCAAAGGCCTGCACCATTACCACCTGCCTTGATTGGTTTAATAAAGAGCTGAATGGCCAATAGCTAGGCAGGAACGTATAGGTATGGGGAGAGATAGGAACTCTGGAAAAGAATCAGAGGCTAAGGAGGTTTGCCAGCCAGACACAGGAAGTTGGACGTACAGTATTAAGGAGTGGTAATGAGACATGTGACAAGACTTAGATTAATATAAATGGGCTAATTTAAGTTTTAAGAGCTAGTGGGAACAAGTCTAATCTAAGGTCAAGCTTTATTGATTAAAAAAAAAAGACTATGACATTATTCAGAAGCTGGTGGTCTAAAGAAAGACCAGTTACATCTCTGCTTGGATGTCTTAATGTGACATGGTAGGACCCCTCAATTATTTTGTTTAAACCAGTTCCTCCTGAATTTTTCTCCATCTGTCCAGCTGCTTTGCCCCACAAGGGGCCTTATGTCCCCCAGGTGCTCCTGGAATCATTTTGTCAGCAGGCTCTTAACTGTACCCTGGCATCTTAGCTGCAGTTCTCCAACAATATTGTCCTTGCCGGGGCCAAGAGTCTCTTGCCTAACTGGTTTTCTGCTTCGTCCCAGCCAATTCTCCAGCCTCTCTTTTCTAGGCCACTGTCTATAAAAATTCCCCTACAGGCAAGAGAGATAGTTCTGCAGGCAGTGGCCCTTGCCACTCTTATGCCCACATTATGAGCCCCCCAGAGACCACCAAGAATCTGAGTTCATATGCAAAAGCAAAGAGCCTTTGTTGCAGGCTTGAGCTTGGACTTTCTGTCTGTTCCGACACAGCGGTTGGATCAGGGAGAGCATTGAGTCCAGCTATGGCAGGGTTTTAAGGAGTAAAGAATGGGGAGGGGGAGGGAGAGGGGATTCTGGATTCAGATGGGGTTGAATTCCTGATTGGGTAGGAGTGGGATATCAGGAGTCTTGTCAAAAAGGGATTGGTACTGGCGTTGCTGCAAGGAAATTGGCAACCTATATACAAGTTAGGTAAGCTATTCCTAATGTTCTGGAGCATCTAGTACTTGTTTGTCTCAATTCTGATTGGTCCCCTGCAGGGTACAGTCTGTGGCTTTTCCTGGTCATTGTAAGGGTGGGGCCTAGTCCCAGTATTGTTAACCTGCAGCCTGTCATGGCTGCACTGATGTTAAGTTAGGCTTCTTCAGCCACAAAGCCTGAAGGCCTGAATTCAACCCTGGGACTCACGTGGTGGAAGAAGAGAACTGATTCCTGTAGATTGTCTTCTATGCTCCATGTGTGCACCATGACATGCATGCACATGTGCTCTCTCACATAAAGTAAGTAAAGAAGTAAAACACATGGCCTGCTTAATGTCTACTTCTCTTTGAATTTCCTTTTGCAAATGGAAGTATAAAATGATTTTATGAGGTACATAGTTTAGATTTTGGGAGAGAGGTCCTAATATAGTTAAACTGAAGGTTTCAAACAGTTTGGCCCTAAGTAAGCATAATTCATTTATTGTTGGGTTTTGTTTGTTTGTTTTTTGAGGCAGATTTCTTCTATGTAGCCCTGGCTGGCCTACAACTCACAGAGATCCATTTGCCTGTGCCTCCTTAGCGCTGGGATTAAAGGTATGTGCCACCACACCTGGCTTCTTTGTTGTTGCTTAATATTTTCTAATGGTTTATTTGTTTTTATTTTATATGCGTTAATGTTTTACCTGCATGTCTGTGTGAAGGTGTCAGATCTGCTGGAACTGGAACTACAGACAGTTGTGAGCTGCCATGTGGGTGCTGGGAATTGAACCCAGGTTCTCTAGAAGAGCAGCCAGTGCTCTTAACTGCTGAGCCATCTCTCCAGCCTTTCTTTGTTGTTGTTTTTTTCTTTCTTTCTTTTTTCTTTTTTCCAAGACAGGGTTTCTCTGTATTGTTTTGGAGGCTGTCGTCCTGGAACTCGCTCTGTAGACCAGGCTGGCCTCGAACTCACAGATATCCTCCTGCCTCTGCTTCCCGAGTACTGGGATTAAAGATGTGCGCCACCAATGCCCGGCCCCCCAGCCTTTCTTTGTTGTTTTAATATCTTTGTTTGAGATGTCTTTAGGAAAATATATAATACTTCTGTAGACAAGTTTGCCTTACTAGTTATATTGAAGCTTCTTGACTTTCTGTCAACAAGAAAGACAAACTATTGCTGGGCAATGGTGGCACATACCTTTAATTCCAGCACTCGGTAGGCAGAAGCAAGAGGATCTCTGTGAGTTTGAGACCAGCCTGGTCTAGAAGAGCTAGTTCCAGGACAGCCTCCAAAGCCACAGAGAAACCCTGTCTTAAAAAACCAAAAACCAAAACCAAAAACAAAAAAAGAAAGGCAAACTACATCCCATGTGAAGGGCTTCTTCCCCCTCCTATATCCCCTTAATTTTCTCTTTCTATTCTGCCTCATTACTCAGCATGTGATAAGCACTCATTAAATATATGGAATGTAGTGACTCAGTTATTACTTATTTGCTATTAGCGTGGTCTTTCCGGACTTACTCTGATTATTGCTGTCTGACCTGAGAACTGTACTGGTAGATGATACAGTGGGCAGACTAGGCATGGTCTGCTCCAAAGTGCATGTAGAGTTCCTGGGACCATGGACAGGGAGCCAAGTGATTCCAGGATGGTTGCACAGCTTGATCAGGTTCCTTCCATATACTGACTCCCCTTTGCCAACTGTTTGTTTATTCAGAGCACAGAGCAATCAGTATTTGGCACACAGACTGTTAGAATTTTTGGTCCTTTTGAATGCTTTTTGTGGCCCACACTGAAGTCCTGACTGAGTAACTCTCAAAGTCTTGTCTCTTTGTCTTACAGAGGAATGTTTGCTGGGGGATTGAAGGAGATGGAGCAGGAAGAGGTCCTTATCCATGGTGTGTCTTACAATGCCATGTGCCAAATCCTGCATTTCATATATACTTCTGAACTGGAGCTCAGCCTGAACAATGTGCAGGAGACCCTGGTTGCTGCCTGCCAACTTCAGGTGAGAGTTGCCTTGTTGACTAAGAAGACTCATACCTGACGGGGTCTCTCCAGGTACCTCTGATGACTGCTGGTATGAGGTAGGGCAAGAGGGCAAGCATGCCAAGTGATGAGGTACAGTATGGAGCAGGGAGGGTACCTTGGTGTTGAGCCTTGGAAAATGAAGCCGAGTCTCTCCAAAGAGTGTGCCCTTGACTCTTTTTCTACTGAAAGAAAAAAATATTGTTGCCGGGCATTGGTGGCGCACGCCTTTAATCCCAGCACTCGGGAGGCAGAGGCAGGGGGATCTCTGAGTTTGAGACCAGCCTGGTCTACAGAGCGAGTTCCAGGACAGCCTCCAAAGCCACAGAGAAACCCTGTCTCAAAAAACCAAAAAAAAAAAAAATATATTGTTTATTCTATGTATACGAGCATTTTGGCTGCATACATGTATGTGTACCACATGTGTGCCTGGTACCTGAGGGTGTGAGAAGAACGCATTGGTTCCCCTGGTGCTGGAGTTACGGATGATATGGACCATGTGGGTGCTAGGATTTGAACCAGGTTCTCTGCAGAAGCAACAAGTGCTTTTGACTGCTGAACCATCTCTCCAGCCCCTCCTCCTCCTCTTTCTCTTCCTCCTCCTCCTTTTTTTATGATTTAAAAATTTTTATTTTATGTGTATGGGTGTTTTCCCAGTATACCTGTATTTCCATGTGTCACAGATGTACAGTGTCTGTGGAGGTCAGAAGAAGGTGTTGGGTCCCCTGAAACTGGAATTACAGATAGCTGTGATCTGCCATGTAGGTGTTGGGGATCAAACATGGATTTTTTTGTTTGATTGTTTTTCTTTTTTGAGACAGGGTTTCTCTGTATTGCTTTAGAGCCTGTCCTGGCACTCACTCTAGAGACCAGGCTGGCCTTGCAGAGATCCACCTGCCCCTGCCTCCTGATTGCTGGGATTGGTTAAAGGTGTGTGCCACCAACGCCCTACTGGATATTTTTTTGATTGTTTCTCATTTTTATTTATGCTTTGCAAACCTGGATATACATATATATATATCAACTAGTGTTCATAACTGCTGAGATATCTCTCCATCTCTTCCTCCTCCTCCTCCTCCTCCTCCTTTTTTTTTTCCCCATTTTTTGAAACAGTCTCACTATAGTTCAAGTCTAGCCTAGAATGTAGCCCAGGGTGGCTAATCTCTTGACAGGCCTGCTTCAGCCTCCAGAGTGCTGGGATTATAAGCATAAACCAACATATCCAACTCGTCCTTCTCTTCTTTGCTGCTTCCTTCTTCTGGCCTGATTTCCCTGCTAGGAAAAACATCATAGGTTAGCCAATCCTGAGGTGTGTGTCTGTGATGGCCTATGCTATGTGCTGTCTAGCAACTGTGAGAATCCTCTGCCCTTGTAGCACAGTTTAAGTTTTTCCTGTCCACCAGCTGTGTTTGTCCACTCTTTTTTTCCTCTCTCGCCTTAAGTTTGCAATCTTGTCTCAGCCACCTGGTACTACAGCCATGTACCATAGTGCATGCTTCCTTCTCTCACTTCTTTATTAGTTTTTATGCTTTATGCTTTGCATGTATGTATGTATGTGCACCGTGTACATGCTATATTCTGGCCTCTGTCAGAAGAGGCTGACATCTGATTTTGGAACTGGAGTTACACATGTTGTTAGCTTCTGTGTGGGGAGTGGGAACCAAACTCAGGTCCTCTGGCGGAGTAGCAACTGATCTTTTTAAAACAACAACAACAAAATTTTTTAGATTCCTGTGTTTTTGAGACAGGTTTTCATTGCCTGTCCTGGAATTCCCTCTGTACACTAAACTAGCCTGAAACTCCGAAGTGCAGGGATTAGAGGTGTGTGCTGTTGTCCCTCCCAACCCCCTTTTATGAGTGTTTTGCCTGTACCACATTTGTGCCTTGTACCTGAAGATAACAAGGAAAAGGTATCAGATCCCGTAGAGTTGGAGTTAGGGATAGTTGTGAACCACCATGTGGGTCCTGAGAATTAAACCTAGGTTCTCTTGCAGGCAAACACTTGTTATACGTAAAACCTTTAAATTTTTTTAAATATATAAAATATATATCTATAGGTTTCTTTTCATTCCTTAAGTAAAAAGTTCAAAACTAACTTTCAGGTAAAGCAGCTGAAGGAGTGGGAAAAGACTAGGAGGAAGAGCACTGGTGTTTCCCTCCAACTCAGGAGCCCTGGGAAGTCCATGGGAACAGTAAGGCAGGGCAGGTGTCCCTTGTAACCTGTTTAGTACATAGGCCCAGCTACTCCAGAGCTGAAGGGGCAGAAGGTAGCTATTGAAGAAACCCCAATCTCCCCACCTGGGGTCAGCAAACAGGCTACAGAGAGGCCCCGACTGTGTTTCCTGGGGGAGATCACATTGATCATTCCCACACAAGGCCCATGAGTAGGAAGGTGAGGCAAGGTCCATTGGGTAAGCTGGTGAGGGATGGCATCCTTCACCATCAAGGATTGGGAAGGTGGGGGAGAATAAACCAGCCCATTTCTGTAGCAGGAATAATATAAACCCAGAGACAGGTATTGGGGTTAAAGCTGAAGACTAGAGAAGCAAAGCAGTTAGCCACTAGAGAGTTCTCAACACCACCAGTGCTCAGACCGAAGGGGCAACTGTATTCTCTGATTGCATCTCCAGACTGCATTGCTCCTCAGACTCATTGAGACTGCACTGAGCTCCTTATATTCTCTCTAGTGCTGGGATTAAAGACATGAACTCTGTTTCTCTTTTAGACTGACTAACTCTCATGCAGCCCAGGGTGGCCTTGTACTCACAGAGATCCACCTGCCTCTGTCTTCCGAGTCCTGGGATTAAAGGTGTGTGCCACCACTGCCCAGCTTCTATGGTTGTGGCTAGCTTTGCATTCTGATCCCCAGGCAACTTTATTAGATCATAAACAATATGTCACCACAATTCCCCTTTTTTGTCTAATACAAAAAAGAAGGCTAAGGTCGGGCGGTGGTGGTGCGCGCCTTTAATCCCAGCACTCGGGAGGCAGAGGCAGGCTGATCTCTGTGAGTTCGAGGCCGGGCTGGACCGATAGCCTCCAAAACAATACAGAGAAACCCTGTCTCGTAAAAACCAAAAAAAAAAAAAAAAAAAAAAGGCTATAACTAATATAAGAAAAGCCATGTACAATAAATACAGTAACTGTATACATCTACAATGTCTAGTCCATTTGCATTTAACAAAGTCAGAGAAGATATTCCTTTATCCTATCTTGGTGAGTCCAAAAGGTTGTACCTAATTCACTTTCTATTCTAATTTGCATTATCAAATTGTTTAAATGTCTCTCAATCTTTTATATATATATATATATATATATATTTTTTTTTTTTTTGGTTTTACGAGACAGGGTTTCTCCGTTTTGGAGGCTGTCGGGACAGGGTTTCTCTGTTTTGGAGGCTGTCGGTCCAGCCTGGCCTCGAACTCACAAAGATCCGCCAGCCTCTGCCTCCCGAGTGCTGGGATTAAAGGCATGTGCCACCAATGCCCAGCAATCTTTTATATTTTACACCTCTTTGATAAGTTTCTTTTCAGAGTCTGGTAAACAAGGAAAACAGTAACTGTAACTATTTAGTCTTCAGCTCTCTCAGAGACCCAAGAAGGAAATAATACTAACTGAATAAGCAGGAAGTGTGGACAAGTGACTTCCAAAAAATATGAGAAATGACAAAAACAGCTGTCTCTCTGGACAGTCACCCAAGGTTCCTCTGCAACATTGGGGCATCCATCTTCTCCCTGTAGGCCTACCGTATCTGACAGAGTTTTCTGTGAAGCAGGATTTTCTGAAGTACTGTCCCACCCTGTCTCGGCAAGGTTTGGCAATCATTCTCTTTGTGTCCTGTTTGTTCAGTTTGGACAGCATACCGTCAGCAGTCAAGACAAGGGCACTTTCTTGACGAGTGGCTACTTTTGCCACAAAGAAAGTAAACTCCATGTGGTGTTTCTTTATGCCTACCATCTTCTCTGAAGTAAATTGGTACTGCCAGGAGCAGACATGTCTCATTATCATAAAAAACAAAAAAGAACCTATGTTATTAGAACATCTTAAATGTCTTATTCTGTAGATCTCTGAAGTGTTTGAAGACTACCTGTCTTTTTAAAATATAGCTGTGTTTGACCTTGAAAGCATACCTAATATGACTACAAGTTTGATTGTAATAGGTGACTAATTACTAACCTGCATTTCCTTATTTTCCTATATAGTTGGTAATAATAACTTTCAAGGCCTAGAAATTTGCATTATACTGTTAAATGAACTGTACAGGTACAATTCCTTGAACAAGATTAGAAATGTATGTACAGTATGTTTTAACCAAATTAATCTCAAATTTGTATTATCATACAAAATTTGTATACATTATACAAAAGTCCAATCCAATGTAAAATATTTAAAGTTATTAGTTGCTTTTTAAAAGTAGATTCAATAATCTACCTTTTATCGAATCATATCTGTATCCCCCTTTTTTCTTTTCAAAACAAGAACCCTGAATCTAATCCCCTTGTTCAACTTCCTTCCTGACCGTAACCAAAGACAACCTGTAACCAACCCTTAGATGATGACAGACATCCATAACCTAATGGGTGACCAAAAACCACCCACCCCACCCCTCTGGAATGTGGGAGTCATGTTCCTGCTGTCTGGAGGTGACAGCATCTTTAGGGGATCCTGAAAAGAAAATTTTGGGTTAATTGTCAAGCTGTATCATTTGTTGTTCAGGCTCTTCATAATGGGAAAGTGCAGGGCTTGTCTCAAGTCCTGGCTAGTAGTCTGTGAGGCTGGATCACCTCAGCTGGCCATTTTGAAATTGTTCTGAGCAGTGTGTAGCCCAAAGTTGATCTTTAATTAGTGTTTTTCAGCTTAGTAGTGTTATCATATTCCTGCTTATTTCTGGTGGAATTGTCGTTGTGGTACCCCATCCTCCTTTTGGAGACTTCAAAGGTCACTGTCAGGTGTTTTCATGGTTCACTGCAGAAAACTGATAGAAACCCAAACCCGAAATCATGTATAGGAAGGTAGATGAAACCTTTTTCTAGAACTAGTACTCTATATGATCAATAATATCATGACAAATACCTTTAAATGCATATATCTTAACCTTATAAATTTTTAGATGATATACCTTAAGAAAAGTGAGTCCAAATAAAACCAAATGATTGTGAGATTAGTGCCAATAGAATAGTCCTTAAATATTTGTTTTTCTTCTGTCCCATATCAGGCAACTCTTCTGACATGAGACAGAAATTTTAGATTTTACTTTAATAATCGTGCTTGGGTTTAGAGAAGGAAAGAGCCACATTCCAACTCCAAAGCCACCTTTAATTTTTAATTTGACTGACTACAGAAAGATCATTTGTATTATATGCTTGTAGAGAAAAGCAGAAACAAACATTTGGGAAGACTTAGAAATGTGGTATACCAATAGTCCAATTTACTCCTTTTCTTGGAACATTTTTTTTGTAGTAATTTGAACATGCAACATTGTTATAAAGCAAGTTTTACTTGATAGAAGAAAGTCATAAAGTCTGCAAATTAAGTTTGGGTGTTGTAGCTGTTGGTTTGCTAGTGCTGTGTCCTGCACTAGACCTGGTGACTTTTCACATTGTTTCTAGAGTCTTAGATTTCAATCCAAGCAAAATCGGCCTTGTTAACTTGCTCTAGGCAAGTGTGTTCTATTCTGAATCTGTCTGGTTAGGGATCCTGTACTAGATGGGTCTCAGCTGTGTCTGTGTAGGATTCCACCCAGAAGAGGCACTGCTCTGAAAACGGACCAAAGGACCAAGGATGGGGAAACAAGAGGTCTTGGTGTAAGGGGACGGGTTATTTCTAGAATGGCACTGCTTATTCCTACTCGCTCAGGCCCAGGACAGTCATGTTTTAGGGAAAAGAGGACTAGAAGAACTGGCTAGGGAATTAAACATGGCAAGCAAAGATGTTCAGGAATTACAGAGCACCCTGGAGAACCAAACATGGGTATGTATTTCTCTGATCATTTGTAAGTAAAGTCTATTCAGCTCTAGCAAGAAGCATGAGTTGTCTTTTTGTTTTGTTTTTTTGTTTTTATGAGACAGGGTTTCTCTGTGGCTTTGGAGGCTCTCCTGGAACTCACTCTGTAGACTAGGCTGAACTCGAACTCACAGATCTGCCTGCCTCTGCCTCCCAAGTGCTGGGATTAAAGGCATGTGAGCCTGAGTTGTCTTTTTAATTTAAGAAATTGTAAACATTTATTGATAGGCTTTAAATATTACCAGAATTTCTCTGTATACTGTGGTTAATTTGTTGGTGATTCTAATTAAGACAGGAATAGTTGTCTTGTATCCTTAGAGAACTAATTCCAGGAGTAGCTATGGATACTAAAATCCAGAGGTCTATAGACTTTCTATAAAATGGAGTATCGTTGGAATGTAACTTTCCTATATGCTTCTTGTCCACCTTAGAGTATCTCTAGATTGCTGTAATACCATTGCTGTAATACTGCACAAATAGTTGTAATACTGTAAACTGACATGATAAAGCTGGGCATAGTGGTTCCCAGCACTCGGGAGGCAGAGGTCAACCTGGTCTGCAGAGTGAGTTCCAGGACCGGTCATGCCACATAGTGAGATCCTGTCTCAGAAAATCAAAAATAAAGTCTGGCGATACATACCTTTAATCACAATATCTGCAGAGATAGGCAGATATCTGAGTTTGAGACCAACCTGGTCTACAAAAATGAGTTCCAGGATAGCTAGGCCTGTTACATAAAGAACCCTGGTCTTGAAAAACCAAAAACAGAAAGAAAGAAAGAAAGAAAGAAAGAAAGAAAGAAAGAAAGGAAGGAAGGAAGGAAGGAAGGAAGGAAGGAAGAAAGGAAGGAAGGAAGAAAGGAAGAAAACAAACAACAGAAAACCTTGTGTGGTAATGTATACTTGTAATCCAAGCACTCCAGAGTTGGTAGGGGGAGTTCATGGTCTTCTGCATGGTTAGTCTGGGGCTAGGCTGGTATAATGAATCTGAGGACAGTGAACCCTATACAGCCAGAATGTATGTATATAATCTATGGGCAGTTTTACCTCTGAGGTAGGACCTATAGGTAAAGGGAGCTGCCACCTGTTTCTATTTTCAGGGAGACTCCAAAATCTTGTTTTCCTAAAGAATAT
The DNA here is from genome assembly GCF_017639785.1 of Mesocricetus auratus. Classification (NCBI taxonomy): domain Eukaryota; kingdom Metazoa; phylum Chordata; class Mammalia; order Rodentia; family Cricetidae; genus Mesocricetus; species Mesocricetus auratus. Next base: position 73,183,045 of record NW_024429192.1, read on the forward strand.
GTTAGATGTAGTGTTGTATGTATGTGTTTAATCCCCAAACTGTGGGTTTGAGATAAAGACTTTATCTGTACCTGGTTTGTTATCCAGGAAGGTTTCTTTTTGTCTCTGTTTTGCTCTGCTTTGCCTGTCAAATTGCACAGTGTCCTTGAACAGCTTCAGGGTTTAGTTGTCTGACTCTCAGCTTCCTCCTTCCTTAGTGCCTCTCTGGCCTGCCTTCCCTCCCTCTAGTGCTGCTCAGGACAGGGATAGGTTATACTGCCACCTGGGGATTCTGCAGCCCCTGGAGCTGAGTGGGTCTCTCAGCTCAGGCAGAGGCCCCAGGATGGTTTGACAACTTTTCAAAAGTTGTGGCTCGACGTCTTGGCTCCTGAGTGTCTGGAGATGCCTTGCTGACAGTTGTAAGTGCGTTGTGCGTGGGCTTGGCCAGCTCCTGTTGCTGAGGTTGTTCGGGGAAGAGAGCCAGCTATAGTTTTGGTCCTAACACCCTGGCTCCTCGAGACAGTACCGGTGGCAGGGAATGGCCACAGGCTTCTTCCATACAGTGACCATCTGTGACATGTCCTGCTTCCTTTCCACATGTACTTTTCATCTAAAAGCAGGTGGTATATATAAAAAATCCTGTCTGTGCCAAGTGGTGGTCTTGGTGTCATCCTTAGGCCATTCCTCCCTACCTTATCCTTGTTTTATAGATGAGGATTGGGACTCTGTGAGGTTAAGAACATGGCCTGTGTTCCCATGGCAGGTTTTAAACTAAGCCTTCAGGAAATCCCTGCAGTTTTCCGTCAAAAAAGTTGGGGACAGTTGAAGGAAGATTCCACTTTACAGTCCCCAACCTCAAAAGGCCAGCTACGTGAACAGCCAGCTCCATAATAAGTCTTTTTCTGCTGTCACGCTGTCTCCCATACCTAGATGTAGTTCTCCAGCTCAGCCTTGAGTGGGTGTCCTTCTTTTTACAGATCCCAGAAATTATCCACTTCTGCTGTGACTTCCTTATGTCCTGGGTGGATGAGGAGAACATCCTTGATGTCTACCGGCTGGCAGAGCTCTTTGACCTGAACCGTCTGACCCAACAGCTGGATACCTACATCCTCAAAAACTTTGTGGCCTTCTCGAGAACTGACAAGTACCGCCAGCTTCCCTTGGAGAAGGTCTACTCCCTCCTCAGCAGCAATCGCCTGGAGGTTTCCTGTGAGACTGAGGTGTATGAAGGGGCCCTGCTCTACCATTACTCCCTGGAGCAGGTGCAGGCTGACCAGATCTCACTGAATGAGCCTCCCAAGCTCCTAGAGACTGTGCGTTTTCCCTTAATGGAAGCTGAGGTCCTTCAACGGCTGCATGACAAGCTTGGTCCTAGCCCACTGAGGGACACAGTGGCCAGTGCCCTTATGTACCACCGGAATGAGAGCCTGCAGCCCAGCCTTCAGGGCCCACAGACAGAGCTTCGCTCAGACTTCCAATGTGTTGTGGGCTTTGGGGGCATTCACTCCACGCCATCTACAATCCTCAGTGACCAGGCCAAGTACCTGAATCCCCTATTGGGAGAGTGGAAACACTTCACTGCCTCTCTGGCTCCCCGAATGTCCAACCAGGGCATTGCGGTGCTCAACAACTTCGTGTACTTGATTGGAGGGGACAATAATGTCCAAGGCTTCCGAGCTGAGTCCCGATGCTGGAGGTAGGAAAGGACACTTATCATCATTGCCTTTGTAATTAGACAACTCCATGGTGCAGGATTTGTGGGTTATGTGGGCTGCTCAGGGGACACTTTATCAAGGGCACATCACTGCAGGCCTGTGTTACAGCTTCTGTGGTGCATACCTGTTTCATGTAATGAAGTCCAAGTGAATTCAGAGAAAGTGGACCACAGTGAGATTTAAAAAAAAAAAGGACACCAGAATTGTTTTCTTGCCCCTCTGTCCCTGCTGTCCTAAAGCCCAGCTGTCTGCAGCAGGTTGCCTTGGCTGCCTATACCCAGGGAGCATGCTGGGGAGTGCTGTGTGGGGTGGGCTAGCTGGTCCTGCCATCTTCAGTATCATTTTTTCAAGTTCCTTGCTGTTTGGCTCTGCTCCTTTTCTCCAAACTGCCAGCCAGGTTGTCTCCCAGACGCTGCCTGCTGGAGCCCACATCTGAGTACAGAGGAGTGGGAAGGACCAATAAGCATCACTGAGCTCTCGCTAAGTTCCCCCTTGGCCCTATAGTCAGGTGACAATGTACTCAATAGATCTGTGAGGAGGCAGTTTTTCTTGAGGGAGTTTTGTGGACTGCTTTGATCTGCAGGATACTTCTAGCTATGATGCGAGAGATCCATTTCTTTGAACAGAACAAAACACGTTAGTTCATACCTTGTTGCATGTGGGAACCCCTGCCACCCCTGGTCCTACCACAAGCTAAGAGATGATGTAGCGAGAAGCTCTGGGCTGGACGCTGTTGCAGTTCATTCTGATGTTCATAAAAGTGAGGTTGAACTCTGACCTGGCCCTGCCACACAAATCAAGCCAGCACAGCGATACTGACCAAGAGGAAAACAGCCATTCCTTGGTCATTTCTGGTCTCCTGACCCTAGGAAGCAGTCACCTTTGTTAAACTAGTGAGACTTACACCTGTCTATAACGCATTGTGATTAGATGGTTGGAATGACAGGGTTCAGAAAGAAGGAAATGACTCACTTCCTTTGTAACTGGATACTGAGCATGACTGAATTTGGCTTCCCTCAGATCAAGCCTGGAGGCTTCTTTCTTACAGGGCTCTGCTTCCAGCTGTGGGGCTAAAGCCAGACTGCCCTCCCTACCTCAGCAGTTGAGAGCTGCAAAGTAATCTCTGCAGAGCAGTGACAGCTGAGAGCTGAACTTGGATCGTGGCAGGTGGGATCAAAGGAAAAGAAATTTGTAGAGGGGGATGGCAAGGAGAGTCAAGGCCTGCCTGCAGCTGACTAGGATGTCTGTCATCTACAGAATGAAAACTTCATTTGCTTCCTGACCATCTCAAAACCTGTAAAACTGAGGGTGCAGCTTAGTGTTGACTGCTTCCCCAGCATGTGTAAGGTCCTGGTTCCACACAGTCACTTTTCTGGTTTGGTTTTTGGTTGAACTTGTGCTCCTGAGTAGCTGAGGATGAACTTGAATTCATGATTATTCTGCCCTCATCTCACAATTGCTGAGATATCACAGTGGCTGAAACCATAAAATTGGATTGTCTGAGTGTGTTTCTTTTTCCTATTCATAGTTTACCAGCTTTAAAATCTATACATCTTGGAATATAAGAAAACAATATTTTACAGTAAATAAGGTTTTGCAATCTGAGTGCTTAGTAGGTATGTCCTAGAGCTCTGATGTAGAAACTGTAAGAAATTGTCTCGTAAAACAAATTAATTCTTGTTTCTACTACTTCTTTTATTTTCTTTCTTTGAATTCATATATACAACTATATTGGCTTCATATCAATACTGTGAAATACCTAAAGCAACTAAGTAATGAAGAGAAAATGACTATTTACTGTATCCTTTAAGAAGTTTAAAGTCCAAGGTCATGCAGTATGTGGAGTATGCTCACTGGTTTGTCCTTTGTGAGGTGGATGCTGTGGTCGGAGTGCTGAACCTGCTAGAAACCAGAGGTCCAGGGCTACACAGTTTTGTGGTTCCTAAAGACAAGGTCTTACCCCCTTCCCCCCAAAATGTCTGCTTTTGTAGTCCTGCCTGGCCCAGAATTCTACATAGACCAGGTTGACCTTGAACTTGGAGTGATCCTCCTGCCTCTGCTTCCCTAGTTCTAGGACAGGAGATATGTGCAACTATAACAGGCTTCACTATCCCTTTGAGTCCATTTCCCAGTGACCCAGGCAGGATCATAATACCTCCCAGAACTGCCACCCTGAGGACCAGGTCTTAGGGCTGCTATTGCTGGGATGAAACACCATGACCAAAAGCACCTTGGAAAGGTTTATTTTACTCATAGTTCCATTAACAGTTCATCATCCAAAGCAATGAGAGCAGGAATCTGGAGGCAGGAGCTGATGCAGAGGCCATGGAGGGGTGCTGCTTACTGGTTTGCTTCCCATGGCTTGTTCAGCCTGCTTTCTTTCTTTCTTTCTTTCTTTCTTTCTTTCTTTCTTTCTTTCTTTCTTTCTTTTTTGGTTTTTCGAGACAGGGTTTCTCTGTATTGTTTTGGAGGCTGTCCTGGAACTTGCTCTGTAGACCAGGCTGGCCTTGAACTCACAGAGATCTGTCTGCCTCTGCCTCCCGAGTGCTGGGATTAAAGACAGGCGTGCTACACAGTGAGACCTTACTTCAAACAAAAGGAGAATAATGGGCTAGGGATGGTATAATTTAGTAATAGAACTCTCTTAGGTTTAACCCCCAATCCTTCTGTGTATAGCCTGTCATACTAACGATTATGTAAATACTGAAGAAAAAACAGTTTGCTAAATTTGACAGAGACCTTTGATACTTTTTTTGAACCTAGATTTTACCTCTCAATTACAATAGTTTGGCAGTTCAAATATGTAACTTAAAATTATTATCTTGGAAAATTTTGGCTGCTGTAACAAATACCACAGAATAGGTGGCTTAAATATTCAACACTTGTTTTTCATAATCTTGGTTCTGGAATGTCAGCTGATTGAGTCTGGTGAGGAACCTTTCTTGCTGTATCCTCACATAATAAACAGATTGAGTTCCACCTCTTCCTCTTTGTGATAGTTTGAATGTAATTGGTCCTCATACGTTCATAGGGAGTAAACTATTAGTAGGTGTATTTTGTTGGAGTAGGTATGACCTTGTTGGAGGAAGTGTGTCAGTGGGTGTGGCTTTGAGCTTTCCTAATGGTCAAGATACCTCTTAGTGTCTCAGTCCACTCTCTGTTGCCTTCTGGTCAAGATGTAGCCAGCACTGTGTCTGCCTGCACATTATCACGCCATGATGATAATGGACTGAACCTGTGAAAGTGTAAGCTGCCACCCCAATTAAATGTTTTCCTTTCTAAGAGTTGCTGTGGGGCTGGGTTGAGGTAGCTCAGTGGTTAAGAGCACTGATTGCTCTTTCAGAGGACCTGGGTTCAGTTCCAAGCAGCTCACAACTATCTGTAACTCCAAGGTCTGACACCCTCACACAGCATATATGCAGGCAAAACATGAATACACATTTAAAAATATGTTGCCATGGTCATGTGTCTCTTCACAGCAATAGAAACCTTAACTAAGAAGTTGGTACCAGGGACTGGGGTATGGCTGTGATAGGCCAGACCATGTTTTTATTTGGAGTAATTTGGACTCTGGTACTTTAGGTTAAGAAAGCAGCAGAATGGTTTAAACACTGCTTAGTTGGCCATACTAATAGGAGCATGGAAGACAGTGGTGCTTTGAACTGTGGGGGCCTGGCTCAGGAGTTTCAGAGAAAAATGTTGTCTATAGATCATTCTTGTGATATTTTGGTGAAGAATGTGGCTGCTTTTGCCCTTGTCAGAAGAGTCTGCTGAGGCAAAAGTGAAGAGTTTTGAATTCATTCCATTCTCAGAGGAAAATCTCAAAACATCCTGATATAGACTCCGTCATGTGGTTATTAGTGGTAACTCTAATGAAGATTTATAATGAAAAGGAACAAGTAGCTGAGCCATTAAAAATATAAAATGTACAGGTTGAGAAAAGGAGCACCAGGAAGTATAATAGAGCTAAATCCTGTGTCCAAGGAGGTAAATGGATTAAGAAGTAGAATAAAGGGAATGGTGACCTCAGGACAAGATCTCACCCAACTAAATTTCCAGCTAAAGAAAAGTTTAGAGTCGGGTGTAGTGATGGACTCCTTTAATCCCAGCATTGGGAAGGTAGAATCAGGCAGATCTCTGGGTTTAAGCCCAGCCTGGTCTACAGATCCAGTTTCAGGACAGACAAGCTTAGGCAGTGAAGGACAGAAAGCTGGTGAAGATATAATGAAGGTGGGGGCCATGTGCCAGCCCCAGTGAGCTGCAGAATTTGTCAGCTTTGGCCACGTGGTTCTGGAGTTAAGGACAGAAGAAAGACAAGCTGCTGAAGCCAGGCAGGTGTCAGGGGTCTCCCTGAATGGAGGCCTGGAGAGGCCATTTCGTGAAGCTGTGACGCTGAAGCCTGATTTGCTTTGGAGAACCTAAGATGTTGGAGATGCCAGAGCCTTGTGATAACTACTGGGGAAAGCTACTACCAGAAAGTGGAACCAGCCCAAGAGAGAGAAGTGTGCTGCAGTCTACAGAACTGAAAGGAGGTGGAGATCCGAAGAGCCTTTTGACCTCAGGCATGGAGATGCAGTTTGGAGTTTTCCCTGCTGCGTTTTGGTCTTGCTTTGGTCCAGTGTTTCCTCACTATGCTCCTTTCCCTATGTTTTGAAATGGTAATGTATATTCTGTGCCATCATATGTTGGAAGTATGCTGTCTGTTTTTATTTTGATTATACAGGAGATTGCAGTTCTGAGATTGCGTGAATCTCAGAAGAGACTTTGAACTTTTAAACATTGTTGAGACTGATAGACTATGGGGACTTTTTGAAGTTGGACTGAATGCATTTGCATTATGATATTGTTACAAGCTTATGGGGGTCAGGGAGTGGAATGTGCTAGTTTGAATGTAATTGGCTCCCATAAGCTCATAGGGAGCGGCACTATTGGGTTTAGTTCATACTTTCTTTGGACCATCAGCTCCCAAGTAATGATACAGAGACTTTTTATTAAGTATGAAAGCTTGACCTTAGCTTAGGCTTATTCCTAACTAGTTCTTAAACTTAAATTACCCCATTTATATTAATCTGCCATGTAGGTTGTTACCTCTGGTCAGTACTGTGCATCCCATTTCCTCCATGTCTGGCTGGCAAATTCTCAGCTCTCTGATTCTTCCCAGAGTTCCTATCCTTGCCCAAAAGTCCTGCCTATTCTCTCCTGCCTAGCCATTGGCCATTCAATCAAAAGGCACCTTAAGCAGATAAGGTAAAACAGAAACACATCTTCACAGTGTACAAAAGGATTTTCCCACTACAATTAGGAGTTGTAGCCTTGTTGGAATAGGTAAGACCTTGTTGGAGGAAGTGTGTCCCTGTGTCTGTGGGCTTTGAGGTTTCCTCCCAATGTCACAGTCCACTCCCTGTTGCCTTCATGATCAAGATGTAGCCAGCACCATGTCTGTCTGCACACCACCATGCTCTCCGCCATGATGATAATGGACTGAACCTCTGAAAGTGTAATCGAGCCACCCCAGTTAAATATTTTCCTTACAGGAATTGCCATGATTATTGTATCTCTTCACAGCAATAGAAACCCAAACTTAGACACAGACACTTTTTTCCTAGGTAGGGTTTCTCTGTGTAGCCTTGTCAGTCCTGGAACTCACTCTGTAGATCAGACTGACCTCAAACTCAGAGATCCAACTGCCTCTGCCTTCCAAGTGCTAGGATTAAAGATGTGCACCACCTCTGCCCAGCTTTCATCTCCTCTTAATTGGGACTAATCCTATCCTGGGATCTTTCTCCTTAAGCCCTGATTAAGCCTCACAGTATTGCCAAAGTAAACTTCACATGGATGTTTTTTGGAACACAGGTATTCAGTCCATAATAGTGTTAGACGAATTTCTACCCTTACATGTAATACTGAATTTTGGGGGAGATGGTGTAGTCTATAAAGAGCTGCTTTACAACTATGAGGACCTTCACTCAGTCCTGGTGCCCAGATAAAAGCCAGATGTGGTGGTGCTCATTTGTAACTCCAGTGTGTGGCACGGGTAGGCACAGGAGGACCCTGAAGCCCACTGGCCAGCCAGTGAAACCCACAATGAGCTCCACAGACTATTTCAAAATATATAGTGCAGGAAGACACTCAACACTGACCTTTGTCCTTTCTACAAGCACATGCAGGTGCACATCAGCACACAACATTTAGTGTGTGCATGTGTATATGCCATAGGACATGGAGATCAGAGGACACCTTGTAGTAGTTTGTTCTCTCCTTTGAGCGTGATGGTTCCAGGAACGGATGTCAGATCATTAGGTTTGGCAGCAAGCACCCTTATTCACTGAACCATTTTGCCAGCTCCTGAAGCTTATTTTTAATTAGAAAAGAAATGTTACTTAACAATCTGTTCTGGGGCTAGAGAGATGGCTCAGAGGTTAAGAGAACTGACTGTTCTTCCAGAGGTCCTGAGTTCAATTCCCAGCAACCACATGGTGGCTCACAACCATCTATAATGAGATCTGGTACCCTCTTCTGCCGTGCAGGCATACATGCAGACAGAACACTATACATAATAAATAAATAAATCTTTAAAAAAAAGTCTGTTCTGAATGAGAGGAAAATTAAAACCAGGTGTGGTGGACACACCTGTAATCCCAATATTGGAGGTGGAGACAGGTGGGTCAGGTTACTTAGAGAGTGAAAGGCCAGCCTGTGTTTCATGAATCCTTGTATAAAAACAAGCAAGCTAATACCCCCAAAAGGCCAGTGATATGACTCAGTAGGTAAAGGTACTTGCTACGTAGTACTGGCGGTTGGTTTTTTGTTTGTTTTGTTTTGTTTGTTTGCTTTTTGGTTTTTCGAGACAGGGTTTCTCTGTAGCTTTGGAGGCTGTCCTGGAACTCACTCTGTAGACCAGGCTGGCCTCAAACTCACAGAGATCCGCCTGCCTCTGCCTCCCAAGTGCTGGGATTAAAGTTGTGCGCTACCACTGCCCGGCTAATTCAATCCCTGGAACCCATTTAGAGGTGAAAAGAACAGATTTCACAAGGCTGTTGTCTGACCTTTACATACATGCCATGGCATGTCATCTCCCCAATCATGAACACATATACATAATAATACAAGCAGAAACAAAATAGAAAATGAATCCACTAAGAGGAGCTTGGTCACCTGAACACAGTCATGGACACCTATTGTCTAGTGCTTGGGATACTAAGGCAGGAGGATTGGGAGTGAAAGGTCTGCTTGGGATTTAGCAAGTTTGAGGCTGGGAACGTAGCTTGATGGTAGAGTGCTTGCCTCGAATCCAGTGGCTGTTGATTCCCTGCTGTGGTGGAAGAAGAAAGAAAATGAGCATGGAGTTAGGCTGTAGAAGGCCTCAGGAATGGGTGTCCATATAGAAGCATGGTTTTTGCTGGTATTGATGGGGAATGCAGGACTCTATTGAGGATGGTTAAGTGAGCAGTCAGGTTCTAGATCTAAAACACAGTAGAGACTGGTGGGTGACAGTTGACCTGTCAGGTAGCTGAGAGTACCCTGGGGGAATTGGAAGGCTCGTTTAGGCAGTAGTGGGTAAGAGACATAGCAAAAAGAAGGGAGGGGCACCCTCGGCAACCAACGTGGAGCAGCAGTGACAGGCCTGGCCCTGTGCAAGGTTGCATGGTGTTTGTTGCTTGAGGGTTGGCTTTTTTTCCCCCAGTTGTGATGGAAACAAAGCTGTGACTTGGGGACACTGTATTTTCTCTGAAAGTGGCATAATGTGTCCTGGTAACAGGAAAGTAAGCTGTAGTAACAGTGCTTGAGAGTCCCACTCTCAGCAAGGGGTTGGCAGAGGCGAATGTTTCTCCATTCCTGCCTCACACCCTTCTCTTTCCCGTGCACTTCTGGCCTGGACTGTTCATTGCAGATTGCCCCAGGGTAGCCTTAGGCCAGAGGCCTTCCTGGTCCTTCAGGATCCTCTGGCTTCATGTAGACAGCCTCATCTTTTTCATGTAGTGGGTTCCATTTCCTTTCGTGGGGCTCCTGGAATCTCACAGCATCCTGTTCCTCTGACCACAGTTCAAAGTGAAAGTTGACATACCCACTTGAGCAAGAAGGATGTCCTGAGAATATGGGGGTGGGGAAGACTTCCCTAGGTGAGAAGTCAGGAAAGCCACCAATCAGAGACCAGTATAGTTTTTTCAGGTGTATGATGGGGGCTGAAGGGAGCCTATGGTTATCTAAGAACAAGGATGTGATAGTACTAGGGTGGCCTTTGCAGACCTCACATAATAGAATGTTGGAGGAGACCGATGTACCCAATCTGGAGTACAGGTTAGAGGAAGGTGGCACAGCCTGTGATGAACATTTGGGTAGATACAAAGCTTAGAGGTTCCTGTAAGGGGTGCACCTCATGGGCAGAAACTCAGGAGGTTCCTGACTACATTCCAGGCCATGCTGTGAGTATACGGTGCTCCATGAACCTCTGTCACGGCTCTGGATCAGCAGGGCCTAATGCCAGGATGGAGGGTGTTCAGACCAGGCTGCAGCAAAGAAGCGGTGGAGTAGGAAGTGTAGGCCTGAAAGCCAAGTTGCTCTCCTACTCAGTGATGTGCTGTCCTCATGTCCTCCAAAGGTATGACCCGAGGCACAATCGCTGGTTCCAGATCCAGTCCTTGCAGCAGGAACATGCAGATCTGTGTGTGTGTGTCGTGGGCAAGTACATCTATGCTGTGGCAGGCCGTGACTACCACAATGACCTGAATGCTGTGGAACGCTATGATCCTGCCACCAACTCCTGGGATTATGTGGCCCCACTCAAGAGGGAGGTAAGGAAGCCCTCCAACAGGAGTCTTCCCAGTTTCCTTCCATGGGCTGTACTCAGAGGCCCAGGTGTTAAGACTGGTCCTGGTCCCAAGTCAGGGACTCAGGCCTGGTAGTCGGAAGCCATGTCTCTCCCAGGATTCTGTAAGTGGTGAACCTGTCAGACCAGTGACCATTATGAGTTTCATGTGGTGAGATTGCCACTCACCTTGTCCCTATACTTCTGTATAGATGGAAATTTTCCCCTTATCTGTTCTTGCTGACACAAGCTGGAAGATTTCCAAATATGTCAAAACAGAGGGACTTGAAGAGACTGGAGGGCACTGATTCACAGGTTGTCCTCAAACTCCTCCCCTACAGGAAAACCACAGGACCTTCCAGAGGCCACACAATGCTTTGGAAGTTTTATTTTCATAAAGACAATAATAATCATGTACATACAGCATAGCACCTGGGTTTAGTCCAGTTTGGAGATGCTTAAAATTATGTACATGATGTAAAGGTAATGCTTTATGGGGTACATCTTGTTCTTTTTCTGGTTCTGGGATTCTTTGGCCAAGCCACAGACCACCTGTGGGATCCCAGGGCAAGGAATGGGTCTTGGTGTCAGCTCTAAAGCCTTGGCCTCTGAGGAAAGGTGTTGGGGTTGTTATGCACTTGCCCCAGGCTGACACCTTAGGAATTGCCGGGTACTCCAGAATCAGGATGGTCACACATTAAAAACTCTGCCGTGCCGGGTGTTGGTGGCGCACGCCTTTAATCCCAGCACTTGGGAGGCAGAGGCAGGTGGATCTCTATGAGTTCGAGGCCAGCCTGGTCTACAAGAGCTAGTTCCAGGACAGCCTCCAAAGCCACAGAGAAACCCTGTCTCGAAAAACCAAAAAAAAACAAAAACAAAAAAAAAAACTGCCGCACTGGGCTGGATTGATGGCTCAGTGGTTAAGAATACTAGCTGCTCTTCCAGAGGTCCTGAGTTCAATTCCCAGTAACCACATGGTTGTAATGAGTCTGGTGCCCTCTTCTGGTGGGCAGGCGTACATGCAGACAGAACCCTGTATACATAATAAATAAATCTTTTGAAAAACAAAATCTCTGCCCCAGTGAGGGGCCTGGGCGGAACTCCTCTGGCTTTGGAGTGCTTCCCACTACCTGCCATTTCTCGCTCACCCTTCCTCACACCTGTGGGGATTAAGACTTTGACCTCATTGGCTTGAGATCAGGATCTCCTGAGAAATCACAAAGTGGCCCCATTCATGTCGTCCTTTCTGCAGGCTCCAGGTGTGCCAGGTCCTTGCTCTTTAGCTTGTTCCCAGGGAAGAAAGTTCTGCCCTAGTTCTAGAGAAAGGAGCAGATTTTGCATGGAAAATATCTGGGGCTCTTGAGAGCTGGTAGAGCCTATTCCAGGGGTTTGGGAAAGGTTTGTGGGCGAAGGGCATCTGTGGGCAAAGCTGCAGTTCTTCATCTTGAACTCCACTTATTCAGCTGCTAGTCCCCTTCATTCCTTCATGCATGTGACCACCTCTTCTGTATTGTGCACTAAGGCTCCTCCACCAGGTGGTCTCATCCCAAGCACCGCTGGAGTAGTTACAGTGACCGTGAGTAGATAAGAGAAGTGAAGAGGGGGAGGAGTTCTGGAGGGCTCAGGACTCTCAGTGATTAAGTGGAGATATATTATTTGGGGAATGTCTATCTGAGTAAGTGCCAGAGTAAGACATAAAAATAAATTAGCCGTTTTCAGTGGCTAAGGGCCTTCCAGAGCAGGGAGAGACAGACCTGATAGCCTCGTGAAGAGCAGAGAGCCTGAAGAGTAAAGAGGAGGAGGAAGGAGGGCAGTGTTGGTCTAGGGCTGGGCCAGGCCTGTGGAGGTAGAGAAATGGGAGGACTAAAGAGTGGTATGGAGGTCACTCAAAGTGGTCCATCAGTTTCAGTGTAAAACTAGACCCTTTGACAGAGGAACCAGAACAGGACCGTATGTGCGACAATGCCTATGATCTCAGTGCTGGGAGACAGGCAGGAGGGTCACAACCAGTCTGAGGTCAGCCTGGTCTATATTGTGAATTCCAGGGCTATGTAGCAAGCCCCTGTCTTTTTTTTCTCTTTGTTTGTTCTTTGTTTTTTGTTTTTCAGGACAGGGTTTCTCTGTAGCTCCATGGACCAGGCTGACTTCAAACTCAGAGATCTTCGTGCCTCTGCTTCCCTAGTGCTGGGATTAAAGGCATGCACCATGAATATTAATAGCCACTTTTTTGGATAGTAGCCAGAAACTGAACAAATTAGATATCCATCAACAGTTGAATGGCTAAATAAACTGTGGTTGATTGACAGCAATAAAAAGGAACTAACTGGGTAATGGAGATCCTAGTCAGGGATAGAAAGCCAGTAATAAAGGTTCTGTTTTCAGACCAGGTGAGATGGAGCACATCTTTAATCTTAGCACTTGGGAGGCAGAGGCTGGGGGTGGCGGTCTTCCTTAGTTTGAGGCCAGTCTGATCTACATAGTGAGTTCAGGACAGCCGTGGCTACACAGAGAATTCTAGGATAGAGAAACCCTATTTCAAAACAAGACCAGACCTGTTCTATCTTATTTGTATGTTGTTCTTGAAATGACAACATTGTAGAAATAGGGAAGAGATTGGTGATTATCAGACATTGGATATAGGGGTACGGGCCAGGAGAGGAATGGTGTGACTGTTGTCAATTTAAACTGACAACAGAGAGACCAATCCTCCAAATCCAAGTGTTTGTTCAGGAACAGCAAGGCATTCTAGGATACATGTGCTGTGGTGGAGCATAGACAGGTGTGTCCAAAGGGAGTGGGCAAGGAGAAGTTTTTAAAGACAGAGTCTTGGTGAATAAAGATGCTTTCCGTGTAAGCCTAACAACTTAAGTTTTACCCCTGGGTCTCACAGAGTAAGAAAGAACTGACTTCTGCACACATGTGCACATACATGATGATGATGATAAAGACAAAATACATGTAAGCGGTTGGAGACTTAACTCCTTTAGTTTTAGGTGCTCATTGTGGGAGTTGTAACTGTGGTTGGAGGGGTCTCCTTTTTAAAAAAAATATTTTTATTGGTGTTTTGCCTGTATGTATGTCTGTGTGAAGTGTTGGATTCTGGAATTATAGACACTTGTGAGCTACCATGTGGGTGCTGGGAATTGAACCTGGGTGTCCTGGAAGAGTATTTGAGTGTTTTTCATCCTTGTTTGGTTGAATCCAGAGATGCAAACCCATGGATATGGAGAGCTAATTATATTTGATGCTTTGTCTCAATCGTTTCCTTGTCTTCCTGTGGGTGGGAACTATCTGCAGACACATCTAGGAAGGTGTCTGGTGGAAAGTTGAAGCCACCAAGGGTGGGTCCTCGCTGCCAGTGTGCTTCTCTGGCAGTTTGGAAAGTGGGCCTTAGTTTTCTTGTTCCCCATCCAGATGTTTCCTTTAGGGACAAAGGAACATAAAGATTACATTTAATTTCTGGGTCTGTAGATAACATACCCTCTTGGAAAGAGGTTGGGGTCAACAAGTCGGGCAACATACTCAAATAGAATTGGGGTGTATTCTCCTCAGTATGCGAGGGTACATCAGATGTGGCGAAACCTTGATTGATGTGTTGTCAGGCAGGTGCAGGGTGGTGGAGGCAGCTGCTACTGGCCTCTTTCCTTACTGTCTTCTTGCCCGTTCTCTACCTTTCCTGGATCTCATGGTGGCTCCAAACAGGTATATGCCCATGCAGGCACCACACTGCAGGGAAAGATGTACATCACCTGTGGTCGCAGAGGAGAGGACTACCTGAAAGAGACGCACTGCTACGACCCAGAAAGCAACACATGGCATACTCTGGCTGACGGGCCTGTGCGACGTGCCTGGCATGGCATGGCTGCCCTCCTCGACAAGCTGTTTGTGATTGGAGGCAGCAACAATGATGCTGGCTACAGGAGGGATGTGCACCAGGTGAGCTGGGCCCAGGCCACCAACCTCAGAACTGAGCAGAAGGTCCAGGGAGTTCCCATGCACCCTCCATTCATGCATAGCCTCCATACTATATATGTATGTATATATGTCCTTCACCAGAAGGGCACATGTGTTAGGGTTGTTGAACTCATATCACTCCAAGCCCACAGCTTTCATGAAGACCCATACTTACTGCTGCACATTCTGTATAATGTATACATATGACTACCATAGTAGTTTCACTTGTGCATTTGGTTATTATGTTTCATCAAAAAGTTAATATACCCATGCTAAGCAGTGGTGATATATACCTTTAATCCCAGTACTCGGGAGGCAGAGGCAGGCGCATGGTCTACAGAGTGAGTTCCAGGCCAGCATGGTTTACAGAGTGAGTTCCAGGCCAGTGTCTACATAGAAAAACTCTATAAGTTAACATACCCACATTGTCAACCCTCTAACAAAGACTAGAGAAAAAAATGAGAAGCACTCATCCCCTCTGCCTGTACTGTTCGCTCTCAGTCTGTCTGTGACTTGCTTCTAGTTGTTCATAGTGAAAGAGCATCCCAAGCCAAGTGTGGTAGTCCATTCCTGCAACCCCAGAATTCCAGTCTGAAGCTAGAGGATTGCAAGTTTGGGACCAGCCTGGGCTATGCAGTGAAATGAAAGTAAAGACACAAAATGTACTTTTTTCACCAGCATTGTCCCTAGCATTCTCCAGTTTAACATACGTGTGTGTGTGTGTACATATTGGGAAATTAATTAAGCCCAGGATCTCACATGGGTTAGAGAAATTCTACCACAGAGTTAATCTACAGGTGTCTTTTTCCTTTTTTTTTTTTTTTTCACTAAGTTGCCCAAGCTGACTTTGAACTCATTTTGTAACCCTGTCAGAACTCGTAACTTGGGCAGTCCTGCCTTACTCTTTTAGCTGGAAATACAGGCCTGTGCCCGTGGGCCAGCTTTGTAACTACTGCCTGCCCCACTCTGGGAGCTGGCAGCATCTTGTTAGGTCAGTGTATCGTTTGGGTTAGTCTGAGCTTTACTCCACATTACACTATGGATAATACTGGCATTGAAGAGCTGGTCAGGGGTTTGGGGTTCTCTCAGGTTCACGAATCTCAATCCCTACCCCAGACCATTGATTTGGAAGTTCTGGGAGTAGGGCTTGACAACCTGAATTAACATTTCCTCACAAGGTAGAACCTGACCTAATGTATAAGTTTCTATCATAAATCGCCATAAACCTTAATAACACAAATTTATTATCACAGCCGTAAGTCCAGCAGGCTGACATCAAGGTGTCAACAGGTATCTTTCCGTTTCCTGGCTAGCTGTAGACTGCCTTTCTTGGCTGCCTTCCCTCATGGCAACCACTTTGTCTATAAGCCAGTAAGGGCAGGTGGAGTCCTCCTTCCTATCCCTTCTGTCTGGCTTTCTCCGTTCTTATTTTGAGTACTTATACAATTAAAGGTGTTCTCCCATTCATGATAGGATTGTATATCTGTAGTCTTACAACAAACTAAAAATATCCTAGCTCAGCTGTACATTTAACCAGGCTAGGAAAATATCTTAGTCCATGAAGTGCTTTCCATACAAGCACAAGGACAACACAAAAAACTGGGCATGGTGGTGCCTGGTTGTAACCCAGTGCTGCTTCTTGTAGACAGGCTGGAGCTTGCTGATTGTTGAGCCTAGGTCTCAGTGAGAGATCCTGTCTCAAAAAACAAGATGGTGACTCCTGAGGAACGTCATATGAGCTTGATCTCTGGCCTCCACACACATACAAATGCATTTAGCACCCTGACCTATGGTCTGTCATCACTTAGCCACACGGGATGCTGTAGGAGCTCAGTGTTTCCCTTCAAGATGGAGTAGCTGACACAGGCTGTAGCTCACCCTCTCACCCACTATCACACAAGAATTGTACTGGGTTTACCAACTCATGAAAAGGCCAAGTCTAAACTCTGAACAATGGTTTCTGCCAAAATATATAGCAATATAAAGCTGAGAGTTTTTAAGTGAAACATTAAGTCAGAACTGTCTGTAGACTGGCCACAGTGGTTCAGTCCTGAACCAATTGATGTCAGCAAAGTTTGAAGCCAGCTTGGTCTACATAGAAAGTTATAGGCTACATACAGGGTGTTGTGTATCTAGATCCTGTCTCCAAACCAAACCCAAAGCTGTATGTAGATGGGTCTACCTAGAAAATAACACCCCTCCCCCCAAAAAAAACTTACATACAACCCTTAATCCTACCTGTAAAGTTAGTTTTGCCATGTAACATAACACATTAATGGGTTCCAAAGATTAGGATGAGGACATCCTGGGGTGAGGAGGCATTATTTTGCCTATTATACCTAGAACCTCAATTTGATTGCTAAGTGAAACAGATAAGATTTTGAGCAATGGTGCTGGAGAGATGACTCAGAAGCACTGGCTGCTTTTCCAGAGGTTCTGAGTTCAATTCCCAGCAACCACATAGTGGCTCACAACCATCTCTAGTGGGATCTGATGCCCTCTTCTGGCATAAGGGTGTGCATGAGATAGACCATGCACACATAAATTGTTACTTGGGCCTGTAGCCCCAGCACTTAGGAGCAAACCAGAAGAACTGCCACAAGTTTCACATCTGTGCCATCCACACACCAGAGTCCAGCCAGCCAGGACTGCATGGCAGTATTTATTCATTTGTTTGTTTATAAAACAGGGTGTGAATATGTACTTGCTACATCAACCAGGCCGGTCTAGAACTCCCAGGAGCCGCCTACCTCTGCCTCCGAGTGCTGGGACTAAAGGTGTTCACCACCACTGCCCAGCTTGAAGAAGAGATTTAAGTGTCTCTCTCTCTCTCTTTCTTTTGGTTTTTTTGAGACAGGGTTTCTCTGTATTATTTTGGAGATTGTCCTGGAACTTGCTTTGTAGACCAGGCTGGCCTCAAACTCACAGAAATCTACCTGCCACTGCCTCCCAAGTGCTGGGATTAAAGGCATGTGCCACCAATGCCCGGCATTTAAGTGTCTCTTAATACATATGACTAAATTCCCTTCCTGGCATGTGAAATAGGTGCAAACTGGCTTTGCCACCCCTTCGCCAGCATTGGGTTTTATGATTTCCTTCCTTCTTTCCATGGTTGCTGGTTACCAGATGACATTTTGGTATTACATTTCTTGGATTACCAGTAGGTTGGTTTTTTCCCAACAGTGTATGAGAAGAAGGGTGGTAGTCATGATTGGTGAGCAAATAACTGCTTCCACAGGCTCTCACAAGTATGAATGGGGTGCTATGAAGGAGGGAAAGATTAGGTGGGGTCCATGGGAGTGGGAGACAAGCAGGACTGATATGGAGATGATGGGAGGGGCACCCCTGCACTCTTAGCTGAAGGTCAGGGAAGCAAGATGTTGACCTACAGCCAAGAGAGGTGGGAGTAGCCAATGACAAAGTGACCTGTGCTGGGCTGGCAACCTGTCCCAGAAGCTGCCTGTGTTGACCCTAACCTTGGCTTTGCAGGTGGCTTGCTACAGCTGCACATCTCGGCAGTGGTCAATGGTCTGCCCACTCCCAGCTGGGCATGGTGAACCTGGCATTGCTGTACTAGACAACAGGATATATGTGCTGGGTGGCCGTTCTCACAACCGAGGCAGCCGCACGGGCTACGTGCACATCTACGACATAGAGAAAGACTGCTGGGAAGAGGGGCCTCAGCTGAACAATTCCATCTCTGGCCTTGCAGCCTGTGTGCTCACCCTGCCCCGCTCCCTGCTCTGTGAGCCACCCCGAGGGACCCCCAACCGCAGCCAGGCAGATGCAGACTTTGCCTCTGAAGTGATGAGTGTATCGGACTGGGAGGAGTTTGACAACTCTAGTGAGGACTAGGGATCTCATGCCTAGTGTTTGATGGGGGTAACTGGGACAGTGAAGGCCACAGGGCCTGGGTTAAAATACCAGGCTCCAGGGTAGCGCCCTTCCCAAGCTCTTTTCCACTCTGTTTCTTCAACCAGCTTGCTGCCAGTATTTGCGAACTATATGGCTGTGAATTATATTATAAGGAAAAGTTCTCCAGAAAGACTGCTGTCAGCTGAGGGAGTGATCAGGCCCATCCTCTGTGAACTCTGAAGGGCTGGTATCTCTTTTTGGCCTCTTCTTCCCCTTAGTCTGGTCTCTGATGGGTTAAGTAAGGTCCCTCCTGCAAGAGATCTTGGGGGATAGCAGTTCTAACCGTGGCCAAAGTTCATGAGTCCCTTCTTCCTTGACCCAAATGGTCTGGTGAACAGCTCCAGCTGCCTGCAGTCAGGGCCTTGAGCAGCTGGTGAGCTTTCAAGGGACAGAGGAAACCGTGTACCCAGAGCTGGTCCTAGGGATGAGGAGATGCCCACATAACTGTGTGTTTCTGACCCAATATTGTTGAAAATGAAATAAAACATTATACAAAAGGTGTTGTGTCTTCTGTGGCCACGGTCTGCATTTCTTTCTTCTCCAGTCAGGGCATCTCTGAGTGGCATCCAGGAGGCACAGTTTTCAAATCAGCTGCCCTGGGGGCTGCACTTAGCATGGAAACTCAAGGACCATGAGGTCACTACCCTGCTTCGGACATCAGATGAGCTCCATAGTCTGAAAGAATGTTGGTTGCAGAGACCAGGACCTGCCCCAACAGAGGTGGCAAGTAACTGCCTTTCTCCTAGTCAGGACATCTCGTATGTCTGCTCTGTGGCTCACCAGCTCCTGCTGCCCCCCACACACGCTAGTTGCTAGTCTCATCTTCCTTGGAGAACCCAGGATGGTTCAGTTCACTGGGTTCCTAAGGTAGAAAGCTCTGAGGGCTGGGGTGCCGCTCAGTGCTGGAGCACTTGCCTAGAATATGATCCATTCATGAAAACGGAAAGGCAGTGTGGGATGGGACGTACAATGTCCTGGTCTGTCAGGAAATAGATCTAAGGTACAGGAGGAAGGGTGCCTATATAGTACTTTCCCACCTGACTTCCCAAAAGCTTGTCAGATGACCCTTGGGTAATCATCTTGGAGGCTGCATTGGCATAGCAGGCAAGAGCTCTACTCCCCTTTACCAGAACCTCCCTAACCCCTTTGGGAGCTGTCCAGAGAGATCCATGCTCAACATGGGCGCACTCAGGGTCCAAGCATCAGTCTTGTTCCCAGAACACTTTTCCTGCCATTTGCTACAAGGTCTTCAATTGCAGATTCCTATCACAGGCCACCGGCCTCTTGCCAGAATGGACAGCCGGGCAGAGGGAACACCCATTCTTCCCTCTGGTGCCCTTTCAAGGAAGGGGAGAATACAAAAAGGGTGGTATGGTGGAGGCACGGACTGAGAAAGGGTAGTTGCTTGCTCTGGATCCCTGAAGGCAGTGGGTTGGAGACCTGGAGTTGACACCTCCCAACAAGCCACATGTGTAACCTCACTGTCTTAGTGTAAAAGGAAGCTTTTCCTTGAGAGAAGCCTTCCCGCCAGCCTGGTTCCAAAGTCGCATCAGTCCCAAATAAACACACAGGAGGTTATATTAATTATGAAGCTATTGGCCTTGCTTGTTTCTTACTGGCTAGCTCTGACTTAAGTAATTACCCCATAATTGTTAATCTAAGTATGTCTCTTACCGGAGAAGTTTCCGGGCTTCCTACCCCATGGCGTTACATCTCGACTCTCTTGTGTTTCTCCTTCCCAGAGTCCTCCTGGACTCCTAGTCCCTCCTATCTAGATTCCTATTGGCCAGCAGTGCTTTACTGACAAAGGACTTCCCCAACATCTTAGGATCTTGGGCCCTTAGAAAAGCATGATATCACACAGATACCTCAGAGTGACAAACCCCCACCCAAATATTGACATCTGCCTGAAGAGAGCCATTTGCTCCAGTGTCCTCTCCCCAGTTTTAAGGAGGAACACTGTTTAGCAGGTCTCAAAGTACTTTGTGCACCAGTCTCCTAACACTATTGTCAACCAAGCCAATGTGATCAGTGTTTACAGAGTGATCTGGCTGCCCAAAGGGCAGGGGGAGCCCTCCGAGCTCATCTGGGTCTTTCTGGCCATGTATTTTGGCTCTGTCTGCATTGCACTCTCAGAACAAGAACTATCCTTGGTTTCATCTCAGTCCTAGGCCCCCTGCCTGCAACCACAGGGAGGTGTGAAGTCTCTAATGTCCCCCAGTGCCCAGTGTCACCACTTCCAACCTCAAACTGTGGACCACAGTAAATCTTTCTTTCTAATATTCTCATTTATTTATTTATTTGAGACAGGATCTCTATGTGAATACATCCTGGGCGTATTAGAACTTGCTATGTAGGTAGAAGAGTGTGGCCTCAAACTCATAAAGGTCCTGTCTTCCGAGTGCTGAGATTCAGGGTATGCCAGCACCAACACCCAGCTAAAGTTTTCTTTAAGTTGTGTTTGTCAACATATTTGTCACAGCAACAGGGAAAGTAAGACAACATCGAAAGTCACCATCCACAGTGTCTCAAGAGTTGGACCTACAAGGTTGCAATGTGTGCCAGGTACCCAGGCAGGAGCCCACCCTGGTTTAGGAAGGTGGGTAAATGGGATATGTGGGTGACACTGAAGGCCTTCTAAGGAGGGGTTCATTGCAGGTTGTGCCTTCACAGACTTCAAGCTTGGGAGTTGGTCTATGGTAAGAGTGTTAAGTTGATGCCATTGGAACTTGGCCCAGCCCAGGTTTCCCTTCAGGTCCAGTGAGGTCAGTATAAAGCTTGGGGTGAACACTGCAACCACACGAACCTCTGCTGGTAGCAGCCATGGGAGCCTCCTTGGGGAGGGTGCCGCTGAGGACAGGGCTCAGGCTCAGCTTCCCAGAAGTGGTCAGCTTATTGACTTGGGCTGAGAAGTGTTTGCATTTGTGACCACATGGGAACACTTCCTTTTACCTACCCCACCTCCTCTCTGCACCACCAGCCTAGCCAGTCTGAGGGCTGCAAAGAGGCCTGAGGTCCCCTACTCCACCCCCAGCCTGCTAACACCTATGGCCTTGGCCTGTTCATTGTTCTGGTAACAACTCAGTCCTTCAGGCTCCCTTGCTACACCACCTGCCCCTGATACTCAAGGTGCCTTCTGCTTGCTACCCAGGATATTGTCTGATTTTCCCCTCAAGCAGAAAGACAAACTCCTCCTTGATGGGACCTGGCTGCCAATGGGGTACAACCTACTTCCTGAGCTCTCTTGCTTTGTCTCTCCTGGAATCGTACAGCTCCAACCTGCTCCCCTCTGAACTGGACTGTGGTATTTCGTTCGGTTATCCCTGGGTGAAGCCAGTGATTCAAGCAGTGAGGAAACTAGAGCTTTACTGAGAGCAGTGAACAGAGGGTGCCTGCCTGAGCCGCCATCTCATCGCTAAGCTTATGTAGAGGCGTGGGAGGGGGACACCTTTAGTCATGGCCAAGTTGGTGCTAGTGTGGTCACAGATTCTGCAGCTCCTTTTACAGGCATGCAGATGTCATACTAAGGTCACTGGAGGTTCCTGGTGAAGGAAACTTACAAGCCTCAAAAGACTTCTTGTTTCCCTTATCTGATAGAGCCTGAAAAGCAAGTTTGGTAGAGACAGATCAATCTACTTAGTAGCCTCTCTGTGGCTCTGCTTGTCCTGATGTAAGAGGGGTCCTGATAGCCCGAAGCCAAGGAATACCACAAAGTTACCATAAGCATAGCAGCAGGGAAAGGCTTCCCCAGTAACAACTCTGCTCAGTCGTTACAGTTCTGCTCCATTCCAGCGAAAGAAAGTCTCACCCAAACCTCTTTCAAGAGATTGGGAGAGGGAAGAATCCAGGAGGGCGGCTGCCTCTGCCAGGATGAAGAAGGCAGCAGCAAACGGAACAGGCCCAGGGCTTATATAGGGCTTCTTAGAGCCAGGGTTTTCCCAGGATGAGAATTGGTCAGATTTCAATCCCTAAGCTTGGACAAGCTCAGAGACTGGCTAGATTTTCGTGCTCAGGGATTGGTTGGTTTTCCTGCTCAGGGATTGATTGGGCTTTGTACTGAGTTGATCAGGGAGTGTTTTGTTGGCTCTGGTTTCAGGGCCAGAGTGCGCTTCTTTGGCTGGCCCTTTTACCCTACAGTCTCCATTCATCAGTCTTGACTCCACTTTCTGGACTTTTCCCTCTTGGGAGTCAGTAGCCTTCTTGAGTTGAAGCCATGTCCTGGGCACCCCAGTTCCTCTTTACCCCATAACTGGGCTTCCTGGTTTCAGTTTCCATCTCCAATGTTCCCTTCCCTGTCTTTGCCTCCACATCATATCCAGAGACTTTGGCTGGTCCTTTTGCTCCCACCTCTCCAGTATTTCCTGCAGTGAGCTCTTTTCCCTAGGTCTCCAGTGCATTTCCACGGATCTTTGCCTACATCGTGCTTAGTCGTCTCTTGCATGCTGCAGAAGATGTGGATCACACCGTAGGACAACTGGGGGTTCTTGGTCCGAACCCGAAGCCAGTGTGTGCCCCAGAGCCTTTGCTGAGGCCCCTCACTCCCAGATCTGGCGGCTTCAGGGCTGTCTGACGAGAGGGTAGGAAAGGCGGGGACCAAGACTCCTTTGCGGGCTCCCGCAGTTCCTTCCTCCCGCTCCGCTGCGCGGGCCCTCACCAAGTTCGCCCCGGAGTTCGTGCGTGGCCAGGTGGGGGCGGGGGCCGAGCAAAGGGGCGGAGGCGCGGCCGGAGGGTGGGGTCTGGTGCGTGGGGCGGGCGCTGCCGCCTGGCCGGCCGCGCTGGCCCAGGATCAGGGAGCCGATGTGGAATTTCCTGCCCGGCCCGGCGCCCCTCCTGCCGCCCCCCCGCCCGGCCTCGCACTCCGCTTCCGGCCGCCCTTGCAGCGGCCGCACCCGCGCCCGCGCCCACCCGCGCCTGCCCCGCGCCTCATGGAGGGCGCAGGGTCCCGGGGGGGCCGGGCCGGCGTGGTGCCAGGGAGCCCGAGGGCCGCCGCCGCCGCTGTTGCTGCTCTGGCTGCTGACCGCTCTCGCGGCGCCCCAGGAGTTGAACCCTCGAGGCCGCAACGTGTGCCGCGCGCCCGGGTAGGAGCTGGGCCTGTCCGAGGCGTGGGGCGCGAAGCGGGCTGGGGGTAGCGGTGCCCCGTTTCAGTCCGGGGTATCCAGAACCTCGCTAAACTGGTCACACGAGCCCCTCGGGCCTCCCTCGCGACCTGGGCTCGGTTCCAGGCCGAGCCTGGGTCCCCGGGGTGCATCGGAGGGCCGACCGGACCCGAAATCACCTGAGGGGATAACGGAGTGCCATGGGCCCCCAGAAGTTGTACTATGTGGTGTCCAGAAATGTTAGGAAATACCAGAAAAGTTATTCTCAAAGCCAAGGAAGGACATTCCGAGAGAGGGAAGAGTATATGCATAGGCTCCGGGAGTCAGTGACTTGAGCCTGGAGTGGGGGTGAGAATTGCGAAGGGGCAACACTCGGGCGAGCTGAGCACTGGGGACTTGAGACTTGGAAGGACGGGGTGGGAGGAGGATGGCAGTGGAAGTGAGCACGGAAAAGCCAGCGCTCACGTTGGACCAGAAACAGGAGTGGTGAGGACAATGATGGACGCGCGATGGGAGGACGTGGGAACCCCTGTCGGCTCCAAGGGGAGGACACGGGGTGCGCGGAGGTGGGTGTCTTGCTGGGGAAGCCGGTGTGGGACAGGCCCAGGCAGAAGGCAGTGGAGCCCGGAGCCTGCGCAGAGGGTGAAGAGCGACGCGGAGTAGGCGCAGAAGCCGGGGGGACCTGTCCGCTGGTCGGATCCACGACACTCTCAAGTCATCTCTGCACAGAGGCGAGGAACCCGCGGTGGGGGCGCCTCTGCGGGCACTGGGGAGACTGTTTTGGCACTCCAGGCTGGGGCCCACGGGGGCGCCCTGGGTCTAAGACCCACCCCACCCCCGGAGGTGCGAAACGTCAGCCAGGGTTTCGGAGGGCCAAAGTAGACAAGGGGCCGCTAGCTGACCGCGCGGTTTCCGAAATCGGGTCGAGATGCCTCAAAAACCACTCCCGGCCCTGAGCCCCGCCTCGGAGGCGGGGGCCCGCCTGGCTAGCCATCTGCTTCGCATCGCTGCCGCCGCCGCCTCGTCCCGGGCCTCCCCGGCCCCAGGAATGCAGCGGCAAGGCAGGCGGGGCGGTGCCTGGGGAGGGCGGTCAGCCCGCACCAGGTCTTCTCCTCCTCTTGACGGGTAGTGGGTCAAGCTGGAGTGGGGAACCCTTGGCCTCCAACATTCCTGCTGGTCTACCTTGGCAGGAGGTGGGCTGTCTCTGTAAGCCACAGCGGCGTTGCATTTACCTTCATACCCTAGCAGCAGACTGGATCTGAAAAATACTTGCATTTTCTGCTTCTGCCCCCATCTCTGTAAAATGGGGTTAGATGGACCTCAGTTCCTGGGTGCTGGAGATGGGGGTAGGTTGCCGTGACAGTGTGTGGAGCGTTTGTGGAAAGAACGGCCTCTGGACTGTGCCCACCCGAGGTCTGGGCCATCCTTGTGATTAAAATGAATGAGGCCCAGGAGGGAGAGGCGGGAGCTGGGCGCTGAACCTTTTAGTGCAGACTCTGCCGCAGAGACTCTTGCCTTGGCCAGGGAGTGGTTATTGAGTTGGGGGTGCCATTTCCGTTAGCATGATCAGGGGAGACCTGCCATGATGAGCACAGACCTACAGGAGAGAAGGGGGCAGCCCTGAGGGTATTTGGGGCACAACTCACCCAACACCCCTCCTCCTTCTTGAAAGTTCCTTGGAAGCCCGCAGATGCTGGGGGGGGCGGGGCGTGCGTGCCAAGCTCACACGAGGTGTGTCTAGTGCTTTGAGAATGAGACTGCTTTTTATAGAGGGGACACCCAACAGATAAGGATGAGCTTTGAGGCACCAGGCAGATGGGTTAGCTGCCAGGTGAAAGGTGGCTCTCAGGAGGCCAGAGCCTAACTTGCATAGAATCTGGACGAGAAAGCAAGCTTATTTTTCAGTAGATCTGGTGTGGGCATGGCCTCAACTTCCCAGCATGGACAGGCCAGGGGCAACCTGAGAAGGAAGAGACAGAGGACAGAGGGGGCTGGTTTTTGACACTCCCGAGCTCTCTAGATTGTCATGTCATCTAGTGGGCAGTTGCATTAACAAGGCTAGTGTTGAGGGGGCAGGCCACACTGTAGCAGATCCCATGGCATGACTCTTTACCTGGTGCCAGAGGAGAGCCAGACATGTGAGAACCCAGAAAAGGTGATAGCACAGAAGCCTCCTTGGTTGGGTCTGTGCATGACCAGGGACAGAACAGGATCTAATGAGTGGACTCTAAGGTGGGGGATATGAGCTAAATGCCACACAGCAGTGATCGTGCCCCCCCCAGCATCAACCTGTAGCACCACACACTGGCTCCAGGAACAAGGACTTGGCTTTGTAAGCCATTGGATGAGTTCGCCAAACCATCCTTGTCTGCAGTGATGATCCTTGTGAGAATGCAAGACTTGCTCTTGGTGAGCCCAGATGGGCCTGGCCCTGCTGAGTGTTGGTGGCAGTGCTCAAGGCCTCCTGTGGCCTGCTCCCATGACTGAATTGCCCAGTGCATGCCAGGCACTTCTTGGGGCTGCAGGTTCTTTAGCTAAAGAGTAGGGCCTGAGGCTGCTGAGCTGTGGGTAAAGGACCAGCGTGCCACTGAGCCTGATGATCTGAGTTCGATTGCTGGAACCCTCATGGTGGGAGAAAACTGACTTCCTCAAGTTGTCCTCAACTTCCACGTGCACACAGTGGGAGAGATAAATGTTTGTTTTAAAGGACAGGACCCATGGGTCTGGCAGGAAGAAAGAGCTAAGATGTGCACAGTTTGCTGGTTACTGCAGTCTGCTCTGCAACTTACGCTGACAGACTTATAAACACCATTGAGCGTCCTACACCCAGACTCCCAACCGCAGAACCGTGTACTAGGTCAGCCAGGGAAGACAGCGATCAGTGTTTCCGGTGATCCCAGCAGGCCACTTGGCAACTGTGAAGGGGCACTGTCTGGACAATCTGGTCTAGAACCAGGTGGAAGTGGATCTTTCTGAGAAGGGGTCCTTGACATCCCTGGGACAAGGTGGGTGGTCCAATGGGGACAGCAAAAAACAGGCCTGTTTCATTTTTCTGTGGTTTCCACTTTATCTGTGGAAAATATGCAAAGCCTGTTCTCTTAGTTTAAGGTTTTATGGGCTCTGTCCCTCAAGTCCCAACTTTGATCTGAGGGGCGAACAGAACTTTGACTGGGCAGGGGGCTTTTGGAGGCAGCTGGATCCTATCTACGGTGTGACTATTACCTCAAACTGGTCGGGGCAGCAGGCAGTGTGGAGCTTTCATTTCAACCTGCTCCTGCCCCTTGCTGGGTTCTGAATTCGCAAGCCCCAGGGGAAGCACACTCATTTCCTCTAAAATGTAAAGGAATGCTACATTTCTGTAGGACTGGGGCGAAACTCTGGACTTCTGGGAATCTGTCATTTCAGTGACTGTCCCCTCTACCTCAGCTGGACTCTGAGGCATCCTCCCTAGCTCCCTGACAGGGCATTCACACCAGAGGCCTCTCCGAACTGTAGCACCCTGAAATGCTGCACTCAGACATTTGACCTCTGAGGTGTAGCTCAAGGTTTCATCTCAACAGAGTCCCCTGAAAACTGACACAGCGTGTACTTTGCAAGGCCAAACAACACGAGTAAAACAGTAAATACAAGTAGATACTCCAGCCTCCCTGCCTCGGGAGGGCACTGGGCCTCAGTTTGCTTTGACTTCTATGTGTGGTTCCCCTGGCCTACAGCAAGGTGCCTGCCTCCAGCCGACCCTTCTGAAGGAACTCTCCCTGTAGTCTACACTTGGCTCCACCCCCTCCACAGATGCTTGTCCACTCTGGGTTTTAGCCTCCTGTGGGTATCCAGGTGCCCCCGGGCCCATCTGACAGTGGCATCACAGTCATGTCACATTTGGGTAAACACCCATCTGGCTAGGCCCCTAGCCCTCAGGAACGTGCTAGTTCTTCAAAAGGTAGTGAGAGGCAGGTGGCTCCCTACTCCTCCGTATTCACTGCCGCCCCTTCTTGGCCCCGCTGATTCCCATTTCTTACCCTTGAGGCTGATGGCGGCGGAGCCCCTGTAGATGACAGTTCTTGAAGGTGAGCTTTTGGGGCTTGCTCTTTGCTCCTTTAGTTTGCGCTTGTAGCGGTGGAGATGTGTTAGTCCCCTGCTTACTACTGTCTGGCGAGCATCAGGCTTAGGTGTCCTACCACCTCGCCAAGGCGGGGCACCATGAAGGCTGGGGAAGGAATGTAGGGGGAAGGGCATCAGGCTCAGATGTCCCTTCTCTGCTTCAAGTTCCCAGGTGCTCACGTGCTGCGCTGGCTGGAAGCAGTTGGGGGATGAGTGTGGGATTGGTGAGTGGGGCTTTCTGGGGTCCTGGGCAGGCGGGAACAGGGCGGAGGTGGAAAGAGCACGCACTGCAGCCCAGCCCTTCTTGTTTGCAGCGGTGTGCGAAGGCAATTCCACGTGCTCAGAAAACGAGGTGTGCGTGCGGCCAGGCGAGTGCCGCTGCCGACATGGCTACTTCGGTGCCAACTGCGACACTAGTGAGCGCGGGGCGAGGTGGGATTGGGTATTGGGCTGCTTGGCGAGAAACTAATTAGGCAGGGAGACAGATTGGGATAGGTTGACTTTGGGGCCTGGCTATGGCGGAGCTGAGGGTGGGGTGTATGCAGGCTAACAACTCAACCTCCCCCCTGGTTCTTGCAGAGTGCCCGCGCCAGTTCTGGGGGCCTGACTGCAAGGAGAGATGCAGTTGCCACCCCCACGGACAGTGCGAGGACGTGACTGGACAGTGTACATGTCACGCGCGCCGCTGGGGTGCCCGTTGCGAGCATGCATGCCAGTGCCAGCATGGCACGTGCCACCCGCGGAGCGGCGCGTGCCGCTGCGAGCCGGGCTGGTGGGGCGCACAATGCGCTAGCGCGTGCTACTGCAGCACCACATCACGGTGCGATCCGCAGACCGGCGCCTGCCTGTGCCACGCAGGCTGGTGGGGCCGCAGCTGCAACAACCAGTGCGCCTGCAACTCGTCGCCCTGCGAGCAGCAGAGCGGCCGCTGCCAGTGTCGCGAGCACACGTTCGGCGCACGGTGCGATCGCTATTGCCAGTGCTTCCACGGTCGGTGCCACCCGGTGGACGGCACGTGCGCCTGCGATCCCGGCTACCGGGGCAAGTATTGTCGCGAGCCATGCCCCGCTGGCTTCTATGGCCTGGGCTGTCGCCGTCGGTAAGCATGGGGGCCCGGTGGCGGGAAGGCGGAGGGGTGAAGCGGAACTCCATCCAGCCCAGCTTCCTGATCCTTTCCTAGGTGTGGTCAGTGCAAGGGCCAGCAGCCCTGTACTGTAGCTGATGGCCGTTGTGTGACGTGCGAACCGGGTTGGAACGGAACCAAATGTGACCAACCCTGCACCATTGGTTTCTATGGCGAGGGTTGTAGCCACCGCTGCCCGCCTTGCCGCGACGGGCACGCCTGCAATCATGTCACTGGCAAGTGTACGCGCTGTAATGCGGGCTGGATCGGCGACCGGTGAGCAGCCCATGCCTGCTTCGGCCCAGACACGCAGCTCCCTAGTGCTGGCTCCCATGTAGTCCCTGCACTGTGGACGCTGTAGGCCTTGTGGCTTAACATTTCAGCTCATGCCTCCTCTCTTGATACCAAGGTGCGAGACCAAGTGCAGTAATGGCACTTACGGTGAGGACTGTGCCTTCGTGTGCTCTGACTGCGGCAGCGGCCACTGTGACTTCCAGTCTGGACGCTGCCTTTGCAGCCCTGGTGTTCACGGACCTCAGTGAGTGGGGGACCTGGAGAGGGATAGGGAATATGTACCCGACACTAGGGTCTCCAGCCAGGCCTCAGGGAGTGTCAGCGAGCACTTTGGGGCAGTATCTGATTTGAAGTTTGCCCTCAGACTGAAATCTGTCAAAGTGGCACCTTGATGTGACACAGACACGGTGTAGACCTCCATTTTCCCCTTGCACGTAGTCAGTTCCTTCAGACTCCCTCCTGCAGATAGCACACACATTTCCGAACTGGTTATCCAGTGAGTGCCCGCCCTCAGGTGGGGACGGGCTTCAGTCTCTAGAGAATGGAGTTAGGGGCGTGGATAGGGCACCCGGAACCAGCCAGCAGTGACTGCCGCTGCAGGGGAAGGAAGCATTCTGGGGAGCCACCACGGCCCTACTTGACCCCAAAACTTTGCAGCTGTAATGTTACATGCCCTGCCGGGCTCCACGGCGTGGACTGCGCCCAGGCTTGCAACTGTCACGAGGAATCATGCGACCCGGTTACCGGTGCCTGCCACCTGGGTGAGTGGGTGAAGAACGTCGGGCCAGGGAATGAAGTGGGGTGCGTGATCCTGCGCTGAGCCGCTGCTCCCCACAGAGACCAATCAGCGCAAAGGTGTGATGGGCGCGGGCGCGCTGCTCACGCTGCTCCTCGGCCTGCTGCTCTCGCTGCTCGGTTGCTGCTGCGCCTGCCGGGGCAAGGACCCGGCGCGCCGGTGAGGCCCCAAGCCCGCCCCCAACCAACGCTTGGTTTAGGTCGCGCGCTCTCAGTGACTGGGCGTGCTTCTTGAATCCAGACCCCACCCCTGGGGCAGGGCCCAGCCCTCTTTTTCTCCCGGCCCTCCCCTCTCTGTGCCCACCGAGATTGACCGCCCCTCCCAGTCCCGCCCTGCCCCTACGCTCAGGCCCCGCCCCCGCAGGGAACTCACGCTTGGAAGGAAGAAGGCACCTCAGCGCCTCTGCGGGAGCTTCAGCCGTATCAGCATGAAGCTGCCTCGAATCCCGCTTCGCAGACAGAAGCTACCCAAAGTCGTAGGTGAGAATGTGGGCTCTGGGACTCAGAGGTAACCCATTACAGGAGGTTTCTAGAAAATGATGCAAAGGGGTACAAGACTCAGTGAGAAATGGGGGGGGCGCTTGAGTTTCGATGTATGTGAGTGCAGAGTTGCGGTTGGGGGAAAGGAAGGGAGGATGCTGCTGTGGGCGAGGCTGTAGGGGAAGGAAGGAGTGAAAGATGTGTGGGCAGATATTGGGGGGTATGCAGGAGACATGGGAATCCACAAGGGATTGTGTGGCAGGTCACCTGACCCGTAGGTCTCTACCCTACATTGATATGCAGAGCCGCAGGGGAGCTGGTGCACTCATGTGTGTATGAACCCCATGGGAGCTGGTGCACTCATGTGTATATGAACCCCATGGGAGCTGGTGCACTCATGTGTATATGAACCCCACAGTAGAGCACACCCATCAGTTTGCTCCCCACCAGTCACTGGAGTCCTTTCCGGGAAAGGGCAGGCTGGTCCCCTACAGAGTCTCTAGTAGGTGTTCAGTGTGATTGCAGGCCAGTCGGTGGCCCCTTCCTTTAGGCGACTTCTTTCTGAAGATTGGTGGGGACCGTTCAGTCTCTTAGGACATAAAGGGGACAGCTGGACAGTGCTTTGGTTCGTCCTAGCTGAGGTATCAGGGCTGCTGAGAAGCCTGAGCCCAGCAGTTGGCTTGCCCCTGCACATTTGGACTCTGAAGTGCTCCGGGGGTCCCCAGCGTTGGTGGGAGAGCCTGGTGGCCACCCGTGCCAGCGTCTCTGCTTTCCTCACGTTTGTCTACTCTTCCGGCCGGCTGCACTTGGCTCACATCTTCTCCTGCTGATTTTTAAACTATCTTTTAAAACCCTTTTGCTCCTTTTATGTGTAAGGTGTTTTGCCTTCATGTAGGTGTGCACCCGCTGTGTACCTGGTGCCTGTGGAGGCCAGCAGAGGGCATCAGGTCCTCTGGAACTGGAGTCACAGATGACTAGGAGCTACCACGAGCGTCCTGGGAATGAAATCCCAGTCCTTTGGAAGAGCAGCCAGTGCTCTTAGCCATTTGTCCGTTTCTTTTCCTTTCTTTTTGAATCAGGGTCTAACACCATAGGCCAGGCTGTCCTGGAACTCAGCTGTGTATCTTAGGCAGGCAACAAGCTCACAGTGGCCCTCCTTCCTCAGACCTTCGGGTGCTGGGGTTACAGCATGCACTACCACACCCAGCTTCCTTCACGTTTCCCTTTACTGGGTTTGCTTGCTACCCACTCTTCAGCCCCGACCTAACGTGACTCAGTTGAACTTCCTGCCCCACCTGCAGCTTTCTGTGCGGCCTGGTCATGACCGCTTTGTTCACATTTGGCTAATTAAAGGTACAGATGGGGAAGGGGCAGGCCCTTGGCAACTCTGCCTCACTCTTTTTCAGTGGCCCATCATGACCTAGAGAACACGCTCAACTGCAGTTTCCTGGAACCGCCTTCAGGGCTGGAGCAGCCCTCACCATCATGGTCCTCCAGGGCTTCCTTCTCATCCTTTGACACCACAGATGAAGGCCCTGTGTACTGCGTGCCCCACGAGGGTGAGTGTGGCCTGCTCGGCCATCCCTCTGGCACAGTGGACGGCCTTGCTCTCTGTGCTGGAGGTGGAGGCATCAGGGCACCAAGAGGCCAAGGGCTTCTGCCCTGCTGGGGTGAGTCATGGAGGGAGAGATGGAATCCTAGACGTATTAACTTCTGGGGCTGGACCTGGATAGGGAGTGGCAGGGGACAACGTAGGAAGTGGAGAGGAACTGTCAAATGACTATCCCCTCAGCATCAGAAATCTTCCTTTTTAAAGTTGATGGCTGTGGCCTCTGAGACTGGGGTGTGGCGGGGGAGGGGCACACAGGCTGAAGCTGAATCCTGAAAGAGTACTCCCCATCCCCCAGCAGTCAGCCCACACCCCGGGGATTCCCACTAATGCAATGGAAGCACCAGGCATGCCTGAGTGTTGGGACCACGCATAGACAGCTGCACCTCGGCAGAGGAGGGAGGGAGGGATCCCCGCGCTGTTCTTGGCTGTTGTGACTCGCTTGCTCTTCCCTTGTTAGAGGCGACTGAGAGCCGAGACCCGGAAGCTCCTGCCCCTCTGGTTGAGGTGCCCGCTGCGTCCCTAGCGCCCATGAGCACCCCGGTGCCCGTGGAGGAGGCAGCGGCCCTCCCTGCATCCTCAGACAGCGAGCGCTCGGCGTCCAGCGTGGAGGGGCCCGGGGGAGCGCTGTACGCGCGTGTGGCCCGGCGCGAGGCCCGGCCGGCCCGGGCCCGAGGTGAGGCTGGGGGCTTGTCACTGTCTCCGTCGCCCGAGCGCAGGAAACCACCGCCACCCGACCCTGCCACCAAGCCTAAAGTGTCCTGGATCCACGGCAAGCAGGGCGCCGCGGCTGCTGCCCCGTCACCGCCGGCCGCCGGCCGCATGGCTGCGCCGAGCCCTAGCGGGAGGAAACGGACCCCCAGCAACACGTCGGTGCAGTCCCCGGGCCTGACCGAAGAGGTCCCCGCCCCGGCCGCACCCTCGCCGCCCCGGGTCCGAGCGCGCGGCCGCGGCCCGGGTCTCTCGGAGCCCACGGACGCGGCTGGTCCCCCGCGCAATGCGCCCGAGGCCGCCTCTATGTTGGCAGCCGAGCTGCGGGACAAGACTCGCAGCCTGGGTCGCGCCGAGGGGCCGCCGGGGCCGCGGGAGAAGCCGCCCCCGCCGCAGAAGGCCAAGCGCTCCGTGCTCCCCGCCTCGACGGCCCGCGCATCCGCGGCGTCCGAGGCCACGGCGCCCGAGAAGGCAGCGGCCGGGACACCCGCGCCCGAGACCCCTCGGAAGAAGACCCCCATCCAGAAGCCGCCGCGGAAGAAGAGCAGAGAGGCGGCGGGGGAGCTGAGCAGGGCGGGAGCGCCACCCGCAGCTTCCTAGGCTCACAGCTCGCGAGCCACCGCGTTTCTCGACGCCGTTTCCCGCGCGGCCGCAGCGAAGCATTTCATTGGCCCAAGCACATAGCGCCCGGCACGAGGCTGTGTCTGACTGGCCCAGGCTCCGGCAGCCGCTGCTCGGTTGTGTCTGCTCTCAGGCCTGGCGGACACTTAGCTGGCTACTCGCTCCCGCTAGCAGTGTTGTGGAGCTTTTCTAGCAATCTGTGTCTCATTGGCCGTGGCTGGGAGAGCCTGCAGACTTCTTACTGGCCAAGAGTGTGCTTGGCTGGGCTATCCTGTCATTGGCTGACGCCAGGAGCGCGGATGCCTCTCTTGCCAGGGCCTGGTGCCTATGGCTGTAGGGTCTTTTTCTTAAAGATAGCCAGAGGCTGCTCCCATTGACTGTGGGCTCGTGAGTATCTGGTTGACCCGAACCTGGGGAGGAGAGCTGGTTTCTGCCCCTCAGGTGGCTCAGCACATCTTGGCCTGTCCCTTCCCCAACCTCCACCGACATCAGCCCTGGTCCCTCAGCTGTCAAGCTGGCTTTGATGGCCTCCCACCACCTCACAATTGTGGGAACCCCAGGGACGACTCTGGTGGCCTTAGACATATTTATAGGCCCCGGGCAGGGCTGCTCCCACCCATCTGGGGTCTCCAGGATGGGTTCCTCCTAGTAGGGCCAAACCAAAGCTTTCTTAATAAAATGCTTCTCCCCACTTCCTGTGCTCTGATTACTTCCTGCCTGAGGTTGTGGTCAAAGATGCCCCTCTCACAGAACCTGTATGTGACATCTTCTGGACTCTTCCAGCTACATGGAACCTTGGGGTCGCCAGTGTGGGTGTCCACGAACTATGAAAAATGTGCCAAATCCACCAGTCCAGAGCTGTCACTTGGGAAGTGGGGGGGATCTAGAGGACAGAACTGTTTCTGGTGAGACAGAGATGGGGGCAAGGGACAATGGGCCGTGGGTCCAGCCAGGCCTCACAAACAGTCTGCCACTGCATGGAGCCTGTGGTCTGCCTCAGTAGGTGCCTTGTCCCAATGGGGACCTTTGTATCCGGGTCTCCACATGCTCCACGAGGGGACAGAGCAGGAAGACCGCCGGCTGGGCCTCTCCTGAGCCATCTCTGTCCCCACCCCACCCCCAGCACTGCCACCTCCCCTGGCAGGCTCCTAGCTGTACTTCCTGAGCCACGGACCTGTGCTTCTCCAGGGTCTCTACTGACCCTTAGTTTTGGAACGCTATTTGGGTTCCTCCACGGCCCAGCGTCTATCAGACTCTCACACCTCCCATCTTTTTGTTGTTGGGACAGGGTCACAGACCGCGACTCAGTAGGATTCTGAACTTCTGCCCCAGCTTCCCATAGGTGTGGTTTCTCCATGTTTTTGTTTTTTAATTTTAAAAGTTTTATTCATCTAGGTATGCAAGTGTTTTGCCTGCATGTATGTATGTGTGCCATGTATATGCCTGGTGTCACAGAAGTCAGAAGAGGATGTAAGATCTTAGGGACTGGAATGGTAGGTGGTTGTGAACCACAATGTGGGTCCTCTGTAGGCATGAACTATGCTCTTGACTGAAGAGCCAGCTCTCCAGCACTTTCTCCCATCTCTTTATGCCCAGCTCAAAATCTGCCAGCGTCTTCCTGCTTCATGTACCTCCAGTGCTGGCAGCTCAGTGGGCTCTCCTTGCCAGGGCCCTTGCCAGCTGACTACCACCTTGAAGTCAGTTTTGGTCCCACACCTGAATGGAAATGGCATCCAGAGCAGCCGATGGACACAGGGCCTCAGGCTGGCCTGGCTAGGTAACTCGTGGTGGCAGTCCTGCTGTCTCTGCCAGATGCCTTCCTTCGGCTAGCAAGGCACCCTTCCTGCTGTGGTCTTGTGACTTGAATGGCACCAAGCCATGCGAGTTGCTGGGGCTTCAGTTAGCCTCAGCATCAGCCAGAAAGGGACAGAGGCCAAATCAGTGCAGTGTGGGCCACTTGGTAGGCCCTGCTCTTGTCCAATTTGTGCCCCTATCAAGCCATCCTGCCCCAATGGCCTTTCCCTTACTTCTCAATTCCTTATTCTAGTCCTCCAGTTCCCTAGTCTGGACTCTTATGATCTGGACAGTGCAAGAATGTCTCAGTACTGGCCTTTCCGACTGTGCAGGAAGCCTGCCCTGCAGGAGCCTCTGTGGGCACATCCCAGAGCAGAGAGCCCTTCTTTCCTTCAGCCAGTCCTGCTGCCTGCACCCCCAAGAGTTCCCCTTAAACGTCTTTCACAAACCGGTATTCCCCACCCCCTCTGGGCTTGCAGAAGTGCCAGCTCCCAGGGCAGGCGCCACAAAAGGGAACCACAACTGCTGGAACCTCTGTTGCCATGGGGATGGGGACCACAGAGCTCACATCTGGTAGTGATTGAGGAGGAAAAATTATGAGTCGTGGAAAACGCAAATATTTTTCTGTAGCACAGAGCACAAAGGAATGTGGGGACTGAGAGAGCCTGGGCTCCGTCTGGTTTCCAGCAGGACGTAGCACACATCACTTAGATAGGGCAGGCTGTGCCAGACACCACGCACACGCACACATACCAGCAATTGTTTGTCTCGTGGCACACATACTTTTGCCACTAGATGCACAGAAATACCAACACACTCAATGCAAAACACACACATGTGTGACAAACCAGTGCAGCCCTGAAACACAGAACAAACACACAGCAGCATGCACCCCACATATAACTGTATCCAAAAAAAGCAGAAACATACTCATCAAGGCTCCAGAACTCCCTGAGACACACAGAGGCAACTAGACAGAAACAAACCTCCGTGTCCAACACCTCTAAAGCACCACACATACACACCAAGGGACACATACCCTGCCACACACATGTCCAGCCAGCCCACAGTAATGTAGAGAACTATCAGCCTTCAAAACACACAGACAAAGGGCAGGGGACACATCAAATCCAGCAGACATAGGAACGCAAGACACCCTGCAACATCCGCACTTCAGGTGTGGCGAAAGAATTGGAACACATCATATGAATCACATGGGCTACCTACCACACAGAGACCGAATTCCTTGCAGCACACATACACACAATTCATAATGTCATGAAAAAGAGGCAAGCAGTGACCTCACATACATAACCACCACACATGGAAACATGAAACAAACACTCAACACACCCACTAAACTTGTCCTCTGTAACACATACCTTTGCACTAGACAAAATGTCAATACATACTCAGGAGAGTACATCTAAACGTGCAACATATACATCACTGTCATCTCAAAAAAAATGAGGGACACTCCTCTACCACCATCTACAGCCACACAGGGACACAATGACGCAGCCTGTAACATGTATATGCTCTACCAAAGCTGTTGGATACTAAGACATTGACTACAACACACACACACACACACACACACACACACACACACACACAATTGCCTGATATGCAGACACACAGGAAAGACACGGAAAGCACACTCAGTCCACAGGTAGACAAACACTAAGACCATCTACAGCATGGTCACACAGTTCCCAACAAAGCCTGGGGGTGTTCACACCCGTGAAGCACACCCAGGTGAGTCGAGATAGTACTGGAAGTCATTTCCATTCAAGGTTCTGCGGTCCAGAAAAACAGGAGGGGTAGGTAGCATGTACAGCATCCTGGTCAATCCACAGCATCACCCCAAACAAGCAACAACAAAAGCAAGGGGGGAGGATAGAAAAGAGAGTTGTTCGCGGTAAGGAAACAGCCTCCCTGTGTTCGAGAAGACTTATGGGGAATCATGGACCTTCTTAGGCGGCAGTCTTGGCAGCCTGTGTCTAGCTGTGTGGCTGCTGGAAGAGCACAGAGTGTCGGTGAATGCAGGCTCCCAAAGGTGCTTGTTGCACACAGCAGCATGGGAATCACTCCAGGGTTTTCTTTTTTCTTTTTCAGACAGTGTTTCTTGTAGCCCAAGCTGGCCTCGTACTAGCTGCCTAGCTGAGGATGACTTGAGCCTCTGATACCCTATCCCCCAAGTTCTGTATGAATCACCATGCTTGATTCACACAGTGCTGGGATCATACAGCACCATGATAATCATACAGCACCATGCCTGATTCACACAGTGCTGGGATCATACAGCACCATGCCTGATTCATACACTGCTGGGATGGAATTCAGGGATTTACAATTTTTATTTTATGTGTATGAGTGCTTGCCTGCTGCCCGTGGAAGCTAGAAGAGAGCGTTGGATCCCTTGGAACTGAAGTTATGGATGACTGTGAACTACCATGTGGATGCTGGGTCTCAAACTCAGGTCCTTTGCAAGAACAACTGGAGTTCTTAACTGCTGACTCAGCTCTCCAGACCAACCCCTGACCTTTGTTTTTTTGTTTCATTTTGTTTTGAGACAGGGCTTCTCTGTGTGGCTTTGCATTTCTTTCTTTTTTGGGGGGGGGGTTCGAGACAGGGTTTCTCTGTATTGTTATGGAGGCTGTCCTGGAACTCGCTCTGTAGACCAGGCTGGTCTTGAACTCACAGAGATCCGCCTGCCTCTGCCTCCCGAGTGCTGGGATTAAAGTCGTGCGCCACCAATATCCAGCACATTTCTTTTTCTTTAAGACACTCTGTGTAGCCAGGCCTTTAATCCCAGCACTCGGGAGGCAGAGGCAGGTGGATCTCTGTGAGTTCGAGGCCAGCCTGGTCTACAAGAGCTAGTTCCAGGACAGCCTCCAAAGCCACAGAGAAACCCTGTCTCGAAAAACCAAAAAAAAAAAAAAAAAAAAGACACTCTGTGTAGACCAGACTGGCCTTAAACTTGCAGAGATGCACCACCCCATCCAGCTTCCAGTGGTTTTTATTACTGATTTTACAAACACTTTGAGAAGCAAGTGTTTGTAAGCATTTGTTCTAGAGGCAAGGCACTGGCATTTCAATTATACTCTGTCCCTGTGTGGCAGGACACCCTCATTTTAAGACCAAAGAACACGTTTGAAGGCCGTTGTTAGTAAGGTAGACGTATTCTTCTGGTGCCATCTAGTGGTCAACTGCCACAACATCTGGGGTGGAAACGAGTAGTCCTAGAGGAAAAACATCCCCACTGTTGTAGTGCTGGGACTGGCGGGCACAGGCGCTGCAGTGGGGGGGGGCATATCCAGTTACAGGAGAGCGTGCAGAGCACTGTAACATGAGGCTAGGCGGGGCTGGGATACCAGTGGCAAGGGTGGGAAGGCACAGGGAAATGGAGCAAGAGGGGGTGAGTGAGCCAGTGTGAGGGTTTCACTGTGTCCTTTGAGGGCACCTCCCAGACTCCAAGGCCTTCCACTAGGCATAACTTTTAAAGCTAAAAGCAATTATTGTGTGTATGCGATGTGGGTGCTCATCTTAGTGCATGCATGAGATGCCGTAGTGGGTCTGTGGAGGTCAGAGAGCAGCTTTGGAGAATCAGGTTCTGTCCCGACCTGCAGGATGTCAAACTGGAGCAAGAGACCTAAGGACCGGGGATAGGGACAAGAAGACACGAAGGAATGACCACAAGACAAGCAGCTGATCATGTGGCAATGTTTATTTTACTCAGGGCAGTTAATATACGTGGTAGAGCAGGAGAACGGAGGGGGTTGAGGGGTGAGAGGGTTGCTTTGTGCACCAGGTGTGCACATAGCAGAGTATTATTTAAGCGCATAGAGCAGGATATTGGCAAGGTAGAAAGTACAGGAGGGAGAGGAATGGGTGGGCTAACGGCCATTGTCTAGGTGATGGTTAGGGCTGGCTGAGTTTGGACAAGCTTTCTGGGTCATGGCATTCCTATGTTCTACCTATGTTGTTTCTCTTCTGAGTATCCCCAGAAGGCTCCTTTGTTAAGGCTAAAGATCAATTATGTAAATCTTTAGATTTTAGAAAGTACAGGCTTGGCTTCAAAAGATCAAGGTATCTGAGGCACTCCCAACAAGGTTCAATGACACTGTCCAGGTTTGTGACGTGAGTACTTTTACCTAGTCAGTCAAAGGGGCTGGTCTCTGCTGGAGCCCAGCTGCAGCATCCCCCCTTACTTCCTGCCTACTCCTCCCCCTGTCCCCCCTCCCCCTGCCACCCCATCTCTCAAGGTTTTCTTTTCTTATTCTGTATTTGAGACAGGGAGGGTCTCATTCTGTAGCTCTGGCTGTCCTGGAGCTGACCCTAAATTCACAGAGATCTGCCTGCATGCACCCTATTCCTGGCCCTTCAAGGTTTTCACTTCTGGGAAGTTGAGAGCAATTTCTACTGAGACCCTGGAAAGCAGAGGCCCTCCAAGGACCTTTCTGGACCTCTTCCCAAATCTGAGTTTGGGATAGTTTTTTGGATTAATCAAGTGAATTTTCAAATTTCTACTCCTGTAAGCTGGGGCCCGGACTCACATTAACGTAAGGAGTTAAAATGAGGAAACCCAAGCAGTAGGCCGGCCTCCAGCCCTCTGTTTGGTTCCTCCTCTTGTTCATACAGCTTTAGGGGTTGGGGGATAGGCCAGGTGGTCGTGTTTGCTGCACATAAGGGCCCATGCTTCATGCCCAGTGCTCACAGAAGAGGCATGCTTGTGACAGGCATGCCTCAACCTCAGCACTGACAAGCTGGGGACAGGCAGACCCCAGGGATTCACCAGTCAACGTAGCTTCATCATTGAGACCTGGGTCCTAGTGAAAGATGCTGCCTTAAAAACCGAGGCAAATGGCTCTTGAGGAAAGATACCGGAGCTTCCCAGTTCAGCTAGACCTACAAGCCCTAGGGGCCCTTTTGTCTCTGCTCCTCTGGGATTGCAAGCATGCTGCCAAGCCCAGCTTTCTACACAGGTGCTGGGAATCTGAACAGAGGTATGTGCCTCTAACTCTAAGTCCTGATTGGTTTTGGTGTGCCTGTATTTGGGGTGTGTGCATGCATGTATGCGCCCATGTGTTCATTTGCAGAGGCTAGAGGGAGACAGTGGGTGTTCTGCTGTATCGCCCTCTGCCTTTTTCCTGGTCTCTTAGGAATCTGGAGCTAGACTGGCAGTCAGCAAGGCTCAGGGATCCTCCTGTCTGTCCCTGCAGCAGTGCTGGGAGGGTGTGTGTGCTGGGATTAGACCTCAGGGTTACATGCTGGTGCCTCTGTGCCTTTCTCCAGAGCCCCCTGAGGAGGATGGAGACACCAGGTGTCTTTCTTTATGGCTCTCTACCTTATTTATTTATTTATTTAGAGACAGGGTTTCTCTGTGTAGCCCTGGCTGTCCTGGAACTCACTCTGTAGACCAGGCTGGCCTTGAACTCAGAGATCACCAGCCTCTGCCTTCCCAGTGCT